>NC_136423.1:120849763-122168097 GCF_052625555.1 Lactuca saligna | reverse complement strand
GCTTGAATCTAACCCATGCCATTCATAGATCTGGGTTCCTAGGGCCTGGTTTACACGTAAAGTTTCCAACTTTACGTGTAAATAAACACCCATGAGGGTTTTAGGGCTCAAAATGCATCAAAAGAGTAGATCTAGGGCTTTCATGCACTATGGCTCCATAAAGGCAATAGATCCAAGCTCCTGGAGCTCAATCATGCCTAGATCTAGAGGCTAAACAACTTATTACGAACCCTAAGACACAACAAGCTTGGGAAAAAGGTCCAAGAAGGGCTTTCATGGAGCTACAAGGGATAATGAGCATGAAAACAGAGGGAAACTGAGTTATACCTCAAGGAAATCACTAAAATAACACCAAGATGTATGGCCTCCTTCTTCTCTTCTTGATCTACTCTCATTTTCTCTTAAAATCTTTAAGAAAACACACCAAAGCACTTCTATCTCACAAGGAACAAGGGTTGGACATTATGGGGAGCTCTGAGGGTGAAGGGAGCGAGCTTAGGGGCGGATAAGAGGGTTTAAATAGGGTACAAACCCTTGAAATTTAGGGTTTCATCAGACAGCGGGGACTCGCCGAGTCCAGAATATGGACTCGTCGAGTCGCCAACTTAAACGTGTTCCGGACCGCATCCCTACTTGGTGAGTCGGACCTACAACTCGCCGAGTCCATGGCTAAAAATGAAAAATACTAAGATAAATTTTACGTACCAGAAACCAGGTGCTACAAATCTCCCCCACTTATTTTAGACGTCGTCCTTGAAGTCTGTTGCTCGATCCTGAAACCGCTCTGGGTAATGCTCCATCATTTCTTCCACCGACTCCCAAGTCCATTCTGAACCCTTGCGGTGCTGCCATTGCACTTTCACTAGTTCCACCCTCTTGTTCCTTAGATCCTTCGACTTCCGGTCGAGGACTGCGACTGGGCGCTTAATGTAATTCAGGTTGTCATCAACATGTATATCCTCCAACGGCACCACCGCTGAATCATCCACGAGGCACTTCCGCAGTTGGGAGACATGGAAGGTGATGTGGATCTAACTGAACTCGGCTGGCAGATCCAGCCTATATGCCACCTTGCCCACCCGGGATACAACCATGAACGGACTAATGTATCTCGGGCCCAACTTGCCCCACTTCCTGAATCGAATGACGCCTTTCCAAGGCGACATATTCACGAGAACCATATCCCCGACTTGGAACTCCACGTCTGATCGACGCTTGTCGGTGTAACTTTTCTGCCGAATCTGCGCAGTCTGAAGCCTGCTCCGAACCTGATGGATCCTCTCGGTCGTCTTGAGCACCACCTCGGTGCTCCCCATGACCCTTTGACCAACTTCACCCCAACATATCGGGGTCCTACACCTCCGTCCGTACAACATCTCGAATGGGGGATGGTTAATACTCGCGTGGTAGCTGCTGTTGTACGATAACTCGGCCAAGGGAAGATAGGTATCCCAGCTACCACCAAAGTGTAACACACATGCCCGCAACATATCCTCCAAAGTCTGGATGGTCCGCTCACTCTGACCATCCGTCTGCGGGTGAAAGGCGGTGCTAAAATGCAGACGAGTGCCCAACTCATCATGAAACCTCTTCCAAAACCTGGAAGTGAACCGCACATCTCGATCTGATATCACTGACACTGGCACCCCGTGCTGCGCCACTATCTCCCTAATATAGATATCGACCAACTTTTCAGCCGAGATACTCTCCTGAATTGGAATAAAATGGGCGCTCTTGGTCAATCGATCCACGATGACCCAAATCGAATCTACTCCTCGCGTCGTCCTGGGGAGCTTCGTGATAAAATCCATCGTAATATCCTCCCATTTCCATAACGGGATATCCAACGGCTGTATCTTGCCGAGCGGTCCCTGATGCTCGGCCTTGACCTTCGTGCAGGTCAAACACCGCTCGACGTACCACGCCACATCCCGCTTCATGCATGGCCACCAATAGTCTAGGCGAAGATCCCAATACATCTTCGTCGCCCCTGGATGAATAGAGAATCGGGATTTGTGCACCTCCTCCATTAAAATCTGGCGCACGCCTATGTGATACGGCACCCACTCCCTACGGTGTAGTGTCAATAACCCTCGGCTATCATAATCGAAGGAGGTGACTTGACCCACTATACGCTCACTCTTCCGATGTTCCTCCTTCATAGCCTCCTGCTGAGCTTCCCGAATCTGTTCTAACAAGGGAGTCACTACAGTCATCCTCATGCAAATATCCCTTATCAGCGCCGCCTTGCGGCTAAGCGCATCGGCCACCACATTAGCCTTCCCCGGGTGATAAAGGATCTCGCAATCATAATCGTTCACCACGTCCAACCACCGGTGCTGCCTCATGTTTAGATTCGGCTGATCCATGAGGTACCTCAAACTCTTGTGGTCCGTGAAAATGGTACATCGAACCCCGTAGAGGTAATGCCGCCATATCTTGAGGGCGAAGACCACCGCCCCCAATTCTAAATCATGCATCGGGTAGTTGTCCTCGTGAGGCTTGAGCAATGACATGCCCCATCTGCATTAATATTGTGCCTAAACCCAAGATAGATGCATCACAGTACACCACAAAATCCTCTACGCCCTCAGGTAGGGCTAAGATCGACGCCTCACACAATCTCTGCCTTAGAATCTCGAACGCTGCCTGCTGCTCAGGCCCCCATCGAAAGACCACGGTTTTCCTAGTCAACCGTGTCAGGGGTACGACTATCTTGGAGAAATCCTGAATGAATCTCCGATAATATCCTGCTAATCCTAGGAAACTCCGAATCTCGGATGGAGACTTCGGAATCTCCCATCTCATCACGGCCTCCACCTTGGCCGGGTCTACTGAAATCTCGTTCTAGTTGACGAGGTGCCCAAGAAACTACACCTCGTGCAACCAAAACTCACATTTGGAGAACTTGGCGTACAAGCTCTCCCTCCTCAAGGTTTCCAAAACCTCTCTCAGATGCTCCTCGTGCTCCTCCTGCGTCTTGGAATAAACCAAGATGTCATCAATGAAAACTATCACTGACCGATCCAACATCGGTCTACACACGCGGTTCATGAGGTCCATGAACGCGGCAGGAGCATTGGTGAGCCTAAACGGCATCACCATGAACTCATAATGGCCATAGCGCGTCCGAAACGCGGTCTTGTGTACATCCTCCTCTCTGACCCTCATCTGATGATAACCTGAACGCAAATCGATCTTGGAGAACCAAGATGCTCCCTGTAGCTGGTCAAAGAGGTCATCAATCCTGGGGACTGGGTAACGGTTCTTCACCGTTACCTTATTCAGTTCTCGGTAATCTATACACATTCGATGCGACCCGTCCTTCTTTTTCACAAACAGGATCGGGGCTCCCCAGGGTGAACTGTTCGGTCGAATAAATCCCTTGTCTAGCAGCTCCTGCAGCTGCGTAGACAACTCCTGCATCTCGGGAGGAGCCAACCAATAGGGTGCCTTGGCTATAGGAGTCGTACCAGGAACTAGGTTGATCCTGAACTCTACCTGACGCTCCGGAGGTATTCCAGGAAGCTCCTCCGGAGAAACATCAGAGTAGTCTCGCACCACTGGAACCTCGCTCACCGTTGCTTTACCCGTCTCCCAGGTATCCAGAACAAACACGACATATCCAACACAACCCTGCTGAAGGTAGCGCCTATCCCTCGCTGCTGAACATACTGCAGGTCAATGCTGCGGCCTCTCGCCGTGGATCACCATGTAACACTCAGATTTTTCAAAACAATTTTTCATTTCTCAAACAGCATAAACCATCATTTAATATTGAAAAATCCCATGTTTAACAAATATCATCGTAACAAAATACATCTCAAGATCATAAAACAATTCTTCGATCAGTGTGTACATTTCACGCCGACGCCTTCCCATGGTCCTCGCTAGTACCTGAGACACATAACACAACAACTGTAAGCATAAATGCTTAGTGAGTTCCCCAAAATACTACTTACGCACATACGCCCTTCCAGGCCCTGACCTTCCGGTCCATGTGTCACAGGGGACTTCCGTCCCGACTCGGTAAACCTTCCGGTCCTACCCGCATCAACCTTACGGTCCACATCGCAACGCCTTCCGGCCCATAACATATATGCCTTCCGGCACATAACATAATGCCTTCTGGCTCATATCAAGCATAACATACATAGCACATACAACGGTTAACTTATCATATACAATGCATACAACTCATAACATATCCGACCTTCCGGTCACACAATAAAACCCTTCCGGGTACAGTATACTGAGAAAACTCACCTTGCATGAAGAATCCACCTCTATTCGCGCTGCTGCTAAACACCAATCTCTAACTATGTGTCAAAACCAACAATTAACCCAATTAGGAACTAAGCCCAACCTTTCGCTTACTAGGTCTAAAGATAGACGATTTACCGGCCCATTCTTGCCCTAATCCATTGGGCCCACCAAGGCCCAATAATAAATGGGTTTCCCCAAGACCCAAGACATCAATTAATTCTCTACTCATATGCTCAACCACGCAGGCCCAAGGATTCAAGCCCAATACTCAAAGCCCAAATATCAAGTCTAGTATACAATCCCACAGAGGGGTTACGCGGGGCGTACCTCCTTGGTACGCTCAGCGTATGCACAAACGCCCAAGTACTGGTCGGGGACTTCAAACCAGTACGCGGGGCGTACTGAATTTACGCGGCGCGTAACCTCACTTATGCTAAATCCATTTTATGGGTCTTAACCCGTTAAGACCTTAGCTTATCTCTTGGATCTAGGCTTCCTAACAGTCCTTATTCCATAAAGTCATAAACTTTTAGCCTTTGCATGGCTGAAGCGATCGCAACACACACAATACTCCTTTTCTTTACTCATTAATCTCTCTATGCGTGCATGACCTGATCTTAACCTTCAAGATCTTATTTTTATGAGATAACTCCATCAAAAACACTCAAAAGGATGGCTAAAGGGCTTTGGAGTTTAACAACTCACAAAGCTTAAAACTTTGGGACCAAAAACCCTAAAATGGACCCTAATATGCACAACACAAAAGAAAGGGAAAGCTTGGAACTTTATACCTTCAAATGGTGTTCTAGCCTCAGGAAAGCTCAGATCCAAAGCCTAGACTTCAATTCCATTCCCTTCCATGCTCCTTCTTAACTCCCAAGAGTCCACAAGAACACATATAAGCTCATCAAGGCCATAGCAAGGTCAAGAACAGGTATGTAAGGGTTTGAGAGGGTTTTTGACTGAAGAATGCGGCTGGAAATGAGACCCTCTCATTCTATATATAAGGCCTCTATCTTAATTAGGGTTTTTGAGTCTGGGCTCACTACACCCAACGTAGTTTAAGGTACGCCCAACATACCGTGTGGCTTCCGCATCCAACTTAATCACATGAGTACGCGCAGCGTACTCCCTTGTACGCCCAACGTACTCATCTGTGACAATTTCTCTTTTATGGATCACACTTGACAATTAGAAGAAGAAGCAAGGTTAAAAATATACTCCAAATTCCTGTGTGTTACAATTCTCCCCCACTTGAATTAGATTTTGCCCTCGAAATCACTCCTTAACCACATATTTTAAATCTATGAAAGGCACCTACTGAATGAATCTCAAACCACACCGAAAACTTCTTCCCTGGGCAACTGAATCCACACATAACTCCCAAAATCAAAACTAATCCAACCACTCGAATGCTGATATACTCAATCCCAATACTTGGGAATTCTATTGGCCTGACCCGCCGCCGTACCGCCTACTCCAATGATCACCATGATACTCGATCCTCGAATGCCAAACCCTGATAACTCACTGATCCTCTGACTCTGATGAGACTGAAACCCAAAATCAGTTACCGCTCCCTCATACCATCCCTGCTAAATGATCTGACTCTTGCCCCAAGCACAGGAAGTGTCCTCAGACATCACTCTCATAAACCTCAGCTTCAGACCCCATATCCCTTTTTGACACCATACGAGGTATGACCTCAACCCACACATTGAACCTTCATGGTTATCCATCCCTTGATCCAACGCCTCACGGAATTCCCTCTCATATCATCTCTCCTTGCCCAGTGACGCATAAGTCACAAAGTTCTCTTTACTTCAAACAGTTACTATATTCTCAATTAGAATCGTCTCATGTACCCCCTGGTATATCCCGTACCAACAGACTGACCCTGCTCAGGTCTAAAATATCGGGTGACAGCAATAACCCCCCCCCCCCTTCTTAACACGGAATTCACCTCTACATCCAAAACTCACACCGTGTACCTGACGCATCACCACAGTCCAACTCATCTTGAGAGTTTGGGGCTGCCCCAAAGTTGGAATTACTCGTTCCAACGAAACACCCATCACATAACTCATGACTCGCACCCAACGAAAAAACCTCTTCCCTAAACCCCTTTTTTTGCGACAGCCACAACTTAATTTGAAATATTGCAATTTACGACAAGTATGGAGACCCTAGTCTCGCCCCTGGTTCGACCGCCAAGCTCCCAAAACTCAACCATTAAGGCTACCCAAGCCTAAAATTCTCATGTGCCGTGTTGTGATCAAGATTATTCCCTCATAACTACCTCTCGTAGACTAGAGAATCCTACGACTCCCTGTAGCATCACTACACTACGTCCATTAACTCACGCTCTGCGATCTGAGATAAATAAATGCCCACACTCATCCAAATCATGCATCAATATTTCTAGCAACAACCGCCAGAACCAAAACACTTTTCCCTGTTGCAATCCTTATTTCTAAATATTCTCATTTGATGCTATTAGCCGACGAGCTCCCACTGGATCCATAGATGCTAGACACATCACTTGACGTCTCTACACAAGACTCAAAATTATCTAAAACCCAAGGCATTAAACTCAAAAACCTCGATGCACCACATCTCGTCCACGTATCACTCGAAGATACCTTCCCTCCAATTCAGAGATTGTCACACCCCCAAACCAAGGATGGCGGAAACGTCCGGGGGTGGAGGACTTCATATATAGTATCATAACCACAATTTCGCTAGTAATTTAAGCAAACACAACCAACATATATATAATTGAAAAAGTTACATCACTTGTGTGAATTACATGATTCGAAATCAATTACAATATGTTGACAAAATATGAAAAGTTTGACGCCTTAACGTCCCATCCTCAAAAGCACTTGATTACCTGGTTAGTGTTTTCCTGAGAATACAAGTTGTTTGAAAAGTGTCAACACAAAGGTTGGTGAGTTCATAAGCTTTTATTATAAAACTTAGTAGAAGTCTTTCACATATAAATGTCGCGTTTGTTTCAGAAAAATCTGATATTTTCCTTAAAATCCGTATAATGTAGCCTTATAACCAAAGACCAAAATGTATAAGAAATCATCCTTACATAGTAGAAGTGTCATGAGTTTGAAATGATATGGAAAGCAAAAATTTTAAATCAACCTAAAACCTACTTCGTTTTTATGAAATCCCGTAAACTCTATGAATTGTTATCTCCCTAGGTGAATCGCTATAATCATACTGTGACTATGTGAACCTGCCACAACGTTTCTCAGGCATCGTGAAAATGAAATGACATTTGTCACCCGTAGACCTGCAGGTCCTACTGTAGCTAGCATCAAGGTGTGGGGTGTCAAACCCAATATAGATCTATATACAAGTATCACGTTCTCTCTCAAGGAGATTCTGATTATAACTACCAGGAATTATATCCCGCACTCGGATGTACGGGGAGAGAGAGAGTCTCACAACATAGGTTAACAAGTTTACGTGAAATGTGTGTGAATATAAATCTTTCTTGTATGAATGTACCCTTTTTGTACGAGTGTGTTGAGTGATGTATCAAAAACTATACCAATTATAGTTTATCTAAAATGTATGTAATATGTATAAATTCTTTTATGGAAATGTATTAGTGTTGTGAATTTATCAATCTATACTTTTTATAGTTAAATATACGTGTTCTAAAATGAATGAATAATATTTAATATGAATGACTTAGTTTCAGTTCATAATGATAAACTAACAAGGAAACACATTCAACAATTAGAACTTATGATTATACACTTTGCTCAACATAATACAAAGTGTTATGATATTTACATGCTGTTGGCTAACTTTAGCCATTCTGCCATGTTTTGGAAAAATCATAGAAAAATCATACGAAGTCGAAAACTAGATCCGTAAATTCTGAGAGTTCACAAAATTAGTCTAGTTTACTCATAATTTTTATCATGATTTTTAATGACCTCCAACTTGGGTGAAAAAGTCCATAATCACAGACTGGTCCGGATTGTTGTTTGAAATGATAGGCAGTTTTGTAAAAATCACCATAAATTGTAGAAAAATTGTATGGAGATGTGCAAGTAGTCATTTTAAAGCTACAAACTTGAGATATTTTCACCTTGTACAGTTTTGAAAGCAAAAATGTTTAGGATGCCCAAAACAGTCCGTGAATGGAGTTGAACTTTTCTGATGAAGGCTGTTAGAAAAATTTAGTTATGTTCTTGGTGTTTTAACTTGTATTCCCCCGCTGAAATCTCGAGAAAACATGAAAATGTAGGGGTATGAACTCACCTTAAGTGATTTCAGTAGATGATTGTTGAAGAATGGAAGTGTTTAATTCAAGAACACTTGGAGATGCCTTGAAGATTTTCGAGAATCTAACATTATAGTTATGGAGTTTGTGTAAGCAATCAAAGATTTGAGTAGAATGAAGGGAAATAATAATAGGGAGGATGAATTTTTACTTACTAAGAGTGGAAGAACACTTGAAATCAGCCTTGAATCTCGAAAAATTGTGTAGAAAAAGTTTGAGAGAAAAGTGGTGTTTGTTACTTAGTGGAATGAGAGCAATGAGAGAAAATGAGGAGTGTGGGTGTTTGTTCCAGCTCAAAAAACGTGGGAGTGAGTGTAATTTGAGTGTAAGGGACATTAAAGTGACATAGGTAAGGTGGGGAGGTATGGCTGGTCATAGAGTGGGTATGGGGTGGTTGCTTGTGTCATAAGTTAAGGCAAAGTCAACACTCCACCTTAAATAAATCCTCCATTAGATCTTTATTATTTAGATGATGATTTTCATAAAATATGTTTAAATTATGAATATTTAGAGTTTATTATGTTAAAATATAATTTCTGGAGAAAATCCCGCTTTAAAATCACGAAAAACGGGCTCAAAATGTTAAAAATATCAAAAATGGGCTAAAAGTGACAAATTTCCGAAATCTGGCCGAGGTTCGGCCTTCTGATGCTGAAACCGAGAGGAGGAAGGGTAGAAACCGAGAGGGGAGAAGAGAGAGGGTAGGAACCGAGAGGGGGGAGGAGAGAACAGAGGGGCGCGAAGAGACAGAGAGGCGGAGTAGAGACCGAGAGTAGGGAAGAGACAGAGAGGCGGAGTAGAGACAGAGACCGAGGCTCGATCCTCGCGTGCATTAGCCAACAGAGGCTCGGTCCTCGCGCGCCTTAGCCAATAGAGGCTCGGTCCTCGTGTGCCACAGCCAACAGAGGCTCGGTCCTCGTGCGCCTTAGCCAACAGAGGCTCGGTCCTCGCGTGCCACAGCCAACAGAGGCTCGGTCCTCGCCTAAGAAGCCTCTCTTCTTGGTTTCGGTTCCTAAAGCCTATTTTTCTCGTTTTCGCCCCGTTTTAAGCCGTTTTTGACCCGGTTAAGGGCCGGAATGACCCGAATGATTCTAAAAAGTTATGGGAACTATTTGAGGGAGATTTGGGAGAGATTTCTCATACTTGGAGAGATTTGGGAGAGATTTGACATTCTTGGAGAGATTTCTCATACAAAGAGATATTTGAGAGAGGTTTCACATACTTGGAGAGATTTGGGAGAGATTTGACATTCTTGGAGAGATTTCTCATACAGAGAGATATTTGAGAGAGGTTTCACATACTTGGAGAGATTTGGGAGAGATTTGACATTCTTGGAGAGATTTCTCATACAGAGAGATATTTGAGAGAGATTTCAAGTGTGGCATTTGTGAGTGTTTGGATCCGCAATGCAAGTTTCTTGAGCCCCATTAAGTCATGGTTAAGGATCCCACACACTCCCAATGAGTATGCAACATGGTTTTTATTAGTTTAGTTCATTTATTAGCACTAGGGCTTAGGAAATTTTTAACACAAGACTTTTCTAAAGTGATGTTTTCCCATTAAAATAGCAAGTTATACAGTATGAAAATAACACAAACCCTAATACACAAGGTTTAATCGAGTTGACCAGCTTGACTTGATGACTTGACTTGACTCATGATTGACGATTGTCACATCATCCCCCCGTTAGAGGGAATTTCATCCCGAAATTTAAATTCGGCTGGGACTTCAAGGGTTTGGGAAAAGATGTGGATACTTTTGCTTCATTTGATCTTCACGTTCCCAGGTAAACTCAAGCCCTCGTTTCGCGTTCCAACGAACCTTCACTATGGGAATGCGACTTTGTTTTGTTCTCTTGATCTCTCGATCCATGATCTCGACGGGTTCCTCCACAAAGTGGAGATTTTCATTAACTTCGATTTCTTCGAGTGGTATTACGAGTGTCTCGTCAGACAGACACTTCTTTAAGTTGGATACGTGGAAGGTAGGGTTTACATTACTAAGTTCTTGTAGTAGTCGGAGTTTGTACGCCACAGGACCAATCCTAGCAAGGATTTCGAACGGACCGATGTACCTTGGGTTTAGTTTCCCTCGTTTACCGAAACGTATCATCCCCTTCCAGGGGGAAACTTTTAGTAGTACCCGGTCTCCGACCTGGAATTCTAAAGGTTTTGCGTCGCTTATCCGCGTAACTCTTTTGTCGATCACGAGACGCTTTTAGTCTTTCCCGAATTTGAATGATCTTTTCTGTGGTTTCCCTTATGATTTCAGGCCCAGTAAGGGTGCTATCAGGGACTTGCCCTCTGGCTAGTTGAGTATCTCCAACTTCGGCCCAACACAGTGGTGATCTACACTTGCGACCGTAGAGAGCTTCGAATGGAGCGACTCCAATGCTAGTATGATAGCTGTTATTATAAGAGAATTCGATAAGCGGTAGATGGGTATCCCATGCCTTACCAAAATCTATCACACAGGCTCTCAGCATGTCTTCCAATGTCTGGATGGTTCTCTCGCTTTGTCCGTCAGTTTGTGGATGGTAGGTCGTACTCATGTCTAGCCTGGTTCCCAGAGACTTCTGTAGGGACTGCCAGAAACGCGAGGTGAATCTACTATCTCGATCAGAGATAGTGGATGTTGGTACACCATGTAGTCGCACGATCTCTTTAATGTATGTCCTGGTTAACTTCTCCATCTTGTCTGTTTTCTTTAGTGGCAGAAAGTGCGCGGACTTGGTCAATCTGTCCACAACCACCCATATGGTATCCATCCTACCTGATGTCTTAGGCAATTTGGTTATGAAGTCCATGGTTATTTGCTCCCACTTCCACTCGGGTATATCCGGTTGTTGAAGTAGTCCTGATGGCTTCTGATATTCCACCTTGACCTTGGCGCAAGTGAGGCACTTGCTCACATAAGTAGCAATTTCAGCCTTCATGTTTGGCCACCAGTATAACCTTTTGAGGTCTAGATACATCTTATCCGACCCAGGGTGAATGGAGTATCGAGTCTTGTGGGCCTCGTTCATTACAACATCTCGGTACCCACCGAACTTCGGTGTCCAGATTCGATTCATGAGATAACGAGTTCCATCCCCTTTGACTTCCAAGTTCTTGTCCATCCCCCTTAGTGCTTCGCTTGCCATGTTTTTTGGTTTCAAGGCTTCTAATTGGGCATCCTTGATCTGGGTGGCCAGTTGGGAGTGGATGGTCATGGCTAGGGATTTTACTCGGCGACCCGAGTATTCTTTCCTGCTTAAGGCATCGGCTACTACATTGGCCTTGCCCAGGTGGTAGCGAATTTCACATTCGTAGTCATTCAGTAATTCCACCCATCTTCTTTAACGCATGTTAAGTTCCTTCTGATTAAGAATGTGCTGAAGACTTTTGTGATCAGTGAAGATGGTGCACTTGGTGCCGTAGAGGTAGTGCCTCCAGATCTTCAGGGCGAACACCACCGCTCCCAGTTCAAGGTCGTGGGTTGTATAATTAACTTCATGTGTCTTCAATTGCCTTGATGCATAAGCGATGACTTTTCCCCTTTGCATGAGCACACAGCCGAGGCCTTGATTCGAAGCATCGCAATACACCACAAAATCATCGGTTCCTTCTGGAAGAGACAAGACTGGTGCGCTGCATAGGGCTTGCTTTAGTGTCTGGAAGGCGGCTTCTTATTTATCTTCCCATTCGAACACCACACCTTTCTGAGTCAAGGTGGTGAGAGACTTAGCGATCTTGGAGAAGTTTTGTATGAATCTTCGATAGTAGCCTGTGAGTCCCAAAAACTGTTGGATTTCTGTTGGCGTTGCAGGTGTTGACCAATCTTCGATTGCTTTGATCTTTGAGGGGTCCACATGTATTCCTTCTTTGCTTACTACGTGGCCAAGGAATCCTACTTCACGGAGCCAAAATTCACACTTTGAGAATTTGGCGTAAAGCTTCTCG
The DNA here is from genome assembly GCF_052625555.1 of Lactuca saligna. Classification (NCBI taxonomy): domain Eukaryota; kingdom Viridiplantae; phylum Streptophyta; class Magnoliopsida; order Asterales; family Asteraceae; genus Lactuca; species Lactuca saligna. The sequence continues at coordinate 122,155,578 of NC_136423.1, read as the reverse complement.
GTTCTTAAAATCTCCAGAACTAGTCGTAGGTGTTGTCTGTGCTCTTCTTCGCTCGTTAAATAGACCAAGATATCGTCGATGAATACGATGACGAATTTATCCAAGAAGGGTCGACACACTCGATTCATCAAATCCATGAACACCGCAGGCGTGTTTGTTAATCCGAATGGCATCACTACAAATTCATAGTGCCCATAGCGAGTTCTGAATGTCGTCTTGGGGATATCCTCTTCCTGAACTCGTAGTTGATGATAGCCCGACCTCAGGTCGATTTTTGAAAAGTAGCTGGCTCCTTGGAGCTGGTCGAAGAGGTCATCGATTCGGGGTAGGGGATAACGGTTCTTGATAGTGAGTTTGTTTAGTTCTCGATAGTCTATACACATGCGAAAAGACCCATCCTTCTTCTTTACAAATAAGACTGGTGCTCCCCAGGGCGAGAAGCTTGGCCTGATGAACCCTTTGCTCAATAGTTCATTCAACTGGCTGGATAGTTCTTGCATTTCTGCCGGTGCTAAGCGATATGGAGCCCTGGCGACGGGGGTAGCTCCTGGGATTAAGTCGATCCGAAATTCGACTTGTCGTGCGAGTGGTACACCTGACAGATCGTCTGGGAAAACATCAGGGAAGTTGCATACTTCTGGAATTTCTTTGATGTCCTTCACCTCCTGTTTCTTGTCTACGATGTGGGCTAAGAAAGCATGGTATTGCTTTCGGAGGTACTTTTGGGTTTTAACACAAGAGATGATTTGTAGGTTCGCACTAGGTTTATTGCCATAAACAGTGAGAATGTTGCCATTCGGCAGATTGAGGCGGACGGCCCTTTCGTAACATAGAATGTCGGCACGATGAAGGCTTAACCAATCCATACCAATGATTATGTCGAAACTTTTTATGGTGACCGGCATAAGGTCAATTTTGAACAAATGGTTGTCTAGAGTGAGAGTACACCCTATGTAAATATCATTAGCGTGCTCAACCTTTCCATTTGCCATTTCTACGATGTAAGAATCTTCTAGTGGTTGAGAATTTTGCTTAAGTATATGTTTGAATTGGTGACTTATGAAACTTCTTTCTGCCCCACTATCGAAAAGTACGCATGCATAAGAGTTATTGAGGAGGAACGTACCAGTAACCATAGAGGGATCCTTGACTGCTTCTCCCTGCCCTAAAGTTAGGACTCTCCCTACACCCCCAGTATTAGGGGTTCGTGCCTTGGGGCAGTTCCTCCTGAAGTGTCCCGTTTCACCACATCCATAGCAGGTTTGGCTTGCTCCGGTGTTTGCGGTCGTAGCGACTTGAGTGGCGGGTTTGGTAGTCGCTCTACAGAATCGTGCGATGTGTCCCTTCTTGTTACAGTTATTGCAGTGTAACTCTCGACAAGCACCGTTATGGTGGTAGTTACACTTGTTGCACTTGGGAAGAGTTCCCGTATACTGTTTCGGTGGTGCTGGAGTGATAGTAGTAGTGGCGGCACGGACAGCAAAAATCTATTGCTTTTTGGCGGGGTCCTGCATTGGTTGTTTCTTTTTATTGCCCCAGAACTTCCTCTTATTGTTTCCTCCTTTTGTTTGGTCGGTGGTGGTTATCACAGTACCACAGCTAGCCCTGTGATCTATGAGTTGTTGTGCCAATTCCTTGGCACTTTCAAAGGTAGTGGGTTTCGAGGCCAATACACTATCTTGAATCTGAGATGACAGCCCCCAGAGATATCGTTCCACCTTCTTCTCTTCTGGAGTGACCATTGTTGGACAGAGAAGTTCTAGGTCGTTGAAACGGGCAGTATAAGTTTCAAGATCAGTGCCCGTCTTTCTGAGGTTCCAAAGTTCTTCTTCAAGTTTTTGCATTTCGCCCCTCGGGCAGTATTCCTTTAACATTAAAGCTTTCAAATCCTCCCAACTGATTGCGTTAGCTACTGCAGGAGTAAGTGATTTAACTCGGCCATTCCACCAAGTAAGTGCTTTTCCAGTGAAAGTGAATGCCGCATACTTGACCTTGCTCGCTTCGGGACAAGTGCAGATTTCGAAAACTGCCTCGGTCCTTTCGAACCATTGCACCAGCGTGATGACGCCCCCGCTTCCATTGAAAGGGTCGGGTTTGCCATTCGTGAAGTCTTTGTAAGAGCACTCCCTCGTACGCCCCATGCTGTCCCCATGAATGGAATTGGTAGCTCCGGATCCAGAACCGCCAGAACCATTGGTTCCCATTTGCGACATTGCTGCCGCCACGGCTGCCGTTACTGCAGCCTGGAACATCGCAGGATCAAACTGTGGAGGTGGTGGTGGAGGCGGCACTGTGTTGTTGGAAGGCCTTGGTCTTTTCCTTGGTGGCATGGTTCTGTCATAAAAAAAATGACCAGTCGGTAAGACCTCAATAGTGATAACGAGTCGAGTGTTACTGGTTTCATCCCTCTTGTATTTTATCAAAACTTTATTATTCGTAAACTGTTTGTGTGATCAGGTTATGATGTATAGTGCCAAACATTCAATAAATAAAACACATGCCAAATTTCATTGATAACTTTTAGTACATAACGTTTAGAGGGAAAAGTTTGACCTCATAAGGGTCTACATTACATCATTACAAACGAAAGTTTTGGCATTACAAAAGCCCTTTGAATAGTGTAACCACATAGTCGCAGGGTCGACCTACATACAAAGAGTAGCACTAACGCGTACTCATAAAATTTTACTACCAAGACGTGAGAATAGTAATGAGTTCTAATCACTGCGACCCTTCTTTGACGGAGGCTGCGATGATGTCGATGCGCCTTGTAGTTCCGCCAATCTGCGTTCGGCTGCAACCATTCTCTCTTCGAGTGCCATGTATCTTTCCTGATACTCTCTTGTTTCTGCTTGAGCTGCGAGAAGGTCTTGAATGAGTTGGTCTCTGTGGTGGGAGTCTCGTTCCAGGTCTCTGGTGCGATTAGTAGTAGACTGTACGATGGCGCTTAACTCCCGGACCTGATCGGTCGTCGTCCTACCACGAACATCCATACTTGCTATTCGTTGTATCGTGACGGGGAGAGCTCTGTTAGCCAGTCCACCATGAGTGAGATCATAGTAACCTCGTTGGTAGCCATATGGTGACCGCTGGCGTTGTTGTCGGCTCCATCTTTCGATCGTTGTTACCCAAGGGGGTTCAGGTCCGTTGTATCCAAAACGGTGCGCGGGTACCCTCGCGATGTAGGGAGGGTTGAATACTTCTGGTGGTTCCTCTGCTTCGTTCCCAAACATGACTATCTCATCACCTTCCTCTTCTTCCTCTTCGTCTTCATCTTCTTCTTGGTCGTCTTCCTCTTCTTCTTGGTCGTCTTCCTCTTCTTCTTCTTGTTCGTTTTCCTCCTCGGGCTCCTCTTCGGGATCCTCTTCGGGATCCTCCTCGGGATCCTCTTCGGGATCCTCCTCGGGCTCGTCATCGATCCATCCCGCATTTCCCTGATTGGGAAAATAGGGGTCCCCGGGTATATGAAATCCTGCCATGTCGTCTGCACGAGAAACGGGGTTAAGAAGCACATATCGGAAAATAATAATCTGGTGCTATAGAAACGTACAAATACTCCTATAGTATTTTTAAATGTTTATATTTGGTTCTTAGCGTGTTCTTATGGAGTGTAATTAGGTTATCAGATTTGTCGCTCATTACGACTATTCCTTAGTGTGCGTAAATTACTTCTTTGACGGATATAGTTGATCAGGCTATATCCCTCCAAGAACTGATTACACATGCTAAGGCGTACTCATAATGTTCGACTCCTCCTCTTTCAATTTATGTTCTCCTAAAATATGACACCATGCTAGTATAGAATGCATGTAAGTATACTTTAAAACAAGAAATTATTTGTTTTCTAAAAGTACAACTCGTTAAAGCATTTTAAGAATCAGAGACTTTTAGTCCCAAATGTGTTTATAGTTTGTATATCTTATGTGGTTTGACATACTTAATTCACTATAAACCGCACTCTGATACCAATCTGTCACACCCCCAAACCAAGGATGGCGGAAACGTCCGGGGGTGGAGGACTTCATATATAGTATCATTACCACAATTTCGATAGTAATTTAAGCAAACACAACCAACATATATATAATTGAAAAAGTTACATCACTTGTATGAATTACATGATTCGAAATCAATTACAATATGTTGACAAAATATGAAAAGTTTGACGCCTTAACGTCCCATCCTCAAAAGCACTTGATTACATGGTTAGTGTTTTCCTGAGAATACAAGTTGTTTGAAAAGTGTCAACACAAAGGTTGGTGAGTTCATAAGCTTTTATTATAAAACTTAGTTGAAGTCTTTCACATATAAATGTCGCGTTTGTTTCAGAAAAATCCGATATTTTCCTTAAAATCCGTATAATGTAGCCTTATAACCAAAGACCAAAATGTATAAGAAATCATCCTTACATAGTAGAAGTGTCGTGAGTTTGAAATGATATGGAAAGTAAATTTTTAAATCAACCTAAAACCTACTTCGTTTTTATGAAATCCCGTAACTCTATGAATTGTTATCTCCCTAGGTGAATCGCTATAATCATACTGTGACTATGTGAACCCGCCACAACGTTTCTCAGGCGTCGTGAAAATGAAATGACATTTGTCACCCGTAGACCTGCAGGTCCCACTGTAGCTAGCAGCAAGGTGTGGGGTGTCAAACCCAATATAGATCTATATACAAGTATCACGTTCTCCCTCAAGGAGATTCTGATTATAACTACCAGGAATTATATCCCGCACTCGGACGTACGGGGAGAGAGAGAGTCTCACAACATAGGTTAACAAGTTTACGTGAAATGTGTGTGAATATAAATCTTTCTTGTATGAATGTACCCTTGTTATACGAGTGTGTTGAGTGATGTATCATAAACTATACCAATTATAGTTTATCTAAAATGTATGTAATATGTATAAATTCTTTTATGGAAATGTATTAGTGTTGTGAATTTATCAATCTATACTTTTTATAGTTAAATATACGTGTTCTAAAATGAATGAATAATATGTAATATGAATGACTTAGTTTCAGTTCATAATGATAAACTAACAAGAAAACACATTCAATAATTAGAACTTATGATTATACACTTTGCTCAACATAATACAAAGTGTTATGATATTTACATGCTGTTGGCTAACTTTAGCCATTCTGCCATGTTTTGTAAAAATCATAGAAAAATCATACGAAGTCGAAAACTAGATCCGTAAATTCTGAGAGTTCACAAAATGAGTCTAGTTTACTCATAATTTTTATCATGATTTTTAATGACCTCCAACTTGGGTGAAAAAGTCCATAATCACAGACTGGTCCGGATTGTTGTTAGAAATGATAGGCAGTTTTGTAAAAATCACCATAAATTGTAGAAAAATCGTATGGAGATGTGCAAGTAGTCATTTTAAAGCTACAAACTTGAACTATTTTCACCTTGTACAGTTTTGAAAGCAAAAATGTTTAGGATGCCCAAAACAGTCCGTGAATGGAGTTGAACTTTTCTGATGAAGGCTGTTAGAAAAATTTAGTTATGTTCTTGGTGTTTTAACTTGTATTCCCCCCCTGAAATCTCGAGAAAACATGAAAATGTAGGGGTATGAACTCACCTTAAATGATTTCAGTAGATGATTGTTGAAGAATGGAAGTGTTTAATTCAAGAACACTTGGAGATGCCTTGAAGATTTTCGAGAATCTAACATTATAGTTATGGAGTTTGTGTAAGCAATCAAAGATTTGAGTAGAATGAAGGGAAATAATAATAGGGAGGATGAATTTTTACTTACTAAGAGTGGAAGAACACTTGAAATCAGCCTTGAATCTCGAAAAATTGTGTAGAAAAAGTTTGAGAGAAAAGTGGTGTTTGTTACTTAGTGGAATGAGAGCAATGAGAGAAAATGAGGAGTGTGGGTGTTTGTTCCAGCTCAAAAAACGTGGGAGTGAGTGTAATTTGAGTGTAAGGGACATTGAAGTGACATAGGTAAGGTGGGGAGGTATGGCTGGTCATAGAGTGGGTATGGGTGGTTGCTTGTGTCATAAGTTAAGGCAAAGTCAACACTCCACCTTAAATAAATCCTCCATTAGATCTTTATTATTTAGATAATGATTTTCATAAAATATGTTTAAATTATGAATATTTAGAGTTTATTATGTTAAAATATAATTTCTGGAGAAAATCCCGCTTTAAAATCACGAAAAACGGGCTCAAAATGTTAAAAATATCAAAAATGGGCTAAAAGTGACAAATTTCCGAAATCTGGCCGAGGTTCGGCCTTCTGATGCTGAAACCGAGAGGAGGAAGGGTAGAAACCGAGAGGGGAGAAGAGAGAGGGTAGGAACCGAGAGGGGGGAGGAGAGAACAGAGGGGCGCGAAGAGACAGAGAGGCGGAGTAGAGACCGAGAGTAGGGAAGAGACAGAGAGGCGGAGTAGAGACAGAGACCGAGGCTCGATCCTCGCGTGCATTAGCCAACAGAGGCTCGGTCCTCGCGCGCCTTAGCCAATAGAGGCTCGGTCCTCGTGTGCCACAGCCAACAGAGGCTCGGTCCTCGCGCGCCTTAGCCAACAGAGGCTCGGTCCTCGCGTGCCACAACCAAGAGAGGCTCGGTCCTCGCCTAAGAAGCCTCTCTTCTTGGTTTCGGTTCCTAAAGCCTATTTTTCTCGTTTTCGCGCCGTTTTAAGCCGTTTTTGATCCGGTTAAGGGCCGGAATGACCCGAATGATTCTAAAAAGTTATGGGAACTATTTGAGGGAGATTTGGGAGAGATTTCTCATACTTGGAGAGATTTGGGAGAGATTTGACATTCTTAGAGAGATTTCTCATACAAAGAGATATTTGAGAGAGGTTTCACATACTTGGAGAGATTTGGGAGAGATTTGACATTCTTGGAGAGATTTCTCATACAGAGAGATATTTGAGAGAGGTTTCACATACTTGGAGAGATTTGGGAGAGATTTGACATTCTTGGAGAGATTTCTCATATAGAGAGATATTTGAGAGAGATTTCAAGTGTGGCATTTGTGAGTGTTTGGCTCCGCAATGCAAGTTTCTTGAGCCCCGTTACGTCATGGTTAAGGATCCCACACACTCCCAATGAGTATGCAACATGGTTTTTATTAGTTTAGTTCATTTATTAGCACTAGGGCTTAGGAAATTTTTAACACAAGACTTTTCTCAAGTGATGTTTTCCCATTAAAATAGCAAGTTATACAGTATGAACATAACACAAACCCTAATACACAAGGTTTAATCGAGTTGACCGGCTTGACTTGATGACTTGACTTGACTCAAGATTGACGATTGTCACAGAGATACACTATCGCAACCTGCAAATCGCTAGATACCACACTCCCCCACTAATCTCTGCTAAGATACTAATCCATCTCTATTTCCCCAAAATTGGCGATAACTCTGATATCTTGCAACCTGGAACTAATTCTGATTCCCCCTCTGAATCAATCCTTTGCACGGGGGTAGAATACCGCATCCTTCAACTCCCGCAAGCATCACTCACACCTCTCTATCACAGTTCCTAGGTCCTTGACCTCCGATCGTAATATCCCCCCTACAGTCCTCAGCACCGGTCCAGACTACCCCCAAGTCTATTATCCTGCTGTCTTAGCTTTCCTGATCCGATCTCTACTCTGGAACCACTATCCTCCTCCTCTTCCGAGGGAACTGAAATCATGCCTGCGCATCACTCAACATTGCCACTATCTCCATGAGTGGCCAAATCGTAGGTGCTTCCATACATCTGGTACAAGCTCTATACTTACCACTAATAACCAAAGCATGTCGGTCATCCATTTACTCCACTTCCTCCCTCATGAAGGACCCTCGCTCTTCCGAAGCTACATACCTTTCCTTTCCAGGAAATATACTCAACAACTCTTACCGCACCTGCGCATGCCACTGAGCTAAACTTCACTCTACACTATCCACATAGAGCAACTGCTATCCTCAAACTTCCATATACTCTGAATCTGCTCGCAAGGACTCTCGGGTCCATGCACTGCTTTCCATAAACATGATTAATACTTGGGGCCAGACCATGTCAGTTACCATTTCCTGGCTACACATTCCTTCCTTCTCTACATACCGATCTTCTAACACATACAAAGTCTTCGGCATGATTGGATTGCCTTACCAGGCCTTTAGTCTATCTGGACCACTCCAAAACTCTCTTACATCATTCTGAACCCTCCTTCACGGGAATCTCTCCCATACATACTATTCTAGCCCTTTTTGGGGTTCCGAGCTCCTGTTCCATTCCCGGAATCCTTTCCATGGCCTAGACCCAGGCCTCACATCGACCACTACCTTTCCTGAAAGCCATGGTCTGCTCCCTGCCCTATTTATCTGTCACTTACTCAGACCAGCCCATACTCTTGGTTGACTAAAACGCTGCTAAATCCCAACAGCTAATCAACCTCTACTGCTTGTCGATCCTCCTGAGAATTTTCCAATTCTCCCCCCTTAGAACACTGAATTCCAACCACTGGTGGTTCATCCGACATAAAACAATCATTCCTACTCATCCTTGAGTCTTGCGACTACATTTGACATCTCATCCAACTATTTGGAATCACCACAACCTCCCTCTCAAGGGATGCTCCATTGGGACTCGTTCAACATGGCCTTCTGGCCTAATGCCCTATCTCATTCGAACTCCACCTAATCTACCACGACTAGATAACGGGGGAACCACAAGCATCATTTGCTACAAATCATGGCACTCAGCCCATAACATCCTTTCTCAATCTGCTGCAGCATGGTACTCAAACCATAACATTACTTCTCAATACGTTACGATGCATGGTACTCGAACCATGACATCACTCCTCAATTTGCTATCGGACCCTGAGTCCCATCAATTCTGGTGGCTTCGTGCTACTGAACTATTGGTACAATGACGAGGCACCTCCCCTTGTGGCCTAGCAGCTACGATGGCTGCAACAGCATCACGATCTAAATCCACAGCATACCGTTCATCGAACGTCTCGATCAATGTGGTCTCAATAGACCCAAATATCTCGGGTATAACTTTCCCGCATGGCTGCAGCCACCTCCTCATGAATCAACCCGTGAATCTTGTCATCGCTAGCTCCTCTATTCTCTAGGTGACATGTACCCACCATGATATCTCTGATGCACAACACACAAGATACCAGAGACTCGTTCGAGTATACTCGCACTCGAACACCCAATCCTACTTGTTCCTTGGTACCCTAAGGATTCTTACTTGGACTGTGCATTGATCCGGTGGTTTTGGTAGTACGGGCCCAATACTACCACCTACACCGCATCAACATTCACCCCAAGTCCTCCTCCCAGGATCCCAACTCACAAGTACTCTACATCTTGCTATCATAGGCTACCCTTCGAAAAACCTCTCATAAGCTCCTCACTGCTACCTACTCGCTCTCAAGCATCTCATAGCAGCAACAATCTCATAGGATAAGGCATCACAAATCAGGCCACTCTAGTCCTATCATGAATACCTAGCCTACTCTAGCATGCATAATGTGACTCCTCATATGACATAGCATATCACATATCATAATACTTAACATAAGCGTATTTTTGGGATTTTACCGTTCGGGCGCTGGCTGACCGTACACACTGCTCCTTCTTTGGTTATCTAAAAACCTCTTATAAAATCTTATGCTTTTATTGTTGGAAAATCGTTTTCTCAAATCCTCGATTTGAGTTCAGTTACTCCCGAAGGTGTACCCGAATCCCTCAAACCAAAGCTCTGATACCAACTTATAACGCTCAGATTTTTCAAAACAATTTTTCATTTTTCAAACAACATAAACCATCATTTAATATTGAAAAATCCCATGTTTAACAAATGTCATCGTAACAAAATACATCCCAAGATCATAAAACAATTCTTCCGTCAGTGTGTACAGATCACGCCAGCGCCTTCCCACGGTCCTCGCTAGTACCTGAGACACATAACACAACAACTGTAAGCATAAATGCTTAGTGAGTTCCCCAAAATACTACTTATGCACATACGCACTTCCAGGCCCTAACCTTCCGGTCCATGTGTCACAGGGTACTTCCGTCCCGACTCAGTAAACCTTCCGGTCCTACCCACGTCAACCTTACGGTCCACATCGCAACGCCTTCCGGCCCATAACATATATGCCTTCCGACCCATAACATAATGCCTTCCGGCCCATATCAAGCATAACATACATAGCACATACAATGGTTAACTTATCATATACAATGCATACAACTCATAACATATCCGACCTTCCGGTAACACAATAAAACCCTTCCGGGTACAGTATAGTGAGAAAACTCACCTTGCATGAAGAATCCACATCTAGTCGCGTTGCTGCTAAACACCAATCTCTAACTTTGTGTCAAAACCCACAATTAACCCAATTAGGAACTAAGTCCAACCTTTCGCTTACTAGGTTTAAAGATAGACCATCTACCGGCCCATTCTTGCCCTAATCCATTGGGCCCACCAAGGCCCAATAATAAATGGGTTTCCCCAAGGCCCAAGACATCAATTAATTCTCTACTCATATGCTCAACCACGCAGGCCCAAGGATTCAAGCCCAATACTCAAAGCCCAAATATCAAGTCTAGTCTAAAATCCCACAGAGGGGTTACGCGGGGCGTACCTCCTTGGTACGCTCAGCGTACGCACAAACGCCCACGGACTGATTGGGGACTTCAACCCAGTATGCGGGGCGTACTGAATTTACGCGGTGCATAACCTCGCTTATGCTAAATCCATTTTATGGGTCTTAACCCGTTAAGGGCTTAGCTTATCTCTTGGATTTAGGCTTTGTAACAGTCCTTATTCCATAAAGTCATAAACTTTTAGCCTTTGCATGGCTGAAGCGATTGCAACACACACAATACTCCTTTTCTTTACTCATTAAGCTCTCTATGCATGCATGACCTGATCTTAACCTTCAAGATCTTATTTTTATGAAACAACTCCATCAAAAACATTTAAAAGGACGGTTAAAGGGCTCTGGAGTTTAACAACTCACAAAGCTTAAAACTTTGGGACCAAAAACCCTAAAATGGACCCTAATATGCACAACACAAAAGAAAGGGAAATCTTGGAACTTTATACCTTCAAATGGTGTTCTAGCCTCAGGAAAGCTCAGATCCAAAGCCTAGACTTCAATTCCATTCCCTTCCATGCTCCTTCTTAACTCCCAAGAGTCCACAAGAACACATATAAGCTCATCAAGGCCATAGCAAGGTCAAGAACAGGTATGTAAGGGTTTGAGAGGGTTTTTGACTGAAGAATGCGGCTGGAAATGAGACCCTCTCATTCTATATATAAGGCCTCTATCTTAATTAGGGTTTTTAAGTCTGGGCTCACTACGCCCAACGTAGTTTAAGGTACGCCCATCGTACCGTGTGGCTTCCACGTCCAACTTAATCACATGAGTACGCGCAGCGTACTCCCTTGTACGCCCAACGTACTCATCTGTGACAATTTCTCTTTTATGGATCACACTTGACAATTAGCAGAAGAAGCAAGGTTAAAAATATACTTCAAATTCCCGGGTGTTACACACCAACTCTCCCCCACTCGGGGTCCTGATCCCCACTAGCTGTTGTGCGCAATCTATCACCGCACCATTAAGGCTCAACCAATCCATGCCTATAATCACCTTGTTCCCCCGCAATGGGATGGGAACCAGATCCACCAAATAGCACTCCTGGAATAACCTTAGCACACAAACCGTGAACACTGTTGTTGCTCGTACCGATCAATCATCGGCAATCTCTACCTCTAAAGGGCAATCCAACATGCCCGAAGACTCAGTAAATTTCTTGCTAAGCACAAGGGAAACAAATGACCGGGTGGCACTCGAGTCAAATAACACCTGAACTGGGATACCGTTCACATGGAACGATCCAATCACCACATCCAGTGCAGTGCGTGCCTCCTCCATAGTCATCTGAAACGCCCGGCTCCTCACCACTTGAGCCTCTGCCTTGCCCTGCCGGCCATCTGTAATCTGCAGGGTAGCTGGAGCTGGCACCTTAAACGGCACTGATGCTGTCAACTGGGGGCAATTGGCTTTCTTGTGGCCCTTCTGGTTGCAATGGAAACACAGAAACTCAACCTCCTGCATCACAGGTGCAGGGGCAGTACAATCTCGATTGAAGTGCCCTGACTAGCCGCGCTTGTAGCAACCTGACGATCCTATCTTGCACGCTCCCTCGTGCGCCATACCGCATTTCTTACAGCAGTCCCATCCCTGTTGGCCTTTCGGCCCCGCACCCAATCCCTTCGGCTTCTTTCCCGAAGCCCCCATAACATGCCCCTCTTCCGCCTTCCTCTTCCAGATGTGCTCCAGATCTATCTCCCTTTCCCTTGCCCTAGCAATCATAGAGTACATGGTAGGGCAAGCTGGAAAACTTACATGCTCCCGAATATCAACTCGTAACATGTCATGATAGCGGGTCCTCCACATATCCTCGTCACTCGCGTACTGGGGCACCAGTAATGCCCTCTCCCGGAACTTGGCGGTGATCTCTGCCACAGTCTCCGTCGTCTGTCTCATATCTAGGAACTCCCTGGCCAGCTGCTGAAGCTCAACCGCTGGCGCAAACTCTACCCTGAACCTGGTAGCGAAGTCTGACCAAGTCATAGCCTCAATAACCGAGGCTCCCAACAAGTCACTCACGGACTCCCACCAATCCCTAGCTCGATCTCGTAGACACCCCGCCACGAACCTCACCTTCGACCCCTCAGGTTAGGAGCTAATCATCTGTGCAGACTCGATGTCTGCAATCCATTGTCTGGCGGCTGTGGGGTCCTTCACCCTGTGAAAATCCGAAGCATCACTGCCCCGAAAGTCCTTGAAGGATAGTGTGCGGGATCCCGACTGGCCAGATGCCATGTCGCTCCTGAATACCCGGAGGGGATCCTCCATCAACTCCAATATCCCTTCCTTGATCGACCCGAAGATAATGGGGGTCGACTTAAGGATGCCTCTAGTGATCTTTGACGCGATGAACTCGCATAGCCCTTCATCTACTGGCTCGGAACCTGATCCTGAACCCGATCCCTCTCCTGTACTGCCAACTGCTGGCCTCGAGCGTACTACCATTCTGAAATGCAAAAGAAATAACAACTGTTAGCAATACTGACACCTCTGGAGGGATCACACCTACTACAAGTTCCATGGTCTTATCTTGGCCTTACTCGATTCTGGTACGGATCCTCTGTTTTCAGTAGAACGGGCCCGTACTACCTTCCACATCTATCCATACCTTCTCCAAGGACTGCCTTGACTCCACCAGGTCCCTTTCACTACCACTGATCACTGCTATTCTTATCCTAGGATTTCCCTAGGAAACCTCTGACTCCACCCAACCCATTCCTCAGCTGCTGAAGGTCTCTTTGTGATGCCAATTAGCTATTACCTAAATACAATCACATGCGACGAGGCTCGGATAATCCTTCGAGTAAGGGACTCATGCCTACCACGGTTAGGACTCAAACAAGAGCTACGCAATAGGGTCAAATCCAACACTCTGAGATTATTCAACCCTGATCACATGTGACCTTAACGTATTCACCTAACAACTAACTCCCATCACTCAAAACCCACATAGCACAAAGTAAACAACATTTGGACAAAAAGGAAACAATTTTAAGCAACTCTATCCTCGTAGAGAAAAAAAACTGAACTAGCATGCAATGATAACTCGTACTATCAGGCATAACCTAAACATGCTATCCTACTGCTATCTACTCAATTCTAGCATGCAACTTTTCATACACTGAAGCACATAAAGCAGGAACATAAGGCATCACTCCTAGATCCTTAGTCCTATTCTAGCATGCTATTCTACTGAAACTGATGAGCATAATATAAGCTTGTATGGATACTTTGGGGATTACTTAATTGAGCTTTGCCGGTCGCACACATCACACACTTTGTTCTTTCTTAAAACCCTTTATTTAGCCTTTTAGAAAACATTTTCTTTTTCCAAAATCTTTTAATCCCTCGATTTGAGTTCAAACACCCCCGAAGGTGTGTCCGAATCCCTCAAACCAGGGTTCTGATACCAACTTGTAACGTCCCGAAAATATGAGCCAAAAATTTCATTTTTGAAAACATATAATTAGCAAAACATTAGTAGTAAAACATACACCAATCATATCATTCATAAAAGTGTGCGTGTGTGGAATTCAGTTTATAAAAACATAACAACTTCACAGGACAATCCCCAGGAAATCTCATAGTACGAAATACAAGGCGTGTGTGTGTGATGGGCCGCTACCGCGCCAGCTCTTTCCCCTTCGAAGAAGAGGTACCTGAAACCAAAATTGAAAACTGTAAGAACAAAGTTTAGTGAGTTCCCCCACTATACCGCACACCATAAAATCACATAACATACATATACTGCTGGGCATATCTGGGTGCCCGACCTACCCTTTCGGTCCGTGCGACCGGCACTTGTCGGGCATATCTGGGTGCCTGACCTACTATTCGGTGCTTGCGACCGAATACTGCCGGGCATATCTGGATGCCCGAGCTACCCTTCGGTCCTTGCGACCGAATACTGTCGGGCATATCTGGGTGCCCGGCTTACCCTTGGGTCCTAGCGACTGAATACTGGGGACTATTTCACCCCCTACTACTACCACATAACACTTATGACATAGCATCATATCATACTAGCACATAAACATAACACAGGTATTAGCAATCCTAGATGAATATCACGGAGACCATCATCTATCATGCAACTCCTACCGGTGGGCCGACATTCTGGCCGTAGACCCACCGCTACTGGAAGGCAACTCACCTCGTAGCTGCTGCTCTGTGTGGGAACTGTCTGTATGTTGCTGCTGCTTCGGAAATCCTCCGGATGAAATTCCCGTCAAACACTTAGTCAAATACTGCTCACCGACCTCAGGGTAAACTGACCATTTACCCTTAACCAAACCATAAGTCAAAGTCAACTACCAGTAGACCCAACTTGCCGAGTTGGCTTGTCAACTCGCCGAGTCCCTATCCCTTTGTCTGACCACTAACCCATCTCTACTCGTTGAGTTTAGCATTGACTTGACAAGTTTTCCTTCCAAGCTGATGACCAAACGTTCTTCATTCTACTCGTCGAGTTGTATGAACAACTCGTCGAGTTCATCTTCATCTAAAGAACACTCTATGATGAGACTCGCCGAGTTTTATGAACAACTCGCCGAGTCCGTTCTTAAGGCAAGGAGATTGCCTTGAACTCGCCGAGTCATGGCATTGACTCGTCGAGTTACTACATGACTGAGTCTGGCTTCCAACTCTCACACCCCCAAACCAAGGATGGCGGAAACGTCCGGGGGTAGAGGACTTCATGTATAGTATCATAACCAAAATTTCAATAGTAATTTAAGCAAACACAACCAACATATATATAATTGAAAAAGTTACATCACTTGTATGAATTCCATGTTTCAAAATCAATTACAATATGTTGACAAAATATGAAAAGTTTGACGCCTTAACGTCCCATCCTCAAAAGCACTTGATTACCTGTTTACTGATTTCCTGAGAATACAAGTTGTTTGAAAAGTGTCAACAAAAAGGTTGGTGAGTTCATAAGTTTTTTCTATAAAACTTAATAGAAGTCTTTCTCATGTAAATGTCGCATTTGTTTCAGAAAAATCCGATATTTTCCTTAAAATCCGTATAATGTAGCCTTATGACCAAAGACCAAAATGTATAAGAAATCATTCTTACTTAGTAGAAATGACATGAGTTGAATTGATATAAAAAGTGAATTTAAATCAACCTAAAACCTACTTAGGTTTTATGAAATCCCGTAAACTTTATGAATTGTTATCTCCCTATGTGAGTCGCTATAGTCATACTATGACTATGTGAACCTGCCACGACGTTTCTCAGGCGTCGCGAAAATGAAATGACATTTGTCACCCGTAGACCTGCAGGTCCCACTGTAGCTAGCAGCAAGGTGTGGGGTGTCAAACCCAATGTAGATCTATATACAAGTATCACGTTCTCCCTCCAGGAGACTCTGATTATAACTACCAGGAATTATATTCCGCACTCGGACGTACAGAAAGAGAGATTGTCTCACAATTTAGGGTAACAAGTTTACGTATAATGTGTGTGAGTGTAAATCTTTTCTGTATGAATGTACCCTTTTAGTATGAGTGTGTGATGCAATATATCATAAACTATATCTATTATGGTTTATCTAAAACGTTTGTAATATGTAAGAACTCTTTTATGGAAATGTATTAGTGTTATGCATTCATTAAACTATACTTTTTATAGTTTAATATACGTGTTCTAAAATGAATGAATAATATTTATTATGAATGACTTAGTTTCAGTTCATGATGATAAATTAACAAAGAAACACATTCAATAATTAGAACTTATGATTATACACTTTGCTCAACATAATACAAAGTGTTATGATATTTACATGCTGTTGGCTAACTTTAGCCATTCTGCACTGTTTTGGAAAAATCATAGAAAAATCATACGAAGTCGAAAACTAGATCCATAAACTCTGAGAGCTCACAAAATGTGTCTAGTTTACTCATACTTTTTATCACGATTTTTAATGACCTACAACTTGGGTGAAAAAGTCCATAATCACAGACTGGTCCGGATTGTTGTTTGAAATGATAAGCAGTTTGTAAAAATCACCATAAATTGTAGAAAAATCGTATGGAGATGTGAGAGTAGTCATTTTAAAGCTAAGAACTTGAACTATTTGCACCTTGTACAGTTTTCAAAAAAAAATGTTTAAGATGCCCAAAACAGTCCGTGAATGGAGTTGAACTTTTCTGATGAAGGCTGTTAGAAAATTTTAGTTATGTTCTTGGTGTTTTAACTTGTATTCCCCCCCTTAAAAACTTGAGAAAACATGAAAATGTAGGGGTATGAACTCACGTTAAGTGATTTCAGTAGATGATTGTTGAAGAATGGAAGTGTTTAACTCAAGAACACTTGGAGATACCTTGAAGATTTTCGAGAATCTAACATCATAGTTATGGAGTTTGTGTAAGCAATCAATGATTTGAGTAGAATGAAGTGAAATAATCATAAGGAGGATGAATTATACTTACTAAGAGTGGAAGAACACTTGAAAATCAGCCTTGAATCTCGAATTTGGTGGAGAAAAAGTTTGAGAGAAAAGTGGTGTTTGATACTTAGTGAAAGGAGAGCAAATGAGAAAAATGAGGAGAGACGATGTTTGTTCCAGCTCTAAAAACGTGGGAATGAGTGGAAATTGAGTGTAAGGGACATTGAAGTGACCTAGGTAAGGTGGGGAGGTGTTGGCTGGTCATAGAGTGGGTGTGGGGTGGTTGCTTGTGACATAAGTTAAGGCAAGGTCAACACTCCACCTTAAATAAATCCCCCATTAGATCTTTATTATTTAGATAATGATTTTCATCAAAATATGTTTAAATTATGAATATTTAGGGTTTATTATGTTAAAATATAATTTCTGGAGAAAATCCCGCTTTAAAATCACGAAAAACGGGCTTAAAATATTAAAATTATCAAAATGGGGCTAAAAGTGACAAAATTCCGAAACCTGGCCGAGTTTCGGTCTTCTGATGCTGAAACCGAGAGGAGAGAGGGCAGAAACCGAGAGGGGAGGAGAAACCGAGAGAAGAGAAGGGAGGGAGCAAAGACCGAGAGGTGGGAGAAGAGAGAACAGAGACCGAGAGTGTAACACCCAGGGGGTCACCCATCCCAGTACTACTCCCGCCCGAGCACGCTTAACTGCAGAGTTCTTATGGGATCTGCTGCCCTCACGGCTTTAAAACGCGTTGTGATAGGGAAGGTATCCACACCCCTTATAAGGAATGCTTAGTTCTCCTTTCCAGCCGATGTGGGATCAGATCTAACCCATTTTCACCCCCCATTATAGGGTTCGACGTCCCCATCGAACACAGTGACCCGTGCCCTAGCTCTGATACCAACTTGAAACGACCCAAAAATTTCGTTTTTCAATATAATCAAAACCATAATATGAGTATCAAAACATAAAAAACATACGCGATGTATCCCAAATCATAACAAAATATTGTGCGGAAAACTGTATCATACTATATCAAATCCAAAATAACTAAAACCATCCCCAGGATAAAAGCTAAGCTGTGGTGTGTGCGATGCTATCACCCCGAGCTCTTCCCTTTGCTTGCGGAAGTACCTGAAACCAAAACTGAAACTGTAAGCATGAAGCTTAGTGAGCTCCCCCAAACTACCACATACCATGTAATAACATATAAACACATATTGGACCTCGCTCACTGCATCGGACCGAAGCCCGGAAACTGCATCGGACCGAAGTCCGGAACTGACTGGGACCCTGTCCCCTGCATCGGATCGAAGTCCGGAACTAACTGCATCGGACCGAAGTCCGGAACCGACTGGGACCTTGTCCCCTGCATCGGACCGAAGTCCGGAACTAACTGACTGAACATGGCATAGCATAACACATCAACTAGCATGAACACATATACGACATACTACATCGGGCCGTAGCCCGGAACACATAACACTTAACGCATAAAACATAGCACACAAATCTTGTTCGAGCCACGAAGGCATCAAACATACTAGCTACTGCATCGGACCTAAATCCGGAAACTACTGCTAACTGAACGGGCCGGCATTGTGGCCTTAGACCCGTTCCTACTGGAAGGAAACTCACCTCGTAAGCTGGCTGCTGAGTGTGTGGCTCGGGAAGCTAACAGCTGCTGCTCCTGAATCTCCTCGGCTACAAGTCCATAAACACACTCAATCAAATACTAAACACTGCGCCAAGGGTAAAATGAAAGTGGGTTAGATCTGATCCCACATCAGCTGGAAAGGAGAACTAAGCATTCCTTATAAGGGGTGTGGATACCTTCCCTATCACAACGCGTTTTAAAGCCGTGAGGGCAGCAGATCCCATAAGAACTTTGCAGTTAAGCGTGCTCGGGCGGGAGTAATACGGGGATGGGTGACCCCCTGGGAAGTCCTCGTGCCGAGTGGCCCAAAGCGGACAATATTGTGATACGTGCCAGAGGGGGGTGTTACAGAGAGGAGGGAAGAAGGCGACAGAGACAGAGAGGTGGGAGAAGGCGACAGAGACAGAGAGGCGGGAGAAGGCGACGGAGACCGAGACTCAGTCTCAGCTACAGGGGCTTGGTTTGGTCCATGGGGACTTTCGGTTCCTAGTCTCGGCTTTAAGGAGCTTCGACTCATTGAGAAGGGTTTCGGTTCCTTAGGTCCATTTTTCTCGTTTTTACCCCGTTTTAAGCCGTTTTTGACCCGGTTAAGGGTCGGAATGACCCGAATGATTCTAAAAAGTTACGGGAAACTTTTGAGAGAGATTTGGGAGAGATTTCACATACTTGGAGAGATTTGGGAGAGATTTGACATTCTTGGAGAGATTTCTCATACAAGGAGATATTTGAGAGAGGTTTCACATACTTAGAGAGATTTGGGAGAGATTTGACATACTTGGAGAGATTTCTCATACAAAGAGAAGTTTGAGAGAGATTTCACATACTTGGAGAGATTTGGGAGAGATTTGACATTCTTGGAGAGATTTCTCATACAAAGAGAAGTTTGAGAGAGATTTCACATACTTGGAGAGATTTGGGAGAAATTTGACATTCTTGGAGAGATTTCTCATACAAAGAGATATTTGAGAGAGGTTTCACATACTTGGAGAGATTTGGGAAAGATTTGACATAGAGAGAGATAGAGTGAAGACGATTGAGAGAGGTTCCATGTGTGACAATTGTGAGTGTTTGGCTCCGCAATGCAAGGTTCTTGAGCCTCGTTAAGTCATGATTAAGGATCCTACACAATCCCGATGAGTATGCAACATGGTTTTTATCAGTTTAGTTCATTAATTAGCACAAGGCTTAGCAAAATTTTAACACAAGACTTTTCCCAAGTTATGTTTTCCTATTAATATAGCAAGTTATACAGTATGAACATAACACAAACCCTAATACACAAGGTTTAATCGAGTTGGACGGTTTGAATTGATGACTTGACTTGACTCAAGATTGACGATTGTCACGCCAACCCACTGAGTCACACCCTATGACTCACTACTCAAACTCGCAAACACGCAAAGGGGGAAAATTTGGGGACTCGCGACTCGACTCGTCAAGTCAGATGAACGACTCGCCGAGTCTGCCGCATGCAATTACTATACACGCGATTCTGCTTGAATCTAACCCATGCCTTTCATAGATTTGGGTTCCTAGGGCCTGGTTTACACATAAAGTTTCCAACTTTACATGTAAATAAACACCCATGAGGGTTTTAGGGCTCAAAATGCACCAAAAGAGTAGATCTAGGGCTTTCATGCACTATGGCTCCATAAAGGCAATAGATCCAAGCTGTTGGAGCTCAATCATGCCTAGATCTAGAGGCTAAACAACTTATTACGAACCCTAAGACACAACAAGCTTGGGAAAAAGGTCCAGGAAGGGCTTTCATGGAGCTAGAAGGGATAATGAGCATGAAAACAGAGGGAAACTGAGTTATACCTCAAGGAAATCACTGAAATAACACCAAGATGTATGGCCTCCTTCTTCTCTTCTTGATCTACTCTCCTTTTGTCTGAAAATCTTCAAGAAAACACACCAAAGCACTTCTATCTCACAAGGAACAAGGGTTGGACGTTATGGGGAGCTCTGAGGGTGAAGGGGGCGAGCTTAGGGGCGGGTAAGAGGGTTTAAATAGGGTGCAAACCCTTGAAATTTAGGGTTTCATCAGACAGCGGGGACTCGCCGAGTCGCCAACTTAAACGTGGTCTGGACCCCATCCCTACTCGGCGAGTCGGACCTACAACTCGCCGAGTCCAAGGCTAAAAATGAAAAATACTAAGATAAATTTTACGTATCAGGAACCAGGTGCTACATTTTTAGTATAGTAAGGTGAGCGCTAAAGCGCTGCAAGAATCTTTCTTAGAAGGATTCAGCGACGAAGTTCTGCCCCTGCAGAGCCCGACTCCTAGCTAAAACTCTCTTGTAAGTAAGTTATGCTTACCCTATTTTAAATATATCTTATATTTAAAAATAGTATTGTTATTATGAACTTAGAATAAATATTTTTGCTATTATTATGACTTATATAAGTGTCGTTATAATATCTTTTTAACTACTCGCGGTACGCGGTATCTAGTTTAAAGGGCCACATAGGTTTGTTGGATTTCAGAAGTGCTATATACCAAAATGGGCATGCCCTTCGAAGTTTTACGTCGAGCCCTTATTTGTACATAGTGCTTCGAAAATAGTTTTTAAACTCTTATATAATAATAATAATGCTAAGACTAACAATTAGTCACGGTAAATATTAGACTAAAATATAGTGGTAATAATATTAGGTTTCGTTGAATGAAATTATATTGTTAAAAGCGAAACGCTGCCCGAGTTTGGAATCATCACTTTAACAAGTGAGTACATAGTTACTTTCATCTTAGACATAGATATGAATTATTTTATATAAATTACGTGCTATGAGTGCAAATTATCTGTTTACTTGATATCTATGCTGGATGAACATTTTTATACAAGTTTTAAATGATTTAAACTGTACATGTATTTTATATCTTCAAAAATGTTTGGGTAAAACATGGGTAGATGAATTAGACGATGTGCAATAAAATGATGTGAGGCGTCGATGTTGACGATGTATCCAGTCATCTAGCGGAGTATAGATGACAACCACAGACTTTTCTAGACACTCCAGTGGAACGCTAGCAGGCTCGCAACCACGAGGTGTTTGTGAACGATGTGTTCACCGGTGTACTTCATCCCCCTGATGGTTGTCTTACGTACATTTATTATTGATGAACCATCTTAGTAGTAGTGTCCATCCCGATTATGATCCTTAGGCTAGGTCCCTTATCATAGGTGTTTTAGGGACGTAAAGTGAGGATAACGGGAACGGGTAACTGGGTTGATTAATGTTAACCTACGATATTAGAACGTACATGTAACCTTTCGGAGTGACAAGGAGGATTTAAACATCTATCGTAAATAAATATTTCCATATCTTAATATTCTTGTATCAAACTTCTACTTGGTGCCTACCGAACTCTCAAAGATAGAGAGGTTTGCTAAAGGATTGTCAGCAGACTTTGGCCCAATGGTCAAAATGGTAACTACTTTGAAGACATCCGTTAGATTAGCCAAGAATGTAGCGACCTAGTTAAGGGAGAAGGGTCTGTAAAGATCTGAGGTAGGAGAGAAAAGGAAGTTTGATGGATCTTTAAGGTCAAACAAGAATTTTTTTTTTTATCAAAGTCTGGTTCTAAGAAACTTGGAGGAGGAGGAGGAGGTGAAGTGAAGTGGTGTGAAAAGTGCATGAAGAAGCACCATGAGAAATATGACGGAGAGGTCACTTGTTTTAAATGTGGAAAGCTTGGGCTCTATGTCAATGAATGCACCCTCAACTAGAAAGTATGTCATGGGTGTAATGAGGAGGGGAATATCTCGAGGGACTGCCCAAAGAAGAAGGAGGCGAAGGATGCAACATGAAAGAACTATATTCTCCATTCTTTCTAAAAATACATCATATTTCTGAAAGACCCAAACTATCATACTTCACAATATTGTTACTCCAAAACATGTTGCATGAATATTTATAAAACAATATTTTACATTGATAGTTTATTTACATAGATTGGATTCAAACTGACTATTAGGATTTTTACAAAATTTTACACATATTACATACTTTCCCAGGAATACAATACAAAAGTTATAATATTATTTATTCTACTTCTTCTACCAGTACAAAACTATATTGGATGCCTATCACCTGCAATAGTTTTAAACATTGAGAGGGATAAGCGGGTGACGCTTAATGAGCTCAATAACAGTTACAATATAACATTAAGACATATACATATCAATATGACAAAAGCATAGAGGGACAAGGAACAAGATAGGAAAATGAGTATCATATCACAGGCTTCCCATATATTAATAAAACTTCAGCCAAAATGGCGTAGAAAATAAAATTTCAGGATATCATTTCGATTACACAGGATTTCAACACTGTCTTTGTATTCTGTTAATGCCAAAGTGATGCTTATGTCATACATTTTATGGCCAAAGGCTACATACCAGTATCCAAGTGATGCTTCAGTCATACACTTCGTGGCCTAAGGTATAGCTCATTATCATAATAACATGGGAAAGCACATTGAACATATAACACATAACATACAATTGTCCCTATATTGAAACTCACAGTGAAATAACCGGGGATTAAATTATAATTTGGACAGTGCTTCGACTTTAAATATGACTTTCTGTGATGAAACAGGGGATGTTAGCTGAAAACCGGCCTTATTCGGGCGGAGTTTCGGCTTGAAAATATAATTTTCTCAAGAACTTCGGCGCATCGGGGCTTCCTTTGGGTGTCGGGGTTGATACAGGGGCTTTGGGGGGGTTAAAAGTGGGTAAAAAAGGGTTTAGAGAGTGAGAGAGATAAGAGAATGTAACCTATAACCAGAGACCATCGGTCTCTATATATAGGAGACTGAAGCTGCTGACTACGCCGGTGTCACACCCCAAACCAAAGATATACACCTTGCTCGACATGTTACAAGGTGAAATGAAATTGTTAGCATATTTATGTTATTAACATTT
Organism: Lactuca saligna; assembly: GCF_052625555.1. Lineage (NCBI taxonomy): Eukaryota > Viridiplantae > Streptophyta > Magnoliopsida > Asterales > Asteraceae > Lactuca > Lactuca saligna. The sequence goes on along the minus strand of NC_136423.1, from coordinate 122,131,933 downwards.
TCTATTACCGTTCTTAGAAAATTTATAGAAAATTCATAACAGGTCCAAATTAGAATCCGTAAATTCTAGGAGTTAGCAAAATGAGTCTAGTTTGTTCGTAAATTTTCCCATGATTTTTAGTGACCTCCAACTTAGGTGAAAACGTCCATAAACACATATTGGTCCGTATTGGTTCTTGAAATGATAGGTTGTTTTCTAAAAATCACCATAAATTGTAGAAAACTCGTATGGAAATGTGAAAGTAGCCATTTTAAAGCTAAGATCTTGAACTACTTGCACATTGTAAAGTTTTGGAAACAAAAATGTTTTAGTTGACAAAAACAGTCCATGAATGGAGTCCAACTTTTCTGATGAAAGCTGTTAGAAGCATTTAGTTATGTTCTTGGTGATTTAACTTGTATCCCCCCCCCCCCCCTTAAAACTTAAGAAAATATGAAAATTTAGGGGTATGAACTCACCTTGTGTGATTTCAGTGGATGAGTGCTGGAGAAGGGAAGTGTTCAACTCAAGAACACTTGAAGAATTGCTTGAAGATTCAAGAATCTAACACCAATGTGATGGAATTTGTGTAAGCACTGTATGATTGGAGTAGAAGGAAATGTACTAATCACAAGAAAGATGATGATACTTACCAAATGAAGAAGAAAAACCTTGGAAAGTGCTTGAAATTCTTGGACTTGAGAGAAAAAGGCGTTTGATCTTTTGGTCGAATTAGTGAAATTGAGTGAAGTGTGAGAAATGAGAGTGCATGTTCCAGCTCTTAGAACATGGGAATGGCTGGAAAATGATGAGAAAGTACAAGGAAGTGAATAGGTATGGTGGGGAGGGGTGTGGGTTGGTTATAGAGTGGGTATGAGTGGTTGTTTGTGTCATAAACTAAAGAAAAGTCAACACTCCACATCTTGTACTTCACCCACTCTTCTTGGATAAGCTTTATCGCCAAAAAGTGATTAATTAATAAATATGGGGTCTTATATGCTAAAATAAAGTTTCGGGTGAAAATTGTGCGTTAAAATGATGAAAAACCAGCCTAAAATGCTAAAAATATTGAAAACCGGGCAAAAATTGTAAATTTCTGAAATTCTGGGCCGGAGGTTCGGTCCCAGCCCTTAGAACCGAAGGTAGATGGGCGAATCAAAAGTAGGGTTCGGTCTTGGAAGTGGAACCAAGAGAAGGGGAAGGAGAACCGAAGGTGCAAAGGGAAGGGCCAAAGGCGAGGCTCGGTCTCATGCGAGTTTCGGTCCTCAGGCGGGTTTCGGTCCTCAGGCAGGTTTCAGTTCTCAGGAGGTTTCGGTCCTTGGGGTTTCGGTTCTCAGGAGGGTTCGGTCCTAGGGGTTTCTTTTCTCAGGAGGTTTCGGTCCTAGGGGTTTCGGTTCTTAGGAGGTTTGGCTCTAAGAGGTTCGGCTCCTAAGAGGTTCGGTCCCTATGAGGAGTTTCAGCTCCTTAAGGCTGTTTTACTCATTTTTACTCCGTTTTAAGTGGTTTTTGACCCGGTTAAGGGTCGGGATGACCCGAGTGATTATAAAAAGTTACGGGAACTCTTGAGAGAGATTTGGGAGAGATTTAAGATAGAGAGAGATAGAGTGAATACAATTGAGAGAGGTGTTGTTTGTGATATTTTCGAGTGTCCGGCTTCGCAACGCAAGGTCCGTAAACCCCGTTAAGCCATGTTATAATGTCCTACACAGTCTCGATGAGTGTGTAATATTGTTTTATCACTTTGGTTCATTGTTTAGCATTGTCAACGCTAAGGAAAATTAAACACGCGGATTTTCCAATTGATGTTTTCTCGTTAAAATAACGAGTTGTTTAGAAGTTACATAACGTAAATCCTAATATAAAAGGGTTAATTGAGTCGTCCGGTTTGACTTGTTGACTTTGTTTGACTTTAACTTGACCCAAAATTGACTATTGTCACATCATCCCCCCGTTAGAGGGAACATTGTCCCGAAATTTACGTTTTGGCTGGGACTTCAAGAGTTTGGGAAGAGATGCGGATATTTTTGTTTCCTTTGATCGTTGCGTTCCTAAGTGAACTCAGGTCCTTGTTTTGCGTTCCAACAAACCTTCACTATGGGAATACGACTTTTTTTTCATTATTTTGACCTCCCGATCCATAATCTCAACTGGTTCTTCCATGAGATGGAGACTCTCATTTACTTTAATTTCGTCGAGGGGTATCACGAGAGTCTCCTCAGATAGGCACTTTTTCAGGTTTCATACCTGGAAGGTAGGGTGTACGTTATTAAGTTCTTGTGGTAGTCGAAGTTTTTACGCCACAGGATCATTCCTTGCCAGGATTTCAAATGGTCCGATGTACCTTGGGTTTAGTTTCCCACGTTTACCGGAACGTATCATTCCTTTCCAGGGGGAAACCTTTAGTAGTACTCGATCACCGACCTGGAATTCCAAGGGTTTGCGTCGTTTATCCGTGTAACTCTTTTGCTGATCTCGGGATGCCTTTAGTCTTTCCCGAATTTGAACAATCTTTTTTGTGGTCTCCCTTATGATTTTAGGACCAGTGTGGGTGCTATTAGGGACTTGCCCCCTAGGTAGCTGAGTGTCCCCCACTTCTGCCCAACACAGGGGTGATCGGCACTTGCAACCATAAAGAGCTTTGAATGGGGCGACTTTGATGCTGGTGTGATAGTTGTTATTGTAGTAGAATTCGATAAGTGGTAAGTGGGTATCCCATGCCTTACCAAAGTCTATCACACAGGCTCTCAACATGTCTTCTAATGTCTGTATGGTTCGCTCGCTCTACCTGTCGGTTTGTGGATGGTAGGTCGTACTCATGTCTAGCCTAGTTCCTGTAGGGACTGCTAAAATCGCGAGGTGAATCTACTATCTCAATCGGAGATAATGGATATTGGTACACCATGCAGTCGCACAATCTCCTTGATGTATATCCTGGTTAACTTCTCCATCTTGTCAGTTTCCTTTATTGGCGGGATGTGCGTAGACTTGGTCAATCTGTCTACGATTACCCATATGGTGTCAAGCCCACCTGATGTCTTAGGCAGCTTGGTTATGAAGTCCATGTTTATCCGTTCCCACTTCCACTTAGGTATATCCGGTTGTTGTAGTAGTCCTAATGGCTTCTGGTATTCTACCTTACCTTGGCGCAAGTCAGACACTTGCCTACATAGGTAGCAATCTCATCTTTCATGTTCGGCCACCAGTATAACTTCTTGAGGTCTAGATACATCTTATCCAAACCTGGATGGATGGAATATCATATCTTGTGTGCTTCGTTCATGACGACATCTTGAAACCCATCAAACTTTGGTGTCCAGATCTAGTTGATGAGGTAGTGAGCTCCGTTTTCCCTGACTTCTAGGTTTTTATCCATCCCTCTCAGTGCCTTACCTGTCATGTTTTATGGTTTCAAGGCTTCAAGTTGAGCTTCCTTGATTTGTGTGAACAGATGTGAGTGGATTGTCATGGTTAAGGATTTTACTCGGTGGCCCGAATATTCTTTTCTGCTTAGGGCATCGGCTACAATATTGGTCTTGCTCGGATGATAGCAGATTTGGCACTCAAATTCATTCAACAGCTCTACCCATCTTCTTTGTCGCATGTTGAGCTCTTTTTGATTCAGGATATGCTGAAGACTTTTGTGATCGGTGAAGATGGTGCACTTTGTGCCGTAGAGGTAGTGTCTCTAGATCTTTAAGGCGAACACTACTGCTCCCAATTCGAGGTCGTGGGTAGTATAATTAACTTTGTGGGTCTTAAGTTTCCTTGACGCGTAATCGATAAACTTCCCTCTCTGCATGAGCACGCATCCGAGACCTTGATTTGAAGCATCACAATACACCATGAAGTCATCGGTTCCTTCTGGTAGATACAAGATCAGCGTGTTGCATAGGGCTTGTTTTAACTTTTGGAAGGCGGCTTCTTGTTTATCTTCCCACTTGAACACCACACCTTTCTGAGTCAAAGTGGTAAGGGGTTTGGTAATCTTGGAGAAGTTCTGTATGATCCTTCGGTAGTAGCCTGCGAGTCCTAAAAATTGTTGGATTTCTGTTGGCGTTGTAGGTGCTGACCATTTTTCAATCGCCTTAATTTTTGAAGGATCCACGTGTATCCCTTTCTTGCTAACTACGTAGCCAATGAATCCCACTTCTCAGAGCCAAAATTCACACTTTAAAAACTTAGCATAAAGCTTCTCGACTCTTAGAATCTCCAGTACTAGTCGCAGGTGTTGGTTGTGCTCTCCTTCGTTTTTCACTAGACCAAGATATCGTCGATGAACACGATCACGAATTTATCTAGGAAGGGTGGACACACTCGGTTCATCAGATCCATGAACAACGCAGGCATGTTTTTTAATCCGAATGGCATCACTACAAACTCGTAGTATCCATAGCGAGTTCTGAATGTCGTCTTGCGGATATCTTCTTCTTGAACTCACAGCTGATGATAACCCAACCTTAAGTTGATGTTTGAAAAGTAGCTTGCTCCCTGAAGTTGGTCGAAAAGGTCGTCGATTCGGGGTAGGGGATAACGATTCTTGATGGTAAGTTTGTTTAACTCCCGATAGTCGATGCACATGCGAACGGATCCGTCCTTCTTCTTTAAAAGAAGGATTGGTGCTCCTCAAGGTGAAAAGCTCGGTCTGATGAACCCTTTGCTCAATAGTTCATTCAGCTGGCTGGATAGTTCTTGCATTTTTGCTGGTGCTAGGCGGTATGGAGCTTTGGCAATGGGGGTAGCTCCGGGAATTAAGTCGATTCGGAATTCGACTTGTCGTGCGAGTGGTACACGTGGCAGATCTTCTGGGAATACGTTAGGGAAGTTGCATACTTCTAGAATGTCTTTGATATCCTTCAACTCTTGTTTCTTATCCACGACGTGGGCTAAGAATGCGTGGTATTACTTTCGGAGATACTTTTGGGCTTTGACGCAAGAGATGATTTGCAAATTTGCACTAGGTTTATCACCATAGATGAGAAGGGTTTCTCCGTTTGGCAGATTAAGGCGAACGTCCCTTTCATAACATAGAATGTCGACATGATGTGAACTTAACCAGTCCATACTAATGATGATGTCGAAACTTTTTATGGTGACCGCCATTAGATCGATTTTGAACGAATGGTTATCTAGAGTGAGGGTACACCCTATGTATATACCATTAGTGTGCTCAACCTTTCCGTTTGCCATCTCTACGATGTATGAATCTTTTAATGGCTGGGGATTTTCTTTAAATAATTGTTTGTATTGGTGGCTCACAAAACTCCTCTCCGCTCCACAATCAAATAGTACGCATGCATAAGAGTTATCGAGGATAAACGTACCGGTAACCACTATAGGATCCTTGACTACTTCCCCATGTCCTATCGCCAGGACTCTCCCTACACCTCCAGTATTAGGGGCTTGTGCCTTGGGGCAGTTCCTCCTAAAGTGCCATGCTTCACCACATCCATAGAAGGTTTGGCTTGCCCCTGCATTGGCAACCTGGTTGATCGGTCGTGCTGGCGCTTTACAGAAATGAGCAGTATGCCCTTTCCTGTCGCAGTTTTTGCAATGCATTTCCCGACAAGCACCAATGTGGTGGAAGTTGCACTTGTTTCACTTAGGGAGATTTCCAGCATATTGCTTCGGTGGTGGTAGAGTGGTAGCAGTAGTGGCAGCACGAACAGCCACAGTCTGCTGCTTCTTGGTGGGGTCCTGTGTCGGTTGCTCCTTTCTATTGTTCCAGAACTTCCTCTTGTTGTTCCCTCCTTTTGTTTTGTCGGTGGTGGAGATCACGGTACCAGGGCTAGCCCTGTGATCGATAAGTTGTTGTGCCAATTCCTTGGCACTTTCAAAGGTAGCAGGTTTCAAGGCCAGTACACTATCTTGAATCTGGGATGATAGTCCCCAGAGGTATTGTTCCTCCTTTTTCCCCTCTGGAGTGACCATTGTTGGATAGAGGAGTGGTAGGTCATTGAACCAGGCAGTGTAAGTTTCAAGATCTGTGCCCGACATTCTGAGGTTCCAGAGTTCTTCTTCGAGTTTTTATATTTCACCCCTCGAGCAATACTCCTTTAGCATCAACGCTTTCAAATCTTCTCAGCTTATGGTGTTAGCCACTGCGGGAGTAAGTGATTTAACTCGGCCATTCCACCAAGTGAGAGCCCTACTGGTGAAAGTGAATGTTGCATACTTGACCTTGCTCATTTCGGGACAAACACAGATGTCGAAGACTACTTCGGTCCTTTCGAACCATTGCATCAGTGTGATGAAGCCCCCGTTCCCATCGAAGGTATCGGGTTTGCCATTTGTGAAATCGTTGTAGGTGCATTCCTTTGTGCGACTTGAACTATCACCCTGGTTAGAGGGTGTAACACCAGATCCAGATCCACCTTTGCCATTAGTGCCGATTTGCGACATAGCTGCCGCCACAGTTGCTGTTACTGCAGCCTGGAACATTGTTGGATCAAATTGTGGTGGCGGTGGCGGAGGAGGTGGTGCTGTGCTACTGGAAGGTCTTGGTCTTTTCCTTGGTGGCATAGTTCTGTCATAAGTTTTAAAATGACAAGTCGGTAAGACTTCAGTAATAATAACGAGTCGAGTGTTACTTGTTTTATCTCATTTGTATTATATCCCGACTCTATTACATTAGCAAGTAATTCATAGAAAAAGTTTATGCAGTTAAACTTATGAATTAAATAGTGGTGACTCTAACAGAGTCTTGTGTTTGGTTCCGCGTCTGACCCACTCCTAAGATTCGCTTGATGTGCCCCAGTTATGTGTAATTAAAATTTTAATAAGATGTTGATACTAATGAGTCTACCCGAAGTCCACAACCAAATAAGGAATAGGTCCTAAGGCGGACTCACCATTTCTAGGTCGATTACTTCTTTAATTAAACATAACAACGAGGTACACTTAAAAATCTTAGAGTTATCAGTTGTAAATTGTTTGTAATACCACATAATAAAATCTCATGTCAACATCCAATGAAGTAAAATGCATGCCAAATTCATTGATAGACTTTTAGTACACATTGTTTTGGAGAACATTTGACCTCATAAGGGTCTACATTACATCAATGTAAAAGATAGTTTTGATAGCACAAAAGCCCTTTGAATAGTGTAATCACTTAGTCGCAGGTTCAACCTGCATACAAAAGAGTAGCACCAACGCATGCTCATAAACTTATACTATTAAGATGTGTGAGTAGTAATGAGTCCTACTCACGACGATCCTTCCCTGATGGAGCTTGGGATGATGTTGATGCGCCTTGCAGTTCTGCTAATCTTTGTTCGGTTGCAACCATTCTCTCCTCAAGTGCCATGTATCTTTCCCGATAATCCCTTGTTTCTGCTCGAGCAGCGAGAAGGTCCTGAATGAGTTGATCTATGTAGTGGGAGTCTCGTTCCAGGTCTCTGGTACGAGCAGTGGTAGACTCTATAATGACACTTAGCTCCCGAACCTGATCGGTCGTCATCCTACCACGATCATCCATAATCGCCATATGTCGAGTCATGACTGGGAGGGCTCTATCAGCCGGTCCCCGGTGGCTGAGGACGTAGTAACCTCGTTGGTCGCCATATGGTGACCGTTGACGTTGTTGTCGGCTCCACCTCTCGATCATTGTTTCCCAACGGGGCTCTGGCCCATTGTGGCCAAAGCGGTTCGCAGACACCCTGGCGATGTAAGGAGGGTTGAAGACTTCTACATCTTCTTCACTTTCTTCCTCATCCATGTCTACCTCGACGTCTTCCTCTTCTTCTTCCTCCTCCTCTTCTTCTTCCTCTGGTTCTTCCTCGGGTTCCTCTTTGGGGTCTTCTTCGATTGGTTCTTTGAGCTCTTCTTCAATCCATCCGACATTTCCCTAATTAAGAAAGTATGGGTCTCCTGGTAAATGAAATCATGCCATGTCGTCTATGCGATAATAGGGATGTAAGTAGCATGTAACGGTTGATAATAATAATATTGTGCTATAGCAACATACAAATACTCCTATAGTATTTGAAATGTTTGGATTTGGTTCTTAGAGCGTTCTTTGTAGAGTGAAGTTTGGTTATTAGATTTGTTGCCCACGACAATTATCCCGTAGTATGCGTAAATCACTTCTCGGACAGATATAGTTGATAAGGCTATATCCCTCCCAGACTTGATTCACATATACTAAGGCATACTCATGGTGTACAACTCCTCTTCTTTTACTTTATGTTTTTCTAGTTATGACACTATGCGAGCATGTATGTATACTTTAAACAAGAAAACTATTTATTTTTCTAGAAGTATAATCAATTGAAAATGTTCAAATTAGAGACTTTTAATCCCACTTGTGTTTATAGTTTGTATATCTTATGTGGTTTGATATACTTAATTCACTATAAATCGTGATCTGATACCAATCTGTCATACCCCCAAACCAAGGATGGCGGAAACGTTCGGGGGTGGAGGAAAACATGTGTAGTATCATAACCACAATTGCAATAGTAATTCAAGAAAACACAACCAACATATATATAATTGAAAGAGTTACATATTTGTATGAATTACATGTTTCCAAATCAATTACAATATATGGACAAAAATGTAAAATGTTTGACACCTTAACGTCTTATCCTCAAAATGCACTTGGTTACCTATTTAGTGATTTCCTGAGAATACAAGTTGTTTGAAAAAGTGTCAACACAAAGGTTGGTGAGTTCATAAGCTCTTGTATTAACTTGATAAAAGTCTTTCTCTTGTAAATGTAATGTTTGTTCCAGAAAAATCCGATATTTTCCTTAAAAATGTGTAACGTAGTATTATATCCAGAGACCGAAATGTATAAGTAACCTTTCTTACTTATAGTAAATAACGCAAGTTTAAATCGACATAAACTCTTTTAATTTCAATGAAATTCCTGTAAATTCCTATGTTTGTTAATACTTTCTGTGAGTTATTATACCCATGCTATGACCTAGTTGGCGTGAAACGACGTTCTTCAGGTGTCGGAAATGTTATGACATTTGTCACCCTAGACCTGCCGGTCTAAGTATTGCATGCAGTTAAGGTGTAGGGTTGTCAAACCCAATATAGATCTATATACAACTATCACGCACTCCCTTCAGGAGACTCTGGTTACAACACATGACTTATTGGTGAATGTGAAGCGAATGTCCCACAAAGTCACTAATGAATTTACGTGTAATGTAATGGAAATCCCTTTTTGTATAAATGTCCCCTTTTTTGTATGAGTGTCTTACGTAATGTATCATAAACTATACCTATTATAGTTTATCAAAACAAGATAGTAGTGGTAATGTACGTAAACTATATTTAACATAGTTATTCAAATGTTTGTATGAAATGGATGTATTTTGATTACAACAATTTGTTATCTTTTATATTCCATATATATATATATATATATATATATATATATATATATATATATATATATATATATATATATATATATATATATATATATCCATTTATTAACTGATTCATGTCTATATACCAAGACAAAATGTCATTTACTTGCAATAACATATATTCACATAAAGATATACACCTTGCTCGACATGTTACAAGGTGAAATGAAATTGTTAGCATTTTTCTGTAATTAACATTTTCTATTACCGTTCTTAGAAAATTTATAGAAAATTCATAACAGGTCCAAATTAGAATCCGTAAATTCTGGGAGTTAGCAAAATGAGTCTAGTTTGTTCGTAAATTTTCCCATGATTTTTAGTGACCTCCAACTTAGGTGAAAACGTCCATAAACACATATTGGTCCGTATTGGTTCTTGAAATGATAGGTCGTTTTCTAAAAATCACCATAAATTGTAGAAAACTCGTATGGAAATGTGAAAGTAGGCATTTTAAAGCTAAGATCTTGAACTACTTGCACATTGTACAGTTTTGGAAACAAAAATGTTTTAGTTGACAAAAACAGTCCATGAATGGAGTCCAACTTTTCTGATGAAAGCTGTTAGAAGCATTTAGTTGTGTTCTTGGTGATTTAACTTGTATTCCCCCCCCCCCCCCCCTTAAAACTTAAGAAAATATGAAAATGTAGGGGTATGAACTCACCTTGTGTGATTTCAGTGGATGAGTGTTGGAGAAGGGAAGTGTTCAACTCAAGAACAATTGAAGAATTACTTGAAGATTCGAGAATCTAACACCAATGTGATGGAATTTGTGTAAGCAATGTATGATTGGAGTAGAAGGAAGTGTAATAATCACAAGGAAGATGATGATACTTACCAAATGAAGAAGAAAAACCTTGGAAATTGCTTGAAATTCTCGGACTTGAGAGAGGAGAGTTAAGAGAAAAAGGGGTTTGATCTTTTGGTGGAATTAGTGAAAATGAGTGAAGTGTGAGAAATAAGAGTGCATGTTCTAACTCTTAGAACGTGGGAATGGCTGGAAAATGATGAGAAAGTACAAGGAAGTGACTAGGTATGGTAAGGAGGGTGTGGGTTGGTCATAGGTGGGTATGAGTGGTTGCTTGTGTCATAAACTAAAGAAAAGTCAACACTCCACCTCTTGTACTTCACCCACTCTTCTTGGATAAGCTTTATCCCCCAAAGCATGATTAATTAATAAATATGGGGTCTTATATGTTAAAATAAAGTTTTGGGTGAAAATCCCACATTAAAATGATGAAAAACGGGTCTAAAATGCTAAAAATATTGAAAACTGGGCAAAAATTGTAAATTTCAGAAATTCTGGGCCGGAGGTTCGGTCCCAGCTCTTAGAACTGAAGGTAGATGAGGGAACCGAAAGTAGGGTTCGGTCTTGGAAGAGGAACTGAGAGAAAGGGAAGGAGAACCAAAGGTGCGAAGGGAAGGGCCGAAGGCGAGGCTCGGTCTCAGGCGAGTTTCGGTGCTCAGGCGGGTTTCGGTGCTCAGGCGGGTTTCGGTTCTCAGGAGGTTTCGGTCCTGGGGGTTTCAGTTCTCAGGAGGTTTCAGTCCTAGGGGTTTCGGTTCTTAGGACGTTTCGGTCGTAGTGGTTTCGGTTCTTAGGAGGTTTGGCTCTAAGAGGTTTGGTCCCTAAGAAGAGTTTCGGCTCCTTATGGTTGTTTTACCCATTTTTACTTCGTTTAAAGTGGTGTTTGACCCGGTTAAGGGTCGGGATGACCCGAGTGATTATAAAAAGTTTTGGGAACTCTTGAGAGAGATTTGGGAGAAATTTAAGATGGAGAGAGATATAGTGAATACGATTGAGAGTGGTGTCATTTGTGATATTTTTGAGTGTCCGGCTTCGCAACGCAAGGTCCGTAAATCCCGTTACACCATGTTTTAATGTCCTACACACTCCCGATGAATGTGTAATAGTGTTTTATCGCTTTGGTTCATTGTTTAGCATTATCAAGGCTAAGGAAAATTAAACACATGAATTTTCTAATTGATGTTTTTTCATTAAAATAGCGAGTTGTTTAGAAGTTACATAACATAAATCCTAATATAAAAGGGTTAATTGAGTCGTCCGGTTTGACTTGTTGACTTTGTTTGACTTTGACTTGACCCGAAATTGACTATAGTCACAGCCGAGCGTAATTCCTTTGTACACTAGGCGTACGACGAGGCGCCATCTATGTGGCGCGTAGCCCTCATACGTGGGGCATACCTACGATATCTCATTAGATCAGAACTCGGGCTTAGATGTGGCACTCTTATCCAATATGTGTACCTCATGCAAAGGGAGAAGGACGTGGCCGACTACGGGTAGCATACATGCGAAGTACGTTGGGCGTACAAAACGAAGTACGCTCGGCATACCCTTCGGATAAGTCTTCGAATTTTCATTTATTTTTATTTAAAAACTTCAAAAATCCGTATCTTTTGCATATGAGATCCGTTGTTGACGTTCTTTATATCCACGCGTAGGTGAGATTATACTCTACAACTTTTTTTTAGACTCTGTTGGCTAATTTTGTATTCATTTTTAATATTATATTTTTAATCAAGAAATGTCCGTTAAAAATTCATAACTTCTTCATCTAACGTCCGTTTTCTTCTATTTTTTACCATTGAACTACAACTGACGAGATCTTCAATTCTCGTTTAGATTACGTCGGCTAAAAATCATTTGATCTTTATTTCGAGTTTTTAGCTGTCTACTGCTATTCTGAAACTTAGAAAATCATAACTTACTCATACGAAGTCAGATTTGGACGTTCTTTTTATGAAAATTCTCGGTTTAATGAATACTACAACATTCACTTAGATCATATAGGCTAAGAATTAGTTTATGAAAAACTCACTTTTTACGTCATACGACGTCGTGCCGGTTCTATCGCGAAACTTCAAATAGTCATAACTTCTTCGTTATAAATCTGATTTCGATGAGGCTTTCGCCTAAATGTTTGTAACAAGATTTTCTACAACATTCAATAATAAAATTTACTTATTTCAAATTTTATATTTTCGTTAAATTTCAATATTAGATTGGAATCTCATAAGACTTCCAATATTTTCCGAGTGATTTTAAACATAGTTTTACTTTATTTTTAGTAAAAATTGTCTGTTAGAACTTAACGTTCAAAATCGTATAATATTTCTTAATATTATTTTTTACAAAAACACGATTTGAAAAATGTGTATGTTACAAATTCCTCCTCCTTTTGAGGATTTCATCCTCGAAATTACATCGATAATAAATGGGGATATTTCGTTTTTATCTCATTCTTATTTTCCCAGGTATAATTTGGGCCTCTATGGTGTTTCCACTTGACAAGCACCAAGTCCATTTCTTTATTACGTAGCTCGGTCATTCTTTCATTTACGATTTCATTTGGTTCTTCTACATATGTTAACTTATTATCTAGTTTCACCTCGGATAATGGAACCTCTTCATCATATATGCTTAAACACTTACGCAGATAACTCACATGAAACACGTCATGAATACCTGTCAAATCTTCCAGTAATTCCAAACAGTATGCTTGTTTACCAATCCTATGAGTGATTTTGAAAGGTCCAACAAATCTTGGACTCACCTTTCCTTTCTTTCCAAATCGCATAAGGCCTTTCCACGGGGATACCTTTAGCATTACAAAACACCCACCTTGAATTCTATCGGTCATCTCCTCTTTTCTGCATAGGACTTTTGATGATCCTGGGTTGTTTTCATTCTTTCTCGTATGATTTGAATCTTGTCGGTGGTGTCTTGAATCATTTCAGGGCCTCCAAGGATTTTCTGTCCTATATCACGCCAACATAATGGCGTACGACAGTTATGACCATATAATGCTTCATATGCTGACATCTTGATTGAGGCATGGTAATTGTTATTATATGAAAATTCGACAAGAGTAAGTACTTGTCCAAGTTACCACCGAACTCCAAGACGCATGCGCGAAGCATATCTTCTACTGTTTGGATTGTTCTGTCCATTTGACCGTCAGTCTTGGGATGATAAGCTGTGCTGAGAGCAACTCGATATCCCAATTCACGTTGCATACTCGCCCAAATGTGAGAAGTGAAGAGAGTATCATGATTAGAAATGATCTTTCGTGGCACACCATGTCTCGCTACAATTTCATCCAAGTATACTTGTGCATATTTCTCCATTGGAACCGTTTCACGCATTGCAAGAAAATGTGCACTCTTAGTCAGGCGGTCGATAATTACCCAAATTCTATCATGTTGTTTAGCAGTCTTTGGCAATTTGGTAATAAAATCCATGGATAATTCTTCCCATTTCCATACAGGAACACTAAGACTTTCTGGGGTTCCGTAAGGCTTTTGGTGCTCTGCTTTGACTTGTAAGCATACTAAACATTTCTGCATATATCTTCCAATGTCCCTCTTTAATCCATGACACCAATAATCAGCTCTTACATTATAGTACATTTTAATTGTACCAGGATGTATTGACGGTTTCATTCAACCTAGTTCATCACTTTAGGGAGCTCCGATGTTATTCATGAAAAAGGACGGAAGCATGAGAATGTGTATAGACTACCAAGAGCTTAACAAGGCAACGATAAAGAACAAGTATCTATTGCCAAGGATTGATGACCTATTCGATCAGCTGCAAGGTTCGAGCTATTTCTCAAAGATCGATCTTAGGGCAGGATATCATCAGTTGAAGGTAAGAGAGTAGGATATTGAGAAAACTGCATTCAAAACAATATATGGACACTATGAGTTTTTGGTTATGTCATTTGGAATAACCAATGATCCAGCAACAATCATGGATTTGATGAACAGGATTTGTAAACCATTCTCCGAAAAATATGTGATAGTTTTCATAGATGACATTCTGATTTACTCAAAAACCCAAGAGGATAATGGCAAGAATCTACGAGAAGTATTAGAGGTATTGAAGAAGGAGAAGTTGTATGCAAAGTTCTCTAAATGTGATTTTTGGATCCGAGAAGTTCAATTCTTGGGTCTGTGGTTAACCAAGAAGGGATAATGGTTGAATCGGGAAAAATCAAAGTTGTTATGAAGTGGGAACGGCTGAAAAGTCCCACGGAGATTCAAAGCTTTCTTGGATTAGCTGGATATTACCAAAGGTTTATCCAAGGTCTTTCTTCGATAGCTGCTCCATTAACAACTTCGACCCACAAAGGAGCTACATATACTTGGAGTGAGAACCACAAAGAAGCATTTGAGAAGCTAAAGAAGAAATTATGTGAAGCACCGATTCTTTCTCTACCTTATGGAGTTGAAGACTTCGCAGTGTATAGTGATGTGTCGGGAGTTGGGTTAGGATGTGTTCTAACTCAAAGAGAAAATGTGATAGCATACGCATCTCGATAATTGAAAGAGCATGAAAAGAACTACCCCGCTCATGATCAGGTGTTGTGATATGAGCATATTTAATTATAAACTTCATGCATTATCTTAATACTTTATGTTGTTTTTGTCTCATTTTATGGACAAAAGGTACTTAAAATGTTGTGACTTTTGTTTTCAGTCCAAAAGATATGCTTGGAAGTAAAAGGGAGCAAAGGGAAGCAATTAAAGATAAAAGAGTGAAAAAGACTATTTACTCGGCGAGTAGACGACTCTACTCGGTGAGTACACGAGGATGTTCCAGAAGATAGCTACGATTCCTGATGCAAGACGGATAACTATGGACCTACTCGACGAGTTGGTTCTGCTACTCGCCGAGTACACCCTGTTTTGGGATATCTATAAAAGATGAATCCTTATCTAATGGGACGACAGTCCTGGCGATTTTTGAAGGTTAAGCTGCGACTAAGAGCCCCAGAAGACGCTAAGGAACCCTAAGCTTCAATCTTTTGAAGAATTCAAGCAACTACGTTAATTCTACTACTTAGATTTAGGAATTGAACATGTTTGCTTTAGTAAACCTTGTTTTTATGTTTGTTTCTACTGCAATTATGAACTAAATTCATTTTTGTTTCTGTTTGGGGAATACCAAGGAACTCCTATGGTTAAATTATTAATTTTTGCTTAATTGTCTATTGGTGATTTATTAAATTAAGTTTGTTAAAGAACCTTATGTATTAATCACTACTATTTTCTGTTAATTGGAAGGAAATTAGGTTGCATGAACATCTCTTAATTGTTAACCTCATATGTCTATGTGAACACTAAACCATATGCTTAGAAGTAATGATTATGAAACTAAGATTAATAAGAAAATAGGAAGATTAATGTGTGAGCTTGTTTGAGAAACCATCAAACAAGAGGTTAATTGAATTAATAACTTAATTGACCATTACAAATCTTATTTAATCCAAATCATTAATCTAGGGAATTAATTAGTTTAAACACTTGATCAACGCTTAAATTAGTTAATTGTCTAAGGGTTAGGAGTAATGAACATGAACCTAACCATTATAATTGGTAACCAATAGCAATTAATCTACTATAAATACAAATAACCATAGGAGTGAATTGGTTGAACCTAAATAGAAACATCTTTATCAAATTTGGTGAATAGTTGTTGCTTTAGTTAATTAGTTAATTTAGTTTGTCTAAGTTTCTAGTCTTGCAAAACTAGAGAAAAAACATTTACTTTTATTATTTGTTTTAGTTAAAATTAGTTATTAGTTTAATTTACCGTTCCCTGAGTTCGACACCTTACTTACTAATCTATACCACCAAAAGACAGGTTCACTGCCTTTGTGTGTTCAATTTATTAATTAAAAGTAGGGATAAAACAAGTGCATTTCACACACATCAAGTTTTTGGCGCCATTGCCGGGAAACGGTTCTAAATAATTAAGCTAATTCCTAGTTTTTCCGATCCTTTGTGTGAGTTTACTTGCATAGAGTTCATTTATTGCAATTTAGTAATTAGTAATTAGGTTTTAGTATCTGTTTTAGTTTAGTATTAAATTTAGAATTTTTTTCAAAATATCACTGATACTCGCCTAGTGCAATCGCACCTACTCGGCGAGTAGCAGTTTATTTAGCAGTAAATTTTTTTTTAGTACAATCTTTTTGTTCTTCTTACGCTTTTTGTTCTATTGATTTCAGGACTTTCATGACCAGAGGAGCAAACACACCACTGGTACCCCCGTTTGAAGATCCCGAATCCGCATTGAAAAGGAACAAAGGAAAGGACGTGGAGAGTTCAAGCACACCAAAGAAGTCACCTTTGTCCAACTTGAAAACCGTTTTTGGGAAAAAGAAGAGCAGTAAATTAGGAGCTTCTAGCGCTTCTTTGATAATTGAGGAACCAATTCAAGAAGATATTGGGTACGAGATCGAGGAAGAAGAGGAGGCAACGTACGAGCAAGAAACCGAGTCGGAGGAAGAGTTAGCATTCACAATGGCTAACATTGATGAAATACCCATGGGAGAATGGAAGAAGAGGATGCGCGATGACAATGGCCCGGGACTTGCGCAACCCGCAATTCCCGCAACTGCTACATTCGAGCTAAAAGGTCATATCCTAGCTTCACTCAAAGAAATACCTTTTTATGGGAAAGATCATGAAGATGCCTACAAACATTTGGATGAAGTCAATGATGTAGCTGATTACTTCAATATTCCAAATGTAACCCGCGAAACTCAACTACTTCGTATGCTTCCGGTAACCTTCAAGGGTGCTGCTAAAGACTGGTTCAAGTCACTTCCCCCCGGATCAGTCACTACTTGGGCCAAGATGAAGGAAGAATTCATTGATCACTTTTGCCCACCTTCCAAGATAGCCAAGTTGAAGAAGGCCATTGCAAACTTTTAACAACAAGCTGGAGAGTCACTATATGAAGCATGGGAGAGGTACAAGAGTCTGCTAAGAAACTGCCCACACCATGATCTAAATAGCCATCAAGAAGTTTCCATCTTCTATGATGGAGTAAATGTCACAACCCGGCAGTTGCTAGACTCGCAAGGCCCACTTACAAAGAAGCCACACCCGGTGATTAAGGAATTGATTGAATAATTCTCTAAACACTCTAGAGAATACCATAACCCTAGACATGATGTCACGAGGGGAGCCGCTTATGCTGCTACTGAAGACTTATCCGCGGTCATGGCTATGCTAAAAACCATGGATAGGAGAATGGATAAAATGGATCAAACGATCCATGCTATTCGGGTGGGTTGTGAAAACTGCAATGAACCTCACCTCACTAGAGACTGCGATTTGGATGAGAATGGCAACAAGAAGGCGCAAGCTTGTTACTCGAGTGGAGACCGATATGATGAAGATTGGCGCAAACAAAAGAAAGAGTGGCTTCCCTACGAAGAGTACAAGAAGGCCAAGGAGGAGAAGTATAGACAAAAAGGGAGAGGATTCTACCAAAAGGAGGAGCCGGTGCAAGAAAGGAAGCCAAGCTTGGAAGATATGCTTACTAAATTTGTGGCTGCTTCTGAAAAAGGCATAGTGATCATGATGCTGCTATCCAAGAAACAAGAAGCATGCTCAGGAACCAGCAAGCATCCATCCACAATATAGAAACGCAGCTTGGGCAACTTGCTCAACAACTTAACCAAAGGTCACCGGGTGAACTTCCTAGCAAAACCGAAAACAACCCACGAGGCGCGCAAATAAACATTATCACAACAAGAAATGGGAAGATCATCACTCCCCTGGCCCCCATTCGAACTGAAGCCACCAGGGACTCACAAAAGGTAGGAGCGGAAGAACAAGCAGAAAACCAAAAATCACAATCTGAGAGTCCTACTCACCGAGTAGGGCCGATGGACTCGGCGAGTACCCCATCAAAAACAAGTGAACAGCCTCCTGAAAAGCCTTACCAGCCCCCAATGCCATACCCAGCCCGAGCCAAGAAAGAGAAGCAGGAAGAGGAATATCAGAAGTTTCTAGACCACATTAAGACTCTTCAAATCAACATTCCTTTCATTGAAGTCGTCATGCAAATGCCCAAGTATGCAAAGTTCCTTAAGAAACTCCTCACCAATAGAAGAAAGATGGAAGAAGTGCAGAAGGTAGTGCTTAATGAGAACTGCTCCGCCGCAATTCTAAATAAGCTACCAAAGAAGAAGGGTGATCCGGGGAGCTTAACTTTACCTTGCCAATTTGGCAACTTGGCTGCAATTCATGCCTTAGCTGATTCTGGAGCAAGTGTGAATCTTATGCCATACTCATTCTTTAAGAAGCTAGACCTCCCAGAGCCAAGGCCAATTCGCATGGCAATTCATTTGGCAAACAAGACAGTCACCTTCCCAAGAGGCATATGCGAAGATTTGCTAGTGAAAGTGGATAAATTTGTCTTTCCGGCTGATTTCATCATTCTAGACATGGAGGCGGATCCGCAAGTACCGATTATCCTTGGAAGGCCTTTCCTCAACACAGCCAGCGCTATAGTAGACATGAGAGACTCCAAGCTCACCTTGCGGGTCGGGGATGATTCAGTAACATTCAGGGTAGACCAAGCTATGAAGTACTCTAGGAGCAGTGACGACACGACGTTCTCAATCGACATGCTTGACGTGCTCTTGGAGGAAGACATACCTGAAAATTCCAGCAAGTTTGCAGCTTTAGATGAAGCATTTGATCCAGAAAAGGATTTATTAGAGATTGAAAGACTGTTGGAAGAAGCGGAGTATGAAGAAATAATGAAGCAATCTGACAGCCCTACTCGCCGAGTAGGGCCGATCTACTTGCCGAGTATATATGAAGAGAAGACAGAAGTCGTGAATGCAGCCGAAAACTCGCCGAGTACCCCACCTGCACTCGGCGAGTCCGCCACTAGAACCACCAAACAGAGCTTAAAACGTTACCCGACCATCTGGAGTATGCTTTTCTGGAAGAAGGCAATCAAAAGCCAGTGATCATAGCCTCGGATCTGTCCAAATCGGAAAAGGAGGAACTAGTGCACGTGTTGAAGAAACAGAAACGAGCCATCGCATGGAGCATCTCCGACATCAAGGGAATAAGCCCATCCTATTGCTCTCACAAAATCAATCTAGAAGAAGGAGCAAGGCCGGTGGTGCAACACCAAAGAAGGTTGAACCCGAATATGCAAGAAGTAGTCAAGAAGGAGGTGGTCAAACTCTTAGATGCAGGAATCATTTACTATATTTCCGATAGACCGTGGGTGAGTCCGGTCCAAGTGGTGCCCAAGAAAGGAGGAATGACGGTCATAACCAACAAAAAGAACGAGCTAATCCCGACGCGAACGGTAACCGGTTGGCGAGTGTGCATCGATTATCGAAAGCTAAACGATGCCACTCGTAAAGACCATTTTCCCCTACTTTTATAGATCAAATGTTAGAGATACTATCGGGCCATAGCTATTATTGCTTTCTAGATGGGTTTTCGGGGTATTTTCAAATACCCATAGACCCAATGGACCAAGAAAAGACCACATTCACATGCCCAAGTGGGACTTTCGCCTATAGACGCATGCCTTTTGGGCTATGCAATGCACCTGCGACATTTCAAAGGTGTATGACCGCCATATTCCACGATATGGTGGAAAAATTCATGGAAGTCTTTATGGATGACTTTTCTGTTTTCGGATCTTCTTTCCATGACTGTCTCACAAATCTTGACTCAATGCTTGCTAGGTGTGAGAAAACCGACTTGGTCTTAAATTGGGAAAAGTGTCATTTCATGGTCAAGGAGGGTATAGTTTTGGGACACAAAGTCTCCAAAAAGGGAATTGAGGTGGATCGGGCAAAGATTGAAACCATTGCTAAATTACCCCCACCAACTAATGTGAAGGGCATTAGCAGTTTTTTAGGACACGCAGGTTTTTACCGGCGTTTTATAAAGGATTTTTCCAAAATCACTAAACCTCTAACACAATTATTACTTAAAGATGCACCATTTAATTTTACTAAAGAGTGTTTAGAGGCACTTGACTTTTTAAAGGAAAAATTAACTAATGCCCCGATCATTATTGCACCAAATTGGAACTTACCCTTCGAGATCATGTGTGATGCTAGTGACTATGCATTAGGAGCGGTCCTTGGTCAAAGGGTTGATAAGCACTTTCAACCCATCTACTATGCTAGCAAGACCTTAAACCCAGCCCAAGAGAATTACACCACCACTGAAAAAGAATTGTTAGCTGTGGTTTATGCTTTTGACAAATTTCGCCCTTACTTGGTTTTATCTAAAACTACTGTTTTTACTGACCACTCGGCTATCAAGTATTTGTTTTCCAAACAGGATGCTAAGCCAAGACTGATACGATGGGTGCTGCTTCTTCAAGAATTCGACATAGAAATACGAGACAAAAAAGGAATGGAGAATGTAGCGGCTGATCACTTATCTAGGCTAGAGAACCCGCAATTGCAAGAAGACAAAGATGGAGACGACTTTCCGGACGAATACATTATGGTGTCAGTGGGAGAAGAGCCATGGTTCGCAGACATAGCTAACTATTTAGCTACAAATTACATTCCGAAGGATTATAGCAGTCAACAAAAGAAGAAATTCTTTGCGGAAATTAAATATTACTTTTAGGACGATCCATACCTCTTCCGAAGCTGTGCGGATGGTATCATATGAAGATGTGTGTTCAGGAAGGAAAGCCGAAGAATATTAGAACATTGCCATAGCGGGCCCACGGGAGGACATCATGGAGCACACTACACTGCAAAGAAGATCTTTGACATTGGGTTTTATTGGCCTACAATCTTTAAAGATGCAGCCCAATTTGTCAAAGAATGTGATGCTTGTGAAAGAGTGGGTAACATTTCATCTCGAAATGAAATGCCACAACATAGTATCCAAGTGTGCGAGGTGTTTGATGTGTGGGGCATTGACTTCATGGGACCTTTTCCCATATCCAAAGGAAACAAGTACATACTAGTAGCGGTCGATTATGTCTCAAAATGGGTGGAGACACAAGCGTTACCAACAAATGACGGACGGGTAGTGGTGCGATTCTTGAAGAAGCTATTCTCACGGTTTGGTGTTCCGAAGGCTTTAATTAGTAACCGAGGGACACATTTTGCCAATGAGCAATTGGAAAAATTGCTCAAGAAATATGGGGTTACCTATAAGTTCTCCACATCATACCATCCACAAACTAGTGGACAAACCGAAGTGACCAATCGAGCCTTGAAGCGAATTTTAGAGAAATCCGTGGGAAGCAACCGCAAGGAATGGTCGGATAAACTTGATGATGCGTTATGGGCATTTCGTACAGCTTTCAAAACACCTATTGGTACTACACCATATAGGTTAGTTTATGGAAAGCAATGCCACTTACCGGTCGAGATCGAGCAGAAGGCGTATTGGGCTTTAAAGAGGTGAAACTTCGACATAGAAGAACTAAAGAGCAACCGGTTGATGCAAATGAATGCCCTTGAAGAGCTAAGGAATGATGCCTATTCTAGTTCTTGGCTTTATAAAGAAAAGACCAAGAAATGGCATGATAAAAGGATCAAGAATAAACACATTCATGAAGGCCAAAAAGTATTGCTTTTCAATTCCCGATTAAAACTTTGCTCGGGCAAACTCAAATCAAGGTGGGATGGTCCCTTTCTGGTCAAGACGGTGTTTCCACATGGGGCTATAGAGTTGTTATCAAGAGACTGCACGCCATTCAAAGTTAATGGTCATAGGGTAAAAAAAATATGAAGAAGGTGTCCCCCGGAATGAAGGATTGGAGGAGTTGCTGCTGGGCGGGACTGCAACTACGTAGAGGGGGAGGAGTCTAGCTAATGACTCCATAAAAAGAAGCGCTTCTCGGGAGGCAACCCGAGTCTCAAGTTTGCATTTTCTTTCCTTTTCTTTATTTTTCATTTTTTTTTCATTCTTCTTCATCTATTTTATGCCTATAAATGCTTGAGGACAAGCTATGCTTAGAGTGTGGGGTGGATGGGCTAAAAAAATGGATTGATACATTAATTTTTCCAAAATACAAAATTTTTTCAACCTGTGACATATACTCGCCGAGTAAAATCGTGTACTCGGCGAGTAAGTGCCAGTTTCAGTTAAAAGTCGATAATAAGCGCGTCTACTCGGCGAGTAGACCCATTCTACTCGGCGAGTAGACAGTTAAAAACAGGTGAAATATAATCTGTAAAAAACGTTATTTTTCACCATTTTATCCCATTACTCGCCGTGTACTCTCTCTCAGCCGTCTTTCAAAGAAGTTTTCAAGATCTCTCCAATTTTCTACTTAATTCTCTTCATTCAAGCAACAAGGTAACATCTTTACCCTTTAATTTCATGAAAGGTTCAATTTTTATCACAGATCTGCCCAGATTTGAAGTAATTTCGGATTTGGGGAGTTTTCCTCAAACTCTAGGGTTTTGATTTAGTCATGAATTAGATGATGTTCGGAGTATTTTCTTCAAGATCTATAGTTAGGTAAGTAATTACAACAAAACCCTATGAACAATTTAGACTTTTGCACAGATTACATAGATCCGATCCCGATCTGTCATGGAGTTCATACTACTCGGCGAGTAGGGTCGTGTACTCGGCGAGTAGGTCACAGTGAGATCATATATTTTCGTTTTAATTACTGGGTTTTGTTTGTTGCTGTGTTCTTGATATTTGTATACAGGTAGCATGGCAAGAAGGGGCCAATCTTCACGTGGGGGAAGCCATGGTGATATGCCATGGCTATCTTTTCAACACATTACCTCCAAATCATTAAAAACACGAGCTCTAAATAGATTGGAGGCACTTAGGCAGAAGGAAATTCACCTTCCAAATGCAGTGGATTGGGGATGGATGGGAAATGTTGGTTTGGAAGAAGAACTCACCCCGTACTTGGTAAAAGATTGCAATTTGGGATATGCCAACATCACTTGTGATGGCTGGTTGCAGTTGTTCAAAATCCAAGAGCCGGTATACGCTGAGTTGTGCTGGGAATTCTTTGCTACCATCTCATTTCGAGGTGGTAGTGAGTTCTACAATCCTAACACAATCTCTTTCTCTTTGGGCGGGGAGCTGCGACAATGCAGCATGGTGGAGTTCTCATGGAGGTTGGGTATTTACGACCAAGACATGGTGATGACGGATTATTTTGAAGCCTTCTTGGAAAATTGCTACAAAGAAATTCCCGAGGAGGTGGTGGCATCTACATGGTGGAATACAATTGCCAACCGAGTCTACATTCCTTCCACCGCGCAAGAAGGTCACATCCGTTCTCCGATCCACCGACTCATTCACCGGTTTGTAGCAAGCACGTTAAACATGCGGAAGGATGGGGACAAAGTTCCCACCCTTGACATCTTCTACTTGTGGAGCATCATCACTCCAGATGTTTTCTGCAACCTTCCTTACTACATTGCCAAATTTCTTGCGGAAGGGGCGGTCAAGGAGAAGATCAATTCAAAGATAAATGGGGGCATGTTTATTACCCGGCTTGCCAAGTCATTTGGGATCTTGGATTTGCCACAAGCTCAAGCACTAACGGTTATCCACCCTCCTCCATTCAACACTGCACTTTATAGGAGGGCACGGATAGTTGAAAAGTTTGGTGATTTCTTCACTATTCCGAATGAAGATGAACCGACGGTCCCCGAGGAGCCAGGAAGGCAGATCCGACAAAGGAGCGAACGGGTGCGGGAAGATCCACCGGTTATTCCGGTGGAGGATAATGATGGTTGGAATCAAGTAGAGTACCGACACTACTTGGATGATATTGGGCGAGGGGTGAACTACACAAATCAATCTTTCGAGTATCTTTTTCAACAAATGCAAATCGCCCCGAGACCTGGACCCGGCTACCCTTATATCATGGATTGGGATGAGCGGATGCGAAGAAGAGATGGAGAGGGAGGAAGTGGAGCAGGAGGAGCTGGAATGGATGAGGAAGATTGAAGACTTTGTTTTTTTTTATTTTTTTATGATGTTTTGTTGTAAAACAATTGTTGACACTTTGGATTTTCTTTATGGTGGTTGAATTATTAGTGTCACTATTAGTTTTCTTTTCAGGGATTGAAGATAGGGAAGCATGCTAACTGGTAAGGGTCAAGAGAGGAATGAGAGACTTTTGAGCAATTATGGAGGCTTGTCCTTAGGATTGAGTCTGTGCGAGTTAAGAGTCATATGGAGTGTTGATGCTTAGGAAATTCGAGTGAGAGTAAATTTATATTTCCGTTTAAACACCAAAGTCATGAGATACAGCAACAAGAAGAGTTCTGGAAAAATACGCCCTACTCGCCGAGTGCACTAATACTACTCGGTGAGTACATATGATTTTGCACGATCTGGTTTTGCATCAAGTCCTACTCGCCGAGTCCACGAGCTTACTCGCCGAGTAGCCTGCTACTTTTAGAGTTTCTGAATTGCTTTGGTAATTTTCAATGCAACATTCATACACTCTTTATGAAGGATTACTACTGGAGATTTTCTAACGACCCTGTTCCATGGAATTTTCGAGTTATCAACCACACGAGACGTATGACACCCGTGTTACGGATAAGTTGTTCCCATAACTAAAGTCAATAGACGAAGGAGCTGAAGAGGAGAGTGTCAACCTAGCGACTGCTACCCCAGGGGAGTTTGTTCCAACTTTAACTATAATTGCATTATTTATTTTGCATAATATGCAATGAGGGCATTGCATAAAATAAGTGTGGGGTAGGGGGTTAGTCACATATTAGAGAACTTAGAATCTTAATTTAGGCTGATTTTAAAAATTGTTGCATACCAAAACACGCTTAGGATTTAATTTAGAAAATTTTGGTAAAAAAAAAAATTAGGATTCCATGTTAGAATTGTGTTGATAATTGCATGAAAACCCAAAGGTTTAGTTGAGCCTATATACTTTCTAGTGCATTTGTGGCTTCCTTATTTCAGTGAAATCATGAGACAAAAACACAACCTTGCTCAGCCTGAGGGATGCAATATGTTTAGCAGCCTAAACCTGAAATGTATCCAGGAAAATTTTATCGTTATCCAATAAAGGTTGAGATTGAGCGCCCCTACTTAAGCATGTAGGGAATTGAGTGAAAAAAAAAAGTGAGGAATACATGTAAAAAGAAAAAAAAGAAGAATTACTAGAAAAGTTATAAGAATTTTGGAGCAAATGAAGTGAAGATCTAAAGATCAAAATTCCAAGAAATCCAAAAAGTTGAAGATACCAAAAATCAAACAACAAGGTGGTGAATTCAAAGAATTCAAAGATCAAATGTCAAGGAAGTGACGAATTCAAAGAGCTCCATAGTGGTATCAAAAAGTTGTAATTCTAGAATATGTATGCTTGGGTTGCTCAATTAAAAATACCTTGAGGGTAAAGAGATTTTCAAAGGATGGATTCGGAGGGTTGCATAAAATGAGCATTGTTCGGAAAAAAGTGGGCGAATGTTTATGAGGATTGTGAGTATTTGGAGTATGGGGGGTTATTAGGAAAATTTTAGACACAAATGCATGCGTTGCAGTCTTGGCATAATGGCTGGGTTTGATTGGGATTGTCTTATGTAATATTAGTGTACTAAAATTCAGTTTTGCTTGGGGGCAAGCAAAAGTCAAGTGTAGGGTATTTTAATATGAGCATATTTAATTATAAACTTCATGCATTATCTTAATACTTTATGTTGTTTTTGTCTCATTTTATAGACAAAAGGTACTTAAAATGTTGTGAATTTTGTTTTCAGTCCAGAAGATATGCTTGGAAGTAAAAGGGAGCAAAGGGAAGCAATTAAAGATAAAAGAGTGAAAAAGACCATCTACTCGGCAAGTAGACGACTCTACTCGGTGAGTACACGAGGATGTTCCAGAAGATAGCTACGACTCCTGATGCAAGACGGATAACTATGGACCTACTCGGCGAGTTGGTTCTGCTACTCGCCGAGTACACCCTGTTTTGGGATATCTATAAAAGACGAATCCTTATCTAATGGGACGACATTCCTGGCGATTTTTGAAGGTTAAGCTGCGACTAAGAGCCCCAGAAGACGCTAAGGAACCCTAAGCTTCAATCTTTTGAAGAATTCAAGCAACTAGGTTAATTCTACTACTTAGATTTAGGAATTGAACATGTTTGCTTTAGTAAACCTTGTTTTTATGTTTGTTTCTACTGCAATTATGAACTAAATTCGTTTTTGTTTCTGTTTGGGGAATACCAAGGAACTCCTATGGTTAAATTATTAATTTTTGCTTAATTGTCTATTGGTGATTTATTAAATTAAGTTTGTTAAAGAACCTTATGTATTAATCACTACTATTTTCTGTTAATTGGAAGGCAATTAGGTTGCATGAACATCTCTTAATTGTTAACCTCATATGTCTATGTGAACACTAAACCATATGCTTAGAAGTAATGATTATGAAACTAAGATTAATAAGAAAATAGGAAGATTAATGTGTGAGCTTGTTTGAGAAACCATCAAACAAGAGGTTAATTGAATTAATAACTTAATTGACCATTACAAATCTTATTTAATCCAAATCATTAATCTAGGGAATTAATTAGTTTAAACACTTGATCAATGCTTAAATTAGTTAACTGTCTAAGGGTTAGGAGTAATGAACATGAACCTAACCATTATAATTGGTAACCAATAGCAATTAATCTACCATAAATACAAATAACCATAGGAGTGAATTGGTTGAACCTAAATAGAAACATCTTTATCAAATTTGGTGAATAGTTGTTGCTTTAGTTAATTAGTTAATTTAGTTTGTCTAAGTTTCTAGTCTTGCAAAAGTAGAGAAAAACCGTTTACTTTTATTATTTGTTTTAGTTAAAATTAGTTATTAGTTTAATTTACCGTTCCCTGAGTTCGACACCTTACTTACTAATCTATACCACCAAAAGACAGGTTCACTGCCTTTGTGTGTTCAATTTATTAATTAAAAGTAGGGATAAAACAAGTGCATTTCACACACATCATGTTGGCAGCTGTAGTATTCTCTCTAAAGATATGGAGGCATTATCTCTATGGAACAAAGTGGAAACTTTTCACTGATCATAAGAGTCTCCAATATCTCTTTAATAAGAAGGAATTGAACATGAGGCAACGACGCTGGCTAGAGTTACTCAAGGACTACAACTGTGAGATACTTTACCACCCCGGTAAAGCAAATGTTGTAGCTGATGCTCTAAGTCGAAAAGTCAACCTTGAAAGAAAAAGGCCTAGAGAGTTGAGAATAGAAGTTGTCTCGAGTATTGTGGAAAGTATCAAGAAAGCTCAGGAAGATGGTTCAGAGAAAAATGACCGAAAGGAAGAACATTTAGGCAAAACGTTAGTGTTTGGTACAAATAGTCAAGGATTAATGGTATTCCAAGATAGGATTTGGGTACCTAAGACAAGAGGAGTAAGAGATCCTCTGATGAAAGAAGCCCATAAGACCATGTACTCGATTCATCCTACTAGCACTAAAATGTAAAGGGATCTAAAAACCTACTACTGGTGGCCGATGATGAAGCTCGATGTTGCAAAGTATGTGGGGAAGTGTGTAACTTGTGCAAGCATTAAGGCACAACATGAGAAACTGTATGGGAGTTTAGAACCTTTAACTGTACCCATGGGTAAATGGGAAGACATCACCTTGGATTTTGTGACTAAACTACCTAGGATGAAGAACGGTCACGACCTGGTTTGGGTAGTCGTGGATCGTTTCACTAAGAGTGCACACTTCATAGCAGCCAATAGAAATGGTTTATGGATAAGCTCGCAAATGCTTAGGTGAAGGAAGTGGTATGACTTCACAGTGTTCCTTTAACAATTGTATCAGATCATGATAGTCGTTTTACGTAGAGGTTTTGGTGAAGTCTATAAGAGGAATTGGGTACGCAGTTATATTTGAGTACAACTTACCATCCGTAGACTGATGGTCAAAGCGAAAGAACGATTCAAACACTGGAAGATATGCTAGGAGCATGTACCATGGAATTCCAAGGTAACTGGGATGAGCACTTACCTTTGGTAGAGTTTTCCTACAATAACAGTTTCCACTCGAGCATCAAAATGGCACCTTATCAAACCTTGTACGGACAGAAGTGTCGTACGCCATCTTGTTGCCTTGAGGCTGGAGAAAAGCAGTTTGTGGGCCCCGAGATAGTCCATCAGACTGCTAAAAAGCTTATGGTAATCAGGGAAAGGATGTTAGGAGCCCAGGATCGTCAAAAGAGCTATGCTGACAAAAAGAGACGACCGATTACATTCGAAGTTGGAGATTTAGTTTTGCTTAAAGTCTCACCTTGGAAGGGACGTATATGATTCAGAAAGAGAGGAAAGCTAAGTCCAAGGTTTATTGGACCATTAAAAGTTCTTCAGAGGATTGGGAACCAAGCCTACATACTCGAATTACCAGAAGAACTAGATGGTATTCATAACACTTTTCATGTGTGTTATTTAAGGAAGTTCACGGGTGAAGTTCCCGACATAATTCCAATTTCAGAGTTACGGATGGATGAAAATAAGAGGCTAATCGAAGAGCCCAAGGCAATTGTCGACCGTAAGACAAAAAAGTTACGACGAAGATGGTCGACTTAGAGCTTGTGTGATGGAAACATATGAATGCACTAAACCTCACCTGGGAAATAGAGGGTGACATGATGAGTCGTTATCCACATATATTTGCTAATGTGTGATTCCGCTATGGAATCATCCTAAGGGGGAGAGAATTGTAACGTCTGTGTTTCTAGGCTAAGCATTAATGTGATAATGTAATAGTTAGGATCAACAATTATAACCTATTTAACATACTAAAGAAGAGTTTTATGAATATTATATGTTTCATGATTATTATAATATAATAAAACAGGAAAAATCAGTCGAATCGTCCGTAAATCATAAAAATAAGTGCGCCAAAACATATATATTATTAAATATTTAGAAAGTACATGTCTTCCCGATCCCGAAGATATAAACTTTGTAGAAATCCTACTCCGTATGAATTAGATATGATTTTTATAAAATATAAAAGTCAGCTGTACACAAGGAATGTGTGACGTAAAAAGCTACTAAGAGAATGGTTGAGGTTTTGTTAATGCGACGAAAAAGAAAATCGTAGTACTCCTTAACATAAGAATTTTGAGAAAAAGAATGCCAAAAATGAAGTCCGTACAAGAGAGTTATGATTTTAGCAAAATCATTTAATTTTATAAAAATAGGGACAAAAATATAAATTCAAAACTACCCGACAGAGTCTAGACGAAAGTTGTAGATCTCATCGTTAGCTACGCGTGGATATAAAGAACGTTAAAGACGGATTTCGTATGAACGAGTTATAATTTTTAATAGCACATTTACGTATTAAAATAAAGTATAAACCATATATACGTATACAAACACACACACACACACACACACACACATATATATATATATATATATATATATATATATATATGTGTGTGTGTGTGTGTGTGTGTGTGTATCATTAGAAAGGTATTGACGATGCGGTCGTTATAAGACTGGTGTTGAGTGCTTTCCACATTAGTTTAGTACAAATATCATTAAATCTATTTAAAATAGTGTTATAAATGGGTGTTTAGTCATTTAAGAAGATATAGAGGGTAGTTTTTGAAAATTCAAGTACTATAAATAAGAGCCTCTAGCCTCTTATATTTCTTGCCCCATTCTCTTGATTCAAGAGTCTTTCTCTACTTATCCCCCAAGCATTTCGGTCCCTCGTGATTCGACTTCTCTTTCTGTAGTTTTTAGTATAGTAAGGTGAGCGCTAAAGTGTTGCAAGAATCTTTCTTAGAAAGATTAAGCGACGAAGTTTTGCCCTTGCAAAGCCTGACTCCTAGCTAAAACTCTCTTGTAAGTAAGTTATGCTTACCCTATTTTAAATATACCTTGTATTTAAAATTAGTATTGTTATTATGAACTTATAATAAATATTTGGGCTATTATTATGACTTATATAAGTGTCGTTATAATATTATTTTAACTACTCGCGGTACGGGGTATCTAGTTTTATGTCTAGCCCCTATTTGTACATAGTGGTTGGAAAATCTTGTTTAAATGCTTATATTATAATAATAATGCTAAGACTAACAATTAGTCACGATAAATATTAGACTAAAATCTAGTGGTAATAATACTAGGTTTCGTCGAATGAAATTATATTGTTAAAAGTGAAGCTGCCCGAGTTTTGAATTATCACTTTAACAAGTGAGTACATAGTTACTTTCATCTTACACATAGATATGTATTATTTTATATAAATTACATGCTATGAGTGCATATTATCTATTTAGTTAATATCTATGTTGGATGAATATTTTTATACAAGTTTTAAATGATTTAAACTGTATATGTATTTTATATCTACAAAAATGTTGGGGTGAAACATGGGTAGAAATTAGACGATGTGCGATAAAATGATGTGAGGCTTTAATGTTGACGACGTTTCCAGTCATATAACGGAGTATAGATGACAACCACAGACTTTTCTACACACTCCAGTGGAACGCTAGCAGGCTCGCAACCAGTAGGTGTTTGTGAGCGATGTGTTCACCGGCGTACTTCATCCCCCTGGTGGTTGTCTTACGGACATTTATTGCTGAGGAACCCTCTTAGTAGTAGTGTCCATCCCGATGATGATCCTTAGGCTAGGGCCCTTATGATAGGTGTTTTAGGGACATAAAGTGAGGATAACGGGAACGGTTAACAGAGTTAATTGATGTGAAAAAAACTAATAAACTATATATTGTGGGTTGAAATCCCTATGTGCTCACCAGGATCCCAAGCCTAACCCACTCAGTTTCTTGTATTACAGGTAGTGGCACAAGAGCATAGTTGAATGACTTGATGAGGGATTATGGGTTATAGGCTATAGGCCAGTAGATATAAATAAATGTTGTAAGGCTTATAATGTTCTATTTATGCTTTTGATCTATATCAACATGACATCCCAAGGTTTTAATATAATGAAATATATTTCTTCGGAAATGCTTTGATAAATCTTTATCATATTTTCTTTTGGGAACAAGTTCCGCAACAGTTTTCTTTAAAATGTTACTCTGATTTTTAAACAAGCATAAACAAAATCGGTCTTTTTTGGTCGTGAAAATGGGGATGTCACAGTTGGTATCAGAGCATTAGTTTAAGCAAACTAGGAATTTGTAGGATTTTTAGACTTAAACTTCGAATGCTAAGTGATGATTGTGAGATGAGTGTCTACTATATTTTAGACACGAGCACTATCTTATTTTAGGAAAGATGCCTAATATGCATTTATGTGATAAATGTTTTATGTTATAGCTATAAAGATGCCTTATATGCTAGTATTTGTTCATATCTATGGTCTATTGCCGACCGGATATGGAAACCTTATGTGTTCAGGAATCTAAATGTTAAACTACGATATTAGAATAGACATGTAACCTTTAGGAGTGACAAGGAGGATTTAAACATCTATCGTAAATAAATATTTCCGTATCTTAATATTCTCAACTCAAACTTCTACTTGGTGCCTACCGAACTCTCAAAGATAGAGAGGTTTGCTAACGGATTGTCAACAGACTTTGGCCCAATGGTCAAAATGGCAACTACTTCGAAGACATCCGTTAAAGCAGCCAATAATGTAGCAACCTAGTTTAGGGAGAAGGGTCTGTAGAGATATGAGGTAGGAGAGAAAAGGAAGTTTGATGGATCTTTAAGGTCAAACAAGAAAAGAAAATTATCAAAGTGTGCTTCTAAGAAACTTGGAGGAGGAGGAGGTGAAGTAAAGTGGTGTGAAAAGTGCAAGAAGAAGCACCATGTGAAATATGACGGAAAGGTCACTTGTTTTAAATGTGGAAAGCTTGGGAACTATGTCAATGAATGCACCCTCAACAAGAAAGTATGTTATGAGTGTAATGAGGAAGGGCACATCTCGAGGGACTGCCCAAAGAAGAAGGAGGCGAACGATGCAACATGAAAGAACTATATTCTCCATTCTTTCTAAAACTACATCATATTTCTGAAAGACCCAAACTATCATACTTCACAATATTGTTACTCCAAAACATGCTACATGCATATTTATAAAACAATATTTTACATTGATAGTTTATTTACATAGATTGGATACAAACTGACTATTAAGATTTTTACAAAATTTTACACATATTACATACTTTCCCAGGAATACAATACAAAAGTTATAATATTATCTATTCTACTTCTTCTACCAGTACAAAACTATATTGAATTCTTATCACCTGCAATAGTTTTAAACATTGAGAGGGATAAGCGGGTGATGCTTAGTGAGTTCAATAACAGTTACAATATAACATTATGCCATATGCATATCAATATGACAAAAGCATAGAGGGACAAGGAACAAGATAGGAAAATGAGTATCATATGATAGGCTTCCCATATCAATGAATAATCAGATTCAAAGATTTGAATTCAATGAGACATAACAATTTCAACAATTGATATACATAAATAAGACTTCAGCCCAAAGGGCATAGAAAATAAAATTTTAGGATATCATTTCACTAGAATATGCAGGCTTTCAACACTGTCTTTGTATTCTGTTAATGCCAAAGTGATGCTTATGTCATACACTTTATCGCCAAAGGCTACATACCAGTACCCAAGTGATGCTTATGTTATACACTTTGTGGCCTAAGGTATAGAAAGCACATTGAACATATAACACATAACATATAATTGTCCCTATATTGAAACTCACAGTGAAATAACCGGGGATTAAATTATAATTTGGGCAGTACTTTGACTCTAAATATGACTTTCTGTGATGAAACCAGGGATGTTAGCTGAAAACCGGCCGCATAGGTTTGTTAGATTTCAGAAGTGATATATGCCAAAATTGTCCTGCCCTCTGGTGTTTTATGTATGGCCCCTATCTGTACATAGTAGTTGGAAAATATTATTTAAACGTTTATATAATAATAATAATGCTAAGACCAATAATTTGTCACGATAAATATTAGACTAAAATATAGTGGTAATAATACTAGGTTTCATCGAATGAAATTATATTGTTAAAAGTGAAGCGCTGCCCGAGTTTGGAATCATCACTTTAATAAGTGAGTGCGTGGTTACTTTCATCTTACACATAGATATGAAGTATTTTATATAAAATATGTGCTATGTGTGCATATTATCTGTTAACTTGATATCTAATGTGGATGAACATTTTTATACAAGTTTTAAATGATTTAAACTGTATATGTTTTTTATATCTACAAAAAATGTTGGGGTAAAAATGGGTAGATGAAATAGACAATGTACGATAAAATGAAGAGATGCCTCGATGTTGACGATGTTTCCAGTTATCTAGCGGAGTATAGATGATGACCACGAACTTTTCTAGACACTCCAGTGGAACACTAGTATGCTCGCAACCAGTAGGTGTTTGTGAACGATGTATTCACCAGTGTACTCCATCCCCATCATGGTTGCCATACATACATTTATTGCTGAGGAACCCCCTTAGTCGTAGTGTCCATCCTGATGATGATCCTTAGGCTAGGTCCCTTATGATAGGTGTTTTAGGGACGTAACGTGAGGATAACAGGAACAGACAATTGGGTTGATTGATGTGATAAAACTAATAAACTATTGATTATGGGTTGAAAACCCTATGTGCTCACCAGGCTCCCAAGCCTGACCCACTCAGTTTCTTGTTTTACAGGTAGTGGCATAAGAGCATAGTTGGATGACTTGATGAGGGATTATGGATTATAATCCAATAGATATAAATAAATGTTGTAAGGATTATAATGTTTTGTTTATGCTTTTGATCTGTATCGAGTATCACATCCCGAGGTTTTAATATCATGAAATATATTTCTTTGGAAATGCTCTAATAAATCTTTATCATATTTTCTTTTGT
This sequence comes from Lactuca saligna, assembly GCF_052625555.1. NCBI lineage: Eukaryota > Viridiplantae > Streptophyta > Magnoliopsida > Asterales > Asteraceae > Lactuca > Lactuca saligna. The sequence continues at coordinate 122,097,872 of NC_136423.1, read as the reverse complement.
GAACAAATTCCACAACACTTTTCTTTAAAATGTTACTCTGATTTTTAAACAAGCATAAACATACTCGGTTTTTTTTGGCCGTGAAAATGGGGATGTCACAACTTTCATTTAGATTACCCAGGCTAATAAACAACCTATCTATTATTTGTATTTCACGATATACTTTAGCATATGGTTGAATATGAAACTTCAACAAAACATAACTTATTCATAAGAGGTCAGATTCAAGCGCTCCTTAATTCTACGAGATAGTCATTGCGACTACTACATATTTAGCTAAGATTATATATTATATCTTAAATGTCTAGCTTGAATTTGTGGGCATTATAATTATCTCCCCCTTAGTATGATTACGACCCAGAACCCTGAGAAAAATAGTGCTAAATAATGATCCCTCATGTCACATTTCAATCCTACATAATAAATATAACTCCTATGTTTTTCCAAACATGTATCTAACTCTTGACTTCTTAACTGCTAATAGTGCTCAACCTTGCATCCAATCTTCATTCCTTTGTAGCATTTGTTCCAGGTATAAAACATTTCTCAAAATATTAGAAATCTTTGTTGGAACTCGGCAAGTTGGGGAGCCCAAACTCGACATGTTGGGATCATTGTGGCCGCGGATTTTAATGACTCCACTCGACGAGTCGGGGTGTCCCAACTCGACGAGTTGGCGGTTGGGATGAAACCCATATTTTAGGGTGTTGCACATTATTTACAGGATCTAAACCCCCTTGGCTGCCTTTTTACCAGCCTCCCTTTGTCCAGAAAACCCTAAGTTCGTATATCCTTGGAAGCTTAAGTGTGTGAGTTGTGGTGAGCTTGCATAATTCATTTTGGTGATTCTTTTAAATGAGCTTGGAAGTTGGAAGCATCTAGCTTGGAAGAAGGAGTATAGATCCAAAAGTCTTTTCACCAATAGCAGTCCTCTTGAGGTATAAATTCGTCATCTTTCCTTGTATTCATCTAGATCTCTTTGTCTGAAGTTTTAGCATGATTTTTAGATTTTGGTTGGGTTGTCCAAGAGGTTAAGCTTTAAAGTGGTTAATAAGTTTGGTCTAACGCCTTTATGACTCCTTTTGACATAAAGTTGGAAACTTAATTGGTTTCTAAGTTCCATTCATGCAATAAGTCCCTCAATAAGTCCTTATTAAGCCTTAGAGTGTGTTTTAGCTTGCATGGACATAAAGTTGGAAACTTTACGTGATTTTCCAACCTTTGGACACCATATATGAGTTTTGGGAATATGTTGTGAAAATATAAGGGCTTAATGTATTAAGACTCACCCTAATGAACCTAGAACTTGTGTTTGACTCATTATGGACGATACTTAAGGGAAAAGTTGGAAACTTTACCCTTCTAAATATCATTTTGGAAGAGATATGAGGTTTGGAGTCCCTGGAATCATTGGAATCAGCTTAATGCATTAAGAGGTTGGAATTCTAGCCAACTCAATTTGTTCATTAGTGAACTCGACGAGTTGATGGTAGTTTTCCCGATCATCTTGGATACTGGAGGAACTCGATGAGTTGATGGACAACTCGGTGAGTTGAGTTAACTCGAGTCATTGACTCTGAATGTTGACCTTAGTCTTTGACCAAGTTGACCTTTAAAGGGTTTTTAGGGCATTTTGAGTTGTATTTAAGGAATTGTTTTTGTTATAGGGTTTGTGTAGAGCAGATATTTGGAGTCTCAACCTAGTCAACTACCGTTCAGTATTGAGATGAGTCTTCTCACGACACTCATTGGTTGAAGGCACCAAGGCTGTCCCATTACTGATTATGAAATGTTTTGTATGGGAATATGTGATTGTTTGTTAGTGGTATTATATGTGGACTTCTGTGTATAACATGGCGGAAGCCCATGTTATTTGGCAAGACCATGAGGGAGCCCATGGCACGAGGATATGAGACCATGGGGTAGCCCATGGTATTCCATTGAAGACCATGGAGGGAGTCCATGGCAAACTTGTATGTATATGGATGAGTATGGCATTATGTGATTATATGAATTATACAATTAGGAAACTCACTAAGCTTGTGCCTACAGTTTTATTGAATGTTTCAGGTACTTCTATTGAAAAGGGCAACAAACTGGCTTGATGGTGTGGCATGCATTCTCCAGTGTTTTCACCTTCAGTTTTTTTACTTTGAATTCTAAAATAATATGGATATGTAATGGGATTTTTGTACTTCCTATGTATAATGTTTATGAAATTAAAAGTTTAAAAATTTTCTGAAAATTGGGTTGTTACATCCTTGTTGTACCTTTAGTCCTAACTTTTGACTTACACACTCGACCTTCATCTAAGGGTCATGCTCCTTTCTCAAACAGAATCAATCCAAGATAAGGTCTTTATTTCGGCTACCATAACAGACCGAAGGGTCACACTCTAATGACCTTCCATAATATGATGCAATGGCTAGACTCATGTCTCCATGATTGAAACTCTAGCACATAATATAAATTCCTTCATGTTCTAATGTGGTACAACCACATCATAGCAGGTGGCATTTCTAGCCAACGACTACTTAGTCATTAATGATGGCTATGATATTATGTGGATCACTTTGATTATCTCTTTATCCAATATTTTAACTAATGTTGGACGCTAGAACGAGTATGGTTATTTGAATCAATCGACTCAGTTCACAATTTAATCAGACTCGATTCTTTATGACCACTAAGGTCAGAGTAGCATTCATTCTCTTAGTCATCACCGAAACGAAAGTAATGACAGAAATTGGAAAAATGAACTAAACTACTAGTGCCTTAGTAACGTTGTAACGTTTCCCAATTCAAGTGCGAGTCCCGTGTTTCTGGTAGTATAGGCCTTTACAACATTTCACACCTATTTATACTCGTCCTAAGTATTGCCTCACAGCTCTCCAACTCACCATATAAGAAAGTCACATAGCAACTTAGCACATCGAATTGTATTACATAATAGGAATTGTATAAGTTCTTGAAAATGGTTATAATGCTATTCAAAGCTCATTAAAATTCATGGATCTTTTATCAGGTTACATAACATAATACTATCTATATAGGACAACCACTCCATATCATGAAATTCGGATAAGAAACTTCCTTATCTTAATATGATTCATCCTTTTGTTGGATAAGGTGTCTAAGTCCATTACTATTTCTGGTATGTACTTGACCCGACCCGGCATGGTTCATTTGGGTTGCATGGCACCGTGCAATTGGATAGACTAAATGAGAGAAATAACACTTGGAGATTATTAATATATTATAAGTTCTAATATATTAATAATATTATTTGATTAGTTTGATCAAGAATTAATTTAGAATTAATTATGTGATCAAAAGATAACTAATTAAATATATGGGTTGATTATGTAAATCATCCATATCTTGTATAGTGGGCTAAGAGGCTCCATGGATTATCAAGTTGGGTTCCACCCATAGGATGCTCCATGGGAGTTACAAACCCATGGGTCATGGAAATGAAGAGTCATGACACATTAGGGTTTAACCCTAGATGTGTCAACACTATATAAGAAACATGTTCTCCACCTAAAATCGGTTGACACACTAAGAAACAAGAGGGCTTGGCCGATTTTGAGAAGTGTGTGTTCTCTCATAAGTTCTTCCAAGAGCATTTGGTGTTGTGTGAAGCATTTGAGGCATCACACTTGGGGTGCTAGGCTCACAAGGTTTCAAGGAACACAAACAACAACTAGGTAAGTTATTCTATCTATACTTTAAGTTAAAATTGTTCCCCATATATGCTAGATAGGAATATAACCTTGGAATTCAACTTTGCATGATAATTAGACAAACATAGATCCAAGGTTATTAGGGTTGCATGTACACTTAGGAAGTGTTAGATTGCTCAAAACCCATCAGTGGTATCAGAGCCTAGGCTTGTTTGCTTTTTATTTGTGCTTAAAAGTTGAAAAAAAAGTCGAAAATCTTGTTGTCTACGAGTGGACTCGTCGAGTCTATAGGGGGGACTCGGCGAGTTCACGTGTATCTTCAACCAACTCGGTGAGTAAATTCATGCACTTGGCGAGTAGGATCGACTGATTGCAGAATTTCGATTTTAGTTGCTGGAAATGGACTAGAAACATTACCCTAAACTATTTTGGTACTTGAAAACTTGTTTTGATGGTGTAATGTTCTTTCTAATTCATTCACAACAACTAGTTATCAAAATTACAAAGTTTTAAATGTAATTTTTGATTGTGTTCATATTCATGTTCTTGTTCTTATGATGTTTTAGATGATCATAGGAATTATTTGTAACCTATGTGGTAGATTAATTCTTGATCATAATGTGTTTTAATGGAGTCAATAACTTGTCCTCAAGTTATGGAAAACCAAGAGTCACACTTGAATTAAAACCATTAAAACAAACACAAGAGTTAGAAAAATGAAGAGTCTTCATTTTATTACTCTATTAAACTCATAAGTTACAAGAAATGAAAAGTTTTGAAAGTTACAAAACTTGCCCTCAAGTTTTGGAACAAGAAAAGTTAAGTTAAAACTTTAAGTTCCAACCCCTAGAATTTTAAAAGTTAAAATTCAACCCTTATACTTATATTATGATGATTTAATAATTATATATATATATATATATATATATATATATATATATATATATATATATATATGTATAAGAATAAAGTCGTCTTACCGCTAGTACGCCTCATTCACGAAGCCGGTCTATAAGGTGGGTATAAGGTTGCCTATAAAATGGTGACTTAATGGGTGTATACTCTCACCCACCGCTTGCTTGACTGGTGGAGGGTCGTTAGCCGAACGGGTAAGACAAGGACTTATAAATTCTCATTCAAAGTATGATGAATATAATAAAGTAACTAAATGTTTTATTAAATTCCCAATCTTAGTTACTTTAGGAAAATGTGAATAAGGTGCTAATCCATGAAATTACACTTTACACTTTGTCTAAGTCGTTGGTGGAGCGTGTGTGGTTAACCGGCACACTAACTTGGACTTAACAAGGTAGGTAAAGGGTGACTTAAGGTTTATTATAGTATCAGTGGAGCGTGTGTGGTTTACTGGCACATCGATTGAGTGATAAACTTTAAGGGTACCAAGTGATTTGCATGGTTACTTCACACCTCGTTTTGTGATCCTCGGTATCCCAGTCACAAAAACTTGGAGGGCACCCTCGAGATTGAAACATGCCTTTGAAAAGTTCATTGAATCTCAAAGAATCTAGGAATTTTTAAAAACCAATAAAACCTAATGTCTAATATTTCGGTTTTCGTGGTGGAAATTGGTGAATCGTCATTCACCTACCTTTCAAATATGGTATAGCTTAGATTACGGCATACCTCTTCTAAGTTATATTATATTGTGATTGGATCCTAGCCTTAATATTACATTTGGGTGTTTTATTAAGGACTCTCTTAAATCTATACTAAACTTGTTCTCCTCTTTCAGATGTCTTCAAATAATGCTTCTGGCTCGAATCCTAATGGCTCCTTTACTCTTATGAGTCTGTGTGGGAAAGTCACCTTTGATGGATCCAACTTCAATGAATGGATCAGAAACATCAGGATGATTACTCGCTACAAGGACAAAGAATATGTCCTTGACAAGGAGCTTAAGGAAATTGATGAGTCCACTGCAACTCCCCAGGAGATCGCTGACTTTCATACTCATGAAAGAGATGCAACCAAGGTGGCTTGCATCATGTTGGCCACAATGACAGCAGAACTCCAAAAGTCCTATGAGGATTTCTACCCTTATGAAATGCACCAAGATTTGATGGAAAGATACCATCAAAGTGCACGACAAGAGAAGTACGAAATCATCTGCTCCATGATAACAACCATGATGAAGGATGGGGATTCCGTCACGAGCCACATGCAGAAAATGCAAAGGTATGTGGATCGATTGCTGAAACTTAATGTGAACCTCCCTGAGGATCTAGCAATAGATATAATTTTGCGCTTCTTACCATCATGCTATGATCAATTCCGTATGACATATCACATGAATAAGGAAGAGGTCACTCTCAGCAAACTTTAGGGACTTCTCAAGGCCGCAGAAACAGGTCTTAAGGGGAAGTCGGTTGCTATCACTCCTACTCCAAACTCAACTCCGGTTTTGGAAATCGGGAAAAGTCGAGGGAGGAAGAGAAAGAGATCTTCGAAGGGTACCAAGGATCGGACCTTTGATGGCTCTTCTTCAAGTGGAACCAAGAAAGGTTTCATTACTCCTTCTTCTGACCCAAGAGAGGTTGAATGCTTCTATTGCCATGAAAAAGCTCATTGGAAGCGGAACTGCCCAAAGTACCAGCAGGATGTGAAGGATGGGAAAGTCAAACCCAACCATGCAGGTATTTACACTATCATTTCTAATAACTCACCCCATTCTAAATCTTGGGTCCTTGATACAGGTTGTGGTATTCATATTTGTTGTGACTTGCAGGGACTAAGAAGAAGTGAGAATGTGGAGCAAGGAAGAATAAACTTGATCATGGGGAATAGGAAAGCTTCACCTGTCACCAAGATTGGAGTTTATACTTTATCGCTAAGTAGTGGGTTTAGTTTAGATTTGAAGAAGTGTTGTTACTCGCCAGGAATGGCAAGAAATATTATTTCCTTTCATGCTTTGTACAAACAAGGGTTTACCTTTTCGTTTAATAATGAAGTTGGTTCTATTGATGCTTTCTTTAATAATGTTATTTATTTTAAAGCATTACCTTGTGATAGTGTGTATGAAGTTGTGTCTGTTGTAGATAACTTAGGAAATAATGTTTTGTGTATTGATTCTACTAATAATAATAACTTGGATAAAGCATCATTATGGCATTGTCGTCTTGGACATATAAGCAAGAAACGCATAGGCTAACTCCAAAAGGATGGAGTCTTGGAGTCATTTGACCTAAACTCAGATGATAGTTGCGAATCATGCTTACTTGGAAAAATGACAAAGTCACCCTTCACAGGCTCGTGTGAAAGGGGTGAAGGTTTGTTGGACCTTATACACACGGATGTGTGTGGGCCATTCAAACATGCCACAAGGGATGCTAATCGTTATTATTTGACTTTTACTGATGATTACAGTAGATATGGATATGTCTACTTAATCAAGCATAAGTCAGAGACTTTCGAGAAGTTTATGGAATTTAAACAGGAAGTCGAGAATCAATTGGGTAGGAACATTAAGATGCTTCGATCCGATCGGGGTGGTGAGTATCTTAGTTCAGAGTTCCTCGACTATCTAAGGGAATGTGGGATTGTCTCACAATTGACACCTCCCAGGACACGACAGTTGAATGGTGTGGCTGAGAGGCGTAATCGAACCTTGTTGGACATGGTTCGTTCCATGATGAGTCGAGCTTCGCTACCAATCTCATTCTGGGGGTATGCCTTAGAGACTGCCGCCCATATCCTTAATCTAGTCCCTACAAAGAAAGTTGCCAAAACTCCTCACGAGATGTGGACTGGTAAAGTACCTAAACTAGACCACATCAAGATTTGGGGTTGCGAGGCTTTCGTGAGATGCGAGACTCATGATAAGCTAGAACCTCGAAGCGAGAGGTGTATTTTCATCGACTACCCACAACAATCCTTTGGTTACCTCTTCTACAGACCTAGTGACAATGTGGTCTTTGTAGCAAGAAGAGGAGTCTTTCGAGAAAGAGAGTTTATAAGCCAAGGAGACAGTGGGAGGCAAATTGATCTTGAAGAAATTCAAGAGTCAAGTGGTGATGGAACTTCAAAATCTAGCCCTCAACTTGAGGAGGAAACTCCTGTTGAGCCAATTGACGAATCTGTACCTCTGAGGCGTTCCACGAGAGTTAGGAGTGCACCTGAGCATTACTATGGATTCCATATTACTGCAGAAGGTGAGACACTTATTAGTGATGGGAAACTAGTAAGTCAAGATGACCCTAACAGCTACGAGGAAGCCATGGCAAGCCCCGAGTCTGCTAAATGGAAAGAGGCTATGGATAGCGAGATACAATCCATGTATGACAATAAAGTTTGGAACTTGGTTGAGAATGTACCAGGTCGAAAGACTGTAGGGTGCAAATGGGTCTTCAAGAAGAAGACCGACATAGATGGTAAAGTACACACTTATAAGGCTAGATTGGTTGCAAAGGGCTTCTCTCAAATTCCTGGAGTGGATTATGATGAGACCTTTTCTCCGGTAGCCAAGATTAAGTCTATTCGGGTTCTGTTAGCCATAGCCGCATTTCATGACTATGAAATTTGGCAAATGGATGTCAAAACCGCTTTCCTTAATGGAAAGTTGGCTGAAGATGTTTACATGAGTCAGCCAGAGGGTTTTTTCAGCAACGAGTACCCTAATAGAGTGTGTAAGCTTGAGAAGTCCATTTATGGATTAAAGCAAGCACCTCGCAGATGGAATCTTTGCTTTGATGAAAAGGTCAAGGAATTTGGCTTTTCTAGGAGTGAAGATGAATCTTGTGTGTATGTCAAGGCTAGTGGGAGTATAGTTAGCTTTTTGGTATTGTATGTGGATGACATACTACTCATAGGAAACGACATTCCAACCCTGCAGGAAGTAAAGTCCTAGCTTGGAAAGTGTTTTGCTATGAAGGACCTTGGTGAAGCTGCCTATATTTTAGGGATAAGGATCTTGAGAGATCGGAGTAAAAGACTAATTGGACTTAGTCAAAGTACCTACTTGGATAAGGTGCTGAAGAGATTCAGCATGCAAGACTCCAAGAAAGGAGAGTTGCCCATCCAGAGTAACGCCAAACTGAGTAAGACACAAAGACTTAGCACTGAGGCTGAGATAGCACAAATGAGTCGAGTACCTTATGCTTCGGCTGTAGGATCGATCATGTATGCTATGACGTGTACTCGACCTGATGTAGCTTTTGCCCTGAGCATGGTTAGCAGGTTTCAGGGGAACCCTGGCAAGGCACACTAGACTGCGGTAAAGAATATTCTCAAGTACCTACGAAGGACTAAGGACTGGGTCCTTACCCTCGGTGGGAGTGATGACTTGAGAGTTGTAGGGTATAGTAATGCTAGCTTCCAGACTGATAGGGATAACTTCCGCTCTCAGTCGGGCTGGGTCTTTACCCTAAATGGATGAGCAATTTCTTGGAAGAGTTCCAAGCAAGAGACAGTGGCAGATTCTACTTGTGAATCAGAGTATATTGCAGCTAGCGAGGCGGAAAAGGAGGCGTTATGGCTGAGGAACTTCATTGGAGACCTTGGAGTTGTACCAGCTATTAAAGAGCCAATGGAAATTTTCTGTGATAGTGAAAGTGCTGTTGCCTTAGCCAAGGAACCAAGGGATCACGGGAGATCCAGACACATCGACAGAAAATACCATTTCATCAGACATCGGATCGAAGAAGGACTCCTCGTGGCAAAGAGGGTATCATCAGATGAGAATCCGGCAGATCCCCTCACAAAGGGACTGACTCGGGTTAAGCATCTCCAGCATGCTCGGAGCATAGGGCTGAAGGATGATATTAGATTTAGTAGTTAGATAACCTCGAAATTTGTAAAGTGTAATAGACATCTAATGATGAATAAAAGTGTTTTATTTATGAGTAAAGTGTTGCTATCTCTTGTCGATCGTTTACTATATTTCTTTTGCATGTTTTGACTTCCAGAATAATTTTTGTTTGGTATAACATATTATTCAAACCTCCACAGTCGGTCATATGTCGGAAGTAGATATGAATCAAGACTGTCATGTTTGGTTGTAGAGGTCTTGGACAAGGCTACAGCAATCATGAGTGCTCAAAAGTTCTGAGCATTGGACTCAACCCACGCTCACTGGAATCACTTCATGGAATTCTGTCTCGAGTGATCGTGAGACGGTAATATCATATAAGTCTTCAAACCTAGAGATATGATTTGTTACTTACAAGTTGGTTATGCATTGATTGTACGAAAAACGCATTGGTAACTCGATGTTATAAATCATGCTCTTGTGTGTAATTCAATGAGTGGTAGAACAAACATATAAGTCGAAGTTTATCTGTTCCTTCTTCGATTAGAAGCTGATATCTGGGCCCCTCGATGATTTTGTTTTGACCTATGTACCGGGCCCGGTCAGAACTAAGTTGATGTGTTCAATTAATTTCTTTGTCGAACAAATCGGAAATCGGGAAACAAACTGTTGGACAATAAGTAAGACATTGTTCCGTGTATTTGTCCGACTGATATCTAGAACAGAGGATTATATGATCACTTATCTTAAATGGCGTACCATTATCTTCTCAGTTCCGAGAAACCTTGTAAAGAGCTACAATTGCCGATCGGTTCCTGAAGTCATACTTGCAGTAATAGTTATTAGACATATCCAAGTGGGAGACTGTTGGATAAGGTGTCTAAGTCCATAACTATTTCTGGTATGTACTTGACCCGACCCGGCATGGTCCATTTGGGTTGCATGGCACCGTGCAATTGGATAGACTAAATGATAGAAATAACACTTGGAGATTATTAATATATTATAAGTTCTAATATATTAATAATATTATTTGATTAGTTTGATCAAGAATTAATTTAGAATTAATTATGTGATCAAAAGATAACTAATTAAATATATGGGTTGATTATGTAAATCATCCATATCTTGTATAGTGGGCTAAGAGGCTCCATGGATTATCAAGTTGGGTTCCACCCATAGGATGCTCCATGGATGCTCCATGGGAGTTACAAACCCATGGGTCATGGAAATGAAGAGTCATGACACATTAGGGTTTAACCCTAGATGTGTCAACACTATATAAGAAACATGTTCTCCACCTAAAATCGGTTGACACACTAAGAAACAAGAGGGCTTGGCCGATTTTGAGAAGTGTGTGTTCTCTCATAAGTTATTCCAAGAGCATTTGGTGTTGTGTGAAGCATTTGAGGCATCACACTTGGGGTGCTAGGCTCACAAGGTTTCAAGGAACACAAACAACAACTAGGTAAGTTATTCTATCTATACTTTAAGTTAAAATTGTTCCCTATATATGCTAGATAGGAATATAACCTTGGAATTCAACTTTGCATGATAATTAGACAAACATAGATCCAAGGTTATTAGGGTTGCATGTACACTTAGGAAGTGTTAGAATGCTCAAAACCCATCACCTTTGTTGTGTCCAAGGTCATCCAAAATGCTCTCAGCTTTGGATTTGTATCTTCCTTCTTCTTTGGGAAATCCTTCTAAATATTTCCTTTATCCCTACATCCGTAACATATTTGTAATGGTGGTGATTATTATGACATGTGTGGAATTAGAAAAGATCTAGTGAATCATCATGTAAACTATGAACACATGGAGTAAATAAATCTTGTTAAGCTCTCATTAGATCTGGAAAGAACATACAAATTGGTCTTGTAAAAATTCTCTTTCTAGTCTAACACTCCAAAATGATCATTACATAAATGAGTGTAACGCCCTGTTCTGAATTGACTCCTAGTCTGAGGTTGTGGCCCGAAGGTCGGTCATCATAAGGATTATGGCTTTTGAAAGGGTAAGATCTAGGCCATTTTGGGTGTGAGTGATGTATTATAAGCGATCCGGATGTTCGGTTTGTGTTTTGGAGCCTAGGGGTATTTCAGTAAAGTGTCATTTTGGGCTTTTGTGGATAATGGACTTTTGTTCGAAAGGAATTTAGGAAGATATGAGTTGATAGAAGTGTAGGGCTTCTCGATACCTTTTTGTAGATACAAGGATCGTCGAAAAAAGATTTATAACGTAGAAGTTATGGCCTTCGGAAGTTTAGTAGTTTAAATCCTAGCCGAGTATGTTGGGCGTACACAAAGAGTACGTTGGGAGTACTAGTGAAGAAGGCAGTACGTAGGGTGTACTTTTGGAGTACACTGGGTGTATTGACCGTGATGGTCTCGAATGTTCTTCAGAGTATGTTGGGCGTACCATATAAACATTAGGCGTTCACCAATCAGACCTAAACCCTATTTTAGGGTCTTAGACCTTATTTAAGCTCCTTATCTCATAACTTCAACATAATATCCACTCTCTAAACTCTAGAAATCAACCCTTAGCCCTCATTTGAGTGATTTTAGAGATTGGATGGCCATTAGAGGAGTATTTTGGTGTTTTTGAGGAAGAACTTGTTTAGAGAAGAAGCAAGAGATTGAAGAGAGCTTGTAAATCTAGAGGTTTTACATTATTTCTAGCCTATTAAAGGTATAAAGTTTTCATCTTGGTGCTTCTACATCATAGATCTAGGTTCTTATGGATATTGTCCCTTTTGGGTTTCAAGAATGCAATTTTATGGTGCAAATCCATTTCTGGACTTAAGGTTGCCACCCATGAAGTTATTTGAGTCCCTTGAGTAGTAAAGTTGCAATCTTTAAGGCCCATTTGCATCCATGCAAGAGATCTAGCCATTTCCATGAAGATAGTTGCTATTTTTCCAAGGTGATCTCATTTGGTGGGGTGTAAGCCACCAAGTGATCAACTTTATGGGTTAAGAAGGATTATTAAACTCGGATCTGAAGTTTGCACATTATGTCTTAAGGGATTAAGCAGTTTTGAAGAATATGGCTTATTAGGGGAGTACGCTGGGCGTACAAGCCATGCAAGCCGTACGCGCAGCGTACAGAAGAGTACGCTTAACATACACTCAGAATGTGGAGTTTGTGTTATTGGGCCTTCGTTTGGGGCTAGGATTTGGGTTAACATATGTTGGGCCATGATGGGCCACCAGGAGACTTTTTTGTGATTCATGGATGTTTATGATATATGTTATATGTTCCGGACTTCGGTCCGATGTTGGGCAAGCCGTATGCAGTATATTTGATTAAGTTATATGTTCATGTTTATATTATGTTCAGTTTATTCCGGACTTCGATCTGATGCCGGGCAGGGCCCGATGTAGTGGGCGGGGCCAAAGTTATTATGGACTTCGGTCTGATGTCGGGTGGGGCCTGATGCAGTGGGCAAGGCCCAGTACTTGTTATATGTGCTTTTGTATTGTATGTGGTAGTTTGGGGGAGATCACTAAGGTTTGTGCTTAAAGTTTCAGTTTTGGTTTCAGGTACTTTAGTTTTTAAAAGAGGAGCTCGGGAAGATTACAGTGCACACACCATTTGTTTAGCATGGGATGTTTATACTCTGATATGTTTAATCGATGTTATGATATTTTTGAGATGCACGACTTATAACTTTTATATGTCAAAAGATAAAAATGGTTAAATTACTGATTTAAAATGAAAATTTTAGACTGTATTTTTGGGATGTTTCAAGTTGGTATCAGAGCCTTGGTTTGAGGGATTCAGGCACACTTACGAGTGTGCCTGAACTCAAACTAAGGAAGTGGTATAAAGTTTTCAAAATAAAAGAGTATTAGAAAAAGAGAAAATATTTTTTTTTGAAAGAAAAGAACTTTGAAAAGAGAAAAAGGGTGTGGAGCCGACAATTAGCCGAGCTCAAGTAAGTACTCCCAAACTACTACCCATACAAGTTTATGCTATGTTACGATTATCAGCTAATTTAGAACAGCATGCAAGATTAGGACTAAGGATCTAGGAAGGATGCCTTATGTGGCTGTTATATGTGTTTTAGCTTTATGAGAACTACATGCTAGTACAGATTAGTCATAATGATAGCCTGAGTAGTATGTGCTAGATTATGTGTACTCAATGTCTAAATGCTGCTTGCTTTGTGCTTTTAGGAGTTCTAGTTTTCTTTCACTAACTAGTAAACGAATATGTTACATTACATATTGCAAGGACTATATAATTTCAGAAGGTTAGGTCTAGCTTTATTTCACAGCTCTCGTCTGAGTCCAACCGTTGTAGGGTAGGATCTCTCATTCGATAAATTATCTAGCCTGAGTAATATGTAATACTGTTCGTGAGCTAGTTAAGGTAAGAAAGTAGGAACTTCTTATGCAGATGATGGCGGAGAGTGGGATGGTGATTACCCTTGGGCAAGCCTAGGATGAGAGTAGTGCTGGGAGCAATAGTAGTGGTGAAAGGGACTCGGTGGAGTCGAGGCAATTCTTGAGGAAAGTATGGATAGATGTCGAAGGTAGTATGGGCCCGTACTACTAAAAGCAGAGGATCCATACTCGATTCGAGAAGGGCTAAGATAAAGCAGGGTTACTTGTAGTGAGTGTGTGATCCCTTAGTTGTAATGAGTATTTTGATGATAGTTAGGTTATGACTCATGATGTATGGTGATGCTACAAGGTAGGCTAGTGAGCAGTTCGGGTGCCAGTGAGGGTCAGGCTCGGGTTTAGGAGCGGAGCACCTCGGGGAGCGGATAAGAGAGTTAGTATCAGAAGAGATTGCACGCAGTATCCTAGACCAGAATCTTGTGATCTTTGGTACCGTCAAGGAGGGTATATTGGAGATTTTAGATGAGAGGTCGGGAGCCTTTTGTGATGCGATGGTGGCCATGTTAGGGGTTCCTCTAGGGCACAATGTTTATGGATCGCTGGGATCCCTCAGAAGGGAGTGTCTTGTTATTAGCTCTTGTCATTAGGGATTAGAGGCGGGTTACACACCTTGTCTCCAGGAGAGTTCAATTCAAGATTGGATTGTTGTGGAGGTTTCGCGGGGCGTACACGAGGAGGTACCCGACATTATTGAGCGTGTTACTGGCAGGGCAACCGCTAGGTTTCAGGGTCATACGGTGACTGTTCAGACAGTTGATGGGTAGCTGAGGCAACTCGGGAGCAAGAGTTTAGTTTGGATGTGTAGTTAGGGAAAGGGAAGCAGACTCCAACATCAGGAAGATTGAAGGAAGGAGAAGGTTCTGACTTGGTTGCATTGAGTGTTGGAAGTCATGGAGATCTTGAGGTTTGTGGGATGTGTGGGGGAACCCACGGGTTTGCTTGTCACAAGTTTAGGTGTTTCAAATGTGGAGAAAGAGGGCATGTACATCGGGATTGCAAGAATGATAAAATATGTTTTCATTGTCACCAGCTAGGTCATTTCAAGTCTCATCATCCTATTTTGGAAGTGGAGAGAGTTCAAGTTCCAATGCCCATCGTTTCGCAGGAAGACAAGATCAAGCTGCAATAGACCACCGGTATGTATTTCAATCCAACTTTTGTTTATGATTTTATTGTTATGGTACTGCATTGATGTTAGTAAGTGTATTTCAAATTATTATGTTTCCTGCTTATGATTAAGTTATATGCCATCTACATACCTTGGAGGTTAGAGTAGTAGTTCAAAGATGTTTCCCTTTTGAGCAGGTTCTTAAGATGCAATCACTGTAGCAAGTGTGAGAGAGGCACGGGAGGTATTATGTTAGTCTTTCAGAGTGGTTCAGATTTGGTATTCGTTAGTTTTGGAGCACTAGCAATAGTAAGTATTGGTTGTTAGAAGATCAACCCTTAGATGGAGAAAAGGGTTGAGAATCCATTTCAAGCTGTAAGTTGTAAGTAGCTAATGGAATCAAAGTGGGGGAGAACCACCAGAGTGGTCAGAAGTAGAAGTAAGTGCGAGAATGGATTGGGTTTGCATCATTGTTAAGGAGGAAAGTAGCCCAAGTTGTTGTTTGGGTGGAGGAGCATGTGAGCGGGGAGTTGGGGAAAACTTCCCGAAGTTGAGTTCGTGCATGCATGATTAGCTGATGACTAGTTGGGAAACCAGGCTAGAGATTTTTCCATCAAAATGGGACACGGTCGAGTGGTCGTCTTCATTGAGGATTAGATGGACTGGGATTTCAGAAAACGTTCTAACAATTGGTTTATGCTTTTCCTTGGCTTTGGGAAGCAGGTTTCATGAACCAGGTTAGAGCCCTAGTTAAGACTCAAGTGCAGTTGACTGTTACGTCGAGTATGTGTTCGACACAGTGTGGCAGTGTTATGAGTCTGCGGGTGTTGTCGTAGCATTCACTAGCATCCAAACAGTGTGGAAGTGTTGTAAGTCTGCGGGTGTAGCCATAGCATTCACTAGCAACCAGATAGTGTGGGAGTGTTATAAGTCTGCGGGTGTAGCCGTAGCATTCACTAGCAGCCAGATAGTGTGGAAGTGTTGTAATTATGCTCGTGTAACCATAGCATTGAATAACAGCCAAATAGTGTTAGAGTGTTGTAAGTCTGCAGGTGTAATCGTAGCATTCACTAGCTGCCAGACAGTGTGGAAGTGTTGTAAGTCTGCGGGTGTAGTCGTAGCATTCACTAGCAGACAGATAGTGTGGGAGTGTTCTAAGTCTGCGGGTGTAGCCGTAGCATTCACTGGCAGCCAGATAGTGTGGAAGTGTTGTAAGTTTCTGGGCGTAGCCGTAGCATTCACTAGCAGCCAGATAGTGTTGGAATGTTGTAAGTTTGCGCATCCAGCCGTAGCATTCACCAAGTTGTCAGATAGTATTAGAGTGTTGTAAACCTGCGATGGTTGGCATGGATTTCACTAGGTTGGCAGGTAGTACGGGAGTGATGGTAGATCACGAAGAGATCAGTAGTACCCACCAGTTCGGGTGCAGCAGTGAGGGTGTTGTAAATCCACAGATTGGTTACAGATTTCTCTAGATGAATTAGACTTGTTTGAGCCAGTGATAAGACTGTGGGATCACCACTACAGTTATGAGATCAAGGAAGTAATGGGTCGTTTTAGGTTGTTTCAGATATAAGGCTACCAGTGGTCGCATAGCAGTCACTTTTAGCTTTGGAATTTATTGACGTCAGGAGTTGACGTATAGACTCGATCGGTAGATCACTGGGTCGTTAGAGCCACGGTGGCAAGGGAACTTGTGGCAATTGTTGATAAAACAGATTACGCTTGGAAGTCGTGTAGGGTGACTATGAGATTACTCTTGACTCAGCAAATGGACAGGGCGTCTGTATTCCAGATAGACTGGAACCAGGGAGGTCCCGATGGACCTTGGGGAAGCAGCCATTTAACAACGTGTTGTTCATGCAGTTCAGTGTTTCAGGCAGTTCAGTGATTCAGATAGTTCAGTGTTTCAGGCAGTTCAATGTTTCAGAAAGTTCAGTGTTTTCAGGCAGTTCAGTGTTTCAGATAGTTCAATGTCTCAGGCAATTTAGTGTTTCATAAAATTCAGTGTTTCAGGCAATTTTGTGTTGCGGGTAGTTTCAGAGTATCGGACAATATTGGTGTCTTAGGATTTCCAGTGCAGGCGAAGCAACTAAATGATTTGGAAGTGACTTTTCGTTTGTAGTGGGATTAAATAATCTTAGAGTAGTTGATTTGAACCTATTGCGTAGCTCTCATTTGAGTCTAACCGTTACATGGATGAATCTTCAACTCGAAGGATTATCCTAGCCTTCTGTCAAGTACAAGTACTCTACAGCTAGTTGTGGACAAGGATTTTGTCTCTGATGATAGCATCGAGATAATAATCCATGGGGAATGTGCATTGGTCAGTTACTCAATGAGGTTTTGGCATGGTAGTAGGGCATAGGTGGTCCATCGGGAAGATAGATCATTATGGAACTCAGTCCTTGGGAAGGCTATGGTATTTTCGGGTTAATGGTTGTATTGTTCAGGTCATCTGGTATATTAGGGATGGTAACGAATGATTTCGAGGATGAAATCTAAATTAAGTGGTGGAGAGTTGTAACGCCCTGTTCTGAATTGACTCCTAGTCTGAGGCTATGGCCCGAAGGCCGGTCGTCATAAGGATTATGGATTTTGAAAGGGTAAGATCTAGGCCATTTTTGGTGCCAGTGACGTATTAGAAGTGATATGGATGTTCGGTTTGTGTTTTGGAGCCTAGGGGTATTTCGGTAAAGTGTCAGTTTGGGCTTTTTTAGATTACGGAATTTTTTCCGAAGGTATTTAGGAAAAATATGAGTTGATAGAAGTGTAGGGCCTCTCGTTATCTTTTTGTGGATATAAGGATCATCGAAAACGGATTTATAACGAAGTAGTAGTTTCAGGCTTAGCCGAGTATGCTGGGCGTACACAAAGAGTACCCTGGGTGTACTAGTGAAGAAGGTAGTACATTGGGCGTACTTTGGAGTACACTGGGCGTACTGACCAGGATGGTCGTGAATGTTCTTCGGAGTATGTTGGGCGTACGCCAATGAGACCTGAACCTTATTTTAGGGTCTTGGACCCTATTTAAGCTCCTTATCTCATAAGCTAACCTAATATCTTCAGCCTCCACCCTCTAAACCCTATAAATCGAACCTTATCCCTCATTTGTGTGATTTTGGAGCTTGGATGGCCATTAGAGGAGTATTTTGGTGTTTCTGAGCAAGAAGGTATTTAAAGAAGAAGCAAGAGATTGAAGAGAGCTTGTAGATCCAGAGGTTTTACATCATTTCCAGCCTATTGACGGTATAAAGTTCTCATCTTGGTGCTTCTACATCATACATATAGGTTCTCATGGATATTGTCCCTTTTTGGTTTCAAGAATGGATTTATATGGTGCAAATCCATTTCTGGACTTAAGGTTGTCACCTATGAAGTTATTTGAGTCCCCTTGAGCAGTAAAGGTTCAATCTTTATGGCCCATTTGCATCCATGCAAGAGATCTAGCCATTTCCATGAAAATAGTTGTGATTTTTCCAAGTTGATCTCATTTGGTGAGGTGCAAGCCACCAAGTGATCAACTTTATGGGTTAAGAAGGATTATTAGACTTAGATCTGAAGTTTGGAAGTTGTGTCTTAAGGGATTAAGCAGTTTTGAAGAATATGGATTATCAAGGGAATATGTTGGGTGTACACGCCATTACGCGCAGCATACAAGCCATGCAAGTTGTACGCGCAGCGTACAGAAGAGTCGGCTCAGCGTATACTCAGACTGTGGACTTTGTGTTATTGGCCCTCAGTTTGGGGCCATGCTTTGGGTTAGCAGATGTTGGGCCGTGATAGGCCACAAGGAGACAGTTAAGGTCCCAAGGGCTAGTTTGTGTTTAGGTGGAAAGCCCATTTAAGGACCTGTGCCTAATTTAGAAAATTGAGCAATTGGAGGAATTTAATGAGCCTTAGTGAGTTTGGAAAGACTAGGAAGGATTGGGCCTCGGTCATGGTCCAATTTAGATCAAAGGGGTAAAATAGTCATTTTACCCTTAGATGGAGTTTATTTTTGGTCATAATACTCGGGTAGTCGTTGGAGAAGCTAACAGAGATACCCTCACCTGAGTTTCAGCATCCAGTTGGAGTATGTTGAGGTAAGCCCGATGCAGTTTTCATGTTTCCGGACTTCAGTCTGATGTCGGGGTGGTCCCGAAAAGTAGTTATGTATGCTTGATGTCTTTATGATTCATGCATGTTTATGATATTTGTTATATGTTCTGGACATCGGTCCGATGTCGCGCAAGCTCAATGCAATATTTGTGATTATGTTATATGTTCATGTGTATATTATGTTTAGTTTATTCTGGACTTCGGTCCGATGCCAGGCGGGGCCCAATGCAGTGGGCGGGGCCCAATTTATTCTGGGCGTCAGTCCGATTACGGGTGGGGCCCGATGCAGTGGGTAGGGCCCAAGTTATTCTGGACTTCGGTCCGATGCTGGGCGGGGCCTGATGCAGTGGGAAAGGCCCGGTACTTGTTATATGTTCTTTGTATGGTATGTGGTAGTTTGGGGGAGCTCACTAAGCTTCGTGCTTACAGTTTCAGTTTTGGTTTTAGGTACTTCATTTTTTAAAAGAGGAGCTCGGGCAGATTGCAGTGCACCCACCATTTGTTCAACCTAGGATGTTTATACTCTGATATGTTTAATAGATGTTATGATATTTTTGAGATGCACAGCTTATAACTTTTATATGTCAAAAGATAATTATTGTTATATTACTTATATAAAACGAAAATTTTATAAAATATTTTTGGGATGTTTAAATGAGTGTCACTCACTTCCTTTTTATAGGAAAGACAACTCATCACACAATACAAGTGGGTATAGCACAAATATATCCAAGCAAGAGTTTGCACCCTAACATTCTTCACCTCAAAGTTAGGATTGGATGTTCAACTTCAATATCCACCAAGCTTGCGCGATCAAGACCAAACTCCCCCGAAAATCCGGTCTTCAAATCCGCAATGAATACCCAAAAACCCCGCTTCGAATACGCACCATTCTCCCCCTTTTTATAATCAAAAGATGATTATAAAACCCATTAAGGGTGAGAAGCGCCCAAAGAATGAACTTCACAATACTCCCCCTTCATGTGTACAAAAAAAGAAACTCCCGAAAAACTTGCACATAAAAACAATCACGAAAAAGCAACGAAAAAAATTTCCAATTTATGAAAATTTTCGACTATTGGGTGAGAGTTGCAAGATTTTCCAAAATCCAGGTGAAAACCATCAATAACAAAATTCTGTAGGGAACCGTTGTGCCAAAAACAACTTAAGATGTGAAGCACTCCCCCATTTGTGAAACTAGGCATAAAGTGTAATTTTGCACCAACTGCAAGGAGTAGAAATGAACATTCTTCAATTTCCCAGCTTTTATTAGCCCATTTACGAAACTTGGTATAAACCGCCAGAATTTTGATACTTCAGGTGCTACTTTCAAAACTTCTGCACACATCTTCAAACTTGCGAAAGTTTTAGTCCTTATTTCAAAAGTGGGTGCAAACTATCAATCTTTCGAAAGTTTAAGGACCAATTTTAAAACTTAGTTGGTTTCTTCCCCAATTCAGTTGTTCCATCAACATTTCAAAACCCAATTTTTCGACATTCCCGATAAAAAAACTTCGCGACATTGACTTAAAAATCTTCGTTAGGTGATACCCCATAACCAAAACATCCTCTTAATCAATAGAATATCTAAAACGAAGCATGTCGAATGCTTAACTATGAACAATAACATCTTAATCATTCACCTTCGCTTTTCATTACAGTGACCCAAAACCATCGACATCAAAATCATTCTTCGCTTGTTGAGATTAACCCAAAACATCTAGTTTTCGCCATCAACAAAAAAAAATCGATTAATTAACACCCTTTGCTTTTGACTATGATCAATCGACATCCAGTTCTTCGTTCCTTGACATTGATCACAAAAGCAAACTTCCAACCATTGATTCTTGATTTCACATAACCAATCCTTCGAAATTGACTCCAACATCTCACAACGACATCCAAATCATCAAATTCCAAATCATTATCGAACAACAAACCAAATTCGACAGCAAGTCGACTTCTAAACTCAAAACTTGATCGACTCAAAAGTTCTGATTATAAAATTCATGGCTTTGTTCTTCAATCAATATCCCGTAAACGAACATTAAAAACCATTTCGTTCTCAATCATCCACCATCGACATCTATAATCTACTCCAAGCTTTATTAGAGGTCGTCGAACTAAACAAATAGTCATCGACTCCAAACTCCAACTAAAACCATCAAGCTATCTTGACTTGGATGGGAAAAATATCTCCTTCCCAAAGTTCGTTCTTTAGATTTATACATCATCAACCAAGAAGCCAACACAAAAATGATTTTGTTCCCAAGCATACCACCAACCATTGAACATAATTTTCAAAATCAATCAACACGGGTTGGTCCTTTTCTAGTAAACCCAGTTCATTGACACTTGGTTTTCAAAATCAATCAAGCCTCTTGTTTCAAAATTAGGTCATAAACCAAAATCGATATCAAGATTCAATCTCTAAATTCGGTTTAACTTTCAATTTCATGTTCAATTTATCAAGAACAGGAATGTTAACTTTGAGTTTACCTTTTCAATTTCAACTATCAACAATCACTAAATCGAATTTAGGAATTGACTCCATTCAAAATCAAATTCAATATTTCGATTATCACTGTCTATGTGACTATATGACTCAAAGACAAACTACAATCAACAAAACCTAGAAACACACAAAACAGATAAGAACAAAATGAATATGAACTATCAACTCCTATGTCCACAAATCGAGTTCGATTTCAAATCCAAAACTACAAATGTTGTCGACTTGATTGAGCAGTTAACACATTGAACTTGATTTTGACAATAAGATATATAAGCAAAATAGCAGATGTGCAATGATATTGGATTTTGATTTGCTTAGGAGCATTAACAATATAAGATATTAGGTTTGAAGGCAATAATGAATGGAGTAATGTTGGATCGGGCTTCAAAGTAGGTAAATGAACAGTACTCAAAAACTATTTTGAGTTTGAATGAACAATAACCTTTTCCATATGTAGAATTTCCTTATGTCAAATCTTTTCAACATAACATTCATATATGTCCTTGACTAAATTTGATTAAAATCTCACAATCTAAGCTTTTAGATTTGAAATGAAGTATGAGTTCCTCTCCTTTAATTATAGCAAAACAACTTTTCAACCCCTGCAACTTTGCGAATTGAAACCTTTTTTTTCTATAATTAACATTTCTAACTTGCAACACTTACCATAATAATTATGCTCCCATTAGCATAATAATTATTATCTTACTAGTATAACACGTATGCTCCCACTAACTTTGACATGTATCCAGAAATAAGTTGGACTTCTAGAAATCAATACTTGTTGACTTTCTTACCAAAGTTCAGATTTCTGATACGAGATGCTTCGATAAGCCTTTATCTAAGCTCATACACCTTTTATTAGAAAGCTCATATATGTTTCTAAACTATTCAAAACTTATAGTAATAAGTTCCGAATGTTCAAACTATTTGCCTTTTCTCACAATTCGAACTATGAAGAGGGATGTCGTAATCATAATCGAATTGCAAAATGCAAATATCACAATTGCTAACTCTTTAAAATCTACTTAGTGAAAGTTTTTCCTCACAATCATTTTCATGAATTAGAGAGAAATCTTATGACACTTAGATTTTATGATGTGTGTGTTCCTATCCATGTGAATTTGTCATAACCATAATCACAAGACAAGGTTAGTGACAAATCCAAACTTATATGGACTGAACTTATTCAATCTTAATTTATTGCCACTTGGCAGCACAAGGGCCTAACATGTCTTCCAAGTTGTTAAGCAACTCACCCTTACTGATTAATGAACTTTCACTGATCAGGGTTCATTACCTTATGCAAACAATTAAGTACTCATAGAGCTCACATGCATAGTCAACTTTAACTGGAATGGATACAGAAACAAGATATGTCAACACGATAGGTTACAAACCTTAATTTGTGTGTCAGTGGTTAATAACATGTTTATTCTTGATTAGTTTTTGAAACCTTTCAAGATCTTTAAGACTTCCACTGACCTCTTGAAATATAAGATTCTATTTGTCAAGAACATTCCTTGACAACCAAATATTCAAGAGTTGGTGCAGTTTCTTATCAAGACAAACACTTCTAACAATTGGTCTAAGTTGGTCTTTGTCTTATCCAAGACATCACAACTTACTAATTTCAAATGTACAAGAATAGGAAACATTTTACTCTACATTTGATAAGTGTTATAAACCTTTCTTAAGATTATGTCACTCAATTTACAATCTTGGAGTATGACTCTAAGACTTGATTTTGGAACAAAGTATGATTTATATTTTTTGATTTAACCATTTAAACAATTCGCGAATCCTCTTCTTAGCCATACAAGTGCACTAATGTATCATTAGAGGATCAATTGTGATATGGTTTTTATAATCATTTAGATGATCATAAAACACGATACTAAAGTACTCTCCCTTTTTTTCAGATTGTAGAAACTTTTATCTTTCTGCCTAATTTGATTTTTCTTATTCGTTCTTCTATACATTGAAACTTTTCCAATAGTTCAGAATTATACTTAATCTAGTAAGCAAAACCATATTTACTAAACTTTAGTAAATCATGACGAATAGTCTTATCATTCTTTGTGGTAGACCTGACCATTGGACAACTATGTGTACTAGATCTCCAGTCCTTCACTTGACTCACATATACATGTGAACAAGGAATTAGTCTTAATTTCCCAAATACGAAGGTTCTCGTACATCACACAATACAAGTTGCGTGATTCCAAGTTTCTATCTAACTGAAACTTGGGTGATGGTAATCTTTCCTTATTTGATAAATTTTGACACTACCACAAACAAAAGAATCAAATTCACTCTCAACATTTGCCAACAATAGAAACATACAAACATCAATTTTCACAAATTCCATTGCAAGGATATATAAAATAAGATAAAATCAAAAAATTTCTTTATTTATAACATGCGGAAATTTTTTCCTTACAAAGCAATTACAAATGAAAACTATGTTTCTAAACATTCCTAAGCAATCTATCATAACTCCTAAATAGTAGCTCAAAAATCTGATCATCGAACCATGCGATCGAAATCCATCTCTTTGCGATTAGAATCAACTTACTATTTCCTTTAAGCTTCCTTCTTTCTCTTTGATTATGCAAACATCATAATGTAACTTTACATCATTTAATAAGAATCAATAAATGGGAACTTAATAGAGTTAGATAATGAGCTTACTTGAAGTGGAACCATACAATTTGATTTTACCATCTCTTAGATCTCTCAGGTAGTCAGGGCAGATTCACTTCCAATGTCCCTTTTCTTGGTAATAGAAACAAACAGACTCTTTTGGAATGATACACGAGGCAATCACATACTTAGCCTTTCCCTCTCCCTTGGAAAGAGAAAACTTTTCTGGACTTCCATTGTTTCCATTGTCAATGTCTATGGAAGTTTGGAAAGTAGATCTTCCAATCAAATTTTCATTACCAGTGCACCAAATCATTGCTGATTCAACAGCAATTAGCAAATAGGTAAGATCAATAAGGGTCACGTCGCAGTTTGTCATATAGCAGTCTTTAACAAACTGACTATACGACTCAGGAAGCTACTGAAGAACCAAGTCAACAGCCAACTTCCTTGACACAATGACTCCTAATATTCTCAGCCTGTCAATGTGTAACTTCATCTCCAAGACATGTGCACACAGAGACTTTCCATCTTGGTGTTTGCTAGCTAATAGAGCTTGAGTGACCTTGAACTTTTTCAAGTCTTTGAACTTGTGGGCTAGGGAGAATTATTGGAGGAGGTGGAGGAAGTGAAGTATGATTTCTGGGAACATCATCTTCACGTGGAAAGCTTTTTCCATAAGATTCGGGAAGACCATAGTTGTCAGAACTAGACATCTACAATTGAAGAAATTCAAGTTAGTTGATTTAAGTCCTTAATATAACACCCAAAATGAAATATTAAGGATAGGACAAAACACAATGTTCTACAATTCGGAAGAAGGGTGTCATAATCCAATTGTAAAATAGTTGAATGTAGGTAAATGACGATTTACCAATTTCCACTATGAAAAACGAAATTGATTATTAGGTTTTAAATGAACTGAAATTCCTAGATTCTCTGAGATTTATTAACTTTTCAATGGCATGTTTAAATCTTGTATACGCACTTCAAGTTTGTGACTGGGATGTCGATGATCACAAACAAGGTGTGAATAACCATGAAAATTATTTTGGTACACTTAATGTTACAAATCACCTAACCAATGTGTCGGTTAACCACACACGCTCCATTGATCCATGATTAACATCGAGCTACCCATTGCCATCCTTCATTAGTCCCAGATTAGTGTGACAGTTACCCACACACGCTCCTCTAATGACTAATAAGGTGAAATGTGCAATTTCATGGGTTAGCATCAAATTCACATTTTCCTAAGTAACTGAGATTTGGAATTTATAAAAGTATATAGTTACTTGGTATTTCATTATACTTTTAATGAGAATTAATGTCATATACTACTCGTTCGGCTAACAACCCTCCAACAGTCAAGGAAGTGGTAGGTGAGAGTGGACACCCATTAAACCACCATTTTATAGGTAGTAACCTTTTACCCCCCCCCCCCCCCCCCCCCCTTATAGACCGGCTTCGTGAATAAGACCTACTAACGGTAAGACTGACCTTTTACTTATATATATATAATATAATATTAAACCTTTAATTTTATATAGTATAAGGGTGTATTTTAAACATTTAAAATACTAAGTGGTTTAATCTATTAGTAAATTAAACTCTTAGTTTAATTAATCTTAAACCATGTTATTATGGATTTATTAAACTTCTCTTTTGGTTAAACACTTTAATTAATTTAATAAAGTCAACCAGGTGTAATTGAACTATTCAAAGCATTTAGGTTATTAAAAATTTACAATTAAAACTATTTAATTAATTTTTGAAGTTATGAACCCAAGAGATGCATCTTTTGAAACCTTTCAATTACTAGATGTTTTAGAAGTCAATATTACAAATTAAAACCTTTTTATTAAGCTTTTCAAATTCCAAAACGTGAGGGCATGTTTTGAAAATCTTCAAAACCTTTTGGATTCCAAAACTTGATGACAAGTTTTGTCACCATCAAGACTCTTGAATTCCATAACTTATAAGTTTAATGTTGTTTTATTGGATGAGACTTTTCATGTTCCATAACTTGAGGACAAGTTATGGAAATCATTAAAAAAAACATTTAGATCAATTTCAACAAATAAAATTATCATATAATTCATGATTGATCTAACTAAACTCATATAGCAAGATAATATCAAATCAACAATTTACAGGTGACTTTTTTTATCATATAAAGCAACAATTATCTTAAAATTTTGACAATTATCTTTTGATTGGATGAATATAATCACTACCATATCAGAAAAATACGAATATTGTTGGACAAATATCAAAATCTTTTCAAAACAAGGAAATATGGGACAAGCTTTATCACTCAATGTTTCCAACAATGTTGAAGGTTCAAATAGAGCTCGAATATTGGTAGAAAATGAGTATCATCACTGGTCTCAAAGAATGGAGAGATATCTAAGAAGACTTGGACAAGATGTGTGGAGATCTGTAGAAGAAGGACCTCATGTCCCGATTCTTACTCCAGTTCAAGCTGACGGTGCCCAAGCCAGACTTGGAGGAGGTCAAGCTGCCATGAATCATCCCACTAAGGATGATCTCGATAAGATGAAAAATGATGCAATTGACTTTTATGAAATATCCTGTGGAGTTGCTCCTGACAACTTCAACATTATCATCAATTGCAAATTTGCAAAAGAGATCTAGGATGTTCTCAAGAACCTGTATGAGGAATCGGTGCATGCACAAGATAAGAAGCTCACCACCTCACTCAATGAGTTCAATAATTTCAAAGCTCATGTGGGTGAAAGACTTGAAGAATCATTCAAAAGATTCAACCTCGTTGTTACCAAGTTGTCAAACATTGGGACTATTCATAGAAACCATGAAACCAATCTTCAATTTCTCAATGGTTTAGGAAAACATTGGACTACAGCAAAGATGATAGTCTAAGGTGATAGGAAGATTCACTATCTCTCTCTTTTCAAGCTATACGAAGAACTCCAAGAGCAAGAATCAATCGTTCTCAAAGATTGTGCTGGCTTCGGAGGGCCACTTACTCTCATGACCCAAACCTCGCAAAACTTAACTCCTCAATCCTACTTTCTCTCCTATGAAAACCTACTGTAGTCTTACAAAGCTGACATTGAGTATGATGATGAAGAGGAATTTCAGAATGCTATTGCTCTTGTCAGTCAGCAGTTCAATCGATTACCTCCAACCTCCTTTTGCAAAAATTAGCAGTTCACTAAACCTCCCTTTAATAGAAACTTTAACCCTCAAAAAAATCACCCTCGATACCCAAAACACCCTCATCAATCTCCGCAACTTATTAACTTACATCAAACCAAGGAGGTATCACAACCTGCTAAGCCAAGTGACTCCGGTCCCTCGACTGAAGTTAAAGAAGATGTTGTCATTTGTCATAAGTGCAACAAAGAGAATCATTTTGCTAAGGATTGGAAAGAAAATTTTGTGAAGGATAAAGCATTCTATCTCCGTATGGCACAGGAGATGGATGAAACAGAAAAGGGAAGTGAATATGTTGGCTAGGTAAAAAGAGATTGTCAAGTGTGGTCTTCGGGTGATGAGGATGAAGACTTCAACATCAAAAGAAAGGGAAAGATTTTCATGTTGGCCACTGCGGACGAAGATGGATCGACCAAGCTTGAAAAGAACTACTACTTTATGGCCAAGTACAAAACTCTGAGCATACTCGAATAGGTAAAACTTATGATTGAAACTCTTAATTATAGCATACATGATTGTCAACCATTCCTTTACAACCTTAATGACACATGTGTTGTCGTCGTTTTAGACTACAACAAGGCTGTAGATGAGAAGAATATAGCGTCCCAGTAAATGTTCCATGTAAGAGGACATCTAGAAGACAAAAGACTCAAAGTGGCCATGTTAGAAAGAGACTTAGGATTAGAGAAGGATGCAAAAATGTTATGTGAAACCCAGTTAGGCATAGCATTAAATCAGAGGGATTTAGCAGAAAAATAAATTGTACGTTTGAACTTGTTAACTGAAAATTTGTTTAATGAAAGCGAGGCCATTGAATATCTTGTAAATAATGGAACCGTTCACAATACGTACAATTGGGAATGGTCCAATGGGTACTCCACCGCAAAGGACTCATCACCCCGATTTAACAAGGACCGTCTCTATGTCCCTCCTAACTGCAATTTCACCTTCCTGTGAATGACAAGACTTTTCCCAAAGACATTAGAGCCCACTTCGGTAGACTTCACAACTTAAGTAATAATCGTGTCATCGAGGAAATTCTTCTCAAAACCTCGGATCACCCATATGATCAAATTCCAATCATTGGCACAATTTGTCCCAACTCTCAGGCCTCAACAGTTGTCGATGAGGAAATAATTGTTGAAAGACCTGAAAACCTTGAACATTGTCCAACCTTATCCTATGACCGCAGTTCTTCTAACCATAGTCTTGACCCAAAATTACCATCCATAAAGTGTTCCACCAAAGAACCATCTCTGACCTACTATGTGGTAGTTCAATCTTCTCTACCACAAACCGAAGTCAAGAGTATTGTGACCATTCAGCAAATTCTTCATGAATTTCCCATAGATAATTTCGAATATGGTCAATGTTCTCAAGGTCATATTTCTTCCAGCTCAATTGACGCAAGTCCTCATTTTCAAAAGGAGTCAAAATTTTAAAGGAAACCACAGTTAAACCTCAATGATTTCGGTTCCCCAAAAACACAAGCAAAACAAGCTTTCAAAGAGGAACTCAAAACTCGTGGGAAAAAGCAAGAAAGTTTTTCAAAAAACAAACCCAAAATTTCTAAAGAAAAGGGTTTTGAAAAACATAACCAAATTTCAAAACACACTCCAATCGAGAAAACAGACAACAAGGAATGTATTGTTCCTAAAGCTTTTTCAATATCTCCTGACAAATTCCAAAAGAGTGTCAAATCTTTTCATAGATATTGCTTTCAAAACTATCCTTCAGATGACCCAAAATGGAAAGGAATTTTGCCAACTCCCACACTTCCAAATTCACGTCAATTTGACGAACAAACAAAACCTTGGAAGAAGTCAAATAGTGACAAAAAATCTAAACCTAAGAGGAAATCTAGTGCCCAAACGTTTTCAAAAAGCAAGGGCAACTTTGTCAAATCTCATTCTCAGACTGGTCACAAGCGTCGCACCACATCCTCTGGACTGCTAACCAGGTACAGTGTCTGGCTAAATGAAAAGAATCTTACATTTGGATTTTATCATCATAAAAGACCAAACTCGTTTGGGTGCCGAAACTAACAGTGTAATTTTTAGGATTTGTGCAAGGAGGAACAAGAAGAGGAGTGGCTGATTGATAGTGCCTGTTCCTTGCACATGATTGGAAGGTTAAAGTACCTTCGAGATTTCAGGCCTATTAGTAATGGAGGACATGTAGCATTCTGTAACAACTCCAACGATATCATCCGAAGTCACGGTCTGTTAACAACATGGAACTTCTCCATATAGAAGATTGCTTACATAGAGGGCCTCAAGCATGATCTCATCAGTGTAGGCTAACTATGCAAATTAGGTCATCGGGTTGAGTTTGATAATGAATTCTGCTATATCATGACAAGCGATAGAAGAACCTGCTTGATCAAATCCAAGTCCAACGGGACCATGTATCCTTTGGATGTCTCATTGATCATTGGGAAACTGTAGCTATGTTTTTTGTCCAAAGTCATATCTGAAGTTAGCTAGTTGTGGCATCGCAAGATGGCCCATCTAAACTTTCAGTACATCAACAACCTTGTCACTAAAGAACTTGTCTGAGGCCTCCTAATTTTGAAATATAGCAATGAAACACTCTGCCCTGCTTGTGAGTGTGGAAACCAATCAAAAGGAAGCCACCCACTAGTTATTGATTCATCAATTTTTAAACCTCTAGAGTTGCTGCATATTGATCTCTGCGGTCCATCTACCATAGCCAATCTCCATCACAAAAAGTACATATTGGTTATAGTTGATGACTTCACTCGTTTCACATTGGTCTTTTTCTTGAGACTCAAGTCCAACACACCACAAGTTCTAATAAGCTTCATAAAAGAAATTGAACTCCAAATCAAGTTACCAGTTCGCATAATCCAAAGTGACAACGGAACCGAGTTCACCAATCACCTTTTGGGTAGCTTCATGGTTTCCAAAGGCACTATTCACAACTTCTCTGCCCCCTACACACCGCAACAAAATAGAGTAGTAGAGCGAAAGAACCATACTATGGTAGAAGCAGCCAGATTTATGTTAAACTTTGCAAACCTTCCTCTATACTTCTAGTCCGAAGCAGTGGGAACGACATGCTTTGTTCAAAACCAAAGCATTTTCTGCAAGCGACTCAACAAAACACCTTATGAAGGGATCAACAATAGAAATCCAAATGTCTGATTCTTTCATATAATTGGGTGTAGATGTTTTATGATCAACAACAAGGATCATGTTAACAAATTTGCACCAAATTCAAATGAAGGAATATTCCTTGGCTACTCAACAAACAAGGTGGCATATAGAGTCCTTATCAGATGCACATGGCTAATGGTTAAAAGTTTCGATGTCAAATTCGATGACTATTATGTCCACAACACTACTCCTTCGAGTGAAACGAAAGCAATCATGGAAAGTGATATACCAGCCTCTTCGGGTCCTCTCAACATAGTTGAAGTTAATTAGAACGAACTCTTCGACACTGTAGAGACTGCTCAACTATCCGGAATTCTTGTGTCTCAGGAAGCTCAGCAACAACACGCCAAAGTCTCTGGAGTTTCCATCTTTGATGATTTGTCTCAAGGAACTTCCACCTTGCTGGTTGAGGGGGAAACTAATACTCTAACTCTTACGACAACCATCAAGGTTCCAGTTCTTGAAGACGCAGCTCTCGTTTCCATCCGCAGAGGCTCTAACCCATCAAATGCCTCCTGTGATTTAGATGAAGAAGAAAATATTAACACAATGACTGACCCAAGGGTAATCACGCATTCTTTATCTCAGGAGGAACCCTCTTCGGTTCAAGAGGAACTCCCATCCACAATCCAAGGGGAACCTCATTTTGATCCTTCTCCTTCAGCCCAAGTCTAAGACACTTCTACCAGCTGCTCACAATTCACGGTGGAACTGCCTTCTGCTACCGTAGATTTTTATGAAGTTATTGACATCCCTTCCACCGCAGCTGCTGATCATCAACAATCCTATTTACATGTCTGGACAAAAGAACACCCTCCAGGTCAAATCATTGGAAACCCATCTACTGGCGTACAGACTCAATCTTCTCACAATCTTATGGATCACTACCACTATGCAGCATTTATGTCTGTAGCCTCGATCCATCAAGGAAGCTCTTATGGAGCCTGACTGGATCTCTTCCATGCAAGAAGAATTAGCAGAATTTGAAAGAAACAAAGTGCGGAAACTCCTTCCGAAGCCCAAAGGCCACACTGTTGTTGGAATAAGATGGGTGTACAAAAACAAACTCGATAAATCCGGTGTAACAAAGCAAGGTTAATTAAAAAGCGGTATAGTCAATTAGAAGGTGTTGACTACGATGAAACACATGCCCCTATAGCCAGGATGGAAGCAACACATAAAAATATAAAAGTACATCAAATGGATGTAAAAAGTGCTTTCCAGAATGGTGAATTGAAAGAAGAAGTCTACTTGCAACAAATTCCAGGATTTGAAAGTCTAGAGTTCCCAAATTATTACTTCAAGCTTAAGAAAGCAGTTTATGGTCTTTAGCAAGCATCGAGGGCATAGTATGAGACTCTCTTTGAGTTTCTTGTCATGTCAGGATATAAAAGAGGAGTGATTGACCGCACATTGTTTCGAAAGGAAAATGGTAATCACCTTATGCTTGTATAAATCTATGTAGATGATATCATATTCGGGCCAACAGATCAAGGTATGGTGGATGAATTTGCATTTATCATGACCAAGAAGTTCCAAACGAGCATGAACAGAGAGATTAACTTCTTTCTAGGACTCCAATTGAAACAAGTCCCTCAAGGGATATTCATTCATCATGAAAAATATACATCAGAACTGCTGAAGAAACACTCAATTGATAATTGTTCCTATACCAAGGTTCCTATGGCCTTCGGATATAATATTTTTGATGATCCTTCTGTAGAATCAGTAGATCACAATACTTATAGAGGAATGATTGGCTCATTGATGTACCTCACCGCAAGTAGGCCAGATATTGTCTTCACAACATGCTTATGTGCCAGGTACCAAGCCGACCCCAAAGTATTGCACTTAACCACAGTTAAACAGATCTTCATATACTTAAAAGGAAACAAAGCTCTCGGACTATGGTATCCTGCAGAGAATGACTTTAGACTTCAAGCCTTTACAGATGTGGATCATGCTGTATGCAGATTGGATAGAAAAAGCACTTCTGGTGGTTGTTAATTTCTTGGAGGAAGACTGGTTAGTTGGTCTTCACGAAAACAAAATTATGTCTCTTTGTCTACCGCAGTAGTAGAGTACATCGCCGCAACAAGTTGTTATTCTCAAGTCCTATGGATGAAAACCCAACTGATGGACTACGGATACAGAAGGTTGTGGATACCGATTTGCTGTGATTCAGAGAGTGCTATAGCGATTTCTCATAATCCTATTCACCATTCGAAGACAAAGCACATTGAACTTCGGTACCATTTCATCAAGGACCATATACTCAAAGGTAACATTGAACTAATTTGTGTTCCATCTCACGAAGAGATTGTGGATGTATTTACAAAAGCACTTGATGCAACAAAACTCAACAGTTTTCTACAAATGTTAGGGATGATGAATCCGAACCTACAATTTTTCTAGAATTGATAGGTACCGCAGACCACTTCTGGTCTCCGTTGTGGTCCTAGTTAAATATATCTATCATACATGGTTACAATATACTCAGTGTACCGCAACCATATATCATACCTATATTTCTTGGGTTCTTATTGTTTATTATTCCTGATATGTTTGTCAAGTGTTCCTCAGTTTATGCTACCGCAACGCATGTCCATCCACCGCAGTGAAGAATCAATCCGTAATCACAATGAATGAATTCTCATCAACCACTTCATAAATTCCATGGAACATTGTGTGCTATTTAATGTTTCTCATTAAATAAAAATTCCTTCATATTAAATTCACATATTCGTTTTGTAGCAAATAACGTTTCAATTCTTTTTCAAATAAACTTTTGGTGTCAGACCTATTTTAGGGGTAATGACAAATAATCCAATTTTCCATAAAAGAAATCTTTTTAAGATATCTTTTCCTTAAACTATCAAATCCCCTTTATCCCAAGTTGTCAAATCCATTCCAAATTCCACCTTTATTCAACGGGTTTTGCCCCTCACCACACGTTCTTCAAATGTGTGATCATGGGCCTAACATTTCATTAAATGCCCTAATTTTGGAAAAACAAAAATATCATAATTTCTTTTAATTTATACTATTTGTAGCTGATAATGGTTAAAACCCAAGGGTTTTTACCATTAACAGCTGTAAATTGGGTAAAATCAATAAACCTTTCAGATCTGGAACTATATATTCCCTTTTTCCCTCCCAAGGAAGCTTTACGCTTTCTATACTCTTAACAATATTCTTCATCTTCTTGTAATCAAAATATTTATGCAAGTTCTTCAACTTTTTCAAAAATGGTGAAATTTGGAGTATCGAAGAAGCAATCCAAAGCATCAGGATCAGTGCAACCTACTGGTTCTGAATCCACTATGAGGAATCAATCACAATCAATTGTGTCGAGCAACTTTAGGGCAATATTTGAAGATCATCCATCGTACAACAAATCCATACGCCTGATGATCAGGTTCTTACCATCCAACCCACTGTTTTGAGCGTTCGATTCATTTACCGATGTTGTTCCTCTTTCAACACTCTTCAAATGTGCATTCTCAGCTTTCCGTCCCATCAACAATCTGCAGGAAGTTCATCTGAACTTGGTTGATGATTCTCTAGTCGTCTTGACTATAGATAAATTTCTGAATGTAATCAACCTGCATGTTCTTCCCACCACAAGGTTCTACACTCCTAGCATGAACGACATAGTTTCTTCCCTTTATCAAATGGGGGTATCAGAAAAAAAACTCAAAGGGATTGGTGAATTTAATAAAAATCAGTTTCCTGTGGTCAGGAAATTTGTGTTCCACCTCATTATTCATAGTCTCTTTGGCAGAACCAGAGGAACTGATAAAATGGGCCTCAAACTACTCGAGCTGGTATGGAGCATCTTCATGGGTTACGACGTCAACTACAGGAAAATCTTATGGGATGACTTTCTTCAGTACATTCCAAAGGAGACTCCAAGAACTGCTCCAACAGAGCTTACATTCGAAAGGTTCTGGTCGTTGTGCATTTCAGATCTTCACCGTGATGCAAGAATCAGCATGGGCAACGACATCAACTGTTTCATCACTCGTGATCTAAAAAGGTACGCTCCCTCTAAAGATCAATCTATCTTTGGACCTTTGAGACGCTTTCCCATATACATTTTGTTGGCTGTTGGACTTGAAACCAAAGAAGTCACATACCATATTGAGGCTACAAAAGATATCGGTCCATACCTCTCTACCTCGCCTCTACCTATTTAGTCTATATTTGCCTCGACAGAACCACATCGTCCAATGAGTACAACAGCCCCAACCACTACCACTCTATCAAGTCAACCATTATCCTGAAGGCTAAAGAAGGTGGTATCCTCAAAGAAAGCCCCACGATTCAAAACAAAGCAAGGTAAATTCTCCAAGAAACGCAAGGTTGTTGTCTCTTCAAATGAAGCTCCTACTCATTAGCAAACATCCCTTGTTAACATTGATGAAGTGTTAGATAGTGACTCCAAACCAATAATTGTTCTTAAAAGACAAGAAAAACAAACCCAAGTCCTAGACAAATGCGTTACCGGACAGATACCGAAGTCTCTTAAAAGACTCCTGTAGTCCTTGGGGTCCCCGCAGACATATTTGCTTCAACCCTCTCCTACCACTCAGACACAGTAAGTGTGTTTGTTTCATCTGAGCCTGGAGACTCAACCCCAATTGACTCCCAAGAGGATCTATTTGGTGCTAAATTCCCTAAGGTCTCCAGGGCTTCCCATCTCTACTTTTTTTAAGGAACAGGAGTTCCGCTCTATACTTGATTATGTCATCCAAACACTTAATACATAGTCCCATCCGCAGGGTGCTTCTTCATCCCTATCCAGAACTGAGTCGAGGCCACACTTGACTACGGGTCAAGGAGAACAAGGAAGCTCAGGAAATCTTACTCTTCTTAACTTACAATTAGGTGGTTTAGGCATGGTGAGCACAAACGTGAAAGGATCCATGAACCTGGGGGACACCTCGGTGCGACACAAAGGATTTGACGGATACAACTCAGATGACTCTTGGGTTCATTATCAACCACAAAATGAATCTAAAGTCATAAAGTATGAAGCTTTCAAAAGGGCATTCTAGGTCCGTAAAGATCAACAAACCAAGCAGCAGCAGTTGAAAGAGCAGAAAATTCAAATCGTTGCCAAGTACTGGGCGGATGCAATCAACAATGCAAACACCGTATCCACCATCATTAAAGTTCAAGACCGGATAACCCAATGGCTTAAACCATCCAGAAAGACCAAACTCTTCAAAGTGGCACAGGTCCCTCAAAGCCCACTCCAACTACCGAAGTTCATGCATCCAACAAAGACGGTACTGCAATTGAAGTCAGCTCCGAACCAACCTTTGGTCTAGATGATCTAGATATGACCGAAGTTAATCAACCAACGGGTTCAAATGACTTCATGATGATGTTTGATGAAGAAGATTTGAGCGGTTCTCAGCACTCAACTTCTAAACCAAAGGAGAAAAAGAAGAAGAAGAAAATGGCTGCCACGCACAAAGAGTTTCTAAGTCTCCAAGAGAAAGTTGACAAAATATTGGCCACAATGACCATGTCGCAACAAAATGATGTTGTTGGGCCACAGTCAATTGCGGAACGAATTGAAAGATTAGAAACAAGGGAACGTATGGTTGCTGAACGGATATCACTTAAAGTTGAAATGGGTATCCGTGCCCTCGACAACAACAAAACAGTAGACCACAAAGAGTTCATAGTTATTGCAGAACGCCTTATCCAAGAGGTCACCTCAATCAAAACAGAGCTTCAATCTTCAACTGCTAATCAAGCTATTCAGTCCAAGAAGCTTGTTGAGGAAACTCACAATGCTTATGAATCCACCATCTATGTGCTCCAGTCTACAATCAACAATCTCCGACGCTCCCTGACCGCAAGCTTTCATGGTAAGGAGATCCTCAAGCTTACCAAAGACATCCATCAATTGTTGTTCAAGACTTAAATCCTTGACAATCAGCAACTTTCTGATCTTCTTATGTCTCAATTTACCAATGTGTTCACAAAGATTGATGGACTTCGTCAATGGTTTGAGGAACAACAGGTTAGTTCCTCAAAAAGGGGTAGTGAGCACTTTGATCCCCACCTCAATTCAAAAACTTGGCGCCAACCATGTCATCAGATCACTCAGATGACTCCCCCGCAAAAAAAAAAAAAGATTGATTAGAAGGCAGTCAACTTCGTAGAGCAAATATGGAGAGACCATGGGTTCGACACTACGATGGATGAAACTCTTATTAGCTCATGGGTCAATCCAATCCGCAAGCTCCAAGATGATGACTATAGGTCAGTGCTGACTTACGTTGAGCCTCCAGAAGATGACTACTGGGACATTCCTATTTCTCCCAATGCCATGTTTTTCACAGTTTTTGAACCATTTGACCTAAGCCTCCCTGATGATCAAAGGCTGCCTCAGGAGTTTGAACATCTCAACAAGTTCCACGGAAAGCATGGATCCAAATTTGAGGATATTTGATCAAGTGATAGGCCTTCCGGAGTCAAGAACTACAAGATCTGCAAATTCATGAAATTCGAGTTCATTCAATACACGTTGACAAGAAGAGGCTGTGATTACATCCAGACTCAAGCTGACTTTCCATGTATGAATCCAAAAGATGTTTTCTTGATTTCAAGGGCGTTTCAACTCAAATCCGAGAAACCCTCCAAAATGAAGATATTGTATGAGAAATCTTGTGAGTAGCTGCAGTGTGCAGTCTGCGATTTTGCTAAGATAGATGCTGACATGCATCCAGCACTAGCTCAGAAGTTCAACTTGTTGGGTTTTGAGCATTCTAACACTCCTAAGTGTACATGCAATCCTAAATACCTTGGATCTATGTTTTCTCTATTATACATTTAAATATTAACTTTCCAATATATTCATTCTAACTAGCATAATATCATTGATTCAAATGAATATATTAAGTTAGAATTACATACCTCTTTGATGTAGATTATCTTCATGAAGCTTGAGTGCCTAGTTCCCCAAGTGTGACACCTCAAATGGTTCATACAACACCAAATACACATGGAATGACTTGAGAGAACATACACACTTCATGAAATCGGCTACCCCTTCATTCTCACACATAGTGGCCGATTTCTTGATCCATGGGATTCTTTTATATGGTGGCTATTAGGGTTACACCATGTAACTCATAACTTTACCCATTCCTTATGCTCCATGGATTTTAACCTCCATGGAGTATCCATGGGTCACCCCATGGACTTAGTCCAACATAAGGAATCTTGGATCACAAGCCCACATATATAAGAATGAATGATTTACACAATCAACACATATATTTAATTAGTCTCCTTTTGATCACTTAATTAATTTCAAATTAATTCTTGATCAATACTAATTAAATAACCTTATTAATATACTAGAAATTATAATATATTAACAAACCTTAAGTGTTATTTCTCTCATTATAGTCTATCCAAATGCATGATGCCATGCAACCCAAATGGATCATGTCGGGTCGGGTCAATTGTCACCAATTATAGTTATGGACTTAGACATTAATCCAACAGTCTCCCACTTGGATAAGTCTAAAACTATTATTGCGTATGACTTCAAGAACCAATTGGCAATTGTAACTCTCAAAAGCTTCTATCGAACTCTGACCTTGCCGATGATCTATGACCTTTGTCAATGACTTTTCCATTAGATAAGGGATCATATATTCCTCCATTCTAGATATCATATGGACTGAGACATGGATTATAATCATTCTCTCTGTCCATTTGTTGTTTCTCGATTTTCGATTTATGACGACTGACTAATTGAACAAATCAAATCAGTCCTGGCCTGGCCGAGCATTTACATTTGTCATCACCAAATCATCGAGGGGACCACAGATATCGCTTTTATCCAGAAGGTAAAAGGAATGGACAAACTTTGACTCATATGGCTTGTTCTACTACTTGTTGAATCATATACAAAGGCATGTTTTATAACATCGAGTTACCAAATGCGTTTTCGTGCAATCAATGTACAACCAACTCATAGTAACAACTCATATCTCTAGGTTTGAAGAATATAAAATATTATCGTCTCATGATCACTCATGATAAAATCCATGAAGTGATTCTAATGAGCGTGGGTTGAATCCAATACTTAGAACTTATAAGCACTCATGAGTGTTGTAGCCCTTTGTCCAACATCTTAGACTTCTACAAGCCAACCCATGATAGTCTTAATTCATATCTACTTCCAATATATGATTGATTTTGGATGGTTTGAATAACTTAGTCATCCAGAACAATGACCTAGTTATTCTGGAAGTTAAAACATGCAAAGTGAAACACAATAATAATTGAATCCAATATGGTATCAAAACCTATGAACATAAATAAAACACCTTTTATTTATCACTATATGATTACACATTATTCATTGTATACTGTTTCAGCTATCAACTTTATTCTAGAATTTAAAATAATAGTTGTCCCATGCTCCAAGCATGTACACTATGTTTTTCTAAACACTAGTCATGCCATACACCAAGTATGCATACTATGTTTGTCTATGATCTTTACTTTGTGAAATAGATGAATTGAACATAACTCCAATGATCCTCTTTTCACAGTCCCAAATCCTTACTGCAAATGCAAGAATTCCAAATTCATGTCATTTACTGAAATCTGTTAGATTCTAAACTTATATGCATTGATCCTCTTGTAATGATTATGCACAAAGTCAGAAAGACTTGACAACCATTACAAAGCATTCCAAAGGAGATCAACTCCTTGGAAACATTCTTCTTGCATTAAGTTTCCTAGTCTTACACAGATTGAATAATTTCTAACTTTGAAACACTTCCATATTCCATTTTGACTATCACTTCTGAACAAGAGTTGCCTCCATACAAATTATGTCAATATGGCCCTTCCAGAGTTAACATTATACTTCCAACTGTCCTTGAGCAACCAATATTTGTTAAACCTTAGATTTTCCTCAACAATTTCTTAATCCTTTTAGTCATATCCAATTCTAGACCATTTCCCTTCTTAATGCCCCAAGCATTTGAAATTTTTTAGAAAGGATGAATATTATAGCACATGCAATTGATCCTATATCCGAAGCATATGGGATACGATTCATGATGTCTCACATAAAGAGTAAACCAGTCTTTTGCTATAATATTTCCATTTCAATTTGCCAAGTTCTCATAATTCAGATTATGAAAAGGGATGTCGTAATCATAATCGAATTTTAGAACGCAAATAATGGACCCATATATAGAATTTCCTTATGTTGAGCCATCCCAACATGAAATTCATATACATATATATATATATATATATATATATATATATATATATATATATATATATATATCCTTGACTAAATACAATTAAAACCTCAATCTAAGATTTTAGATTTGAGATGAAAACAAAAGGTTTCAATTGGGAAATAGTTGTTTTGCTATAGTTAACGGAGAGGAAATTATACTTCATCTGAAATCTAAAAGCTTAGATTGAGGTTTTAATCGTATTTAGTCAAGGATATATATATATATATATATATATATATATATATATATATATATATATATATATATCCTTGACTAAATACGATTAAAACCTCAATCTTTTAGATTTCAGATGAAGTATAATTTCCTCTCCGTTAACTATAGCAAAAAAACTATTTCCCAATTGAAACCTTTTGTTTTCTATAATTAACATTGTTAACTTGCAGCCTTTATCATAATTATCATGCTCCCACTAACATGATGATTATTAGCATAACACTTATGCTCCCACTAGCTTTGACATGTACTCAGAAATCAGGTGGACTTCTAGAAATCCATACTTTATTGACTTTCTTACCAAAGTTCAGATTTTTGATACTAGATTGCTTTGATATACACCTTATCTTAGATAGCTCACAGGTGTGTCTAAACAATTTTAAGAACTATGAAAAGTGATGTCGTAATCATAGTCTCGATTGTTTAGACCTTTGCCACTTCTCACAAGTCCATGTTAGTATCCTGGTAAACCACACACGCTCCACTAACGACTTTGAGAATGAAAATATAACAATTGCTATCTAGCTAAAATCTACTTAGTGAAAGTGTTTCCTCACCATCATTTTCATGAATCGGAGAGAAACCTTATGACACTTAGATTTAATGGTGTATGTGTTCTTATCCATGGGAATTATCAAAACCATAGTCACAAGACAGGGATAATGACAAATCCAAACTCTTATGGACTGAACTCAATCTTAATTTCTTGCCATCTGGCAGTTCAAGGGCCTACCATTGCTTCCAAGTTGTTGTGCAACTAATTGAGAACTCTAAGAACTCATATGCAAAGCCAACTTTAATTGGAATGGGCACAGAATATGTCAACACGATGGGTTATAAACCTCAACTCGTGTGCTAGTGAAGAACTTCAGGTTTTATTCTTGATTAGTTCTTGAGACTTTTTAGACCTCAAATACTCCCACTTTCCTCTTGACATATAAGACTTTCTTGTCAAATATTCAAGAGATAGTGTGGATTCTAATCAAGACAAACAAGTCACACAACTGGCCTTAGTTGGTCTTTGTTTTATCCAAAACATCACAACTTACCAATTTCAAATGTACAAGAGTATAAAACTTTTACTCTTACATTTGACAAGTGTTTTAAACCTTCTTTAAGACATGTCACTCAAGTTACATTCTTAGAGTATAACTCTAAGAATTGTTTTTGAAACGAAGTATGAATCATCTTCTTGATTTAACCATTTCAACAATTCAAGATTCCTCTTCTTAGTCATAAGAATGCACTAAGATTTCCTTAAAGAACTAATTATGCTATGGTTTCTTAATCATTAAGATGATCACAAAAACTGATACTAAAGTACTCTCCCATCTTTTCAGATTTGAGAAACTTTTATCTTTCTGCCTAAGTTGATTCTTCTTATCCGCTCTATCATACATTGGAACCTTTTTCCAATGTCTCAGAATTACACTTAAGCTTGTAAGTATAACCATATTTACTAAGCTTTAGTAAATTATAACGAATAATCTTATCGATCTTTTGTGGTGGACTTGACCAGTGCACAAGAATGTGTACTCGATCCCTTTGTCCTTCACTTGACTCACATATACATGTGAACAAGGAACTAGTCTTAATTTTCCAAAGATGAAAATTCTCATTCATCATGCTATACAACTTGCATGATTCCAAGTTTCGGTCCAATTGAAACTTGGGTGATGAGAATCTTTCCTTATTTGGTAAATTTATACATTACCACAAATGAGAGATTCAAATTCACTTTCCAATATTGCTATCAGTGGAATCTTATAAGCAACAATTTTCCACAAATGCCATTGTAAAGATACATAAAATAAATAAACTCAAAAATTTCCTTCTATTTTAAAACTTTGCGCAAAAAATTATCCTTACAATCCATATGAAAACTTGTTGTTATCTATTCCTAAGCAATATCTCATAACTCCTAAGAAGTAGCTCAAGAATCCGATCTTCAAACTATGCGATAGAAA
This sequence comes from Lactuca saligna, assembly GCF_052625555.1. Lineage (NCBI taxonomy): Eukaryota > Viridiplantae > Streptophyta > Magnoliopsida > Asterales > Asteraceae > Lactuca > Lactuca saligna. The sequence goes on along the minus strand of NC_136423.1, from coordinate 122,055,758 downwards.
TCCATCTACGCGATCAGATTCATCATATTCTTTCTTTAAGTTCCTTCACTTTTCTTTGATTCTTAAAACATCACCATGTGACCCAGTCACATCATGTATCAAGAATCTCATAATAAAAACTTAGCAGAGTTAGATAATGGACTTTACCTGAAGTGGAGTCAAACTTATTGACTTTAACACCCTTAGGTAAATTGGCAGCTTTGCAACCAATTCCCCTTCCTTTGGCAATTTAACATATGGACGCTTTGGTAATGGAACATGGGCCTATCATAGATTTAGCATTTCTCTTTACCAGTTGGTCAACTGAGTTGACTATGGCCGATCCCTTTCCATTGGGAAGAGAATGCTTTTTCTAGATTTCCAGTGTCTTCATTGTCAATGTCCATAAAGTTTTAGGAAGTTGATCTTAGCAAATAGATAAGATCATTAAGGGTCTTGTCATAGTCTGTTTCATAGGAGTCCCAAAGGAACTCACTATGTGACTTAGAAAGTGATTGAACCACCAACTTTCTCAAGACTTTGACACCCAACTCTCCTGGCTTGTCAATATGTGACTACATCTCCAAGATGTGACCACACATAGATCTTTACTTGCCAATAGCGCTTGAGTAACGTTAAACTTTTCAAGAACTTGTGGGTTAGGGAGAATAATTGGAGGAGGTGAAAGAAGTATGATTTCCATAGGACATCATCTTCATTTAGGAAAGCTTGTTTCAAGAGATTTGGGAAGATCATAAATGTATAAACCAGACATGTTTTGGGAGATATTAAATATAGTTGATTTAAAGTCCTTAATATAATACCCAATATGAAATATTAAGTCTAGGACCCAACACAATACTTTTATAACTTGGAAGAGGGATGTCGTAATCCAAGCTATAAAATATTTGAAGGTATGTGAATGACGATTCACCAATTTCCACCAATATAAACGAAATGTATTATTAGGTTTTAATTGGATTTGAAACTCCTAGATCTTTAAGATTCATTGAACTTTTCAATGGCATGTTTCAATGTCGAGTGTGCCCTTCAGGTTTTGTGACTGTGATGCCGAAGATCACAAAACAAGGTGTGAAGTAACCATGCAAATATATTGGGCACCCTTAATATTTAACCCTTAATCGATGTGCCGGTTAACCACACACGCTCCACCGATACTATGATAAATATTAAGTTACCGTTTGCCTACCTTGTTAAGTCCAGGTTAGTGTGCCGGTTAACAACACACGCTCCACTAACGACTTAAGCAAAGTGCAAAGCGTAATTTCATGGGTTAGCACCTTATTCACTTTTTCCTAAGTAACTAAGATTAGGTATTTATAAAAGGTTTAGTTACTTAGTATTTATCATTAATACTTTTAATGAAGGGAGAATTATAGTTCTTGTCCTACCCGTTCGGCTAACGACCCTCCACTAGTCAAGGAAGCGGTGGGTGAGATGGACACCCATTAAACTGCCATTTTATAGGCAGTAACCTTATACACCCCTTATAGACCGACTTCGTGAATGAGGCCTACTAACGGTAAGACTGACTTTACTCTTATACATAAATATAAATATTATTAACTTATAATATTATAAAGTATAAGGGCTGAATTTTAACTTTTAAAATTCTAAGGGCTAACTTGGAATTAAAGTATTCACAAAGTGAAAACTTTTCAAATTCCAAAACTTGAGGGCATGTTTTGAAACTATTCAAAACTAATTAATTCCATAACTTATGTGTTTAAAGTAGTTTTAATTAAAAGACTCTTCAAGTTCCATAACTTGAGGACAAGTTATGGAAGACTTTAAACTAATAAAAGAATGTAACTTTTCTTTATTTTGTAACTTATGGAATTAATTAAGGTTACACATTTTGTTACTTAATGAAGTGACTCTTCAACCTCCATAACCTGAGGACAAGACTCTTCATTTTTTGTAACCATTGCCAACTTTTATGAGTTTTTATGAAACTTAAATGTGACCTTTCATGTAACTTGAGGACAAGTTACACAAACACATTTTAGAATCATCTCTTGGATTAAAATGGATTAAAAATACATAATCAATTAACTTATCTATTAATCTAAGCAACTCATATGAACAAAGATAATTCACATCAAACTTTTTCATGTAATTAGCATAACTTTTAAACTAATACAAAACATGAATCTATTGACAATTATCTTTGAAATTGGATTAGAATGAATATTACCACATCAAAAACAAGTTTATAAGTCTAAAAACAACTTAGGGTAATGTTCCTAGTCCAATTCCAGCCAAAACAACAAACAACAAGCTGTCAGCACCCAAAACTCGTCGATTTCATGCCCAACATGAAGAACTCGTCGAGTTTTTGGCATAAACTCGTCGAGTTTTATGTTCCGGATAGATTCAACTTTGAAAAAACACATTTGCATCAAGTATAAGAGAAAACAAGCCTAGGCTCTGATACCATTGTTGGGTTTTGATCATTCTAACACTCCTAAGTGTACATGCAACCCTAAATACCTTGGATCTATGTTTTCTCTCTTATACATGTAAATATGAACTTTCTAAGGTATTCATCCTAACTAGCATAATATCATTGATTCAAATGAATATATTAAGTTAGAATTACATACCTCTTTAATGTAGATTATCTTCATGAAGCTTGAGTGCCTAGTGCCCCAAGTGTGACACCTCAAATGGTTCTCATTATAGTCTATCCAAATGCATGATCCCATGCAACCCAAATGGACCATGCCGGGTCAGGTCAAGTCTCACCAATTATAGTTATGGACTTAGACATTAATCCAACACAACCTTCCTCCACTTGATCCAGCACTAGTTTATACTGAAGGTTACCAAGAACGTTCCTTGGGTGCAACCAACTTCCCAGAACTGGGAGTTGTGTTCAAAAGAGTAAATAATGATGTCAAGTATTTTGTTCCCATTACTGCCATGCACTGCCTGACCCGAAGGCAACTCGAAGTCACTCTGAATTCAATGTAGAGATCCAAGCATACCACAGACGAAGTCAAATTCGAGATCACTTGAAGGATCAAATGGCTAGGAAAATTTAGAAAGTTTTGGTGGTTGCTGATAGAGTTTTTGAAGCTCAACAAGTGAAAAGGTTAAAGAGATCACTTAGGGGGAAATTGTTAAAGCAGAAAAGTGACCCTCTTCAACCTCACATCCGAAGTCCTCCTCAGCATTGCGGATTCTGCCACTGCAATGAGAATTGTTGATGCCATCCGCAGCCTACCACAACTAGAATGAAGACTTAGTTTTTTATCTTATTTCTTTATATTGTAATATCCAATGTATCTTGCATGGACACTTCTTTTGATAGTCTTTGTTCAGGGATTGTATCATTCTCGGACCTCTATAAATGGAGTGTTCCGCTTCAATGAATAAATCACATCTCTCTTGAATCTCATACCTTATATCTTTTCTCTTTACTCTCAAAGATCTTACTAAACTCAAACTCTTATATTAAGATCGTAATCTCTCCTTCGGAGCAAGTCATTCTTGACTTAATCACTTTAAGCTGATCACACTCACTAACTTGGTTTGTTTTCAATCCTTATTAAGAATTAGGTTAGTGTTTACTTGATATAAAACTTGTTGTCATTTATATTTCCTTATATTTCTGCACCTCACTATCTAACTATCTAACTATTTAACTTATTATTGTTGAGCTTTATGATCCTTTGAGTTAAACTTTATTCTGCAATATTACTTGTACTAATGTTTGTTCAAGTGTGTTACTCAAGTTTTATCTCTCAACAAGAAGCCTCTACTCGACGAGTGCATGAACTTGACTCGTCGAGTTACCCTTTTAATGAGTGAACTCGTCAAGTCAGTCATTGGAATCGCGAGTTCATCAGTTAGAGGCCAGAAAATCATTTTTTTAGCTTTAAAAAAGAACCAAGCATCGAATATAATAGAAGAATAACTCTTAATTGTAGCTTGTAGTTTTGGCCTTTTAAGAGATTAGCACCTCAAGTGTGATGCCTCAAATGGTTCACAAACACCATGAACAAATGAGGACTTTGAGAGAGAAGTTAGACACCACCAAACTCGGCTAGGGTTCTCTTCGAACTCATTAGATCCGATTTTAGCCTTAGGGAAATACATATATAGTGTAGGATTCCAAGAGTCATGGGTAAACCCTAATCCATACACTTAGGTTATGATTCATATCTCATGTGGGCTAACTCTTTATGGATACTTACATAAACTTAGTCCAACATGTATCAATAGCCCAAACTATATATATATATATATATATATATATATATATATATATATATATATATATATATATATATATATATATATATATATATATATATATCATTTATTTACATAATCAGCCCTCGTTAATTTAATTAGTCTCTTTTGAGCACTAAACTAATTCTAAATTAATTCTTGATAAATACTAATTAAATAATATGATTTCACAAGTAATATATTATAATTATAATATATTAATAAATCATAAGTAACCTCTTTCTCAAATATCCATCCTATCAGATTGTTATGGTGAAGGCAACACAAATGGACCATGCTACTCTCGGGTTAAGTACATACAAATTATAGTTATGAACTTAGACACCTAATCCAACAGACTCTTTCCTTGATCATGCATTCGACATATTTGGCAACCCAGATGGCGACCTCAAGAGTAGGTGTCTGATGTACTAGCACAATGTACTCTCATGGTAGTCCCTTCACATACTTATCGATTTTTATTAGCGCGTCAAGTAAAAGATGCACGGCGAACTCCATCTTATTTGCAATAACATTGGAGTTACGCATTTATTATATTATCCTGATTTTGTTATAATTTTATTTCGAACAAAATGAGTTTTCTTAACTTGTGTTTTGATGAAAATGGTGTTTTACCTTAATTAAAAATGAAAATGTTGGTTATGAAAATGGGACGTTACAATCACTATTATTATTGAAATTCTGCATCACATTTCTTTAATTGCTAGCATGAATCAAGACACCAGGATTTAATTTGTCATTCTACATAATAAATTAGGCGTCATTAACATTTTTGCTACATTCATTTCCTTCTTGTTTTTATTTTTCAACGGTTTTGGGTAACTAATTTTTAAAGTCATCATTCTATTTTCAGTCCCAACATGTAATGTCTTTCATAATCTTGGATTGATCTTTCTTCATTGAATTTAATCTTCCTCTACCATTAACATTCTATTGGATTTCCTGTCCCCACTTTGTATTCAACAAACTATTGCAACCTTCTTATCTATTCCTTCTGTGGTAAAATTAAGAAAACCTTATTCACAATGGAGGATTTCTTGTATATGTTAAATAAATCCTTGACTAACCCAAATGTTTTCTTCATGTTGCCATTTATATGCATCATTATTCGACAATGAAACCCTGATCATACCTGGAGTCTACTCACTAAATAGCTGCAAATCATTTTTTTTCATTGCTTTAGGTTTCTTCTCTAACAAGGTTTCATGTAACTTTTTCTAATAATGATAATCTTTTAATGTGCATATTCCAATAGACAAAATCATGACATTCAAATTTCTCAACCCTTACATTATCGTTTCCATCCACAGCTCTGGTGTAATTTGTTAGGCTAAAAGGTTGCAATAAACCCCAAATAAAGAAACATAAGGATTTGCTTGATTCATATGATTAGAGTAATTGTTATTTTCCATGGAGAACTAGAGAGAAATTTTGTTAACTTTGTAGAATATACAACCATCACACATAGTTTCTAATTAGAGTTACAAAGGTATATGAAAATCTGTTAATAATGACAAATTTTGATCTAGAATTGCTTGTAACCTAAGGCCCACAAGCCCAAGATCTCACCTTGGTGAGCACCATAGTTTTGCTACTAATCAAAGACTACAAAACCAAGCACCCGGATTATAGTCCTAGTACCAAACCTTCTCCACCTGCTAAGTTTCAATAGTGGTAGTGAGCTCAAATGACATATTATACTTCACAACTCTACAAAACTATATAATAGTTAAACCATAACAAATTTCACGGGGCAATTAAATTTGAAACATATCTATAATGATTTTTATAGAATTTAAAATTTTATAGGATTCAAAGTTTTGTGAAGTGTTTTTTCTAATAACAAATCAAAGGCTTAGTGGTTAATCATGAGAAGGGTTTAAGGCATTTTTGGTCACTTAACTTTTGGCTTTGTGTTTATCTAGGTATTGTACTCATTTAGTCATTTAACTTTTGGTTTAGTCACTTAAATTTTCGCTTTGTGCTCATTTAGTCACCTAACTTTTAAAATTGTGTTTATTTGGCTACTAAACTTTTAAAATAAAGTTATAAAAAAGAGCACAATTTTAAAAGTTAGGTGACTAAATAAGCATAAATTTAAAATTATATGACTAAATGAACATAAATCCAAAAGTTAAGTGATCAAACTAAAAGTTAGGTGACTAAATGAGCACAAAGCCAAAAGTTCAATAACCTTTTAAAACATAAAATGAGTTAAGTAACCAAATGAACACAAAAACAAAAATTGAATAATAAAAAATGACCTAAACCCTCCTGAAAATTGTTCGATTATTAAACCAGTTTTTTAAAACTGCATTACTTTGTTGAAATATCTCAAATTTGTCTCAACCATAATTAAAATTGACTACCTCATTCTTCTTAGATCAATAACAGGCCATATATAGATATATAGTGTGTTGAATCAAAGATGGTGACCGACACCCGAAGCTTAGTTACCTTCAAAACAAGTTTTTCACATTACTTTTGTTAAGCATTGAAAGCTTGTTACATGCATGTAAAACATTATTTCGTTACGTGTTTGTTAAGATATAAAAATAAAGTTCAACCTTATATCTCACTAAATGCATGTGATATTTATGCATATACCAATTCTTTAGATGAAATGTAGTAAAGAAAAGAACACCGGCGGAAGACTAGAAATAGTATATATCACTTTATATTTTATTTCTGAGAGTTATAAGTTTATGACTTTATTCGGTACTCATACACCATATCGTAGTTCTTTATTTTAAGTATTAACGTAAAGAATACTTTAGCAAAATGTTTTATTATTTCCACTAAGTAAGATATTGTGAAGCTTTTCATTACTGTTTGATTGTTTTATATTGTGATCGCTCAATGCCTAAATCTAATTCGATTGTAGTAGTTCACATATAAATATTTGCACCGATTTAAGGTAGCAAATTGTATTGATGTCTATGTTTCATGGTCGTTAAGATTCGGATTTTAATCTTAAGATTTTACGATTTTAAGATCCTGTAAGCTAAAATGATCATGATTTCACTAAGATATCTATCTGAAGCAATATCTATAGTAGAATCTTAGCATCAGCCTAAAATCTTAAGATCTTAATATGTTTCATTCACACCCTCTATAATTTTATTATATAGTCCAGACAAAAAATTTATTCTATTGAAATCAAGCATTATAATTGCAAAATCCTCATAGGCAATAATCACTTTATAATTTCGTCTCAAATTAGACAAGTTGCACATGATATTTTGTTTGTGATCTTAAGCATTTAGTTGTAGATCATAATGATCATGTTTCTTTTGTAATTAAGATGTTTTATTCGTAATTATTATGGTTTGCAGCAACAAAAGTTATGATTCATTTTAAAAAAATTAAAGTTTGATTATATATTAACGTCTTAAATGACATCATGTTATAATATATATTGTACATTCAAGACCTTATAATCAAATTTGAATATAAATTTATTTTGATAGGATTTTCCGAACACGATCCAATCTTACGAACATAAAATGACATTGGTAATTATTATGTTTCCATATTACAATGTGATAGCTTTGGTACGTCTATCAAAGTCAAAGATGTCAAATCGTGTTTGCATAAGATTTATTATCTCTATACACATTATCATACCACTTCAATTCTTTTATGATATATATATATATATATATATATATATATATATATATATATATATATATATATATATATATATATATATATATATATATATATATATATATATATATATATATATATCCAAAACTTTTGGTTAGCCAATATGAATTTGACTTTGTGCGTCTGTCCATACTCTCTGTTGCTGTTCATCCATATTTACATGATGTTAACGTTGTTTTTGTTGGATGAAGGGAGACATCTTTCCTTTACCTGAAATCTTAGGCTCCAACAAAAGTTAGTTATAAAGCAAACAAGATGTAATGTGATACACATTTTAAACATATAGATTCAAGGTAGTATAATCACGTAGAACCATGATTCTAAATAACGTAAGGCGTCACTTGACGGTAATATCAAACCTTAAGTTTTTTTAAGCTTTAGCGAGTCATATCGTTTGTAAAACGTGACATAAGACCGTAATTTTTTATATAATTAATATTTTTATATGTATTTTCAACTATTACTTATTTTTATACACATATATGAGTTAAGGCAACGTTTTGGTAAATCTTGGAGGCAGGTACAAGCATTGAAGTCATGGCGTGAAATGACCGTGTCATGACGAGTTTTTTAAAACCTTGTTTAGAACCAATATAGAGCCGATGATCTATAATGCATTAACTCTATAACATACAGGGGCGGACGCAGGATTTAATAGTAAGGATTGCACCAGAAGAGCAGGGACAATAGTAGAAAAAATAAAAATTTTAAAAAATTTGGAAATTTTTTTCACTGCGACCGGAAAATTTAGAGGTTATCGATGCCACCCCGGAACCCCCTAAGTCTGATAACATAAGCGGAAAACAAACACTATAACCAATGGGGCCGGAACCAAAAATATAAAATAAAATCACATTAACAAGTTTAATTAGAAAAGATCAAATTTGGGTACCTCTAGTTAGTGTACTAATATAGTATACTCTTATTAACATCAACATATCAAAAATCAAAAAGTAACCTCTAAAAAGTTATTTTTCTTAAACCACTAACAAATAGCAAAAACGATGTGTTTGATTCACTCTAAATTTTCTTTACAATTTTTTGATACTATTTTATGTATCCATCATCAATATAAATTACCAAGCAATTTGGCAATTTAGGAGTTCAGATAAAAAATTTATTTAATTTTTGTCCTGCGATATTTTTCTTAGACTTAGATGTAATTTTTCAAATCACACCCTTATAATTTTAATGAAAGTTTTAAACTATAAAGTTATATTTTTTTTTTGCTTAATATGTATCACATGATAATAATATATAATATATAATAATAAAATTAAATTTTAACTTGTTCAAAACTACTTTCTTGATGTATAATATATTAATATAACATCGTCTTTATTTAATGTAACTTTCTCCATTTTAATTTGATGATTTATTAAATTAATATATTTCTATGATTTAATAAAGTGAATTATAATAAAAATAGAAAAAAGAAACATACAATTTAAATGTTATATTATTAAAGGGTTAATTATCTAAGACGTTAATGAATTTTGGGTTTTATTTATATTAAGATAACTTTATTTTTTTCGTACACGTTTAGTCAGTGAACTTGTTTGATCTTTTTGATGGTTTTTGTAGATTATCACACATGTATGATGGAAAATCACTTAACAATTAAGATAAAACATGCAATCTATAAGGATCTATGTTTTACACTTTGAAAGCAACATACATAAATAACAAGTCTAGATAAACCCTAATGTAATCGAAATCATCAAGTTAGGCTTACATACATTTGATTTGTTGTAGTAAAAAAATCACTTCAATCGTTTATAATTGTTGGCCTTGGAAAACTTAGTACAAAAAGGATGATACCCTTAATGACTCACACCCAAACCATATAACTGGAAAAATAGAGAAAGAAGAGAAAGAATGTATAATCTTGGTTCTCAACCTTTTAGGAAGTGAGAACCACCAAATGAAGTGTCCTAAGGGTCATATTTATAGTTTAAGTAACTTATGAACAAAACAATATTTGAATGATTAAATAAAAAATTTAATTTCAGTTCAAATCTTTTTCTTACACTGGTACACAAAGCTTTTTTTAATACGGTTAAAATGGTTAAATGATGTTGTTATTGAACCGCATCAAAAAAATATAGCACTAAAAAACACCCTATTTAATGATGCGGTTAGAAAACTACACCAAAAAATGTTGAAAACCGCTCAAAAAAACAAACGTTTTTTTTTCCATAAAAAAGAATATTAAATGCTAGAACTGTACTAATAAATCCAAAGGAACCGCACCAAAAAAATCAATTAACTAGTACATCATTTATACCATTAAATCATTTTTGAAATTCATAGGATTAATTCATCTTTATCTCTTTTCAATTGGATTTAACAACTATATAATACCATAAATCCTAAAAAAGAACTAATCGTTAGATTTTCAAAACCTCTATCTTTTTAGACATAGCCTCCATCTCTTTTGCCTTTTCTTCACATCCTACATATCTTTTGACTTTTCTTCATTGATGGTGTTTAATTGAGCCACTCATTATACAACGATGAGAATTTTGATAGAACCGGTTTGACGATGGGTGGATATGAAAGAATAATATCTCGAGACTTAACGAGTATAAAAATATAGAATATGAAGAACATATGATGAGAAATTTAATAGATTAGATAAGAGAGATAAAAATATAACATTACAAGAATATGGGTGGGAGAAAAGACTCTCCCTTGGTGGGAGAGAGATCCCACCACTTTCTACCTCTAGAAAATTTACATTTTTTGATGCACACATAAGAAAATGACAAACTCCCCCTTTATATAGGATGAAGAAAATACACATAAAATAAAATAAAGGGAAATAAATAACCTAACTACCACTCATTATTTGTGAAACATTTTCATTCTCCAACATTCTCTTCCTAAATGCTCGCACATGATGAGGGATGCAATAAGTGATACAAGGTTATAATACAATAATCTGACTAGCAAGTGTGGTAATAAAATGAAACATAATGAAAATCAAATGTTGAAATGTCTCTGAAACTCTAAAGTGTCTGTGATGTCTGAAACTGCCCATGGATCTCTAAACAATGAAGGTCTCCGGCTTCAAAGCACCACCAATGAAGTAGAAAGATAATATCCAAATCTTTAAACCAGTCATAAGCACCATGAGCAAGTAGAAGATCCAATAAAAGAAACACTTCGGCTTCAAAAAGTCTGAAAAACATCTCTAGTTCTCGAATCATAATACACCCAAAATTCTCCAAAGAATAACCTACTAAATATGTGAAGCATCCAAAAAATAAAGTCCAGATAATAAATAATATGAGTCCAAACATATGGTCTAGTAATGCCAAAATTTGATCAATAGATCAAAAATAAGTGCCACGTCACATCGCCAAAATAATCATTGTTTTCAAAATATCATAAATCCAAACTCGAACAATCATAAGATCTGAACTGGATGCAAACATAAAGAATCATCCTGTGGTAGAGTCGGAATAATAAATAATCTGAATAGGGAAACAACGAATAATGCCAAAATTTTGATCTGTGAAGATCAAAAATAAGTGTCACATCGCATCATTAAATAAATCATCATCTTCAGAAGTCTTCAAAAATCTAAACTCAAACAATCATAAAAACCATATCCGGATGATATCATAATATTCTCTACCTATTTTTGATAACCAAAGACCGGATATCAAAAATAAATATATCATCGGGATGGAGAGTGTTGATACCAAGAGCTAAGAAGGCTATCCCTAGATATATAAAGGGTCTCGATAAAACACAAGAAATAGAGTGAAAGAGATACTATGCGGTCATCTGTAGCTGGGTGATTCAGTTGTAGGAAGTTGCTCAAACAAAATACCATAGAAAGGAGAATAACTCTGCACGGAAAAAATCTATGATGTGCCGAAATAATACCGATATACCGAAGCTACGGTGCCAGAACTCTCGATGTGGTCTTCAATAGAAAATAAAACAAGATACATGATTCGTCAACCGTAGATCAAGAGCAAAAAGTCATAGTAATCCCATAAAACGAAGAATGTGAAACAACTTTGTTGATCAGTCGTCGTTGTTGTGCAAACGTAACAAAGAATAATATGATGTCCGACTGCGGTATGGAGTAATATTCATAGAAAGAATAGAATTCTTCCAAAATAATCGGAATGAAGTAAACCAATGTGACTATCCAAGGTTAGATTGTGGAAAAAATTGGTATTAAAAAATAATTGGTTTTAAAAAAAATATAATTGGTTTTAATAAAAAAATGGATAAATAAAAAAATGGTGTTAAAAAAAATAATTGGCTCAAAAATAAAAAAAATGGTGTTAAAAAATAATTAAAAAAAATAATAAAAAAATAGCTGAGAAAAAAAATGAAGTTAAAAAAAAAAATAGGAGGCTTAAAAAAAAAAGGAAGGACTGATGGGAAGGGGAGGAGGGAAGGAAAGAAGGAACGAGGGGGAGGAGGAGGAAAAGGGGGGTGATGGAGAAAGCAGGGAGGAAGACTGGAAGAAAACGAGGGGAGGAGGGCTGAAGAGAAAGGCCATTGTTGAGAGGATGTTGTAGATAGAGGGTTGGTTGCGATGGGAGGGTAATTGCGGATGGAAGGGGTGGGTGCGGACGAGGCTTGCTGATCGGAGGGTGACTGCGGCAGTAAGGGCATTGCGGGTCGGACAATTGTCGATGATGCGAAGTCAACAAGGATGACTGCAGTGCGAAAGTCGCTTGCGGTCTAGACTCCGGGAGAGGACTGCAGTCAGAAGGAAGTCCGAAGCTGCGAGGGGGTAAGGTCGTTGCGGTCCGAAGTCAGGCTTCGATCAGCAAACAAAAAGAAGGTTGCGTACCCTTGGTTTGGCTAAGAGGTTGCAGTACTTAGGCCTGAGAGGGGCTGCGAACCAAGGCCGAGGGGGGTACCAGGGAGGCTTCATAGGAGACTCCAGTAGGCAATTATTGGTTGCGGTTCGGGGGTCCGAGAAGGGTTGAACAAATGATGAAAATGTTATTTTAATGAAAAAAATGATGCCAAAAAGGTCATTTACTCATATTTTAATAAGGGAAATATTTTTTAAAGCATTTTGGGTCAAAAAGAGGTTTTGGGAAGGAAAAAAGAAGAGTGTGCATGGGGTTTTAAGGGGGTAAAAGTTGATCAGATGGGTCAAAGTCACATGGTTTTTACTTGGGAATGCAATAACTGTTGAAGACTCTTTCCAAATAGAGTAGAGAGGACAAGTGACTTTATAGAAACACTATATTACGTCCAACCTCTACACTATCAAGATTCACAACAACATTTTTGAAGGATGTGAATATCATACCCATTTATTAATACCAAGAGAAGTTGCTGGGAAATGAAATCTTCACAAGAATCTCCACTTTCTTCAATAATAAGCCCAATATATTTTATGTCTTCTTTCCAAGAACATAAACTCCATGGAGCAGATTCTTCAACAATTTTAGAGACCACAAAAATCTTTTCGTTCACCCATTTTCTTCATTTCTTCAACAACAAAATAAGAGTATTAAGAACATGATTTTCAGCAGAAAATTTGAACGAACATCAGCAACAAATTATTTATTCTAAGCATGAATCAACACCAGAAAATAGAAAAACTTATCATTAAATTTCAATTTTGGACCCGAAAATTCTTGCAAAAACTGAAAAATCTTCAAGATAATCACCGAACGGGAGTCGTTCCCTTGAACTAGTCGCTTGAACCTTTAAGGTACGACTCTGATACCAATTGACAGAACCCATTTTAATGATCGGTGGATGCGGAAGAATAATGTAACACAGTGAATTTTCAAAATAATTTTCGGATTTTATAAAGAACATAATTCATTTATTATTCATAAAAAACATCATTGTTGACCTCATTTCAAAACATATACAAATCCCAAGATCCCATAGCATAAAAATCTCGTGTGTGTACTGATCAAGCCGGCGCCTTCCCGCGAACATGACTGATACCTGAAACACATAACACGACAACTGTAAGCATAAATGCTTAGTGAGTTTCCCAAGATACTGCTTACGCACATACGTCTTTCCAGGCCCTGACCTTCTGGTCCATGTGTCTCAGGGGACTTCCGTCCCGACTCGGTAAACCTTCCGGTCCTACCTGCGTCAACCTTATGGTTCACATCACAACGCCTTCCGGCCCATATCATATATGCCTTCCGGCCCATAACATAATGTATTCCGGCCCATATCAAACATAGCATAAATAGCACATACAAACAATTAACTTATCGTATACAGCACATACAACTCATAACATATCCGACCTTCCGGTCACACAATAAAAACCCTTCCGGGTACAGTATAGTGAGAAAAACTCACCTGGCACTAAGAATCAACCTCCAATCATGCTGCTTGCCAAACACCAACTTCTAACTCTGTGTCAAATACGACAATTAACCCAATCAGGAACTAAGTCCAATTTCTCAATCACCGGGTCTAAAGATAGACCATCTACCTGTCGATTACGGTCCTAACCCATTGGGCCCACCAAGGCCCAATAATAATTGAGTTTTCCCTAAGGCCCAACCTCATCCTACAAGACCAGGCCAACATGAGGCCCAAGACATCAATTAAATTCTTAGATCACAGGCTCCACTAAGCAGGCCCAAGGATTCCGGCCCATCACTTAAAGCCCAAAAGATCACCTAGTCCAAAAGCCCACAGAGGGGTTACACGGGGCGTACCTCTCTTGGTACGCTCAGCGTACTCAAACATGCACAAATCTAATCGGGGACCTCAGCCTAGTACGCGGGGCGTACTAGGATTACGCTGGGTGTACTCTTAGTTTTGTTTAAATATAATTCTGGGTCTTAACCCGTTAAGACCTTGACTTATCTCTTGGATCTGGACTTCCTAACATCTCTTACTCCATAAAGTCATCGACTTTAAGCCTTTGCATGGCTGGTGAGGTCATAACACATAAAAACTCTTACTTTCATAACCCAAAATGCTCACAACATCATGCATGGGTAGATTCACACGATCAAGTTCTCATTTTTATGGTTCTTCACCATTAGATACACTTAAAAGCACGGTTATTAAGCTTTGGAGTGCATCAACTCATAAAGTCTCAAGCTTGGGACCAAAAACCCTAAAATAGGCCCTAAAATGCACAAAACAGAAAGATAGGGAAAGTTTGGAGCTTTATACCTTCAAATGGTGCTGAAGCCCCAAGGAAGCTCAGATCCACAACTTTTTCTTCGACTTCACACCCTTTCATGCTTCTTCTTGACTCTCCAAAGTCCACAAGAACACAACAAGCTCATTCATGCCCACCACAAACTTCAAGGACGGATATTAGGGTTGAGAGGGTCTAACCACTGAGGAAGGTGGCCAAAAATGAGACCATCTCTTTCTTTATATAGGGACACTTCATTTAATTAGGGTTTTCCTCTGTGCCTAGTACGCCCAGCGTACCCCTTGGTACACCAAGCGTACTAGGTGGCTCAGCTTAAGAAAAACGCGCATATGTACGCTAAGCGTACGCATTATGTACGCCCAACGTACTTGGTTGCCAACTTCCTGAATTTAAGGGCTTAACTTGTCAACCCTCCAAACTTTCATAGCTTCCAAGATAAAACTTTGTTTCCACCATCCTCCTACATATCAAAAAGTAATGTGATCCCTTATCTTTCAAGCAATTCGCCTCAAACTGAAACCTTCGCGTGCCCGACTCATGACCCACCAACACGAATTACGAACAATCTGAAACAGGATGTTACAAATAATATCTCGAGACTTAACGACTATAAAAATATAGAACATGAAGAACATATGATGAGAAATTTCATAGATTAGATAAAAGAGATAAAAATATAACATTACAAGAACATAGGTGGGAGAGAAGACTCTCCCTTGGTGGGAGAGATCCCACCACTTTCTCTCTCTAGAAAAGTTACATTTTTTGGTGCACACATAAGACAATGACCAACTCTCCCTTTATATAGGAGGGAGAAAATACACCTAAAATACAATAAAGGGGAATAAATAACCAAACTATCACTCATTATTTGTAGAGCATTTCCATGCTCCAACAAATTTTGATATTAAATAGATTTAATGATTTCAAAAGGATTAACATAAATATATAAGTACTAATCTCTTAGCCATTTTATAACAAAGCATTTGACACAAGTTGACAAATCATCTTGTGGTAACCTGTATAAATAATGATCAGGTTAGTAACAATGTTATGAATCTTGAAGTTGTAATAATCTTTTCGTTGATGCTGTTAAGTGTTAAGGAATTCTCACTATTTAGGGAAGTAATAAAATAATAAGGGTTTATGGGTAGTTTTCTCTACCCTTTAATAATCTTTAGTGTCAAACTAATTACAAATAAATAATCAGAAAGTAGAAGTTGGTCTTTAGATGAAAAATGGGAGCTTTTTTAATGAAAAAGGCATCAGAAGATGTAGAAGGTCAAAGTTAACAAAGGCTAACTGCTTGTTGTTGTTCAGAGATGACTTAAGCATTTAAACAAACATGTAGAGTGAAATGGATAAACCCTAACACCCTAGAAAACTTGATAGCCATCAACAAAATAGATTATCAAAACATATCCGTATATATCACAATGGCAAGCTTAAAGCTAAATCATAACTTGGTTCCACCAATCTTGGTAGATGTAAGCACAAAATCATCTTTACCAAGAAATACTATATATGGATAAATAAAAGGACAATAAGAGGCTTTTTATTATTTACCATTTTTGACATACTTAACAATGGGAGGTTTAGACTGTATGAAATTACGTTGTTTGAAGGAGAGTGGAGGCTGACTTGCTGCGCTTGTGAGTAGAAATCGATGAGATCGTCAATGTAATACGCTGGCAAGAGAAGAAAACGAACAAGGGAAGAGTTTTTCCAGGGGTGTATATAACGAACCAAAGAAAAATCAGTGAAGACCCAAAAAATCAAACGCCTTTGGGTGAGAGATGAGAGAACTAAATATTAGAACGAGAAGGGTTTTCATTTTATACCGGAGAAGGAGGAGGAAGTCACCAATTGAAAGCAAGAGGTCGTTGGCATCTACTGTCTCTTCGTCGTCTGCCCTTTAGGTGAGAGATGAGAGAGCTAAATATTAGAACGAAAGGCATGGCGTAGGAGAATGAAAAAAAATTGAAGGGGAAACATCGACCCGAGAATAAAATTTTAGGAGGGAAATTGAACATTTAATGATGCAATTTTGAAGCAATTGTAGCAATAAATACATTTATTAATGTTATATGAAAACCGCACCAGTAAATGTTTTAAATGGTGTGGTTTCATATTTATTAATGTGAAAATAAGTTTTTGATTTTTATAATACGGTTTTGTGTTACCACCACACCAAAAAAATACTCATCGAATTATTAGATACCTTTTGTACTAGTGTTATCTACTACCAAGAGGCTTCTAGAAATCCTAAAAGAGCTCCCAAAATCGTCCATATGATGGCAGGTTCTAGAATTTTCTTTTCCTTGCTCAACTA
Source organism: Lactuca saligna (assembly GCF_052625555.1). Taxonomy (NCBI): domain Eukaryota; kingdom Viridiplantae; phylum Streptophyta; class Magnoliopsida; order Asterales; family Asteraceae; genus Lactuca; species Lactuca saligna. The sequence continues at coordinate 122,038,353 of NC_136423.1, read as the reverse complement.
TGAATAATTACAATTCAGTCATTGCATCTTTAATAAATTTCAATTAATTCCGAATTAATTCCATATTAACTATGATTAATAATTAATCAGCTGTAATTGATTTCACATTAATTTATTAATCATATAAATTTAAATCAATTATTTAACAATTGATCTCATATTAGTTTATTAATCACATAAATATTTAACAAATCAAATATCCATTTCCAAGTAATATATTAATCATATAATATATTAACAAATCATTTTCTTATAGTTTCCAATTAGTTTATTAGTCATATAATAATCTAATAAATTATATTCTCTCTACAAATGCCACTCTAACCAAGTTCTAGTTATGAGGGCAACTCAAAAAGGACTTTGTTTCTATTTAGAAGATTTAACAAATCAAATATCCATTTCCAAGTAATATATTAATCATATAATATGTTAACAAATCATTTCCTTATAATTTCCAATTAGTTTATTAGTCATATAATAATCTAATAAATTATATTCTCTCTACAAATGCCACTCTAACCAAGTTCTAGTTATGAGGACAACTCAAAAAGGACTTTGTTTCTATTTAGAAGAATATATCACTTTAGTTATGAGCTTAGACACCTTAATTCAACAACTTTCACATTAAGATAGTATCATCGACAATCGTAGGTTTACTATTTAAAATGAATTACGTGACATTAATTGATATTACGTGACATTGATTTATAGTATGTTGCATTATATTATATTATGTGGCATTGAATAGATATTAAGTGGAATTTAAGAGACATTATATTACATATAAGGCTTAATTGTCAATTCCTTCATTACAATCAGTTAGGGATCCACTCCCACACACTCTAAAATCGCAAAGGGTTCTTGGGTGTTCTTCATAAGAAATCGACATCCACCTCCAAGTAAATCAATTGTAGTAATTGAGGGTTCTTCATTGATAGTGGACGTCCATTATAATGGTGCATTCGACCTAAACCCACTTATGTATTTCAACCCATATAGAGCTTCGGTACGAGATGTCAAGTTTAGTAGGATGTGGTTCTTAAAGTTTATAACTTTCCTTGAAAAGCTTACGAAGACAAATTGCAAGGTCATTTTCTACTGTCTTCCAGATGAAAGGTTGAGTGAAGGGTTACCATTAATTCAAAATAAAGGAGATTTTAGAGAGTTCATTGAGTGTGGTAATGGAAGCCAGGAAAAAAGAATCATATTTTATTGATTGAAGAGGAAAACCATGATGATGATGATGTGATTGAAGAAGAGGAGAACCTTCAAGAGGAAAGTTTAAAAGTATATAACCGAGCTTGCTAAGTAATAAAGTTGTTCCCAAAAAAGGAATTAGTTATAGTCAAGATAGGATAGTAAATTCTGAATGATATGAGAAGAAACCTTAAGTCTTTTTCTCCTTATGTAATGTAACTATACTACTTCTATTCTTTTGAACAGAAATAGGAACAAACTTAAAGCCATGAAGTGTATTGAATGTAATGTAATATAACGCCCACAAATTCAGGCTAGTTAACTTAGACAATAAGCATTAAAAATGACTTTTGATAGATGATTTTTAGGATAAATAATCTTAAATAAGTTATAGTATATGTCACAAGGGTTCTGTACATATAAAGAACGCTGAAATCTGAGTTATAACAAAGAAGTTATGACCTGTAAAAGTTTCGCGATAAAACCGACACGGCGCTGTGTGACATAAAAAGTGAGTTTGCGATAAAATACTTTTTAACCTTAGCAATATAAAGGAAATTCGTAGTATAATTTATACCAAGAGAGTACATAAAAATAACGTCTAAATCTGACTTCGTATGAGGAAGTTATGATTTTTCTAAGATTTACCATAGCAGTGCACAACCTCTAAATTGAATTTTAGATCGATTGAGTTTAGCCGACACAAATTAAATGAGAATTGAAGGTCTAATTAATAGGAACTCAATAATATAAAGAGAGTTGAAAACAGATGTCGAATGAAAAAGTTATAAAATTTTAATAGATTTTAATTGTCTAAGTCTGTTAAAATGTAACTTTAATAAGAAAATCAAATTTAGTCGATGGAGTCTAAACGAAAGTTGTAGATCACGTTTCCATCTACGTGTAGATATAAAGAACGTCAAAATCAGAGCTCGTATGCGAAAGTTACGAATTTTAGAAGATAATTAGTTTTTGGAATAATCGACGTGTTGGAGGTGTTGGATTAGGTGTCTAAGCCCATAAATATTATTGGTATGTACTTGACCCGAGAGTAGCATGGTCCATTTGGGTTGCATGACATTGGAACAATTTGGATAGACTTTTGTAAGAAGAGGATGTTTATGATTTATTAATTTATTAGAAGTTCTAATATATTAATATGAAATCATATTATTTAATTAGTATTGATCAAGAACTAGTTTGGAATTAATTTTGTGATATAAAAAAGACTAATTAAATAAATGGGGTTGATTTGGTAAATCATTCATTCTTATGAAGTGGGCTTATGATCCATAGTTCCTTATGTTAGGCTAAACCCATGTGCTGACCCATGGATACTCCATGGAGGTTAAAAACCAATGGATCATGAGGAATGTGAAAAGCCATGAGTTACATTGTGTAACCCTAATGTGCACACTAAATAAGAAGCCTCATAGCTCATGAAATGACACCTTTAAGTGATAAGAAGTGAGGGCTAGCCGAGTATGGTGCAATATAATCTTCTCTCAAGTTATTCTAATTGTTGGCGGTGTTGTGTGATTCCATTTAAGGTGCAACACTTGGGGCACTAAATTCTTAAAGGTCCAAGGAGTCCAACTACAACAAAAGGTATGTCAGCTAACTTGTTTTATTACCTAAGTATAAAGTTTTGTATGCTAGTTAAGGTAATACGTTTGAAAGTTCAAGTTTGCATGTATAATAGAGAAAACATATATCCAAGGTATTTAGGGTTGCATGTACAACTTAGGAGTGATAGAATGATCAAAACCCAATAGTGGTATCAGAGCCTAGGTTGTTTTAATTAAACTTGATGCTACTTGCTTAGAAATGCTTTGAAATCGATTTTCTATTGTTCTAGACAGTGGACTCGCCGATTCCACTAGAGGAATCATCGAGTCCAAGTACAAAGTCATCCAACTCGCCGAGTTGGTTCATACACTCGACGATTTGGTGCCTCAGAATGAAGTTTTTCAAATTTTTTGCTGGAATTGGACTAGGATCATTATCCTAAACTGCTTTTGAACTTATAAACCTATTTTTGATGTGGTAATGATCATGCTTATCCAATTTACTAGATTATTGTCAAAGTTTCTTTTTTTGTATTAGTTTATATGGTTAGGCTAATTACATGAAATTTGTTTGATGTTAATTATCTTATTCTTATGAGTTTAACTTAGATTATAGAAAAATTGTTTGATTTTCTTGTTAGAATTTTTGATCTAAATGATTTTGATGAATTCAATAACTTGTCCTCAACTTATGGAAAATGAATAGTTTTTCTTTTAAAGAGATCATTAAAATCATAGGTTATGAACTTGAAGAGTCTGTTTTGAAAGTTACAAAACTTATCCTCAAGTTTTGGAATTTGTAAATATAAAAGTCTAACTTTTCAAAACATTTAACTCCAAACCCTAGAGTTTTTAAGTTTAAAAGTCTACCCTTATACTATTATAATATTATAGGTTATATATATATATATATATATATATATATATATATATATATATATATATATAAGATTAAAGTCAGTCTTACTATTAATAGGCCACATTCACGAAGCCGGTCTATAAGGGGGTATAAGGTTACTGCCTATAAAATGTTAGTTTAATGGGTGTCCACTCTCACCCACCACTTCCTTGACTGGTAGAGGGTCGATAGCCGAACGGGTAGGATAGGAATCTAAATCTCCCATCATTAAAGGTATAATAATAAATATAAATTAACTAAACACTTATAAATTCCCAAATCTTAGTTACTTAGGAAAATGTGAATATGGTTCTAACCCATGAAATTGCACTTTGCACCTTGTTAAGTCGTTAGTGGAGCGTGTGTGGTTAACCGGCACACTAATCTAGACTGACAGTGCGTGGCAAATGGTAGCTTAATGTTAATCATATATCAATGGAGCGTGTGTGGTTTACTGGCACATTGATTCGATTGTTGTAACATTGGGTGTACCAAGCTAATTTTCATGGTTATTCACACCTTGTTTGTGATCCCCGACATCCCAGTCACAAACTTGGAGGGCACACTTGAGATTTAAACATATCATTGAATTGTTCAATGGATCTCAAAGGATCTAGGAGTTTCAATTCACTTAAAAACTAGAATTCTTTTTCGTTTTTCGCGGTGGAAATTGGTAAATCGTCATTTACCTACTTCAAAGATTTTGTAGTTTGGATTACAACATCCCTTTTCCAAATTGTATAATATTGTGTTGGGTCCTAGCCTTAATATTTCATTTGGGTGTTATATTAAGGACTAAATCAACTAAGTTGAATTTCTCCCATTGTAGATGTCTAGTTCAGACAACTATTGTCTTCCCAAATCCTTTGGAACAAGCTTTCCTCTTGAAGAGGATGTCCCGTGGTTGGATCATGGAAGTCATACTTTACTTCCTCCACCTCCTACAATAATTCTCCCTAACCCACAAGTTTAAAGACTCGAAATATTCAAGGTCACTCAAACCCTACTTGCAATGAAACATCAAGAAGGAAGGCTTGTGTGTACTCATGTCTTGGAGATGAAGTCACATATTGACAGGCTGATACTATTGGGTGTCGTTGTCTGGAGGAAGTTAGCAGTTGACTGGGTTCTCTAATCACTTCATGAGTCATATACTGAGTTCATTAAGGACTACTATGTGACAGACCACGACATAACCCTTATTGATCTTACCTATTTGCTTGTTGCTGTTGAATCAGCAATGATTTGGCACATTGGAAAATCAAATTTGATTGGTAGATCTACTCCCCAAACTTCCATGGACATTGACAATGGAAACATTGGAAGTCCAAAAAAGATTTCTCTTTCCAAGGGAAAGAGAAAGGATAAGTATGAGATTGTCCCGTGTTCCATTCCGAAAGAGTATATATGTTTCTATTGCCAAGAAAAGGGGCATTGGTTGCAAAGCTGCCCTGACTACCTGAAAGATATGAGAAAAGGTAGAATCGAAAAGTTTGACTCTGCTTCAGTTAAGTCGACTGTCTCACTCTATTAAGTTCCTAATTGTCGATTCCTAATACATGATGTGACAAGGTTGCATTTTGATGTTTTGTAGGATCATGCAAAGGAAAGGAAGCTTAAAGGAAGAGTATGTTGAATCTGATTGCGAAGATGGATTTCAATCGAATGGTTCGAAGATCGGATTTTTGAGTGGTTGCTTAGGAGTCATGATAGATTGCTAGAAAATATGTAATAACATATTTTTCATTTGTAATTGCATTATAAGGAAAAGTTTTTTCGTATTTTCTAAATAAATATTTTTTTTATTTTGTTATATCTCCTTATAATGACATTTATGAAAAATTGATGTTTGTATGTTTCATGTTAGCAATATGAATTTGATTCTTTCGTTTGTGTAATGTCAAAATTTGCCACATAAGGAAAGATTCTCATCACTCAAGTTTCAATTGGACAGAAATTTGGAATCATGCAAGTTGTTTTGTATGATGAATGAGAATTTTCATCTTTGGTAAATTAAGACTAATTCCTTATTCACATGTATATGTGAGTCAAGTGAAGTACTAGGGGATCGGGTACACTAGGTGTGCGTTGGTCAAGATCCATCACAAAGAAAGATAAGACTATTCGTCATGATTTACTGAAGTTTAGTGAATATAGTTATGCTTACAAGTTTAAGTATAATTATGAGCATTGGAAAAGTTTCAATCTATGGAAGGACGAATAAGAAGAATCAAATTAAATAGAAGGATAAAAGTTTCTCCAATCTAAAAGTACGGGAGAGTACTTTAGTATCATGTTTTATGATCATCTTAATGATTGTGGAAAACCATATCACAACTGATCCTCTAAGGACACCTTAGTGAACTTGTATGGCTAAGAAGAGGAATCCTGAATTGTTGAAATGGTTAAATCAAGAAGATGAGTCATACTGCGTTCCAAAAACAAGTCTTAGAGTCATACTCCAAGATTATATGTTGAGTGGCATTAAATTAAGAAGGTTTATAACACTCATCAAATTTAGAGTAATATGTTTCTTACTCTTATACATTTGAAATTGGTAAGTTGTGAAGCTTTGGATAAAACAAAGACCAACTAAGGCCAATTGTGTGAAGTGTTAATCTTGATAAGAATCCACACTAACTCTTGAATATTTGTTTGTTAATGAATGGATCATGACAAGAGAATATTATATGTCAAGAGGTCAGTGGGAGTCTTAAAGATCTTGAAAGTTTCAAGAACTAATCAAGAATAAACCTTTGTTAAACACTAGCACACGACTTGAGGTTTGTAACCTATCATGTTGACATATTCTTATTTTCGTGCCCATTACTGCTAAGGTTGACTATGCATGTGAGTTATATGAGTTCTCAGTTGTTTGCATAACTACTTGGAAGCAATGGTAGGCCCTTGTGCTGCCAGGTGGCAAGAAATTAAGATTAAGCAAGTTCAGTGCATATAAGTTTGGATTTGTCACTAACTTTGTCTTGCGATTATGGTTATGACAAATTCACATGGATAGGAATACATACACCATATAATCTAAGTGTCGTAAAGTTTCTCTTCGACTCATGAAAATGATAGTGAGGAAACGCTTTCACTAAGTAGATTTTAAGGGGATAGAATTGTGATATTTGAATTCTCAAATTCAATTATTATTACAACATCCCTTTCCATAATTTGAATTGTGAGAAATGACAAAGGGTCTAAACATTACAGATTTATGGTTGTAAATTCTGAAATTGTTTAAGACACACATGTGAGCTATCTAAGGAAAGGTGTATGATTTTGAGAAGCCTAGATAAAGTCTTATCGAAGCATCTCATATCAGAAATCTGAACTTTGGTAAGAAAGTCAATAAATATTGATTTCTAAAAGTTCAGCTAATTTATAGGTACATATCAAAGCTAGTGGGAGCATAAGTGTTATGCTAGTAAGAGAATAATTATACTGTTAGTGGGAATATAATTATAATGGAAAGTGTTGCAAGTTGGTAATGTTAATTATAGAAAACAAAAGTTTCAATATGCAAAGATGCAGGTCTTGACAAGTTGTTTTACTATAATTAAGGGAGATGAATTCATATTTCATTTCAAATCTAAAAGCTTATATTGAAATTTAATCAATTTTAGTCAAATATATATATATGAATGTTATGTTGGAATGGTTCAACATAAGGAAATCCTATATATGGAAAGGTTAGTTGCATTCTCAAAAATTGGTTATGATTACGACATCCCTCTTCATAATCTAAATTTTGAGAACATGGCAAATAGAAATATTATAGCAAAAGAATGATTAAGTATCATGTCTCGTGTTCTAAATTTTCCAAATGCCTAGGGCATTAAGAGGGAAAAAGGAATAGAACCGGATATGACTAAAGTGGTTAAAGAACTGGTTCACCAAAGATTTGCCACTTAAGGAAAGTTGTAAGTATAGTAATGGAAGGGACATATTAACATTATTATGACTATATAGGAGTCTATTAATAATGAGTTTTCATATGGAAAATATGGAATTTTTGTATATTGGGAGTTGAAGAATAGATAAGAAAGTTAGAAACTTTCATGTAAGAAGGATGTTCAAACGAATGTACTTTGAATCTGAGACTTCATTTCCATGAAATTGTCTTGTAACAATCTTCAAAGGAATACTTTGTAATATCATTGGTCAAGTGTCTGTGACTTTTGGTACCTAGACATTACAAAAGAATCATTGCCCGATAGTTTAGAATCTAACACTTTCTAACAGCGACAAGAATTTGGAATTCTTACACTTGCAACAAGGATTTGGAATTGTGAAATGAGCATCAGTGAATTGTTTTTCAATTGATCTATTTCACAAAGTCAGGACCATAGACAAACATAGTGTGCATGCTTGGTGCATGGCATAACTATCGTTTAGACAAATATAGTGTGTATGCTTGGAGTATGTCATAACTATTGTTTTAATTCAAGTATTTATTGATTATTCGAAACATTATACAATGAATGATGAGTAATCAATATCGCTCAAAAGTTTTGGGGCCATATAGGATTAGTATTATTCTTGTGTTTCACTTTGCATGTTTTGATTTCCCGAATAACTAGGTTATTCAAACTATCCACAGTCGATCATACTTTAGAAGTAGGTATTCAGGAAAGACTGTCATGACTGGGTCTGTAGTTTGTCTAGGACAAAGTGGCTACAGTGTTCTTGAGTGCTCCTGGAATAAGATTCGATTATTGTATTCAACTCACGCTCATTTGAATCACTTCATGGATTTTATCACGAGTGATCATGAGATGATAATATCTTATATTCTTTAAACGAAGACGTGTGAGTTGTAGTTGTGAGTCGGTTGCACATTGACATATGTAAACACACTAGTAACTTGGATGTTATAAAACATATCGTTGTGTGTAATTCGATGAGTAAGTACAAGCAAGCATTTGGGTTGAATTTATCCGTTCCTTTTACCCCATGTGGATAAAAGCGATATATGTGGGCTCCTCGATGATTTAGTGATGACACCAGGCCTGGACTAATTTGATTTGTTCAATTAGTCGGTCGTCATAAACTGGAAATCAGGAAACGAACGATGGATAGCGAGAATGATTATAATCAATGTCTCAATCCATATGATATCTTGAATGGAGGAATATATGATCCCTTGTCTAATGGACACGTTATTGACTAGGTCAGAGTTCGACAACAACTTTTAAGATCTATGATTGCTTGTCGGGTTGGAGTCATGCTTGCAATAATAGTTAGTAGACTTGTCCAAGTGGGAGACTATTGAGTTAGGTTTCTAAGACCATAACCATTATTAGTATGTACTTGACCCGAGAGTATCATGGTCCACTTGGTTTGCATGGCAACGATACAATTTAGATAGACTTTTGTGAGAAGAGGATTTTATGATTTATTAATATATTATCAGTTCTAACATATTAATATGAAATCATATTATTGAATTGGTATTGATCAAGAATTAGTTTGGAATTAATTATGTGATCAAAAGAGTCTACTTAAATAAATGGAGTTGATTTGGTAAATCATTCATTCTTATAAAGTGGGCTTATGATCCATAGTTCCTTATGTTGGGATAAACCCATGTGGTGACCCCTGGATACTCCATGGAGGTTAAAAACCCATGGATCATGAGGAATATGGAAAGTCATGAGTTACATGGTGTAACCCTAATGTGTACACTATATAAGAAGCCTCATAGCTCATGAAATGGCACTTTTAAGTGATAAGAAGTGAAGGCTAGCCGAGTTTGGTGCAATATAATCTTCTCTTAAGTTATTCCAATTGTTAGTGGTGTTATGTGATTCCATTTGAGGTGCAACACTTGGGTCACTAAGTTCTTAAAAGTCTAAGGCTTCCAACTACAACAAAAGGTATGTCATCTAACATGTTTTATGACCCAAGTATAAAATTTGTATGCTAGTTAGGGTAATACCTTGGAAAGTTTAGGTTTGCATGTATAATAGAGAAAACATAGATCCAAGGTATTTAGGGTTTCATGTACACCTCAAGACTTAGAATGCTCAAAACCCAACAGGAGGCTCAGAACTCACCGAGTTGGCCATATCCCAGTCTACAAATACAGGCACAAATCTTGCATTTCCTTCTCACATCTCCCATTCTTTCTCTCTTAACATCTCTCTAAACCCCTCCCAAGCCTTAGTACTTCCCAAGTGCTAAGAGGCGAATCTCGGAGCGCCAAAAGGCTCCGACAAGAAGAACTTTCGGCTCGGAAGTTTTGCCCCCGCAGAGTTCAATTCCTAGCCAACCATCCTAGTAAGTGAGTTATGCTTACCCTACGTTAAATATAAGTTATGTTTAAGTTCAATATCATTATATTGAACTTATAAACAATAAATATTTTATAAATTATCATATACAAAGAGTTATTATAATATATTTTAACTACTCGCGGTACGGTGAATCTGGTTTGAAGGGCCGCATAGGGTTGTTGGATTTTAGAAGTGCTATAATGCCAAAATGGTCCTGCCCTCCGGTGTTTCAAATCTGGCCCCTGTTTGTACATAGTGGTTTGAAAGTATTGTTTAACACTTGTAAAACAATATCGCTCGTAAATAGTCGTGATAAATATTAGACTAATATCTAGCGGAAATGAAACTAGGTTTCGTCGAAGGAAAATAGAATTGTTAGAAGCGAAGCATCGTCCGAGTTTGGAATCGTCACTTTAACTAGTGAGTGCATAGTTACTTTCATCTTACACATAGATATGAAGTATTTAATATAAATTATGTGTCATGTCCTCATGTGTGCATATGCATATTATATGTGTTCTTTATATCTATGTCGGATGAACAAAACATACATGTTTTACTTGATTTAAACTGTATATGTATTTTATACCTATAATTATGATGGGTAAAGATGGGTAGATTAAATATGAGATGATATGAGAGATGAAATATGATATAGATGATGATATGTTAAGGATGATGAGAAGAAATAACCCAATTGTTCACAACCTTTAGGTGTTGTGAACAATTTATTCACCAGATGTACTCTAAAAACCTATTGACATGTATTGTGGGTGGACTAACTTAAATAATATTGTCAATAAAAGAGATAAACCCTGACAGCTATGGATTTAGTGCCTCACAAACGAACATCGACAACTATGGACTTAGTGCTTATTATATAAACAATGGTAGCGATGGACTTCTTGCCTATTCCTTAGGAAAATCTTTAGGAATAAATATTGAGGATTAGATTATTTTTAGGGAAAATACTTGAGAATAAAGGAGATATGAGAGTGGGTAATTAGGTTAATTATTTGATGATTAAACATAATAACTTTATTATTATGGGTTGAAAACCCTATGTAATTACCAGGTTTCCCAAACTAACCCACTCAGTTTATTTGTATCACAGGTGTCGATATGAAGCTACATTACACTGGGAGATTAATGGAGAGGTAAATCAATAGTGTAAATGATTGTAAGGTCCGTTTATACTTTTGTTTCTGTATTGACGATGACATCACAAAGTTTTTATATAAACAAAATACATTTCTTTAGAAATACTTTGATAATATATGTATCATGTTTTTTTTTTTTGGGAACAAATTTCGCAATATATTTCTTTAAAATGGACACTATGATTTTTATTAAGCATAAATAAAATTTTTAAAATGACCATGAATTTGGAGATGTCACAGTTGGTATCATAGTATTAGTTTAAGTAAACTAGGAATAAGGATTTATTTCTAGACTTAAACTTAAAATGCTAAGCAATGAGTGTGAGTTGAGTGTGTCTAATGTATTTTAGGTATTACACCTGAATAGACACAAGCACTAGCTTATTTAAGGAAGATGCCTAAGATGCTTTTATGTGATAAATGATTTATACTATGAGATGTCTTTTATGCTTTATGATACTATCGTTTGATCGGATCTATGGTATGTTGCCGGATAGATCTGGAAATTTTATGTTTTTAGATTTTTAAATGTTTAATTACGGTATTAGAACAAGCTTGTAACTTTTCGAAAAGATAAGGAGATTTATACGTCTATCGTAAATAAATATTTCCTATCTAAATTCTCGTCACTGCACACCGAACATCTGATTTGGTGAATAGATCGACATGGTAGGAACTCGAAGAGGATTTGGAAACGCTAATGGAAATGTTAATGCTAGTCAGTGGCCTGTGATTAAGCGTGCACCCGAGGTAGCAGCTGCACCCGATCCAATCACAATGACAGGAGTCCAATCAATGATTTGTGCTATGATAGTCGAATAAAGGGAAGAAATGAGGAAAATGTTGCTTAATAGGAATGAACCTACTATACCTATTGTACAACCTGAACTAAACATCGAATAGTCTGGTAGTGAGGCTGAGCCACGAATGGTTTGAAGGAACCAATCCAATGGCGAAAATGATGTACATGGATGTAAGTACAAGGATTTCATGACATCTAAGCCACTGAGTCTTTCTGGAAGCCCAACACCGGTGGAGGTTATGAATTGGATCTTTGAGATGGATATGTTGTTTTAAAGTTGCGACTGCAACAACAAACAAAAGACCAGCCTCGCGAATACATTGTTAAAGACTGGGGTATTAAGCTGGTGTACGCTAATAGCTGCTACCATTCCCAAGGGAGAAGCTAGCAAGATGTCTTGGGAAAACTTTTTGGTACAACTGAAGATGCAGTACTGCTCTGAGTACGATCTTATAGGGATCAACAACGAGTTTTAGAATCTGAAGTAGGTAAGGATGAGCGTCTACGAGTATGCTACAAGTTTTACGGAGAAAATGAATATACGTTGAACTTGAACATCAATGTATATCATCTCAAGAAATGTGCTAAGTTGCGATACGATTTTATTGTGTGGTAACTTGGAGAACTGCAAGACAATACTTAGGATGAGTATGAGTAGGTGTGAAAGGTAGTAGAGGCCTATATTACCAGAAGCACATGACTCACACTTAGATCAGGGAAGTCGCAAGGTTACCATGACGCTAGTAATTGATCCCGTTTTCTTCATATATGTTGTTACCATCGTTTCGGTAATTATTAAAAGGGATAATTTCCTATACGCCTTGCTAAACAGCTAAATATCGTATTTGCCCGGCCTAAATTCTAAATATCGTTTTTTCCCTTCTTAATGTTTTTTTAATATCATAAATACCCAAATCTATTTTTTTGATTTAAAATATTTTTTTTACCATTTTAAAGCTAAAAAACATTTGAAATAGACAATTTTGCCCTTTCTTCTGAATTCCAAAATCATCCTCACGCAAACAAATAGAAATCGTAGATGCCTTGCGTCCTGCTTCATGAATCGTAATCCCTTACATCTTCCCTTGCGTATTCATTGATCAACGATCACACACAATCATCAATCAGCAATCACACATCGAAGTTAGTTGTTATCGGTTCTCAGATTCATTGCGTTTTGTAGCTTCCGTCCGTCTTGCACTTCCTCCCGATCGCAACGTCCTTCCGATCATAGCACACAACATGCTTCTTCCCCCTGTTGTCACACACTCACATCATCGCATCAGGTAATGTCAATTTCAAGCTATTCCTATTTCTATCTCTTCAATTTCATATTTAGGGTTCCCAGTTTCAATTGTTCAAATTCTTTTAACAATCAGCTTAGTTATGTTGTATTTGATAGCTTAGTTGTTTTGATTTGAGCTACAATCAGGTTTTCAGTGAACTTCAAACTTTTAATATTCTTCTTGATGCAAATCTGTAACAACCCAAAAATTTCCATTCTGTAAAACCATCCACAGTAATCAAAGTCAAATCCGTTCTGCTAACTTTCAAACTTTTGGGATAAGTTTGAGTATTTCAGGATTTACACTTAAAGAGATATCATGAGAGAGGATGCACTAGAGTATTGTACAACTCTATTTTTCCAAAACTCGTTGATATTAGAGTTCAATGCCTGAATAATCTATTTTCTGCCAAAAACCCTAGGGTATATATATGGTTCTTAGCCATATTTATTCATTTGTTACATTTCCAACTAGAGAAAAGCCGCTTTCTCTCTCAAGGATCTTCATCCGATCACCCCCAATTGTAAGTACTTCGACCCTAGAGTGTATTAAATGGTACTACATGACTAGATAACATGGAAATTGTCCATAAAACCCAAGGAAAGGGTGTTCACGGCCCAAGATCCTCTTGGACCGTGAACACTAAATTTGAGGCCAAAAGTGTGCCTTATGCCCCTATAGACCTTGGAACCGAACATGGAACTACCCTTGACATGTCTAGGCCTTAAAATCATTAAGAAACAAGGGCTAGAAGTGAGTTCATGGCCAAGGATGTCCTTGGGCTGTGAACTCCATTTTTTGGTACCAAAATGACCTAAATGCCTTCCTCAAGCCAAGAGACTAACCTAGCACATTACCTTGATGTGTTTAGGACTCAAAACAATCAAATTACCATCACCCATAGGTGATTACGGCTACAAGCTCAAGCCAAAATGGTCCAAGGGCCGAAAACTCAAGATAGGGGTGTTTTGATGCCACAAACACTTCCTAAGGCTTAGACTTGAATTTAGGATGCTTCTTTAGGACCCTAAACAACCCTCATAAACATAAATGGCCATGATTTTACGGTTGTAAACTCATTAGGGCCGTAAAAACCTCAAAAACTCCAAAGAATGTGGTTTTTCCTCATCCTAGAGTAGAGCTAAGGTCCCTAAATCATTCCCTTACCTTTAAACTTGCACTTACCAATGAGTAACCATGCGTTTACGACCGTAAACTACCTTGGGTTGTAAACCCATGGTAGTAAACTCATGTGAGTTCCATTGTACCTTCCTTTGTTGAATCACATGTGATTCCCACACTTGGTCAAGGTGTTTCCAAGTCCCGGAAGGTGCTTCCTTTCATATAGTTGTTTATAAGCACTATATGCATGCCAATATGTGTCATTATATATCATTTAGGACTTATTGTGTCTCGGGACTTCATTCATGGAACTCCTCATCCGTACGCGTATGCCCGTTTGAATCACCCACATCAGGTGAGTTCATACCCCGTAATGAATCTTTTAACTATTTTAACTGTTTTAAAGGGGGAATACAGGTTGAACACAATGATAATTGTATAAATATTTGTTGTTAAACAGCTTTCAAAATGTTACTTATGTTATTTATAAGTTGTCAAAACATTTCAAAACTCGTTTAAAGTTATGTTACTTTATAGTTATAAAAATCTCTGTTTTTAAAGAATAAGCATAACTTGGTAGATAAATGAGTCTTTTCAGTAATAGACTAGGTAGAACATTAATGAACTATTATAGGTATAGTTTAAGAGAATGTTATTCATTACTTCTAGTACAATGAAGCACACAAATAAACAGTACCATAATAGGACAAACAATGAAGAGAATCAAACAATACCATAACAGAACAAATGACAGTGAAGAGAATCAAACAATACCAAAACAGAACATAACGAACAGGTTAAGTTGCTATAGCATGAGAACATACAAACAGGATCTAATTATATCAATGAATAACTAACGCATTAGTGATAGTTATATTGGGTATACATGATCATATAACTTTAATGTGAATTACACGGCTTGCAAGAAATTGTTGGGGTCGCGTTTAGTTCCCTAAATCACTTTACATTGAGAGCCTTTAGTAGGGGTTCTAGCTTTCACATTATGACCGTAATAAAACAAATATGTTTTTTTAGTTATTAGTACATCTGCATTTCATTATAAACGACCTCTGTGTACTTACTTTTCCCATTACTTTCATAAAGTGTCAATACCACTTGAAATTTGATCTATTTTCTAGACAAGATAGATATAAACTAGGGAGAATATACTTTTACATTAGACAAAGGAACAATAGGGTTTAACTCAGAACAGAAGATGCCTTGGTAGAAGGCTACGATTAAAGGTTAGGATTGTGATGATAACTTTATGATTCCTTGATGTATACGTTATAGGATACATATATGCTAGTAGATTCCGACAGCTAATAGGATGTGTGCTCTTCGCTGTAATTCCTGTTCCCGTTGGATGTGGGCTTGCACCAAGGTCACTCAATCTATTATCCACCCGAATCTATATATATATATATATATATATATATATATATATATATATATATATCTATGCTTCGTATACATTAAATCATCATAAGGGTTCCAGGTATGGATCAGGTCATAGGACACAGAGTCGACGCACAGTTATTCTAGTACAAAACTTACTTATCAAAGTCAGTATTTTTGGTATACAAAACTAGAGATTTTCCCAGAAAAAGGCTTAATCCATTTTATTAAACCAATACAGTTTTAGAGACTTTAGGTGAATTAACTCTATAACACCTTATTTTATAGATAGTTAAATGTGTGTTTTCCCCCGACGTCTTGTTCCCGTTGGATTGTGGGCTTAGGGCAGATTCCCCCAATTAACTATCTACCCGATATTAGATTATATATAGCAGTATAAACAAAGCTATTATAAAAGTAATCACCGTAGTCATTATTTTACTATAAGAAAAATAGGTTTTCTTAAAAGAACTCTCCATTAGATATTATGGAACCATTAAAAATAACTCCATGAGTAACAAGTGAATACACCAAGGTTATATATGATAACGATCTAACAACCAATGGAATATGTGTTATCCGCCTTACTTGCTATTCCCCGTTAGGTTGTGAGTTTAGGGTAGATGCGCACAATCGATTGTTTATTTACTCTAAGTATATATAACTTGTACCCACTTAGTACGCATAGAAAGGCTTGTAGTGTCATTTTACCTAACTTCCATTAAAGTAGGAAATATAGGATTTTCTAGAGGAACAGGTGAACTTTTCAAAGCAGAACTTAAAGTTTACATCACTTGTGCATATACATTTTCAACCACATTTTACAGCTTACTCACATCACTAAAATCTTATGAACTCACCAGCTTAATTGCTAATCAACTTTTTCAAATAACTTGTATTCTCAGGAGACTATTAGATAGGTGTTCGTGCTGGGGATTAAGAAGATGGAGCATTATAGCTTCAAGTCTTGTTATGTTATTTGTTTATGACTTCTATGTTTTGTGAACACACACATTGTAAACACTTTCTTTCTAAATGAAATGGTTGTTCATTACTTGCTTACGATATACATATCTCATGATACTTGTGTTGGATAAGGTGTCTAAGTCCATAACTTATTTGGTACATACTTGACCCGACCCGGCATGGTCCATTTGGGTTGCACTTCACCCAAACGATTTATGGATAATTTTATGAGAATTGCATACTTACGATTTATTACTATATTATAAGTTATAATATATTAATATGAAGTCATGTTATTTAATTAGTTTTACTCTTAAATTAATTATGAATTAATTTAGAGATTAAAAAGAAGATTGATTAAATTATGGGCTATAATATTTTATATAGTGTGGGCTAATACTCATTTGTTAATGGGCTAAGCTAATATGGAAGTCCATGGATGATCCATGGAGCTTTTAACCCATGGATCCTTGGAAAGGAAAAGACATGGGTTATTAGGGTTTCACCCTAACCATGCACACTATATAAAGAAGCAATAATGCAAGAAATATGGCTCTAAGAAAGTGTAGACTCTAAGTGTGTGAGACTTAGTGGTGGCCGATTTCATAAGAAAGTATACTACTCTCTCAAAGTTTTCCATACGTTTGTGGTGATTTGTGATTCCATTTGAGGCATTCACACTATTGGTGCTTGGCTCTCAAAGTCCAAACAATCAACCATCATCAAAAGGTATGTATTTCTACTAGTAGTTTTATGATTCATAATCCTTATGCTATGCTAGTTAGGAAGAAACCTTGGATGTTATTATTTGCATGTATTTTAGAAGAAAACATAGATCCAAGGTTTATTAGGGTTGCATGCACACTTAGGAAGTGTTAGATTGTTCAAATCCCAATAGTGGTATCCGAGCCTAGGCTTGTTTTCCTGAATACTTGATGCAAATTGCTGAAAAATGTCAAAAAACTGCATTCTGCACAGCAGACTCGCCGAGTCCATTCATGGTACTCGCCGAGTCCATGTGTATATTCAACCAACTCACCGAGTCAGTTCATGCACTCGACGAGTTGGCAGGCTGAGTGCAGATTTTCATGTTTGGTGCTGGACTTGGTCTAGAATCATTACCTTAAACTATTTTGGACTCATAAAAACTGTTTTTGATGTGGTAATGATGATGGTGGACCAATTTCAAAGTTATAATCAAAATTTCAAGTTTATATGTGTTCATATGATTCTTGATATTGTTGATGTGAATGTTCATGTTCATATGAGTTTTGTTAGATCATAGGAATTATTTGCAAATTGTTTGTTAGTTAATTCTTGATCTTAATGTGTTTTAATGGAATTCATAATTTTTCCTCAAGTTATGGAATTCCAAAAGTTTTTCCTTTTAAATGTTTTTTAAGAAGTCATAAGTTACACTTTTGAAGAGTTTTTCTAATAAATGCTTTTATGGACTTCATAACTTGTCCTCAAGTTATCGATTTCCAAGAGACTCTTCATTAAAAGTATTAAACACTTAATTAAAACTCATAAGTTATGAATATCCAAAAGTTTATGAATTGTTCAAAACTTTCCCTCAAGTTTTGGAATTTGTAAAGTCTCACACAAACTTTAATTCCATACCCTAGAGTTTTAAAAGTTAAAATTCAACACTTATACTATTTATAACATTAATGGTTAATTATTATATATATGTATAAGAACAATTCGTTTTACCGTTAGTAGGCCTCATTCACGAAGTCGGTCTATAAGGTGGATATAAGGTTGTTGCCTATAAAATGGAAACTTAATGGGTGTCCATTCTCATCCACCGCTTGCTTGATCGGTGGAGGGTCGTTAGCCAAACGGGTAGTACAATGACTATAAATCCTCATTAAAAGTATAATGATTATTATAAAGTAACTAAATATTTTTTTTATTTAATTCCCAATCTTAGTTACTTTAGGAAAAATGTGAATGTGGTGCTAGCCCATGGAATTCACACTTTGTACCTTACCAAGTCATTGGTGGAGCGTGTGTGGTTAACCGACACACTAACTTGGACTAGTAAGGACCACGATGGGTGACTTAATGTTTGTCATAGATCAATGGAGAAGGTGTGGTTAACTAGCACATTGATTAGGTGATAATATTAAGGGTACCAACTGAATTGGTATGGTTATTCACACCTTGTTTTGTGATCCTCGGCATCCCAGTCACAAAATTTGAGAGGGCACACTCGAGATTGAAACATGCCATTGAAAAGTTCAATGAATCTCAAAAGATCTAGGAATTTCAAATCCAATTGAAACCTAATAAATTATTTCGTTTTTCATAATGGAAATTGGTGAATCGTCATTCGCTTACCTTCAAATATTTTATAGCTTGGATTACGACATCCCTCTTCCAAGTTATAAAATATTGTTTTGGGTCCTAGACTTAATATTTCATATTGGGTGTTATATTAAGGACTTTGAATCAACTAACTTGATTTTCTCCCATTATAGATGTCTGGTTCAGACAACTATGATCTTCCCAAATCTCTTGAAGATGGTGTCCCTTAACATCATGCTTCACTTCCTCCACCTCCTCCAATTATTCTCCCTCACCCACAAGTTCTTGAAAAGTTTAAAGTCACTCAATACCTATTGGCAAGCATAGTCTATGTGTGCTCACATCCTGATGATAAAGTCACATATTGACAAGCCAGGAGATTTGGGTGTCAAAGTCTCGTGAAAGTTGGATGTTCAATCACTTTCTTAGTAACATAGTGAGTCTCTTTGGGACTACTATGAGACAGACTATGACATGAACCTTAATGCTCTTATCTATTTGCTTGGTGTTGTGGAATCAACAATGATTTGGAACACCAGTAAAGCAAATTTGATTAAAAGAACAACTTCCCAAGTCTTAAATGGACATTGACAATGGTAGCATTGGATATCTAGAAAAAGATTTCTCTTCCCAATGGAAAGGGATCGGCCATAGTCAACTCGGTTGACCAAATGGTAAAGAGAAAGGCTAAGTCTGAGATAGTCTCATGTGCCATTACCAAAGGGTCTATATGTTTTATTGCCAAAGGGAGGGACACTGATTGCGAAGCTGTCATCTTTACCTGAAAGATCATAAGATTGATCAACTCAAAAAGTTTGACTCTACTTTAGTTAAAGTCCCCTAACTTACTCTATTAAGTTTCTATTTGGAGATTCTTATTACATAATGTGAATGGGTCACATGTTGATGTTTTTTTAAGAATCAAAGAAAACATAGGAAGCTTAAAGTAAGTATATGTTGATTCTGATTGCAAAGGTGGGTTTCGATCGTATGGTTCGGTAATCAGAATTTTGAGCTGTTACTTAAGAGTTATAATATATTGCTTATGAATAAATAACAACAAGGTTTTCATGTGGATTGTAAGGATGAGTTTTTCCGCAAAGTTTTAAAATAAAAGAAAAAAGGGTTTTAATTTTATTTATTTTAAAAATATCCTTATAATGACATCTGTGGAAAATTGTTGCTTATATGTTTCCAGTAATAGCAATATTGGAAAGTGGATTTGATTCTTTCATTTGTGGTAGTGTCCGAATTTACCAAATGAAGAAAGTTTTTCATCACCCAAGTTTCAATTGGACAGAAACTTGGAATCATACAAGTTGTATTGTATGATGAATGAGAATTTTCATCTTTGAAAATTAAGACTAATTCTTTGATCACATGTATATGTGAGTCAATTGAAGGACTAAGGAATTACGTACACTGGGTGTGCGTTGGTCAAGGTCCACCACAAAGATTGATTTGTCATGATTTACTAAAGATTAGTAAATATGATTATACTTATAAGGTTAAGTATAATTCTATAACATTGGAAAGGATACAATGTATGAAAAAACAAATCAGAAGAATCAACTTAGGCAGAAAGATAAAAGTTTCTCAAATCTGAAAGGATGAGAGAGTACTTTAGTATCATATTTCATGATCATCTTAATGATTATGAAACCATATCACAAATTCATACTCTAACGACATCTTAGTGCATTATTATGGCTAATAAGAGAGGTCATGAATTGTTGCATTGGTTAAAATCAAAAAGATGAGTCACACTTCGTTCCAAAACAATTCTTAGAGTCATACTCCAAGATTGTAACATTGAGTGACATAAAGTAAGGTTTAAAACACTTATCAAATGTAGTGTAAAATGTTTCTACCCTTGTACATTTGAGATTGGTAAGTTGTGATGTCTTGGGTGAGACAAAGACCAACTAAGACCAATTGTGTGAAGTGTTAGTCTTGATAAGAATCCGCACTATCCCTTGAATGTTTGTTTTGTCAAGGAATGGTTCTTTACTAGGGAAACTTATATGTCAAGGGGACAGTGGGAGCCTTAAAGATCCTGAAAGAGTTTCAAGATTTAATCAAGAGTAAAACCTGTAATTTATCACTAGCACACGACTTAAGGTTTGAAACCTATCGTGTTGACATAATTCTTATTTTTGTACCTACTTCAAATAAGTTGAATTTGCATGTGAGTTATCAGTGTTCAACTTGGAAGCATTGGTGGGCCTTGTGCTACCAAGGTGACAAGAAACTAAGATTGAACAAGTTTAATCCATGTAAGGATGAATTTGTTACTAACCTTATCTTGTGATTATGGTTTTTACAAATTCACATGGATAGGAACTCATACACTATAAAATCTAAGTGTCATAAGGTTTCTCTCCGATTCATGAAAATGATGGTGAGGAAACGCTTTCATTTAGTAGATTTTACGTAGATATCAATTGTGTTATTTGCGTTTTCAAAAGTCGTTAGTGGAGCGTATGTGGTTAACCGGCACACTAACATGGACTTGTGAGAAATGGAAAAGGTCTAAGAAATTGAGACTATGATTACGGCATCTCTTTTCATAGTTCTTGAAATTGCTTAGACACACAGGTGAGCTATCTACGGAAAGGTGTATGAATCTAAATTTTAGAAGTCCAACCGATTTCTGAATACATGTCAAAGCTAGTGGGAGCATAAGTGTTATGCTAATAATCATCATGTTAGTGGGAGCATGATAATTATGATTAGTATTGCAAGTTAGAAATGTTAATTATAGAAAACCAAGTTTCAATTCGTGAAGTTGCAGGGGTTGAAAAGTTGTTTTGCTATAATTAAGGGAGAGGAAATTATACTTCATTTCAATTCTAAAGCTTAGATTGAGATTTTAATCATCTTTAGTCAAGAATATATATATATATATATATATATATATATATATATATATATATATATATATATATATATATATATATGAATTTTATGTTGGAATGGTTCAACTTGAAGAAATTCTATATATATTGCATTTTCAAAATTCGATTATGATTACGGCATCTCTCTTCATAGTTAAATTTTTAAAACATGGCGAATAAAAAATATTGTAGCAAAAGACTGGTCTAGTATCATGTCTTTATGTCAAACATCATGAATCGTGTCCCATATGCTTCGGATATAGGATCGATTGCATGTGCTATAATATTCATATTTTCTAAATTTTTCAAATGCTTAAGGCATTAAGAAGGGAAAAGTCTAGAACTGGATATGACTAAAGTGATTAAGCAATTGTCGAGGACAATCTGAGGTTTGCCAAAGATTGGTTGCTCAGGGAAAGTTGGAAGTATGATGTAAGTTGTCGGAAAGGACCGTATTGACATGTTCTGAAAAGAAGTAACTCTTGTTCGGAAGTGATAGTCAAAATGGGACTATGGAAATGTCTCCATAGGTGGAAGTTATTCAATCTATGTAAGATTAGAAAACCTTAATGCAAGAAGGATGTTCAAAGAAATGTACTTTAAATATAAGACTTCCGTTCCATAGAAGTTGACCTTCTTTGGAATACTCTGTAATGACTAGTGACAAGGTTTTGGTGACTTTGTGAATAATCATTACAAGAGGAACATTGCATAAAAGTTTAAAATCTAACAGATTTTTGGTAAATGATAGGAATCGGGGATTCTCACATTTACAATAAGGATTTGGGATTGTGAAATGAGCATCATTGGAATCATGTTCAATTGATCTACATCAAAATGTAAGGATCATAGACAAACATAGTGTGCATACTTGGAGTATGGCATAAATATTGTTTAGAAAAACACAGAGTACATGCCAGGAGCATGGGATGACTATTGTTTTTATTCAAGTCTTAAGTTGATTGTTTGAAACATTATACAATGAATAATGTGTAATCAATATGGTGATAAATAAAAGGTGGTTCTATTTATATTCAAAAGGGTTCTGAGACCATATTGGATTCGATTATTATTGTGTTTCACTTTGCATGTTTTGACTTCCAAAATAGCTAGGTTATTCTTTCTGAATGACTAAGTTATTTAAACACTCCACAGTCGTTCATATGTTGGAAGTAGGTATGAATCAAGACTGTCATGAATCGAGTTTGTAGATGGCTAAATGGGTTTAGTCATAGCAATGGTTGCTACAACATTCATGAGTGCTCAGAAGTTATGAGTATTGGAATAAACCCACGCTCACTTGTATCACTTCATGGAATTTATCTCGAGTGATCGTGAGACGGTAATATCATATAAATCTTCAAACCTAGAGATATGAGTTGTTACCTATGAGTTGGTTGTGCATTGATTGCACGTAAACGCATCAGTAACTTGATGTTATAAAACGTGCCTTTGTGTACAATTCAACAAGTAGTAGAACAAGCATATGAGTCGAAGTTTATCTGTTCCCTCTAGAAATAGAAGCGATATCTGGGCCCCTCGATGATTTTGTTGTGACCTATGTACCGGCCGGTTAGAACTAAATTGATGTGTTCGATTAATTTCTTTGTCAAACAAATCGAAAATCAGGAAACAAACTGCTGGACAATAAGTACGACGTTGTTCCATGTATTTGTCCGGCTGATATCATGAGAACAGAGGATTATATGACCACTTATCTAAAATGGCGCTTCTAAGTTCAACAGCGTTTTCGAGAGCTACGATTGCTGGTTGGTTCCTGAAGTAACATATGCAAATATAGTTATTAGACTTATCCAAGTGGGAGTCTGTTGGATAAGGTGTCTAAGTCCATAACTTATTTGGTACATACTTGACCCGACCCGACATGGTCCATTTGGGTTGCACTTCACCCAAACGATTTATGGATAATTTTATGAGAATTGTATACTTACGATTTATTAATATATTAGAAGTTATAATATATTAATATGAAGTCATGTTATTTAATTAGTTTTAGTCTTAAATTAATTACGAATTAATTTAGAGATTAAAAAGAAGACTGATTAAATTATGGCCTATAATATTTTATATAGTGTGGGCTAATACTCATTTGTTAATGGGCTAAGCTAATATGGAAGTCCATGGATGATTCATGGAGATTTTAACCCATGGATCCTTGGAAAGGAAAAGACATGGGTTATTAGGGTTTCACCCTAACCATGCACACTACATAAAGAAGCATATGATGCAAGAAATATGGCTCTAAGAAAGTGTAGACTCTAGGTGTGTGAGACTTAGTGGTGGCCGATTTCATAAGAAAGTATACTACTCTCTCAAAGTTTTCCATACGTTTGTGGTGATTTGTGATTCCATTTGAGGCATTCACACTATTGGTTCTTGGCTCTCAAACTCCAAACAATCAACCATCATCAAAAGGTATGTATTTCTACTAGTAGTTTTATGATTCATAATCCTTATGCTATGCTAGTTAGGAAGAAACCTTGGAAGTTATTATTTGCATGTATTTTAGAAGAAAACATAGATCCAAGGTTTATTAGGGTTGCATGCACACTTAGGAAGTGTTAGATTGCTCAAATCCCAACAACTTGACATGACGTCCTCCATCCCCGGACGTTTCCGCCGTTCCGGTTTTGGGATGTGACAGATTGGTATCAGAGCATTGTTCATAGTGAACTAAGTATATCAACCGATAAAAGATATATGTCTATAAATACAATGGGGCTTAAGTGCTCTGGATAATGTTATATTTTAGAGTATAACTACAAGTTATAAAAATATACCTACTTGCTCATACATGTACATAATAGAACTAGGATCACGAGGAGAACAGAACTAAAAGTATTTAAAGGTTGGACATTGTCGTCAACCTAAAAAGTTATGTAATCATACCTAGGATCAATATAGTCTGATCAACTATATTCATTCGAGATGTGACCGACATGTGTTTGAGAATGATGTGGTGTTGCAATAGAGTTAAAACTTACCTGAACACCAGTCAAGAGAACGCCAGAACAAGTACATTTAGAGTTAGAGTACTATGGGAGTATTCTATGATATGATAGCGTGATAACAAGTTTAGAACATACCAAGTACATTACGTTAGAATACTATAGGAGTATTTTAGTCCAGATAAATAACTTATGTGATAACCTAAAAGACCCTTCCGGATAGGTCTATAATCTTATAGGGTATATTCATAAAGTTTTATATATAATCAAGATCTTATAGACATAGAATATGTGACTGACGATTCGCTATCCATTCCTTTTAAGGAAGTAGTGTTGAGGTGGAATCAATTGTTCGAAGGTCTATTTGATCTTCAATCATATACAATACAAACTGGTGTACCTTGTACAATTATAGGAGGTTTCCATAAGGATCACCCCATAGACTTACCTTAAAAGCTCATAGGTTCTTTAGTCACTTTCATTCTCACACGACAAGCCCAGATAAACGTAACCACTTCCTCATAGTAGACAACAGAAGAGTTCAGGAGTAACAAGGACAAATTCATGAGAAGATTTCAAAGAAAGATTAGCGGAAGTAACCAAAACATCTTACGCATCACACTAATAAATATTAATTAGGTTAATTTATCGAGCGAGTGGAAACACTGCTCACATTACATGTGTTAGAATTACTTTCTTACATGCAGCTGGTAACAGTTATTCGGGAAACAGATATTCATTTGAGGATAATTATTTCAAATTCATAGAGTTTATTAGGTATAGACTCATTTATGAATTGTTCCTAGAACCCTATGGAAGTCAGGACCCGATACATCCAGAACTAGGATAACCTTGTTTTTTTAGCTTTCGGCTTGTGTCCATTGCTATAGACTTATTCCGTCTCATCTTTGTTTTCTTATAGCAAATATGCCTCGCAGATCACCCAGGCACACTACTCCGATAACTCTCATACCTTCTCCACAAATCGATGCAGCAACTCTAAACGCTGCAGTAGCTGCAGCTGTGGCAACAACCATGGCACAATATCACCCCATCGATACAGGTGGAGGTGAAACGCCTACCGATTCTACTCAAGGTGAGGTCCTTGTGTGCCAGGGAGAGTTCTCCTACGAGGACTTCACCAGATGCCAACCATTGTCCTTTAAAGGGACTGAAGGAGTCATTGCACTCATGCAATGGTTCGAGAAAACAGAGTCGATCTTCGAAATGTGTTTATGCCCAGAAGGAAGCAAAGTGAAGTTTGTTGCATGCACCTTCGATGGCAAGGCCCTGACATGGTGGAACAGCCATGTTAAGTCACTGACCCTATCAGTGGCAAACTCAATAGGTTGGGAAAACCTAAAAGAGTTCATGCGGGAAGAATATTGCCCGTTAGGCGAAATTCAAAAGATGGAACAAGAGATGTGGAATCTCACTATGGTCGGCTCAGACATAGTGACCTACACCGACCGGTTCAGCAAACTAGCAACTCTATGCCCCGAGATGATTACCTCGGAGAGCAAGAAGATAGAAAGATACATTTGGGGTCTGACTGCTCCAACCCAAGGAAATGTGTTGTCGTCTAATCTAGCCACGTTCGTTAGTGCTAAACGCTTGGCTCAACGACTCATCGATCATGGAGTCCGCCACAGCATAAAAGTCCCTATTCCCGAGTCATCAAAGGAAGAGGACTATAATCGAGAGTCGGAGAACAAGAGAAAGAAGAAGCGAACAACACAAGACACCCCACAAGAGCAACCAACGAGTACTATGCACGCCGCTACGATGCCTACTGCTTCAGCACCTGCCAGTCGATATGCTGGAAACCTTCCGAAATGTGGAAAGTGTAATTTCCACCATACCGGAGTATGCCGAGAAATGCAGTGTTTGAACTGCCACAAAAAAGGACACACTGTCCATTACTGCAGGGCACCGGCTTAACCGATCTCCCAAGTCCTCGGAGCTGAAGAAAACCAAGCCTACTATGGTTGTGGTGAGACTGGACACAATCAGAAGGACTGCTCGATAATCCGGAACTCAGGCACAGATGGACGCATTCTGATGATCACCGCAGAAGAATCTACCTAGGAGTCGTCAACGAGTAGTGGTACGTTTTCAAAATGGTAGTTACTTTTAAAATTAATTTATATTCATATAAGATTAAAAGTTGGGGATAACACGTAAAAGTAACTATAACAACTCACATGTTGAAATAGGTCGTAATATTCAAGAGAACTAAAAGATCCCTTAGAGAAGCTATTATGACTCACCATATACATCAGGGTTGTGCGCAACTAAGATGTTGCAGACATAGAGTGAGTGACTCCGCTTAGGTCCCCTTTCCTTAATTGGTTGAGGATTTGAGGCAGGGATGCTCAGTCGACTGCATGGCTCATCTTAAGTATTCACAACATGTATATGACAGGAGATGGTAGTGGTACCATGGGGGATCATGATATAAAAGTATCCCTTTAGTAAGTAAAGCACTTTTATTTGTATGTATGCGCACATAGCGGTACGATACATAGGAGTGTTAATTTCAAAATAAAAAGCAGGAAACTCGAGAACAGTTACAAGGAGTACATGGTTGAACATACTAGGAGTACAATATCGAGCATACCAAGGATACATCCTCGTTTATCAAACGTTTCTTTCATTTGACCAAAACTTTGTTCAGTATAGAGTCCGTTTTTTTCTTTCGTCATGATTTAGCGTGGTCCTCACCATACTGAGTTCATATGTTTCTATCACCTCGATCGGCAAGTTCTCAAAACTTTTATCATTAGTATCAAAAGTCCGACCTGAATCAAAAAATTTATCTTTCGCATTCTAAAACCCCAAAGTACTCGTATGGAGAATACTTTGTCTTCCGAAGCCTTATCGTCAGATGTCTGCAGACCGTTACGAAATACCACTCGTCCAGCAAACCAAGTTCGAGCACAGAGGCTATGGACAAATACAGCCCACCTATTATTGTTTAGTGTATATGCGAGGGTGGTATATGAGTATGATTATGCAGATCTAGTATGTGTGTTTCCGCCCTATCTCCTATTCCCCGTTGGGTTGTTGACTGGGGCAGAGTCGCACATCCGACAGTCCTACTAATCCTAATTATATACGGCTTGTATACACGAGGTAATGATAAGATGGACCAAGTATGAATCCTATCAAGAACACCAGGGCAAAGTTGCCAGGTCTACGAGTGAGTATTCTAAAAATTAGAAGAGCTGTAGTAATACTAAGAGAGCTAATTTCGGGACGAAATTCCCTCTAATAGGGGATGATGTGACAACCCAAAAATTTCCATTCTGTAAAACCATCCACAGCAATCAAAGTCAAATTCGTTCTGCTAACTTTCAAACTTTTGGGATAAGTTTAAGTATTTCAGGATTTACACTTAAAGAGATATCAGGAGAGAGGATGCACTAGAGTATTGTACAACTCTATTTTTCCAAAACTCGTTGATATTAGAGTTCAATGCGTGGATAAAATATTTTCTACCAAAAACCCTAGGGGTATATATATGGTTCTTAGCCATATTTATTCATTTGTTACATTTCCAACTAGAGAAAAGCAGATTTCTCTCTCAAGGATCTTCATCCGTTCACCCCCAATTGTAAGTACTTCGACCCTAGAGTGTATTAAAGGGTACTACATGACTAGATAACATGGAAATCATCCATAAAACCGAAGGAAAGGGTGTTCACAACCCAAGATCCTCTTGGACCATGAACACTAAATTTGAGGCCAAAAGTGTGCCTTATGCCCCTATAGACGTTGGAACCGAACATGGAACTACCCTTGACATGTCTAGGCCTTAAAATCATTAAGAAACAAGGGCTAGAAGTGAGTTCACGGCCAAGGATGTTCTTGGGCCGTGAACTCCATTTTTTGGTGCCAAAATGCCCTAAATGCCTTCCTTAAGCCATGAGACTAACCTACCACATTACCTTGATGTGTTTAGGACTCAAAACAATCAAAATACCATCACACATAGGTGATTACGGTCGCAAGCTCAAGCAAAAATGGTCCAAGGGCCGAAAACTCAAGATAGGGGTGTTTTGATGCCACAAACACTTCCTAAGGCTTAGACTAGAATTTAGGATGCTTCTTTAGGACCTTTAGGACCCTAAACAACCCTCATAAACATAAATGGCCATGAGTTTACGGTTGTAAACTCATTAGGGCTGTAAACACCTCAAAAAATCCAAAGAATGTGGTTTTTCCTCATCCTAGAGTAGAGCTAAGGTCCCTAAATCATTCCCTAGCCTTCAAACTTGCACTTACCATTGAGTAACCATGCGTTTACGACCGTAAACTCCCTTGGGCTGTAACCCATGGTAGTAAACTCATGTGAGTGCCATTCTACCTTCCTTTGTTGAATCACATGTGATTCCGACACTTGGTCAACGTGTTTCCTAGTCCCGGAAGGTGCTTCCTTTCATATAGTTGTTTATAAACACTATATTCATGCCAATATGTGTCATTATATATCATTTAGGACTTATTGTGTCTCGGGACTTCATTCGTGGAACTCCTCAGCCGTATGCGTATGCCCGTTTGAATCACCCACATCAGGTGAGTTCGCCGTAATGAATCTTTTAACTATTTTAACTGTTTTAAGGGGGAATACAGGTTGAACACAATGATAATTGTGTAAATGTTTGTTGTTAAACATCTTTCAAAATGTTACTTATGTTATTTATAAGTTCTCAAAACATTTCAAAACTCGTTTAAAGTTATGTTACTTTATAGTTATACAAATCTTTGTTT
Organism: Lactuca saligna; assembly: GCF_052625555.1. Lineage (NCBI taxonomy): Eukaryota > Viridiplantae > Streptophyta > Magnoliopsida > Asterales > Asteraceae > Lactuca > Lactuca saligna. Next base: position 122,008,723 of record NC_136423.1, on the reverse strand, counting down.
TTAAAGTATAAGCATAACTTGGTAGATAAATGAGTCTTTTCAGTAACAGTCTAGGTAGAACATTAGTGAACTATTATAGGCATAGTTTAGGAGAATGCTATTCATTACTTCTAGTACAATGAAGCACACAAAGAAACAGTACCATAACAGGACAAACAGTGAAGAGAATCAAACAATACCACAACAGAACAAACGATAGTGAAGAGAATCAAACAGTACCAGAACAGAACATAACAAACAGGTTAAGTTGCTATAGCATGAGAACACACAAACAGGATCTAATTATATCAATGAATCACTAACGCATTAGTGATAGTTATATTGGGTATACATGATCATATAACTTTAATGTGAATTACACGGCTTGCAAGAAATTGTTGGGGTCGCGTTTGGTTCCCTAAATCTCTTTACATTGAGAGCCTTTAGTAGGGGTTCTAGCTTTCACATTATGACCATAATAAAATAAATATGTTTTTTTGGTTATTAGCACATCCGTATGTCATTATAAACGACCTCTGTGTACTTACTTTTCCCATTACTTTCATAAAGTGTCAGTACCACTTGAAAGTTGATCTATTTTCTAGACAAGATAGATATAAACTAGGGAGAATATACTTTTACATTTGATAAAGGAACAATAGGGTTTAACTCAGAATAGAAGATGCCTTGGTAGAAGGTTACGATTAAAGGTTAGGATCATGATGCTAACTTTATGATTCCTTGATGTATACGCTATAGGATACATATATGCTAGTAGATTCCGACAGCTAATAGGATGTGTGCTCTTCGCTGTAATTCCGGTTCCTGTTGGATGTGGGCTTGCACCGAGGTCACTCAATCTATTATCTACCCAAATCTATATATATCTATGCTTCATATACATTAAGTCATCATAAGGGTACCAGGTATGGATCAGGTCATAGGACACAGAGTCAACACACAGTTATTCTAGTACAAAACTTACTTATCAAAGTTAGTATTTTTGGTATACAAAACTAGAGATTTTCCCAGAAAAAGGCTTAATCCATTTTATTAAACCAGTACAGTTTTAGAGACTTTAGGTGAATTAACTCTATAACACCTTAGTTTATACACCATGTTGATATATAAAACTAATATCCAATAGATAGTTAAATGTATGTTTTCCCCCGACCTCTTGTTCCCATTGGATTGTGGGCTTAGGGAAGATTCCCCCAATTAAGTATCTACCCGATATCAGATTATATATAGCAGTATAAACAAAGCTATTATAAAAGTAATCACCATAGTCATTATTTTACTATAAGAAAAATAGGTTTTCTTAAAAGAACTCTCCATTAGATATAAAGGAACCATTACAAATAACTCCGTGAGTAACAAGTGAATACACCAAGGTTATATATGACAACAATCTAACAACCAATAGAATGTGTGCTATCCGCCTTACTTGTTGTTCCCCGTTGGGTTGTGAGTTTAGGGAAGATGCGCACAATCAATTGTTTATTTACTCTAAGTATATATAACTTGTACCCACTTAGTACGCATAGAAAGGCTTGTAATGTCATTTTACTTAGCTTCCATTAAAGTAGGAAATATAGGATTTTCTAGAGGAACAGGCGAACTTTTCAAAATAGAACTTACAGTTTATATCACTTGTGCATATACATTTTCAACCACATTTTACAGCTTACTCACATCACTAAAATCTTATGAACTCACCAGCTTAATTGTTGATCAACTCTTTCAAATAACTTGTATTCTCAGGAGACTATTAGACAGGTGCTCGTGCTGGGGATTCAGAAGATGGAGCATTATAGCTTCAAGTCTTGTTATGTTATTTGTTTATGACTTCTATGTTTTATGAACACACACATTGTAAACACTTTCTTTCTAAATGAAATGGTTGTTCATTACTTGCTTATCATATACATATCTCGTGATACTTGACATGACATCCTCCACCCCCGAACGTTTCTGTCGTTCCGGTTTTGGGGTGTGACAAAATCTAGGGTGCTTTACTTGGTGGTTGTAGAATTCACAAGAATGTCAAATGTATATGCTGGTGCTTAGAGATGGTGCTAAGAGCTGGAAATATGTTGCAAATGTGAGGGAGTATATGGTTAAAATGGCACTTAAGAAGCCTCCTGGAAGAATTTGGATACATATTGTTGGATCAGTTCATGAGTTTTGGAAGGTGATAGGAATCATTATAACCATGATGTGTCTTTGATTTATGAGATGCTTCTTTTAGTCACCATGGAAGCAAGATTAACTGTATACAGGCCTGGTGTTTATGGGTCATCTCAATCTTATATATCTCAAATGGTAAAGCTACATTATATGTTCTTGAAATTTTACAAATTTACATATGCTATGATGCTGTATATATCTATATTTTATGGTCACATTTATATAAAAATGTTTGTTGAAAATGCCTTAAATGGCTGTTATATGTTTAACTTTTTATTTTTATTTTTATTTTTTTTACAGTTTAAGATATGCACAATGGAAACTAGTGTTATGAGTTATGACTTGTTAAGGGGATAAATTGGGAAAGAAGTTGTTTAAAGGTGATATATTGGAAGACATGGAAGATGGTGTTTGCCATCCTTAATTATTAAGTTTGACATGTTTCTTTGTTGTTGTTGTTGTAGGTTTGACATCCAAAGCATAAACTATTTGACCAGTTACTAAAGCTGAAGTTGGGTTACAAGCCACAAAAGAAAACATACTTAATACCCTCAAATTCACTACACCAACAGATTGATTTTTGGGGGAGTCTTTGCATTACCTTTACTTGGTAATGAAGGGTTTCCAGCATATTGTATCCAAGAGCATCAAATGAAGAGATATAAAAGAAGGGCAAAATTTAAGAAATAGCATCGTACTTTGAGAAATTCATAAGATATAGCATTGAACATTCTTAATTTTGTAATAATTAATTACATTAGCTATATTTATGATTTGAGTACTTCTTAATTGTAATATATATATAATTTTTGTCCATAAAGAATATATTTGGAATTAATTATAGTTTGATCCCTCTTTTTTAAATTTATTACTTATTACATTTTGGTGCTTATACTTTTTAAATTTACACTTATTACTATTTGGTCCGTATAATTTTTAATTTAGCAATTATTACAGTTTGGTCCCTGCATTTTAAATTTGAACTTATTACAATTTGGTCCCTAGTATTTAAATTTGCACTTATGATAGTTTGGTCCTAAGATTTCAAATTTCATTTATTACAGTTTGGTCCCCGATCTTTAAATTTGTACTTATTAATGTTTAGTACCTGGATTTTAAATTTTCACTCATTACAGTATGGCCCCTGGTCTTTAAATTTGCACTTATGATAGTTTGGTCCCTGGATTTTAAATTTGCACTTATTACAGTTTAGTCCCTGGTCTTTAAATTTGCACCATATATACGAATTGGACAACAAATTTAAATTCATGGAAAGAAAATAAATATCAAAATATTTATTTATGTCACATACTAACAAAAATATCCATCAATTGAACCCTAATTAAGAACATTTACAACTTAAGCTAACAAAATTATCAAAAGCACCAACTAATTGCACGAGCTTTTTTTATGTAGACCCCCAAACTCCCAAATCACCATGCGATTTTGTATTGTTTCCACGTTTCCTAAAATGAATAAAAATATTATGTTCATTGTTAGTATTTTCATTTACTGGAAAAATGGAAATTTAAGTAACCATTTAGAGGTGGCTGTTTCACTTTGATCGAAACTTTCAGATGCTGGATTTTTACATGTTTTTTACTCACCACATCGCGGACACTTGTGTCTTCTTTTAGACTCATCCAATGATTTAATTCTATTTTTTCTTGCTCGTCTAGGTGAGCGTTTGATAATAGGTGGATATATTTTCTCTCCATTTTTATTGCCCATTGATCAAGTCTGGGCATCGGAGCAATTTGAAAAGCATATGTAGATTTAAATTTCTCTATAGTGAAATAGGGGTCAACATATTTGTCCCAGTTAGCATCCCTTATAAAAGCAATAAAAGTCGCTGCATGTACACATGGTCGACCCTGAACTTGCCACACTTGACAACTACATTTTCTTTCATCTAGGTTAACCTCCCAACGTGTTCCCTTGTACTTCACTTTAGTTTGTTTCTCACAACTTCTAGTAACTTCATATTCACCCAAGTTCTATATGAAAAATAAAAAACATATATATTTTCGATATATGTATTATTGAAGTAAAAAACTAAAACAAATATAGTAATTCGACCTAATTATTTAACATGCTTACCTTAGCGATGTCGTTGAGATAATTTTTAGCAGTAGGAACCAATACACCATTCCATTTATTCACCAAATTCCTTTTCTTATCAAACCGTTTCATAATCTGTTCCCTAATTATGTCAAGAAGATCAAGCACGAATTTATAGCGCAATTTACCAATCCAAGAATTAAATGTTTCTGAAACATTATTAGTGATGTAATCACACTTAGAAGTAGTTCCAAACTTGCTTCTACTACATATTTTTTTTGTGGTTGGTATATAGATGTGCAATAACATCTTCATTTTTATCACTTATTTCCTTTAATAACCTGTCATGCTTGGTGGGACGATAGGTTTTTGCAACAGCCCATACTTTGTTGTTGAAGAAGTCACCACGAAAGTGTTTCTTGAAGTTTCGATATAAGTGCCTTATACATTCTCTATGCTCAATATTAGGATAAACATTCATGATGGCTACTTCTAACCCTTTCTGCATGTACGGTGAGATAACAAGACCATTTGGCGTTCCAATTGATTTTTTGAGTGAGTCAAGAAACCATGTCCATGACTGTGTGTTTTCTGATTCAAGCACACAATATGCTATTGGAAAAATAGAATTGTTACCATCAATACCAATTGCAGCGGCTAGTACACCATTAAACTTTCCTTTTAAATGACAAGCATCAAGACCAATATACGGACGACAACCAGCAACAAACCCTCTAGAACAAACTGCTAAACAAATAAAAAACCTTTTGAAAAGCTTCTTTCCACCAACTTTGTCAAAGCCAATTTCAACAACGCTTCCTTCATTCCTTTTTAATAGTTCTTCTCTAAATTCATCCATCTTCATGAAAGAGTCTTCCCACTTACCATACATGTCAATATAAGCTTGCTCTTTCCCTCTAAAAACTTTTAGGTACGGCACATCAACATTGTAAGTTTTCATAATCCAATTTCTAAGCTCATATGGAGAGACATCCCTTCAGATTTCAACTTGTGAGTTACTACATTAGCAATCAAACCTTGAGTGGCACGCTTATTGCCACCCTTGTTGCTTCGAGTGCAAGTATGTACTTGTACCATTTTTTAACCTAAAAAAGAATTAAATAAACATAAATATATTTTTAATATAAAGCATGTTAAATATAACTTAACGTCTACACTTACTTCAACGGTAACTTCATCTTGTGTAATAGAAGCATGAATTCTCCACTCACATTCTCGGTTTTCGCACCTTGCTGTGAATCGTGTCGGATCACTTTTCTGAATGTAGTAGTTAAACTCATTTGTGACTGCAAAGTGGTTCAAAGCTTTCCTAAAATCAACCATATTTTCAAATTTTGAGCCAACTTCCATTATCATACTATTCTTACTAAATGAGTTAACATCATCATCATCATTCATTAGACCGTCTTCATTATCAAAACTGAGATAACTATGATAGATTTCATCACTAGGACAAAGTTCTGCATCACACTCATCATGTGGTTCATCTCTGTTGGTAGAAAAATGGTTAGTATGAATATTGGGGCTGAGATTATTCTCCGCTGTCACATAAATGATTACTTGTTTCTCGCTTCCATACATGCTAAGCATAGCAATGAACTTTTCATCAGAATCAAGCTCAAAAATGATTTGTCTGGTGCATACTTGTCAACGTAAAGAATATAAAATTTTGGGTTGCTCTTTGATGAATAACGCTTTATCACTTCTTCGCGTAGTTGAATTAACTTGTATAAATTTGTGTCTATGTGGATACATTTTTGAGAGCCAAAGCAATATATATGCCTACAATTGTTCTTCGTTAGCCGAAAGTAACCCCATATTTCAATTTCAACTTGAATATGGATGTTGGTATATGCCTGAAACTGAAACTAATTAGAGAAACAATCATACAATTTTGTAAAGGTTTAATAAATTAAAATTAAGATATTCAAATAAACATACTCGATTATTGGAGATGTAGCCCTACTTTCCCATATTGGTTTTGATGTGCCATCAAGGGTAATATCTTATGTTTGAGAATGATCTTTTGACATTGACTTGTATCGCATCTAAAACATAATTCTAAATTGGCGATTATAAAAATAGATATAAAGGTATAACAAATACCAAATGTATGCTTAAATAAATGTAAAGAATTAATGGATTGCATTGAAGTGGGGCCCTCACTAACATGACTTCAATCATTCCAGATAGTTAGTAATTCAAGATTTTAAATACAGTAGCTTCAAACATTAAACTCACAAAAAATTGACACGATGGAAAGAATTTAATGTAATCAAGTATAAGTTTGAGCACATTATTCGCATTAATTATAGTTTTTAAACCGTGAAAATACTTGCATTTAAATCTTTGTCAGTTGTAATTCAAGATTGTAAATACAATAGTTTGAAACATCAATATAACAGGGTTTTAAAATAGTCACGTAAACAAATTAAGCAACATCAAAAACCAAATTAAGGAAAGGAAAAATAGGAATAAGGCCAGCTTTGGTTTATCATGCATATAATCATGAATTGAATGTTCAGTTTACAAAGAAAGCCAAAAATTAACCTGGAGCCGATTGCAGCAGTGAAGAGGAGAACCGATAACAACTAAGTTCGATGTGTGATTGCTCAACGTGTGATTGCTGATCGACGCTTGTGTGTGATCGTTGATCAATGAAGATGCAAGGGAAGACGCAAGGGATTACGATTCATGAAGTAGGACGCAAGGGATTACGATTCATGAAGTAGGACGCAAGGCATCTGCGATTTCTATTAGTTCATATGAGGATGATTTTGGAATTTAGAAGCAAGGGCAAAATTATCTATTTCAAATGTTTTTTGAGCTTTAAAATGGTAAAAAGTATTATAAATCAATAAAAATAATCAAAAAAATAGATTTGGGTATTTATGATATTAAAAAACATTAAAAAAGCCAAATACGATATTTAGAATTTAAGTCGGGCAAATATGATATTTAGCTGTTTAGCAAGGGCGTATATGAAATTCTCCCTTACTAAAAAGATGATTTTTATATCGACCCTAGTGGTCATAAAAAATCAAATCTGACTAAGACGAGTATGTTATGTGGTTTAGAGAACCAAGATTGATGTAGCATTTGACTTAAGCTAGAAGATTTATGTAACGCCCGTAGATCAGGCTAGTCAATTTAGAGACGATAGGCGTCAAAAATGAATTTTTTGATGAAAGATTATTTAGAATGAATAATCTTAACTAAGTTGTAGTATATGTTACAAGGATTCCGTACATATAAAGAACGCTGAAATCCGAGTTATAACGAAGAAGTTATGACATGTCGAAGTTTTGCGATAGAACCGGCAAGACACAACGCGACGTAAAAAGTGAATTTACGTTAGAGCGATATTTAGCCTTAGATATCTAAATGAAATTCGTAGAATATGTTAAACCGTGAGCGTGCATAAAAAGAACGCCCAAATCTGACTTCGTATGAGAAAGTTATGATTTTTCAAAGTTTCGACTTAGCGGTATGCAGCCCGGATACTCGATTTGAGACCGAGCGGTTTTTAGTCGAAACAATCTAAATGAGAATCGAATATCTCATTAATTGTAGTAAAACGATAAAAAGATAGGCTAAAATGGACGTCGGATGAAGCAGTTATGATTTTATAACGAAATTTTCCTGTCCCGGCCTACTAAAAATAAATAACAAAAAATAAATTCAAAATTAGCCGACGGAGTCTAAACGAAAGTTGTAGAGCATAGTCTCACCTATGTAGGGATATAAAGAACATCGAAAACAGAGTTCGTATGAAGAAGATATGAATTTTTAAAGTTTATTAAATATTTTCGATATTAAATTTAAATATAAATTTTCGATATTATCCAAGGGGGGAGTCAGCAAGCTGATCCACATTACGCCCAGCATAATGTGGGATTACGCCCAGCGTAAATCGCAAATCCAGACCCTATAAAAGGGAGTCGAGTGCAGCCAATTCATTTGCTCATTTCTCTTCTTTCTCTTGCGTTTTTGCATCGTTTTTCGTGCAAGAAATATCCCGAAGCCCCGGTATCATTCCCGAGCCCCGAAGCAAGTCCCGAGGCCCCAATGATCCCGAGAAGTGCAATTCCCGAGCCGAAGCTTTGTCCGCGAGAAGTCCGGTTTTTGTGAAGATCTTCCAGATCTACCGAAGAATACTACTTCTACAAGCCGTAGTGTTGTCCGATCATCTTCTGATCAAGTGAGTGTGTAGTTACTTTCTTCTAACGCATAATTATGAAGTATTTTATACAAAATACGTGTTATGTGTATAATATAAAGTTGTTTATATGTGTGAGTATATAGTCACTTTCATCCTACACATAGATATGAAGTATTTGGTATGAAATACATGCTATGTGTTTATACATTGTTTGTTTACTTGAGATAGATGCAGAATGAATGTTTTATACGAGTTTTTAAATAAGTTGTATATGTAATTTATATCTATAAATATGTTGGGTAGAACATGGGTAGATGAAATAGTTGATGTGTGTTGAAAGAATGTGATAAGAGAAAGGTGAGGATATAATGGTGATGATAATTAGGTTATGATAGATAAGTGATGAATTATGAGTCCAGGCGATGTTGTGGCTACGTATTCATGCGATGATAGTCTATCCCTTATTATGAATTACGAGTCCAGGCGATGTTGTGGCTGCGTATTCATGCGATGATAGTCTAACCCTTATTATGATTTACGAGTCCAGGCGATGTTGTGGCTGTGTAATCATGCGATGATACCCTAACCCTTACTAGACATATATTGAGGGAGTGATCCCCGAATTAGCATTGTATATATGATACAGGCGATGATCCTTAGGAAAAGTTCTTAGGAACAAGCATATAAGGATATAAGATGTAAGGAGATGATCGGTAAATATGATATAGGAGATGACCCTTAGGATAATATCTTTAGGGAAGATTAAAAGAAGATAATGGGGATGGGTAATTGGGTTGATTGTTTGATGATTGAATATAATAATTATATTATTGTGGGTTGAAAACCCTATATGCTCACCAAGCTCCCAAGCCTGACCCACTCAGTTTAATTGTATCACAGGTATCGATACGAAGCTGCTTTGCACTGAGAGATTAAAAGACATGTAAATCTTTAGTGTAATTGAATGTAAGTTCTGTTTATGCTTATATGTCTGTATCGGAACATGACATCCCGAGGTTTTATTATTAAATGAAAATACATTCTCTTTGAGAAATGTTTTGATAAGTTATTATCATATCTTGTTTTGGGAACAAATTCCGCAACCATTTTCTTTAAAAGATTACTCTGATTTTATAAAACAAAGCATAAATAAATCGCTCTTTTCTGGCCGTGAAAATGGGGATGTCACAATTTAGGGGAAAGATAATCGAAGCGATCAGTAGAAGTATCGCGATCGTTGCTAAAGTAAGAAGCTTGTAGATAAAAATGCTATATGCTAGAATGTGATTATAGCACATTAGAACCTGAAGGAATGTATATTTCATTCTAGAATTCGACTCTAAAAGACCCGAGTCTAAGCGTTGCATCATATGATGAGAGGTTGTTAGAACATGACCCATCGGTCTGTTATGATAATAAAAGTAACGAATCTATATTAAGTTAAGTAGGAGTCTCCAATAAGGATCAAGTTTGTAACTTGAAGGTTAAAATTGAGAGTTCAACATAGTACAAAGAGCAGGTGCAAGATTGAGCACTGTCAGCAATCAAGAAGTCTAAGAGTTAGATACTCATTTAAAAGGACATAAGAGTTACGATTATTATCTAGGATGAAAAGATAACATATGGAGTCATTATACAAGCCCTGTTTTGTTGATGATTCTAGGACATAATCATCCTAAGGGGAGATAATTGTAACGCCTGCAGATTCAGGTAGTCATTTTAGAGAAAATAAGCATCAAAAATGACTTTTTGATAGAAGATTATTTAAAATAAATAATCTAACTAAGTTATAGTATATTTCACAAAGTCTCGATACATATAAAGAATGCTGAAATCCGAGTTATAACGAAAATTTTATGACCTCTTAAAGTTTCGTAACAAAACCGGCACAACGTTGTGTGATGTAAAAAGTGGGTTTATGATAAAATACTTTTTAGAATTATCAATCTAAACGAAATTCATAGTATATGTCAAACCGAGAGCGTGCATAAAAGAACGTCCAAATCTGATTTTGTATGAAAAAGTTATGATTTTTCTAAAATTTAACATATTAGTGTACAACCCGAAAATTGAACTTTAAATCGATCGATTTTTAGCCGACACGACCTAAATGACAATTGAAGATCTCATTAATAGGAGCGCAACGATGTAAAGACAGTTGAAAACAGACGTCAGGTGAAAAAGTTGTGAATTTTTAACAGATTTAACTGTCTAAGTCTGTTAAAATATAACTTTAAAAATAAATTCAAAATTAGCCAACAGAATGATATTTAAAGTTGTAGATCACATTGTCACCTATGTGTGGATATAAAGAACGTCAAAAATGGAGCTCATATGCGAAATTTAAGGATTTTAGAAGATAATTAGTTTTTGGAATAATCCTAACCATTGCTTCTTCCCAAGCCATGCCAACTAATGGTGACACCATGCACTCAACTCGGTGAGTTGTATGCTCAAAACCTCACTGAGTTCGTCGATTTTCTAGCCTATAAATACAGGCACAAATCTTCCATTTTCTTCACAATTCTCCCATTCTTTCTCTCTCAAACATCTCTCTAAATCCCTCCCAATCCTTACCACTTCCCAAGTGCTAACAGGCGAATCACAGAGTGCCAGAAGGCTCCGAGAAGAAGAGTTATCAGCTAGGAAGTTCTATCCCCATAGAGATCGGTTCTTATCCAAACCTCCTAGTAAGTGAGTTACGCTTAACCTAATTTAGCTATAGCTTATGCTTAAGTTCAATATCGTTATTATCAACTTATAAACAATCAATATATTAGAAAATATAATATACAGAGCTTTATTATAATATCTTTTAACGAATCGTAGTACTAAGAATCTGGTTTGAAGGGCCGTATAAGGTTATTGGATTTCAGAAGTGCTATAATGTTAAAATGGTCCCACCCTCTGGTGTATCATGTCTAGCCCTATCTGTACATAGTGGTTGAAAAGTATTGTTTAACACTTGTAAAGCAATATCACTCATAAATAGTCGCGATAAATATTAGACTAATATATAGCGTAATGATACTAGGTTTCATCGAAGGAAAACAGAATTGTTAGAAGTGAAGCGTTGTTTGAGTTTGGAATCATCACTTTAACAAGTGAGTGCATAGTTACTTTCATCTTTCCCATAGATATGAAGCATTTAATATAAATTATATGTTATGTGTTCATATTATCTGTGTTCTTGATATCTATGTTGGATGTGTAAAATATACATGTTTTACTCGATTTAAACTGTATATGTATTTTATACCTAGAATTATGATGGGTAAATATGGGTAGATTAAAGATGAGATGTGTCACAAGTAGCCTTTTTGCTAGGACATTTTGTACTCTTGTAAACATCATTAATTGTGATACATGTAACTCTAAGTTGATACTATGCACTATGGTTATTCAATGACAACAAACTGAATCACGCTCACAAGTGAGGTTCAAAACTCTATACAAAACATTTCAATTAGTCAATCATGAGATGAAAACCCTAGAAATCATGGATCATGTTCACGATGTGCTAGGATCCTCTTATTGTACCTAATGGACCAATAAACCTTCAACTTGAGTACTTTGGGCCTAGAAACCCTAATTAGGATCCAATTGGACCCACATTCATAAAACATAACATTTTGGGCCATGTGGGCCATAAATGATTCCATTTACCCTACTGGGCCTCAAACCCTTTAAAGTGGACTTCATTGGACCGCAAACCCTCCTAAGGGCCCAGTGGGCCAAAAATTTATTTAGGCTTCATAAAAATTAAGAAATGCCAAGATTGGGCCTAAATCATTTCATTCTTATTTCTCTAGCTCAAATCTCGGCCCAATCCACATTATGCATATACATAAAAAAATGAGGAATTTTGTGCATTTGACACCTCATGTTTGCATGGTGGGTATCCATGCAAACATCACTTCAAATCTCCTCTACCCCCTCTTCTTATTACCTCGGCCGACCCCCCCCCCCCATACCACCTCCATTTCTTCCAAACACTCTCAAAAACTCTCAAGAACTACTCCGCCTTCCTCCTAAATATTTTTGAGATTTGTGGGTATTCCAAGAAAGTTTTTCACCAAGATCATCATCTTTGGTAAGTTCTCACTTCGGTCTATGGTTTATCGTCTTGATTTCTTCAAAAATCTCTCTTTAAACCATAACATTTATTGATTTATTCATCCATGATTCATAGAGATCAAAAACCATCTCAAAAAGTTTGCTAGGGCCGAAATCCTCTCACATCTCCAACAAAAAACCGAATCCAAACCTTAAGGTGAATTCATACCCCCCCTTCATTTTCGGCTTTATATGAATTTTAGGGGAGAATACAAGTTACTATGTTATAGATCTAAGTACTATGCAAGTTATGTGTGTATTTCATGATTTAAGATATGATTATGTGTTAAAACTCTATAGATCTTGAAATCTCTAACCAAAAGTAGTGTTATTTGTAAACTAAAACAATTCATAGAACTTACTATAAAGATGAAATGATATACATGTAAAGATCCTTAAGAAACTAAACAAATCTTTAAAAAGGGTCCATTTTAGCAAATAAACAAAAATTTGGGGGTTTTAGTCTAGTTTCGGTTTTTTAGAAGGACTAAAGGAGTCATTTTATTTCAAAATGGGTCTTCATGATAATCAAATTTTTCAAGGGGGCCAAAAGTGTAAATTTTTGCATAATGGGCCTTGATTTGGGCCATTACGGTTTCTTAGGCCCAAAATGCAAAAATGTTGATTTTGATGGTGTAAATTGTCACTCTATACAAAATTTGAGCTAAAACTGTAAATCTTTGGATTTATGGGCTAAAAATGCCACTTCCATTGAATTTGGATCTAAAATGCTATTTCTGCAAAATTTGGGCCGAAAATGCCATACTTTTAAAAATGGGTTAAAAATCTCATTTTTATAAAGATTGGACCGAAATTGTCATACTTATCAAAAATGGGTTGAAAATAAAAATTCTTTTAATAATGGGCCAAAAATATCAATATTTTTTATTTGTGCTGAAAATGTCTATATATATATATATATATATATATATATATATATATATATATATATATATATATATATATATATATATATATATATATATATATATATATATATATATATATATATATATATATGGAAATCTCCATAAAAGTTCCAAAATTTTAGTCTAATTTATGGAAAAGTCCCAAACTAGTTTTTGTTTACATAAAAGCACAGAATACCGGCTAAAATTTCGAAAAAACCCTTTCTGGCCGGTTTCGAAGGTTTAACCGGTATTCTGTCCTTTTTTGTTAGTTTGCTCAAAATATTAGGACTTTTCTGAAAATTACCCGATAACCAAAATATTGGAACTTTTTTAAAAATTAATATGGAATTAATAGATATTATTATTAACAAATCATTTATAAACATAATTTTTTTATTATAAACAAAGGAAGTACATTTGTTGCTAATTTCTAAGAATAAAATGGTCAACTATATACTTCTCTATTGTTTGTTGACCACTTCAAAGTCTCTATGTTCTTCCTATGTATCATTATGGGTATTATAGTGATAAATACTCTGTTAGGCGTTACCAATACAATAGTCGATAATATTTATTAATACACAATCAATAAGTTTCTGCTTGCTATTAGGCATGGTGCTATATGATCACGTGTTATTAGAAAATATCATTACACGAACATATAGATCTTTTATTATGTTCTTTAACCTAACTACCACCTAACCTCCAAACAGTACCCGGTAACAACCATAAAATTACACACATCTATCGAGAGTGAAAAGTAAACAATTTGAATAGATAATCACCCGTCACTTGTTTCCATATAAATTATCATTCACGGTTCACTTTTCACATTTTATAGATGTGTGTTAGCCGATGGTTGTTAACATGTAAGGTATGAATGTTGGTTGGTAGTTAGGTTAAACAACATAAGAGAAACACCAATATTAGAGGAATGCTAACTAAGTTCATCTGACCATCATACCCACAACAATACATATGAAGAACGTAGAGAGTTCGAGCGATCAGGAAGCAATAGAGTACTTAGACCACCAATTTATTCCTAGAAATTAGCAACAAATGTATTTCCTTTTTTATAATAAAAATATTTTTTAAGTTTATAAATGATTTGTTAATAATAATATCCATTAATTTCATGGTAGTTTTCAAAAAAGTCCCAATATTTTGGTTATTATGTAATTTTTGAAAAAGTCCCAACACTTTGAGCACACTAACAAAAAAAAAGGACAGAATACCGGAAAAATCTGGAAAACCGGCGGAAAAGGGTTATTTCGAAGTTTTAACCGGTATTTTGTGCTTTTCTGTAAATAAAGTTTAGTTTGGGACTTTTTCATAAATTAGACTAAAATTTTAGGACTTTTCTGTAGATTTCCTTATATATATATATATATATATATATATATATATATATATATATATATATATATATATATATATATATATATATATATATATATATATATATATATGAGCCGAAAATGAAGCTTCTAATCAAAATGTGCGGTAGATTTCATTTTATTAAGAATTAAGCTCATAAAATGAAAGCTTTTAAGTCTTAAGGGGTTTAAAGTGTCAAGTTTTCCAAAAAGGTGACTAAAATTGTATGATTTCAGTCTAATGGGCCAAAAATGTCTTTATTACATAAATTAGACCTATTTGTGTGCAAAAACAAAAAAGAAATAACAACAAATGGACGAAATACATCAATAACATGTTATTGGGCCTAATACTCTCGTTACATGGTTAATGGGCCTTATGAGTCCATTTAAGTGTATATTGGGCATAATATTTCCATGACATGTTTATTGGGCCTTTTTGGTTCATTTATATGTTAATTTGAGCTTGATCTGTGGATCACATGTTTATTGGGCCCTAGTAGTTCATTTACATGCCTATTAGGCTTGAATTACCCTTTTACATGTTTATTGGGCCTTCATGGTCCATCCACATGCTAATTGGGCTTGGATTAAAAATCATATGTTTAGTGGGCGTTAAATGTCCCTTACATATCTATTGGACTTCATACAATCACTTACATAATTTGGATTTTAAAACTTAACACATATACGTAAACCATACATAGTGTGATACAGTACTCATAAACAAGTTAAGGATCTAGTGAGACTTGTCAGTTGGCACCTTTGAGTGTATAATCATAGCCTGTAGTTATAACCAGAGTCTCCTGGAGGGAGAGAGAGAGAGAGTTTTTGTATAGATTTATACGGGGGTGACACCCCCACGCCTTAGCTGTTCGCTACTGCTAGATTAGGCCAGTCAAGGGCGACAAACCTTACCTTAATCAGACCGGCGCCTGAAAACGCCAAGACAGGGGAACTAGTCATTATCAAGCATGGTTGTAATGATTCACTTAGAGATTAACTCCAACAAAGATATCGGTATACTTATACAAATCTTGACGACATTAAAAGCATACATCGACACTTAGTTTTAGGAATTCACGACTAAATTACTCTTAAAAGCAGAAAATATCAGATTTTCTGGGATGAATACATTCACACATTACTCTTACTTACGATAGAAAATACAGCATTTTATAGGCTGCATTTCATATACATTTCCAAAAACATAATACTCTCATGCACTAATACCTAATTTTGTCACATCACATTCAAACCATTTTTCATAAAATATCGGATTTTTTGGTGTTGTATTAACCATGCAAAAACTTTTATTCAAACATGTTTATGAACTCACCAACATTCTTTATGTTCACATTTTCAAAATAACTTGTGTTCTCAGGGAATCGTTAAGCGGATAGTTCAACAGCGAATGTGGAATTTATTGCATTTTGGTTATTATCATACATTGAACTTTATTTTGGCATGTAACTAATGAAATTATACTTGATGTAAACAATGTTGGTTGTATTTGGATATGTATGATGATGGTGTTGTCTTGTTTCAATTATATACATTGTGGTGATATTACAAGATGAAGTCATGCACAATCCTCGGACGTTTCCGTCGTCTGGTTCGGGGGTGTGACAGATTGGTATCAGAGCATTTTTTATAGTGAACTGGCATATCTAATCATACATGATACGCAACTATAAATACAATGTAACTAAAACACTCTAAAGAAATGCATACCTAGGCATACATTAAAACAATAACACTAAAAGCCTTTGGAGGAAACTGAAAATGATTAAACCCGAGCATTTATGTAGTCATATTGGGTATAAATATAGCCTGGTTAACTATATTTGTTGAAAATATGACCAACATGTGTTTGGGAGTAATCATAGCGAGAAATGGATCTAGAAGCTTACCTCATTTCCAAAATAACTCTAAGGAACTCAAACTTAAATGATTAAAAAATATTATAGGAGTAACTCATGTCTAGTTTATTCTTAGTATGTATCATTTTTTGTGCAAACGCTATGGCCGGATTCCATCACCCAGGGGATCCTTATTTCCCCAATCAGGGAAATAATGGATGGCTAGAAGAGCCAAAGGAGGAACCTGGAGAGGACCCTGCAGTGGGTCTGGAGGCAGGACCAGGAGTGGAACCGGAAGATTATATGGAGACAAATTATGAGTTTAGGGAGTCTGATGAAATTATGGAGGAAGAGGGAAACACTGATAAAGTTTCTAGTGAGCCTCCCATTCCGGAGACAGTACACGGGCACATTGCGATACCACAAAATCCTATCGATAGGACTCACGCCCTAAAGGAGGAGGTTACCACTCTTTGGCAATAGTTGCTAGCAACAGAGGCATGAGCCGTACGGGCTGAACACGAGAGGGATGAAATTACTAGGGAGATAACTGTAATGCCCGCAGATTCGGGCTAGTCAATTTAGAGACAATAAGCATCAAAAATGAGTTTTTTATGGAAGATTATTTATCAGGATTAATCTTAACCAAGTTGTAGTATATGTTACAAGGGTTCTGTACATATAAAGAATGCCAAAATCCAAGTTATAACGAAGAAGTTATGACCCATCGAAGTTTTTCGGCAAAACCGACACGGCACCGGGAGACGTAAATAGTGAATTTACGATAGATGACTTTTTAGCCTTATTAATCTAAACAAAAGTCATAGAATATGTTAAAATGAGAGCGTCCATAAAAAGAACGCCCAAATCTGACTTCGTATGAGGAAGTTATGGTTTTTCTAAGATTTAGCATAACAGTGCACAACCCGGAAATTAAATTTTAGATCGGTCGATTTTCAGTCGAAATAATATGAATGAGAAATGAAGATATCGTTAATAGGAGTTAAATGATAAAAGTACAGTAAAAAACGGAGTTCGTATGCAAAAGATAGGGACGAAACTTAGTCTCTACTCTTCGAGCGCGGCGAATTCGATACAGTTTGGTAAATCCGAGATAGAATGAGAATTAGACAACGATGTCTAAATGAAAGTTGTAGTACTCATAAATACCAACATGCGGATATAAATAACGTCGAAATGGGAGCTCGTATGCGAAAGATATGGACGAAGCTTAGTCTCTACTCTTCGAGCGCGACGAATTCGATATAGTTTTGTAAATCGTAGATAGAATGAGAATTAGACAACGATGTCTAAATGAAAGTTGTATTACTCATAAATACTAAAACGTGGATATAAATAACGTCGAAAAGGGAGCTCGAATGCGAAAGATATGAACGAAGCTTAGTCTCTAGTTCTCGAGTGCGGCGAATTCAAATACAGTTTTGTAAATCTGAGATACAATGAGAATTAACCGACGGGGTCTAAATGAAAGATGTAGTACTCGTAAATACCAATGAGTGGATATAAATAACATAGAAAACGGAGCTCGTACGCGGAAGATATGGACGAAGCTTAGTGACTACTCCACGATAAAATCCCTATAAATAAAGGATGAATCCTTCATATTTTCTGCACACCATAACCTCTCTTTCTCTCTATAACTTCTCTCTAGCCTCCTTAAACCCCTCCCAAGTCTAGGGAACCTCCCTAGCACAAGAAGGAAGCCCCGGAGCACCCGACGGCTCCGAGAAGAAAAGCTTTCGGATCGGAAACGCTGCTCCAGCGAAGCCTAGTTTTTTAATAAAAACCCGCTGTTTTGTCGAAGGAAATTGTTATAAGAGTAACGAAATGTTGTCTGAGTTTGGAATCACCACATTAATAATTGAGTGCATAGTCGCTTTCATCTTACACATAGATATGACTTATTTAATATAAAATATGTTTTGTGAGTGCATAGTTACTTTCATATTACATATAGATATGAAGTATTTTATATAAATTACGTGCCATGTGTGCATATTATCTGGATATTTTGCTTTCTATGTTGGATGAATAATTTTATACATGTTTTAAATGATTTATTTTATATCTATAAATATGTTGGGATAAAACATGGGTAGATGAAATAGTTGATGTGTGATGAAATAAAATGATGAGAGATAGGTAATGATAATTAGGTGAGGATAGATAGGTGATGATGAATCGGTGATGTAGGATGAAAGATACTATAACCTTGTCTGGAAATTTGGAGATGTAGTCATTTACAATAATATAGCTGGCGACCACAGACTATTATAGACAACCCCGTGGAAACACCAACAGGCTCATAACATGTAGGTGATGAATTACGAGTTCAGGCGATGTTGTAACTATGTATTCATGCAATGATACTCTAACCCCTTACTATGAATTACGAGTTCAGGTGATGTTGTAACTACGTATTCATGTGATGATACCCTAACCCTTGTTGGGCACATATTGAGGGAGTGATCCCTGAATCAATACTGTCTATGTGATGTAGGTGATGATCCTTAGGGAGAGTCCTTAGGGACAAACATATAAGGAAATGCGATGTAAGGAGATGAGAGGTAAATATGATGTAGGAGATGACCCTTAGGATAAATTCGTAGGGAATGTACTTAGGAATAAAGAAGACAATGGGGATGGGTAATTGGGTTAATTGTTTGATGATTAAACATAATAATTATATTATTGTGGGTTGAAAACCCTATGTACTCACCAGGTTTCCCAACCTGACCCACTCAGTTTACTTGTATCACAGGTGACGATCTGAAGTTGCATTACACTGAGAGATTAAGGAGATATAGATCACTAGTGTAAATGAATGTAAGTTCTGTTTATGCTTATGTTTATGTATTGATGATGAAATCCCAAATGTTTTAAAAGGAATAAAATTACATTTCTTCGGAAATGCTTTGATAATGAAATTATCATGTTTTTCTGGGAACAAATTCCACAACGTTTTTATTGAAAGAGATACTCTGATTTTTATAAAGCATAAACAAAATCGGTCTTTTCTGGCCGTGAAAATGGGGATGTCACAGTTGGTATCAGAGCATTAGTTTAAGCAAACTAGGAATAAGGATTTATTTTTAGACTTAAACTTCGAATGCTAAGCGATGATCATGAGGAGTATGTCTAATATATTTTAGGTAGTACACCTGAATAGACACAAGCAATAGCTTATTTAGGGAAGATGACTAACATGCTTTTTTGTGTTTAATAATTTGTGATGCTTTACGCTATCGTTTGATCGGATCTATGGTCTGTTGCCGACCGGATCTGGAAATTTTATGTGTTAAGATTTCTAAATGTTTAATTACGATATTAGAAGTGGCATATAATTTTTCGAGGTAATAAGGAGGAACACTCATCTAAACCTTCCTCTATCTTTATTCTCGTCTCGATACACCAAACGACATCTCTGGTGTGCAGAACATCATGGTGAAGACTCGTAGTGAATTGAGTAAATGGAGGAAATGAGAAGGCTTACGATAGTGAATGATACATATCACAAGATATCGTAAGAGTGATACCTTTCCTTTAGAATGCATCTACGAAATGATACGTCTACTACGGGAGAAGTACACTTTCGATTAGCAGAAAGAAAGATTTTTGGTCCAATCCATGAAGTTACCCCATCGTCTAACATTTCCATCACCAACTGAGCTGAAGCAAAATTGATGATTGAAGATACGCATGCAAGAAGTCCCAGTAGATTCTAGGGAAAATTTTATGATTATTTGGACACATTTGTATGTGTTAAAATTTGTTTTTGTGACAATAACTTGGAAAACTACGAGACAATACTTGGGATGAGTATGAGTAGGTGTGAATGGTAGTAGAGGCCTATACTACTGGAAGCACAGGACTCGCACTTGGATCAGGGAAAGTCACAAGGTTACCAAGAAGCTATTAATTGATTAGGTTTTGTTTGTGTATGTCATTACCATTGTTTCAGTAATAACTAAGAAGATGATTGTTAATCTTGATGGTTTTCGAGCAATACATCATTCCTATGGTGTATATGCAAACCCTAATAGCTTTTAGATCTAGTTTGTCTAATGAACATGCAATTGAATATCCAAAGCCATAAACCCTAGATCTAATAAACTATAACTGAAATTAGGGTTTAGATCTTACCTTTGATTGTTATATAGCAATAACAATCAATCCTTGGCTTCAGAAAGCTTAGTGCCTCAAGTGTTGAACCTCTAATGGAGTCATAAACACCACTAAGCAACTTGGATGAAGAGAGAAGAGAGAGGAGCACAAAAAATGGTTGGAAACCCCAATCCAGGTGTTAGCCACGTTTTTCGTGCCTAAGGGCTCCTTATATACTTAGACTATTAGGGTTATCAAGCTAGGAAACCCTAATTTGACTGCTTAAGCCCTAAGCAACCCATGGACCCCTTTGGAATATCCCTTGGACGAATTCCTAATGAGCTTCCCATAGAATTCGTCCAACCTATATTATTAGGTAATCCATAGCCCAATTGCAATTATCTTATAAATAAAAATCCAGTCCCCTAAGTTTAATTAATCTCTTTTAGCTACAAAATTAATTCTTAATTAATTCTTGACTAATATTAATTAAATATTATGATATCTCCTTTAATATATTATTCTTATAATATATTAATAAATCATAATTAAACCTTTCTCTCCTTAATTCATCCTACATATTGCTACGGTGAAGGCAACCCAAAAGGACCATGCTCATAATCGGGTCAAGTACATACCAAAATAGTTATGGACTTAGACACTAATCCAACAGTCTCCCACTTGGATAAGCCCAATAACTATTTTGCATGACTTCAGAACTTGATCAACAGTTGTAGCTTTCAAAATCCGTTGTCAACTTTGATCTTATCAGATACACATGTACTTTAGATAAGGGGTTATATATTCCTCCATTCTCAAGATATCGTATAGACACAAGACATGAATTTCAATCATTCTCTCTATATTGTTTCCCGAATTCCGATTTATGACGACTAACAACAAACTACAATTGAACACATCAGCTTAGTCCCAACTTGGCCAAGCACTTAGGTGTCATCACTAAATCATCAAGGTCCCACAGATATCGCTTTTATTCCACTTTGGGTAAAAGGAATGGATAAACTTTGACTCAAATGCTTGCTTGCTCTTACTCATCAATCACACACAACAGTATGTTTTATAACACCAAGTTACTCGTGCGTTTACATATTATCAATGTGTAATAGAATTATAATTACAACTCACACATCTCGGTTTCAAGAATATACAATATTATCGTCTCACAATCACTCGTGATAAAACCCATGAAGTGATTCTCGTAAGCGTCGGTTTAATCCAATACTCTAATCTTATCAAAGCATTCATGAACTCTGCAACAAACGTGTTCTATGTCTAAACACTTCAGACAATCTACAGATAGATTCATGACATTCTTCCTTCATACCTACTTCCAACGTATGACCGACTGTGGAGGTTCGAATGACCCAGTTATTTTGGAAGTCAAAACATGCAAAATCTAAACATAATAATAATACTTAATCCTATATGGCCCCAAAACTTTTGAGCGTAAATAAAACACTTTTATTTAAACACCATATTGACTACTCATTATTCATTGTTTAATGTTTCAGAAAATCAACTTACTACATGAATTACAACAATAGATGTCCCATGCTCCGAGCATGCACACTATGTTTCCTATGGTCCATGCTTGGTGAAATAGATCAATTGAAAACTTTTCCAATGATTCTCATTTCACAATTCCTAATCCTCACTATTAGTGTAAGAACACAAAATTCTTGCCACTATCAGAATATGTTAGATTCTAACATTTTATGCAAGAATCCTTTCGTAATGTCATAGCACTAAGTTACCAAGACTTATCCACTGAAATTACAAGGTTCTATATCAGAAATTGTTACAAAACAATTCTATAGACGTGATGTCTCTCACTCAAAGTACATTCCTTTGAACATCCTTTTTGCATAAAATTTTCTAATCTAGACATAAATTCTTAATTTCCAACTCCCAATATGGAAACATTTCCATATTTTCCATACGAAAACTCATCCTTAATAGAATCTTATCTATTCATAATAATGTCGATATGGTCCATCCAACACTATACTTCCAACTACTCACAAGCAACAAATCCTCAGTGAACTTCGGATCATCCTTTGACAATTGTTTAATTATTTTAGTCAAAACCGACTCTAATCTCTTTTCCCTCTTAATGCATTGGGGATTTGAAAAAATTTAGAATGGTCAAATATTATAGCATATACAATCGATCCTATACCCGAAGCGTATGGGACACGATTCATAATCTCCTACATAAAGACGTGATACTTTACCAGTCTTTTGCTATAATATTTCTAATTGCCATGTTCTCACAATTTTGATTATGAAAAGGGATGTCGTAATCATAACCAAAATATGAGAATGCAATTATCCTTTCCATATGTAGAATTTCCTCATGTTGAACCATTCCAACACAACATTCATATATATATATATATATATATATATATATATATATATATATATATATATATATATATATATGTATATATATATATATATATGACTAAATTTGATTAAAATTCCACAATCTAAGCCTTTAAATTTGAAATGAAGTATAATATTCTCTCCCTTAATTATAGCAAAACAACTTTTCAACCCTTGCGACTTTGCAAAGTATAACTCTTGTTTTCTAGAATTAATATTGCTAACTTGCTATACTTACCATAATAATTATGCTCACACTATTCTGATGATTATTTCCTTATTGGCATAACACTTATGCTCCCACTAGCTTTGACATGTATTTAGAAAATAGTTGAACTTCCAAAAAACAATGCTTATTGAATTCCTTAAGTTCATATCTCTAATACTAGATGCTTTGATAATCCTTTATCTAAGTTTCTTAATCTCATACACCTTTTATTAGATAGCTCATGTGTCTCTAAAAAATTTTAGAGCTCATGTTACTAAGTCCCAAATGTTCAGACTAATTGCCAAATCTCACAATTCGAACTGTGAAGAGGGATGTCATAATCATAATCAAATTTGAGAATACAATTTACACAACTGCTATATCCTTAAAATCTCTCTTAGTGAAAGCATTTCCTCACAATCATCTTCATGAAGGAGGGAAACCTTATGACATTTAGATTTTATGATGTATGCGTTCCTATCCATGTAAATTTTTCATAACAACAATCATAAGACAATGTTTGTGATAAATCCAACTCATATGGACTGAACTTGTTCAATCTCAATTTCCTGCCTCATGGCAGCACGAGTGCCCACCATTTCTTCCAGGTTGTTAAGCAGCTCGCCCTTACCTATCAATGTACTTTCATTGATGAAGGTGCTTTCCTTTATGCATTCAAATGAGAACTCATAAAACTCACATACATAGTTAACTCAAATGGAATGGCACAGAAACTAGAGTATGTCAGTCACGATAGGTTATAAACCTCAAGTCGTGTGCTAGTGATGATTAACTAGGTTTATTCTTGAATTTGAAATATTTCAAGACATTTAAGACTCCCACTGACTCCTTGACATACAAGTTTCTCTTGTCAAGAAATATATATTGAAAAAACAAATATTCAAGAGTTAGTGTAGCTTCTTATAAAGTTTAACACTTCACTCAACTGGTCCTAGTTGGTCTTTGTCTTATCCAAGACATCACAACTTACCAATTTCAAATGTACAAGAATAAGAAACTTTCTTATTCTACATTTAATAAGTGTTACAAACCTACTTAAGACCTTTTACTCAAGTCACAATCTTGACACTAAGACTTGATATTAGAACGAAGTATGATTGACTTCTTGATTTAACCATTTCTACAATTCTCGATTCCTCTTCTTAGACATGCAATTGCAATAAGACTCGCTTAGAGCATCAATTGAGACATGGTTCTTAATCATTAACACTTATCATAAAACACACTAAAAGGTAATCTCCCTTCTTCTTAGAATAGAGAAAGTTTTATCTTTCTACCTACTTGATTCTTCTTATTCATTATGATATTGATTGAAACTCTTTCAATCAACTCGGAATTATACTTAATCTTATAAGTATAACCATATATACTAAACTTTAGTAAATCATGACAAATATCTTTGTCTCTCTTTGTGGTGGACTTGATCAACGCACAACCAAGTGTACCTGATCCCTAGCCCTTCACTTGACTCTATGTCAAGGAATTAGTCTAATTTCCAAATATGAAAGTTTTTCATTCATCACACAATGCAGGTTGCATGATTCCAAGTTTCTGTCCAATTGAAACTTGGGCGATGAGAAACTCTCCCTATTTGGTAAATCCTCAACATTTCCATAAATAACATAATTAAGAATCAAATCCATTATTGCTAATAGTAGAAACATTCAAACATCAATTTTTTTCATACATGCCATTGCAAGGATAAATAAATAAGAAAAAAACAAATTTTATTTTATTACAGAAAAACTTTGTCCTTAGAATGCACTTCAATTGAAAAACTATGCTATTACATATTCCTAAGAAATCTATTCTAACTCCAAGTAGAAGCTCAAAATCCAATATTTAAACAATGCGATCGAAATCCATTCTTCTTCACGATTAGATTCAACTCACTTCTGCTCTTAAGCTTCATCTCTTTCTTCAATCCTACAATACATCAAAATGTAATCTTATCACATCATGAATTAAGAATATAGAATAGGAACTCAAAAGAGTTAGATAATGGATTTTACCTGAAGTAGAGCCATATGCCTTGACTCTCCTATCTCTTAGATCTCTCAGGTAGTTTGGGCAACTTCGTCTCCAATGCCCTTTCTCTTGGCAATAAAAGCAAATGGACTCCTTTGGCACAACACATGGGACAATCTCATACTTAGTCCTTTCTGGACTTCCAATGTTGCCAATGTCCATTAAAGTTTGGGAGTTTGATTCAGCAGACAAATTTGCTTGACAAGCACGCCAAATCATTGCTGATTCAACAAATATAAGCAAATAGGTGAGATCAATGAAGGTCACATCGTGTTCCATCATATAGTACTCTCTTATGAACTCACTATATGATTCAGGAAGCAACTAAAGAACCCAATCAATAACCGACTCACCTGAGATCTCGACACCTAACATCCTTAACCTGTCCATGTGTAACTTCATCTATAAGACGTGTGCACACACAGGTTTCCCATCTTTGTGTTTACTTGCCAAAAGGGCTTGAGTAAGCTTGAACTTTTCAATCCTTTGAACTTGTGGGTCAGGGGGAACAATTAGAGGAGGTGCAGGAAGTGAAGCATGACTCTCATTTCCATGATCGTATCTTGGAACATCATATTCATTTGGAAAGCTTGTTCCAAAGGATTTGGGAAGACCATTGTAAGATTTAGACATCAACAAAACAGGAGAAAATTCAAGTCAGTTGATAAGAATCCTTGATGTAACACCCAAAATGAGACATCAAGGCTAGGATCCAACACAATACTCTACAACCTAGAAGAGGGATGTTGTAATCTAGTTGCAGAATATTTGAAGGTAGGTAAATGAAGATTTACCAATTTCCACCATGAAAAACGAAAATGAGGTTTAGGTTTTAAATGAATTAAAACTCCTAGATCTTTTGAGATTCATTGAACTTTTCAATGGCATGTTTAATCTCAATTATGCCCTTCAAGTTTGCGACTGGGATGTCGAGGATCACAAACAAGGTGTGAATAACCATACGAATCTACGTCGTACATTCAATGATACTATCACCTAATCAATGTACCGGTTAGCCACACACGCTCCATTGATCTATGATAAACATCGAGCCACCCTTCACCACCAATGTCAATCCTAAATTAGTGTGTCGGTTAACCACACACGCTCCACTAACATTTGACAAGGGTACGAAGTGTAATTCCATGGATTATTATACAATTTCACATTTTGCCTAAAGTAACTATGATTTGGGAATTTGTAAAAGCATGTAGTTACTTTGAACTTCATTATACTTATAATGGAAGGTTTCTATCCTATCCTACCCGTTTGGCTAACGATCATCCACTAGTCAAGAGCGCGGTAGGTATGAGTGGATACCCATTTAATCGCCATTTTATAGGCAATTTCCTTAAACACCCCTTATAGACCAGCTTCGTGAATGAGGCTTACTAACAGTAAGATTGACTCTTATATATATATATATATATATATATATATATATATATATATATATATATATATATATATATATATATATATATATATATATATATATATATATAGTATAGAGTGTATTTTACACTTTTAAAATACTATGTGGTTTTATTAACTTTCTCTTTTTAATTAAACATTTAATTAACTTAACAAAACCATGTGGGTGTAATTTGAACCTTTTCAAAATACTAGTGTTTTAGAATCTAATATTTCAAAATTAAACTTTTTAATCAAATTTTAAATTCCAAAACTTGAGGGCAAGTTTTGAAAATTTTCAAAACTATCTAGGTCAAATTAAAAATAATTAAATTAAACAAATAATTGGTAATTATCTACATTTACCCTAATTCAATTTCTTGCAAAATAATTCATAAAATTACTCAAATAATTAAAGTTTATCTTATAAGGCAATAAATATTTGATTAATTGGTAATTATCTTCTGTTTTGGTAAGGATATTCACCAAAAATCAATAAAAATAGGATTTTATTAATTAAAAACGTTTATGGTAAGTATCCCGATCCAAAACAGCAAGAAAATTGCCAAAAATCGCTGCCAGACCCTTGGACTCGCCGAGTCAGCCTGGCTCGCATAGTTCATCTACTGACTTGTCGAGTCAGTCAAGCAGATGGTGCAAAAATCTATTTTTCAGCCAATAAACTATCAAATAATCATCAATTCATCAACAAACAGCCCTAGGCTTTGATACCGCTGATGGGTTTTGAGCAATACATCATTCCTATGGTGTACATGCAAACCCTAATAACTTTTTGATCTAGTTTGTCTAATGAACATGTAATTGAATATTCAAAGCCATAAACCCTAGATCTAATAAACTATAACTGAAATTAGGTTTAAATCTTACCTTTGATTGTTATATAGCAATAACAATGAATCCTTGGCTTCAGAAAGCTTAGCGCCTCAAATGTTGCACCTCTAATGGAGTCACAAACACCACTAAGCAACTTGGATGAAAAGAGAAGAGAGAGGAGCACAAAAAATGGCTGGAAACCCTAATCCAAGTGTTATCCATGTTTTTCGTGCCTAAGGGCTCCTTATATACATAAGTTATTAGGTTTATCAAGTTGGGAAACCTAAATTGACTGCTTAGGCCCTAAGCAGCCCATGGACCCATTTGGAATATCCCTTGGATGAATTCCTAATGGGCTTCCCATAGAATTCATCCAACCTATATTATTAGATATTTCATAGCCCAATTGCAATTATCTTATAAATGAAAATTCAGTCCCCTAAGTTTAATTAATCTCTTTTAGCTACAAAATTAATTCTTAATTAATTCTTGACTAATATTAATTAAACATTACAATTTCTCCTTTAATATATTATTCTTATAATATACTAATAAATCATAATTAAACCTTTCTCTCCTTAATTCATAATACATATTGCTATGGTGAAGGCAACTCAAAAGGACCATGCTCATAATCGGGTCAAGTACATACCAAAATAGTTATGTACTTAGACACTAATCCAACAATTCCGACCCTAGTGGTCTTGTGAAATTGAGTCTGACTAAAGATAAGTATGTTACCCAGTTCAGAGAACTAAGTTTGATGTAGCATCTGACCTAAGCTAGAATATTGAAGTAAAAGATAATCAAAGCGATTGTGATCGTTGTTAAAGTAAGAAACCTGTAGCTGTAAATTCTCCATGCTAAAAGGTGATTATATCACATTAGGATATGAAGGAAGGTATATTCCATTCTGGAATTTGACTCTAAGAGACTTGAGTCTAAACGTTGTATCACAAAAATGATAGGTCGTTAGAATATGACACATCGGTCCATTGTAGTAATTAGAGAAATTATCTTAAGTTCATTAAGAAGAAGAAGGAGTCTCCAATAAGTAATTAGTTTGTAACTCGAAGGTTACAACATAGTATGAAGAGCACGTGAAACATTGAGCACTGTATGTAGTAAGATGTCCAGCAGATAGATATTCATTTAAAGGAACATAGAAGTTACGGTTATTACCTAGTATGAACAGATAACGTGTGGAGTCATTGTAGACGTCCTGTTTTGTTGACGATTCCGGGATGTAATCATCCTAAGGGGGAGATAATTGTAACGACCGCATATTCGGGCTAGTCAATTTACAGACAATAAGCATCAAAATGAGTTTTTGATGGAAGATTATTTAGAAGGATTAATCTTAACCAAGTTGTGTTATATGTTACAAGGGCTTTGTACATATAAAGAACACCAAAATCCGAGTTATAACGAAAAAGTTATAACCCGTCGAAGTTTTTCGGCAAAACCGGCACGGCACCGGGAGACGTAAATAGTGAATTTACGATAGAAGACTTTTTAGCCTTAGTAATCCAAACAAAAGTCATAGAATATGTTAAAGTGAGAGCATCCATAAAAAGAACGCCCAAATCTGACTTCGTATGAGGAAGTTATGATTTTTCTAAGATTTAGCATAACAGTGCACAACCCGGAAATTAAATTTTAGATCGGTCGATTTTCAGTCGAAATAATATGAATGAGAAATGAAGATATCGTTAATAGGAGTTAAATGATAAAAAGACAGTAAAAACGGAGCTCGTATGCGAAAGATATGGACGAAGCTTAGTCTCTACTCTTTGAGCGCGGCAAATTCGATAAAGTTTTGTAAATCCGAGATAGAATGAGAATTAGACAACGATGTCTAAATGAAAGTTGTATTACTCATAAATACTAAAACGTGGATATAAATAACGTCGAAAAGGGAGCTCGAATGCAAAAGATATGGACGAAGCTTAGTCTCTAGTTTTCGAGTGCGGCGAATTCAAATACAGTTTTGTAAATCTGAGATACAATGAGAATTAACCGACGGGGTCTAAATGAAAGATGTAGTACTCGTAAATACCAATGAGTGGATATAAATAACATAGAAAACGGAGCTCGTACGCGGAAGATATGGACGAAGCTTAGTGACTACTCCACGATAAAATCCCTATAAATAAAGGATGAATCCTTCATATTTTCTGCACACCATAACCTCTCTTTCTCTCTATAACTTCTCTCTAGCCTCCTTAAACCCCTCCCAAGTCTAAGGAACCTCCCTAGCATGAGAAGGAAGCCCCAGAGTACCCAACGGCTCCGAGAAGAAAAGCTTTCGAATCGGAAATGCTGCTCCAGCAAAGCCCTCTTTTTTAATAAAAACCCACTGTTTTGTCAAAGGAAATTTTTTTTTCTGAGTAACGAAGTGTTGTATGAGTTTGGAATCACCACCTTAACAAGTAAGTGCATGGTCCCTTTCGTCTTACACATAGATATGAATTATTTAATATAAATTACATGTTGTGAGTGCATAGTTACTTTCATCTTACACATAGATATGAAGTATTTTATATAAATTACGTGTCATGTGTGCATATTATCTGGATACTTGTTGTCTATGCTGGATGAATGATTTTATACATGTTTTAAATGATTTAAACTATATATTTATTTTATATCTACAAATATGCTAGGATAAAATATGGGTAGATGAAATAGTTGATGTGAGATGAAATAAAATGATGAGAGATAGGTGATGATGAATCGGTGATGTAGGATGAAAGATACTATAACCTTGTCCGACAATTTGGAGATGTAGTCATCTACCAGAGTATAGATGGCGGCCATGGACTATTATAGACAACCCCCTGGAAACACCAGCAGGCTCATAACTTGTAGGTGATGAATTACGAGTTCAGGTGATGTTGTAACTACATATTCATGCGATCATACTCTAACCCCTTACTATTAATTACGAGTTTAGGCGATGTTGTAACTACGTATTCATGCGATTATACCCTAACCCTTGTTGGGCACGTATTGAGGGAGTAATCACTGAATCAATATCGTCTATGCGATGTAGGCGATGATCCTTAGGGAGAGTCCTTAGGAACAAACATACAAGGAAATGTGATGTAAGGAGATGAGAGGTAAATATGATCTAGGAGATGACCCTTGGGATAAATCCTTAGGGAAGGTACTTAGGAATAAAGAAGATAATAGGGATGGGTAATTCGGTTAATTGTTTGATGATTAAACATAATAATTATATTATTGTGGCTTGAAAACCCTATGTACTCACCAGGTTTCCCAACCTAACCCACTCAGTTTACTTGTATCACAGGTGACGATGTGAAGTTACATTACACTTAGAGATTAAGGAGATATAGATCAGTAGTGTAAATCAATGTAAGTTTTGTTTATGCTTATGTTTATGTATTGACGATGACATCCCAAATGTTTTAAAAGGAATAAAAATACATTTCTTCGTAAATGATTTGATAATGAAATTGTCATGTTTTTCTGGGAACAAATTCCTCAACGTTTTTATTGAAAGAGATACTCTGATTTTTATAAAGCATAAACAAAATCGGTCTTTTCTGACCATGAAAATGGGGATGTCACAATAACCGAGATAGCAAACCTTGTGGCACAACATTTTGACATATGATTACGCCATCCGACACATCTTGTCGCAATTAGGATCAGCCGTGTCTCATACTAGTATTTTGTATTTGTTATTTATTACTCTATTCATTATCAACCATATGTTTAAGTGATTACACTACTCATAGGGTCATCATGGTGATGGATCATATGTTTCCCTGTGTACTGTATGCCTTTTTGGAAAATTTTCATGTATTAAAAACGATTATTATTAATGGAAATGCTCTATGTTTTATCGTGACGTTGTTATCTGCTATGTGTTTTATTTTCTTGTTTTATATTAATACATTAAATCACTTAGATGCACAAATCTATTGGTCGAGTTAGTGGCATTCTAATCTGGGAATGCAATATGTACTCATCATCTCTCTGTTCCATGATAGAAAGATTCTTCAAAGACCAAACCGTGGGAAAAATGCGACACCAATGCCACCAGAAATTAACTCAGTCGCATTCCAAGCAGCAGTTTCCGCTGCGATCACTGCAACACTTGCGTATATTTACAACGGAAACAACAGAGAAGGCAATGGGCAGGGAATCAGAAGCACAAATCAAGGAACAAACCAAGGAACCGTAAGAACCTGCACCTACAAGGATTTCACCAACGCTAAGCCTCAAACCTTCAACGGGATAGGAGGTGTAATAACCCTGAAATGATGGATTGAGAAGGTGGAATCAGTGTT
The DNA here is from genome assembly GCF_052625555.1 of Lactuca saligna. Lineage (NCBI taxonomy): Eukaryota > Viridiplantae > Streptophyta > Magnoliopsida > Asterales > Asteraceae > Lactuca > Lactuca saligna. The sequence continues at coordinate 121,976,685 of NC_136423.1, read as the reverse complement.
TGAAATCTGCGGATGTCCGAATGAGTCCAACGTCAACTTTGCGGCCTGCACATTCGTTGATCAAGCTCTCTCCTAGTGGAATGGTCACATAGAGGCAATGACACTCCTAGTGGCGAACGCGATACCATGGGAGGAACTTAAGGAGATATTGTTACCTGAGTACTGTCTAAGGGGAGAAATTCATAAATTGGAACAAGAACTATGGAACCTCACGGTTCAAAACTCTGACATTGATGCATACATAACAAGGTTTAGTGAGTTGTCTCTTTGGTGTCTCGGAATGATCACGTCTAAAGGGAAGAAGGTCGAGAGATTTATCTGGGGATTGGCCACACTAATCCAAGGGAATGTGATTGCAGCAAACCACACCACGTATGATAGCGCAAAGGGACTAGCCAAGAAATTGTATGATCATGGCAACAAAAGGGGTGCCAAAACAGGAGAAGCGAAGGTTAAGAAAGAAGGGGAGAACAAGAAGGGGAAAAACAACAAGCGGAAAGGAAAACAAAATTCTGAATCATCAAAGAAACAACAAACTGTAACTGTCCATGTTGCTACTCAAGCTATCACCACACCACATTCTCCAGCCTCATCCACACAAAATAACCTAAAGTAATACTCAAGGACCCTACGCAGGTGCAACAAATGTAATTTCAACAATCATGGAGAATGGAGAGAGATGCACTGCACGAGCTGCAACCGAAAAGGTGACACTGCAAGATTCTGTAGAAATCATCCCCAACAAAATCAATAGTCAAACAACAACAACAACAACAAGTGCAACAATAGTAACAACAAAAACACCAGACCCGTTACGCCTTCTATGGGTGTGGAGAAACCCGCCATTTCTGTCACACCCCGGCCATCGGCGGAAACACCGGGCGGTGTAACATCATTTCTTGTATCATAGTTATCAACATCCTGAAAACACATGCATTTTAAAATACATCAACATAAAGTTGGTGAGTTCACAGATTTTGACTCCATAAAATAATACATTTTTACACATTCAAAAGTATAGTTTTGAAAGTATCATTTTGACTCTCAAACATTTAGTATATATATCCTAGCTATATTGGTTTACTTACCGAATAAGTGTTATACCTAAACAATCCTTGAACCTAGAGTATAAGTATAAATGTTTGTAATTCCATACAAACTAAGTTGCTACGTATAAATCTTATTTCAATTCTATACGAGTAAGTAGGATAGGTATAGTGGTCTACTTAATATACCAGTAATATACCTACTAGATTCTTATACATAGAGTATAAGTCTTTGGGAAACTTATACTTAACATTCATACTTGTATATCGACAAAGTATAATGCTTCTAAGGTTACGCTACCATGAGTTTGTGGCTACGACTGTATGAATTAGTTTTATACCTCTGGTTATTATTACAAGAATCACACATGGAGGTAGTACAAGGATTACACCTTGAGGTAGTACAAGGATTACACCTTGCGGTAGTACAAGGATTACACCTTGCAGTAGCACAAGGATTACACCTTGCGGTAGTTTCCACATATTTCATCGACACCGGAACGATAACAAATAAAAAGATAGTTCATCACTCACTTTTGGTTGATTGTAGCCAACAGTCACAAGTGGGGTGATCAACCCGTATACTAATTATACATGACATCCTCGCTAACACGGGATTAACGAATACAGGTCAGAGGACTTTCACTAATATCCCTAATCTTAGATGATGAATACAGTAGCTCATGTAGACTTTGACGACATTCTATAGTTCTAACAACAAAAGCATTTTCGTGTCTGAAACCCTAAGTTACTAGACTATGCTTTTAAACATTACTCCTAATTTCATAACATTTAGGCAGTGTAACAGCTATAACTTGAAGTAAAACTAGGTTTTATCTTGACATAAAACCAACAATAATAACATACTTAGAAATCAATATATATAACTCTCGAGTATAGCATCGAGGCTATATCACACATAGTATATATAGAACTCCCGAGTATAACTCAAGGTCTAAATTAGTATAATAACATGCTAACAAGTTTACGATAGTTGTATGTTTTAAAAATGTCATATATACTTTAGGTATATATGAGGCAAAACAATTATATCACAGTTAATATAACTATATATGTTGATACGAACATACTATCATATAAACATAATATTAACTTTTATTCAATATTTAGCATGTGTTTTCCCCCGAAAATATTTGAAAGTGGGGCCGTGAAACTCACCTTAGTAGCGTGATCTATAGAATTTAAACGGTCAGAGGCTCATCATAGTCAAGCTCGGGAAGGGAAAACGGCCTTCGAAAACGAGAGAGAATGAAAGAAGGTGTAAGGATTGAATGATCTTTGGTCGCTATTTATAGGGTGTTCTGGGGCTATTCACGTCGTGAACTTCCATGAGTCATCCCATAGCCTTAACGCATGTTTTCTAGCTCCGATTAGTGTCAGTTGACTCCTCACATCGTGAATTTTTAATGCTCACGTCGTGAGTCAAATTAGGGTTCTGACAGCTGCATCTTCGGAAGGCCATAACTTTTGCATACGAACTCCGTTTTTGACATTCTTTATATCCACGCGTAGGTATTTACTAGCACTACAACTCTTGTTTACACTCTAATATCTAATTATAAATCTATTTTAATGTACTTATATTATAGAGATTTTATATTGTTCGGTTTATCATAACTTCTTCATGCAAAGTCAGATTTAGATGTTCTCGATATTTTTGGAATCGTATGGACGTATACTTTCATTTATACCATAAAGTATGTATGAAAGTTCATATTTATATTAGAATTATCATGAAATACATAGTGAGTTTACTACATTACTAGTTTAACAAAATCACATTACATGATTGGTATAATCACATGTGATTGTTATTGACCTATTTTGACTAGTGTTACATTCTCCCCCCGTTGATAAAATTTCATCCCGAAATTTATTTTTAACTAGATATCACCGAAGGGTACTAGATAGCTTTCCTGCTTCCTATTACAATTGACCTACCACGACCTAACTTCCTTGACTCCTTAACTTTGGACATTCCTTCTTGATATATCCAATTTCACCACACTCAAAACACACTCTTCCTCTATCATAGTTTGTCCCAGTGTTTGTTCCTTGATTTTCTGTTGTATGTGCTTTTCTCCTACAGAAATTGGTGGTGTGTCCCTTTTTCTTGCAGTGAGTGCATATAAAGCAATTACCTAGATGGTGACGGCTACACTGAGTGCATTTTGGGGGTTTTCCCAGCATACTTCCTTGGTTTCATGGGTATTGTTGTTGTGGCTACATAATTAGTTGCCACATCTTGTCTTTCCTCAGATGATTGTATGCGATTCATCCCATTAAATTTGCACTTGTTCGTATGAGATTCGGGAGACTCAGCTATATGTTGTAGGCTTCGATGCGATCACCATTCCTTTGATTTGCGATGCTAGACCCCCCAGATATCACTCGATCTTCTTGTATTCTGGGGTTACTAGTGCTGGGCACATCACCGCAAGATCATTGAATCTAGCGGTATAAGCATTTATCTCTGAACCCTTCATGGTTAGGGTCCATAGTTCTTGTTCCAACTTATGTATTTACTCCCTGGGATAATACTCCTCTACTAGCATCCTCTTCAGCTCTTCCCATTGCATGGAATTGGAAGCATCAATACCCGTTGTATTCACATGGTTGTTCCACCATGTAAGTGCTGCATCAGCGAAGGTACACGCAGCAAATCATACCTTACATTCGTCAGGACAGAAGCTTATTTGAAATAGTGATTCTGTCTTTTCAATCCATTGAGTCAAGCTAACAACCCCTTCCATTCCATGGAAGCTCTTAGGTTTGCAATTCATAAAATCCTTGTAGGTACACATTCTGGTGGTCCTTACAATGCCTTCGTTTCTAACTCTTCCTCTTGTGACATTAGCAAGAGCTACATCGATACTCTGAGCTATAATTTCTTCAAGTTCTACTGAACTTATTAGAGGGTTTGTTTCTGGTGGTGGTCGTTGTGGTTGTTGTTGTTCTGGTTCTGGTCGTTGGTTCAGGTTTAGACGAGCGCTACTTCTTCTAGGCATTTTGTTTAGTTCCTATACATTTTAGATCACCAAGTGTTTAGTCTATCAAATATTACTCTCAATTTAAATAGTTCATATGATCTGATCATAATAAAATATAGTTGTACACCTACACCTATTTGTGATAAGATCGATGCACATATAAACTTTAGTTGGAATATCTGATCTAAATCCTTGAGATCAAAAACATTTCAGGTATTTAGGTGTATTCTCATCGCGGGTCTGAGTCTTCATATATGACTCTATATTTGTTATTTGTTGTATTCATGCACTATTAATGATTGTTTGTTACTTCAGGTCTAGCTGATAAGGCACCGGCCAGTCAGGACAGTCGGTGGGTAGAATCATTTTAGCATATAGCCGTTTTGAAATCCAACAACTCAAGCGACATGTCTATACTGTCACCGCTCCCGTAACTAGTCGTTTAGTAGAATCTTTAATAATACTTTATATTTGTAGGCTAAGGGATATACCTAAACCAAACAGAGTAAGCCCTAAACTATAGTCGTGCTTTCCTAAGAAATTACTAATTCTCTATAGTTAATAGCTCTGATACCAATCTGTCACACCCCGGCCGTCGGCAGAAACACTAGGCGGTGTAACGTCATTTCGTGTATCATAGTTATCAACATCCTGAAAACACATGCATTTTAAAATACGTCAACATACAGTTGGTGAGTTCACAAGTTTTGACTTCATAAAATAATACATTTTAACACATTCAAAAGTATAGTTTTGAAAGTATCATTTTGACTCTCAAACATTTAGTATATATATCCTAGGTATAATGGTTTACTTACCGAATAAGTGTTATACCTAAACAATCCTTGAACCTAGAGTATAAGTATAAATGTTTGTAATTCCATACAAACTAAGTTGCTATGTATAAGTCTTATTTCAATTCTATACGAGTAAGTAGGATAGGTATAGTGGTCTACTTAATATACAAGTAATATACCTACTAGATTCTTATACTTAGAGTATAAGTCTTTGGGAAACTTATACTTAACATTCATACTTGTATATTGACAAAGTATAATGCTTCTAAGGTTACGCTACCATGAGTTTGTGGCTACACCTGTATGAATTAGTTTTATACCTCTCGTTATTATTACAAGGATCACACATGGCAGCAGTACAAGGATTACACCTTGCGGTAATACAAGGATTACACCTTGTGGTAGCACAAGGATTACACCTTGCGGTAGTTTCCGCACGTTTCATCGATGCTGGAACAATAACAAATAAAAGGATAGTTCATCACTCGCTTTTGGTTGACTGTAGCTAACAGGCACACGTAGGGTGGTCAACCCGTATACTAATTATACACAACTTCCTCGCTCACACGGGATTAACGAATACAAGTCAGGGGACTTTCACTAAGATCCCCAATCTTAGATGATGAATACAGTAGCTCAGGTAAACTTTGACGAAGTTCTATAGTTCTAACAACAAAATCATTTTCGTGTCTAAAACCCTAAGTTACTAGACTATGCTTTTAAACATTATTCCTAATTTCATAACATTTAGGCAGTATAACAGCTATAACTTGAAGTAAAACTAGGTTTTATCTTGACATAAAACCAACAATAATAACATATAACACACCAGGTTTTATCTTGACATAAAACCAACAATAATAACATACTTAGAAATCAATATATATAACTCTCAAGTATATATAGAACTCCTGAGTATAACTCAAGGTCTACATTAGTATAATAACATGCTAACAAGTTTACGATAGTTGTATGTTTTAAAAATATCATATATACTTTAGGTATATATGAGGAAAAACAACTATATCACAGTTAATATAACTATATATGTTGATACGAACATACTATCATATAAACATAATATTAAGTTTTATTCAATATTTAGCATGCGTTTTCCCCCGAAAATATTAGAAAGTGGGGCCGTGAAACTCACCTTAGTAGCGTGATCTATAGAATCTAAACGGTAAGAGACTCGTCGTAGTCAATCTCTGGAAGGGAAAACGGCCTTCCGGAATAAGAGAGAACGAAAGAAGAAGGTGTAAGGATTGAATGAGCTTTGATCGCTATTTATAGGGTGTTCTGGGGCCATTCACGTCGTGAACATGATAGGTTCACGTCGTGAACTTCCATGAGTCATCCCATAGCCTTAATGTGTGTTTTCTAGCTCTGATTAGTGTTTGTTGACTCCTCACGTCGTGAATTTTTGATGCTCACATCGTGAGTCAAATTAGGGTTCTGACAACTGCATCTTTGGAAGGCCATAACTTTTGCATACGAACTCCGTTTTTGACGTTTTTTATATCCACGCGTAGGTATTTACGAGCACTACAACTGTCTTTTAGACTCCAATAGATAATTCTAAGCCTATTTTAAATTCCTTATTTTACAGAGATTTTATAGTGTTCGGTTTATCATAACTTCTTCATGCAAAGTCAGATTTAGATGTTCTCTATATTTTTGGAATCGTATGGACGTATACTTTGATTTATACCATAAAGTATGTATGAAAGTTCATATTTATATTAGAATTATCATGAAATACATAGTGAGTTAACTACATTACTAGTTTAACAAAATCACATTACATGATTGGTATAATCACATGTGATTGTTATTGACCTATTTTGACTAGTGTTACAATTTCCAGCACAACAGCCCAAAAGCAAACAATCAGGAGGTAGGAGCAGTAGGAAGAGTGTTGAACATGGGTCAAGGTGAAGCGGTGCAAGACCCCGCAGTTGTTATTGGTATGTCCCTATTTAACATCTCGTACGCATGCATCTTATTTGATAGTAGGGCACAACGAAGTTTCGTTAGTAATAAATTCAAACACTTACTAAACCAATCCCACAAGCTCAACGAAGCCTTCACGGTGGAAATGGCTAATAGGAAAACAGAAACAACCAAAGACATCTATGTAGGGTGCACTTTAACACTAAACAATCACTCCTTCCAAATAGACTTGATGCCCGTAAATATTAGGAGTTCTGATGTGATAATTGGCATGGATTGGTTAAGCCCCCACCATGTTGATATTATGTGTTGCAAGAAGGTCATTCGCCTTCACCTCCCCAATCACGAAACCCTAATAATCTATGGCAATAAACCTGGCGCCAACATTTGCCTTATCTCGTGCATCAAGGAACAAAAGTTCCTACACAAGAAGAATTACGCATTCCTCGCTCACGTGGAGGATAAGACCAATGAAGAAGTAAAAATTCAAGACATTCCAGTGGAATGTGACTTCCCAGATGTATTTCCAGAAGATCTCCTAGGAATACCCCCAGAATCACGAGTCGAATTTCGAATCGACCTGGTACCAGGAGCCACCCCAAGTGCCAAATAACCCTATAGGTTGGCTCCAGCTGAGATACATGAATTATCAAGCCAACTAAGAAAACTTTCGGATAAAGTATTCATCAGACCAAGCTTCTCACCGTTGGGAGCTCCAGTTCTTTTTGTTAAAAAGAAAGACGGATCCTTCAGGATGTGCATTGACTATAGGGAACTAAATAAGCTCACCATTAAAAATAGGTACCCACTCCCACAAATCGATGATCTATTTGACCAGCTTCAAGAAGCTAGTTATTTCTCCAAGATAGATCTGAGATACGGTTATCACCAACTCTGAGTCCGAGAGGAGGATATCCCAAAAACTTCCTTTCGAACACGGTACGGTCATTAAAAATTTATCGTGATGCCCTTCGGTACGAATGCTCTCGCCACATTTATGGACCTCATGAATCGAGTTTTCCACCCATTCCTTGATAATTTCATAATTGTTTTCATCGATGATATTCTTGTATACTCTCGAAGTGAAGAAGAGCATGGTCAACATCTCCGTCAAATCTTGGAAACCCTGCGAGCTGAAAGGTTGTATGCGAAACTCTCCAAGTGTGAGTTTTGGCTTTGTAATGTAAAATTTTTGGGCCATGTTGTCAGCAAGGAAGGATTCATGTAAATCCTTCCAAGATCAAGGCCATCGAAAGTTGGGTGATCCCGAAAACACCAACAGAAATCTGACAATTCTTGGGTCTTGCAGGCTACTACCGTAGGTTCATTCAAAAAATTTCCAAGATAGCCAAACCCCTCACCACACTGACACAAAAAGGCGTGGATTTCAACTGGATTGAAAAACAAGAAATTGCCTTCCAAACCTTGAATCAATCCCTCTGTATTGAACCAGTGCTATCCTTACCGGAGGGAACCGACGATTTCGTAGTCTACTGTGATGCTTAAAACTAGGGCTTAGGTTGTGTGCTTATGCAACATGGAAAGGTGATCACTTATGCATCCAGACAACTAAAGATGCATGAAGTGAATTACACCACTCATGATATTGAGTTGGGAGTGGTGGTCTTCGCATTAAAAATTTGGAGGCACTACCTTTATGGTACAAAGTGCACCATCTTCACCGACCACAAAAGCCTCCAGTAGATTTTGAATCTGAAAGAATTAAACATGAGTCAACAAAGATGGGTTGAGCTGCTAAACAATTATGAGTGCGAGATCAAGTACCACCCAGGAAAGGATAATATGGTAGCCGATGCCCTGAGCAGAAAACAATACTCAGTTTGCCGGGTGAAAACCTTAACCATAACAATTCAATCCCACCTAACCTCGCAAATCAAGGAAGCCCAAACAGATGCGTTGAAGTTGGAGAACATCGCAAATGAAATGCTGCATGGGATGGATAAAAGTCTGGAAGCCAAAGAGCACGGAGCATACTATTTCATTAATAGAATTTGGGTCCTTAGACTTGGGGGATTCAGAGAAATAGTCATGAATGATGCCCACAAGACACAATACTCCTTACATCCTGGTTTAGATAAGATGCATATGGATATCAAGCAACACTATTGGTGGCCAAATATGAAAGCAGGAATAGCCACTTACGTGGGTAAGTGCCTTACTTACACCAAAGTTAAAGTGGAGCTTCAAAAGCCCTTGGGATTATTACAGCAGCCGGTGATACCCAATTGGAAATGGGAAAGGATCACTATGGATTTCGTAACCAAACTACCTAGGATGACAGACGGGTTGGATGCTATATGGGTGATTGTTGATAGGTTGACTAAATCCGCTCATTTCTTGCCAATAAAGGAATCTTACAAGATGGAAAGATTGGCCCGAATCTACATCAGGGAGATCGTAAGACTTCATGGAGTTCCGGTATCTATTATCTCATATTGAGATAGTAGATTTACTTCACGGTTTTGGCAGTTACTGCAGAAAATAATGGGAACACAGCTAGATATGAGAACTACTTACCACCCTCAAACTGACGGCCAAAGTGAATGAACCATCTAGACACTTGAGGACATGCTTCGAGCCTGTGTGATTAACTTAGGCAAGTCATGGGATGCCCACTTTCCTCTGATTGAATTATAACATAATAAGAGTTATCACATGAGCATCAAGGTTGCTCCTTTCGAGGCTCTTTATGGTCATAAATGCAGATCGCCTCTATGCTGGTCTAAGGTGGGAGACACCCAGCTAGAAAAAGGGCAATCACTAGGCAACACTCTCACAAGACCAGAAATCATTCGTGAAACAACCAAAAAGCTAATCCGAATCAAAGATCGACTTCAAGCGTTGCAAGACCGACAGAAGAGCTATGCTGACAAGCGAAGAAATCCCTTAGAATTTCAAGTCACCAGGTGTTATTGAAGGACTCTCCCTGGAAAGGAATGATTCGCTTTGGGAAACAGGGAAAATTGAACCCGCGATATATTGGACCGTTCGAGATTCTTGCCCGGATTGGTCCAGTGGCTTATAAACTACAGCTACCTGTGGAGCTCAGCAATGTACACCCCGTGTTCCATGTTTCAACTTTGAAAAAGGGCTTATCAAATGAAACTCTTGTCATTCCTTTGGAAGAGATCAAGATAAATTAGAATCTCCTGTTCGTCGAAGAACTAGTCGAGATATTGGATAGGAAGTGAAGCGTACGAAGCAGAGTCGCATTCCGATTGTGAAGGTTTGTTGGAACGCTAAGCGTGGACCGGAATTCACATCGGAACACAAAGACCAGATGAAGCAGAAATACCCTCACCTATTCTCTTGTTCATAATTCTAGCATTCAAAAGAATGTTGGGACGAAATTCCCTCTAACGGGGGGATGATGTCACAAGTAGCCTTTTTGCTAGGAAATTATGTACTCTTGTAAACATCATTTATTATGATACATGTAATTCTAAGTTGATACTATGCAATATGGTTATTCAATGACAACAAACTGAATCAACATTCACAAGTAAAGTTCAAAACTCTGTACAAAACATTTCAATTAGTCAATCATGAGTTGAAAACCCTAGAAATCCTGGTTCAAGTTCACTATGGACTAGGATCCTTTTATTGGTCCTAATGGACCAATAAACCTTCAACTTAACTACTTTGGGCCTAGAAACCCTAATTAGGTTCTAATTCGACCCACATTCATAAAACTTAACATTTTTGTCCATGTGGGCCATAAATGATTCCATTAGCCCTAATGGGCCTCAAACCCTTTAAAGTGGACTTCATTGTCTGTGAACCCTCCTAAGGGCCATTTGGGCCGAAAATTTATTTTAGGCTTCATAAAAATCGAGCAAATCCAAGATTGGGCCTAAATCATTTCATTCTCATTTCTCTAGCCCAAATCTCGGCCCAACCCACATTATGCATATACAACAAAAAGTGAGGAATTTTGTGCATTTGACACCTCATGCTTGCATGGTGGGTATCCATGCAAACATCACTTCAAATCTCCTCTTCCCCCTCTTCTTATTACCTTAGCCGAACCAACCCCCCACCCACCCATACCACCTCTATTTCTTCCAAACACTCTAAAAAACTCTCAAGAACTACTCCTCCTTCCTCCCAAATATTTTCGAGATTTGTGGATATTCCAAGAAGGTTTTTCACTAAGATCTTCATCTTTGGTGAGTTCTCACTTGGATCTATGGTCTAGCTTCTTGATTTCTTCAAAAATCTCTCTTTAAACCATAACATTTCATGATTTATTCATCTATGCTTCATAAAGATCAAAAACCATCTCAAACAGTTTACTAGAGCCGAAATCCTTTCACTTCTCCATCAAAAGCCGAATCCAAACCTTAAGGTGAGTTAATACCCCCTTTATTTTTGGTTTTATATGACTTTTGGGGGGAGAATACAATTTATTACGTGATAGATCTAAGTTTTATGCATGTTATGTGTGTATTTCTTGATTTAAGATATGATTATATGTTAAAACTCTATAGATCTCGAAATCCCTAACCAAAAGTAGTTTTATTTGTAAACTAAAACACTTCATACAACTTACTATAAAGATGAATGTGATATACATGTAAAGATCCTTAAGAAACTAAACAAAATCTTGAAAAAGGGGCCATTTTTAGCAACTAAACAAAAAGTTGGGGTTTTTAGTCTAGTTTCAGTTTTTAGAAGGACTAAAGGAGTCATTTTATTTCAAAATGGGTCTTTATGATAATCGAAATTTTCAAGGGGGAAAAAGTGTAAATTTTTACATTATTGGCCTTGATTTGGGCCCTTACGGTTTCCTGGGCCCAAAATGAAAAAAATCTTGATTTTGATGGTGCAAATTGTCACTTTATACAAAATTTGAGCTAAAAATGTAAATCTTTGGATTTATGGGCTAGAAAAATGCCACTTCCATTGAATTTGGGTCTAAAATGCTATTTCTACAAAATTTGGGCCGAAAATGCCATACTTTTAAAAATGGGTTAAAAATCTCATTTTTATAAATATTGGATCGAAATTGTCATACTTATCAAAAATGGTTTGAAAATATAAACTCTTATGTAAATGGGCCAAAATATCAATTTATTTATATTTGTGCCGAAAATGTCAATATATATATATATATATATATATATATATATATATATATATATATATATATATATATATATATATATGGGCTAAAAATGAAGCTTCTAATCATAATGGGGCCCCGAGTTTCATTTTATTAAGAATTAAGCCCATAAAATGAAAGCTTTTAAGTCTTAAGGGATTTAAAGTGTCAAGTTTTCCAAAAAGATGACTATAATTGTATGATTTCAGTCTAATGTGCCAAAAATGTCTCTATTATATAAATTAGACCTATATGTGGGCAAAAACAAAAACGAAATAACGACAATGGACGAAATACATGTTGGGTTTTGAGCAATCTAACACTTCCTAAGTGTGCATGCAACCCTAATAAAACTTGGATCTATGTTTGTTTAAATACATGCAAAATAATAATTTTTCCAAGGTTCATAACCTATCTAACATGGCATGGGGTACTTTTAAACATAAAAGAATTAGATGAGATTACATACCTTTTGATGATGAGTTTGATTCCTAAGGAGTTTGAGGGCCAAGCACCAATAGTGTGAATGCCTCAAATGGAATCACAAATCTCCACAAACTCTTGGAAAACTTTGAGAGAGTGTACACACTTATAATTTCGGCCACACACAAACACACACAAGCTAGCTAGCTATTTCATGCAACATAAGCATGCTTATATAGTGTGCATGGTTAGGGTGAAACCCTAATAACCCATGACCTTTCCTTTTCCAAGGATCCATGGGTTAAAAGCTCCATGGATCATCCATGGACTTCCATATTAGCTTAGCCCATTAACAAATGAGTATTAGCCCACACTATATAAAACCAATAGCCCACAATCTAATTAGTCTTCCTTTTAATCTCTAAATTAATTCATAATTAATTTAAGACTAAGACTAATTAAATAACATGACTTCATATTAATATATTATAACTTATAATATATTAATAATCATATGTGTATAACTCTCATAAAATTATCCATAAATAGTTTGGATGAAATGCAACCCAAATGGACCATGCCGGGTCGGGTCAAGTATATACCAAATAAGTTATGGACTTAGACACCTTATCCAACAGACTCCCACTTGGATAAGTCTAATAACTATATTTGCGTATGTTACTTCAGGAACCAACCAGCAATCATAGCTCTTGAAAACTCTGTTGAACTATGAAGCGCCATTTTAGATAAGTGATCATATAATCCTCTGTTCTCATGATATCAGCTGGACAAATACATGGAACAACGTCATACTTATTGTCCAGCAGTTTGTTTCCCGATTTTCGATTTGTTTGACAAAGAACTTAATCGAACACATCAATTTAGTTCTGACTGGCCGGTACATAGGTCACAACAAAATCATCGAAGGGCCCAGATATCGCTTCTATTTCTAGAAGGAACAGATAAACTTCGACTCATATGCTTGTTCTACTACTTGTTGAATTGTACACAAAGGCACGTTTTATAACATCAAGTTACTGATGCGTTTACGTGCAATCAATGCACAACCAACTCATAGGTAACAACTCATATCTCTAGATTTGAAGATTTATATGATATTACCATCTCACGATCACTCGAGATAAATTCCATGAAGTGATACAAGTGAGTGTGGGTTTATTCCAATACTCATAACTTATGAGCACTCATGAATGTTGTAGAAACCATTGCTATGACTAAACCCATTTAGCCATCTACAAACCCCATTCATGACAGTCTTGATTCATACCTACTTCCAACATATGAATGACTGTGGAGTGTTTAAATAACTTAGTCATTCGGAAAGAATAACCTAGCTATTTTGGAAGTCAAAACATGCAAAGTAAAACACAATAATAATCGAATCCAATATGGTCTCAGAACCCTTTTGAATATAAACAAAACCACCTTTTATCTATCACCATATTGATTACACATTATTCATTGTATAATGTTTCAAATAATCAACTTAATACTTGAATAAAACAATAGTTATCCCATGCTCCTAGCATGTATACTTTGTTTTTCTAAACAATAGTTATGCCATACTTCAAGTATGCATACTATGTTTGTCTATGATCTTTACTTTGTGAAATAGATCAATTGAACATGATTCCAATGATGCTCATTTCACAATCCCAAATCCTTATTGTAAATGCGAGAATCCCCGATTCCTATCCTTTACCAAAAAATCTGTTAGATTTTAAACTTTTATGCAATGTTCCTCTTGTAATGATTATTCACAAAGTCACCAAAACCTTGTCACCAATCATTACATAGTATTCCAAAGAAGGTCAACTTCTATGGAATGGAAGTCTCATATTCAAAGTACATTGCTTTGAACATCCTTCTTGCATTAAGGTTTTCTAATCTTACATAGATTGAATAACTTCCACCTATGGAGACATTTCCATAGTCCCATTTTGACTATCACTTCCGAACAAGAGTTACTTCTTTTCAGAATATGTCAATACGGTCTTGCCAAAATTAACACTATACTTCCAAATGTCCCTGAGCAACCAATCTTTGGCAAACCTCAGATTGTCCTCGACAATTCCTTAATCACTTTAGTCATATCCAGTTCTAGACTTTTCCCTTCTAAATGCCCTGAGCATTTGGAAAATTTAGAAATGATGAATATTATAGCACGTGAAATCAATCCTATATCCGAAGCATATGGGACACGATTCATGATGTCTCACATAAAGACATGATACTAGACCAGTCTTTTGCTACAATATTTTTTATTTGCCATGTTTTCAAGATTTAACTATGAAGAGGGATGTCGTAGTCATAATTGAATTTTGAGAACACAATATATATAGAATTTCCTTAAGTCGAACCATTCAGACATAAAATTCATATATATGTCCTTGACTAAAGATGATTAAAATCTCAATCTAAGCTTTAGAATTGAAATGAAGTATAATTTTCTCTCCCTTAATTATAGCAAAACAACTTTCCAACCCCTGTAACTTCACGAATTGAAACTTTGTTTTCTATAATTAACATTGCTAATCTTACAACACTAAACGTAATAATCATGCTCCCACTAACATGATGATTATCAGCATAACACTTATGCTCCCACTAGCTCTGACATATTTCCAGAAATCTGTTGGACTTCTGAAATTTAGATTCATACACCCTTTCTTAGATAGCTCACATGTGTGTCTAAACAATTTTCAGAACTATGAAAAGGGATGCCGTAATCATAGTCTCAATTTCTTAGGCATTTGCCATTTCTCACAAGTCCATGTTAGTGTGCCGGTTAACCACACCCGCTCCACTAACGACTTTTGAAAATGCAAATAACACAATTGATATCTACGTAAAATCTACTTAGTGAAAGCGTTTCCTCACCATCATTTTCATGAATCGGAGAGAAACCTTATGACACTTAGATTTTATAGTGTATGAGTTCCTATCCATGTGAATTTGTCAAAACCATAATCACAAGATAAGGTTAGTGAAAAATTCAGCCTTACATGGATTAAACTTGTTCAATCTTAGTTTCTTGTCACCTTGGTAGCACAAGGCCCGCCAATGCTTCCAAGTTGAACTCTGATAACTCACATGAAAATTCAACTTATTTGAAGTAGGTACAGAAATAAGAATTATGTCAACACGATAGGTTTCAAACCTTAAGTCGTGTGCTAGTGATAAATTACAGGTTTTACTCTTGATTAAATCTTGAAACTCTTTCAGGATCTTTAAGGCTCCCACTGTCCCCTTGACATATAAGTTTCCCTAGTCAAGAACCATTCCTTGAAAAAACAAATATTCAAGGGATAGTGCGGATTCTTATCAAGACTAACACTTCACACAATTGGTCTTAGTTGGTCTTTGTCTCATCCAAGACATCACAACTTACCAATCTCAAATGTACAAGAGTAGAAAACATTTTACTCTTACATTTGACTAGTGTTAATAAATCTTCCTTTATGTCACTCAAGGTTACAATCTTGGAGTATGACTCTAAGAATTGTTTTGGAACGAAGTATGACTCATCTTCTTGATTTTAACCAATGCAACAATTCATGACCTCTCTTCTTAGCCATAACAATGCACTAAGACGTCCTTAGAGTATGAATTTGTGATATGGTTTCATAATCATTAAGATGATCATGAAATATGATACTAAAGTACTCTCCCATCCTTTCAGATTTGAGAAACTTTTATCTTTCTGCCTAATTTGATTCTTCTCATTTGTTTTGTCATACATTGTAACCTTTCCAATGTTACAGAATTATACTTAACCTTATAAGTATAATCATATTTACTAATCATTAGTAAATCATGACAAATCAATCTTTGTGGTGGACCTTGACCAGCGCACACTCAGTGTACCTAATTCCTTAGTCCTTCAATTGACTCACATATACATGTGATCAAAGAATTAGTCTTAATTTTCAAAGATGAAAATTCTCATTCATCATACAATACAACTTGTATGATTCCAAGTTTCTGTCCAATTGAAGCTTGGGTGATGAAAAACTTTCTTCATTTGGTAAATTCAGACACTACCACAAATGAAAGAATCAAATCCACTTTCTAATATTGCTATTACTTGAAATATATAAGCAACAATTTTCCACAGATGCCATTGTAAGGATTTTTTTAAAATAAATAAAATTAAAACCCTTTTTTTTCTTTTTTTTTTTTAAACTTTGCGGAAAAACTTATCCTTACAATCCACATGAAAACCTTGTTGTTATCTATTCATAAGCAATATATTATAACTCTTAAGCAACAACTCAAAATTCTGATTACTGAACCATGCGATCAAAACCCACCTTCGCAATCAGAATCAACATATACTTACTTTAAGCTTCCTATCTTTTCTTTGATTCTTAAAAACATCAACATGTGACCCATTCACATTATGTAATAAGAATCTCCAAATAGAAACTTAATAGAGTTAGTCGGTGGACTTTACCTAAAGTAGAGTCAACCTTTTTGACTTGATCAATCTTATGATCTTTCAGGTAAATATGGTAGCTTCGCAATCAGTGTCCCTCCCTTTGGCAATAAAACATATAGACCCTTTGGTAATGGCACATGAGACTATCTCAGACTTAGCCTTTCTCTTTACCATTTTGTCAACCGAGTTGACTATGGCCGGTCCCTTTCCATTGGGAAGAGAAATGTTTTTCTAGATATCGAATGCTACCATTGTCAATGTCCATTTAAGACTTGGGAAGTTGTTCTTTTAATCAAATTTGCTTTACTAGTGTTCCAAATCATTGCTGATTCCACAACACCAAGCAAATAGATAACATCATTAAGGGTCATGTCATAGTCTGTCTCATAGTAGTCCCAAAGAGACTCACTATGTTACTAAGAAAGTGATTGAACATCCAACTTTCACGAGACTTTGACACCAAACTCTCCCGGCTTGTCAATATGTGACTTTATCTCCAAGATGTGAGCACACATAGACTATGCTTGCCAATAGGGATTGAGTGACTTTAAACTTTTCAAGAACTTGTGGGTGAGGGAGAATAATTGGAGGAGGTGGAGGAAGTGAAGCATGATGTTGAGTGACACCATCTTCAAGAGATTTGGGAAGATCATAGTTGTCTAAACCAGACATCTATAATGGGAGAAAATCAAGTTAGTTGATTCAAAGTCCTTAATATAACACCCAATATGAAATATTAAGGCTAGGACCCAACACAATATTTTATAACTTGGAAGAGGGATGCCGTAATCCAAGCTATAAAATATTTGAAGGTAGGCGAATGACGATTCACCAATTTCCACCATGAAAAATGAAATAATTTATTAGGTTTTAATTGCATGTTTCAATCTCGAGTGTGCCCTCTCAAATTTTGTGACTGAGATGCCGAAGATCACAAAACAAGGTGTGAATAACCATACCAATTCACTTGGTACCCTTAATATTATCACCTAATCAATGTGCCGGTTAACCACACACGCTCCATTGATCTATGACAAACATTAAGTCACCCTTCGTGATCATTACTAGTCCAAGTTAGTGTGCCGGTTAACCACACACGCTCCACCAACGACTTGGCAAGTACAAAGTGTGAATTCCATGGGCTAGCACCAAATTCACATTTTTCCTAAAGTAACTAAGATTGGGAATTAAATAAAAAAAATATTTAGTTACTTTATAATATTCATTATACTTTTAATGAGAATTTAAAGTCATTGTCCTACCCGTTCGGCTAACGACCCTCCACCGATCAAGCAAGCGGTGGGTGAGAGTGGACACCCATTAAGTCGCCATTTTATAGGCAACAACCTTATACCCACCTTATAGACCGGCTTCGTGAATGAGGCCTACTAACGGAAAAACGACTTGTTCTTATATATATATATATATATATATATATATATATATATATATATATATATATATATATATATATATATATATATATATAATTAACCATTAATGTTATAAATAGTATAAGTGTTGAATTTTAACTTTTAAAATTCTAAGTGTTGGAATTAAAGTTTATTAAAGTGTGTGAAACTTTTCCAAATTCCAAAACTTGAGGACAAGTTTTGTAACTCTTCAAAACTTTTCATTTCATAACTTATGAATTAAAGGTTCATAAAATGAAGACTCTTCATTTTATGTAACTTATGTGTTTTTAATGTGTGTTAAAGAAAAGTGACCTTTGGATATCCATAACTTGAGGACAAATTATGGACTCCATTAAAACACATAAATGATCAAGAATTAATCCTAAACAATTCAGCAAATAATTCCTATCATCTTCTAAATTCATAAGAACATGAACATGATTATGAAAGTTTCAAGAATTATGTGAACACATACAAAGCATGAAATTTTGATATATGCTATTGTAAATGGATTAGAACAACCATTACACCAACTAAAATAAGTTTTAAAACATCAAAACAGTTTAGGGTAAAGTTTCTAGTCCATTTCCAGCAACAAAAGTCGAAAATTTGCATTCTGAACCTTCTACTCGCCGAGTGCACGAACCTACTCGGCGAGTAGGATGAATTTTGCCTTGGACTCGACGAGTCCCCCCATGGACTCAGCGAGTCCATCATGCAGACAGCAAAAATTTCGACTTTTTTCACTATTTTGCATAAAGTATCAAACAAACAAACCTGGCTCTGATACCACTGTTGGGTTTTGAGCAATCTAACACTTCCTAAGTGTGCATGCAACCCTAATAAACCTTGGATCTATGTTTGTCTAAATACATGCAAAATAATAATTTTTCCAAGGTTCATAACCTATCTAACATGGCATGGGGTACTTTTAAACATAAAAGAATTAGATGAGATTACATACCTTTTGATGATGAGTTTGATTCCTAAGGAGTTTGAGGGCCAAGCACCAATAGTGTGAATGCCTCAAATGGAATCACAAATCACCACAAACTCTTGGAAAAATTTAAGAGAGTGTACACACTTATAATTTCGGCCACACACAAGCTAGCTAGCTATTTCATGCAACATAAGCATGCTTATATAGTGTGCATGGTTAGGGTGAAACCCTAATAACCCATGACCTTTCCTTTTCCAAGGATCCATGGGTTAAAAGCTCCATGGATCATCCATGGACTTCCATATTAGCTTAGCCCATTAACAAATGAGTATTAGCCCACACTATATAAAACCAATAGCCCACAATCTAATTAGTCTTCCTTTTAATCTCTAAATTAATTCATAATTAATTTAAGACTAAGACTAATTAAATAACATGACTTCATATTAATATATTATAACTTATAATATATTAATAATCATATGTGTATAACTCTCATAAAATTATCCATAAATAGTTTGGATGAAATGCAACCCAAATGGACCATGCCGGGTCGGGTCAAGTATATACCAAATAAGTTATGGACTTAGACACCTTATCCAACAATACATCGATAACATGTTATTGGGCCTAATACTCTCGTTACATGGTTAATGGGCCTTAGGAATCCATTTAAGTGTATATTGGGCCTAATATTTCCATGACATGTTTATTGGGCCTTTGTGGTCCATTTATATGTTAATTGGGGCAAGAGTTATGGATCACATGTTTATTAGGCCCTAGTGGTCCATTTACATGCCTATTGGGCTTGAATTACCCTTTTACAAGTTTATTGGGCCTTCGTGGTCCATCCACATGCTAATTTGGATTGGATTAAAAATCATATGTTTGGTGGGCCTTAAATGTCCCTTACATCTATTGGACTTCATACAATCACTTACATACTTTGGATTTGAAAACTTAAAACATATACGTAAACCTTATACATGGTGTGATACAGTACTCGTAAACAAGTTAAGGATCTAGTGAGACTTTTCGGTTGACACCTTTGAGTGTATGATCGTAGCCTGTAGTTATAACCTGAGTCACCTGGAGGGAGAGCGAGAATTTGTGTATAGATCTATAAGGGGGTGACACCCCTACACCTTAGTTGTTCGCTACAGCTAGACTAGGACAGTCTATAGCGACAAACTCTACCTTAATCAGACCGGCGCCTGAAAACACCAAGACAGACGAACTAGTCATTATCAAGCATGGTTGTAACGGCTCGCTTAGAGATTAACTCCAACAAAGATTTCAGTATACTTATACAAATCTTGATGACATTAAAAGCATACATCGACACTCCGTTTTGGGAATTCACGACTACAATACTCTTAAAAGCAGAAAATATCAGATTTTTTTGGGATGAATACATTTACACATTACTCTTACTTACGACAGAAAATACAGAATTTTATGGGCTTCATTTCATATACATTTCCAAAAACAGAATACACACATGCACTAATACCTAATTTTGTCACATCACATTCAAACAATTTTTTTAGAAAATATCGGATTTTCTGGTGTTTTACTAACCATGCAAAAACTTTTATTCAAACATGCTTATGAACTTACCAACATTCTTGATGTTGACGTTTTCAAAATAACTTGTGTTCTCAGGGAATCGTTAAGTGGACAGGTCAACAGGGAATGTGGAATTTATTACATTTTTGTTATTATCATACATTAAACTTTCTTTTGGCATGTAACTAATGAAATTATACTTGATGTAAACAATGTTGGTTGTATTTTGATATGTATGATGATGGTGTTGACTTGTTTCAATTATAGACATTGTGATGATATCACAAGATGAAGTTATGCACAAGCCCCCAAACGTTTCTGCCATCTGGTTCGGGGTGTGACAAGATGAGATGAATGACGAGAGTTGAAATATGATATAGATGACGAGATGTGAAAGATGATGAGAATAAATGACCCAAGCGATTGCTGGATCGTGCCCTAGGCCCAAATGGTTTTACTTTTCGGTTTCTTTGAAATTTCTGGGAGATCTTTGCTGGTGATGTTATTGCTGTTGTTCAAGAGTTTTTTTTTGATAAATCGGCTTTCCCGGTGGGGTGTAATTCGTCGTTTGTTACATTGATCCTAAAATCTGATAATCCGCTTCGTATCAATGATTATCATCCTATTAGCCTTATTGGTTTTCAATTTAAGATCATTGTTAAACTATTGGCTAATAGGCTGGCTCCGATTTTACATGATGTTATAAAGATGGAACAATGTGTTTTCCTTAAATCCTGTCAAATTCTTGATGAGCCGCTGGTGGTGAATAAGTTTGTTAGGTGGTTTAAGAAAAAGAAGGAAAAACTTATGATTTTTAAGGTTGATTTTTGAAAAAGCCTATGATTCTTTGAGTTGGGAGTACTTGGATAATATTATGGTGTTTCTTGGATTTGGTGAGAAATGGAGAGCTTAGATTCGGGGCATGTTTTCTATTGCTAGATCTTTTGTTTTGCTTAATGGGAGTCCTGTGGATGAGTTTTAGCTTTTTAGAGATCTAAGAAAATGGGATTTTCTTTCTCCTTTTTTTGTTTATTATAGCTATGGAAGGTCTTCATATTGCTTTAGAGTATACAATTGCAGAAGGGGTGTTCCAGGGTGCCCTATTGGTAACTGATGATGTTCTTATTTCTCATGTGTTTTATGCGAGTGATGTTATTTTCTTAGGGGAGTGGGATGCTTCTAATATTCATAATTTGATTCGTATTTTGAGATGCTTCTTTTTGGTGTCAGGCCTTCATGTTGATCTTGCTAAATCAAAGTTACTTGGTGTAGGAGTTAATTCGTTGGAGTTACTAGTTTAGCTTCTTTTACTGGGTGTTCGGTTTGAGTTCTTCCTTTTGTTTATCTTGGTATTCTGTTTGGATAGTCTATGATGCATCTTAAAGGTTGGCAGGTTAATATTGATCATTTTAAGAAGAGGTTAGCTTCTTGGAAGGTCAAGTTGTTGTCCATTGGAGGCAGTTTGACTCTTAAATCTATTATGGGGAGTTTGGGTATTTTTTTTCTCTCTACTTTTTCGTCTACTTGTCACTATTTGCCATTATTTTAAGGCCTTAAGGGCTCGGTTTTTTTGGGGTATTGAAGAAGGCCAAAATCGAATTCATTGGGTTAATTGGAATTTGATATTAAATTCCTACACTCAGGGAGGTCTTGGGGTTGGTAGTTTGGATGCTTTTAACTTAGCCCTTCTTTATAAATGGAAGTGACAATTTCTTAACGACTCAGGTGCTCTTTGGGTTTAAATGGTTAAATTTTGTTATGGTGATGGTAGGGGTTTTTTGGATGAGCCGAGAATAGTTAATGGAGGAGGGGTTTGGCAAAAAATTATCAGATCTGTTAATCATCTTCATGAGGGTGGTATTATCCCTTCTAATTCTTTGCACAAGGTTGTAGGAGATAGGGTACATACTAGGTTTTGGAAGGATGTTTGGTGTTCAGATATTCCTCTTATGTGCGGTTCGAGAGACTTTTTGCTTTGTCTACTAACCAAGATGCTCGGGTTAGTGAGCTTTGGTCTTCTGTAGGTTGGACTTTCAACTGGCGATGAGGGATTAGATGAGGGGTTGAAACGACTCAATTTGATGATCATGTGGAGTTTTTGTCTCCTATTCGTTTAGGGTTGTTTCCTGATAAGTGGACTTGGGATTTAGATCATTTGGGTATTTTTACTGTCAATTTAGCGAGGAAATAGGTTGATGATATGAGATTACCTCTCGGTAGTCTTCCTACTAGATGGAACCGATTTGTTCCATTTAAAATAAATATTTTTCTCTGAAGAGTTATTTTGGATCGTATCCTGGTTAGAGATTCCTTGTTGTGCCAGGTGTGTCATAATTCGCAAGAAAGTGTGAATGATTTGTTCTTGCTTTGTTCGTTTGCAGTGTAAGTCCGGAGATGGGTAGGGCATTGGCTAGATTTCGATATTCCGACTTTTTCTTCTATCCGAGATATGTTGGAGTGGAAGGATGATAGACCTAATGCTCGTATGGAGGGGGTGATTGTTGAGTCGATGTTTATGGTTGTTATATGAGTGCTTTGAATATTTCATGATGTTTTACTTTTTAGTAGTTCTAAGCCTAGAAAATATAGATTTTTGACTCTATTGTGGAAATTTCTTTTTGTTGGTTTACTTTTCGGAATTCTAAGGCTAAGATCGGTTGGATGATGTAGATGCAAAATCCAATCCAACTTTAATTTGTATCTTCCTCTAGCTCCTGCTAGAGGTTTCAGTTTTTGTTTTTATAAAGTGTGTTGCTGTTATATATATATATATATATATATATATATATATATATATATATATATATATATATATATATATATATATATATATATATATATATATATATATAATGATAAAAGAATTTATAAAAAATTAGTTTATCAAAAAAATTGACCATTGAGGGAGTAAAACAAGGAAAGAAACGTAGGGATAGCAAAAAAAAAAACCCATACCCAATATGGAATCCTAAACCTGCACACGTTTTGACTGGGGAATCCCCAAGTTGACCGGTGATGGGGAATCCCCGAATAAAAAAGTGGGGATGGGGATGAGGATACCCCTAATCCCCGATTCTGGACCCGCTTCCGATATATATTAATATATAAAAGTAATACAAAACATATATTTACAGTATAATTTATAATACATAAAATTTAATCCAAGTAACATAACTCGTTAGCAATTACTTGGTTGAAATTATACTTTCTTTTTCTTTTATCTAACTTAAACTCATGTATAAATTTTTTTGATCTGGTTTATCTATTTTACCTCAAATATTACTATGATATTTTTTTTACTTTATTTTTCATGTATTTATTTAAATTTGGTAGAATTTAGTTTATATTTTTTATGCAGTCTATGACTATTTTTATATTTTATAAATTATTTAAACTTATGTTGGTAAAATGAAAATTTAGTGTTTTTCTTTATATAAAAGTTTATAAATTAAAAGACGAAAAGAAATCTCCGATTCCCTGCTAGGGATTCCGTGTCCCCATATAGAGGTTTATTTATATTCCCCGATGGAAATGGAGATGAAGATGGGAATGTGAATTGGGGTCCCATGTATTCGCATCCTTGCCATGTCTAGAGAAACAACGATGGTTTGATGTCTCATGGTGTTTGTCACCGTGCAACTTTGTTGCACCATGGTGTGATGTTATCTTATATATACAGTATCACGTGACAGTTCCGTAAGTGATTTAGGTGTTGTTTGTTTTTTCGAAGCAAAAATATATGAAGTCTGCGGACCACCTCTGCAACCCTCTCTGTAGCAGAAGAGGTGGAACAAACGGTTGCCGCATTTAAAAAAATCCGTTTGTTTTTTAACATCTGCAGATTGTTGCAGTAAGTTAAAGTAAGACGTGAATAGGTTTGAAGCAGCTGGTTTAGTGTTGCGCCACGCAGCACACACGCAACAGTTTTTAAATCAGAAGTCTTCTGAAAAAAAAAAACAACTGCGAAAGGCCAAGTGTTGCGCGTGTACTACGCGACCAACAATAAGAGACCAGAAGAGGTTTTTTTAAAAAAAAAAAAAAAAACAAATAGCACCTTACACACCCTAAAAAAAAAAAAAAAAAAAAAGCCCGTTGTAGTAAGTCATTTCTCAACGCGTTACAAAATATATATCACAAAAAAAAAAAAGCCCGTTGTAGTAAGTCATTTCTCAACGCGTTATAAAATATATATCACAAAGATCATGAATTTCGATGCAATTCCAAAGTTCTATGGAAATTTACTCTTTTTCATGTTTCACCAACCATAAGCTGTTTTTTTATTTTTTTGTTAATATAAAATAATAAAAACAAAAAACTTGTTACCTGAAATAATCGAAAAGAATATGTCAAATCATATGTGTATCAAACAATCAATATAATAAACCTTAATTTAAAAAGCAAATAACACAAAATCTTCCCCGTTCATCTTGGATAGATATCGGCCCCATATGGCCCCAGCATGCCAACCGCAAAATTACAGTTGTTTAGAAAGTGAAGTGCCAGACCGACAACCAAATTAAAAATGTCACTCTGCACGTCTACGCACGAACGACACGGATGCATTACCTTTCACCCTGCATCTCGCTTTCAAAACAAAACCCACTCTCTAGTAATATTGTCTCTTATGTCCCATCGGCCACCTCTACCGCCGTCGGCTCACGGCGGTTTCTGACTTGAAACCGACGTCGTTTCACGTTACGTGATCCGTAGCGACGCTTTCATTGCTGCAAACCGAAAACTTCCTTACTTTCTTCGCAAACTTTTGCCATTTATTATTAATCTTAAACTCGCTGTTTGCTTCTCTTTCTCCCTCTAATTATTCCTTGCTTTACAAATACGATCCACTTTCCTGTAAAGATTTAACGTAATTAAAAGTTGCTTTTGGTTTATCTTCTTCGCTTTGGCGCTTTCTTCAATTCCTGACATGAAGCTGAAGGTTCTCTCTCTCTCTCTCTCTCTCTCTCTCTCTGTATACATACTCGCATACATATATGTATAATGATATGGATGTATGTATCTGTGCCTCTGATTCTTTTACTCGATTATGTCTTCTTCTTTTGGGTAACAAAAGGGAAATTGTGGTGTAAAACTCCGTTGCTTTAAAAAAGTTAAATATTTGAAAGTGTGGTGGGGGGATATCTGGAATCATTTTCTATGTGCATGTATCTGTTTAATTGAACTTTTTTCTTTCTCTCATACTTTTCAGGTGATAGTTTGGGTATAAATTTCATCCTCATTTCTTGATAGAAGAAGTCCATACGAGGAATTTTAAGAGTAGATTACTGCAAAAGAAAGCTGAGATAGTTACTGATAGCTCGGTTTGTTACGTCTTTAACTCCACCTCTGGTTTTATGCTCCGATAACCCGAAAAAACGACGACTTTAAAAGGGTTTTGACCCTTCGACTTCCTTCTGCAGCAAATTATAGAGAAAGCGAGGCTGTGAAAATGGTAAAAAGATGCAAAATCATCCTCCTTTGACCTTGATGTTTATGTTTTATGTCTGTTAATTTTATTTTTTTACGAGATAAGTGGATTATGTTTAAATAATTTATAGAAAATTATGGCTCTGTTCCAGTTACAGAGTTATACTTTGACCTTATTGAGTCGTATCATTTTGTTTCAAACTTAAAAGGTTCAATGTAGAGATTTTATTTATATATAAGATCATATATATCTGTTTGTAATGGGTTTCTGATTTTCCTAAAAAATGAAGAACACACATATATCAAATTTTTTCAAAAATAACCGATTTGACTTCCAAAATTCAAACCTTATAGAGTGGAACAACTGTGTTTCACATTTAAATTTTGTATAGGACTTGGTTACAAAATGTAACATAACATGTTACAAAATTCCATTATAAAAATTGATAAATGCTGGTATGGATTTTAAATCTTTTATGATTAAAATCACTTTGATTGGCTCTCAAAAGTCAATACTACCCATGTTCCATAAACATGATCTGAGATATTTTATGATCTTGACTTCGTTATTTTTTTCAAAATTTCAGGTCTCTCTTCCGTCTGATTCTCAAAGTAGAAGAACCATAATCAAACTCATTATCATGGCATCTTTAATTTGTGGTCTATATCTCATGGGAAACCCATTCTTTGCACATGACTTTAAAGTAAGTACATTTTCCTTTCATTTGTCTATTTACCTTTGATTCTTAACAATATCAAAGGCGAGTAACGTAATTTCCCGTTGTAGATTCCACAAAAATCAAAAATGGAGTTGAAAGATGCTGAAAAATGCAAGGTTTTTATCATTCATCGATAAATATTAAAGTTTTGAGTTTTCTATACTACTAAAGCTTACACTTAAAGTTTCCCTATTGTTTTAGAATCAGTGTAGGCCTCAAGGGACCGATGTGTTACCCGCAGGAATTCTTGCCAAAACTTCTGACTTGGAGATGCGCCCTCTATGGGGTTCGGATCCTGATAATGTAAGTTATGCAATCAAGCTCGGGTTTTAATTAATACATGGGACAATGTCACTAAATAATAACCAAGTTTTATACACACCTCAAACTTATTTCAAGGGATTTAACCATTGGTTTTGTTCATGTGTTATGTAGTTTTGTACCTTTTTGTTCCTTTATTATACTTTTTTATATTTGTTGTGTCGTTGGAACAATTTCGTTATAAAATGATTAAGTTTGAGTTTTGTTCTAATGTTTTTGAAGTGTTGAAATATTGAATATTAACTTTATATAAATATATTTACAACATTAGAACAAAACTAAAACTCCGTAAATATCCAACAACATTGTTTTGATAAACTAGACATGTCTCCGTCATGTGTCTACATCAGTGTCATGTCACCAAAAAGAATACAAACCTTGTAATGAAAGGAGGGTTAATAGTACTTTAATGGTCCCATGCAAGAAGAAAAAAAATTGTGATAAGGGAACCAAAGAAATACAGGAATTGAATGACATAGGAATTAAAGTTAAAGTGGTTATAAAAGAAGTTTGAGAGAGAGGGAGAATTTTGTAATAAGAGAACCAATGAATTGCAAGAGTTTAATGAAATAGAAAGTTAAAGTGGTTATATCTCTTTAAAAGAAGTTTGAGAGAGAAATTTTGTAACAAGGGAACCAAAGAAATACAAGAATTGAATGAAATAGAAAGTTAAAGTGGTTATATCTCTTTAAAAGGAGTTTGAGAGAGAAAAAATTTTAATAAGGGAACCAAAGAAATACAAGAATTGAATGAAATTGAAAGTTAAAGCGGTTATATCTTTAAAAAGAGTTTGCGATATGCTGATGTAAGATGTTTGAAACTTTAATGCTATATATTATATAATAACCTTGTGCCTTAATAGTTCATTGGTTAATAAAAATTGCAACCTTTTCTTTTCTGGAACATTTTTTTATTGAAATGACCTATTTGCCTATGGCTATGGTTACAAAAAAAATATATGATGATATTGATGTGGGTTCTTTTATTGAAAGTAGGACTTAAGTAATTATTACATGTTTGGTCTTTTATATATGACATTCATTTTGATTCAGAACAATTCAAGCCTTCCTGTCAATTTGCTGGCGATTGCAGCTGGAATAAAGCAAAAGTATTTGGTTAATAAAATTATAACAAAGGTGATCAATCATTCGATTAATTACTTGTTTCTACTTATTTACATGTGCACCTGTGAGTGTGACTTATCAAAATTATTTGTTTGTTCTTAAATATCATTTTTGCAGTTTTTAGAAAATGGGTTTGTTGTAATGGTGTTTCATTATGATGGTATTGTTGATCAATGGGATGATTTACAATGGTCCAGTCGTGTCATTCATATTTCAGCTGCAAACCAAACAAAGTGGTAAAATCCTTTTGCCCTTTTGGCTTTTCATTTAACTTTTTATATCTATGCATGTGATCGAACTTGCTTTCTTTCTTTTTGTATTGTTGTTGATGTGTTAGGTGGTTTGCTAAACGTTTCTTGCACCCCGACATAGTTGCAGAATATGATTACATTTTTCTTTGGGACGAGGACCTTGATGTTGAACATTTTAATCCAAGTCGGTACGTACGTTTAAATTAATATTGTTACACAGAACTAGACAAGCTTTCTAGGGTTTTTTTGATGATTGTGATGAAAAAAGTATTCATATCTTTTGCATAGTCAAGAGATCAAAAAAGAGTCCCTATCCCACCACTAGGTGCTCAGCCCCCCTAATCTTGTATATTTTAATAAGCCCACCATAGTTGTACCATATCATCTATTGAGCAAATATCATTAATTAGAGTTTTTATTTTGTATCACAAAAAGAGATATTTACATAATTAGTCCTTTCATATTGTCTTGCTCGGTCAATTAAACTTTTTATATTGTCTTTCTATAACTAGTCAACATCTAACACATACATTTCCAATACCACAATATAAATACATTATTCACATATATTACTATTATTACATACTTTTCTGTCTCTTATTCTTTTATTACTAAATAATTAAAAATATAACTAGATATTTACATTTATATCATTTTTTTTAGATTCACTTATTATTTTAAAAATATATGATTAAAAGTGAAATACAAAAAAAAAATTAAAAAAAGAATAAAAGAATAGTTGTTATTTTTATATAGATTATTTTTTTCTCAATCAATTTTCTTTTTTAAATTAAATATTTTATTATATTGCTTGGAAATAAAATATATTTTTATATATTATTTCGATGTACGTCACCCTTATTAAAAATCCTAGTTTTGCCCTATGCCGTTATAATTTTTGTCTTATTGGCATTTGTCCTGTTCTAGTCTTGTACACGTCAAACACAGTAAAAAATCGTGATCCTTGAGTCACAAAAATATAACTTTATGAGTTGCTATAGGTTCATCCTTATAAACACGATCATGTATTGCATGAAAACTTCATATCTTTAATCTTATAAATGAATTCATGTGTAGGTATATATCAATCGTTAAAGAGGAAAAACTCGATATATCACAGCCAGCACTTGATCCTTCAAAATCAGAGATTCATCACCAAATTACCGTGCGTAGAAGAAACTCAAAAGTTCACAGGTATTGATGTAAACAAAATATCATTTTCCATCGTAGACTGGACTCTTTGTAGAAGAACAACCCTTCAGCATAAACAATCTAGCATTTTTGTGTAGATGCAAAAAAGATTAAACACCGATTTTGTTTATGATGTCAACAGGAGGTATTATAAGCTTAGAGGTGGTGGAAGGTGTTATGGCAACAGCACAGGTCCACCATGCATGGGGTAATGTTTTACTTCAATTTAACGTATACAGAAAACAAAGGATTCTTGTATTTACGGTGTTTTTCATATTGCAGATGGGTAGAAATGATGGCTCCAGTATTCTCAAAAGCTGCATGGAGATGCTCATGGTATCTGATTCAGAATGATTTGATTCATGGATGGGGCATAGATTTTCAGCTAGGCTATTGTGCTCAGGCAAATCACAAATCTTTGCCTAAATAAAATTCTTCCATTATTAGCTCTTGTGATGTTGGTTCTAACTAAAATTAAAAGTATATTATTACAGGGTGACCGCAAGCAAAAGGTTGGTGTGGTTGATGCTGAATACATAGTTCATTTGGGCGTCCCTTCTCTTGGTGGTGCAAACCATGTAAGTATTGTTTCTGACACTGTGCTAGTACTGATACTGATACTGATACTTATTTGATACTTACTGAGACTGTTATACATCAAAAGGTGGAACACAACGTGGGACGGGATATATAGTTTATGTTGTTCCGTGGTTTCTAATATTTTTTATTTTTCATTTAACTAGGCGAGCAAAATGTCAATAACTAATCATGTAACTGCAAAGAATTCAACATTAGATACACACAATATTCTCCTTCCGGTATAAGTCTTAGACCTCAACTATTTATCACTTTCTTTTGCATGTTTTTTTATTCATAATGTCTGTGTTTAATTCTTAATTTCAGTCGAACAGTAGTGATCTCCCTGCTGGCGATGAAAGATCTGAGGTATGTTAACCTCTTGGAAGTGCTCTTAAGCCTTTTTAGCTGAAACATTGCTTTATGCTTCTTTTGTGGAACCTTAAGGCAGCATTTGTTACATTGGACCTTTTTATGGTTATTTTTTTTTTTTATCATTATGATGATGCTGATGAGGACATTTATGTCTTTTACAACTACGAGGATCGATAACAATTCTCTGCCCCACCTTTTGGGTCCCATTGGCATCAGTCTCAATCCTAGTTTGATGCAAATTGTTATGTTTTATTTTTGTCTTGTTGTGCATAACAAATGAGACATCTTAAAAGTAAGGACTGTTTTTGACATTTCTCCTCATCGTCTTTGTTACAGGTGAGGAGGCAATCGTATAACGAAATGCGGGTCTTTTGGCGTAGATGGGACAAAGCGGTCGAAAATGACAAATGTTGGGTTGATCCATATGCAAATTGACAAAAAGGAAAAAAGTTAAAGAAATGTATTTCAAGATCATGCTGGAAAAGATTGCTACAACCTCCATTCATGAATTTTTTTTTTTTTAACAAAAGTTACGAGCTGGTAAAAGGTTATATTTGGGATTTCTGATTACGGCTCGTGATGGGATGGAAATCGATGGTATATATACATTTATGATTGTAAGTATTTTTTTTTTTTTTTTTTTTTTTCTATTTTGATGTTGGTGTTTGGCAGAAATTAGTAGTGAGAAAATCAGTTAAGTTTGATAGGATGAACAATGGCCACTATAATGTATTTATTTTGTGAAAGTGTTAATATGTGCCTATTTTGTAAGGGGTTGGGATCTTTACTTGATTAATTGCAAGATCTGAATAAATAAGGATTTATTCAGAAAGCTTGGTTAATAGCAATCGATTAAAGGTTTCATTTGCAATTTATGGGGCCATTTTTTTTTTTTTTTTTCCTTTTGCAGCTTGTGTTTTTCTTTACCTTTTAAAATAAAGTATTGGATTGAGATTTCTTTTTCTTTTTTGGTTACCTTTTTAACTTCAGTATTTGATTGAGAGATTTCTTTTTGCAAAGAATTCCCGAGATTGACTGAGCAAATCCAGTTTTTAGTTGCTCAAAACACACATTTTCCAGTTTTTGGAGACTCAAAAAAAAAACACATTTTCCAGTTTTTGGATGCTAGCTAGGGCACGTTTTCAAAATATGATCACTCAAATTACATTACATTTTCATGTTGTTTGATATATTATAAGATTTTTTTGAATATATATATATATATATATATATATATATATATATATATATATATATATATATATATATATATAAAAGAAATGGACTTTAACCAAAAACCTAAATTATCAAAAAATAATCACATTTTATTTTTCAGTAAACTGCAAAATTTTCTATGGTGTATATATTCCATCATTTATGGTTCTAAAATGGATTTTTTAGCAAAAAAAATATACTTATATACGACAGAATTTTGTTGTAGTCATGGACAACATGGGTGAGCATGGGCGGTTTTTGGTTAAAACCGAATCAAAAAAATTGCACCATTCGTAAGAAGCGTATACCAAAAGTTGCACCGTAAATACTCAGTCATCGGTTATTTGTTCAGTTTTGATTTTTAGTTATTTCGGTTTCCGGTTTCGTTTTTTCTCCCCTTTAATTTTGGTCCTCGACTCCAATCCGTTAAACCCTTAAAAAATCATCATTTTGCGCTTCTTTTAAATACTTTTTGCAAAATTTTGTTTCTACTTATAACATTTAAGTAACAATCATAATGTAACAATCCAAATTTTCAAAAGAAATTTTTCATTTTTAAGTAATCAAAACATTTCCAATAAACCATAAAATCTCAAGAACTCAGAGTGTCCCATAAAAAAACGTCTGAGAAAGTGCATGTCGCGCCATCAAGCATTGTCTTTGCCTTTAGGCTCAAAAGTACCTGAAACAAACCAACAAATTGTAGGCTAATGCTTAGTGAGTTCCCATAGCATACCTCACACAGTCCACATAATCACATATAACATTTTAGCTATAAAGCTACATAAATCACATAAGCCATGCATATAAACATATAGTGATGTCGTGGAAACCATCCAAGGTCTTACACCAAGTGTCACTAGAAACCCCCATATGGTCTTTGCTAGCCGACACGGGAACCCCCACGTGGGCTTGGCTCACTGTCGTGGGAACCTCCACACGATCTACCCTAATCATAGAAACATTATAGGAACTAAAAATATAAACATACTAGGAAGTCGTGGAAACCCTCCAGGGACTTATACCAAATGACAAAGGAACCTCCTCATAATCTTAACATATTGCCATGGGAACCCCCCAGGGACGTCCATACAAGTGTCATAGCGACATATCATCTAATCAACTATCTATCCATATATATCATAAACTGGGCCAGCCTTGGTGCCTTGGACCCATTGGTATGGTGAATAGACTCACCTCTATCTGCTGAATAAGTTGTAACGTCCCCAAAATCAAGGCCAAAATTTTCATTTTTAAATAAGTTATTACATAAACCATCAGTATAAAAACATTCATAATAATATCTTGTGTCAAACCAAAGTGTCAGTAATCAAAACATATTATCATAAAACCATATCATAGTGAAATCCCAAAGATCCCATGTGTGGATAACATAGTGTGATGCGTTGCGTTCGAGCTAGCTCCTTTCCTTGAAAACAAAGTACCTAAAACAAAACTGAAAACTGTAAGCACGAAGCTTAGTGAGTTCCCCAGATACCACATACCATACAAACCAACTGATCCATACATGCCATACATAACCAACATATCCATAATCAAGTAAGGTGCTATGTGCCAAACATAGTCTTGCTAAGGTGCTATGTGCCAAACATAGTCTTGCTAAGGTGCTATGTGCCAAACATAGTCTTGCTAAGGTGCTATGTGCCAAACATAGTCTTGCGGTTATGCCACGGGCCGCAGGTAGTCTTCCTGGTCAAGCCTGGGGCCACTCCCTGGGTCTTACAGACAGTGCCAAGGTTCACCCCCCCTGGTCTTTCATGCAAGTATCACAAAGAAAACTATACATACTACTCTATTATGCTACTCCGCATATAGTGTTCCAAGGGTCACCTCCTGGTCTTTCATACGCAATAGCATACAGTGCGCCAGGAGCCACCTCCTGGTCTTTCATACATATTGCCTAGGGCTAACCACCGGGTCTTCTTATCATACATAATAACATACGGTGTGCCAGGAGCCACCTCCTGGTCTTTCATGCGTAAAGCCTAGGGCTAACCTCCGGGTCTTCCTATCATACATAGACTAAATGGGTCGGCATTGTGGCCGTAGACCCATACAAACAGTGAGGAGACTCACCTCGTACTGCTGAACTTTGCTGATAATCCTCTGGCTGCTGTCCGACAACTCTCTGAACCGTTGCTCCACTAGCTCCTCGAGCTACTAATATCAACATAACACTTAGTTCCAAACTGAACTCTAGAAGTCAAACTAAGTCAACTCTGGTCAAAGTCAAAGTCCTGGTCAAAATCAACCTTCCAGTTGACTCGACTCGCCGAGTCAACTCATAGACTCGCCGAATTCTTAAACTCAGAAACTCTCAAAATACTACTCAATTCACCGAGTCACCCCAAGACTCTTCGAGTTCAATGATCTCTGAGTCCCATCATGTCCCACTCACTGAGCCACCACTCAACTCATTGATCTGCTTCTTAACCAGAAAAGGTGGAGGTCCTGCGATCAGACTCGCCAGGTCCAAGAACAGACTCGCCGAGTCCAAGGCAATCTTCAACAGACTCGCCAAGTTGTTCTTCAACTCGCCGAGTCCATGCTCATGTTCACATAACTCGTCGAGTACACCCATGTGACTCGTCGAGTCTATTCAGCTCTCAATCCATACAGTGGCTTTTCGAGCCATGCAGGGGCTCCAACCCATAGATCCACTCTTCTAAAGTCTAACCCCCATGTACAGTTGCAAACTTTATGTGAAACCAAGGAGCTAAAGGCCCAAAACACTATAGGGATAGGGTTTAAGACAAAGGGGCTTCACCACTAACTCATTGACATAAGCTTTATGATCTTTTGGACCCTCACAACCCTATATCTAAGGTAGCAACCTCAGATCTAAGTCCCAAATCCGAAATAGATCTCAACCTTACCAAAATAACCCCAAAATCTCATTCAAGAATAGATCTAATTGCAATAAAGCCAAAGCAATAGCTTATTACCTCAACGATAACATCCAAAATTCATATCTGAGTCCATTAAGATGTCTTAAGGCATAAAGTGATGGGTTTTAGGTAAAACAAATAAACTAGAAAACAATTCCTAAGTTCACATGCAACCTACTTTGGATCTATGTTTTATCTATTGAACATACAACTTTGAATTGCAAAACAAGAACCCTAGAGGAGAGAGGCTATAATCGAAATCTACAAACTAGGGTTTAGTAATTACATACCTTTCAATTGTTATAGTAAACAATTGATGATTCCCTTGATCTTGATCTTGATCTTCTTGGAAGCTTAGCACCACAAGTGTAATGCCTCTAATGGAATCACACCCAAACTAGCAAGAAGGAAATTAGAGGAGAGAGGGAAGAGGGAGTATGCAAAATTTCAGCCCTTAGGGTTTCTTCCACAGAAAAGAGTGACCAAAACATGAACCAGGAGGCTCCTTATATAGCTGAGGGATCTAGGGTTTAGGAAAACCCTAGTTATTCTTTGCTTAGGGCCTAAGCAAACCCAAGGGCCTTATCCAAGCCCCTATGGGCGAAATTATTAGGGTTTCCCCTAAAGATTTCTTCCACCCTTATCCAAGGGGGTTCTAGAGCCTTCCACTCAACTATTAGATAATTGCAAACTAGTCCCTGCACCTTATAACTAATTCTTTTAACCCCGAAATTAATTCTAATTAATTTCTGGCTAACAACTAATTAAACCAAATGATTTCTTATTAATATATTAATCTTTTAACATATTAATAAAATCATTTATATTAATTTATTAATCTTATAATAAATTAATATCTCTCCTTTCATAATTTCCTTGTCCGGTTGCTAGGTTTGAGGGCAACCCAAAAGGACTGTGCTGCTATCAATTCAAGTACATACCAATTATAGTTATGGGCTTAGACACCTAATCCAACAGTCTCCCACTTGGATAAGTCTGTAACTATAATTGCTAGTATGCCTTCTAAATTTGACCAGCAAATTGTAGCTTCCAAAAAGCTGCTGCCGAACTCTGACCCACTCAGTTACGTGTCCTAAGATAAGTGATCATATAATCCTTCGTTCTGCTAGATATCCCTAGACAAAATACATGGAATGCAATCAACCTCTTTGTCCAGAATCTATGTTTCCCGATTCCTGATTAGTGATGATGTAGGACTTCTAATTGAACACATCAATTTAGTCCTGGCTGGGCCCAGCACATAAGTCAACACCAAATCATCGAGGGGCCCACAGATATCGCTTTTTCCCATTAAGGAAAAAAGAATGAATAAACATTGACTCATATGCTTGTATCTTTTACTCATCAGACCATACATGATAATACGTTTTACAACACCAAGTTACTGATGCGTTTTCGTATTACCAATGCATAACCGACTTGCAAATTACAACTCATATATCTCTGTTTCAAGATCATAAGATATTATCATCTCAGTACTACTCGTGATGAATTCCATGAAGTAATACTCTGAGCAAGGGTTTATCCAATACTCAAATCTCAATTTCTGAGTACTCATGAACGTTGCAGCAAAATCTATTGCCATGTCTATCCTTAGACAATCTACAATCCAGTTCATGACAGTCTTGATTCACTACTTACTTCCAAAAGTACGAGCGACTGTGGAGTTTGAATAATCTTATTATTCGGGAAGTAAAACATGCAAAAATGAAACACAATAATAAACAATTGACAAAAGGTAGAACCCAAACTTATAAATAATACTTTATTATTTAATCACCAAAAGTCAATTACATTTACTTTGTTACAAGTTTCAGAACAAAACTAATCTAACTACTAAAACTAATATCATCTCTCAGTCCTATGCTCCGAGCATGCTGAATATGCTTAGCCTTACTCAGACCCTTTGTGAGGGGATCTGCTGGGTTATCTTCAGATGACACCCTCTTCACTATAAGATGGCCTTCTTCTACTCTATGTCTGATGAAATGGTACTTTCTGTCGATATGTCTGGTTTTACCATGATCTCTCGGTTCCTTTGTCAAGGAAACCGATCCTTCATTATCGCAGAACAGTTCCATAGGCT
Organism: Lactuca saligna; assembly: GCF_052625555.1. Classification (NCBI taxonomy): domain Eukaryota; kingdom Viridiplantae; phylum Streptophyta; class Magnoliopsida; order Asterales; family Asteraceae; genus Lactuca; species Lactuca saligna. Next base: position 121,939,732 of record NC_136423.1, on the reverse strand, counting down.
CCTGGATGGTTGGAACAACTCCGAGATCCCCGATGAAGTTCCTCAACCAAGCTGCTTCTTTCAACGCTTCACTTGCTGCTATGTACTCTGATTCACAAGTAGAATCAGCCATCGTATCTTGCTTGGAACTCTTCCAAGTAACTGCTCCTCCATTTAATAAGAATACCCAGCCTGACTGAGAATGGAAGTTATCTCTATCCGTCTGAAAGCTGGCATCACTGTAACCATTTACTCTCAAAGTATCATTGCCGCCAAGTACAAGGACCCAGTCCTTCGTTCTTCGCAAATACTTGAGTATATTCTTCACGGCTATCCAATGAGCTCTACCTGGGTTTCCCTGATAGCGACTAATCATGCTCAAAGCAAATGCCACATCAGGACGAGTACATGTCATAGCGTACATGATCGATCCGATAGCGGAAGCATAAGGTACACGACTCATGTCATCTATTTCCTCATCTGTGCTCGGGCATTGAGTCTTACTCAATTTGGTATTGCTCTGGATAGGTAGCTCTCCCTTCTTGGAATTTTCCATACTAAACCTCTTTAGTACCTTATCCAAGTATGTGCTCTGACTAAGTCCAATTAGTCTCTTCTTTCTATCTCTTAATATTCTAATCCCAAGAATATAGGCGGCTTCTCCTAGGTCTTTCATGGCAAAACACTTTCCAAGCCAAGACTTAACTTCATTCAAGGTTGGAACGTCGTTACCAATGAGTAATATGTCATCGACATATAACACCAGAAAAGTTACTATACTCCCACTAGCCTTGATATACACACAAAACTCATCTTCACTTCTAGAGAAACCAAACTCTTTGACTTTCTCATGGAAGAAAAGATTCCAGCTGCGAGATGCTTGTTTCAATCCATAAATGGATTTCTCAAGCTTGCATACCCTATTGGGAAACTTTGCATCAACAAAACCCTCTGGCTGACTCATGTAAACATCCTCAGCCAACTTCCCGTTAAGGAAGGCAGTCTTGACATCCATCTGCCAGATTTCATAGTCATGAAAGGCAGCTATGGCGAGCAATATCCTAATAGATTTAATCTTAGCCACCGACGAAAAAGTCTCATCATAGTCAACCCCTGGGGTTTGAGTGAAACCTTTTGCAACCAGTCGAGCCTTGAACGTATGCACATTCCCATCCATGTATGTCTTCTTCTTGAAGATCCATTTGCACCCAACTGCCTTCCGACCTGGTGCACTATCAACCAAATTCCAAACTTGGTTGTCATACATGGACTTAATCTCGCTGTCCATTGCTTCTTTCCACTTGGAAGCCTCTGGGCCTGCCATTGCTTCCTTATAAGTGACTGGTTCATCTAAGTTTACCAGTGTTCTGTCACTTATGAATGTGTCACCATCTGAAGTAATATGAAAACCATACAACTCAGGTGGCACACTCACCCTAGTGGGTCTTCGAAACGGTAATGATTTATCAACCGGTTCAACAGGGACTATTTCCTCTAGTTGAGTGCTAGTGTCATCTAAGGTTCCTTCATTGGCTGACTCTTGAATCTCTTCAAGGTCAATGGTACTCCCACTGTCCTCTTTGAATATGAGCTCTCTTTCCAGAAAGACTCCTCTTCGAGCTACAAACACCACGTTTTCACTGGGTCTGTAGAACAAATATCCAAAAGACTGCTTTGGGTAACCAATGAAAACACATTTCTCACTTCTAGCTGCTAGCTTGTCGTGAGTCTCTCGTCTTAAGAAAGCTTCACAACCCCAGACTTTAATATGTGCTAACGAGGGAACTTTCCCTGTCCACATTTCGTGAGGTGTTTTGGCAACCTTCTTTGTAGGGACAAGATTGAGGATGTGGGCGGCTGTCTCTAAGGCATACCCCCAAAAGTGAATAGGAAGTGAGGCACGACTCATCATAGAACGAACCATGTCTAACAAGGTTCGATTACGCCTCTCAGCTACACCATTTAACTGTGGTGTCCTAAGAGGAGTCAATTGTGAGACTATCCCACATTCTTTCAGATAGTCGTTGAACTCGGTACTAAGATACTCCCCGCCTCTATCGGATCTAAGTATCTTGATCTTTCTGCCCAATTGATTTTCGACTTCGTTCTTAAACTCTTTGAACTTTTCAAAGGTTTCTGACTTATGTTTGATCAAGTAGATGTAACCATATCTGCTATAATCGTCAGTGAAAGTCACATAGAATCGATTAGCATCCCTTGTGGTTGATCTGAAGGGCCCACACATATCTGTGTGTATGAGATCCAACAGACCTTCACCTCTTTCACAAGACCCTATGAATGGTGATTTTGTCATCTTTCCCAAAAGACAAGATTCACACATATCATCTGATTTTAGGTCAAATGATTCCAACACTCCATCCTTTTGGAGTTAGGCTATGCGTTTCTTGTTAATGTGTCCAAGACAACAATGCCACAAGCATGCCTTGTCAACACTATTAGACAAGTCAATATTAAGTACACTATTTCCTAAGCTATCAACACAAGTCACTGTTTCATACACACCATCACAAGGTAAAGCTTCAAACACAAAAACACCATTCTTATAAACAGAAATTGAACCATTCAAATCATTAAAAGAATATTTAAAACCTTGTCTGAACAATGCATGAAATGAAATAATGTTTCTCGTCATCTCAGACGAATAGCAACAATTTATTAAGTCTAATCTAACATCATTACTAAGCAATAATTGATAAACTCCGATCTTGGTCACTGGTGAAGACTTTCTGTTCCCCATGATCAAGTTTATCCTCCCATGCTCTATCTCCTCACTTTCCTTTAGCCCCTGCAAATCAGAACAGATATGAAAACCGCATCCTGTATCAAGGACCCATGAACGAGAAGATAATGAGTTATTAGCAGAAATAGTGTAAATACCTGCCGAGGATGGCTTCACTTTGCCATCCTTGATATCTTGCAGATATTGTGGGCAAGATCTCTTCCAATGCCCCTTTTGATTGCAGTAAAAACAAGTGGCCTCTTTTGGATCAGAAACATGGGGAGTGGAACCATTGGGCTTAGCCTTCGAGCCATTACTAGATGACACAACTTGAGCCTTGCTCTTCCAGTTTTCCTTGGGAGGACCTTTCCTCTTCTTCCCCTTACCCTGTCCAATGGCCAAGACAGGGGCACTTGCAGGTGTGGAGGGTATACTTTTACCCTTCATCCCTGCCTCAACTGTTTGCAACAAGTTGTGCAATTGGGCCAAAGTCTGCTCAGTGTTGTTCAAATGGTAAGTTAAGATAAACTGACCATAACAATCAGGCAATGAGTTCAAGACCATGTCAATGGCCAATTCCTCATCGAAGTGAATGTTGAGCTTGACCAAACGCTCTATGTAGCGTTGCATTCTTTGCACATGAGATACAACTGATTCCCCCTCCTTCATCTTGCAAGCCATGAGTGACTTGACTACCTTAAACTTTTCTTGACGAGCTCGCTTATGGTACTTTTCCATAAGGTCCTTGTTCATCTCAAAGGGCCAGTAGTCCTCATAGTACCTCTGCAATTCTGGGGACATGGCTGCAACCATGATGCATGCCACTTTGGTAGCATCATCATAGTGTTTCTTGTAGGCAGCATACTCTTCGGGAGTGGATTTTGACTCATCAAGTTCTTTGAGCTCCTTTTCAAGGACATACTCTTTGTCCTCAAATCTAAGCGCCATCTTGATGTTACGCATCCAATCGTTATAGTTGGAGCCATCCATAACGACTTTGGAGCAGATGTTTAGTAGAGAGAAGTTGTGGCTGGAGGATGATGAAGCAGAAGTGTTTCCAGGAGTAGACATCTGAAAAGAAAGATAGTTTTAGTTAGATTCCAAGACACCTCAATATAATAACCCAAAGATATCATATCAAGATTAGGACCCAACTATGACGATTTACAACTTAGAAATGGGATGCCGAGATCCAAGTTCAAATCTCATAAAGGTAGGTGAATGACGATTCACCAATTCCACCATTAGACAAAATAAACGAAGTGAAATTGCTAATTCTTTTGAGATACATTAAAACTATTTAATGGCATGTTTTAATCTCGGATTATGCTCTACTATTTGTGACTGGGATACCGAGGATCACAAACTAGATGTGAATAACCATGCAAATGTGCTTGGTAACCTTATTGTCTTTATCATTAACTATTGATGTGCCGGTTAACCACACACGCTCCACTAACGACCAATAAAGCATAATGTGCAATTTCATGGATTAGCATACTTTTCACATTTTTCCTAAAGTAACTAGAGTTGGGATTTTGAAAAATAGTGTTCTAGTACTTTCTTTAATAGCATTATACTTTTAATGAGGAGTAGTTGTCCTATCAAATCCGTTCTGCTAACGACCCTCCACTAATCAAGGAAGCGGTGGGTGAGAGTGGACACCCATTCAACTACCATTTTATAGGCAATTTCCTTATACCCCCCTTATAGACTAGCTTCGTGAATGAGGCATACTAGCGATTTGACTGACCATATTCTTATACATATATAATGTTTAACTTTTAATTATAATATATATATAAGGTGTGTTTTAAAACATTTTAAAACTCTAAGAGTTTATATAAATTTTCGAAATTTAAACTATTAAATGTTAAATTTAAATAAACCAATCAATTAGATTTAATATTTATCTACTAATTAACTTTTAATTAATTTATTAAATCTTGTAAGGATTATCTAATCAAATTAATCAATTAATTTAATTCTAATCCTTATCCCTTTAAATTTCGAAAATTAGGGATAAAGGATAATTATCCAATTAATCTATTCAAGTAATAATTATCCAAAACAAGAAACCCTAAAATCTCTAGCATATTTCGAAATTCACAAGGGAGGAGGCTAGGGTTTTCAAAACCCTAACCCTAATTTCGATTAGGGTTCTTTGGAGGCTAGGGTTTTCAAAAACCCTTTGATCCATAACCCAAAAAATCGAAAAATGGCCTTTAGGGTTTAATAGCTATAAACCCTAATTTGCAATTCAACAATTATGACAATTCAATTTAAAACAAATAATGGCTCTGATACCACTAATGGGTTTTAGGTAAAACAAATAAACTAGAAAACAATTCCTAAGTTCACATGCAACCTACTTTGGATCTATGTTTTATCTATTGAACATACAACTTTGAATTGCAAAACAAGAACCCTAGAGGAGAGAGGCTATAATCGAAATCTACAAACTAGGGTTTAGTAATTACATACCTTTCAATTGTTATAGTAAACAATTGATGATTCCCTTGATCTTGATCTGGATCTTCTTAGAAGCTTAGCACCACAAGTGTAATGCCTCTAATGGAATCACACCCAAACTAGCAAGAAGGAAATTAGAGGAGAGAGGGAAGAGGGAGTATGCAAAATTTCAGCCCTTAGGGTTTCTTCCAAAGAAAAGAGTGACCAAAACATGAACCAGGAGGCTCCTTATATAGCTGAGGGATCTAGGGTTTAGGAAAACCCTAGTTATCCTTTGCTTAGGGCCTAAGCAAACCCAAGGGCCTTATCCAAGCCCCTATCGACGAAATTATTAGGGTTTCCCCTAAATATTTCGTCCACCCTTATCCAAGGGGGTTCTAGAGCCTTCCACTCAACTATTAGATAATTGCAAACTAGTCCCTGCACCTTATAATTAATTCTTTTAACCCCGAAATTAATTCTAATTAATTTATGGCTAACAACTAATTAAACCAAATGATTTCTTATTAATATATTAATCTTTTAACATATTAATAAAATCATTTATATTAATTTATTAATCTTATAATAAATTAATATCTCTCCTTTCATAATTTCCTTGTCCGGTTGCTAGGTTTGAGGGCAACCCAAAAGGACTGTGCTGCTATAAATTCAAGTACATACCAATTATAGTTATGGGCTTAGACACCTAATCCAACATAAAGTTGGCAACTGTTGGAAACTTTATTCCTTTGCATGTTCCATATGCTCCCAACAACCTATTAATACCTTTCCAAGAGTCTTAATCCTTGCATGAGGTCAAAACACCCGTCAAGACTCCATTTTTATGCTATGAATGGACCAAAGGACTTTGAATTTATCCTCCCTAAGCTCTGGAGTTTCTCAAATTCTCAAGAGGTGGTTCAAGAACACAAAAAGGGACTAAAGAGAAAACCCTAGTTCTAGAAATGAAAATGATGACCAAGGTGAAGGCTTTTTACCTCTTTAAGCTTCCTAGACTGCTCAAAATGTAAGATCCAGGAGTTCTTCTTCATTTAAGCTTGTTTCCTCCTCTTCTTTGTAGCTAACACACCAAAAGGATGGTGTTTAAACACTTACAAGCTCAAGTACTCACACTCTAATGAATTTAGGGTTTTCAGGGATGTTTGAGGGTGAAGGATGCCAGTTAGGGTGAGGATCAAATGAGATAAAGATGCTTATATAGGTCTTAAGTCTGGAAATTAGGGTTTGAACACTCGTCACATACACCCCACATACCCTTTGGTACGCCCAGCGTACGTGCTGGCTCTCTGCACTAAGCTCTCTGCACTAAGCGCACTCCTGAAGTACGCTCAACGTACTTAAGGCACCATCATGAAATATTTATAATTTCAAGGTTTCCAAAGGTAATACCTGATTAGGAGTGTTACAACTCTCCCCTAATTGGACTCGACTACGTCCTCGAAGTCCATAGAGGCAAATAGGTCAGGATAATGCTCCGACATCTCATACTCTAGCTCCCATGTCCATTCGGAGTCTCTTCGGTGATGATATTACACCATCACCAGCTTCACCTCTTTGTTACAAATAAACTTAGTCTTCCTATCCAAAATCGCAATTGTTCTCTAAATGCAGTTCAGGCTCTCATCAACCAGAATGTCGTCCAATGAAATAACTACGGCCTCATCAGTGACACACTTTCGAAGTTGACACACATGGAAGGTGTTGTGAATTTGGCTAAGCTCGTCCGACAGTTCCAAATGATAAGCCACCTTGCCCACCTGGGTCGAAACCCTGAACGGGCCAATATATAATGGCCCTAACTTGCCCCTATTCCGGAACCTAATGACTCCCTTCCATGGTGACACTTTCAGTAACACAAAGTCCCCCACCTGGAACTCAAGATCCGATCGACGCCAGTCAACATAACTTTTCTGACAGCTCTGTTCGACTTGCAGACAGTCACGCACCTGCTGAATCAACTCGGTAGTCTTGAACACTACATCGGTGCTCCCATGACTCGGTGTACAACTTCGCCCTAGCAAACCAGGGTCCTACATTTTCGACCATACAACATCTTGAACGGACGTCAGTCGATACTAGCATGATAACTATTGTTATATGAAAACTCTGCTAGTGGGAGGTATGTATCTCAACATCCTCCAAAATCCAACACGCATACCGGAAGCATATCCTCGAGTGTCTGTATCGTCCTCTCGCTCTGGCCATCAGTCTGAGGGTGGTATGTCGTGCTAAAATGCAACTGAGTACCCAATTCCTCATGGAACTTCCTCTAGAATCTAGATATAAATCGCACATTGTCACACCCCCGAACCTAAACGGAAAAAACGTTCGGGGGCGGAGGACGTCATATTCAGATCACAACAATTTAATAGTAAAGAAAGTACACACCAACATAACATATATTCAAAAAGTTTACATGATTGTATCTATTACATGTTTAAAAGTCAAATACAGCATGATGAATTCCAAAAGATGATGTTAACGCCAGAGCGTTAATCCCTAAAAGTAGTTGCTAACCCTGATTAGCAGTTTCCTGAGAATACAAGTTATTTCAAGAAAAAGTGTCAACAATTAAGTTGGTGAGTTCATAAGTAGTGTTTTGAGAAAATGAATGCCATTCGAAAATTCGTGTATGTTTTCTAGAAAATCCCTTATTTTCTATTAGATGTATGAAATGAGTATGAAAGATCGTTGTATAAAGTGTATGTATTTGAACCAGGAAAATCCCTTATTTTCCTAAGAATGATGTTGTAAATCATTATTATACAAAATGAATGTATTTGAACCAAGAAAACCCCTTATTTTCCTAAGAATGATGTTGTAAATCATTATTGTACAAAATGAATGTATTTGAACCAAGAAAATCCCTTATTTTCCTAAAAGTGAAATGCAGTCTCAAATGACCAAGACCGTAAGCTGTAAGCAGCTATGACATGCTCAAAAGAATGATGTATCGTCTTATTATAAAACAACACTATAAGATCATATTTGTAAATGAAAAGTGACTATAATAGTCACTTTCCCCGTGAAAACATAATACCATTATAGTTGTATATCTCATGAGTTTTCATAACCGTACTATCATAATCTTCCTGTAGCGACGTTCTTCAGGCGTCGAAATGAGATGACACTTGTCACCCCGATGACTGTAGCTAACATTCATGGTGTGGGATCATTAGTCTCGTATAGATCTATACACACTTTTCACGTTCTACGGACGGGAGATTCTGGTTATAAGACAGGACTTTCTAGCGGTACCTTGATAGGTATAATGAAGACAAATGACTCACGTATTCTCAATTAAGTCACGTATTAGAAATGAATATGTTTGTATCTGAAATAATTACCCTTTTCTATAGTGTTGACAAAGGCATAATAATGATTTATATGTTCTTGCATGTTTACGAATGTTATAGTAAAAATGGCTACCCTTGATATGATGCAAACATATAAATAAAACTTATAATATTTATAATCGTTATTCATCCCGAGAGGGTAAAGTGGTGTAAGATGTTTTCATGTTAACAAAATCCATATGATAGTTATAAAATCAACACGAAATGTATAACAGATTGATGTTTTCACACGAGATTAACCGTGTGTTTACTTGTATCCCCCCCCCCCCCCCGGTAAAGTGTAAAAAGCATTTAATAAGTATTTAAAAGCGTAGAAATGGGGGGTATGAACTCACTTGGTAGTTTGAAGAAGGTGAGATAAAAATTGAGCAGAACTTAGAATGGAGAAAGCTGATTTCTCAGGAATCTCGGGAGCGTCGGGACTTGCGTTGCGTGCTAGGGATAATACAGGAGCTTCGGGTGGTTTAGAATGGCTGGCGAGGTGTTTCGAGGTGAAAGAATTGAGAGAAAAGAAAACAAATCCGGGCAACTTCGCATCTCTTATATAGGTTGGCTGACTCCTCGTACACAGGGCGTTCCTGGCTCGGACGTCGTGCGTTCAGTAGCACCTTGACGTCATCGCTTACCTTAGCCTCGAACGGAGTACCCTGATGTGACCCGAAGCGACGTGGACGAACCGAGACCTAGCCTTGTGAACGCGGGGCATTCCTTCGGAACAGCCTCGAGTTTTGTGTCCAGAACCTTTAAAATCCGTGACTTTCTTGTACGATCTACGTTTTCGACGTTCTTTATTTCCACGCTAGGGATGAGCATGGGACGGAACCGGTATCGACTCGTCCCGTTCCCGATTTCCCAAAAACCGAATTTGATCGAAAGTTAATCCCGAGTACCGAACCGAATTAACACTACAGCGGTACCGGTACCGGTACTCGGTACTAGTACCGGTACCGACGGTACCAATTCTCAAATTTCATGTATTTGGAGTACCAAGTACCGTCCCGTATTTTTAAATTCAATACGGTTCGGTACCGGTACGGGATCGGGTTTGGGACAAACTGCTCATCTCTAATCCACGCATAGGTGGGAATATACTCTACAACTTTCGTTTAGACTCCGTTGGCTAGTTTTGACTTTATTTTTAATATTATGTTTTTAACAGGTCGGGACTGGAAAAGTCTGTTAAAAATCCATAACTTCTTCATCTGACGTCCGTTTTCGTCTGTCTTTTTACCGTTGTACAACTATTGATGAGACCTTCGATTCTCGTTTAGGTTGTGTCGGCTAAAAATCGTTCGATCTCTATTTCGAGTTTTTAGCTGTTTATCGCTATTTCAAAACTTCGAAAAATCATAACTTCCTCATACGAAGTCAGATTTGGACGTTCTTTTTATGTATGTTTTTAGTTTAATGATATCTACAACTTGGTACATCCCAATTATGGTTGTTGAATAAATTATTTTTGACCTAATTTTTTCTAGTGTTACAGACATCCAGGTCAGATAATACCGATACTGGTACCCCATGCCTAACCACTACCTCTTGCACATAAATATCCGCTAATTTCCCAGCGGAGATGCTCTTGGAGATCGGAATAAAGTGGGCACTCTTCGTCAACCTATCACAATAACTCATATAGCATCCACACCCCTCGCTATCTTCAGTAACTTCGTGATGAAGTCCATGGTGATCTCTTCCCATTTCCACATAGGAATGGGTAACAGTTGAACCTTTCCGTGAGGCTGCTGAAGCTCGGCCTTGACCTTTCGGCAGGTCAAGCACTGCTCCACGAACCAGACGATCTCTCGCTTCATGCAGGGCCACCAGTAACTCGGTCTCAAGTCTCTATACATTTTTGTACCCCCTGGATATATAGAGAACATGGACTTGTATGCCTCCTCCAATACCTTCTGCCTCACTCCACTAAATGTTGGAACCCAAACTTGGCTACACTGGGTCAAGAGACCCTGACCATCCTGAACAAACAAAGGAATTTGTCCTTGTATCCGCTCTAACTTCCAATTTTCTTTCTTCAAACCCTCTGCTTGAGCTTCCTTGATCATATCCAATAATGGAGTGATCACTTTCATCCTCAAACAAACATGCCCAATCGGGAAACCCGCCGTCTTGCAGCTCAAACCATCAGCCACCACGTTGGCCTTCCCTGGATGGTATAAGATCTCACAGTCATAATCCTTCAGTACATCCAGCACCCTCCTCTGCCGCATGTTGAGGTTCTGCTGATCCATCAAATACTTCAAATGTTTGTGATCAGTAAAGATGGTGCACCGCACTCCATACAAATAATGCCTCCAGATTTTGAGAGCAAACACCATTGTCCCCATTTCCAAGTCGTGAGTGGGGTAATTCGCCTCATGCGGCTTTAACTTCCTCGAAGCGTACGCGATCACATGCCCCCTCTGCATCAGTACATCCCCTAATGATGAGATTGATGCATCACAGTACACTACCAAATCGTCCAACCTCTCTGGTAGTACTAGAATCGGGGACTCACATAACCTCTGTATTGAAAGCCTACTGCTGGTCCGAGCCCCACCGAAAAGTAACGTTCCTCTTGGTTAAACGAGTCAATATCACAGCGATCTTGAAGAAATCCTGGATAAATCTCTAAAAATAGCCTGCTAAACCCAAGAAGCTACAGATCTCATATGCATTGTTTGGTACTTCCCATGGCATCACTACCTCAACTTTAGCTGGATGAACTGAAATACCCTCCTGGTTGATGATGTGCCCCAAAAACTGCACTTCTCACAACCAGAAATCACACTTTGAGAACTTGGGATAAAGACTTTATGTTCTCAGTGTCTCCAATACCTCCCTCAGATATTGCTCGTGCTGCTCCTTGGTCTTAGAATTGACCAAAATATCATCGAAAAGCACGATCACTGAATGATCCAACATCGATATACACACCCTGTTCATGAGATCCATTAACGTTGATGGGGCGTTGGTGAGCCTGAATGGAATCACCACAAACTCATAGTGCCCATACCGGGTCCTGAAAGCTATCTTCGGTATATCCTCATCCTGAATCCTCATCTGATGGTAGCCCGACCGGAGATCAATCTTGGAAAACCAAGATGCACCCTGTAGCTGATCGAACAAATCATCAATCCTAATGGTTTTTCATCGTTAACTTGTTCATCCCCCAAAAATCAATACACATCTTGTATGATCCGTCCTTCTTTTTTCATGATCAGGATCAGTGCTCCCCATGAGAAACTACTCGGACGGATAAACCCTCAATCTAGCAGTTCATAAAGCTATGTGGACAACTCCTGCATCTCGGGTAGAGCTAGCCGATACGATGCCTTGGCTATCAGAGCGGTACCTCGACACCAAGTCAATGTGAAAATCCACTTGCCTCTCTGGAGTCACTCAGGAAACTCCTCGGGAAAGACATCCCAAAACTCCTGTACAACTGGTACACTACCCAAATTTGTCGAGGTCTCAACCCTCATATCCAAGATATATGCCAAATATCCCTAACAACCCTGCTGGAGAAGTTTCCTAGCCCTCGCAGCTAAATAGAGGGTTTGCCTCTACGAGGCCCTTTCTCCATGAATAACCAGTTCTCCCACACTTGGCATTCGAACCCTCACTAGTTGGAACTCGCAATCTATCATAGCCCCATTGCCCCCCCCCCCCCAACAAGTCCATCCCGACGATCACCTTCATCCCTCACAACGGTATCGGGACTAGATCAACACGAAATCTCTCCTCAAGCACATTTAGGACACAATCCCAATACACCCTTGCAGCACTCACAGTGCGGTCCTCAATAATTTCAACCTCAAGCGAGAAATCCAAAGTCCCTGTCGCATCCCGGAACTTCTTGCTAAGTGCAAGAGATACAAACGACCGGGTAGCACCCGAGTCGAATAGAATGTGAGCCATCATACCGTTGACCAAAAAGTTCCCTATACATGAGCACAAACTCATACACATAAGCAATGCAAATCAATATAGAGTAGGAAGATAAGTACGTACCAACCACAACATCTGGTGCTGCCCGGGCCTCCTCGGTAGTCAACTGAAACGCACGGCTCTTCACTGGAGGAGCTTCCGCCTTAATAGGGTGGCCATCAGTGATCCTCATTATGGTGGGCACATGCATCGCCACTGCTCTTCCTCCTCCCTGCAACCTTGGGCAATCGGCCTTTTTATGGCCAACCTGGTTGCAGTAGAAACATATCAAGCCCTTCTTGGGGAAATCCCTGCTCATGTGGCCCGACTAACCACATGTATAACATATCGGGCCTATCCCCCCAGCAAACTCCATTATGTGGTTTCCTGCACTTGGCACACCGGTCACGACCCTATTGGCCCCTACCTAGAGGATCAAAGGTATTAGGCTTTTTAGCCTGACCCCCAGCTGTCTGAACTTGCTTCGGCTTTCGCTTAACATGAAGCTCTAACTCCATCTCCCGCTCACGGGCCTTCTCCACCATCTCATTTAGGGTTTTGCTCCTTGTAAATCTCACAAAATCTCAAATATCATCCTTCATCGTGGAATGATACCTCGTCCTTCTCATGTCCTCATCTGCAACGTACTGCGGGGTCAACAGTGCTCGCACCCAAAATGTGGCGGTGATCTCCGCCACAGTCTCATTGGTCTGCTGGAACTCCTGAAACTCCCTCACTAACCGTTACACCTCAATAAATGGTGCAAACTCCAGATCAAAGCATCTGACAAACTCTGACCACATCATCTTAGCTGCACCGGCTACTCCTACCTGGCTAGTCACGTCTCCCCACCAATCCCGAGCTCGATCCCTCAAGATACACGAAGCAAAACCCATATTTGCCGCATCAGGTCAAGAACTCGTGCGTTGGGCGTTCTCTATGTCCGCCACCCAGCTTCAGCTAACTATGGGGTCCCTGAACCCGAAAAACTCCAACGACCCACACGCCTTTACCTCCCAGAACGAGGGAGTTCGGTCCCCGACATGCCCCACAGCAATCTCGACTCTGAATGCCCTGAGCCTCTCCTCCATGATCTCCATCATCCCTTCCTTGACCATCCTAAAAATCAATGGGTCAGCATCAAGGATGCCCCTCGTAACCTCGACTGCAATAAGCTCGCGCAGCCTCTTATTAATGGGCTCGGTAGTGTCACCCGACCCAGATCTAGATCATGATCTAGATCCCGATCTAGATCCCCTACTCCAAATCATGTCACCACCATACTGAACTACAATATCATAAAATGTAATGATCAGGATGTCTAAAAAGGGGATCCTCCCACACTAGTTCTCCTTAGAGCTTCCAAGTCTAACATTGGTTCAGGTACATGTCATGTGCTTTCAGTAGTATGGGCCTAATACTACCTTCCACACCTACTTGTACCTTCCCCAAGGCTCTACCTGATAGCTCTAATTCATCCCAGAACAAGTCATATCTCACATGCTACCGCATAGCTCAAATCCTAGGCTATCCTAAGATTTGCTTCATCCATAACAAACCAGAACTCAATCATAATATGTTGCCTTATGCATGCAAATTATACACAGAACAGGATCAAATGGACTTTCGAATAACATCCTATACCCTAAGATCACAACCATACAAGGAACATAAAAGAAGGCCAAATCAATCATTCTGAAGCTATAAGACCCTAACCGTATACAATTTTGAAAACATACACATAGCAAGATTCATACGATAATCCTACTCATATATCAATATAGCATGGCTAACATATTGGGGAACCACTTACTTAGCTTGGTCGATCACGCGCATTGCACTCTCTTCTTTTTCATTTTAAGAAGTTTTTAACTTTTATTTTTGAAAACAATTTTACCATTTCCTTAGTTTGTGTCCATACACACCCGAAAGTGTGTCTGAATCCCTCAAACCAAGGCTTTGATACCAAGTTGTAACAACCCAAATTTTCAAAAGAAAATTTTCATTTTTAAATAATCAAAACATTTCCAATAAACCATAAAACTCAGAGTGTCCCTAAAAAAACGCCTGAGAGAGTGGATATCGTGTCATCAAGCCTTGCCCTTGCCCTTAGTCTCAGAAGTACCTGAAACAAACCAACAAAATGTGAGCTAATGCTTACTTAGTTCCCTAGAGCATATGTCACACGTTCCACATAATCACATATAACATATTAGCTATAAAGCTACATAAACCACATAAGCCATGCATATAAACATATAGGTATGCCATGGAAACCATCCAAGGTCTTACACCAAGTGTCATTGGAAACCCCCACGTGGTCTTTGCTAGCCACCACAGGAACCCTCACGTGGTCTTGGCTCACTGTCATGGGAACCTCCACATGATCTACCCTAATCATAAAAAATATTATATGAACTAAAAATGTAAACATACTAGGAAGTCGTGGAAACCCTACAAGGACTTACACCAAATGACATAGGAACCTCCTCATGGTCTTAATATATTTCCACGGGAACCCCATGGGGACTTTCATACAAGTGTCATAGCGACATATCATCTAATCAACTATCTATCCATATATATCATAAAATGGGTCGAAATTGGTGCCTTGGACCCATTGGTATGGTGAAAAGACTCACATTTGTCTGCTGAATCTAAAAGCTACTCTCCTAATAGTCCGTGAACACCCGTGCTGAACAATAATACCATTATCCCAGGTTAGGGCTGAACATAATCCTATTGAAGAGCCCAAACCCCAAGTCCTTTCACAATGGCCCAAAAAGTCTTCCTTTGCTAATGGGCCCATAGTCTATATCCAAAATCATTAATGGGCCTCATGGCCCAATAAAGCCCAACCATAGTAACCATGTCCCAAAACAAACAAACTGGCCCACTAACTCAAAACATTACCAGACCTAGTGACTAATTAAGTCCCAAAGGGCTTACAAGCCCAAAACAAGTCTGAGCCCATCTGAGGTGTGTACGCCTTGCGTACCACCCTCGTACGCGCAGCGTACTGAGTCCCTAATATGTATGTGATACGTACGATAATCTATTCCCAGTGTATAAACAAATTAAGCACATTTTCCATTAAGTGCTTAATACTCAACGTTCTAACGTTAAAACTTCATATCTGAGTCCATTAAGACATCTTAAAGCATAAAGTTGGCAACTGTTGGCAACTTTACGCCTTTGCATGTTCCATATGCTCCTAACAACCCTTTAAGACCTTTCCAAGAGTCTTAATCCATGCATGAGGTCAAAACACCCATCAAGACTCCATTTTTATGCTATGAATGGACCAAAGGACTTCAAATTTATCCTCCCTAAGCTTTGGAGCTTCTCAAACTCTCAATAGGTGGTTCAACAACACAAAAAGGGACTAAAGAGAAAACCCTATTTCTAGAAATGAAAATGATGACCAACGTGAAGGCTTTTTACCTACTTAAGCTTCCTAACCGCTCAACATGTAAGATCCATAAGCTCTTCTTTGTGCAAGCTTGTTTCCTCCTTTTCTTTGTAGCTAACACAGCAAAAGGATGGTGTTTAAACACTCACAAGCTCAAGGACTCACATTCTAATGAATTTAGGGTTTTCAGGGACGTTTAAGGGTGAAGGAGGCCAGTTAGGGTGAGGTCTAAATGAGATAAGGATGCTTATATAGGTCTTAAGTCCGAAAATTAGGGTTTGAACATTTGTCACGTACGCCCCGCGTACCCTTTGTTACACCCAACGTACATGCTAGCCTTCCACAATCATCCATGCATGGTACGCTAAGCATACTCCTGAAGTACGCTCAGCATACTTAAGGGACCATTATGCAATATTTAAATTTCAAGGGTTCCAAAGGTAATACCTGATTTGGAGTGTTACACCTTAACATCTTCTAATAAGTTATTTCATTCTAATTTACTTCCAAATGTTTATAATAAAAACAAAATTACATTCTTATTTTAATCTTAAAAGACCTCATTCTCCAATATTCATGTTATTGGTTTTCTTATCCAAATTCATTTCCACACCAAACGACACACTATAAGCATCATGGCCGACCCATAGGGAGTTCAAAAAGTTCCCGTGAACAGGGCCTAAAAAATCATAAGACCCATTTTTTTAGCAATTAAATTATTATGGTATATAATGTTCAGTTACGGGCCCAAAAACAAATTAGGTTGTTCTTTATTGGTAAGTAATAGGTTATTCTTTCTTGGTAAGTAAGAGGTAACACAACAGACAACACAAAGAGGGAGCGGGAAAATCAAAATTTTAGGGAAAAGAAAAAATGATTTGATTCCTTCTTCTTTTGCCCCATAATGCATGGGGCACAAATTAAAAATCACAACTAGCATTTTGCTAGGAAATTCTACTCTCATGCAATCGTTCGCCTAGTGTAACAACTTGTACTCTAAGTGAATACTATACTCTATTCTCATTCAAATACATCACATATGTTCAAATAAGGGTTGGAAACCTTAGAAATCCTGACTCAAGTTTATTATGGACTAGGATTCTCTTATTGGGCCTAAGGGACCAATAAATCATCAATTCATCAATCTATAACATTTTGGGCCATTTGGGCCTAGAATGATTCATTCTACCTCCAATGGACCATGATGTGTCTTAAATGATTTAATTAACCTTAATGGGCCGTAAATCCATTCCTTTTCTTACCATTTTGGGTCGTGAACCTTCTTAAAGGCCCAATGGGCCAAATCTATTATTGGGCTTCATAAATTTGATCAAGTTAAGAGAAGGCCCCAAATTCCCTCAATTCCTTTCTCTTAAACCCAAATTTTAGGCCCATTATGCTTATTAGACAAAAAAAAAGGAAAACAAGATAAATTGTGCACTTGCCACCTCTTTATTGCATGGTGGATCTCCATGCACATCACCACACTCCCTCTCTCTCCTCCCTTCTTCTTATTCACGGCTAAAACACCTCACACTACCCTCATTCTCTCAAAAATCTTTCAAGAAAACTCTCTCGAAACACTGAAGAAGATCCTCCTTCCTTCCATCCAAATTTTCGAGATCTCTAGGTGTTTCAAGAAGATCTTCACTAAAGACCATCAATCTTGGGTAAGTCTTTCTTAGATCCAAGGATTAACTTCTTGATTTCTTCAAAAATCTCCTCTTACACCCATATTTTGTGGATCATGTTCTTAGAACCATCTAAGTTCAAGATCTACTCAAGAGAGTTGCTAGGATCAAAAATCTTCTTCCACTTCTTCATCAAAACCGATCCATCACCCCAAGGTGAGTTCATACCCCCCCTTGTTTTCTATTTTTACTTGTTTTTAGGGGGAGAATACAATTCTTATGTGTAGATCTATGTATATATACATGATTATGTGTGTTTTGTTGAAACATTTGGTGATTATGTGTTGATTTCTTCACTAATCTAAAAATGTGTTAAGAAACTTGAAGTGTATCACTAGGATCTTCATATGAATCATGAGAAAAGTATGTTTTATCACATATAATACATTTAAACTTGTAGATCTGGGATTTGTATACTTGATATAGCAAAAATGAGTGTTGTGTTCAAAGATCTATAAACTAAACTCACAAAACAACCCTTGACAGAAAAGTTTTGGTCCAATCTCGGACTGTTTTGACCCTCTTAATGTAAGTATTTTTCAAAACTGTTTTACATGGATAAATTTCAGATTAATACCTTTAAAATGAGTACTCTCACTTTTTCATACGATTTTTCTACAATTTTTGGCGAATTTTACAAAACTGCCTATCATATTTGAAATAATTTCGGACCAACCTGTGAAGATGAGTGATTTCACACTAGTTTGATACTATCAAAATTTATGAGAAAAATTTTGAACAAAGTAGACGAAATTTCCAAACTTCCAGAATTTACGGATCCAAATTTCGACTTACGATGAATTTTCTACAAATTTTCTAAAAACTATGCCGGAAAGGCCAAAAACCAAAAAAAATGTGTATTTTCACAAAAACCAAGCCAAAAATGATATTTTTGACAAAAACGGGTTTAAAATGTTATTTTTATCACAAAGTAGTAATCAACACAAGTTTTAACGAAATTGGAGATTAAAGTGTTATTCTTACAAAAATTGGGCCTTAATTATAAATTTTTGGCTTATTGGGCCAAGAACGTCATTTTTATAAAAAGTAGGCTTTAGGTATCAATTATGTAAATAATCAAGATAAAATAAACAAAACAATAACAAACGGGTTAAAAACGATATTCATATCCTTATTGGGCCTGGAAATAATATACATGTTTCGTGGGCCTTAGTGTCCTTTTACATGTATATTGGGCTCGGGATATGTATTCATATCCTTATTGGGCCTGGAAATAATATACATGTTTAGTGAGCCTTAGTGTCCTTTTACATGTATATTGGGCTTAGGATAGACATTCACATTCCTTTTGAGCCTGAAAATAATAGATACGTATAGTGGGCCTTAGTGGTCCACTTACATGTTTATTGGGCCTGGGAATAGGTTTTATATGCATTCTTCTTTTTATGATGTTTTAGTAAATACTTAAGCCAAAACCAATGATAAACCAACAAATGGATTTAATTTGATCATTTTCTTAAGTTATTAGGCCTTAGTGGTCCATTTTTATGTGTGAGAGGTCCTGTATATGTTTATTGGGCCTCATTGACCCATTAACATGTGCGACGAACCTTGGATACTATTTGTGTGTCATTTGGGTCTGTAAATACTTTACATGAAAAATGGACCTTAGTTGTCCTTTCATATATATATTTCGGACCCATGTTATATAATCTCATTCCAATTGGGTCTTGAATGATTTACATGTTTAGCGATGCCTTATTGATTCACTTACATGGATCATTGGGTCTGGAAGGAGTTTATACCTTTTTCTTCACGTAAATTCGGTTAAGGATCTAGTGAGTTTATGTCGATTGGCACCTATTAAGTGTACGATCGTAGCCTGTAGTTATAACCAGAGTCTCCTGGAGGGAGAACGGGGATTTGTGTATAGATCTATACGGGGATGACACCCCACACCTGAGTTATTCGCTACAGTTAGACTAACTCAGTCTAGGGTGACGAAAACCTTATAATCAAAGTCAAAATTGGCATCCAACGATGCCAAGACAGGTGAAATTGTCATTATTTAGTATGGTTATGACGGCTCACTTAGAGGAATTAACGTTATGAAGTTTACGGAAGACCTTTTTTTTACAGGTAACATCGGGTTGTCTGGGAACATTCTCTTTACATGCTCTTACATTCTCTCTACATTCTCTTTACCTTTTTAGTCAAAATAAACAATAACATACATGCATTAATACAAGATCTAACACAAACACACTAAACAGTTTTTAGAAAATATCGGATTTTCTGGTGGTTTTCAAAGTTATACAAATCATTTTCATAAACATACTTATGAACTCACCAACCTTTTTATGTTGACGTTTTCAAAATAACTTGTATTCTCAGGAAACCGTTAAAGCAGGATGAACGAAACAAATTAATGGATATTGTGTTATATTTTGTTTCATCATACTCTTACTATTTTGACATGTAATATTCAAATACAATACTCGATGTAAACAATGAATGTTGTTATATTACATGTGTGATGATGATGATGTTATGTTTCAATTATATTCACTGTAATGATATTTCAAGATGAAGTCACGCACAAGCCCCCGGACGTTTCCGCCGTCTGGTTCGGGGGTGTGACATTAAATCATTCCCCAATCCTTGACAGGAAAAACAACGGTATTATTGTTGCTTTATATCAGTGGAATGAAGGGGTAATCAACAATCTTACTAGCACCACTTTCTTCTTTTTCTCGAAATTCTGAGGGTTGAAGCAACAATTTTATATTTTATTTTACAATCTATTAGATGCATTGAGGCAATAAGAAATATCATTCGATTTGAGTTCTTAGAGGTATTACAATCATTCTTCACTTCTTCTTTCTCCTCGAAAATCAGATTTAGGTTTTAGAAGCTTCAAATTTCAAGCAGGTTTGAAGAATTAGGAAACCACCAGTGAAGGTAGACACTCTAATCAAATTCCACAGAAGCTTCTGTGACAATTGTCAATCTAGAGTTAAGTCAAGTCATCAAGTCAAACCGGTCAACTCGATTAAACCTTTGGTATTATGGGTTTGCGTTATGTAATTACTGCATAACTTGCTATATTAATGGGAAAACATCACTTGGGAAAAGTTCTTGTGTTAAAAAATTTCCTGAGCCTTAGTGCTAATCAGTGAACTAAACTGATAAAACCATGTTGCATACTCATCGGAAGTGTGTAGGATCCTTAATCATGACTTAACGGGGCTCAAGAACCTTGCGTTGCGGAGCCAAACACTCACAATTGTCACACATGGAACCTCTCTCAATCATTTTCACTCTACCTCTCTCTATGTCAAATCTCTCCCCAATCTCTCCAAGTATGTGAAATCTCTCTCAAATATCTCTTTGTATGAGAAATCTCTCCAAGAATGTCAAATCTCTCCCCAATCTCTCCAAGTATGTGAAATCTCTCTCAAATATCTCTTTGTATGAGAGATCTCTCCAAGAATGTCAAATCTCTCCCAAATCTCTCCAAGTATGTGAAATCTCTCTCAAATATCTCTTTGCATGAGAAATCTCTCCAAGAATGTCAAATTGCTCCCAAATCTCTCCAAGTATGTGAAATCTCTCTCAAATATCTCTTTGTATGAGAAATCTCTCCAAGAATGTCAAATCTCTCCTAAATCTCTCCAAGTATGTGAAATCTCTCCCAAATCTCTCTTAAAAGTTCCCATAACTTTTTGGAATCATTCGGGTCATTCCGACCCTTATCCGGGTCAAAAACGGCTCAAAACGGAGTGAAAACGAGTAAAATAGGCTTTAGGACCCGAAACCCCTCTTAGGGCCGAAAGTCCTCTCAGGAACC
The DNA here is from genome assembly GCF_052625555.1 of Lactuca saligna. Lineage (NCBI taxonomy): Eukaryota > Viridiplantae > Streptophyta > Magnoliopsida > Asterales > Asteraceae > Lactuca > Lactuca saligna. Next base: position 121,918,344 of record NC_136423.1, on the reverse strand, counting down.
GAAAGTCCTCCTAGGACCGAAAGCCTAAGCAACCGAGACTCAGCAGCTGAGGAGAGAAGCCTCCCGAACTGAAAGTAAGGAGGGAAGCCTCTCGATCTCTGCCCCCTCCTCTCGGTTCCTTGCCCCTCTCGGTTCTAACCCTCTCTCCTCTCGGTTCTAGCATCAGAAGACCGAACCTCGGCCAGATTTCGGAATTTTATCACTTTTAGCCCATTTTTGATATTTTTAACATTTTAAGCCCGTTTTTAATTATTTTAACGCGGGATTTTTCACCCAAAATCATATTTTAACATTAAACCCTAAATATTCATAATTTAATCAAATTTTCACGAAAATCCTTATTTAAATAATAAAATCTTATGGGTGAATATTTAAGGTGGAGTGTTGTCTTGCTTTATCTTATAACACAAGCAACCACCCCCACACCCACTCTTTGACCAGCCACACCTCCCCACCTTACCTAGGTCACATCAATGTACTTTGTCATCATTTTCACCCATTTCCCACGTTCTTAGAAGCTAGATATTCAACCTCTCTCCTCATTTCTCTCATTCCACCACAAAGAACAAACTCTTTTTTCTCTCACTTCCTCTCTCTAGAATTCGAGATTCAAGGGCTGATCTTGAGTTTTTCCTCCACATTTGGTAAGTATAATCCATCCTCCATATGATTATTTCACTTCCTTATACACAAATCATAGATATCTTACACAAACTCCATCATATTTGTGTTAGATCTTCGAATCTTCAAGCAATCTTCCTAAGTGTTCGTGAGTTGAACACTCCTTTTCTCCATCATCCATCTACTGAAATCACTCAAGGTGAGTTCATACCCCTACATTTTCATGTTTTCTCAAGTTTTTAGGGGGGGGGGGGGGATACAAGTTAAAACACCAAGAAGATAACTAAACTTTTCTAACAGCCTTCATCAGAAAAGTTCAACTCCATTCACAGACTGTTTTGGGCAACTTAAACATTTTTTTTTCAAAACTATATAAGGTGAAAATAGTTCAAGTTCTTAGCTTTAAAATGACTACTTGCACATATCCATACGATTTTTCTACAATTTATGGTGATTTTTACAAAATTGCCTATCATTTCAAACACCAATCCGGACCAGTCTGTGATTATGGACTTTTTCACCCAAGTTGGAGGTCATTAAAAATCATGATAAACATTATGAGTAAACTAGACACATTTTAGGAACTCTCAGAATTTACGGATTCAGTTTTCGACTTCGTATGATTTTTCTATGATTTTTCCAAAACAGTGGAGAAAGGTTAAAGTTAGTTAACAGCATATAAATTTCAAAACACTTTGTATTATGTTGAGCAAAGTGTATAACAATAAGTTCTAAATATTGAATGTGTTTCCTTGTTAGTTTATCTTCATAAACTGAAACTTAATCACTCATTATAAGATTATTCATTTATTTAGATCACGTATATTAAGCTATAATAAGCATAGTTTATGGATTCATAGCACTATTGCAATTTCATAAAAGAGTTTTTATACACTACAAACGTTTTGGATAAACTATAATAGGTATAGTTTAAGATTCATCACATAACACACTCATACAAAAAGGGTACATTCATACAAAAAGGTTCTACACTCATGCACACTACACGTAAACTTGTTAACTCAGGATGTGAGACTATCTCTCCCCGTACGTCCGAGTACGGGATCCCTAAATTCCTGTAAGTTATAACCAAAATCTTTTGTAGGGAGAGCATGATAATTGTGTATAGATCTATATTGGGGTTGACATCCCACACCTCGCTGCTAGCTACAGCTGGACCGGCAGGTCCGCGGGTGACAAGAGTCATAGGATCATGGCGTCTAAAAGACGTTGTGCAGGTTACCTCTAGTCCTAGTATGGTTATATCAACTCACATAGGGAGCTAACAATCAATAAAGTTTACAGAATATATTTTTTTTATAAAACAAAAGGGGTTTTATGTCGATTTAAAATCACTTTTATATCAATAAATACAGATAATACCATACACTCTTGGTCTAGGTATTTATGATTACACATCACTCAGGATATAGAACTACATACACACATTAAAGAAAATATTGGATTTTCTTTTAAATACATTTTTCATCGCTTTTACAAGGAAAACGAGTTACTTTTCTAAAGAAATCTCTTATGAACTCACCAACACTCGTGTTGACACTTTTTCAAACAACTTGTATTATCAGGAAATCGCTAAACAGGTAACCAAGTGCTTTTGAGGATGGGACGTTAAGGTGTCAAACTTTTCATATTTTGTCAACATATTGTAATTGATTTTGAAACATGTAATTCATACAAATGATGTAACTTTTTCAATTATATATATGTTGGTTGTGTTTGCTTAAATTACTATTGAATTGTGGTTATGATACTATACATGTGGTCCTCCACCCCCGGACGTTTCCGCCATCCTTGGTTTGGGGGTGTGACAGCTTTGTTCTTCACTTCTTCCTTCTTTTCGAAAATTAGTTTTTTTTTTTCATTTCTAATTTCTGGTTTTTTAATTTTAGAAGGTAGACACTCTAATTAGTTTCCAAAGGAATAAGGAAACCAATTTCGAAATACAGAAGAACAAGGAAGTGAGGAAATCATTTTATGAAATTTGTAGGTACAAATAAATAAATAACTGTTTTTGTAAGAAGTAAATCAATGTTTTTTCTTTCATTCTTTATAACTCAGTGTGTGACTATCAATCAAGCATTGAGGTTTAGAAATTTCAAATTTTCAGATTTTTTGAAGTGTTGAAAAATCAGAAGGTAATGTTTTGATTTCTGGAATTACATATCAGTTTTCTTTTCAAGTCTTCTACTTTTACTTTTTTTTTTTATTTTGTTGCACAATGTGAGAGATTTTATATTTTTGAGTTTGTGTTTCACTGTTCCAATTACATAACAATTTTGCTCAAAAGATTCATTTGTGTTGGCTATCGGATGCTCCTTGTTCTTAGTTTTTGTTCAAGTGATTTTTTGAGTGGTAAAGCAATAAATCTTTTCTAACTTTCAGATTTTTATATTTGTGATTTATACAATTCAGATTATGTTTTACATTTCATTGATTTCTTGTTTTTATATTTCTTTCTTTTACATTTCAGTTTATTAGATTTTAGTTTGGTTGATCAAGAGATGAAATCTACAAAGCACAAAGGAAAAAAGGAATTTATAAATCAGATGTGTCTTCTTTTTCTGTAAGATGTCTCAGGGAATTAAAATCTGCGTTTGACATGAAAAATGTAAGATTTTATGTATATTACGACAATGAAAAACAAGATTTTTATGTGTTTTTTATTTATATATAAGTTTTAGGGCCTATTTTACTAAATTGTACAGCATCGTTGAAATCTCGGTACCCATCCTGCTGAACATCTTAAATCATCAACTTCTTTTATGATTTTTTTCTATCTCACCTCATATTTTATTAATTTTGGAAAACAAAATATTATTAACCTACAACATCTCGTATAAAATATCATTGACTATTTCTAAAAGAATTTTATGAATTTATCTCATCTTTATAAAATAGTTTATAAAACACACTCTTATAATTTGTTTTTTTTACTAATTAAGGATATGTTATATTTATAAAATTAAAAATTACTTGGCAATAAAACTAAATATAAAAACTATAGATTACAATACATGAAATTAAAACAATATAACACGAATGCCCTACGAACTTTTTAGGGTTTATCCGTTGAGTCTCTAAAGCTTTTGTCGGGCTTTATGGGTCAATCACATTATGCCCCTATAAAGCCAAAAAGAATAACTTCGGGGATTGCTTCATACAAAAAAACTCTCTTTTTCTTCTAAAGCATGTTTAAACTCAATTTGTATTGATCCTCAAATTTTTTTTTTTTTGGCTTTATAGGAGAACAATATGAGTTTTTTTTGTCTAAAAAATCATTGAACTAGCTATTATAGGTTGACATTGATTAAAATAACATGTCATATCATAGTTTAGAGACCTATAAAACCCGACAAAAACTTTAAATACTCAATAGGTAAATACTAGAAACTTTGTATGGCATTTATGTCATTTTCTCTTCATTTTTACCACGCTAAATAATATTTGATGAGAGGGTATACGAAGATGATACGCTTTTATAACAAACACTAATGCAAACAATTCACTTTGGCTCTAAAAAGCTCTTTTTGAAGTTGATTATTAATATTTGAAATTAAAAAAATAATAAAAATAAAAAAAAAAAAAAAAAAAAAGAACTTTCACTGAATATGCTTTTATTTAAACCCAAACTTCAAAAAACAAAGTAATAATAATAATAATAATAATAATAATAATAATAATAATAATAATAATAATAATAATAATAATAACACCAACAAAAATCCATGGTTTTTGAGACGTTAGTAGAAAATCATTAAAAAAAAAAATTTATATTTAACGTCATATTCAGTTAAATCCAAGTATTTTTAACAATTAAATTTAAAACCCTTCAATGCTCTATATATTTTTGTTTTACCAACTAACTTGTGATAGAGATAAAATCCCTTCAATTCTTTACATATTTTGGTTTTAGCCGAGTAACCTGTGATAGAAATAGAATATGATGGATTTTTTACCCACCTATTAGAGATAGAGATAAAATATGATGGATTTTTAATAAATATGTTCAAAATAAAAGTGTTTTTTAATGATTTATTTATTTTTAAAATTTCTTTTAACTTTATTTTATTCTCTTTTTATAATGTTAATGTAATATTTTTATGTGACACAAAATAACAATATTTTTTTTAAGTATTTGTTGGAAAAGATTACTATGAGCCACTAACCATTCAAACTTTTTTTTAACTATAGATACAATCTCGTGATATATATATATATATATATATATATATATATATATATATATATATATATATATATATATATATATATATATATATATATATATATATATATATATATAGATTCAGGTTCATTTGAGACCATTCTAATTTTGTGAGACCGTGAGACCAAATCTAAAAATAATTTTAAAATGCAAAATAAATGGAAAAATTCAAAAAATTCTTTTTTTAAATATTATTTTCGGAACTTGAATTAACTAAAAAAAATAAAAAAAAATTCGTTTTTTTTTTCTGAAAAATACGTGAAATATTATAAATAGAATATTACACTGACATATTCTAAAAAATAATTTTAAAATGCAAAATAAATGAAAAAATCTAAAAATTGTTTTTTTAAATATTATTTTCGGAACTTGAATAAACTAAAAAAAAATTCTATTTTTTTTGAAAAATACGTGAAATATTCTAAATAGAATATTACACTGTACATATTCTAAAAATAATTTTAAAATGCAAAATAAATGGAAAAATCAAAAAATTCTTTTTTTAAATATTATTTTCGGAACATGAATTAACTAAAAAAAATAAAAATAAATAAAAATAAAAAATAAATAAATAAATGCGTCTCACGGTCTCACAAAATATAGGTGGTCTCAAATGAACCTAACCCTATATATATATATATATATATATATATATATATATATATATATATATATATATATATATATATATATAAGGTTAGGTTAATATGTTTTCTTATATTTATTATGTGTTAGATTGTACCAATAGAAATTTAATAAAATAAATAATTATTTAATTAAATTAAGATAGATATTAAATGATTTACATACTTGTATTTATATTAAATGATATCCATAATTATAATTTCCATTTTATGGAAACTAATTAAATTCGTCATTAATTTCATCAATAACAATCTCTCAAAATGAATTCGTATTTAGGTATTTTATGTATAGATTCGTATTTTATTTCAGGACACACTCACTTAAAATATAAAGCTACATCGACTCTCATTCTGTTATAATACAATCTTATTTTTCTTGGTACAAATTCATTCTTAAAGAATATTATTACTAACATTAATGACGAATTATATTAGTTTTTAAAAAAATGAATTATAATTATAGATATCATTTAATATACATATAATTATAGAAATCATTTAATATCTATATTTATTTTATTAAATAATAATTTAATTTTTACTAAAATCTTATTGGTGCATTCAAACACAATAGATGTGAAAAACATTTGAACTTACATCTCTCTCTCTCTTTCTCTCTCTCTCTCTCTCTCTCTATATATATATATATATATATATATATATATATATATATATATACTAGGTTAAAACCCATGGACACCACGGATGAGAAAGAAAAAAAATTATCAATAAATTATAATATTATAATTGGACAATGATAAGATAGAATTTATTAATGTTTAAATATAGATGTTTTGAATATTTTGAAAAAATTATCATTAAAGACAACGAGCTTGAAATTTTGTTCCGAATCAAAATAATAAATGTAATTTAGGTTGGACATTGAAGTTATTATTATTGTTGTTATGAAAGTAAATTTGAAATTTTCCGATTATATGTATTACTAACTTGGTAATTATATTAAAATAAGGACAATATATTTGTTGTTCCCCTAAAAGAAGTTTAGTACGAATCGATTAATATAAATTGTTGTTTTATCTTATTATCTTATAATTTATTATTTTTCAAATTACTTTTACATTTTAATAACATATGGAAATTGTTTCAAATCATACATACTTATAAAGCTAGTATTTTTTCTTGAATCTCATGCATTTGAAACCCCCATTCATTTTTTCTTTCACCACATTCATTTGAAACTCCCATGACTTTTCAATTTCTTTATAATAATAATTATAATTTGGTAATTAGCTTAAATAAATATCAAATCTAAAGTGTAATCATATATAAACTAAATTTCAATATTAAAATAATATCTTTAATTCTATTTATAAAATTATGTTTTTTAACTTTTAACATATTATACTTAATTTATTAGTTTTAATATATTGTTGGATGTAAACCATTATCATTTTAAAGGTATAATTTTTCAACAATTTGTATAAAATACTTAAATTATTAATTAAAATATAACATTATAGGCTCAACTTAAATATAAATTTTATTTAACTTAAACAACCCAAAGATTATTTTATAAATAGTTAAAAGTGATAAATTGTAATGTCTTTCTACTAATGATTGTAAGTTGGTTAATAAGGTTAAATAAATATCAAACCTAAAGTGTAATCATAAATAGACTAAATTTCAATTTTAAAATAATATCTTTACTTCTATTTATAAAGTTATGTTTTTAAATTTTCACATATTATACATAATTTATAAGATTTAAAATGTTGTTGCATGTAAACCATTATCAGTTTAAAGCTACAACTTTTTAACAGTTTGGACAAAATACTTAAATTGTTAATTAAAATATAACATTGCATTGTCAACTTAAATATAAATTTTAGTTCCACTAAAAAAACCAAATAATATTTTGTATGTAGTTAAAAGTGATAAATTATAGCGATAAATGCAAAAACTAAATTGTAATATCAGTTTAACTAAAATATTTCCTAAATATATTTATATAATCGTTAAATTTTTTTAAATAAGTAACTTAAAATAACTTATAATAACAATAGTAAAAAATAACTCTATATAAATGGTTATATTGTTACCTTTAAAATCAAAAAATAACGTTTGATGTTTTAAATAATTATAATGATAGAAATTAAAACATTAATCAAATAAATTTTAAAAAATTATTTCAAAATAACAGCAACTATAAATAATATTATACCATATATAATATTTAATTGTATTGATGTCTAACTCGCGAGTAAAAATCATTCAAACGATTGAGATTATGACGTTGTAATAGATGTATATATTATCATATAATTCACAATAATCAATATATTATATCAAATTAATATACGAATTATTATATCAATTTTAACAACAACGTTAGTGTTATATTTTATAAAATATATATTTGTAAAGATTTCAACTACATAGGTGTTTCTGTGCATTACAATGTCAACTCAAATATAAATTTCAGTTCCATTTAAAAAAACTAAAAAATATTTTGTAAATAGTTAAAAGTGATAAATTGTAGTGATAAAAGCAAAAACTAAATTGTAATTTCAATTTAACTAAAATATTTTTTTAAATATATTTTTATAATCGTTAAAAATTTCCAAATAAGTAGCTTAAAATAACTTACAATAACAATAGTTAAAAACATATCAATATAGATGATTATATTGTTAGCTTTAAAATAAAAAAAAACAATGTTTGATGTTTTAAATAATTATAATTATAGAAATTAAAACATTAAGCAAATAAATTTTAAAAAATTAATTAACAATAAAAAACCTATAAATAACATCAAATCATATATTATATTTAATTTTATTCATGTGTAACTCGCGGGTAGAAATCATTCAAACAATTGAAATTATAAAGTTATAATAAATGTATATATTATCATATAATTCAAAATAATCAATATATTATATCAATTTAGTATATACAAATTATTATATGAAATTTAACAACAACGTTATTGTTATATTTAAAAAATCATACATTTGTAAAGACTTCAACTATATAGGTGTTTTTGCGCAATGCGCGGACATTCGTCTAGTAATATATGGAATTGATTATAGAATATTTTGAATTTAGGAGTTATACGTCGCAGAATGAGGTTAACCTTATTCATTTATTTGATGGGGATGTGTGTGTGTGTGTGTGTGTGTATATATATATATATATATATATATATATATATATATATATATATATATATATATATATATATATATATATATATAACTCATTATTTTTCAAAACCAAAAACACAAATATTCTTCAAATGGTATGCGTAAGTCATATCTAGACTCAAAAAATAGATTAGCCATTTTTTTAATTTATTTTCAAAATTTGCATATATGCACAATTAACAGTCGTATGGACTGCTGATGAGTACAATCAATAATCATATGGTCTGCAGATGTGCACAATCAATAACCATATGGACTGTTGATGAGCAATCAGCAGTCCATATAACTGCTGATTTTTGCTCATCAGCAGTCTATACGACTGTTAAGGTGCTGATTTTTTGAAACAAGGATCTCAGGTTCGATTCTCGCTATGTACTTACCATTTGTTTCCTTTTGTTTTATTTTCCCAGCTCAGGATTCTATCTCAAATCGTCAAACACATTGAAACCCATCAACTCTCAAATCTTATATAAATCCATTATACTTATGTACTATTTGATATATACTTCAACTGAAGAAAACATGAGGTTAGTTAAGGATTCGATTGAGATTTGTTTTTGAAATCGAAACTAAAATGGAGAAAGCCAAGTACAAACCAAAAACCAAAAAACATGTTTGTGTTGGGTTCGCTTTAAAATTTTGAAAACTGTAGCTGTCGGTTTTGGGTTCGATTTTCGGTCAAAACCGACTTAAACTGACACTTGCGCACCCATAGTAATATCGATTGTTATATGTATTTATTTTGTAAAAAATCAAAATAAGCATATTTTATAAATGTGAGTATTGGATCCATTCTTTGGTAATGGAAAGACTTGATGTGTAGCAATTTACTCAAAAGAACCTCCGTTAATAGCGTTAATAGCAATGGATTAAATGCTGTAAATGCAATTCATGGACCTGGCTTTTTTTCTACTTTCAACTTGTACTTTTTTAACCTTTGTATATAAAGTAGGTATTTGATTGGGCGATTTCTTTTTACAAAGGTTTTATTTTCAGAAATTGATTGAGCAAATAAGTTAATTTAAAGTAGATTTATTGTACTATTTGTTACACTGTAAATAGGTCTCACATCGTAATTTCATTAATATTTATTTGAGAAATTAAATTGATTCCTACTTTTTATGCCTACAAATATTCCTATCCAATAAAATTATGATAAGTGTTATCTTTCCATATTTTTTAAACTAAATCATTAAGACTATATTAGGAATTTATCAAATACAATTAAATTGAATGGTGATTTGTTATAATTTTAGTGGGTAGGAAAAATTGTAGGAATAAAAGGTAGGAGGTAATTTAATTTCTCTATTTATTTGTATATAAAAGACTATTCCAACGCTAAGCTTATTTAAATATATATTTTTTTTTTGAAAAATTTAAATAATTTAGCTTTTTTAAAATATTTTATAAAACTTCCTCATTAAAGTATTCTATTTTTAAACAAAATTAATAATTTAATATGAATATATAAATACTGATATATCGATTCATCATTATATATATATATATATATATATATATATATATATATATATATATATATATATATATATATATATAGGTTCATGTGAGACGGTCTAATTTTGTGAGACCGTGATATGTATTTTTATTATTATTATTTTTTTTTTGGTTAATTCAAGTTCCGAAAATAATATTTAAAAAAAGAATTTTTGGATTTTTCCATTTATTTTGCATTTTAAAATTATTTTTTAGAATATATCAGTGTAGTATTCTATTAGAATATTTCACGTATTTTTCAAAAAAAATGGAATTTATTTTATTTTATTTTTTTAATTTTTTTTAATTAATCCAAGTTCCGAAAATAATATTTAAGAAAAAGAATTTTTAGATTTTTCCATTTATTCTGCATTTTAAAATTATTTTTTAGAATGTCAGTGTAATATTCTATTAGAATATTTCACTTATTTTTCAAAAAAAAAACGGAATTTTTTTTAATTAATTCAAGTTCCGAAAATAATATTTAAAAAAAGAATTTTTGGATTTTTCCATTTATTTTGCATTTTAAAATTATTTTTAGATTTGGTCTTACGGTCTCACAAAATTAGAATGGTCTCAAAATGAACCTGAACATATATATATATATATATACACACACACACACACACACACACACACACACACACACATATATATATATATATATATATATATATATATATATATATATATATATATATATATATATATATATATATATATATATAGGAAAAGTGAAGATACCCTTAAGGGTATATAAGCTTAGGTACCCAAATTCACCATATCACGTTGTTTTCTATCATATAATACATTCTAATTGTCCAATGTTCTTATAATTTAGCTTCTAACTTGATTTACTTCCATAATTTTTATAAATTACACATTTATCTTCCTCTTACATAATTTTCATTTTCAACTACAATATATGCAGCCAAGTAGGTGGTCGGCAAAAATATGTGATGTAACAGAGACATAATAGTGAAATTTTGAAAATCTTGAAAGTAAATCAAGTTGGGGTTAAAGTTTAAGAACATTATAATGAATATATATATATCAAACAAAATGACGTATTATGGTATGTTTGGCTACCTAAGCTTATATACCCTTAAGGGTATATTCACTTTTTCCTATATATATATACATACATATATATATATATATATATATATATATATATATATATACATATATATATATATATAAAAATATATATATATATATATATATATATATACGGATATCTCCAGAAAAGTCCCGATATTTTGGGTAAATTTTTAATAAAGTCCTAAATTTTATTTTTTGAATAAAAAAGTCCTGACTTTTTCACCTTTTGAATAGAAAAGCCCAAGAAACCGGCTAATTTATTCATTTTAATCCTTTTGACCTGTTCAGCAGGTCATGGGACCAAATTGTTAATTTTTTGAAAATAAAGGGACTTTTTTGCAGATTTCGTCAAAATTTTTATATAATGTATAAAACATATTTTTTACATATCTATATCTATTTTTACGTATTTTTGTATTTTTATATTTTTATAAGTATATATATTTATGTATTTTTATGTATTTTAAATGTATAAACGTATTTTTTTTTACTTATTTATATGTATTTTTAACCATTTTACATATGTTTTTTTATGTATTTTTATGTGTTATTTTTTTATATATTATGTATTTATATGTATTTTTATATATTTTTACGTATTTATGTATTTTTAAAGCTTTTTTATATAGATGTTTATGTATTTTAAGTGTATAAACGTATTTTTTACGTATTTATATATATTTTTAAGTATTTTACATATCTTTTATGTATTATGTATTTATATATTTTTTTAAAGTTTTTTATATAGATGTTTTTGTATATTTATGTATTTTAAATATATAAACGTATTGTTTTACGTATTTATATGTAGTTTTTAAGTAATTTAGATATTTTTTTGTGTATTTTTATCTGTTTTTTTATGTATTATGTATTTACATATATTTTTGCGTATTTATGTATTTTTTAGTTTTCTTATATAGATGTTTATGTATTTTTATGTAAATTAAATGTTAAAGTGTATTATTTTTATGTAAAAATATATAAACACGTAAAAATAATACAATTAAACATTTAATATATACATAAAAATACATAAACATCTATATAAGAAAACTAAAAGAATACATAAATACACAAAAATACATATAAATACATAATACATAAAAAACACAAAAAATATGTAAAATAGTTAAAAAAAAAAAATACATATAAATACTTAGAACAATACATCTATACATTTAAAATACATAAATATACAAAAACATCTATATAAAACACTTAAAGGAATGCTTAAATACGTAATACATAAAAAAAAATATGTTAAATACTTAAAAATAGATGTAAATATGTAAAAAATACGTTGATACATTTAACATACATAACCATCTATATAAAAAGCTTAAAAATACATAAATACATAAAAATACATAATACATTAAAAATTACACATAAAAATACATAAAAAAAATGTAAAACGGTCTAAAATACATATAAATAAGTAAAAAAATACGTTTATATATTTAAAATACGTAAATATATACATATAAAAACATAAAAAAATACACAAATACGTAAAAATTGATATAGATATTTAAAAAAAATATGTTTATGCATCATATAAAAAATTTGACAAAATCTGCAAAAAAGTCTCATTATTTTCGAAAAATTAACAATTTGGTCTCATGATCTGCTGAACAGGTCAAAAAACGCTAAAGTGAATAAATTAGTCGGTTTCTTGAGCTTTTCTATTCAAAAGATGAAAAAGTTAGGACTTTTTTATTCAAAAAATAAAATTTATGACTTTATTAAAAATTTACCCAAAACATCAGGACTTTTCTGCGCATATATATATATATATATATATATATATATATATATATATATATATATATATATATATATATATATATAGGGAAGGGTTATTTGGAAAACAAAAAAAACCCTAAAAATCATAAAAATGCATAAAAAAAATGTCAAGACATCACAAAACTCTTTTTTGATTTTTTTTTTATCAAAAAATCGTAGCATTTTTTACAATTTCACAGAAAAAAAAATATAAAATCAATTTTTGTTTTGTTTTTTGTTTTTTTTTTTGTAAAAAAAAATTTCAAAATTTTTTTCAACGATTTTGACCTAAAAGTTGCGATTTTTTGATAAAAAAATTCAAAAAAAAGTTTTTGTGATCTCTAAGTATTTTTTTTATGCATTTTAATGATTTTTAGGGTATATATATATATATATATATATATATATATATATATATATATATATATATATATATATATATATATATATATATATATATATATATATATGGGAAAAGTGAATATATGGTTATCATGTATATAATATTAGGTATAGAACCAGCAAAATTAACTTCATTTTGATTAGAAAAAACACAATTTTTTTTAACTGTTAGCTTCTTCCTATTGCTTTTGAGCTTATATTATTTCTAATTTAATAATTTATCCACCAACATATATGTATTTCGAATGTCTTCTTTATATTAGACCTCTAGACGACTTCATAACTTTCATCAACACCTATCATATTTACATTTGCATGGTTCTTTTGGATGTGTTATGAGAAGAAGTTTATTGGGTTTTTAATGAATAATCTCAATCTTTCACTATAGTTTTCTATATTAAATTTGAATATGAAGGCTTGTAGGTAGTTGATAATGTATTCTTATACATGGTTTATGGTGTCGTACCGTCTAGTCTAATAAAGGATACAAGAAAGATGATAGAGAGATTTTGATTGCATTTAGTTAAAACTATTTTGTTTTTTGATGGTTCTATACCTAATATTATGTACATAACAACCACATATTCCCTAAGCCATATATATATATATATATATATATATATATATATATATATATATATATATATATATATATATATATTATGTTATAGTTACAAAAATAAGATAAAAACGTTGAAAATATTATATTATCAATCATAAAAGCTATATTTTATATATGAGATCTTATTAAATATTTAGTAAAAATAATTAATTAGTAAATAAATAAAATATATTTAAAACTAAGTTATAACGAAAGCGCTAAATTGAATATTGTTAAAGTATTGGGGGTTATATATTCAAGTTGTGAAAATATGTCGGTGGAAGGGGATTGGTGAAAATCCGAATAAGGGAAATGGTCTTCATCAAGGATTACATGCCGAGAGATGATGACACGTTGATTAAGAAGGTCAAGGAAGCAATGACATCTATGATCAAACACAGGATCTAACATCACAGGGAAAGTTTGTGGGGGCAGTGGCTGATGTATTTGGGTAACAGAGACAACCAAATACACGTAGGTGAGTGTAAGATGGCGAGAGACCAAAAAGGACTTCAAAAGGGGTTTTGAAGTCAATTGTGGAGGTGGGAAGAAGATTAATTGTATGAACGGAAGAAATGAGAGCTTCTACCCAAAACTTGGGAGGAAGGGAAGCTTGAAAGAAAGATGTGCGCAAAAGATTATTAATTGTGCAAATGGAGCGTTACGCCTTCCCATTTTGCTGAGATGTGTAGGGACAAGAAAAACGCATTTGAATACCATTGGACTGAAACAGGTTAAGAAGAGATTGGTTCTTGAATTCTCGACCATTATCACATTGAAAAGATTGAATATCACCTCTAAATTGATTTTTGACATAAGAGCGAAAGTTGAAAAAAATAGAAAAAAAATATCATACTTTAAACGTAGTAGAAACACCCACAAAAAATGAGAAAAATCATCCAAAAACACAAATATAATATTTGAAACCACTTATACTCAAAACAGAAGACGTCCACAAGTCAGAGTGAACTAATTCAAACACACGAGAAGTTTTAGAAATAGACTTAGGAAACTTGAGACGGAAATGTTTACCTAGTTCAGAAGCATGACGAATAGGTAATTTATTATTATTACTACTAGATATAAAACGATGACTATGCAAAAACTGGAGAACCACAGA
Source organism: Lactuca saligna (assembly GCF_052625555.1). Lineage (NCBI taxonomy): Eukaryota > Viridiplantae > Streptophyta > Magnoliopsida > Asterales > Asteraceae > Lactuca > Lactuca saligna. Next base: position 121,903,157 of record NC_136423.1, on the reverse strand, counting down.
TCCAGGATGACCTAATCTGTGATGCCAAGTGGGAAGAGTGGCAATAGAAAAAAGAGACAACATGGGTAGTGGCAATGATAGAAGGAGTAATCGAGTACAAATTGCCAATGCTATCAGAACGGTGCAGAAGTTCATCCAATTCAAAATCCTTAATAGAAAAACCAAACAGGTCAACGAAAACAGAAACAAGATTACAAGTAGTAAATTTTAGAAAGAAGATACATATTTAACTAATTGAGGTGACACTAAGACATCTTTTAACAAAAATTTGTTTTTGGAAAACGGTAGTGTTGTGTAACCTGTAAAAGTAGTTGGTGTGATAGCATCATTTCTAACCATGATAGAATTATACATAAAAGGTGTTAGAGAAAGCATGTTACATTGGTTGAAGGACATGTGTGAACTTTCTCCCGTATTCATGTAATAATTGTTGTCTTGCGGAGGTTGACTGGACATGACTTGAAAAATAGAGCTCGAGTTAGTAAATTGAGGTTGATTGGTTGGAACTTGGCCACCATAGAAGGTGTATGAGGGCATCACGGACGAGGGGACAGGGGGCCTGATCGGAACAACAGAGGGCTACTGGAAAATACCGGCGAGCTGTTGCAATCCGACAGGAAGAGCGACAACAGCAGGTTGTGCTGGAAAATAGGTTGCAGTAATAGTCTATCGGCTATCATGGTGGTAGCTTGTAACAATCAGAGTGAGGTCCAAGAAAGGGTTGTGGTGTGATTCTAGGAGCCGATGAGATGAAAAAAATGTTGAAATGGAGAGCCTTGAATGTTGTTGTTTGCAAGTTATTTCTTGTCTTGAGGTGTACTTCCAAGTAAACCTGCAAACTGAGACTGAGAATTTGTGTTTGTGCCTGCAAAAGGGTTAGCATTCACAGAAGTACCAAAATTACCCCCCTGGTAGAACCCTTACCACCAATACGGTTTTTATTCCACCTAATATTTTGAGTAAATTACACGAATGGTCCCAATGGTTTAGTGTAATTTGCGTGTTTGGTCCCTAACTTATTTTTTTTTAACTCAGAAGGTCCCTACTGTTTGTTTTTGTTACGCACCTGGTCCCTGTCTCACCTAAAAAGACTATTTTGCCATTGATTTTTTTTAACTTATTTAAATAAACACACCCCAACCCCAACCCCAACCCCCTCACATTACCTTACCTACGATACCATTTTTCTCTATTTAAATAATAGTCTTTTTAGATAAGATAGGGACCAAGCACGAAACAAAAACAAAAAGTAAGGACCTAGCGCGTAACAAAAACAAACATTAGGGACCTTCCGAGTTAAAAAAATCAGTTAGGGACCAAATGCGCAAATTACCCAAAAACCATAGGGACCAATCGTGTAATTTACTCTATTATTTTTCTGTATCCCGGTTGTGGTAGAAATCTGTCACACCCCAAAACCAGGAACGGCGGAAATGTTCTGGGGCGGAGGACGTCATGTACAGTATCACAACAATGAAAAGTAGTAAACAAGCAACAACATCATCCATTGCATTAATAATATAATTATTATACAAGTGTGTTCTGTCAAATTATAATAGACACTAAAGCATAGATCAAAATGAAAGATGAGTCTTGAACAAGCTCCATCTTCTCTAAACCTTGCATCGGTACCTGTCTATAGATGACCTGAGGATACAAGTAATTTTGAAAGCGAGTATCAGCTTTGAAGCTGGTGAGATCATAAGTATTTTAGTGTCTTAATTTGTAAGTAAGTATTTGTATGTATGAATTTGTATGTAAGAATTTGTAAGTATATGAATCGTAAGTATTGAAAGTGTATATGAACTGTAAGTATGAAAATGTTTGTAAAACAACTGTAAACGTTTGAAAAATCCTAGAAATCCCCATGATTCCTATTAGTAACAAAAGGAGTCTTCTACCAAGACTTAACTGTTCTCATGTAGTCTTCTACCAAGACCTAACTGTTCTGAATGTAGTCTTCTAGCAAGACCTAACTGTTCTGAATGTAGTCTTCTACCAAGACCTAACTGTTCTGAATGTAGTCTTCTACCAAGACCTAACTGTAATAGTATCACCCTTTGGTACTAGGGCAAATAACAATGTTAACTGAAGACATCCGTAGATGTACATTTACCTCTGTTGCTAACAGTTGTGTATAGGAATAGTCAGTCCCTAAAAGTATACCTGTAATCGTATCAACCGTTGACATCCGTGGATGTGCTATTACCTCTGTAGCTAACAGAGATTCTAGGAATGGTCAGTCCCGCAATGTATCCTTGGGTACTAGGATACTAAATCCAATCTATCTCGTCGATTATGTGATTGAATCACAAGGTAAAGAATAGAATGAGGATTATATAAAAGAATCTATACATATAAAATGTACTAGTAATTCCTGTAAGTGTACTTATGTACATCTGATCATGTGACCATATCTGTGTAATAGTATGGTAAGGTACTGTAATGTTCTAGCTATAGTGTACGTGCTCTCTATCTAGAAAGTATAGTAATATACTGTAATGTTCTAGTTGTAGTGTACGTGCTCTCTATCTAGTAAGTATAGTAATGTACTGTAATGTTATAGTTGTAGTGTATGTGCTCTTTATCTAGCAAGTATAGTAATGTACTGTAATGTTCTAGAAAGTATGACTCATGAATGAACTGACTCATTGTATAGTATTGCATTGTAGTAATAGTTCTAGTATCTTCCTAAACTACCCATATGGTAGCTTATTAGTAATATAACTGGTACGTATGAACATGGATGTATACCCTTGCTACCCAAGGGCATTGGATGAACTGGAAGGGCCTTTATGACTATATATGTACATATGATATATAACTAATATTTAAACGAGCTTCGGACGGATACCCGATATCCCACCAGACCACATCTCAAGCGCGAAAAGGAAATAGGGTGGATAGCCTTCCTAAGTCTTTTAAACATTTCTTATATAAATACATATATAGGCATGCAATTGATAATATAAAAGTATAAAATAAGTTTTGTAAAACCTTTGAACATAATTATTATCTACGAAAAGATTGACTTGATGTCAATCAATAAAACAGTTTGAAGTAAAAACAGTTTGAAGTAAGACAGTTTGAAGTAAAAGCAGTTTGAAGTAAAACGTTTTGATAACAGCTTGGAGTAAAACAGATCGGAGTAAAATGGTTTGAAATAGGATCATACATTGTGTAATGAACCGTTTAATAAGGATTTTTTAACATATAAAACATTTAAGAAAATCATTTGAGGAACCTGTTTGGTAAGAATGGCTAAAGTGAAGTGAATCATTTGAATGCTGCATATTAATCACATGTGATTGATATAATAACTAGCATAATTCTACTTATTAATCACATGTGATTGATACAATAATTAGCATGATTCTACTTGTATCCCCCCCCCCCATAAAACATTTAAAAACATTTAGAACATTAGTTAAGGGGTATGAACTCACCTATGGTAAGTGGATCGGAAGGAAGTGTCGGAAAAGTGCTTGATGTCAAGTGAAGACTTAGACACGCACAAGGATCCTAATAACATATAAGGATATATGTATATACTCATTTAGTCTTTAAACAACTAATAAACAAAGTTAAAAAAACTCTAAGACATGTTAAACACTTTATACAAGTGTTAAAAGTCTCAAGGGTTGCATCTAAGTGTTGTAGGGAAAGGCTAGTGTGTTTGGGGTTCAAGGGTAACTCTTAAAATGAGTTTACTCCCTAAGGATCAACACCCCTTGAGTTTACGACCGTAAACTCTTGATTTTATGGCCGTAAACTCCAAATCTTTTGACCATTTGGTGATTTGAAGTCTTCTAGGCTATTCCAAGCATTCCTACTTCACGAATTAGCCTTAGGAAGTGTTGTGTGGCATCAAAACACTCCTAAATGGAGTTTACGGTTTAAGGACCATTTCTCATGAGTTTACTACCTTAAACTCATGAGTTTACTACCTTAAACTCCTAAGTTTATGGTATTTAAGGTTTTCAAGTCCTTAGTTCAATGATGGCACTAGTTTAGGTTAGATTTAGCCATAAGAACCAACTATGGGACTTTAAATGGACATTTACCCACTTTTTGGGGTGTTTACGGTTTTGGAACATCCCTAAACCGCAAACACATAAAATTGGGGGTTTTGGTGCTTTTTCAAGGCTTAAACACAAGAAGGAAGGGTTTAAACATGTCAAGGATGTTCTATACATCAACTAGGGCTTAGATTTGGGACTTATGCACACTTTGGTGCATTTAGGGTGTTTACGGCCCAAGAAAATTCTTGGACCGTGAACACTCATATCCTTGTGTTCTTGACATATTTCCTTGGTATAAACATGCGTAGCTAGCTTAAAATGACTCTAGGATAGAAGTACTTACATTGGGAAGCTTGAATTTAGCTAAAACGCCAAGAACACTTAGTGTGTGTTCTTGGTGTTCTTGGTGTATTGGAAAAACAAATCAAAACACATAAATGAATGGATTAAAGGATGTACAATTACTAGATTAAGTGATATACCAACTTGAAAGGCTAGAATCACTTACTAGATTGAAGATTTGGAATTAAATCTTGGATGATACTTGAGAGAAAACTTGGAGTTTACTCTTTTTCACTTTTGGGGAGTAAACACAAATGAGGAGTAAACTCATGTATAAGCATGAGTTTATGGATTTTTGGATGATTTTTCGACCCAAACATAAAAGTTTGGTCGGGTGTTTGTAATACGCGAAGTGTTTGTGGTTTGCAAAAATCAAAACCCGAGACGACACTTTCTTACACTCGTTCGCTTAAAAATAATATTAAAATAATCAAATGAACTTTATTTTTCTTAAAAATAAGAAATAATTACATTGACTTATGACACGAAGTGGTTGACTTTTAGGGTTTGACCGAATGGAAATTTCGGGTTGTCACATCATCCCCCTGTTAAGGGAATTTCGTCCCGAAAATTAGAATTTTGGTAAAGAAGTAGGTATGAATGATCGAGTCGAGAGGAGGAAACTTCCTAATCGATTGGTTCTAGCGCTCCTAAGTGAAATCGGGTCCTCGGTTGGTATCCCAACGAACCTTCACTAACGGGCGACTGCGTTGTTTTGTCCGCTTGACCTCTCGGTCGAGGGTCACTACGGGTCTAATACGAAGTCAAGGTTCTTGACGAGTGAACTTACAAGAGTCCTAATGGAAAGGTATGGTTTCACGATTAAGACGCGAGGGGAAAAATGTACGTTACTGAGTTCGCGGATTAGGTCTAGTTTGCGAGGTACAGGACCGATTCTGGTAAGAATCTCGGAGGTCCTATCTATTTTGGATCTAGCTTTCCATGCAATACGAGCCGTATTAAGCCATTCCCAGAGTGAGAATTCCTAAATAACTTGGTCTCTAATTTTGAATCTACAAGGTTTCCTTTTCTTGTTTAACTTTCCAGTCAAGGGGCACCCCTTGTTGGGTCAAAGTCGAAAGGGTTTCTGCAGTTTGCGAGGAGTTCTGAATGAACTATGACAATAGGTATGTAAGACCTAGAATTTGGCGAATGCCTGTCGGTGTCTCTGGTGTCGACAACTTCTCTACGGTTTTGACAAATTGTAAGAGTGCTCAAAATTTCCCACATCACTAATAGTGTGTCATAGAAATTTGACTCTTCAATTTCAAAACTCGTGCTTAGAGAACTTCGCGAAAAGTACCTCTGAAGGTAATGTTTCCATGGGTTTCTTCTTACTACAAGGGTAGATAAGTAAGTCATTTTATGGAGAAATGACGAACTGATCCAAGTAAGAAAGACGTACCCTATTCATTTAGCTCATGAAAACTATGGGCGTAATGGTCCTATCCGAAGAGTATCACTACGGACTCAAAGTGTCCGCATCGAGTTCGGAAGTTAGTCTTTCGGACATCCTTCCTTAACACTCGAACTGGTGATATTCGGATCTCAGATCCATTCCTGGAAGTAATTCTTTCCTTGCGTTTGTTCGACCATTTCATTTATGCGAGGCAAAGATAACGATTTCTATGAAAATCTTGACGGAGTCCTCGATATTCGAGGCACATTATGATGTAACCCGTCGATCTCTGGGAGAATAAGATTGGGGTTCTCCAGGGTGAGAAGCCTAGTCTTCTAATATCTCTTTTTGTGTAGTTCGTTAAGTTGTCCGGGCTGTTCTTGTGTCTCCGTAGGTGTTTAGATTATAGGGCGATTTGTTTACAAGGGTCCTACTGGGTGCTAAGTTTATTCACATGACGATGTGATTACTCATAGACTTATGCAGTTCTCCGTCCTGAAGTTCATATTAGAATTCATACTTGGTTCACAATCACCATTTCGTGTATACGAGTCATATATAATTAAGATTGAAAAGGTAGTCGAATAACTGATTCTTCTTTAAGCTCACATCCCATCGGGGAAAAGAATTTAAAGTGGAATCATCAATTCTAAACCTGTAGAACCTTGATTATATATCACTCTTATGCATACATTCCTCAGTGATAGATCAACCGCATGAATCCCTGGATTAAACTTGACGTACTGCACTAGTGGTACTTCGGGGGTTTCTTCGGAAAGTAGGGAACTATGAGGTACTCCTGGCATGAGTACTTCGATGTTATGGTATGACGGTTTCGCTCAAAGACATTTACTGAAAAGGAGATGTATGTATGAAGCTGTTTTTGTGAGGATCAAATTGAATCGAGTAGTATGATAATGTCGAAATCATACTGAAACTTAAATACATTAGATTTGAACATAAGACGTTTATAGACAAAACACAACCATGCAACCATCAACAGAGTTACACTACTTTAGAATTATAACAAGACCATTTCTGCGAATAAGGTATACTACAAAAGACAAGTATACGCAACACGAGTATCCCTATACAGACAGGATCTCGCAAAAGGTAAGACTCTAGTTGCACTAGTTCTGGATAGTTTATAACTATGTTACAACGAAACGCCTGAATTACTTTAACGTGGGTTCCGGAGCAGGTTCTCCCGCAGCTGTGATCCTGAGAATCTTCCCATCTGCACCAGAGTTCTTTGATATAGGGCAATCCTTCTTGAAGTGCCATATCTCACCGCATTGGTGGCATGACTGGCTAGTACTACCATTGGTGACGGGAGTGCGGTGTTTAGCCAGTGTTATGTGGACATGAGTGCCTTCCTCATTACTCCACCTTGGAAACTGCTTCCTAAAGTGTTCGACTTTATCACTAATTTTGTGTGTAGGGTCGGTCCTGATGACAGGGACCTGAGTGATGGGTCGTGCTGGTGCTCCACAGCTACGAGCATGGTGCCTTATTTTTAGGCAATTGCAACATTGCATCTCATGGCAGACCCCATGATGATGGAAACTACACTTGTCACACTTCGGGAGTTTTCCCTCGTATGGCCTGCTCAGTACGGGGATGGCAGGGGTTTCCACTTGTTGCTGTTGCATGACCAGCTTTTGGGATTTCTTGCGTTCTTTTTGGGCTTGACGCTTTCGTTTCTTGTTCTTTGTTTTTCGGCTTTGCGAGCCTGTGATTGTTACTGTTTGATGACTTCCTGGATTGATACTACAATTGGAATCTTTAATCCCTTCATCAGTATTGCTTGCGCTGTTAGCGCTACAGTGTATAAGGACAGTTGTTACGGCAGCCATCACAGCAGTTGTAATTGTGGTTTGTAAAGTAGTAGCGTCCATAGGAAAAGCGGAGGTTTTGTTGCTCGGCTGATTGTTTCCGGATGATGACATGATTCTGTAACACGAAAGATAAGGATTTTGTGAGCGATTCTGGTTGACCCTTGATGTACTTAGATTGTGCATGAAAAGAGTACGACTATGTTCTCGAAAGTTTGACCTACATCCCTATGATGCAGTCCTAGTACGGAATGGAAGTATGATCGCGGAGGTTTGACCTACATCCCTATGATGCAGTCCTAGTAATGAGTAGAAGTAAGTTTGTAGAATGGTCTCAAGACGTTTGACGTTCGAGCCGAGGTATCGTGGGTTGATGAATAACAAGATCCAATCCACTAAAAGAGACTTGGAAATGTCTCCGGAGTTAAATTACTATAGTCCAATGACTTGACTAAAGCAGGTTTCAGATAGACTCCAATGAAAGTATGATATGAGTACTTGAATGAAGGATGACACAGAAGTTAGCCGACTGTCAATATCTTTGATGTTCACGATGTAAAGATTTGGAGAAATGACCTTGTAAAGGTCTTACATCATATCTAGAGAAGATAGTTCTTGACAGCGTAAAGACCTAACCAAAGTACTTACGATACAAGATAATTTCATAGAAAATACCACATTAGGCATAGATAGAAAAATATTCCTTTTTAACAAAAAAAATAAAGTAAAACATTTATTACTGGCGATGGTAATCCCTCTGGTGAATTCTCAGTTCAGCCAGTTGACGTTCTACATCGAGTAGGTGTCTTTCGTACACCCTCTATCGTACTCGAAGTTCTATGACTTCAGCTTGGAATTCAGCTAGTGCCTGTAGCAGGGTTTCATGGTTTCTCTCAAATCTCTTGTGAGCATCTTCTAGACGAATGGTGCGGAGGGTATGCATTCTCTCATTGGCGACAACTTCAGTGATCTGATTTAGGGCTGTCCTGCCTTGAATCTCATTTCGGGCCACTCTGCGGACCAGGATTGGCAAGCTTCTGTCTGCCGAGCCCCCATTGCTCAGGTCATAAAAGTTTCGATCACCATCAAATGGCATGGGCTGATCTTGTCCTTGGCTCCATGTTTCCAAACATTCCACCCATGGAGGCATCGGGCCATGAAAAGCCGGACGAGGGTTAGGAATTCGAACGGGAGCTGCCTGGGGTAGATCTTCAACCTCGGGTTCAAAATTAGCATCATCCGAAAGGTCTTCATCATGGTGATCATTCACAGGGATAGGATGATCATTTTCTGGCTCTTCTTCAAACCATCCAGCAATAACTTCGTTCGGAAGGAATAGGTTGTCGTGGGGATGGAGTCGAGCCATGTTATCTACGCGAGATTTGGGGTAAGAGAATAATTATTAGATGAACTATCTAGATAATTATTTAGAAAATCTTCATCAGTTACATCGCTATTTGTGAAGTGCATACCAGTTATATGTAATCTAAATAGGATAGACCTTCGAATAAGTGACCTTGATTCCAAATTCACACAGAATAGGGGTAAGGCAAAATTTTCACAGATTCTAAGTCTATAACATCCTAATTACATATAGCCTCAGTGTATCCACTTAGCAACTATTAACTTAGTAATGAAGATCCCGTTTTAATTCTCAAGTATAAAGTACTTATAGTAACACCAAATACTCCTCTAGTATTTTAAGTTTAATGTTATGTTCTATTGTTCTCATTGTGGTAGGGTTGGTAAGATTTTAGCATTGTTGCAACCACACAATTAAACTTAGGCACATGCTAGTCAACTCTCGGATAATATAGGTGATCAAGCTATATCTTCCCAGTTTTGACCATATGTCTCTAAGCCCACTTGTGTTGCCCAACAATCGTAATTCTTTTGTACTGTCCTAGTGACACTGATTTTAGTATGAATGCAGCACGTATACTTACTTAAATATTTTATTATTTAAAGTATAAACTCTGGGTCAGAGTATTTTTTAATCCCTTATGTATTTATATTTAGTATATCTTTTATGGGTTGATATACTTAATTCACTATAAACATTGCTCTGATACCAATCTGCCACACCCCAAAACCTGGAACGACGGAAACGTTCTGGAGCGGAGGACGTCATGTACAGTATCACAACAATGAAAAGTAGTAAACAAGCAACAACATCATCCATTGCATTAATAATATAATTATTATACAAGTGTGTTCTGTCAAATTATAATAGACACTAAAGCATAAATCAAAATGAAAGATGAGTCTTGAACAAGCTCCATCTTCTCTAAACCTTGCATCGGTACCTGTCTATAGATGACCTAAGGATACAAGTAATTTTGAAAGCGAGTACCAACTTTGAAGCTGGTGAGATCATAAGTATTTTAGTGTCTTAATTTGTAAGTAAGTATTTGTATGTATGAATTTGTATGTAAGAATTTGTAAGTATATGAATCGTAAGTATTGAAAGTGTATATGAACTGTAAGTATGAAAATGTTTGTAGAACAACTGTAAACGTTTGAAAAATCCTAGAAATCCCTATGATTCCTATTAGTAACAAAAGGACTCTTCTACCAAGACTTAACTGTTCTCATGTAATCTTCTACCAAGACCTAACTGTTCTGAATGTAGTCTTCTACCAAGACCTAACTGTTCTGAATGTAGTCTTCTACCAAGACCTAACTGTTCTGAATGTAGTCTTCTACCAAGACCTAACTGTAATAGTATCACCCTTTGGTACTACGGCAAATAACAATGTTAACTGAAGACATCAGTAGATGTACATTTACCTCTGTTGCTAACAGCTGGGTATAGGAATAGTCAGTCCCCAAACGTATACCTGTAATGGTATCAACCGTTGACAACCGTGGATGTGCTTTTACCTCTGTAGCTAACAGATATTCTAGGAATGGTCAGTCCCGCAATGTATCCTTAGGTACTAGGATATTAAATCCAATCTATCTCGTCGATTATGTGATTGAATCACAAGGTAAAGAATAGAATGAGGATTATATAAAAGAATCTATACATATAAAATGTACTAGTAATTCTTGTAAGTGTACTTATGTACATCTGATCATGTGACCATATCTGTGTAATAGTATGGTAAGGTACTGTAATGTTCTAGCTGTAGTGTACGTGCTCTCTATCTAGCAAGTATAGTAATATATACTTTAATGTTCTAGCTGTAGTGTACGTGCTCTCTATCTAGCAAGTATAGTAACGAACTGTAATGTTCAAGAAAGTATGACTCATGAATGAACTGACTCATTGTATAGTATTGCGTTCTAATAATAGTTCTAGTATCTTCCTAAACTACCCATATGGTAGCTTACTAGTAATATAACTATTACGTATGAACATGGATGTATACCCTTGCTACCCAAGGGCATTGGATGAACTGGAAGGGCCTTTATGACTATATATGTACATATGATATATAACTAATACTTAAACGACCTTCGGACGGATACCCGATATCCCACCAGACCACATCTCAAGCGCGAAAAGGAAATAGGGTGGATAGTCTTCCTAAGTCTTTTAAACATTTCTTATATAAATACATATATAGGCATGCAATTGATAATATAAAAGTATAAAATAAGTTTTGTAAAACCTTTGAACATAATTATTATCTAAGAAAAGATTGACTTGATGTCAATGAATAAAACAGTTTGAAGTAAAAAACAGTTTGAAGTAAGACAGTTTGAAGTAAAAGCAGTTTGAAGTAAAACGTTTTGAAGAGCTTGGAGTAAAACAGATCGGAGTAAAATGGTTTGAAATAGAATCATACAGTGTGTAATGAACCGTTTAATAAGGATTTTTAAATATATAAAACATTTAAGAAAATCATTTGAGGAACCTCTTTGGTAAGAATGGTTAAAGTGAAGTGAATCATTTGAATGTTGCATATTAATCACATGTGATTGATATAATAACTAGCATAATTCTACTTATTAATCACATGTGATTGATACAATAATTAGCATGATTCTACTTATATCCCCCCCCCCCCCCCATAAAACATTTAAAAACATTTAGAACATTAGTTAAGGGGTATGAACTCACCTGTGGTAAGTGGATCGGAAGGAAGTGTCGGATAAGTGCTTGGTGTCAAGTGAAGACTTAGACACGCACAAAGATCCTAATAACATATAAGGATATGTGTATATACTCAATTAGTCTTTAAACAACTAATAAACAAAGTTAAAACACTCTAAGACATGTTAAACACTTTATACAAGTGTTAAAAGTCTCAAGGGTTGCATCTAAGTGTTGTAGGGAAAGGCTAGTGTGTTTGGGGTTCAAGGGTAACTCTTAAAATGAGTTTACTCCATAAGGATCAACACCCCTTGAGTTTACGGCCGTAAACTCTTGAGTTTACGGCCGTAAACTCCAAATCTTTTGACCATTTGGTGATTTGAAGTCTTCTAGGCTATTCCAAGCATTCCTACTTCACGAATTAGCCTTAGGAAGTGTTGTGTGGCATCAAAACACTCCTAAATGGAGTTTACGGTTTAAGGACCATTTCTCATGAGCTTACTACCTTAAACTCATGAGTTTACTACCTTAAACTCCTAAGTTTATGGTATTTAAGGTTTTCAAGTCCTTAGTTCAATGATGACACTAGTTTAGGTTAGATTTAGCCATAAGAACCAACTATGGGACTTTAAATGGACATTTACCCACTTTTTGGGGTGTTTACGGTTTTGGAACATCCCTAAACCGCAAACACATAAAATTGGGGGTTTTGGTGCTTTTTCAAGGCTTAAACACAAGAAGGAAGGGTTTAAACATGTCAAGGATGTTCTATACATCAACTAGGGCTTAGATTTGGGACTTATGCACACTTTGGTGCATTTAGGGTGTTTACGGCCCAAGAACATTCTTGGACCGTGAACACTCATATCCTTGTGTTCTTGACATATTTCCTTGGTATAAACATGCGTAGCTAGCTTAAAATGACTCTAGGATAGAAGTACTTACATTGGGAAGCTTGAATTTAGCTAAAACGCCAAGAACACTTAGTGTGTGTTCTTGGTGTTCTTGGTGTATTGGAAAAACAAATCAAAACACATAAATGAATGGATTAAAGGATGTACAATTACTAGATTAAGTGATATACCAACTTGAAAGGCTAGAAACACTTACTAGATTAAAGATTTGGAATTAAATCTTGGATGATACTTGAGAGAAAACTTGGAGTTTACTCTTTTTCACTTTTGGGGAGTAAACACAAATGAGGAGTAAACTCATGTATAAGCATGAGTTTACAGATTTTTGGATGATTTTTCGACCCAAACATAAAAGTTTGGTCGGGTGTTTCTAATACGCGAAGTGTTTGTGGTTTTCAAAAATCAAAACCCGAGACGACACTTTATTACACCCGTTCGCTTAAAAATAATATTAAAATAATCAAATGAACTTTATTTTTCTTAAAAATAAGAAATAATGACATTGACTTATGACACGAAGTGGTTGGCTTTTAGGGTTTGACCGAATGGAAATTTCGGGTTGTCACAAAATCGAGTAGAGAGAAGTGGTGGTGGAGTTGTTATCAGTGGGCATGTCAAATTTTCTTCACGGGCTTCATGTAGTAACAACATATTCTTAGGCACAAGAAAGGACGGGAATGGATCCTTGTGAATGATGACACTAACAATGTTGTAATAAGATATCAGGAGTTGTCTCAAGATTTGAATCACAAGTTTCGTTTATGAGATTTTAGAATCCACATCTACTAGAGAATCAATAATGTTTTTCAATGTATGACAAAAATCTGTAATTGAAGAAGCACCCTTCTTTGTATTGCGGAATTGGTCTTTAAGATGTAGCATGCGAGATATTTTGTTATTGAGGAAGAATTCATTTAACTTATCCCATAAATCTTTTGTTGTACAGTCATCACTACATATAATTTTGAGAAGATTTGAGTCACATGTAGAGTAAAACCAAGATTTGACATAGGAATCAATAGAGTACCAATCTTCATCATCATCTCCAGTAGGGAGAGATTTCCCATTAACATGACATTGAACTTTTTCACTTCTACAAAGGTCTAGAAAAATATGCCTCTAAAGTTTGTAATTGGATCCATTCGATGTTAGTTTAAATCTAAAATGGTCGTACACATTCGTAACATCATAGATCAGTTGTTGTTTTGTGGGAATAACAGTAGAGGATGCTGTTGATGTGGTCATAGATCCGGGGAAACAAAAACAATAATAGGTAAAATAAAGAGATGCAATAGTGATAAGAATTATTCCTCCAAAGACGGTATGGCCAACAAACTGGAATGATGAACCCGTAGATAACCACTATAAATGCTTGAACTGATCTGAGAGAGGTGGCAACGAAATGGAGCGTGAGAGGAAGGACCAATTGATTGATCAATCATCTAAAAATAGGTCCAAGAGAGGTAGCAGCAAATTGCAGTTGACAAGGATATTGATTTTGTGCAACAGGTCCAACGAAAAAAAAGAAAAAAAAAATTAGGGTTGGCGTCGTTTGAATGCTAGGCTTGATATGATGATAGATATTTAAAATAAACCCATGTTAGGGTATCCATGTATTCCATGTAATATATATATATATATATATATATATATATATATATATATATATATATATATATATATATAATACAAGAACTAGTCGTCTACCTATGCAATGCAACACGGGACCATAAGGGTGGGGAGGGGGTGTGCATTGTTTTTTTTTAAATATTTTTTTAGTGAAGGAATCTGCAAATATCTTTACAATTAAGGCGAGCACAAATTGTCATATAAGTGGCGAATGTGAATATTTGTATAAACATCTTATATTCCACATCACGTAATGGAAAATGCAGATTTGATTGCAAATTGTGAGGTTTTTATGGTTGAGAGTTTTTAGTGGATTTTGATTGTAGAGATGTTGTGATATGCATTAGTGTTTATTGTTTAAGGTTTTGAGTTTAATCTTTGAGATTTAGAGTTTTGGGAAATTTTAGGTTTTGGATTTTGATATTGATTTTTGTATGTCGATTCACATAAAAAGCATTACATTCTTTTGTTGAATGTATATTATATGAAGTACAAAATATATGATAAAACAAAACTAACGTTTTATATATAGTGGTTTTTTAACAAAAATTTAATAATATTAATCATACCATATTTTTAAACTTAAATAATCTAACTATTATATCTTTTATGAGATACAAAATATATGATAAAACAAAACCAATGTTTTATATATAATGGTTTTTTTAATAAACTTTATAATAATAATCACACCATATATTCAAACTTAAATAATCTAACTATAAACAATAAATACTATAAATTCTTTAACGTAAATGTAGAATACAAAATAGGAGTCAAGACGGTCACAAAGTAACATTAATCTATAAATTTGTGTTGGAATATTGAAACTCTATACAATTTGTCAAAATCATACTTTTCATATTCTTTCATTTGGAGAAACATTAAAAAGTCAAAGATAAAAATAAAGACAAATATGTACACACAAATAAAAATGTTATATTATTATATGTTTGTAGATCTTTGAGAGCCTCAACCAACAAATAGTAACTGCAGCTTATCCACTAGTAGTGAGCTAACTACCCATATATCGTTCTAACCATCAATCAAAAATTTGGTTAAGTTTTAGGATTTCTGGGATCCAACTCTCCATACATGCCTAACATAAAGAAAAAGGCATTATAAACCAAGTATTTACTCACATGTGCTTTTTATCTAAGTATTCAATATGTTTTAACTTTTTGTCAATTACAGTTTTAATTTATAACAGTTATCAAATGAACCACGTATATGTTATTAAGTATCACTTCTAGAAGGAAATGGTAAAATGGTCATTTAGTCGTGTATAGATAGTTCATTCAGTCTATATAAGGAGATCAAGACTATACTTAATACAAAATAAAACTGGGCATTGTCCCCTAATAAAAAGAAAAAGGTTTGAATTCGAGAAATCGCAAGGTACTTTGATTGATTTGTTTAGTATAACATCCTACATCCATTTATTCCTATTACAACATTTTAATGTACATTTTCAACACTAAATTAAGCAATGTACTCAGTAAAGAGGTATTTAGAAGATAAATTAAACAAAATGTATGTCGCATTTGGATTAAAGAGACATGATAGTTTCAGAGACAGTTATAGCAGTATAATTTGAAATGTCATTCAAATTCCTTTTAAAAATTACTTAGCCACGCGAGATCAGATGATTTTTAAAACACGGGCAAGATTGGGATTCAAAAATCACGATGCGTGAAGTTTACCCGATGAAGGAATTTTCAGAGTATTCCAATATGAAACATCCCAAAAATTTCATTTTTAATTATTAAATAAACCATAGTTAGCAAAATCATTTCATCCAAGAACATAAGTCATAGTATCAAATCAGAGTATCATATCAAAACACATGTCAATATATCAGAGTAAAACATCCCAGGTTAAAAACATCATGGTGTGTGCAATGCAGTATCCCGAGCTCTTCCCTTTGCAATTGGAAATACCTGAAACCAAAACTGAAAACTATAAGCACGAAGCTTAGTGAGTCTCCCCAAACTACCACATACCATACATATAATCACACAATAACATAACATGGGCTACTCCAACGGCTCCTCAAACTGTTATTACCAACATAATACTTAGTCAAAATATCATAGTCCTCTAGATATCATTCCATACCCAAAACCCCTTTACGGGTCAACATTGGTCAAAGTAAAAGTCAAAGTCAACACTCCGAGTTGACTCAACTCGTCAAGTTTACCCTTCAACTCGTCGAGTTCTCATAAATCACAAAATCGTGAAGTCACGATCTAACTCGTCGAGTTCCTCCTTCTCAACAGAAACAGGACTTCCTAGTACAACTCGTCGAGTTCCCTTATGGACTCGCCAAGTCCCATGAACAGAATCGGGAATGTTCGACCAAACATGTTGAGTTCCTTTATAAACTCGTCGCGTCCCTTGAATTTTAGTTTATTCAACCCTTTCCTCAGATCTAAGGTTCCGGAATACAGATCCATATTGTTTCCATAGCCTATTTCTATAAAGTTGACAACTTGATGACTTTGCATGCCTCAAATGGACCCAAACTCGAGATATAACAACCTACTTCCATGGACATGGTCTTCTCTTGGATAAGAAAGAGTTTAAGACATTTATGATTCTTGTAACATCCCAAATTTCAAGACCAAAAATTTAATTCTTGAATTAATATTTTATAAAACATTTTACCAAAACATTGTCAATAAAACAACATATTACAAAATCATAATGTTGTGTCCCAACCCATGACATCAAAAGTAATGAAAATCAGAGTACAATCCCAGAAACCTAGTGCGGAAACCATGTATGTGTGTGTATGTGATGCTCTGCTAGACCGCCGGCTCCTTACCCTTCAACGAAGAGGTACCTAAAACCAAAACCAAAATTGTAAGCACAAAGCTTAGTGAGTTCCCCCATCATAGCACATATAATATCATATCATCGGTATCTCTCAACTGGTAACTGTCATCGGTATCTGTCATTGGTATCTTTCAACCGGTAATCATCGTCGATATCTTTCAACCGATACCTGCCATTGGTATCTTTCAACCAGTAACTGTTGGGTTTTGAGTAATCTAACACTTCCTAAGTGTGCATGCAACCCTAATAAACCTTGGATATATGTTTGTCTAAATACATGCAAAATGATAATTTTTCCAAGGTTCATAACCTATCTAACATGCCATGGGGTACTTTTAAACATAAAAGAGTTAGAAGAGATTACATACCTTTTTGATGGGATTGATTCTTTGGAGTTTGAGGGCCAAGCACCAATAATGTGAATGCCTCAAATGGAATCAAAAATCACCACAAACACTTGGAAAACTTTGAGAGAGTATACACACTCTTGTATTTTCGGCCACACACTAGTTCACTCGTTTCATTTCATGCTCCATAAGCATGCTTATATAGTGTGCATGGTTAGGGTGAAACCCTAATAACCCATGTCTTTTCCTTTCCAAGGATCCATGGGTTGAAAGCTCCATGGATCATCCATGGACTTCCATATAAGCCTAGCCCATTAACAAATGAGTATTAGCCCACACTATATAAAACCAATAGCCCATAATCTAATTAGTCTTCCTTTTAATCTCTAAATTAATTCATAATTAATTTAAGACTAAAACTAATTAAATAACATAACTTCATATTAATATATTATAACTTATAATATATTAATAAACATATGTGTATAACTCTCATAAAATTATCCATAAATAGTTCGGATGAAATGCAACCCAAATGGACCATGTCGGGTCGGGTCAAGTATATACCAAATAAGTTATGGACTTAGACACCTTATCCAACAGACTCCCACTTGGATAAGTCTAATAACTGTATTTGTCTATATAACTTCAGGAACCAACCAGCAATCGTAGCTCTCGAAAACTCCGCTGAACTACGATACGCCATTTTAAGACAAGTGATCACATAATCCTCTGTTCTCATGATATCATCCGGACAAACACATGGAGCTATGTCTTGCTTATTGTCTAGAAGTTGTTTCTCGATTTCCGATTTGTGTGACAAAGAACTTAGCTGAACACATCAATTTAGTTCTGACCGGGCCCGGTACATGGGTCAACACAAAATCATCGAGGGGCCCAGATATCGCTTCTATTTCTAGAAGGAACAGATAAACTTCGACTCATATGCTTGTTCTACTACTTGTTGAATTGTACACAAAGGCACGTTTTATAACATCAAGTTACTGATGCGTTTACGTGCAATCAATGCACAACCAACTCATAGGTAACAACTCATATCTCTAGGTTTTAAGACTTATATGATATTATCGTCTCACGATCACTCGAGATAAATTCCATGAAGTGATACAAGTGAGCGTGGGTTTAATCCAATACTCATAACTTATGAGTACTCATGAATGTTGCAGCAACCATTGCCATGTCTAAACACCTTTAGCCATCTACAAACCCAATTCATGACAATCTTGATTCATACCTACTTCCGACGTATGATCCATTGTGGAGGTTTGAATAAATTAATTATTCTGGAAGTCAAAACATGCAAAACTGAAACAATAGTAAATAATTGACAATGACAGTAACACTTTACTTATAAATAAATCACAAATTTTATTCATCATCAAACGTCGATTACATTTTACAAGCTTCAGGAAAAAACTATCTAATCTGTAAAACTAATATCGTCCCTCAGCCCGATGCGCCTCGCATGCTGAAAATGCTTAACCCTCGTCAGTCCCTTCGTAAGGGGATCTGCAGGATTCTCATCCGACGATATCCTTTTTGTCACGAGGAGTCCTTCTTCAATCTTGTGTCTTATGAAGTGATATTTTCTGTCAATGTGTCGGGATCTGCCATGATCTCTTGGTTCCTTGGCTAAGGCAACCGCACTATTGTTGTCACATAAAATCTCCATAGGCTCCGTAATAGCTGGTACAACTCCAAGGTCTCCGATGAAGTTCTTTAGCCATATCGCCTCCTTTGCTGCTTCACTCGCTGCTATATACTCTGATTCACAAGTCGAATCAGCCACTATCTCCTGCTTGGAACTCTTCCAAGAGATTGCCCCTCCATTTAAGGTAAAGATCCAGCCTGACTGAGAGCGGAAGTTATCCCTATCAGTCTGAAAACTAGCATGACTATACCCTAATACTCTCAAGTCATCACTCCCACCAAGGGTAAGGATCCAATCGTTAGTCCTCCGCACGTACTTGAGAATGTTCTTTACCGCGGTCCAATGAGCCTTGCCAGGGTTCCCTTGATACCTGCTGACCATGCTCAAAGCAAAGGCCACATCAGGGCGGGTACAAGTCATAGCATACATGATCGAGACAACAGCGGAAGCATACGATAATTGGCTCATCTCAGCTATCTCTACCTCTGTACTCGAACTCTGAGTCTTACTCAGTTTGACATTGCTTTGGATCGGTAAATCTCCTTTCTTGGAATTCTCCAAGTAGGTACTCTGACTAAGTCCAATCAGTCTTCTACTCCTTTCTCTTAATATCCTTATCCCTAAGATATAGGCAGCCTCCCCTAGGTCCTTCATAGCAAAGCACTTCCCAAGCCAGGACTTAACCTCCTGCAAGGTTGGGATGTCATTTCCTATAATTAGTATGTCATCCACATACAGTACCAAGAAGCTAACTATACTCCTACTAGCTCTGACATACACGCAAGACTCATCTTCACTTCTCGAGAAACCAAACTCTTTGACCTTCTCATCGAAACAAAGATTCCAGCTACGAGATGCTTGTTTTAATCCATAAATGGACTTCTTAAGCTTGCATACTCTATTTGGGTACTCTGCACTGACAAAACCCTTTGGCTGATTCATGTACACATCCTCAGCCAACTTTCCATTAAGGAAAGCAGTTTTGACATCCATTTGCCATATTTCATAATCATGAAATGCGGCAATGGCTAACATAACCCTAATAGACTTAACCTTTGCTACCGGTGAGAAGGTTTCATCATAATCAATACCTTGAGTTTGAGTAAAACCCTTCGCAACCAGTCGAGCCTTATAAGTATGCACTTTTCCTTCCATGTCGGTCTTCTTCTTGAGGATCCATTTGCACCCGACTGTTTTACGGCCTGGTACATTGTCAACCAAGTTCCAAACTTGATTGTTATACATGGACTGCATCTCGCTGCCCATAGCCTCCTTCTATTTGGCAGACTCTGGGCCTGCCATGGCTTCCTTGACACTGCTAGGTTCATCCAAATTTACCAATGTACTATCACTGATAAACGTATCACCTTCCGTAGTAATATGAAAGCCATAACAAAACGAAGGTGTGTTTCTAACCCGTGTGGAACGCCTCGGAGGTACAGACTCATCAGCTGGATCAACAGGAGTTTCCTCCTCAGGGTGATTGCTAGTGTCTGAGGTTCCTTCACCAATTGATTCTTGAATTTCTTCAAGATCAATTTGCCTCCCACTGTCTCCTTGGCTTATAAATTCTCTCTCACGAAAGACCCCTCTTCGTGCTACAAAGACCACATTCTCACTGGGTCTGTAGAAGAGGTAACCGGAGGATTTCTGCGGGTAGCCGATGAAAATACACCTTTTACTTCAGGGTTCGAGCTTATCTTGAGTCTCACGCCTCACAAAAGCCTCGCAACCCCAAATCTTGATGTGATCTAAATTGGGAAACTTCCCAGTCCACATCTCATGAGGTGTTTTGGTAACCTTCTTTGTAGGGACTAGATTAAGGATATGGGCGGCAGTCTCTAAGGCATACCCCCAAAAAGAGATTGGTAACGAAACTCGACTCATCATAGAGAGAACCATGTCTAACAAGGTTTGATTACACCTGTCAGCTACACCATTCAGCTGTGGTGTCCTGGGAGGAGTCAATTGTGAGACAATCCCACACTCCTTAAGATAGTCAAGGAACTCGGTACTAAGATACTCACCACCTCGATCGGATCGAAGCATCTTAATGTTCCTGCCCAATTGATTTTCTACTTCCTGTTTGAATTCCTTAAACCTTTCAAAGGTTTCTGACTTATGTTTGATTAAGTAGACATACCCATATCTACTAAAATCATCAATAAAAGTCACATAATACCGATTAGCATCCCTTGTGGCGGTTTTGAAAGGTCCACATACATCAGTATGTATTAGGTCCAACAAACCCTCACCCCTTTCACAAGTTCCAGTGAAGGGTGATTTTGTCATCTTTCCAAGTAGACAAGATTCACAACTATTATCCGATTTAAGTTCGAATGATTCCAAGACTCCACTCTTTTGGAGTTGGCCTATGTGTTTCTTGTTTACATGTCCAAGACGACAATGCCACAATGATGCTTTATCTAAGCTAGTAGAAGAATCAATATAAAACACATTATTTCCTAAGTTGTCTACAATTGACACAGTTTCATACACACCATCACAAGGTAATGCTTTAAAATAAAATACATTATTAAAGAAAGCATCAATACCACCACATTCATTATCAAACGAAAAGGTAAAACCTTGTTTGTACAATGCATGAAAAGAAATAATATTCCTCGCCATTTCAGACGAGTACACACATTTATTCAAATCTAATTTCAACCCATTATTAAACAACAAAGTATAAACTCCAATCTTGGAAACAGGTGAAGCCTTCCTATTCCCCATGATCAAGTTTATCTTCCCGTGCTCCACATTCTCACTTCTTCTTAGGCCCTGCAAATCAGAACATATGTGCCTACCATGTAACATCCTGGAATCGCAAGAGTAGAGTTGAAGGGCTAAAAGTGTAAGTTTCAGAGGGTGACTCGGCGAGTCCATGGATAGACTCGGCGAGTCAGGTCGCGACTATGGTCGCGTATCAAGTGGCCTACTCGGCGAGTCCAAAGATGGACTCGGCGAGTAGGTGCTGTATGGAGAAAACCCTAATTTTCGGGGTTGAGCCCTATATAAAGAGCATTATGCCCCTCCACAGCCTCCCTTATTCCCCCCTTGAGTCCCAGAAATCCTAAATTCATGGAGAGTCCCATTATTGAGCAAATTAGAGCTTGGAGAGGTGTTGGTTGAAGAAATCTTGAAGGAGAAGTGGCTTGGATCAAAGGGCTTTGCTTGGATTCGAGTTTCATTGCTATTGAGGCATCTTTTGGAGGTAATACTTTCGTTCTTGGGCTGTGTTTTCCTAGTTTCTCATTTTGGGGTTGTGTGGGGTGCTTGGTTGTGTGGCATCTTGATGCTTGGAGGATGGATCTGAGGTTGCTACCTCAGATCTGGAGTGGAGAAGATCTTAAGAGCATTAAAGCCCCTGTTCTTGTGTTGTTAATGGAGCTACCATGTCCCAAACCTTGGTTCTAAGGTGAATAAGGCCTAGATCTCTTTAGATTCATGTAAAGTTTGCCACTTTACGTGATGGATGGATTGTAGGAGGTTGGATCTATGTTTTGGATCAATTGCATGGCCTGAGATGCTTCTGTATGGATTCAGACCGGTGGTACTCGACGAGTCACATGGATGGACTCGACGAGTTGCTTGAAGATGGCCTAGAACTCGACGAGTTGGAAGAACAACTCGGCGAGTAGGTTGAAGATAGCCTTGGACTCGGTGAGTCTTGTCGAGGAAGTCCCAATATTTCTGGTTGAGTCGATGAATCGGTGAGTCAAGGGATGACTCGGTGAGTTGGGTGCGAGTGGACTCAGAGTTGTTGGACTCGACGAGTCTTGGGGTGACTCGGCGAGTTGGGTCGCTAATTGAGGGAAGTCCTGAGCATAAGGACTCGGCGAGTAGGGTCAGTCATGGGGTTGACTTTGACTTGTCCAAGGTTGACCAGTTGTCTTGCAGGGGTATTTTGGTAATTAAGGGTATTTATTGAGTTGTATGTTTTGATGTTCAGTGGAGGAGTGCGTGTCAGAGTCCGGAACAGTGGGATCTTATCCTTTCAGCCGACAGTTTCGAGGTGAGTTATCCTCACTATATCAACAGGGTCTAAGGCACCAAGGTACGCCCTTTATTGGATTGAGATTTGGATATGGTTATTATGTTACTGTTTGATGTGTCTGCATCCTGGTAGCTAGGATGGTACATGCTAGGAGACCTTGTCAAGGTCAGTTTCCCGATATATATAAAGTGATGATATGCTAGTGACCGGTTAGGTCGGTAACCTGGGTAGGGTAATGATATGCTATGTGATCCGTTTGTTCGGTTTGTTGACTATGACTCTTATAAGATTGTATGTTTTGTGCACATTGTTGTTTGGACTGGAGATGGGTTGAGGTGGGTCTTGCTTTGTGCTGTAGGCCAAGATACCCAGGGCAGACCGGTTATTCCGAAGGCCTAGCAAGCGGTCCGGATAGGCTGTAGGCCCCATGAGGGCGGACCAGATGTGCCGAGGCTCGGAGAGTGGACCAGGCCGACTGAAGGCCTGATGCGGGCGGACCAGTCACATTGTAGACTCAGAGAGTGGACCAGGTGGGTTGAAGGCCCGATGCGGGCGGACCAACCCCACTGTAGACTCGAAGGACATTACTAGACCTGGAGGATGGATATGGTGGACTGAAGGCCAGATACGGTGGCCCAGTCACACAGTAGACCCGATATGCATGGCTGTTCTATGTTCTGTTATGTGATGTATGTTTTATATGCTTTGGACCGGAAGGTCGTAGCCTGGAAGGGCGTATACGTGGTTGGTATTTGGGGGTATCTCACTAAGCTTTCGGGCTTACAGTTGTGGTTTAATGTTTTTCAGGTTCTTCAGGAGACCGTGGCAAGGCGAAGGCGCGATCGTACCGCTCCTCATGATTTTGTAGCAATGTGATTCTGGGAATACTCTAAATGATTTGTATTGAAAACCTTTTTGTAAACAATTTAGTGAAAATCAGGTTGTTTTGAAAAATTTAAATTGGTTGTATTTTTCGGACGTTACAAGTTGGTATCAGAGCCTTGGTTTGAGTGAATTGGAGGAACACTTATGTGACTCCAGTCTCAAATCGAGGAGGGTTTTCAAAAGAGAATTTAAAATGGTTTTCAAAATAAGTAAAGGAGGACGTGGCGGTACGATCAGCCGGAGACAGTAAGTAACCCCAAAATACCATACATGACAATTGTTTTCTTGAGCTTTGATAGAACAGCATGCTAGAGTTAGGCTAGGGATCTTCAGGATTTCTTGATGAGTTGCCTGATTTATGATGCCTGCTAGCCTAGGGTTCCTTGTGAGAGATTTCTAGTGTTCCTCTAGTTGTGAGGATGGAGCGTTGTTATGTATGTCGCTAGAGTGTTGTGGAAGTACTTCATACAAATATAGGTAGGTGTGGAAGGTAGTATGGGCCCATACTACTGAAAGCACGGACTCATACGCGTATCAGGGAAACCATGACCTCTAGGGTTGGGATGAGAGCTGGTTCCCGGGATAGTGGAATATGTCTGAGATTTTGGTGTTTTATTTTCAGTATGGAGATTTCAGGGCACGCTGGGAGTGGATCCGGGTCAGGATCAGGAACAGGAGAGGGAGTTCTGGGTGGGTCTGTACAACCCGAGGTTGTCAGTCAGATGAGTACGCACGAGTTGGATGCGAGGATTCGTGAGATCTTGCATGATGAGGTTGCTGCGTTGTTTCGGGCTGAGCTGCCGGAGTTGTTTGGGTCGATCAAGACCGCCATGGTGGAGTATTTTGATGAGCGCTATGCGGCTCTCACGGAGACGGCTGCCGCGGCGGCTACAGCAGCAGTAGCAGCGGCAGGGGGAGGAGCTAGTAGGGGTTTTCAGTATCGGGACTTCAATAATATGAAGCCTCCCACTTTTGATGGAGTTCAGGATCCGATCGTTGCTATGAGATGGTTATCAGATGTGGAGGGATGTTTCTTCACGTGTTCATGCCCTGCTGATCAGAGGGTGAGGTGTGCTCTGAACCTGTTAAGGCTCGGGGCAAAGGATTGGTGGAGGTTGACCACGGGGTCGTACTCGGATGCGCAGAGAGCTGCGATTTCATGGGATCGGTTCAGAGAGATGTTCAGCACTCGTTATGTTCTGCAGGTCGAGAGGGAGAGGTTGGCTCAGGAGTTCTTGGAGCTGAAACAGTATTCGGAATCGGTGACGGAAATCACCAAGATGTTTACTGAGAGGGCGATGTTTTGCCCTAAGTTCGCTTCGGAGCAGGCTCAGATGTCCCGATATCTGAGTATGCTAAAGAGAGACATCAGATAGTTTGTGTCTGCGCAGAGGTGCGAGACTTTGCTGGAGTTGCAGGAGGCCGCCAGGCGGCGTGAGTTAGAGATTGAGTTGCAGATGCGTGAGCTGAGGCAAGCTCCGGTTCAGTCGCAGCCGGCGACGAAACGGTCTAAGACCGTTGATTCCAGGATGGGAGATCAGGGTAGCCACGTCTGTGGAAAGTGTGGAAGGGGTCACACCGGGGTTTATCGGTCCGGTGGAGCATGCCGCAAGTGCGGAAAGGAGGGACACTATGTGAGGGATTGTCAGCAGTCAGTGCCGGTTTGGGATTTGAGGATATGTTATCATTGTCATCAGGTTGGACATTTGAAGGTCAACTGTCCATGGCTTGCTGCAGGACCGGTGCAGGCTCCAGCACTGGCTACGTTGAGGATCACAGGTGGAGGTCAGGGTGGAGCGGAGCCCCCAAGGGCTTAGGGTCGTGTTTTTCAGCTTGCTGCTGCGGGTATGTTCTTTCTGCTGTTTTTTATTATTTATGATTGTTGTGGAGTATTGTTATATGTTGGTTTCGTTGGTTGGTTATGGAATTGCGTTTCGGGTTTTCGTGTGGTATCCGTTGTTCCCTGAGGGTTTGGCGAGTTGCGATCGAGATTTGGTTTTGGTATCTTTTGTTCCCTAAAGGATCGATATGGTTATGTATTAGTACGTCGAGCTATCGTTGATTATCTTTGTGAGGATTGGTGGCGGATGCGGCGTTAGTTTGAAGGCCGGGTAGATTCTGCAGTCTGAGGAATGGATAGTTGAAGATTGGGTTCCTTTCGAGCGGGTTGTGCAGCGTGGAAACATGATTTTTATGAAAGTTGTGGGCGCTGGTGAGAAACATTTTGCGTGTAAGTGTTGATTTTCTGCAAGGTTGCTTTGGGAGATCGGTGATGGCGACCGGTGATTATTTATCAGTGTCTTAAGTGGGGGAGAATTGGAAATTCTTCGGATGATCGTTGGGCCTGAGTGGTTGTTTAGCTGCTTGGGGAATTCGGCGGTATTTCTTTCAGCCGAGAGCAGGCTCGTATGGGTGGGTATCAGGCGTGCGGGGCGGAATACAGACCTAGAACAATTGATTGTGGAAGGCATGGGATCAGGCTGGGATCGAGTAGGTATGATGGAGATAGAGTTCGAAACCCCTAGAGGGCTAGAACGGTATGCACGGGAGGATTTCCCGAAGGGATAGTTCGGAATGATGAATGCTAGTTGAGCGGTCCGGATAGACTGAAGGCTGGTAGGCGTACCAATCAGACCGAAGGCTCGGAGGACGGTCCAGTCAGATTGGTTGAAGGTTCTGAGAGTGGTCCAGATTGGTTGAAGACCTGGGGAGGCGGTCCAGTCATGCTGAAGACTCTGCGAGTATTGTTGGATCGGTTCGAGGTTATGGGTTGCGTATGTTGCAGTGTGATTACATTGGGAGGTCTGGCCCCGGGTAGCGATCTTGAGCAGTGAAGGCAGCGCATGGGCTTGAGAGTCCCTATGATGAGAGTCAGAGTAGTGGTGATGCATGGATGTCGGGTACGCCTTAAAGACGTAATGTAGCGTGGGATGAGCACCATAGTGCCTGTCATGGTGACTAGGCGGACGAGTGGTTTCCTTGGTAAGGAAAGAGGGAGGAATGAAATTCCGAAAAGGGAGTGTGAATTCACAGAAGTGAAAGCGGCAGTGTAGAGTTATGATTGGAGTGGTCCGTCGATGGTATTTGAGTAGTGTGTTGCGGCGGTAGAATAAAAGCTCATTCGACTTGATATGTTGCTCAGGGCACGGAGGGAATACCGTGGCGTAGAGCCAGGGAGAGGGGTTCGGGAGGGATACAGAGAAAGAGTCTTGGACTCTCAGTGAGATTCTGATCAGGGTTTTGGGTATGTATTAGCGGTTCATCCGGGAAGGATGTTTGAGGATATCATCAGTGTATCAGGTTTTCCAAACCTGAGGGTGCTAGAGCTAGATCAACATGTGTGCGTGATTGCGAGAGGAGAACTCGGGGGAGTTGCTCCGGAATGGAAGAATGGGTCTTTCAGTCGTCATGGGATGGATAGAGTGGAATTCGGATCGGGGATCCGATGGTTCGTGGCTTTATAGCCATATGAGTCAAGTGAAAGATGAGAATTGGAGCAGTAAGGCATCATGGGTAATTCTCCGTTGTTGAGTGTGGTTATCGGGGGGTACAGCTGGTGCCCGGTTTGAGTAGGTGGTGGGGACACCGTATGGAAGGAGAAAGTGAGCTTCAGGTTTCTATGGTTGTACCTTGAGGGACTTGGTTCGGTCAAGGTCAGGTGGCGCGTCGTGGGAAGTAATTTGAAGATGAGATGTCGTAGGCTTCGAGGACAAAGCCTAATTTAAGTGGGGGAAAATTGTAACATCCCGGAATCGCAAGAGTAGAGTTGAAGGGCTAAAAGTGTAAGTTTCAGAGGGTGACTCGGCGAGTCCATGGATAGACTCGGCGAGTCAGGTCGCGACTATGGTCGCGTATCAAGTGGCGTACTCGGCGAGTCCAAAGATGGACTCGGCGAGTAGGTGCTGTATGGAGAAAACCCTAATTTTCAGGGTTGAGCCCTATATAAAGAGCATTATGCCCCTCTACAGCCTCCCTTATTCCCCCCTTGAGTCCCAGAAACCCTAAATTCGTGGAGAGTCCCATTATTGAGCAAATTAGAGCTTGGAGAGGTGTTGGTTGAAGAAATCTTGAAGGAGAAGTGGCTTGGATCAAAGGGCTTTGCTTGGATTCGAGTTTCATTGCTATTAAGGCATGTTTTGGAGGTAATACTTTCGTTCTTGGGTTGTGTTTTCCTAGTTTCTCATTTTGGGGTTGTGTGGGGTGCTTGGTTGTGTGGCATCTTGATGTTTGGAGGATGGATCTGAGGTTGCTACCTTAGATCTGGAGTGGAGAAGATCTTAAGAGCATTAAAGCCCCTATTCTTGTGTTGTTAATGGAGCTACCATGTCCCAAACCTTGGTTCTAAGGTGAATAAGGCCTAGATCTCTTTAGATTCACGTAAAGTTTGCCACTTTACGTGATGGATGGATTGTAGGAGGTTGGATCTATGTTTTGGATCAATTGCATGGCCTGAGATGCTTCTGTATGGATTCAGACCGGTGGTACTCGACGAGTCACATGGGTGGACTCGACGAGTTGCTTGAAGATGGCCTGGAACTCGACGAGTTGGAAGAACAACTCGGCTAGTAGGTTGAAGATAGCCTTGGACTCGACGAGTCCATTTGGACTCGGCGAGTCTTGTCGAGGAAGTCCCAATATTTCTGGTTGAGTCGATGAATCGGTGAGTCAAGGGATGACTCGGTGAGTTGGGTGCGAGTGGACTCAGAGTTGTTGGACTCGACGAGTCTTAGGGTGACTCGACGAGTTGGGTCGCTAATTGAGGGAAGTTCTGAGCATAAGGACTCGGCGAGTCATCGGGTTGACTCGGCGAGTAGGGTCAGTCATGGGGTTGACTTTGACTTGTCCAAGGTTGACCAGTTGTCTTGCAGGGGTATTTTGGTAATTAAGGGTATTTATTGAGTTGTATGTTTTGATGTTTAGTGGAGGAGTGCGTGTCAGAGTCCGGAGCAGCGGGATCTTATCCTTTCAGCCGACAGTTTCGAGGTGAGTTATCCTCACTATATCAACAGGGTCTAAGGCACCAAGGCCGGCCCTTTATTGGATTGAGATTTGGATATGGTTATTATGTTACTGTTTGATGTGTCTGCATCCTGGTAGCTAGGATGGTACATGCTAGGAGACCTTGTCAAGGTCAGTTTCCCGATATATATAAAGTGATGATATGCTAGTGACCGGTTAGGTCGGTAACCTGGGTAGGGTAATGATATGCTATGTGATCTGTTTGTTCGGTTTGTTGACTATGACTGTTATATGATTGTATGTTTTGTGCACATGGTTGTTTGGACTGGAGATGGGTTGAGGCGGGTCCTGCTTTGTGCTGTAGGCCAAGATACCCAGGGCGGACCGGTTATTCCGAAGGCCCAGCGAGCGGTCCGGATAGGCTGTAGGCCCCACGAGGGCGGACCAGATGTGTCGAGGCTCGGAGAGTGGACCAGGCCGACTGAAGCCCCGATGCGGGCGGACCAGTCACATTGTAGACTCAGAGAGTGGACCAGGTGGGTTGAAGGCCCGATGCGGGCGGACCAACCCCACTGTAGACTCGAAGGACATGACTAGACTTGGAGGATGGATCCGGTGGACTGAAGGCCCGATACGGGAGACCAGTCACACAGTAGACGCGATATGCATGGTTGTTCTATGTTCTGTTATGTTATGTATGTTTTATATGCTTTGGACCGGAAGGTCGTAGCCTGGAAGGACGTATACGTGGTTGGTATTTGGGGGTATCTCACTAAGCTTTCGGGCTTACAGTTGTGGTTTAATGTTTTTCAGGTTCTTCAGGAGACCGTGGCAAGGCGAAGGCGCGATCGTACCGCTCCTCATGATTTTGTAGCAATGTGATTCTGGGAATACTCTAAATGATTTGTATTGAAAACCTTTTTGTAAACAATTTAGTGAAAATCAGGTTGTTTTGAAAAATTTAAATTGGTTGTATTTTTCGGATGTTACATACCACATCCTGTATCAAGCACCTAAGAGTTAGAATATGATGAGTAATTAGACAATATAGTGTAAATACCTGCGTGGGTGGGTTTCACTTTCCCATCCTTTAGATCCTGCAAGTACTTAGGGCAGTTTCGCTTCCAGTGTGCCTTTTCATGGCAATAAAAGCATTCAGCATCCTTGGGAATGGCAGAAGGAGTGACAGAACCGCTCTTGGTCTTCGATGAGGAGCCTTCAAGAGACTTTCCCTTGGTACCCTTCGAAGGGTGCTTCCTCTTCTTCCCTTTTCCTTGCCCGATAGCCAAAACAGGGGTAGATGTTGGAGTAGGAGTAGTAGAGGTAACTGTTGGATAAGGTGTCTAAGTCCATAACTTATTTGGTATATACTTGACCCGACCCGGCATGGTCCATTTGGGTTGCATTTCATCCAAACTATTTATGGATAATTTTATGAGAGTTATACACATATGATTATTAATATATTATAAGTTATAATATATTAATATGAAGTCATGTTATTTAATTAGTCTTAGTCTTAAATTAATTATGAATTAATTTAGAGATTAAAAGGAAGACTAATTAGATTGTGGGCTATTGGTTTTATATAGTGTGGGCTAACACTCATTTGTTAATGGGCTAGGCTTGTATGGAAGTCCATGGATGATCCATGGAGCTTTTAACCCATGGATCCTTGGAAAAGTAAAGGTCATGGGTTATTAGGGTTTCACCCTAATCATGTACACTATATAAGCATGCTTATGTTGCATGAAATAGCCACTAGTGAAACTAGTGTAACTAGTATGTGTGTTTGTGTGTGACCGATTTTATAAGTGTGTATACACTCTCTCAAAGTTTTCCAAGAGTTTGTGGTGATTTGTGATTCCATTTGAGGCATTCACACTATTGGTGCTTGGCCCTCAAACTCCTTAGGAATCAAACTCATCATCAAAAGGTATGTAATCTCATCTAATTCTTTTATGTTTAAAAGTACCTCATGCTATGTTAGATAGGTTATGAACCTTGGAAAAATTATTATTTTGCATGTATTTAGACAAACATAGATCCAAGGTTTATTAGGGTTGCATGCACACTTAAGAAGTGTTAGATTGCTCAAAAACCCAACAGTGGTATCAGAGACTAGGCTTGCTTGTTTGAATACTTGATGCAAATTGCTGAAAATCGAAGATTTTATGCTGTCTGCATAGCTGACTCGCCGAGTCCATGAAGGGACTCAACGAGTCCAAGACAAAATTCATCCAACTCGGCGAGTTGGTTCATGCACTCGACGAGTTGGACCCCCAGACAACATATCTTCGAGTTTTGGTGCTGGAATTGGTCTAGAATCATTACCTTAAATTGTTTTGGACTCATAAAACCTGTTTTTGATGTGGTAATGATGATGGTGGACCAATTTCAAAGTTATAATCAAAATTTTCAATTTTATATGTGTTCATATGATTCTTGAAATTGTTGATGTGGATGTTCATGTTCATATGAGTTTTGTTAGATCATAGGAATTATTTGCAAATTGTTTGTTAGTTAACTCTTGATCTTAATGTGTTTTAATGGAATTCTTAATTTGTCCTCAAGTTATGGAATTCCAAGAGGTTTTCTTTTAAATGTTTTTTAAGAAGTTGTAGGTTACATTTTCTTGAAGAGTTTTTCCCATAAATGTTTTATGGACTCCATAACTTGTCCTCAAGTTATGGATTTCCAAGAGACTCTTCATTAAAAGCTTTAAAACACTTAATTAAATCTCATAAGTTATGAATATCCAAAAGTTTATGAATTGTTCAAAACTTGCCCTCAAGTTTTGGAATTTGGAAAAGTTTCACACACTTTAATAAACTTTAATTCCAACACTTACAATTTTAAAAGTTAAAATTCAACACTTATACTATTTATAACATTAATGGTTAATTATATATATATATATATATATATATATATATATATATATATATATATGTATAAGAACAAGTTGTTTTACCGTTAGTAGGCCTCATTCACGACGCCGATCTATAAGGTGGGTATAAGGTTGTTGCCTATAAAATGACGACTTAATGGGTGTCCACTCTCACCCACCACTTGCTTGATCGGTGGAGGGTCGTTAGCCGAACGGGTAGGACAATGACTTTAAATTCTCATTAAAAGTATAATGATTATTATAAAGTAACTAAATATTTTTATTTAATTCCCAATCTTAGTTACTTTAGGAAAAATGTGAATTTCGTGCTAGCCCATGGAATTCACACTTTGTACCTTACCAAGTCATTGGTGGAGCGTGTGTGGTTAACCGGCACACAAACTTGGACTAGTAAGGACCACGAAGGGTGACTTAATGTTTGTCACAGATCAATGGAGCATGTGTGGTTAACCGACACATTGATTAGGTGATAGTATTAAGGGTACCAAGTGAATTGGTATGGTTATTCACACCTTGTTTTGTGATCCTCGACATCCCAGTCACAAAATTTGAGAGGGCACACTCGAGATTGAAACATGCCATTGAAAAGTTCAATGAATCTCAAAAGATCTAGGAATTTCAAATCCAATTAAAACCTGATAAATTATTTCTTTTTTCATGGTGGAAATTGGTGAATCGTCATTCGCCTACCTTCAAATATTTTATAGCTTGGATTACGGCATCCCTCTTCCAAATTATAAAATATTGTGTTGGGTCCTAGCCTTATTATTTCATATTGGGTGTTATATTAAGGATTTTGAATCAACTAACTTGATTTTCTCCCATTATAGAAGTCTGGTTCAGACAACTATGATCTTCCCAAATCTCTTGAAGATGGTGTCCCTCAACATCATGCTTCACTTCCTCCACCTCCTCCAATTATTCTCCCTCACCCACAAGTTCTTGAAAAGTTTAAAGTCACTCAATCCCTATTGGCAAGCATAGTCTATGTGTGCTCACATATTGGAGATAAAGTCACATATTGACAAGCCGGGAGAGTTGGGTGTCAAAGTCTCGTGAAAGTTGGATGTTCAATCACTTTCTTAGTAACATAGTGAGTCTCTTTGGGACTACTATGAGACAGACTATGACACGAGCCTTAATGATCTTATCTATTTGCTTTGTGTTGCGGAATCAGCAATGATTTGGAACACTAGTAAAGCAAATTTTATTAGAAGATCAACTTCCCAAACCTTAAATTGACATTGGCAATGGTAGCATTGGATATCTAGAAAAGCATTTCTCTTCCCAATGGAAAGGGATCAGCCATAGTCAACTCGGTTGACCAAATAGTAAAGAGAAAGGCAAATTCTGAGATAGTCTCATGTGCCATTACCAAAGGGTCCATGTGTTTTGTTGCCAAAGGAAGGGGCATTGGTTGCAAAGCTGCCATATTCACCTGAAAGGTCATAAGGTTGATCAAGTCAAGAGGTTTGACTCTACTTCGGGTAAAGTCCACTGTCTAACTCTATTAAGTTCCTATTTGGAGATTCTTATTACATAATGTGAATGGGTCACATGCTGATGTTTTAAGAATCAAAGAAAAGATAGGAAGATTAAAGTAAGTATATGTTGATTCTGATTGCGAAGGTGGGTTTCAATCGCATGGTTCGGTAATCAGAATTTTGAGTTGTTCCTTAAGAGTTATAATATATTGCTTATGAATAGATAACAACAAGGTTTTCATGTGGATTGTAAGGATAAGTTTTTCCTCAAAGTTTTAAAATAAAAGAAAAAAGGGGTTTTAATTTTTATTTATTTTAAAAATATCCTTACAATGGCATCTGTAGAAAATTGTTGCTTATATGTTTCCAGTAATAGCAATATTGGAAAGTGGATTTGATTCTTTCATTTGTGGTAGTGTCTGAATTTACCCAATGAAGAAAGTTTTTCATCACCCAAGTTTCAATTGGACAGGAACTTGGAATCATACAAGTTGCATTGTATGATGAATGAGAATTTTCATCTTTGAAAATTAAGACTAATTCTTTGATCACATGTATATGTGAGTCAATTGAAGGACTAAGGAATTAGGTACACTGGGTGTGCGCTGGTCAAGGTCCACCACAAATATTGATTTGTCATGATTTACTAAAGATTAGTAAATATGATTATACTTATAAGGTTAAGTATAATTATGTAACATTGGAAAGGTTACAATGTATGACAAAACAAATGAGAAGAATCAAATTAGGCAGAAAGATAAAAGTTTCTCAAATCTGAAAGGATGGGAGAGTACTTTAGTATCATATTTCATGATCATCTTAATGATTATGAAACCATATCACAAATTCATACTCTAAGGACGTTTTAGTGCATTGTTATGGCTAAGAAGAGAAGTCATGAATTTTTGGATTTGTTTAAATCAAGAAGATGAATCATACTTCGTTCCAAAACAATTCTTAGAGTCATACTCCAAGATTGTAACCTTGAGTGACATAAAGGAAGATTTATTAACACTAGTCAAATGTAAGAGTAAAATGTTTTCTACTCTTGTACATTTGAGATTGGTAAGTTGTGATGTCTTGGATGAGACAAAGACCAACTAAGACCAATTGTGTGAAGTGTTAGTCTTGATAAGAATCCGCACTATCCCTTGAATATTTGTTTTGTCAAGGAATGGTTCTTGACTAGGGAAACTTATATGTCAAGGGGACAGTGGGAGCCTTAAAGATCCTGAAAGAGTTTCAATATTTAATCAAGAGTAAAACCTGTAATTTATCACTAGCACACGACTTAAGGTTTGCAACCTATCGTGTTGACATAATTCTTATTTCTGTACCTACTTCAAA
Source organism: Lactuca saligna (assembly GCF_052625555.1). Classification (NCBI taxonomy): domain Eukaryota; kingdom Viridiplantae; phylum Streptophyta; class Magnoliopsida; order Asterales; family Asteraceae; genus Lactuca; species Lactuca saligna. The sequence continues at coordinate 121,868,531 of NC_136423.1, read as the reverse complement.
TAAGTTGAATTTGCATGTGAGTTATCATAGTTCAACTTGGAAGCATTGGTGGGCCTTGTGCTACCAAGGTGACAAGAAACTAAGATTGAGCAAGTTTAATCCATGTAAGGCTGAATTTGTCACTAACCTTCTCTTGTGATCATGGTTTTGACAAATTCACATAGATAGGAACTCATACACTATAAAATCTAAGTGTCGTAAGGTTTCTCTCCGATTCATGAAAATGATGGTGAGGAAACGCTTTCACTAAGTAGATTTTACGTAGATATCAATTGTGTTATTTGCATTTTCAAAAGTCGTTAGTGGAGCGCGTGTGGTTAACCGGCACACTAACATTGACTTGTGAGAAATGGCAAATGCCTAAGCAATTGAGACTATGATTACGACATCCCTTTTCATAGTTCTGAAAATTGTTTAGACACACATGTGAGCTATCTAAGAAACGGTGTATGAATCTAAATTTCAGAAGTCCAGCAGAAATATGTCAGAGCTAATGGGAGCATAAGTGTTATGATGATTATCATCATGTTAGTGGGAGCATGATTATTACGTTTACTGTTGCAAGTTAGCAATGTTAATTATAGAAAACAAAGTTTCAATTCTTGAAGTTACAGGGGTTGAAAAGTTGTTTTGCTATAATTAAGGGAGAGGAAATTATACTTCATTTCAATTCTAGAAGCTTAGATTGAGATTTTAATCATCTTTAGTCAAGGACATATATATGAATTCTATGTCTGAATGGTTCGACTTAAGGAAATTCTATATATATTGCATTCTCAAAATTCAATTATGACTACGACATCCCTCTTCATAGTTAAATTTTCAAAACATGGCAAATAAAAAATATTGTAGCAAAAGACTGGTCTAGTATCATGTCTTTATGTGAGACATCATGAATCGTGTACCATATGCTTCAGATATAGGATCGATTGCATGTGCTATAATATTCATCTTTTCTAAATTTTCCAAATGCTTAAGGCATTGAGAAGGGAAAAGTCTAGACCTGGATATGACTAAAGTGATTAAGCAATTGTCGAGGACAATCTGAGATTCGCCAAAGATTGGTTGCTCAGGAAAAGTTGGAAGTATGATGTAAGTTGTCGAAAAGGACCGCATTGACATGTTTTGAAAAGAAGTAACTCTTTTTCGGAAGTGATAGTCAAAATGGGACTATGGAAATGTCTCCATAGGTGTAAGTTATTCAATCTATGTAAGATTAGAAAAACCTTAATGCAAGAAGGATGTTCAAAGCAATGTACTTTGAATATGAGACTTCCGTTCCACAGAAGTTGACCTTCTTTGGAATACACTGTAATGACTGGTGACAAGGTTTTGGTGACTTTGTGAATAATCATTACAAGAGGAACATTGCATTAAAGTTTAAAATCTAACAGATTTTTGGTAAATGATAGCAATCGGGGATTCTCACATTTACAATAAGGATTTGGGATTGTGAAATGAGTATCATTGGAATCATGTTCAATTGATCTACATCACAATGTAAGGATCATAGACAAACATAGTGTGCATACTTGGAGTATGGCATAACTATTGTTTAGAAAAACAAAGTGTACATGCTAGGAGCATGGGATAACTATTGTTTTTATTCAAGTCTTAAGTTGATTGTTTGAAACATTATACAATGAATAATGTGTAATCAATATGGTGATAAATAAAAGGTGGTTCTATTTGTATTCAAAAGGGTTCTGAGAGCATATTGGATTCGATTATTATTGTGTTTCACTTTGCATGTTTTGACTTCCAAAATAGCTAGGTTATTCTTTCCGAATGACTAAGTTATTTAAACACTCCACAGTCGTTCATATGTTGGAAGTAGGTATGAATCAAGACTGTCATGAATCGGGTTTGTAGATGGCTAAATGGGTTTAGTCATAGCAATGGTTGCTGCAACATTCATGAGTGCTCATAAGTTATGAGTATTGGAATAAACCCACGCTCACTTGTATCACTTCATGGAATTTATCTCGAGTGATCGTGAGACGGTAATATCATATAAATCTTCAAACCTAGAGATATGAGTTGTTACCTATGAGTTGGTTGTGCATTGATTGCATGTAAACGCATCAGTAACTTGATGTTATAAAACGTGCCTTTGTGTACAATTCAACAAGTAGTAGAACAAGTATATGAGTAGAAGTTTATCTATTCCTTCTAGAAATAGAAGCGATATCTGGGCCCCTCAATGATTTTGTTGTGACCTATGTACCAGCCAGTCAGAACTAAATTGATGTGTTCAATTAAGATCTTTGTCAAACAAATCGAAAAATCGGGAAACAAACTGTTGGACAATAAGTACGACGTTGTTCCATGTATTTGTCCGGCTGATATCATGAGAACGGAGGATTATATGATCACTTATCAAAAATGGCGCTTCATAGTTCAACAGAGTTTTCGAGAGCTACGATTGTTGGTTGGTTCCTGAAGTAACATACGCAAATATAGTTATTAGACTTATCCAAGTGGGAGTCTGTTGGATAAGGTGTCTAAGTCCATAACTTATTTGGTATATACTTGACCCAACCCGGCATGGTCCATTTGGGTTGCATTTCATCCAATCTATTTATGGATAATTTTATGAGAGTTATACACATATGATTATTAATATATTATAAGTTATAATATATTAATATGAAGTCATGTTATTTAATTAGTCTTAGTCTTAAATTAATTATGAATTAATTTAGAGATTAAAAGGAAGACTAATTAGATTGTGGGCTATTGGTTTTATATAGTGTGGGCTAACACTCATTTGTTAATGGGATAGGCTTGTATGGAAGTCCATGGATGATCCATGGAGCTTTTAACCCATGGATCCTTGGAAAAGGAAAGGTCATGGGTTATTAGGGTTTCACCCTAATCATGTACACTATATAAGCATGCTTATGTTGCATGAAATAGCTACTAGTGAAACTAGTGTAACTATTATGTGTGACCGATTTTATAAGTGTGTATACACTCTCTCAAAGTTTTCCAAGAGTTTGTGGTGATTTGTGATTCCCATTGAGGCATTCACATTATTGGTGCTTGGCCCTCAAATTTCTTAGGAATCAAACTCATCATCAAAAGGTATGTAATCTCATCTAATTCTTTTATGTTTAAAAGTACCCCATGCTATGTTAGATAGGTTATGAACCTTGGAAAAATTATTATTTTGCATGTATTTAGACAAACATAGATCCAAGGTTTATTAGGGTTGCATGCACACTTAGGAAGTGTTAGATTGCTCAAAACCCAACAGTAACAACCGCCTTACCCTTAAGACCGGATTCCGCGGTCTTCAAGAGTCCTTGAAGCTTGCTGAGGGTAACTTCCTCCTTGTTCATATGATATGTCATACGAAAATGGTCATAACAAGAAGGCAAGGAGTGCAAAATGATGTCAATTGCCAACTCCTCAGGGATGTTTACATTCAGCTTCAGCAAACGGTCCACATACCTTTGCATCTTTTGCATGTGGGCCGTGACGGATTCACCGTCCTTCATGCGGGTAGTTATTATGGAGGAGATTATTTCATACCGCTCCTGACGAGCACTCTGATGGTACCTTTCCATCAGGTCTTGGTGCATATCAAAAGGGTAGAAATCTTCATATGACTTTTGGAGCTCGGCTGTCATCGTGGCCATCATGATACATGCCACCTTAGTAGCATCTCTCTCATGAGTCCTGAATTCAGCGATCTCCTCGGGAGTAGCAGTAGACTAATCAAGCTCTTTTAACTCCTTATCGAGGACATATTCTTTGTCCTCATAACGAGTAACCATCCCGATGTTCCTAATCCAATCCATGAAGTTGGAACCATCAAAGATGACCCTCCCACAAAGATTCATGAGAGAGAAAGAACCAGTTGGGTTAGAGCCCGAAGCATTAGTGTTGGAAGACATCTGAAGGAAGAAGGCAAGTTTAGATTAGATATATAGAATCCTTAATAAGACACCCAAATGTAATATTAAGGCTAGGACCCAATCACAATATATTACACTTAGAAGAGGGATGTCGTAATCTAAGTAATAATATATTTGAAAGGTAGGTGAATGACGATTCACCAATTTCCACCACGAAAACAAAATGAATTATTAGGTTTAATTGGATTTGAAATTCCTAGATTCTTTTGAGATTCATTGAACTTTTCAATAGCATGTTTCAATCTCGATTGTGCCCTTCAAATTTTGCGACTGGGATGCCGAGGATCACAAAACAAGGTGTAAATAACCATGCTAATTCACTTGGTACCCTTAATATTATCACCTAATCAATGTATCGGTTAACCACACACGCTCCATTGATCTATGACAAACACTAAGTCACCCTTCGTGATCCTTACTAGTCCAAGTTAGTATGCCGGTTACCCACACACGCTCCACCAACGACTCCATGGACTAGCACCATGTTCACATTTTTCCTAAACTAACTAAGATTGGGAATTAAAAGGAGTTTAGTTACTTTATAATAATCATTATACTTTACTGAGGATTTAAAGTCATTGTTCTACCCATTCGGCTAACGACCCTCCACCGATCAAGCAAGCGGTGGGTGAGAATGGACACCCATTAAGTCGCCATTTTATAGGCAACAACCTTATACCCACCTTATAGACCGGCTTCGTGAATGAGGCCTACTAACGGCAAAACGACTTGTTCTTATACATATATATAATAGTTAACCATTAATGTTATAAATAGTATAAGGGTTGAATTTTAACTATTAAAATTTTAAGGGTTGGAATTAAAGTTTATTAAAGTGTGTGAAACTTTACAAATTCCAAAACTTGAGGGCAAGTTTTGTAACTATGCAAAACTTTTCATTTCATAACTTATGAATTAAAGGTTCATAAAAATGAAGACTCTTCATTTTCATGTAACTTATGTGTTTTAAGTGTGTGTTAAATAAAAGAGACCTTTGGAAATCCATAACTTGAGAACAAATTATGGACTCCATTAAAACACATAAATGATCAAGAATTAATTCTAAACAATTCAACAAATAATTCCTATTATTTTCTAAATTCATAAGAACATGAACATGATCATCAAAATTTCAAGAATTATATGTGTTGGGTTATGAGCATTCTAACACTCCTAAGTGTACATGCAACCCTAAATACCTTGGATCTATGTTTTCTCTATTATACATGCAAATATGAACATCCAAGGTATTATCCTAATCTAGCATACAAAACTATCAATATAACAAGATAGAATACATACCTCTTTGATGTAGAATGTCTTCATGAAGATTGAGTGCCTAGTGCCCCAAGTGTGACACCTCAAATGGTTCACACAACACCATAAACACTTGGAATAACTTAGAGAGAATTCTACACTTCATGAAATCGTCTAGCCCTCATACACACACATAGTGTCGATTTCTTGAGCCATGGGTTTCTTTTATATGGTGGCTATTAGGGTTACACCATGTAACTCATGACTTTACCCATTCCTTATGCTCCATGGATTTTAACCTCCATGGAGTATCCATGGGTCACCCCATGGACTTAGTCCAACATAAGGAATCTTGGATCACAAGTCCACATATATAAGAATGAATGATTTACACAATCAACCCATATATTTAATTAGTCTCCTTTTGATCACTTAATTAATTCCAAATTAATTCTTGATCAATACTAATTAAATAACCTTATTAATATATTAGAACTTATAATATATTAACAAACCTTAAGTGTTATTTCTCTCATTTTAGTCTATCCAAGTGCATGATGCCATGCAACCCAAATGGACCATGCCGGATCGGGTCAAGTTTTACCAATTATAGTTACAGACTTAGACATTAATCCAACAGTCTCCCACTTGGATAAGTCTAAAACTATTATTGCAAGTATGACTTCAAAACCCGACTAGCAATCGTAGCTCTCAAAAGCTTCTGTCGAACTCTGACCTTGTAGATGAACTCTGACCTTTGTCAATGACTTGTCCATTAGATAAGGGATCATATATTCCTCCATTCTAGATATCATATGGACTGAGACATGGATTATAATCATTCTCTCTGTCCATTTGTTGTTTCCCGATTTCCGAGTTATGATGACTGACTAATTGAACAAATCAAATTAGTCCTGGCCCGGCCGAGCACTTCCATTTGTCATCATCAAATCATCGAGGGGCCCACAGATATCGCTTTTATCCCGAAGGTAAAAGGAATGGATAAACTTCGACTTATATGGCTTGTTCTACTACTTGTTGAATCATACACAAAGACACATTTAATAACATCGAGTTACCAATGCGTTTTCGTGCAATCAATGTACTATCAACTCATAGTAACAACTCATATCTCTAGGTTTGAAGAATATAAGATATTATCGTCTCATGATCACTCGTGATAAAATCCATGAAGTGATTCCATTGAGCGCGGTTTGAATCCAATACTCAGAAATTATGAGCACTCATGAGTGTTGTAGCCCTTTGTCCAACACCTTAGACCTCTACAAGCCAACCCATGACAGTCTTAATTCATATCTACTTCCAACATATGACCGACTGTGGATGGTTTGAATAACTTAGTCATTCCGGAAGAATAACCTAGTTTATTCGGGAAGTCAAAACATGCAAAGTGAAACACAATAATAATTGAATCCAATATGGTATCAAAACCTATGAACATAAATAAAACACCTTTTATTTATCACCATATGATTACACATTATTCATTGTATACTATTTCAGCTATCAACTTTATTCTTGAATTTAAAACAATAGTTGTCCCATGCTCCAAGCATGTACACTATGTTTTCTAAACACTAGTCATGCCATACACCAAGTATGCATACTATGTTTGTCTATGATCTTTACTTTGTGAACTAGATCAATTAAACATAACTTCAATGATTCTCTTTTCACACTCCCAAATCCTTACTACAAATGCAAGAATTCCAAATTTGTGTCATTTACTGAAATCTGTTAGATTCTAAACTTATATGCATTGATCCTCTTGTAATGATTATGCACAAAGTCAGAAAGACTTGGCAACAATCATTACAGAGTATTCCAAAGGAGATCAATTCCTTGGAAATATCCTTCTTGCATTAAGCTTCCTTAATCTTACACAGATTGAAATTTCTGACTTTGAAACATTTCCATATTCATTTTGACTATCACTTCTGAACAAGAGTTGCCTCCTTACAGATTATGTCAATATGGTCCTTCCAGAATTATCACTATACTTCCAATTGTCCTTGAGAAACCAATCTTCGGTAAACCTTAGATTGTCCTCGACAATTGTTTAATCCTTTTAGTCATATCCAGTTCTAAACCTTTTTCCCTTCATAATGCCCCAGGCATTTGGAAAATTTTAGAAAGGATGAATATGGCACATGTAATCGATCCTATATCCGAAGCATATGGGACACGATTCATGATGTCTCACATAAAGACTAAACCAGTCTTTTGCTATAACATTTCCATTTCTATTTTCCAAGTTCTCATAATTCAGATTATGAAAAGGGATGCCGTAATCATAATCGAATTTTAGAACGCAAATAATGGACCCATATACAGAATTTCCTTATGTTGAGCCATTCCAACATGAAATTCATATATATCCTTGACTAAATGATTAAAACCTCACGATCTAAGCTTATATATTTGAGATGAAGTATAATTTTCTCTCCCTTAATTATAGCAAAACAACTTTTCCCAATTGAAACCTTTTTTTTCTATAATTAACATTGCTAACTTGCAATACTTATCATAATTATCATGCTCCCACTAACATGATGATCATTAGCATAACACTTATGCTCCCACTAGCTTTGACATGTACTCAGAAATTTGCTGGACTTCTAGAAATCAATACTTTATTGACTTTCTTACCAAAGTTCAGATTTCTGATATTGGATTGTTTTGATAGAACTTTATCAAAATCATACACCTTCCCTTAGATAGCACACTTGTGTGTCTAAAAAATTATGAAGAGGGATGCCGTAATCATAATGGTTAGACCTTTTTGCCACTTCTCACACGACCAGGTTAGTGTGCCGGTAAACCACACACGCTCCACTAACAACTTTGAGAATACAAATATCACAATTGCTATCTAACTAAAATCTACTTAGTGAAAGTGTTTCCTCACCATCATTTTTCATGAATCGGAGAGAAACCTTATGACACTTAGATTTAATGGTGTATGTGTTCTTATCCATGTGAATTGTCAAAACCATAGTCACAAGGCAAGGATAATGACCAATCCGAACTCATATGGACTGAACTCAATCTTAACTTCTTGCCACCTGGCAGCTCAAGGGCCTGCCATTGCTTCCAAGTTGTTGTGCAACACATTGAGAACTCTAAGAACTCATATGCAAAGCCAACTTTAACTGGAATGGGCACAGAATATGTCAACACGATAGGTTATAAACCTCAAGTTGTGTGCTAGTGAGGAACTTCAGGTTTCATTCTTGATTAGTTCTTGAGACTTTCAAGACCTTTAAGACTCCCACTGTCCTCTTGACCTATAAGACTCCCTTGTCAAACATCCAAGAGATAGTGTGGATTCTAACCAAGACAAACACTTCACACAATTGGCCTAAGTTGGTCTTTGTTTTATCCAAAACATCACAAATTACCAATTTCAAATGTACAAGAGTATATAACTTTTACTCTTACATTTGACACGTGTTTTAAACCTTCTTAAAGACATGTCACTCAAATTACAATCTTGGAGTATGACTCTAAGACTTGTATTGGAACGAAGTATGACTCATCTTCTTGATTTAACCATTTCAACAATTCAAGATCCCTTCTTCTTAGTCATAAGAATGCACTAAGACTTCCTTAGAGAACTAATTTTGATATGGTTTCTTAATTATTGAGATGATCACAAAGTTGATACTAAAGTACTCTCCCATCTTTTCAGATTTGAGAAACTTTTATCCTTCTGCCTAATTTGATTCTTCTTATCCGCTCTGTCATGCATTGGAACCTTTTCCAATGTCTCAGAGTTACACTTAAGCTTGTAAGTGTAATCATATTTACTGAGCTTTAGTAAACTATGACGAATAGCCTTATATCTTTTGTGGTGGATTTAATCAGTTCACATGACTATGTACTCGATCCCTTAGTCCATTACATGACTCATACATCCATTTGATCAAGTAATTAGTCTTAATTTTTCCAATACTTAAAAGTTCTCATTCATCATGCTATACAACTTGCATGATTCCAAGTCCCGGTCCAATTGAGACTTTGGATGATGAGAATCTTTCCTGATTTGGTAAATTTAGACATTACCACAAATGAAGGAATCAATTTCATATTTCCACTCTTGCTATTAATGGAATCATATAAGCAACAATTTTTCCTCAAATGCCATTGTAAGGATATTTTAAAATAACTAAAATCAAAAAATTTTCTTTTATTTTAAAATTATGCGGAAAAACTTATCCTTACAATCCATATGAAAACTTGTTGTTATCTATTCCTAAGCAAGATCTCATAACTCCTAAGAAGTAGGTCAAGAATCAAATCTTCAAACTATACGATAGAAATCCATCTACGCGATCTGATTCAACATATTCTTTCTTTAAGTTTCTTCACTTTTCTTTGATTCTTAAAACATCACCATGTGACCCAGTCACATCATGTATCAGTATCAGGAATCTCAGAATAGAAACTTAACAGAGTTAGAGTAGTGGACTTTACCTGAAGTAGAGTCAACCTTATTGACTTTAACATCCTTAGGTAAATTTGGCAGCTTCGCAAATAATGACCCTTTCTTTGGCAATATAAACATATGGACCCTTTGATAATGGTACACAGGACTATCACAGACTTAGCCTTTCTCTTTACCATTTGTTCATCTGAGTTGACTATGGCCGATTCCTTTCCTTGGGAAGAGAATGCTTTTTCTGTATTTCCTGTGTCACTATTGTCAATGTCCATCAAGTTTTGAGGAAGTTGATCTTAACAAATAGATAAGATCATTAAGGGTCTTGTCATAGTTTGTTTCATAGGTGTTCTAAAAGAACTCACTATGTGACTTAGAAAGTAGTTAAACCTACAACTTTCTCAAGACTTTGACACCCAACTCTCCCGGCTAGTCAATATGTGACTACATCTCCAAGATGTGACCACACCTAGACCTTCACTTGCCAATAGGGTTTGAGTAACTTTGAACTTTGTGGGTTAGGAGAATAATTTGAAGGAGGTGAATGAAGTATGATTTCCACGGGACATCATCTTCATTTAGGAAAGCTTGTTTCAAGAGATTTGGGAAGATCATAAATGTCTAAACCAGACATGTTTTGGGAGATATTCAAGATAGTTGATTTAAAGTCCTTAATATGACACCCAATATGAAATATTAAGGCTAGGACCCAACAAACCATTTTATAACTTAGAAGAGGTATGCCGTAATCCAAGCTATAAAACAATTTGAAGGTAGGTGAATGACGATTCACCAATTTCCACCAAGATAAACGAAATGTATTATTAGGTTTTAATTGGATTTGAAACTCCTAGATCTTTGAGATTCATTGAACTGTTCAATGGCATGTTTCAATCTCGAGTGTGCCCTTCAGGTTTTGTGATTGGGATGCCGAGGATCACAAAACAAGGTGTGAAGTAACCATGCAAATTACTTGGTACCCTTAAGTGTTTACCCCTTAATCGATGTGCCGGTTAACCACACACGCTCCATCGATACTATGATAAATATTAAGTCACCCGTTACCTACCTTGTTAAGTCCAAGTTAGTGTGCCGGTTAACCACACACGCTCCACTAACGACTTAGACAAAGTGTAAAGTGTAATTTCATGGATTAGCGCCTTATTCACATTTTTCCTGAGTAACTAAGATTGGGAATTATTAAGAGTTTAGTTACTTAGTATTTATCATTAATACTTTTAAGGAAGGGAGAATTATAGTCCTGTCAAACCCGTTCGGCTAACGACCCTCCACCAGTCAAGCAAGCGGTGGGTGAGAGTGGACACCCATTAAGTTGCCATTTTATAGGCAACAACCTTATACCCACCTTATAGACCGGCTTCGTGAATGAGGCGTACTAGCGGTAAGACCGACTTTACTCTTATACATATATATATTATTAACTTATAATATTATAAAGTATAAGGGTTGAATTTTAACTTTTAAAATTCTAAGGGCTAACTTGGAATTAAAGTATTCATATGAGAAAACTTTACAAATTCCAAAACTTGAGGGAAAGTTTTGAAACTATTCAAAACTAATTAATTCCATAACTTATGTATTTAAAGTAGTTTTAATCCAAAAACTCTTCAAGTTCCATAACTTGTGGACAAATTATGGAAGACTTTAAACTAATAAAGAATTAACTTTTCTTTATTTTATAACTTATGGAATTAATTAAGGTTACATTATTTTATTTTTTTTATTTAATGAAGAGACTCTTGGTCCTCCATAACTTGAGGACAAATTATGGAGTCATAACTCCAATTAATTAGAACTAGACTCTTCATTTTTGTAACCTTTGCCAACTTTTATGAGTTTTATGAAATTTAAATGTGACTTTTCATATAACTTGAGGACAAGTTACAAAAACACATTTTAGAATCAACTCTTAGATTAATTTGGATTGAAAACAACTATTTCATTCAACTTTTCTATTAATCTAAGAAACTCATAAGAACAAGATAATTCAAATCAAACTTTTTCATGTAATTAGTCTAACCTTTAAACTAATACAAAACATGAATCTATTGACAAGTATCTTTGAAATTGGATTAGCATGAACATTACCACAACAAAAACAAGTTTATAAGTTCAAAAACAACTTAGGGTAATGTTCCTAGTCCATTTCTAGCCAAAAAACTCGAAAATATGCTGTCTGGGGTCCAACTCGTCGAGTGCATGAACACAACTCGGTGAGTTGGATGCATTTTGCCTTGGACTCGTCGAGTCCCTTCATGGACTCGGCGAGTCTTCTGGGCTGACAGCATCAAAACTCGATTTTTCAGCTTCTATTGCAGGTATAACAAGAAAACAAGCCTAGGCTCTGATACCACTGTTGGGTTATGAGCATTCTAACACTCCTAAGTGTACATGTAACCCTAAATACCTTGGATCTATGTTTTCTCTATTATACATGCAAATATGAACATCCAAGGTATTATCCTAATCTAGCATACAAAACTATCAATATAACAAGATAGAATACATACCTCTTTGATGTAGAATGTCTTCATGAAGCTTGAGTGCCTAGTGCCCCAAGTGTGACACCTCAAATGGTTCACACAACACCATAAACACTTGGAATAACTTAGAGAGAATTCTACACTTCATGAAATCGTCTAGCCCTCATACACACACACATAGTGTCGATTTCTTGAGCCATGGGTTTCTTTTATATGGTGGCTATTAGGGTTACACCATGTAACTCATGACTTTACCCATTCCTTATGCTCCATGGATTTTAACCTCCATGGAGTATCCATGGGTCACCCCATGGACTTAGTCCAACATAAGGAATCTTGGATCACAAGCCCACATATATAAGAATGAATGATTTACACAATCAACCCATATATTTAATTAGTCTCCTTTTGATCACTTAATTAATTCCAAATTAATTCTTGATCAATACTAATTAAATAACCTTATTAATATATTAGAACTTATAATATATTAACAAACCTTAAGTGTTATTTCTCTCATTTTAGTCTATCCAAGTGCATGATGCCATGCAACCCAAATGGACCATGTCGGGTCGGGTCAAGTTTTACCAATTATAGTTATGGACTTAGACATTAATCCAACAATATGAACACATAAAATCATGGAATTTTGATATATGCTATTGTAAATGGATTAGAACAACCATTACACCAACTAAAATAAGTTTTAAAACACCAAAACAGTTTAGGGTAATGTTTCTAGTCCATTTCCAGCAGCAAAAGTCGAAAATATGCACTCTGTCGATCCTACTCGTCGAGTGCATGAACCTACTCGGCGAGTAGGTTGAAGATACACATGGACTCGGCAAGTCCCCCCATGGACTCAGCGAGTTCATCAGTCAAACAGCAAGTTTTTCGACTTTTTCAACTATTTTGCATCAAGTATCAAACAAGCAAACCTGGCTCTGATACCACTGTTGGGTTTTGAGCAATCTAACACATCCTAAGTGTGCATGTAACCCTAATAAACCTTGGATATATGTTTGTCTAAATACATGCAAAATAATAATTTTTCCAAGGTTCATAACCTATCTAACATGCCATGGGGTACTTTTAAACATAAAAGAGTTAGAAGAGATTACATACCTTTTTGATGGGATTGATTCTTTGGAGTTTGAGGGCCAAGCACCAATAGTGTGAATGCATCAAATGGAATCACAAATCACCACAAACACTTGGAAAACTTTGAGAGAGTATACACACTCTTGTGTTGTCGGCCACACACAAGCTCACACACACTAGTTCACTCGTTTCATTTCATGCTCCATAAGCATGCTTATATAGTGTGCATGGTTAGGGTGAAACCCTAATAACCCATGTCTTTTCCTTTCCAAGGATCCATGGGTTGAAAGCTCCATGGATCATCCATGGACTTCCATATAAGCCTAGCCCATTAACAAATGAGTATTAGCCCACACTATATAAAACCAATAGCCCATAATCTAATTAGTCTTCCTTTTAATCTCTAAATTAATTCATAATTAATTTAAGACTAAAACTAATTAAATAACATAACTTCATATTAATATATTATAACTTATAATATATTAATAAACATATGTGTATAACTCTCATAAAATTATCCATAAATAGTTTGGATGAAATGCAACCCAAATGGACCATGCCGGGTCGGGTCAAGTATATACCAAATAAGTTATGGACTTAGACACCTTATCCAACAGTAACCGGGTACTATTTCACCCCTTACTGCTATCATACAATATCAAGATAAAATCATATAATCAGACATATCTAGGTACTAACCTACCCTTCGATCCTAACGACCGATGTAAGGGAAAAAACTATTCCCTACTACTACCACTAACAAACACACTGCATATCATACAAACATATCTTATGACCACATCACATAAACATACCAAGATAATTATCACATAGACCATTATCCACCAAATACCCCTGATGTTGGGTCGGCATTGTGACCTTAGACCCACTCCTACTGGAAGGTAACTCACCTAGATGTGGTGCAGTGTCTGAATGTAACGCCCGTAGATCCGGGCTAGTCAATTTAGAGATAATAGGGGTCGAAAATGAATTTTCGACAAAATATTATTTAGAATAAATAATTTTAACCAAGTTGTAGTATATGTCACAAGGTGTCCGTACATATAAAGAACGCTGAAATCCGAGTTATAACGAAGAAGTTATGACTCGTCGAAGTTTCGCGACGGAACCGGCACGACACCGGGAAGCGTAAAAAGTGAATTTATGATAGAGCGAGATTTAGCCTTAGTGATCTAAACGAAAGTCGTATAATATGTTAAACCAAGAAAATCCATAAAAAGAACGCCCAAATCTGACTTCGTATGAAGAAGTTATGATTTTTCTAAGATTTGGCTTAGTAGTGTACAGCCCGAAACTTGAATTTTAGTTCGAGCAGTTTTTGGATTATGCGACCTAAATGAGAGTTGAAGATCTCATTAATAGGAACTTAACGGTAAAAAGACATACGAAAACGGAGTCTGTATGAAGGAGTTACGAATTCTTCGCGGTCATTTAACAGTCTAAACGCCTCGTACTGTTAAATTTAAGATCGGTCGAGAATTAGCCGACGGAGTCAAAATGAAAGTTGTAGATATTATTTTTACTTACGCGTGGATATAAAGAACATCAAAAACGGAGGTTGTATGTGAAAGTTACGGATTTTAGAAGTCGAAGTGTGCTGTGCGAAAATGGGTGATGTGGCACAATCTTGGCCATTGCTTTCTCCCCAAGTCTTGCCACTAGATGGTGACATGTGGCACCAAATTCAGCCATTTTCACCCTATAAATACCACCTCTCCCACCCTCATTTTCTTCACACCTTTCACATTCTTTCTTCTCTTTACTCTCTCTCTAGAACCTCTCTTTAACCCCGGAATCCCTCGAAAGCCTAGGGAACCTCCCTAGCACGAGGCGGAAGCCCCGGAGTGCTCAACGGCTCCGAGAAGAAGAGCTTTTCAGCTCGGAAATGTTGCTCCAAGCAAAGCCTGGTTTTCTATAAAACCCGCTGTAAGTGAGCTACGCCTACGCTATTTTTAATATAGTTTTTATTTAATTATATTAACGTTATTAAGAACATATAATAAATACTTGGGCTATTATTATGGGTTATATAAGTATTTTTTTAACACTTATATAATAGTAATAATAGCTAGACTATTAATTAGTCTCGGCGAATAATAGACTAAAATCTATTGGTGATAATACTAGGTTTCGTCGAAGGAAATTATTTTAAAGTAAACGACACTACTAGAAAAAAAGGCCTTTAATGACGCGCAATTTATGACGCGCACGAATTTACGATAAGCAAACGTTTGTGATGTAAAAATAATGTCATCTCTCCAAAATTTTGAAGGATTTTGGACGCGCATTTTTGCGCGCCCAAAAATTTGTGTCAGAAAAAAATAAAAATAAAAACACGGAGGGCACCCATCATAAAGGGCGTGTCGTGTAAGTATGTCGCTTTATAATTCTTGAACGCGCCTCCGAACTATTTATTTTATCAAAAAATCGAAGGGATCATTCTAGGGTTCTTTTCAAGATGGGAGTGCTCTCTGTAACGTTCGCTGCCTTGGCTCACCTCATCCACCAGTGATCTCAACTCATCTCTTTTAGCCGGCGAGCTTGGGCTAACCTTACCCTGACGGAGACCGCCACAAATGCTCAAGTTTACAAGCCCTAGGTCTGGTTTAACGACCATCAGATCTTCTTAGTGATTTGTCTCGCACTACAAGCCTCCCTCTCAATAACGTCATCTTCCTTGTGTTGAAGGTATGCTAATATCATCTAAAACTTAGTGGGCTCGATCGCACCCCCAAATATGTGATTCTAACTACAAGAATCGAGACCACAGTCCAAAAAGAGTCGACATAGGGCTTTCAAACATGAGATTTTATGAAACTTCAAACCACGTCTCTCTCAAATCGGCATTATTCACTATATAAACATATATGGTGTTAAATTATCTTTTCTATTGTTCGAATTTTTTCTTGGTTTTGTCGATTTTTCCCTTGATTTGGTGATTCTCCACCTCATGTTGACTTTTATTCTCTGAATAGTACTTAATTTTGACAAATTGGTTCAAAACACAGACAAATTGGAAATTTAGGGTTACTTATGGCTTATCATAAAATTATCAAAACAAATTGACAAATCTGTAGTCCAAAAGATTCTTTTTCCTATAAAAAATTGTAATTCTGTTTGGAATGAGGGAGCAACATAATAGAAAACTAGAATCTGCGTGAATTCTAAAGGGCAAGAAACATTATCTACATGGCTTCTGAATTTCTATTTGTCTGATACATGTAAAAAACATTATCCATGTGGCTTCTAATTTTCTATTTGTTTCATGTATATGTATTTGCACAGGTAATATAAGATTGTTATAGACTTGTGTAAAGATGGAAAATTCATCCATACCTGGTATCCTAGAGAAGGTAAGAAGCTATGGAGTTCTATCCTTTATTTGTGGAGATTTTTCTTTGGGTTATATGTATACTGTATTTAGCATGTATTGAGGTGTTTACGAATTTCCTTGTTGAATTTCTAATTTTAATTATGAATTTTCAACATATATATATTTTTTATTTTGTTCTGGAAATAAGCAGGAGGTTTTTGGTGGTTGAGTACTTTCAAAAATAGCTAAACAAAGGGACCAAAAATTAAGAGGAGGATTTGAAGACCCATAATGACTAAAATGCCCTTGCTAACTCACATGGATATAGATCCATTGGCTCTCTCAGAGGTGGTTGCTTTTGGAGTTGAGCCTTATGAGCATTTGGAACGCATGGAGAATGAGTATGAAGCCTTGGCTACTATAAAGTGTAAGGCATCTTATTGCTTTCCAATAGTGTACCCACCTGCAGTTGATTGGTGACCGATTCGATTTTTGATTTTTCAGTTTTTCATAATTGTGTTCTTATTGATGTGTTCAGGTTAGGGCTTCCAGTTCAGTTTTGGGCTTTATCTCTACATTTCTATTTAACAGTTTCATGAAAAATCACAAGAAATAGAGCATCTTTCCTATCACTTATAAGGTATCTTAGAACTCCTAATTTTCAAGATTTGTTCTTATTCATTCAGGATTTATGAAATTAGATAATATGTTGTGTCAAATAATTGGAAATTTTACAGGTGTACAATGTTGGGAAGGAGGCAACAGTTGTATTGCAGCTTAAAAGTGATTGTTCTCTTGGTTACCTCCATATCGTGTAAGCCTTTAACCGTCTTCTACTATTAATCTATTACCCATCTCCCTTTTCTCTATATCCTTTTATCATTCTTGAGAAATTGACACCTTGTCTGGCTTCAGACCTAGAGCTTAAACAATTATTTCGTCAAACTACTTACCCTCGATCTGTGTTTGACAAGATTACCAAACTAAAGGAAATAGACATCAAATATTAGGTATTCGATTTTGCTTTTGTTTTGCATTTTTTTTTTTGTGAATTTCGCTTCAGGCCCGGATTCCATAAACCCGTCGTCACCAGCATGATGTCTAATTGATCAAAAACCGTGTTTCATATGGGATCCAACAAATTGATTTTTGTATTTTACTCTGCAGCTGCTCACCAAAGAAGAAGGTTTAGAAGTATACGAGGACATGATATTGAGGAGAGCTTTTGAGGACATGTGTGCTCAGATGTATTACAGGGGGGAAATGTTTGGTTTTGTCCATTTATACAACGGGCAAGAAGTTGTTTCTCAGGGTTCATCAAGTTGTTGAAGAAAGAGGATAGTGTTGTGAGCACCTACCGTGATCATGTTCATGCTCTAAGCAAGGGGGTGCCTGCTCGTGCTGTGATGAGCGAGTTGTTTGGGAAGAAAACAGGGTGTTACCGTGGTCAGGGTGGATCCATGCACATGTTCTCTGCTGAACACAATGTTCTTGGAGGGTTTGCCTTTATAGGAGAAGGCATCCCTGTTGCCACAGGTGCAGCATTCAGTAGCAAGTACAGGAGAGAAGTGTTGAATGAAGCAGATTGTGATCATGTGACATTGGCATTCTTTGGAGATGGGACCTGTAATGATGGGCAGTTCTTTGAGTGTTTGAACATGGAAACTCTATGGAAATTGCCTATCCTATTTGTGGTGGAGAACATTCTGTGGGCAATTGGGATGTCCCATCTGCGTTCAACTTCAGATCCAGAAATCTAGAAGAAGGGTCCAGCTTTTGGGATGCCAGGTGTCCATGTTGATGGCATGGATGTGTTGAAGGTGAGGGAGGTAGCAAAGGAGGCTATTGGGAGAGCTAGGAGAGAAGAAGGCCCAACTTTGGTTGAATGTGAGACTTACAGATTCAGAGGACACTCTTTGGCTGATCATGATGAGCTTCATGACCCAGGTGAGTTGCTTTTAGTCTTTTACTCTTGTATATACGTAACATTGAAATTTGTTGTGATTGTATATTTGTATTGTGAATTGCAGCTGAGAAGGCTCATTATGCAACAAGGGATCCAATAACATGATTGAAGAAATACCTGACTGAAAACAAATTGGCAAGTGAAGCAGATTTAAAGGCGATAAAGAAGAAGATAGATGAGGTGGTTGAGGAAGCTGTGGAGTTTGTAGATGAAAGCCCTCCTCCTTCAAGAAGCCAACTGCTGGAAAATGTGTTTGCAGATCCAAGAGGGTTTGGAATTGGACCTGATAGAAGTTACAGGTGTGAGGATCCTAAGTTTACTGAAGGCACTGCTCAGGTCTAGTCTATTGCTAAGCTTTTGTTTCTTTTCTTCTCATGTTGTCTATCTTATTATTATTATTATTATGAATTATTAATAATATCGGTTACATAGAGTTATATATGATTCTGTTTTTGTTGTTTTAGTGGATTCCTTTTGATTATCTCTCTTTTATTGTCAGTGTCTTGTTTATCTAAAATTAATCAGTTGAAAAGAAATCGATGTGTGAGCTGCTTTTTCTTGTTCCAGAATAGATTTGTTAAGTTCCATTTAGATTTTTTTTATTAGATACACAAAAAAAATTATAAATAAAATCACATTTTGGAAAAGAATGATGGAAAAGCTTGATGGGTATTTGTTGGGAGAAAGGGCAAATTGGTCATTTGCTTTCATACTGTCTGGAACAGTAGTTGGTTTGTAATTTTCAAAGTATAATGTCTTGATATGAAACAAAAGAAGGTACAATGTTGTAATTGGATGGACATAAAGTACATCTCCTGCAATTTGTCCATTTATTTATATTCTCGCATCATTCATTTTATGGCTGGAAACATATTCAGCAGTTGGGAACTACCAATGGAAAAGATTATTGGTTGTGCATCAACTATCTTAGATGAAACCGTAAAATGAAAGTACGCATCCCTGTAGCCTTTACTGATACAAATCTCTTTTATTAAGAAAAGAAATTCATAATTTTATTCCTAAAAATAACTAGAAAGTTATCTTTTATATTAAAGTCTTATTTGGGTTCTAATGAGTTGTATTATGTTTAATTTTGTGTATCTGTAAATAAAAGTTTTTTATTAAAAAAAATTCATTCCATCCCTATTCCATGATAACCAAACATTACGTTTGTGTTTGATATTTGCATGTAATGATTGATTGTACACTTGATAGGTTTGTTACTTCACTCGTGTGGTGAAAGTTGCTGATGTAGCTGCTATTCTAAGGACTAAAAGTCCTAATCTATTCTGTCAATTAGGATTGAGGCATATATTTGTAGTTCCACGTGCTTCTCATGTGATTGGCATGATCACCAGAAAGGACTTGATATTTGAGGTGTCTCTATCTAACTTTTGTATATGTAATATATTTATTAAACCTCATATTTTTTAGTAGCAAATTTTGTCATTTATTTGTAAATTTCTGACTTTAGGAGTGGTACTGATGAAGTCTGTAGATTACGGTCGCATGGCAGAAATACTTGTACAAAGAGCATCTTCCCCTGATGAATTCACCCGTTGAACTGCAATCACATGAGTAAGTCTTTTTTTTTTTCCTTTTTTTAAATTTAGTTGCACATTGTAATGAGATTTTTTTGAGAATTCCTGCAATTTTTTATTAAATTTATGCAGATAAATGAGTTTGTAAAACTTGGGGGTGATCAACTGACAAGCCCCTTTAATACAACACATGGTAATATAGTGATGGAAGAAAATGCACATGGTGATGATGTAAATCAAAGTAATGAAAAAGATGCAGACGCTTTAGAGGCTGGAAATGAACTTGTAAGTATCTAATCTACTGGTTTCTTGATCCATGTAACTTTTTATTCAAACTTTTTACTAATTCTTTTGGAGTTGATTGTAGGTAGGAGTTGTCTCTGATGAGAATTTATTGGAACTTCTGGAGTTAGCAATGTCATCAAACACAACTGAAACTGTGAAAAGAGCCAGAGAACTGATCGAATTGGGAGTTTACCCTATGGTCCTCATGTCTCAAATGGCTACACTTATTATGGACATTATTACTGGAAGAGGTGTTGTGTTTTTCTCTGTTGCTAGGTAACCTTCTCAACAACAACATTCTACTTAAGCAGGTGAGTAATCAAGATTAAGGGAGACTTGTAATCATGTTTGGCATTCCTTTCTAGTACACATTAAGCAGGTGGTACGCACACAAGGCGTTGGCAGAAACAAATAACATGAAATGTTTCTGGTAAGAAACAGAGTTGTATTATTATTTGTTAGTTTTATAGGAATGTATAACCCATGTTAGCAATGTATTATTTTTGTTTAACATTTGAATTATTCTTTGTATGACATTATAATTTGTGCAATTTATTTTATTTTTTGAGTATGAAATTTTATTTTATATTATGCAATGGATTGTATTTTTTGTATATGGTATTTTATTTATATTATGAGAAATTAAATGAAAATTTAATTTAAATATTAATAAATATATAAATTTATTTTTTTTAAACATTTAAATTTACGATACGCAAAAATGTGTGTCATCTTCATTTATGACATGGCCTTTCTTGACAAGGGCATTCTTGATACGCATTGTGTGTCATTAACACGCGCGTCGTAAGGTTATGACATGCAAATGCGTGTCGTCTTCCTTTATGATAGGACCTTTCTTGATACGCATTGCGTGTCGTAAACGCACGTCGTATATGAGCGTCGTCTATAGACGACGTGCAAAAGCGCGTCGTCTCTCTTTATGACAGGGCCTTCCCTGACGCGCATTTGCGCGTCGTCTGAGCCCTTTACGACGCGCAATGAGCGTCGTAAAAGGCTGTTTTTCTAGTAGTGCGAAGCGATGTCCGAGTACCGAGTCACCACCTTCTCAGGTGAGCGCATGGTCCCTTTCATCTTACACATAGATATGAAGTATTTATTATATAATTTACGTGTTGTGAGTGCATAGTCCCTTTCATCTTACACATACATATGAAGTATTTTAATATAAATTACGTGCTATGTGTACATATTGTCTGAATACTTGCTGTCTATGCTGAGTGAAAGATTTTTATACATGTTTTAAATGATTTAAACTGTATACATATTTTATATCTACAAAACGTGTTGGGAAAAACATGGGTAGATGAAATAGTTGTTTTTGTTGGGTTATGAGCATTCTAACACTCCTAAGTGTACATGCAACCCTAAATACCTTGGATCTATGTTTTCTCTATTATACATGCAAATATCAACTTTCCAAGGTATTGTTCTATTCTAGCATACTAAACGTTGAATAACACAAGTTAGAATAACATACCTTTTGTTAGTGCTTGTCTTCATGAAGCTTGAGTGCCTAGTGCCCCAAGTGTGACACCTCAAATGGTTCACACAACACCAAATACACTTGGAATAACTTGAGAGAATTCTACACTTCATGAAAATCGGCTAGCCCTTTCTTACTCTCACTAGTGGCCGATTTTGATCAAGAATAAGATGTTTATATAGTGTTACAATTAGGGTAAACCCTAATTGTCATGAATTTCCATTTCCTTGGATCCATGGGTTCAAATACACCATGGAGCATCCATGGAGCATCATATGGGTTTTGGCCGAACTAGATAATCCATGGAGCATTAGCCCACTATACAAGTATGGATGATTTACACAATCAACCCATATATTTAATTAGTCTTCTTTTGATCACTTAATTAATCCTAGATTAATTCTTGATCAATACTAATTAAATAATCTTATTATTCTTATTATTAATATACTAGAACTTATAATATATTAATAACCATAAGTGTCTTATTTCTCTGATTATAGTCTATCCAAGTGTATGATGCCATGCAACCCGAATGGACCATGCCGAGTCGGGTCAAGTCTTACCAATTATAGTTATGGACTTAGACATTAATCCAACAATCTCCCACTTGGATAAGTCTAAAACTATTATTGCGTATGACTTCAGGAACCAACTGGCAATCGTAGCTCTCAAAAGCTTTTGTCGAACTTTGACCTTGTAGATGAACTCTGACCTTTGTCAATGACTTGTCCATTAGATAAGGGATCATATATTCCTCCATTCTAGATATCATATGGACTGAGACATGGATTATTATCATTCTCTCTGTCCATTTGTTGTTTCCCGATTTCCGATTTATGACGACTGACTAATTGAACAAATCAAATCAGTCCTGGCCCGGCCGAGCACTTCCATTTGTCATCATCAAATCATCGAGGGGCCCACAGATATCGCTTTTATCCCGAAGGTAAAAGGAATGGATAAACTTCGACTCATATGGCTTGTTCTACTACTTGCTGAATCATACACAAAGGCACGTTTTATAGCACCGAGTTACCAAATGCATTTTCGTGCAATCAATGTATAACCAACTCATAGTAACAACTCATATCTCTAGGTTTGAAGAATATAAGATATTATCGTCTCATGATCACTCGTGATTAAAATCCATGAAGTGATTCCAATGAGCGCGGGTTGAATCCAATACTCAGAACTTATGAGCACTCATGAGTGTTGTAGCCCTTTGTCCAACATCTTAGACCTCTACAAGCCAACCCATGATAGTCTTAATTCATATCTACTTCTAACATATGACCGACTGTGGATGGTTTGAATAACTTAGTCATTCCGGAAGAATAACCTAGTTTATTCGGGAAGTCAAAACATGCAAAGTGAAACACAATAATAATTGAATCCAATATGGTATCAAAACCTATGAACATAAATAAAACACATTTTATTTATCCCCATATGATTACACATTATTCATTGTATACTGTTTCAGCTATCAACTTTATTCTTGAATTTAAAACAATAGTTGTTCCATGCTCCAAGCATGTACACTATGTTTTCTAAACACTAGTCATGTCATACACCAAGTATGCATACTATCTTTGTCTATGATCTTTACTTTGTGAACTAGATCAATTGAACATAACTTCAATGATTCTCTTTTCACACTCCCAAATCCTTACTGCAAATGCAAGGATTCCAAATTCATGCCATTTACTGAAATCTGTTAGATTCTAAACTTATATGCATTGATCCTCTTGTAATGATTATGCACAAAGTCAGAAAGACTTGGCAACAATCATTACAGAGTATTCCAAAGGAGATCAATTCCTTGGAAATATCCTTCTTGCATTAAGCTTCCTTAATCTTACACAGATTGAAATTTCTGACTTTGAAACATCTCCAGATTCATTTTGACTATCACTTCTGAATAAGAGTTGCCTGCTTACAGATTATGTCAATATGGTCCTTCCTGAATTATCACTATACTTCCAATTGTCCTTGAGCAACCAATCTTTGTTAAACCTTAGATTGTCCTCGACAATTGTTTAATCCTTTTAGTCATATCCAGTTCTAAACGTTTTCCCTTCTTAATGCCCCAGGCATTTGGAAACTTTTAGAACGCATAACTATAGCACATGTAATCGATCCTATATCTGAAGCATATGGGACACGATTCATGATGTCTCACATAAAGACTAAACCAGTCTTTTGCTATAACATTTCCATTTCTATTTGCCAAGTTCTCATAATTCAGATTATGAAAAGGGATGCCATAATCATAATCGAATTTTAGAACACAAATAATGGACCCATATACAGAATTTCCTTATGTTGAGCCATTCCAACATGAAATTCATATATATCCTTGACTAAATGATTAAAACCTCATGATCTAAGCTTATAGATTTGAGATGAAGTATAATTTCCTCTCCCTTAATTATAGGAAAACAACTTTTTCCCAATTGAAACCTTTTGTTTTCTATAATTAACATTGCTAACTTGCAATCTTTATCATAATTATCATGCTCCCAATAACATGATGATTATTAGCATAACACTTATGCTCCCACTAGCTTTGACATGTACTCAGAAATCAACTGGACTTCTAGAAATCAATACTTTATTGACTTTCTTACCAAAGTTGAGATTTCTGATACTGGATAGTTTTGATAGAACTTTATCAAAATCATACACCTTCCCTTAGATAGCACACTTGTGTGTCTAAACAATTATGAAGAGGGATGCCGTAATCATAATGGTTAGACCTTTTTGCCACTTCTCACAAGCCCAGGTTAGTGTGCTGGCAAACCACACACGCTCCACTAACGACTTTGAGAAGACAAATATCACAATTGCTATCTAACTAAAATCTACTTAGTGAAAGTGTTTCCTCACCATCATTTTCATGAATCGGAGAGAAACCTTATGACACTTAGATTTAATGGTGTATGTGTTCTTATCCATGTGAATTGTCAAAACCATAGTCACAAGACAAGGATAATGACAAATCCAAACTCATATAAACTAAACTCAATCTTAATTTCTTGCCACCTGGCAGCTCAAGGGCCTGCCATTGCTTCCAAGTCGTTGTGCAACAAACTGAGAACTCTAAGAACTCATATGCAAAGCCAACTTTAACTGGAATGGGCACAGATATGTTAACACGATAGGTTATTAACCTCAAGTCGTGTGCTAGTGAAGGACTTTAGGTTTTATTCTTGATTAGTTCTTAAGACTTTCAAGACCTTTAAGACTCCCACTTTCCTCTTGACCTATAAGACTCCCTTGTCAAACAACCAAGAGATAGTGTGGATTCTAACCAAGACAAACACTTCACACAATTGGCCTAAGTTGGTCTTTGTTTTATCCAAAACATCACAACTTACCAACTTCAAATGTACAAGAGTAGAAAACTTTTACTCTTACATTTGACTCGTGTTTTTAAACCTTCTTAAAGACATGTCACTCAAATTACAATCTTGGAGTATGACTCTAAGACTTGTATTGGAACGAAGTATGACTCATCTTCTTGATTTAACCACTTCAACAATTCATAGCTCCTCTTCTTTGCTATCAGAATGCACTTAGAGGATGAATTGTGATTAGGTTTCTAAATCATTAAGATGATCATAAAAACTGATACTAAAGTACTCTCCCATCTTTTCAGATTTGAGAATCTTTTATCCTTCTGCCTAATTTGATTCTTCTTATTCGCTCTGCCATACATTGGAACCTTTTCCAATGTCTCAGAGTTACACTTAAGCTTGTAAGTATAATCATATTTACTGAGCTTTAGTAAACTATGACGAATAGTTTGATTAATCTTTTTGTGGTGGACTTAATCAGTGTACATGACTATGTACTCGATCCCTTAGTCCATTACTTTACTCACACATCCATGTGAATAAGTAATTAGTCTTAATTTTTCCAATACTTGAAAGTTCTCATTCATCATGCTATACAACTTGCATGATTCCAAGTTCCGGTCGAATTGAGACTTGGGTGATGAGAATCTTTCCTTATTTGGTAAATTTAGACATTACCACAAATGAAAGAATCAATTTCATATTTCCACTCTTGCTATTAATGGAATCATATAAGCAACAATTTTTCCTCAAATGCCATTGTAAGGATACTTTAAAATAACTAAAATCAAAAATTTTCTTTTATTTTAAAACTATGTGGAAAAACTTATCCTTACAGTCCATATGAAAACTTGTTGTTATCTATTCCTAAGCAATATGTCATAACTCCTAAGAAGTAGCTCAAGAATCCGATTTTCAACCTACGCGATAGAAATCCATCTATGCGATCAGATTCAGCATATTCTTTCTTTGAGTTCCTTTACTTTTCTTTGATTCTTAAAACATTACCATGTGACCCAGTCACATCATGTATCAAGAATCTCAGAATAGAAACTTAGCAGAGTTAGATAGTGGACTTTACCTGAAGTAGAGTCAAACTTATTGACTTTAACATCCTTAGGTAAATTTGGCAGCTTCGCAACTAATGACCCTTTCTTTGGCAATATAAACATATGGACCCTTTGATAATGGTACACGGGACTATCACAGACTTAGCTTTTCTCTTTACCATTTGGTCAACCGAGTTGACTATGGCCGATCCCTTTCCACTGGGAAGAGAGAGCTTTACTAGATATCCAATGTCATCATTGTCAATGTCCATCAAGTTTTGAGGAAGTTGATCTTAGCAAATAGATAAGATCATGAAGGGTCTTGTCATAGTCTGTTTCATAGGTGTTCCAAAAGAACTCACTATGTGACTTAGGAAGTAGTTGAACCACCAACTTTCTCAAGACTTTGACACCCAACTCTCCCGGCTTGTCAATATGTGACTACATCTCCAAGATGTGACCACACCTAGACCTTACCTTGGATCTATCCAAGTGCATGATGGTATGCAACCCAAATGGACCATGCCGAGTCGGGTCAAGTCTTACCAATTATAGTTATGGACTTAGACATTAATCCAACAGTCTCCCACTTGGATAAGTCTAAAACTATTATTGCGTATGACTTCAGGAACCAACTGGCAATCGTAGCTCTCAAAAGCTTCTGTCGAACTCTGACCTTGTCGATAAACGCTGACCATTGTCAATGACTTGTCCATTAGATAAGGGATCATATATTCCTCCATTCTAGATATCATATGGACTGAGACATGGATTATAATCATTCTCTCTGTCCATTTGTTGTTTCCCGATTTCCGATTTATGACGACTGACTAATTGAATAAATCAAATCAGTCTTGGCCCGGCCGAGCACTTCCATTTGTCATCATCAAATCATCGAGGGGCCCACAGATATCGCTTTTATCCCGAAGGTAAAAGGAATGGATAAACTTCGACTCATATGGCTTGTTCTACTACTTGTTGAATCATACACAAAGACACGTTTTTATAGCACCGAGTTACCAAATGCGGTTTCGTGCAATCAATGTACAACTAACTCATAGTAACAACTCATATCTCTAGGTTTGAAGAATATAAGATATTATCGTCTCATGATCACTCGTGATAAAATCCATGAAGTGATTCCAATGAGCGCGGGTTGAATCCAATACTCAAAACTTATGAGCACTCATGAGTGTTGTAGCCATTTGTCCAACACCATAGACCTCTACAAGCCAACCCATGACAATCTTAATTCATATCTACTTCCAACATATGACCGACTGTGGATGGTTTGAATAACTTAGTCATTCCGGAAGAATAACCTAGTTTATTCGGGAAGTCAAAACATGCAAAGTGAAACACAATAATAATTGAATCCAATATGGTATCAAAACCTATGAACATAAATAAAACACCTTTTATTTATCACCATATGATTACACATTATTCATTGTATACTGTTTCAGCTATCAACATTATTCTTGAATTTAAAACAATAGTTGTCCCATGCTCCAAGCATGTACACTATGTTTTCTAAACACTAGTCATGCCATACACCAAGTATGCATACTATGTTTGTCTATGATCTTTACTTTGTGAACTAGATCAATTGAACATAACTTCAATGATTCTCTTTTCACACTCCCAAATCCTTATTGTAAATACAAGAATTCCAAATTCATGTATTTACTGAAATCTGTTAGATTCTAAACTTATATGCATTGATCCTCTTGTAATGATTATGCACAAAGTCAGAAAGACTTGGCAACAATCATTACAGAGTATTCCAAAGGAGATCAATTCCTTGGAAACATCCTTCTTGCATTAAGTTTCCTTAATCTTACACAGATTGAAAATTCTAACTTTGAAACATTTCCAGATTCAATTTTACTATCACTTCTGAACAAGAGTTGCCTCCTTACAGATTATGTCAATATCGTCCTTCCAGAATTATCACTATACTTCCAGTTGTCTTTGAGCACCCAATCTTTGGTAAACCTTAGATTGTCCTCCACAATTGTTTAATCCTTTTAGTCATATCCAGTTCTAAACCTTTTCCCTTCTTAATGCCCTAGGCATTTGGAAAATTTTAGAAAGGATGAATATAGCGCATGTAATCGATCCTATATCTGAAGCATATGGGACACGATTCATGATGTCTCACATAAAGACTAAACCAGTCTTTTGCTATAACATTTCCATTTCTATTTGCCAAGTTCTCATAATTCAGATTATGAAAAGGGATGCCGTAATCATAATCGAATTTTAGAACGCAAATAATGGACCCATATACAGAATTTCCTTATGTTGAGCCATTCTACCATGAAATTCATATATATCCTTGACTAAATGATTAAAACCTCACGATCTAAGCTTATAGATTTGAGATGAAGTATAATTTCCTCTCCCTTAATTATAGCAAAACAACTTTTCCTAATTGAAACCGTTTGTTTTCTATAATTAACATTGCTAACTTGCAATCTTTATCATAATTATCATGCTCCCACTAACATGATGATTATTAGCATAACACTTATGCTCCCACTAGCTTTGACATGTACTCAGAAAGCTCGACTTCTAGAAAGCAATACTTTATTGACTTTCTTACCAAAGTTCAGATTTCTGATACTAGATTGTTTTGATAAGACTTTATCAAAAACATACACCTTCCCTTAGATAGCACACTTGTGTGTCTAAACAATTATGAAGAGGGATGCCGTAATCATAATGCTTAGACCTTTTTGCCACTTCTCACAAGTCCAGGTTAGTGTGCCGGTAAACCACACACGCTCCACTAACGACTTTGAGAATGCAAACATCACAATTGCTATCTAACTAAAATCTACTTAGTGAAAGTGTTTCCTCACCATCATTTTCATGAATCGGAGAGAAACCTTATAACACTTAGATTTAATGGTGTATGAGTTCTTATCCATGTGAATTATCGAAACCATAGTCACAAGACAAGGATAATGACAAATCCAAACTCATATGGACGAAACTCAATCTTAACTTCTTGCCACCTGGCAGCTCAAGGGCCTACCATTGCTTCCAAGTTGTTGTGCAACCAATTGAGAGCTCTATGAACTCATATGCAAAGCCAACTTTGATTGGAATGGGCACAGAATATGTCAACACGATAGGATATAAACCTTAAGTCGTGTGCTAGTGAAGAACTCTAGGTTCTATTCTTGATTAGTTCTTTAGACTTTCAAGACCTTTAAGACTCCCACTTTCCTCTTGACCTATAAGACTCCCTTGTCAAACATCCAAGAGATAGTGTGGATTCTAACCAAGACAAACACTTCACAAAATTGGCCTAAGTTGGTCTTTGTTTTATCCAAAACATCACAACTTACCAATTTCAAATGTACAAGAGTAGAAAACTTTTACTCTTACATTTGACAAGTGTTTTAAACCTTCTTTAAGACATGTCACTCAAGTTACAATCTTGGAGTATGACTCTAAGACTTGTAGTGGAACGAAGTATGACTCATCTTCTTGATTTAACCATTTCAACAATTCAAGATCCCTTCTTCTTAGTCATAAGAATGCACTAAGACTTCCTTAGAGAACTAATTTTGATATGGTTTCTTAATCATTAAGATGATCACAAAACTGATACTAAAGTACTCTCCCATCTTTTCAGATTTGAGAAACTTTTATCCTTCTGCCTAATTTGATTCTTCGTATTCGCTCTGCCTTACATTGGAACCTTTTCCAATGTCTCAGAATTACACTTAAGCTTGTAAGTATAACCATATTTACTGAACTTTAGTAAACTATGACGAATAGCCTTATCAATCTTTTGTGGTGGACTTAATCAGTGCACATGACTGTGTACTCGATCCCTTAGTCCATTACTTGACTCACACATCCATGTGAACAAGTAATTAGTCTTAATTTTTCCAATACTTGAAAGTTCTCATTCATCATGCTATACAACTTGCATGATTCCAAGTTTCGGTCCAATTGAGACTTGGTGATGAGAATCTTTCCTTATTTGGTAAATTTAGACATTACCACAAATGAAGGAATCAATTTCATATTTCCACTCTTGCTATTAATGGAATCATATAAGCAACGATTTTTCCTCAAATGCCATTGTAAGGATATTTTAAAATAAATAAAATCAAAATTTTCTTTTATTTTAAAACTATGCGGAAAAACTTATCCTTACAATCCATATGAAAACTTGTTGTTATCTATTCCTTAGCAATATCTCATAACTCCTAAGAAGTAGCTCGAGAATCCGATTTTCAAACTACGCGATAGAAATCCATCTATGCGATCAAATTTAGCATATTCTTTCTTTAAGTTCCTTTACTTTTCTTTGATTCTTAAAACATTACCATGTGACCCAGTCACATCATGTATCAGGAATCCCAGAATAGAAACTCAACAGAGTTAGATTAGTGGACTTTACCTGAAGTAGAGTCAACCTTATTGACTTTAACATCCTTAGGTAAATTTGGCAGCTTCACAACTAATGACCCTTACTTTGGCAATATAAACATATGGACCCTTTGATAATGGTACACGGGACTATCACAGACTTAGCTTTTCTCTTTACCATTTGTTCAACCGAGTTGACTATGGCCGATCCCTTTTCATTGGGAAGAGAATGCTTTACTAGATATCTAATGTCATCGTTGTCAATGTCCATTAAGTTTTAAGGAAGTTGATCTTAACAAATAGATAAGATCATTAAGGGTCTTGTCATAGTCTGTTTCATAGGTGTTCCAAAAGAATTCACTATGTGACTTAGAAACTAGTTGAACCACCAACTTTCTCAAGACTTTGACACCCAACTCTCCCAGCTTGTCAATATGTGACTACATCTCCAAGATGTGACCACACCAAGACCTTTACTTGCCATTAGGGCTCGAGTGACCTTAAACTTTTCAAGAACTTGTGGGGTAGGGAGAATAATTGGAGGAGGTGAAAGAAGTATGATTTCCAAGGGACATCATCTTCATTTAGGAAAACTTGTTTCAAGAGATTTGGGAAGATCATACATGTCTAAACCAGACATGTTTTGGGAGATATTCAAGATAGTTGATCTTAAAGTCCTTAATATGACACCCAATATGAAATATTAAGGCTAGGACCCAACAGACAATTTTATAACTTAGAAGAGGTATGCCGTAATCCAAGCTATAATACAATATTAAGGTAGGTGAATGATGATTCACCAATTTCCACCAAGATAAACGAAATGTATTATTAGGTTTTAATTGGTTTTTTTTGAAACTCCTAGATGTTTTGAGATTCATTGAACTGTTCAATGGCATGTTTCAATCTCGAGTGTGCCCTTCAGGTTTTGTGACTGGGATGCCGAGGATCACAAAACAAGGTGTGAAGTAACCATGCAAATTACTTGGTACCCTTAAGTGTTTACCCCTCAATCGATGTGCCGGTTAACCACACACGCTCCATCGATACTATGATAAACATTAAGTTACCCTTTGCCTACCTTGTTAAATACGAGTTAGTGTGCCGGTTAACCGCACACGCTCCACTAACCGACTTAAACAAAGTGCAAAGTGTAATTTCATGGATTAGCACCTTATTCACATTTTCCTAAGTAACTAAGATTGGGTATTATTAAGAGTTTAGTTAATTAGTATTTATCATTAATACTTTTAATGAAGGGAGAATTATAGTCCTGTCAAACCCGTTCGGCTAACGACCCTCCACCAGTCATGCAAGCGGTGGGTGAGAGTGGACACCCATTAAGTTGCCATTTTATAGGCAACAACCTTATACCCACCTTATAGACCGGCTTCGTGAATGAGGCGTACTAGCGGTAAGACCGAATTTACTCTTATACACATATATATATATATATATATATATATATATATATATATATATATTATTAACTTATAATATTATAAAGTATAAGGGTTGAATTTTAACTTTTAAAATTCTAAGGGCTAACTTGGAATTAAAGTATTCATAGGAGAAAACTTTACAAATTCCAAAACTTGAGGGCAAGTTTTGAAACTATTCAAAACTAATTAATTCCATAACTTATGTATTTAACGTAGTTTTAATCCAAAAACTCTTCAAGTTCCATGACTTGATGACAAATTATGGATGACTTTAAACTAATAAAGAATTAACTTTTCTTTATTTTTATAACTTATGGAATTAAATATGGTTATACTTTTACTCTTTAATGAAGTGACTCTTGAACTTCCATAACTTGAGGACAAGTTATGGAGTCATAAATATATATATATATATATATATATATATATATATATATATATATATATTCAATGACACAAGACTCTTCATTTTGTAACCATTACCAACTTTTATGAGTTTTATGAGTCTTTAATGTGACTCTTCATGTAACTTGAGGACAAGTTACACAAACACATTTTATACTCAACTCTTAGATTAAAATGGATTGAAAGCAACTATTTCAATTAACTTTTCTATTAATCTAAGCAACTCATAAGACAAGATAATTCAAATCAAACTTTTTCATGTAATTAGTCTAAACCTTAAACTAATACAAAACATGAATCTATTGACAATTATCTTTGAAAATGGATTAGCATGAACATTACCACATCAAAAAACAAGTTTATAAGTTCAAAAACAACTTAGGGTAATGTTCCTAGTCCATTTCTAGCCAAAAAAAACTCGAAAATATGCTGTCTGGGGTCCAACTCGTCGAGTGCATGAACCAACTCGGCGAGTTGGATCGATTTGATCACTTTTTAGGCATGGACTCACCGAGTCCCTTTATGGACTCGCCGAGTCCCTTTATGGACTCGCCGAGTCCCTTTATGGACTCGCCGAGTCTGATGATCAGACAGCAACAAATTCGTTTTTTCAGCTTCTATTGCAGGTATAACAAGAAAACAAGCCAAGGCTCTGATACCACTGTTGGGTTATGAGCATTCTAACACTCCTAAGTGTACATGCAACCCTAAATACCTTGGATCTATGTTTTCTCTATTATACATGCAAATATGAATATCCAAGGTATTATCCTAAACTAGCATACAAAACTATCAATATAACAAGATAGAATACATACCTTTTTGATGGTGCTTGTCTTCATGAAGCTTGAGTGCCTAGTGCCCCAAGTGTGACACCTCAAATGGTTCACACAACACCAAATACACTTGGAATAACTTGAGAGAATTCTACACTTCATGAAAATCGGCTAGCCCTCTCTTACTCTCACTAGTGGCCGATTTTGATCAAGAATAAGATGTTTATATAGTTATACAATTAGGGTAAACCCTAATTGTCATGACTTTCCATTTCCATGGATCCATGGGTTCAAATACACCATGGAGCATCCATGGAGCATCATATGGGTTTTGGCCCAACTAGATAATCCATGGAGCATTAGCCCACTATACAAGTATGGATGATTTACACAATCAACCCATATATTTAACTAGTCTTCTTTTGATCACTCAATTAATGCTAGATTAATTCTTGATCAATACTAATTAAATAATCTCATTATTCTTATTATTAATATACTAGAACTTATAATATATTAATAACCATAAGTGTTTTATTTCTCTCATTTAGTCTATCCAAGTGCATGATGGTATGCAACCCAAATGGACCATGCCGGGTCGGGTCAAGTCTTACCAATTATAGTTATGGACTTAGACATTAATCCAACACCTCCACCAGTCAAGCAAGCGGTGGGTGAGAGTGGACACCCATTAAGTTGCCATTTTATAGGCAACAACCTTATACCCACCTTATAGACCGGCTTCGTGAATGAGGCGTACTAGCGGTAAGACTGACTTTACTCTTATACATATATATATTATTAACTTATAATATTATAAAGTATAAGGGTTGAATTTTAACTTTTAAAATTCTAAGGGCTAACTTGTAATTAAAGTATTCATAAGTGAAAACTTTTCAAATTCCAAAACTTGAGGGCAAGTTTTGAAACTATTCAAAACTAATTAATTCCATAACTTATATGTTTAAACTAGTTTTAATCCAAAAACTCTTCAAGTTCCATAACTTATGGAAGACTTTAAACTAATAAAAGAATTAACTTTTCTTTATATTTTTTTATAACTTATGGAATTAATTAAGGTTACACTTTTACTCTTTAATGAAGTGACTCTTGAACTTCCATAACTTGAGGACAAGTTATGGAGTCATAAAGAAATATTCAATGACACAAGACTCTTCATTTTGTAACCATTGCCAACTTTTATGAGTTTTATGAGTCTTTAATGTGACTCTTCATGTAACTTGAGGACAAGTTACACAAACACATTTTATACTCAACTCTTAGATTAAAATGGATTGAAAACAACTATTTCAATTAACTTTTCAATTAATCTAAGCAACTCATAAGAACAAGATAATTCAAATCAAACTTTTTCATGTAATTAGTCTAAACCTTAAACTAATACAAAACATGAATCTATTGACAATTATCTTTGAAAATGTATTTGCATGAACATTACCACATCAAAAAACAAGTTTATAAGTTCAAAACAACTTAGTGTAATGTTCCTAGTCCATTTCTAGCCAAAAAAACTCGAAAATATGCTGTCTGGGGGTCCAACTCGTCGAGTGCATGAACCAACTCGGCGAGTTGGATCGAATTGATCAAATTTTAGGCATGGACTCGCTGAGTCTCCTGATGGACTCGCCGAGTCTGATGATCAGACAGCAACAAATTCGTTTTTTCAGCTTCTATTGCAGGTATAACAAGAAAACAAGCCTAGGCTCTGATACCACTGTTAGGTTATGAGCATTCTAACACTCCTAAGTGTACATGCAACCCTAAATACCTTGGATCTATGTTTTCTCTATTATACATGCAAATATCAACTTTCCAAGGTATTGTTCTATTCTAGCATACTAAATGTTGAATAACACAAGTTAGAATAACATACCTTTTGTTAGTGCTTGTCTTCATGAAGCTTGAGTGCCTAGTGCCCCAAGTGTGACACCTCAAATGGTTCACACAACACCAAATACACTTGGAATAACTTGAGAGAATTCTACACTTCATGAAAATCGGCTAGCCCTTTCTTACTCTCACTAGTGGCCGATTTTGATCAAGAATAAGATGTTTATATAGTGTTACAATTAGGGTAAACCCTAATTGTCATGACTTTCCATTTCCTTGGATCCATGGGTTCAAATACACCATGGAGCATCCATGGAGCATTATATGGGTTTTGGCCGAACTAGATAATCCATGGAGCATTAGCCCACTATACAAGTATGGATGATTTACACAATCAACCCATATATTTAATTAGTCTTCTTTTGATCACTTAATTAATCCTAGATTAATTCTTGATCAATACTAATTAAATAATCTTATTATTCTTATTATTAATATACTAGAACTTATAATATATTAATAACCATAAGTGTCTTATTTCTCTCATTATAGTCTATCCAAGTGCATGATGCCATGCAACCCAAATGGACCATGCCGAGTCGGGTCAAGTCTTACCAATTATAGTTATGGACTTAGACATTAATCCAACAGTTTTGTGATAACACGATAGGAGACATCAGTGTTGTCAGTGATCCAGTCATCTAGTGGAGTATAGATGACGACTATGGACGATACTAGACAGTCTAGTGGAACGATAGCAGTTTCGTAACATGTAGGTATTTTTGAACTAGGTGCTCATTAGGTATTTTTGAACTGAGTGTGTTCACTACGTATCTTTGAATTGAGTGTGTTCACTAGGTATTTTGAACTAAGTGTGTTCACTAGTTACTTTTGAACTAACTGTTTACCAGATGTTTCGGACTACGTGTTCATCAGATATATTCTATAAGCCTTGGTAATGATGGACTTCGTGTCGATTCCTTAGGATGATCCTTAGGACTAAATAAACGAGGAATAGCTGATTCTTAGGGTAGATCCTTAAGACTAAAGAAGATAATGGGGATGGGTAATTGGGTTGATTGTTTGATTGTTTAAACATAATAATTATATTATTGTGGGTTGAAAACCTATGTACTCACCAAGTTTCCCAACCTGACCCACTCAGTTTATTTATATCACAGGTGTTGATACGAAGTCACTTTACACTGAGAGATTTAAAGAGATGTAGATCACTAGTGTAAATAAATGTAAGTTCTGTTTATGCTTATGTTCCTGTATTGACGATGACATCCCAAACGTTTTAAAATGAATAAAGTATGTTTCTTCGGAAATGTTTTAATAACGTATTTATCATGTTTTTCTTGGAACAAATTCCGCAACATTTTTATTAAAAGAAGAACTCTGATTTTTATAAAGCATAAACAAAAATCGGTCTTTTCTGGCCGTGAAAATGGGGATGTCACAGTTGGTATCAGAGCATTAGTTTAAGCGAACTAGGAATATGGATTTATTTCTAGACTTAAACTTAGAATGCTAAGCGATGATTGTGAGGTGTGAGCACCAGCTTAATTTAGGAATGATGCCTAAATTACTTTTATGTGCTAAATGATTTGTTATGCTATAGTTTGATCGGATCTATGGTCTGTTGCCGACCGGATCTGGAAACCTTATGTGTTTAGGATTCTAAACGTACGAATACGATATTAGAACTAGCATATAAACGTTTCGGAGCGATAAGGATGATTTAAACGTCAATCCTATGTAAGGGTCTAGATTCAACTTATTCGGTGTATAGATCAAGATGGCAAGGACCCGTAGCGAAAGCGTGAATGCAAATGAGAATAGGAACCAACCCCCAGTGGTTCAGAAAATACCTGTTGTAGAAGAAGTTGCACCTGATCCAGTCACCATGGCTGGAGTTTGAGCCATGATTCGGGTTATGCTAGCTGAACAAAGGGAAGAAATGAGGCGGATGTTGAATAGGGACGAACCTACTATGCCCACTGAGCAACCCGAGCTGATTCCCGAGCAATCGGAGGAAGGGAACTACAGCCGCCAAGTGAGTCAAGTGGGGACTCAAGGTGATCAAAGGGATGGCCCGGAGAGGAGAAACGACAAGGATGAGCGAATGTACAAGAATTTGTTAGGTGCGAAACCACCAAGTCTCTCAGGAAGCCCAAAGCCTGTTGAGATTATGGATTGGATCTCCGAGATGGAGATGGTGTTTGAGAGCTGTGACTGTAGCGACAAACAGAAGACCGTCTTCGCTGTAAGACAACTGAAAACTGGAGTTTTGAGCTGGTGGAAGCTATTGGCAGATACGATGCCACGAGGACAAGCCGTAAGGATGTCATGGGAAGAGTTCTTGGAACAGTTAAAAATGCAGTACTACTCAGAGATAGATCTGATAGACCTAAACAATGAGTTTCAGAACCTGAAGAAAGGGAAGATGAGTGTTGATGAGTGTAACGCCCGGGTTTTCAGGGCTAAGCATTTTTGTCAATGTAATAGTCTAGGTCAACTATTGTAACTCTTTTTGAAGTAATAAATATGAAATATTTGAGTATTATGTGAATTATGTGTGTTTATGTGTTTATTATTTAATTATAAATGTATAATTAATAAAGAATAAAAATGAGCGTCAAAATTAAAGTGTGAGATAATCCCGATATCTCTACATAAAGTTGTAGAATATGTCTCAAGGTTTCCGTGCATATAAAGAATGCCGAAATCCGAGCTATAAAGAAGAAGTTATGGCCCGCCGAAGTTTTACGACAAAACCGGCACGACACCGGGAAACGTAAATAGTGAATTTACGATAGAAGACTTTTTAGCCTTAGCAATCTAAACAAAAGTAGTAGAATATGTTAAACTAAGAACATCGATAAAAAGAACGCCCAAATCTGACTTCGTATGAAGAAGTTATGATTTTTCTAAGATTCGGCTTAGCAGTGCACGGCCTGAAACTCGAATTTTAGTTCGAGCGGTTTTTGGCTTACGCAACATAAATGAGAGTTGAAGATCTCATTAATAGGAAATCAACGGTAAAAAGACAGACAAAAACAGAGTCCGTATGTAGAAGTTATTAATTTTACGCAGACGTTTAACAGTATAATCTCCTTGTACTGTTAAATTTAAGATCGGTCGAGAATTAGCTGACGGTGTCAAAATGAAAGTTGTAGATCTTATTATTACCTACGCGTGGATATAAAGAACGTCAAAAACGGAGGTCGTATGTGAAAGTTACGGATTTTAGAAGTCGGAAGTGTGCTGTGCGAAAATGGGTGATGTGGCACAATCTTGGCCATTGCTTTCTCCCCAAGGCTTGCCACCAGATGGTGACATGTGGCACCAAGTTTAGCCACATTTCACCCTATAAATACCACCTCTCCCACCCTCATTTTCTTCACACCTTTCCCATTCTTTCTTCTCTTTACTCTCTCTCTCTCTCTAGAACCTCTCTCTAGCCCCGAAATCCCCCGAAAAGCCTAGGGAACCTCCCTAGCACGAGGCGGAAGCCCCGGAGTGCTCGAAGGCTCTGAGAAGAAGAGCTTTTCGGCTCGGGAACGCTGCTCCAAGCAAAGCCCGGTTTTCTATAAAACCCGCTGTAAGTGAGCTACGCCTACGCTATTTTTAATATAACTTTTATTTAATTATAGTAACGTTATTAGGAACTTATAATAAATACTTGGGCTATTATTATGGGTTATATAAGTATTTTTTTTGACGCTTATATAATAATAATAATAGCTAGACTATTAATTAGTCTCGACGAATAATAAACTAAACTCTAGTGGTAATAATACTAGGTTTCGTCGAAGAAAAATTCTTTTTAAGAAGCGAAGCGCTGTCTGAGTTCGGAATCACCACCTTTTCCGGTGAGTGCATAGTTACCTTCAACTTACACATAGATATGAAGTATTTTATATAAATTACGTGCTATGTGTGCATATTATCTGAATACTTGCTATCTATGCTAGATGAACGTTGTTATACATGTTTTCAATGATTTAAACTGTATATGTATTTTATATCTACGAAAATGTTGGGGTAAAATATGGGTAGATGTAATAGGTGATGTGTGATAAAATGATGAGAGGCCTCGATGTTGTTGTTGTTGATCCAGTCATCTAGCGGAGTATAGATGACGACCACGGATTCTTCTAGACAGTCCAGTGGAACACTAGCAGGCTCGCAACCTGTAGGTGTTGTGAACGATGTGTTCACCGGTGTACTCCATCCCCCACATGGTTGCCTATTAGGACATTTATTGCTGAGGAATCCCCTTAGCAGTAGTGTCCGTCCCGATGATGATCCTTAGGCTAGGTCCCTTATGATAGGTGTTTAGGGACGTAAAGTGAGGATAACGGGAACGGGTAATCGGGTTATTGTTGATTGATGAAATTAATAAACTTATTGTGGGTTGAAAACCCTATGTGCTCACCAGGCTCCCAAGCCTGACCCACTCAGTTTTATGCATTACAGGTAGTGGCGCATGAGCATAGGTGTGATGTTTTGGACGAGGGATTACGGATATAGGCCTGTAGATATGAAATAATGTAGTAAGGCTTATATTGTACTGTTTATACTTTTGATCTGTACGAACATGACATCCCAAGTCTTTTAATGAAATACATTTCTATGGAAATGCTTTTGATAAATCTTTATCATATTATTGTTTTGGGACAAATTCCGCAACCCTTTTATTAAAAGATAACTCTGATTTTGAAATAAAGTATAAACAAAACTGGTCTTTTCTGGCCGTGATTTTGGGGATGTCACAGTTGGTATCAGAGCATTAGTTTAAGCGAACTAGGAATTTGTAGGATTTCTAGACTTAAACTTAGAATGCTAAGCGATGATTGTGAGGTGTGAGCACTAGCTTATTTTAGGAATTGTGCCTAAAATGCTTTTATGTGCTAAATGTTTTATGCATGATATGCTGTTATTTTGTTCGGGATCTATGGTCTGTTGCCGACCGGATCTGGAACCTTATGTGTTTAGGATTCTAAACGTACGACTACGATATTAGAACTAGCATGTAAACGTTTCGGAGTGATAAGGACGATTTAAAACGTCTCTCCTTAATAAAGATCTAAATCCACCTTATTCGGTATATAGATCAAGATGGTAAGGACCCGTAGCGGAAACGTAAACGCAAATGGGAACGGACACCAACCCCCCGTGATCGAGCAAATACCAGTTGTGGAAGCCGCCGCCGGACCAATAACGATGGCCGGAGTGCAAGCGATGATCCAGGCAATGTTGGATCGTCAAATGGAGGAAACCAGGCGTTTGCTCCAGCAAAATCGAGAGGAAGCGACTATTCAGCTCGAACAGCCCGAGTTGAACGAAGGGCAGACTGAAGAAGGAAACTACAGTGGGACTATTGGTCAAGCCAACCCACCGATAGTTAGGCAAAACCACCAGGATGGAGGAAATGATGGACGTGGATGCAAATACAAGGATTTCATGGCATCCAAGCCACCGAGTCTATCCGGAAGCCCGACGCCGGTGGAAGTCATGAACTGGATCTCTGAGATGGAGACAATGTTTGAGAGTTGCGAGTGTAGCAATAGGCAGAAGACTGCTCTTGCAGTTCCTCTATTGAAATCTGGAGTACTAAGCTGGTGGAAGCTATTAGCTGATTCAATGCCCAAAGGTGAAGCAAGCAAAATGTCGTGGGAGGATTTTCTGGTACAGTTGAAGATGCAATACTGCTCTGAGCAGGATCTTCTGGAGATCAG
This sequence comes from Lactuca saligna, assembly GCF_052625555.1. NCBI lineage: Eukaryota > Viridiplantae > Streptophyta > Magnoliopsida > Asterales > Asteraceae > Lactuca > Lactuca saligna. Next base: position 121,827,624 of record NC_136423.1, on the reverse strand, counting down.
CAACGAATTCCAGAATCTGAAGAAGGGAAGAATGAGCGTTACTGAATACGCTGCAAGCTTTACTGAGAAAATGAAGCTTGTTCCTCACCTCGTCCCAACTGAACTCTCCAAGGTTAACAAATTTGCCCTCGGATTACCAGCGGACTTCGGCCCAATGGTCAAGCAAACTACCACTTTGAAAGCTGCCATCTGGGCTGCTAAGAATGTGGAGACCCAGATACGAGAAAAGGGTCTGGAGAGAGCGGAAGTGGGAGAGAAACGGAAATTTGACGGATCCTCGAGGTCCGGTAAGAAAGGTAGATTCTCGAAGTCTAGTTCGAGAGGAGGAGGATCAGAAGCAAAGTGGTGTGACAAGTGCAAGAAGAAGCACTCTGGGAAGTGTGATGGAGGGGTCACTTGTTACAAATGCGGAAAGCCTGGGCACTATGCCAACGAATGCACTCTTAACCAGAAGGCCTGTTATGGGTGTAATGAAGAAGGGCACATTTTGAAGGACTGCCCGAAGAAGAAGGAGGCAGGAAGACCCAACATACCACCAAAGCCGAAGGCGAGAGCCTTCCAGATGACGCTCGAGGCTGCAAAGGAGGCAGCAGACGTCGCTTCAGGTACCTTTCTTGTAAATGGTTTTCCTGCAAATATACTGTTTGATTCCGGAGCCAACTACTCCTTTGTGTCGCATAAATTTAGTGAGAAATTAGCATTACCTGTAGAAAAACTTGATAACGCCCTAATTGTAGAAGTTGCCAGTGGCAAATTCGTACCTGTTAGTAATCGTATTAGGAACATCGTCATTGACCTAAACGGAAACGAATTCCAGGAGGAACTATTACCCATAGAGTTAAACGGTTTCGACATCGTTTTGGGTATGGATTGGCTTAGCGCCAACGATGCCGAGATATTATGCCGAAAGAAGATAGTTAGGATAAACCCACCCGGAAAGGAATCATTTTATGGTGTACGGGGACAAACGCAGAGTGAGTTCTGGAATCATATCCTTGATTAAAGCTAGGAAATGTTTGTCCAAGGGATGTGCATCGTACTTGGCATTCGTAATCGATGCTAAGAAAGAAAAGAAAGAGGTGCAGAATATACCGGTTGTGTGCGATTATCCGGAAGTCTTTCCCGAAGATCTTCCTGGATTACCACCTGATAGGCAAGTAGAATTTCGTATAGACTTATTACCAGGAACAACACCGATAGCAAAGGCACCTTACCGATTAGCACCGACGGAGATGAAGGAGCTCATGATGCAACTTCAGGAGCTGTTGGATAGCGGTTTCATTCGACCTAGTTCATCACCCTGGGGAGCTCCGGTGTTATTCGTGAAGAAGAAGGACGGAAGCATGAGGATGTGCATAGACTACCGAGAGTTGAATAAGGCAACGGTGAAGAACAAGTATCCATTACCGAGGATTGATGATCTATTCGATTAGCTGCAAGGTTCGAGCTACTTCTCAAAGATCGATCTTAGGTCAGGATATCATCAGCTGAAGGTGAGAGAGCAGGATATTGAGAAGACTGCATTCAGAACAAGATATGGACACTACGAGTTCTTGGTTATGTTGTTCGGACTAACCAATGCTCCCGCAGCATTCATGGATTTGATGAATAGGGTTTGTAAACCATTCCTCGATAAATCTGTGATAGTGTTCATCGACGACATTCTCATTTACTCGAAAAGCCAGGAGGAGCATGGCAAGCATCTACGAGAAGTGTTGGAGGTGTTAAAGAAGGAGAAGCTTTTTGCAAAGTTCTCCAAATGCGACTTTTGGATACGGGAAGTCCAATTCTTGGGTCATGTTGTTAACCAAGAAGGAATAATGGTTGACCCTGCCAAGATCGAAGCTGTAATGAAGTGGGAACGTCCGAAGAATCCCACGGAGATTCGAAGCTTTCTAGGATTAGCCGGATATTACCGACGATTTATCCAAGGCTTTTCTTTGATAGCTGCTCCATTAACAGCTTTGACCCATAAAGGAGCTACGTATACATGGAGTGAGAAACATGATGAGGCGTTCGAGAAGCTAAAGAAGAAGTTATGTGAAGCGCCGATACTTTCTCTACCCGATGGAGTCGAAGATTTCGCAGTTTATAGTGATGCATCTGGAGTCGGGTTAGGTTGTGTTCTGACCCAAAGAGAAAAGGTGATAGCATACGCATCTCGACAATTGAAAGAGCACGAAAAGAACTACCCCACTCATGATCTGGAGTTGGCAGCGGTAGTATTCGCCTTAAAGATATGGAGGCATTACCTCTACGACACGAAGTGCAAGCTCTTCACTGATCATAAGAGTCTCCAGTATCTCTTTAATCAGAAGGAGTTGAACATGAGGCAACGACGCTGGCTAGAACTTCTCAAGGACTACGACTGTGAGATACTTTACCACCCAGGTAAAGCAAATATTGTTGCTGATGCTCTCAGTCGGAAAGTCAATCTTGAAAGAAGAAGGCCAAGAGCGTTAAGAATTGAAGTCGTCTCGATGATTGTGGAAAGTATCAGGAAAGCTCAAGAAGAAGCCTTAGAAAAGAATGACCGAAAGGAAGAACGTTTGGGAAAAACGTTAGTGTTCGGTACGAACAGTCGAGGACTGAATGTATTCCAAGATCGAATTTGGGTACCTAAGACGGGAGGAATAAGAGATCTTCTAATGGAAGAAGCACACAAGACCATGTACTCGATTCATCCCGGTAGCACTAAAATGTATAAGGACCTAAAACCCTACTACTGGTGGCCGACGATGAAGCTCGATGTTGCGAAGTATGTGGCTGAGTGCATAACATGTGCGAGGGTTAAGGCACAACATCAAAAACCGTATGGGAGTTTAGAACCCTTACCTGTACCCATGGGTAAATGGGAAGACATCACCATGGATTTTGTGACTAAACTGCCCAGAACGAAGAATGGACACGACATGATTTGGGTAGTCGTGGATCGTTTCACCAAGAGTGCACACTTCATAGCCGCCAACGAGAAGTGGTCTATGGATAAGCTCGCAAATTCTTACGTGAAGGAAATTGTAAGACTTCACGGTGTCCCTCTTACGATTGTGTCAGATCGTGATAGTCGTTTCACGTCAAGGTTTTGGAGGAGTCTACAAGAGGAGTTGGGTACAAAGTTGTGTTTGAGTACTGCTTACCATCCGCAAACTGATGGTCAGAGTGAAAGAACGATTCAGACGTTGGAAGATATGCTGAGAGCATGTACCCTCGAATTCCAAGGGAATTGGGACGAGCACTTACCTCTGGTAGAATTTTCCTACAACAATAGTTTTCACTCGAGCATCAAGATGGCTCCTTATCAAGCCTTGTATGGGCAGAAGTGTTGTACGCCGTCTTGTTGGCTTGAAGCCGGAGAGAAGCAGTTTATGGGCCCCGAGATAGTCCATGAGACTGCTGAGAAATTGAAGGTGATTAGGGAAAGAATGTTAGCAGCTCAGGATCGTCAGAAGAGCTATGCCGACAAGAAAAGACGACCGATAACCTTCGAAGTTGGGGATTCCGTTTTACTTAAAGTCTCACCGTGGAAGGGACTTATACGATTTGGGAAACGAGGAAAGTTGAGTCCAAGGTTTATTGGACCATTCAAAGTTCTTCAGAGGATTGGGAACCAAGCTTACAAGCTGGAATTGCCCGAAGAACTCAATGGTATTCATAACACCTTCCATGTGTGTTATTTGAGGAAATTCATGGGAGATGTTCCCGACATAATTCCAATCTCGGAATTAAGGATGGATGAGAATAAAAGGCTGATCGAAGAGCCTGAGGCAATTATTGACCGTAAGACTAAGAAGTTACGACGCAAGATGGTCGACTTGGTGCTAGTCCGATGGAAACATTCGAATGGGCCGAATCTCACTTGGGAAACAGAGGATGACATGATGAGTCGCTATCCACATCTGTTTGCTGATGCATGATTCCGGGACGGAATCATCCTAAGGGGGTGAGAATTGTAACGCCCGGGTTTTCAGGGCTAAGCATTTTTGTCAATGTAATAGTCTAGGTCAACTATTGTAACTCTTTTTGAAGTAATAAATATGAAATATTTGAGTATTATGTGAATTATGTGTGTTTATGTGTTTATTATTTAATTATAAATGTATAATTAATAAAGAATAAAAATGAGCGTCAAAATTAAAGTGTGAGATAATCCCGATATCTCTACATAAAGTTGTAGAATATGTCTCAAGGTTTCCGTGCATATAAAGAATGCCGAAATCCGAGCTATAAAGAAGAAGTTATGGCCCGCCGAAGTTTTACGACAAAACCGGCACGACACCGGGAAACGTAAATAGTGAATTTACGATAGAAGACTTTTTAGCCTTAGCAATCTAAACAAAAGTAGTAGAATATGTTAAACTAAGAACATCGATAAAAAGAACGCCCAAATCTGACTTCGTATGAAGAAGTTATGATTTTTCTAAGATTCGGCTTAGCAGTGCACGGCCTGAAACTCGAATTTTAGTTCGAGCGGTTTTTGGCTTACGCAACATAAATGAGAGTTGAAGATCTCATTAATAGGAAATCAACGGTAAAAAGACAGACAAAAACAGAGTCCGTATGTAGAAGTTATTAATTTTACGCAGACGTTTAACAGTATAATCTCCTTGTACTGTTAAATTTAAGATCGGTCGAGAATTAGCTGATGGTGTCAAAATGAAAGTTGTAGATCTTATTATTACCTACGCGTGGATATAAAGAACGTCAAAAACGGAGGTCGTATGTGAAAGTTACGGATTTTAGAAGTCGGAAGTGTGCTGTGCGAAAATGGGTGATGTGGCACAATCTTGGCCATTGCTTTCTCCCCAAGGCTTGCCACCAGATGGTGACATGTGGCACCAAGTTCAGCCACATTTCACCCTATAAATACCACCTCTCCCACCCTCATTTTCTTCACACCTTTCCCATTCTTTCTTCTCTTTACTCTCTCTCTCTCTCTAGAACCTCTCTCTAGCCCCGAAATCCCCCGAAAAGCCTAGGGAACCTCCCTAGCACGAGGCGGAATCCCCGGAGTGCTCGAAGGCTCTGAGAAGAAGAGCTTTTCGGCTCGGGAACGCTGCTCCAAGCAAAGCCCGGTTTTCTATAAAACCCGCTGTAAGTGAGCTACGCCTACGCTATTTTTAATATAACTTTTATTTAATTATAGTAACGTTATTAGGAACTTATAATAAATACTTGGGCTATTATTATGGGTTATATAAGTATTTTTTTTGACGCTTATATAATAATAATAATAGCTAGACTATTAATTAGTCTCGACGAATAATAAACTAAACTCTAGTGGTAATAATACTAGGTTTCGTCGAAGAAAAATTCTTTTTAAGAAGCGAAGCGCTGTCTGAGTTCGGAATCACCACCTTTTCCGGTGAGTGCATAGTTACCTTCAACTTACACATAGATATGAAGTATTTTATATAAATTACGTGCTATGTGTGCATATTATCTGAATACTTGCTATCTATGCTAGATGAACGTTGTTATACATGTTTTCAATGATTTAAACTGTATATGTATTTTATATCTACGAAAATGTTGGGGTAAAACATGGGTAGATGTAATAGGTGATGTGTGATAAAATGATGAGAGGCCTCGATGTTGTTGTTGTTGATCCAGTCATCTAGCGGAGTATAGATGACGACCACGGATTCTTCTAGACAGTCCAGTGGAACACTAGCAGGCTCGCAACCTGTAGGTGTTGTGAACGATGTGTTCACCGGTGTACTCCATCCCCCACATGGTTGCCTATTAGGACATTTATTGCTGAGGAATCCCCTTAGCAGTAGTGTCCGTCCCGATGATGATCCTTAGGCTAGGTCCCTTATGATAGGTGTTTAGGGACGTAAAGTGAGGATAACGGGAACGGGTAATCGGGTTATTGTTGATTGATGAAATTAATAAACTTATTGTGGGTTGAAAACCCTATGTGCTCACCAGGCTCCCAAGCCTGACCCACTCAGTTTTATGCATTACAGGTAGTGGCGCATGAGCATAGGTGTGATGTTTTGGACGAGGGATTACGGATATAGGCCTGTAGATATGAAATAATGTAGTAAGGCTTATATTGTACTGTTTATACTTTTGATCTGTACGAACATGACATCCCGAGTCTTTTAATGAAATACATTTCTATGGAAATGCTTTTGATAAATCTTTATCATATTATTGTTTTGGGACAAATTCCGCAACCCTTTTATTAAAAGATAACTCTGATTTTGAAATAAAGTATAAACAAAACCGGTCTTTTCTGGCCGTGATTTTGGGGATGTCACAATGAGTATGCCACCGCATTCACCGAGAGGATGAAGCTATTCCCCTACTTGGTGCCTACTGAGCTCTCCAAGATTGATAGGTTTGCTAACGGATTACCCACTGACTTTGGCCTAATGGTCAAAATGGCAACTACCTTGAAAACAGCTGTTAGGGAAGCTAAGAATGTAGAGGCCCAGATAAGGGAAAGGGGTCTAGAAAAAGATAAGGCAGAAGAGAAGCAGAAGTTTGAAGGATCTTCAAGGTCCAACAAGGAGAGAAAATTCTCAAAGCCTGGAGGAGGAGGTGAAGCAAGATGGTGTGATAAATGCAAGAAGAAACACTTTGGAAAATGCGGCGAAGAGGTGACATGTTTCAAGTGTGGAAAGTCTGGGCATTACGCCATTGAGTGTACATCCAACAAGAGGTTGTGTTATGATTGTAAAGAAGGGGGCATCTTTCAAGGAATTGCCCAAAGAAAAATAAAGTAGCAAGACCAGAAACGCCACCGAGGCCAAGGGCATTCCACATGATCCTCGACGAAGCAGAAAACAATACGAGGAACCAAGGATGAGGAATTCATACCCGAAGATCAAGCTATGAGGTAGCCAAAGAGATAGAACCATATGATGTAGCCTATTAGAGGCATAGTCTAGGGTGAACTTGAACACCTATGTAATAGTTTCAAGAAATAATAAAATCTTCGTTTTGTTATCTGGTGTGTTAAACTGTTATGTGATTTTCTTGAATGGTGACTTGGAAAACTGCGAGACAATACTTGGGACGAGTATGAGTAGGTGTGAAAGGTAGTAGATGCATATACAACCGGAAGCACATGACTCACGCTTGGATCAGGGAAAGTCACAAGGTTACCAAGAAGCTAGTAATTGATTTCGTTTTATTCAAGTATGTCGTTACCATTGTTTCGGTAATGACTAAGAAAATTGTTGTTATCCCGACCCTAGTGGTCATATCACATTGAGTCCGACTACGATGAGTAGGTTACGTGGTTTAGAGAACCAAGTTTGATGTAGCGTCCGACAAAAACCAACGATTGAAATCAAAGCGATCAATAGAAGTATCGTGCTCGTTGTTAAAAAAAGTTGGTAGCTAGAAATGCTACATGTTAAAATGTGATTATATCACATTAGACCATGAAGGAAGGCATATTTCATTCCGGAATTTGACTCTAAGAGACATGAGTCTAAGCGTTGTTACGTACGATAATAGGTCATTAGAATATGACACCCCGATCAATTGTAGCAATCAAATTAACTTGTCCTAAGAAGAAGAAGGTGTCTCTGATAAAGAATGAGCTTGTGACATGAAAGTCATGACTGATAGTCTAACGAGCAGGTGCAAGACCAAGCACCGCCTGCAATCAAGGAGTCCAAGAGTTAGATACCCGTTCGAAGCAACATAGAAGTTACAGTTACTACCTAGGATGAAGAGATAATGTATGGATTCATTATACTGCCCTGTTTCGTTGATGATTCCGGGACGTAATCATCCTAAGGGGGAGATAATTGTAACGCCCGTAGATCCGGGCTAGTCAATTTAGAGATAATAGGGGTCGAAAATGACTTTTTGACAAAATATTATTTAGAATAAATAATTTGAACCAAGTTTTAGTATATGTCACAAGGTGTCCGTACATATAAAGAACACCGAAATCCGAGTTATAACGAAGAAGTTATGACTCGTCGAAGTTTCGCGACGGAACCGACACGGCACCGGGAAGCGTAAAAAGTGAATTTACGATAGAGCGAGATTTAGCCTTAGTGATCTAAACGAAAGTCGTAGAATATGTTAAACCGAGAAAATCCATAAAAAGAACGCCCAAATCTGACTTCGTATGAAGAAGTTATGATTTTTCTAAGCTTCGGCTTAGCAGTGTACAGCCAGAAACTCGAATTTTAGTTCGAGCGGTTTTTGGCTTATGCGACCTAAATGAGAGTTGAAGATCTCATTAATAAGAACTCAATGGTAAAAAGACAGTCGAAAACGGAGTCCGTATGAAGGAGTTACGAATTCTTCGCGGTCATTTAATAGTCTAAACGTCTCGTACTATTAAATTTAAGATCGGTCGAGAATTAGCTGACTGAGTCAAAATGAAAGTTGTAGATATTATTTTTACCTACGCGTGGATATAAAGAACGTCAAAAACGGAGGTTGTATGTGAAAGTTACGGATTTTAGAAGTCGGAAGTGTGTTGTGCGAAAATGGGTGATGTGGCACAATCTTGGCCATTGATTTCTCCCCAAGTCTTGCCACTAGATGGTGACATGTGGCACCAAGTTCAGCCATTTTCACCCTATAAATACCACCTCTCCCACCCTCATTTTCTTCACACCTTTCCCATTCTTTCTTCTCTTTACTCTCTCTCTCTAGAACCTCTCTCTAGCCCCGGAATCCCTCGAAAAGCCTAGGGAACCTCCCTAGCACGAGGTGGAAGCCCCGGAGTGCTTGATGGCTCCGAGAAGAAGAGCTTTTCGGCTCGGAAACGCTGCTCCAAGCAAAGCCTGGTTTTCTATAAAACCCACTGTAAGTGAGCTACGCCTACGCTATTTTTAATATAGTTTTTATTTAATTATATTAACGTTATTAAGAACATATAATAAATACTTGGGCTATTATTATGGGTTATATAAGTATTTTTTTAACGCTTATATAATAGTCATAATAGCTAGACTATTAATTATTCTCGGCGAATAATAGACTAAAATCTATTGGTGATAATACTAGGTTTCGTCGAAGGAAATTATTTTAAAGTAAACGAAGCGCTGTCCGAGTACCGAGTCACCACCTTCTCAGGTGAGTGCATGGTCCCTATCATCTTACACATAGATATGAAGTATTTATTATATAATGTACGTGTTGTGAGTGCATAGTCCCTTTCATCTTACACATAGATATGAAGTATTTTAATATAAATTACGTGCTATGTGTACATATTGTCTGTGCTATGTGTACATATTGTCTGAATACTTGCTGTCTATGCTGAGTGAAAGATTTTTATACATGTTTTAAATGATTTAAACTGTATATGTATTTTATATCTACAAAACGTGTTGGGAAAAACATGGGTAGATGAAATAGTTGTTTTGTGATAACACGATGGGAGACATCAGTGTTGTCAGTGATCCAGTCATCTAGTGGAGTATAGATGACGACTATGGACGATACTAGATGGTCCAGTGGAACGATAGCAGTTTCGTAACATGTAGGTATTTTTGAACTAGGTGCTCATTAGGTATTTTTGAACTGAGTGTGTTCACTACGTATCTTTGAACTGAGTGTGTTCACTAGGTATTTTGAACTAAGTGTGTTCACTAGTTACTTTTGAACTAACTGTTTACCAGATGTTTCGGACTACGTGTTCACCAGATATATTCTATAAGCCTTGGTAATGATGGACTTCGTGTTGATTCCTTAGGATGATCCTTAGGACTAAATAAACGAGGAATAGCTGATTCTTAGGGTAGATCCTTAAGACTAAAGAAGATAATGGGGATGGGTAATTGGGTTGATTGTTTGATTGTTTAAACATAATAATTATATTATTGTGGGTTGAAAACCCTATGTGCTCACCAGGTTTCCCAACCTGACCCACTCAGTTTATTTATATCACAGGTGTTGATACGAAGTCACTTTACATTGAGAGATTTAAAGAGATGTAGATCACTAGTGTAAATAAATGTAAGTTCTGTTTATGCTTATGTTCCTGTATTGACGATGACATCCCAAACGTTTTAAAATGAATAAAGTACGTTTCTTCGGAAATGTTTTAATAACGTATTTATCATGTTTTTCTGGGAACAAATTCCGCAACATTTTTATTAAAAGAACTCTGATTTTTATAAAGCATAAACAAAAATTGGTCTTTTCTGTCCGTGAAAATGGGGATGTCACACTGAACTATCTTCGACGTACAAGTCGACTACCTACGACCCCTCGATCCCTAAATGACAATACTTCAAAATTATTCATTTGAGTATGCAACCCTAACCGAGGTCATACCAATTTAGTCAAAGTCAACATTGGTCAAAGTCAACTACCAGTTGACCTGACTTGCCGAGTTGGTCTACCAACTCATCGAGTCCATACCCCTCAAATCAATGCAAATCCACGTCTTCACTCGTCGAGTCTAGCAAGAAATCGACGCGTTCTTCTTCGATATTACCCTTAGGGCCAACTTCATCTGACTTGACGAGTTCACCTTGAACTCGTTGAGCCCACCTCCCTCTTATGAACACGTCCAGTCTACGACTCACCGAGTTGTATGAACAACTTGTCGAGTCCTTAGGAGATTCTCTTGGACTCGCCGAGCCTGCTCCAAGCATTTGTCGAGTTCCATGACTCCCAGGCCCTCTAATGAGCTTGAACAACTAAGGGACCTTCCTTGCTCTCATTTGGTCCTTCGACAGAAGGATTTGATGGTTATTACGCTCCGACTCGTCGAGTTCCAAGAATGACTCGTCGAGTTCACTCTTGACCATCACCATACAGTCGATCTAAAAGGGTCTTAACACACCACATCCATAGGATCTGGCCTCCTAATGCCCATTTTACATGTAAAGTCCCGAACTTGATGCACATACAAGGGGTTTTTGGCTCAAAAAGCCATAAGAAGTGACCTACAGGAGGCATGAGGCTCTCATGGCCATAAAGTTAGCACCTTTATGCCATGAGACCCCTCCTAAGGCCATATCTGAAGTCAAACCCCATTCAATCCCTTCATAATCTGAAAATGGCTTAGAAAGCCCCCAAAATCCCAACTCCAAAGATGAATAATCACATAGAAGACCAAGACAGGAGATTTTTACCTTGAATAAACTGAAAATGGAACAAATCTCCTAGATCTTTAAGCCCTAACCTACACTCCCAATCTCCTTTCCTCTTCTCAAGCTTCACAACCCACCAAAATACACCAAAATGGCCTTAGAGCACACAAACAAGGCTAGGGTTTCGATATACTGTCTTATAGGAGTGATAGGGACAAAGGAGGCTGGGATAAGTTGTTTAAATATGGTGCAAACCCTCAAATTTAGGGTTTCACCCAAACAATACCTACTCGCCGAGTCAGGCTCCCGACTCGTCGAGTAGGCCACTTAAACTCTTCCACGGTCACGACTCCACTCGACGAGTTGGACCATTAACTTGTCGAGTCCCAGAACAAATACAAGAAACCTTGAATTAATACATACCGGGAATTAGTTGTTACAATTCTAAGGGCTAAATATAACTGAAATAGGAATCCTTAGCATATGTTTTATGAAGGGTATCATGTTTCCTACAATGGGGTCAAAAAGACACACAAAGCAAAACTAAAAGAGATATAAGCTATGAATCACCAAGTTAAGACTTTTTACCTCAGAAAGCTGCCAAAGATGGACGAGATCCCAGATCTAATGCTTCTCTTCAAGCTTGATAGCTTCTAGTTCTTCCAACTCCTTTACCAAGCACAAAAACACACACCAATCCACTTAAACTTCAAGTTTCTCACCAAAGAGCTCACAATGCAATTTAGGGTTTCAGGGAGACTGATGAGAGGCTGAGGGAAAGGATTAAGTCCTTTAAATAGGGTGCAAAACCCTAGAAATTAGGGTCTACTCATTGATTTGAGGCTCTCAACTCGTAGAGTAAACTTCTCCACCCACATCTAATTCCACTGCATACTCGACGAGTTTGGGCCTCTAACTCATCGAGTTTCTATACAAAAGAGAATAAATTTTTAATTAAATACATACCAGGAACTGGGTGTTACACAATATTTCCCAAGTCCATATCTATCTTCACCATCTCAAAAGAAACTATATCATTCACATCCATATACACAGCTAAAAAGTTTAAATAAACAAACACACACACACACAAACATACACACACACACACACTTACAACAACTAGAAAATTTAAACACACACACATACACTGAAAATGAAGGAAACACATTGTTCTTAAAAAATACCTAATCAAAGCATTATAGTTTTGGTATTTTTTAAATACATTTTATATTTCCACATTTTATCTGATTATAGTGATGTTATCCAATGACAAATCTATTGTCACTGATAGTTGAATAGTTTTTTCAATGTACAATATAATTATTAGAATTTTTGGAAGTAGAAGGATATAAATGGCTAAAGTTTCTAAGTAAAATGCCTAATAAGGAAAAAATGATAATTGTTATAACAAAAAACTGAAAAATAGATGCCATATAAACAAATAATTGAAAGTAGTTATTTCTTCCAGTTAGTAGAATAAGCGAGTGTCTTATAATTGGTAAGACTTCAATATCATCTATTAGCAAGCATGCTCCTAAACAAAAAATAGATTGAACAATCCAACCATCAATGATCTTTGAAACTGTCAAGCCACTAAAGTGATCCCATTAGTAAACCACCTTTGAAAGATGCATTAGTAAGAGCATATTTATAAAAAAAAAACATTTTAAGAAGTGTCATCTTAATAGGGTACCCATTTTAAGAAACAATCATGAAAAAAACATTTTAAGAAGTGTCGTATTAAAATTGTATACAATCAGTAACATGTTAGACATAAAGAGCATATTTATAAAAATTCAAAACATGGCTCATTGTTACCTCCAAAGTTCCAATAGCATGGCAGCAACCCTATGACTTTGAAATTTACATCTCAGCTACAAATTAGACACATGTCAAGAGAAAGAGATAAATGATCATTGTTATTTCCTTCTTTAGTCCAATATCTTCACAAACAAATACACATAAATACACATGACTGTACAAAAGGATACATACAAACACTAACACAATACAAATAGATAAGCACACCTGCACATTTTTAAAAAATGCATACACATACCATAGATACTTCAATAACTGTAAGTAATTTTGAAAAACATACATTAGAAAGAGAGAATTCAGAAATCAAGATTTGTATAAGCCAAAAGAATAAGAAAGCAACAGACTGAGGAGGGAAAAGGTATACCTACTAGATCCAACAGTCTCCGCGAAGCAAACTCCATTCAAAATTAATGGCTTTGCTGGGTGATGGTTATTGTTGGTGGCTATAAATGGTGGTGGCAGGGTTGAGTGTTGGTCGTGGCGGCGAATAGGGTTTGTGGAGGGAAGCGACCGACGTGATGTGCGTTTGAGTTTGTGAGTGTTGGTGTAAACGAGGGTGGACAAGGATGGTGGTGGTAAACCGTAATGAGAAATATGAGAGAGTGGCTGAGTTGATAACTGAAAATGGAAGTTTGCATACAAAAATGTTATTAAATTCTAGTAGAAAGACAGAAGTAATGGAGAGTGGTTGACCTAATCTGAATCAAATGGATGAAGCCAGTTTGGTCTTACCTGAAGCAAAGCCGTTTGGGTATCTTTTGGTTCTTTTATGCAAAAGTGGTGCAAATGAAGAGAGATGGTGGAGATGGCTATCCAATGCGTTTCTCCTGGAGGAATGATGATGCTGAAGGTGGTAGTGCGTTTTTGGCTCCTAATTTGGGGCTTATTTCTATTGCATGGTGTGTGATGTTGTCGGAGTCTATTGGCGATGGTGGAGGATAATTAGGGTTAGGGTTACAGTTTCTGATGGTGAGAGGAGATGACGGTGTTTATAATAATGGGGGTGGTCGACGTCGGTAACAGTAGAGGATTTCTAAAGCGATTGGTTGTCCAGTTGAGAGGAATGAACATTTGGTTGATGTCATGAGGGTGAATAAGTTGGTGGTAACATAGGGCTGTCGGAGACTAAAAAGACCAATGAGAGAGACGAATGAGATGTGGTTTGATGGCGACTGGTGTGTCATGTGTGTAGAGGAGATTAAGGTAACTTCCAGAACGAAGATAATACCGTAAAATACATTTAGGTACCGTAAGATAAATCTAGATACTTGTAAGTTATCTCCACCATTATGTTCAAATAATGATACATCTTAAATTTCAAAAAATGTTAAAATATGTTTTATATAATAATAAAAATAAAGATATACAATATTTACGTAAGACCTTACACTACAAACAATATATTAGAATCAAAATTATTTTATGTGTTTCGAATAGTTTATTAGTCGGAAAATAAAATTATTTTAAGATCATGCATTCAAAGTAACAAAACCTAAATTATCCTCGATTCAAGGTCCTCCTTTATACGTTTTAGAATAATAAAAGGGACTAGCTTTTACATATCAAGTTGACTCTGTGGCCCAATGGATAAGGCGCTGGTCTACGGAACCAGAGATTCTGGGTTCGATCCCCAGCAGAGTCGTTCTTTATTTTTTAAAAAAGTTTGAATTTTTTTTTTTTTTTTTATGAACTGAAAATAAAATATCTGAGTTCGAGTGATGGCAAACTTGTAAATTTTAAACATTATTGCACACGTAGCACAGTAGAGGGTTTTTGAGACGATACTCTGTTATAGAAAACGAACGCAGATATTTAGCTCTTCATCACAGGGTTTAACTAGGGTTCTTCCAAAATCCCAATCCCCACGTCCAAACATGACGGTTGCTCAATTAATTCTACGATCTCTTCGCCGTCCCACATCTCTCCGAATCACCACCACCGCCGCCGCCTTCAACCTCCAGTCCCTATCTCTCCAGTCTCCAACAACAAACCCTAACTTCCTAATCCCTGTTAGAACCTTTGCCTTTACTTCAGCAGAGGAAGCCGCCGCCGAACGCCGTCGTCGCAAACGTCGCCTCCGTATTGAGCCCCCACTCCACGCCCTCCAACGCGATCCAAATGCCCCACGCCCTAGACGCGACCCTAACCAACCTGATACTACATCTGCCCTCGTTGGACCTCGACTCAGCCTCCACAACCGCGTCCAATCGTTAATCCGAGCCGGAGACCTCGAAAACGCCTCTGTTGTTGCTCGACAATCGGTTTTCTCCAGCACACGTCCCACTGTTTTCACCTGCAACGCGATCATTGGCTCTATGTATCGCGCCAAGCGGTATTTGGATGCCATAGCTCTTTTTGCCTATTTTTTCAAGCAATCTAACATAGTTCCTAATGTTGTTTCCTACAATTTCTTGATCGTCTCTCACTGTGAAAACGGAGAAGTTGATAAAGCCCTGGAAGTCTACCAACACATTAAGGACAATGCTCCCTTTAGCCCATCTGCAGTTACTTTTCGTCATTTAACCAAGGGTTTAATTGATGCTGGGCGTATTGATGAAGCAGTGAACTTGCTATGGAAAATGGTGAACGATGGCCACGGGGCTGACTCTATTGTCTTCAACAACATCATATCTGGCTTTCTCAATTTGGATAATCTGGGAAAAGCCAATGAATTTTTTGATGAGCTGAAAAGTAGGTGCATGGTTTATGATGGTATTGTTAATGCTACTTTCATGGAGTGGTTCTTTAGTAAAGGTAAGCCAAAAGAAGCCATGGAGTCTTACAAATCTTTATTAGATAAAGAATTCAAAATGGTTCCTGCTACATGTAATGTTCTTTTAGAAGTTCTGCTTAAATGGGACAAGAAACCAGAGGCTGAGGCTTTGTTTGATAGCATGTTAGATAGGCACACTCCACCTGTTGTCCAAGCAGTGAATTCTGATACCTTTAATATCATGGTAAATGAATGCTTCAAAATGGGGAAAGCATCAGAGGCTTATAGTGTTTTCAAGAAGGCTGGTAATGCCCCCAAGTCAAAATCTTTTTCAATGGATGCAGCGGGTTTTAACAATATAATCATGAGGTACTGTGAGAATGACATGATAGACGATGCAGAAAGAATGTATGTAGAATTATGTGGCAAATCTTTATCACCTGAAGTCAACACTTATAAGACCTTGATTGATGCTTATTTCAAGGCAGGAAGAATTGATGAAGCTATAGATAAATATGCGAAGATGGTGGATGTTGGTTTGAGAGTGATTCCTACTTATGCCAACAAATGGTTCTCTAGTATGATTGAGAATGGAAAGATTGTGGAGTGTGAGCCCATTTTGACTAAAATGGCTGAAAGAGACCCGAAACCAGATGCTAATACTTATGATATGGTGATCAGGGCACTCTGTGTAGCTTCTAATTATGACACGACTTTGATTTTGTTGCAACAAATGGTTAACTATGGTGTTGGGGTTGCCCCTGCTCTTAAGGAATATGTGTTAGAGGTGTTTGATAAGTTAGGGCGTAAAGAAGAAATTGATAGACTTTTAATTGCAAGAGGGACAGTTTATGTGCCAGGTGTACCTCGAAATGTAAATGGCTATGGACAGAGGAATCAGTATGGATATGGGCAGCAAAATGGTAATGGAAATGATATTGTGAATAGACAACAATACACCAATGGAAACACACAGCAATATGGTAATGGAAATGATATTGTGAATAGACAACAGTATAACAATGGAAACACACAGCAATATGGTAATGGAAATGGACAGCAGTACAATGGAAGTTGGAATGGAAATGGGCAGCAGTACAACAATAGAGGCTGGAATGGGAATGGGCAGCAGTACAACAATGGAGGCTGGAATGGGAATGGGAATGGGAATGGAAATGGGCAACAGTACAACAATGGAAGCTGGAATGGGAATGGTGGTGGACAAAACCATGGTAATTGGCAGCAGAATGTGAATGGAGTTGAGCAGCGGAATGTAAATGGGGAGCAGGGATATGAACAAGCTCAATCTGGTTCTGTAGCAGCACTTTAAGGTATTTATATAATTTTTGTTTTTTGATTTGGTTAAGGAAAGAAGGGCTGAAAGATTATATTTCCCAAGAAATGGATGTCTCACATGCTGATCAACACTTTTCAAGTTTTAACAGTCATTTCTGTGAAACAGTTTCTTGGTTTATGTGATGTCTAACTTATACATTGAGGTTATAATGACAAATTATTATGAAAATTTCTTAGTGGTTGATGACACTAAACATGCTATGAAATACCTATTTTTCATGATGTTAATTCATAAACTAGTATTTTATATTTTAGTTTTGTTAATGTTCTTTGAATCTTTTGAATTATGTACATTGTCTTCTTCTGTTTGATTCTTTTCTGTAACAGTTTTACCACTTCCATCATCTTTCTTCTTTGAAGAAGATTTAACATCACCTAAATTACCAGAATTACCCTTTTTAGCAGACAGCTTAAATGGCTTGCTATCTGAATCACTTTCCTCATCTTCCTCAACATTTTTACTTTCTACCTTTACTTTTCTACCCCTTTTTAACCTATCGTTTCAGTGGTTTAGCATCTGAATCACTATCTTCTCCTTTCTTCACAGATTGTTTTATAGTCTCATCTACTTTCTTAGTTCTTACCCTGTTTTTCCTTCTTTTCCATCTGATTCACCCACATCCATTTTCTTTACCAGCCTGGTTGCTCTTCTCCCTTGATTGTTTTGACGATTTTGCCCCTGAACTACCTGTGTCCGCTTTCTTATTGTGCTTCCTCAGAGGTTTATCATCAGAATCACTAGCGGCTCCACCATCTTCTGATTCATCAATGGTGGCTGGAAGTTTGACCTCCTTGGCAACAACCGCCTTTGGATGGGGAATCGGCGTTTTCACGGGCGATTTCGTCTTTTTGAAGAGTTTGGTTTTTAAAGACCGGGTTTCTTGAAGTGACTTTCATTTGGAAGGCTGTCACTTTGAGATGGGGAAGGGGAAGAAACATTGTCAGCCTAACTTTCAGGGGCAGTTTTGTCTTTTTCTGTTTCTGATGGATTATCTGCTTCATTAGAGGACTCTTAACAGGCGAACTATGAACTTAATGTTGTTTCTCTGCTTCTTCTTTCTCACCTTCAACATGAGAAGAATCAGAAGGCTCCCCGGAGTTTACTGCTGTGTCGGATTTAGTCCCTCTCCTTTTGGAAGTCTGTTCTGGTTTTGATTCCAACTTTGCCACATCAGCATCTGACTCATCGTTGAGCATTTCAACTGAAATTTCTTACACGTTCTTCTAAAACCAATACCATGGTCATCAATGTCCTCCTGAAAGAGTGTATTGAATTAATGCTCTCATTGATGGTTTGAGTGCATCTAGCATTGACTTTTTCAGGCACTGGTCAATATGGGCAATGTACTTTGTTCTTCACACATAAATAGCAACATACTTACATTTCTTTATTGATAATAGCAATGTACTTTATTTGTTTTTTTGTACATATAACAACAATATAGTTGCATTTTGCTACAAGTATAGGCATTGTACATTATTTATTATATATTGCAATTATCTGTAAAGAAATTTACTTGTTTTGTTATTAACTTATTATGAATAAAGAATTGTAAGTACATTGCTATTGTATGTAAAGAAAATGCAAATACAGTGCTATAATGAGTTACATATTGTTCTTATTGGCAAAAATGTAAGTATGTTGCTATTATGGGTAAATAAATGTAAGTATGTTGCCTATATTGGTAAAAAGAGTAAAGTATGTTGCTATTTCTTGCAATTTGCTCCATAGTGGTTTGATATTAATAAATGTACATACTTGAAGGCTGTAGCACACATTACACAACATAAAGTACACGTTATATAGGATTACTTGGCCATAACTGTTTAATTAAATATGTGTTTATGAATATTTGTTCTAGGTTAATGTAAAATACAAAATGCATAATAGTATTTGTTTTCTAAAGCTTCATTTTAAATGAATAAGAATTTATTTCAAACGTCAACTTTCTATTTTAAAAAAACCTTTTCTTTTGAAGTTTATGTGCATGAGGAAGCAGATAAAATAAGAAGCAAAAAAATAAAAAGGAAACTGTACATTCTTTTTAGAACGACAAACAAACATGAACACCTATTAATCCTATTTTTATTCATAGTTTTTGTCCACCATGGTACTTGAACCCTCGGCCATGCCACTTAGGAGAGATGCATTTCCATTACATCTGAGTAAACTACGATAAATTAGATTTTTTTGGCAAAAAAACATATAAGTAAACTACGATAAATTAGATTTTTTTTTTCTGTGCAAGGTTTTAATCAAACTAGGAAATCGAACATAATAATAATAATAATAATAATAATAATAATAATAATAATAATAATAATAATAATTTATTTTTTTGCTAAAGTGGTCATTTATTTCTAAATTAATAACGTTAATAACTTATTTCTCTATCCTTCTTACCGTAGTTAATGATGGCCTCTTTATGACATGTCCATAACATCTCAAAAGTCATTCCCTCTCAATTTTTCATTAATACATGTGACTCCCATATGAGTTTGACAAAACTGCAAAAATATCCTTGTGGTATGCATTTTTTTTAGGGTTTTAGTTCAAACCACGATTTTTTTGGATTGATGGTACTTTTGAGCTAGTTTCGTCGGGTTTTTGGTCCTTCTAAATAGTGAAATGACTGTAATACCCTTGGGTATTTATTTTCCATTTTTAAATTCATTTTTTTAATTTAACAATTATTTATTCATTTTAATTATTAATTTAATTATTAAAAAATGAGAGGGCCCACCTCTCTCTCTCTCTCTCTCTCTCTCTCTCTCTCTACAAAGTCCACCCCTCCTCCTGTTCAGATAATCAACCACCACCACCATTTATGTTGCAAGGAAGGTCGGAAACCGCCATCCGCCGTCTTCATCGGCGAGAAAACCACCCACAACCACCGCCACTGTTGATTCCGACCACGACCGAGTTCCCCTTCCTCGTCCACTCGTGTCTCCATCTAATTAAAACAGAAGCGAAGCGACAGAAGGCCATCAAAGCAGCCCCCTGCCGCACGCCACCGCAAATCGCTGCCATTCACTGCTGCTGCCGCCGACATCCTCCAGCCACCGCCGTCTGCTGCTGCTGCCGTTGCTAGTAAGCCATCCATCCCCTCATTCCGTGTAGATTGGTCGTTTCCCGTTAATCTGTTTCACCAGTCGAATCGAGAGATGAAGGTCTTAATTTTTTTTTTCTTATGTTTTGAAGACGAGTTTGTAAATCACGAGTTGGAGAATGGTAGTGCAGGTAAGGAAGCAACAGAGAGAATGTTCAAGAATGGTGGTGCTGGTAAGGAAGAAGAAGAAGAACGGGTGGGGAAGTGGGTTTTTTTCACACACACACACACACACACACACAGAGAGAGAGAGAGTAAGTGGGTCCCATTCTTGATTTCATTTAACATTTATGTTTAAATAAAATAAAATAATAATTAAGTAAATGGAAAAAACAAATTAAAAGGGCAAAGTCGTCTTTTCAAGTTTATCGGGGGCCAGTTTTACAATGAAACTAGCCCAAAAGGACCACGAATCCAACAAACCCATGGTTTGGACCAAAACCCCCAAAAAATGCATACCATAGGGACCATTTTTGCAATTTTGTCTATGAGTTTCTTATAACTCCATTCAGTACCCTATTCAACAAAGTTTACCACAAGTCGAACTCAACATCCTCATTTTAGCTACCCCATCTTCCCCTCGTCCATCTTCCTCTCATCACGAACACTATCTAGTAATTAGCATGTTGGGCTGATATTCTCAACCGTTTAATTAAATGGGTCAACCCATCTAATCCGTTTAATTAGATTGGTTGGGTTAAGGTTGAAATCCCCAACCTGTTTACAACCTATCAATGTTTAAAATTTTTAAATATTTTTTAGTTTATATTTATTTAGTATTATTATTTAAATGAATATTATATTTTGATTATTTTTTTATTTCTCAAAAATTGTAGGTTAGTAATCATTATTGGAAGTCGAGTTGGGTAAATTCAGAAATTAAACATTTATAATGTTTTATGATTGTAAGGACTTGATTTGTATTTTTGTTAAGGACTTATAGACTTATGGTTATATTATTTTCAAACTTCAACAACTATTGGAGTTTTAAACTTTTTTTTTTTAATTTATATTTTTAATTTTTTTTATATTTTATTATTATTATTTTTTGTTAATTTAAATAGGTCAATCCAAGTCCAAAATGTTTATTAAATATGTTAGGTTGGAAAAGTAATACATATGTCAACTCGATTTCAACCACTTTATTGAAAATGTTGGGTTGGGTTGGGTTGAGAATTGTCAACCTATTTACTTAAACATGTAGGTTGGATTGGGTTGGGTTAGATTTTTAACTCATTTAATTACACTATTCAACTAGTTTATGACCCAACACACCCCTTGCCACCCCTACTCCTAAGGTTGCCCTCTACTTCTACCGATCAATCTTTATGCCATGTGAAACGTCTACCTTCACACCTCATCCTGTATGGATCATAGAACCTAGATACTTGAAGCTTTCTTTTGAAGAAAGAGACAGCTCCCCTAAACGTACGTCTCTCATTCTCCATCCGCTTCCCTATTAAAATTGAACCAAAGATACTCAGTTTTAAGTGTGTTGATTCATAGCCTTTCTCCTCTAATTTCGCCCTCCAGGTGTCCAATGCGGCATTCAACTCACCCTTCGACTCGGCCACCAAGACAATGTCATCGGCAAAAAACATACACCAAGGCATCTCCCTGTGGATCCCACTAGACATCTCATCCAACATTAATGTGAAAATGTAGGGGCTGAGAGCTAAACCAGGTATGTGTCTCTGACAGGAGTCTAGGCACATGTGCTACGTCGGCAATACACATCGTGAATAGCCATGCCATATCTCCTACGAATCCTTCTAGTTTCCAAAGTCCTCTAATCTGCCTCTTGTGGGACACTGTTATACACCTTCTCAAGGTCGATAAACACCATATGGAGATTCTTATTTCTTTGTCTATATTTTTCCATAAGGCGTCTAAAGAGATGGAATGCCTCAATTGTCGACCTCCTTTGCATAGAAATGAATTAGTACTCTGTATTAGTCGTGATCTTTCAAAACCTAGCCTCCACTACTCTCTCCCGTAGCTTCATCGCATGATTAAGTAACTTAATACCTCTATAATTTCTATAACTTTAGGCATCCTTTTTGTTCTTATAAATTAGGATCACAACATTTGATTTTTACTTCTTATGCTATGCATGCTAGTAGTCTCTAGGATAATGTTAAATAAGTTTATCAGCCACCTAAGTCCTTCATCCTCAAGCCATCATCATACGGTAATAGGAATTTGGTTTGGACACAACTTTGTTCCTCCCCATTTTCATCAAATCCCTCTTCACTTCCTCGCTACTAATCATCAAACATGCACCCTCTACTTCAGTATGGGGCCTTGTTACACAGCCTTCTACAATCATGTATCTTGTGGTCAAGGTACTATCATTATATAAGGAATGAGAATAACTACCACATTTCCTTTAAATATCATCTTTCTTTATTAGAACATGGCCGTTGGCATCTTTAATATATCTAACACCCCCTAAATCCTTATATCTTCTTTCTCTGGCTTTAGCAAGCTTGTAAATTCTTTGCACCTCTTTTTTAGTGTCTAATCTCTAACTCTACTCTTCGTATGCTTTAGCCTTAACTATAATCACAAATTTCTTTGCCTCATGATTGGCCTCCTTGTATATTTCTTTCGCCCTTCCTCTTTCTTCATTTCTTGTAGCCTCTACCTCTAGAAACCCCTTAAAGCAAGTATGTTTTACCCTAACCTTTGTTCAGGCCTTCTCATTCCATTGGAATGATTCTATATGGAAGATTTCGGGAAAATCTGAAATGAATTATAAATTCAAAGGACGATTATGAGGAGTCAAAAACATGGATCTAACTTGCAACTTTTGGTAAAGAGCAGGGACCAAACTTGTAATTTATTGTATATAATATTATACCAACATGGACAAACGATCCTCAAAAAATGAGATTGAGTTTATTTAACTCAATCTCAAGTCGAACTTCTAACGAGTCAATCATAAATAATGTAATTCACTTACAATTATGTAATTTGTGGATTTTAGCAATTTTAGATGGTTATGGAAAAACAATCTTTATGATTTTTTCCCATTAATTAGGAATGAAAAAAACTTATCATTTAAAGCCAACTAGATCATTTTGATCTTTTTCTAATCATTTTGACCCAACCTGATAGTTTTGACCGACATGATCATATAATTGTCCCAAACAACAAATTCATTAATCCACCACTCCCACTAATAACTACTTTTGATTCCCCTTGTCATTGAAATTGAACTGCATGCCCTATACTTATGATCCTAAAAGGTGTTTGTCCTTGAGACCTTGACCTTGCAATTTGTCATATACGAAATCAAACTCTCCCTCAAGAGTGTGTACCAAGTGGATGTTATTTTCTCCATTATCTAGGAACAATATGGCCGAATACATAAGGATGGTTGTGTAGATATATACCTAATTTACCCTTGTGTTTAAGAACAATGGTAAACAACAAATGATGTTCGTTAAGAACACCATTTTATTCTAAAATTTGGTATCCATGTAAATAAATAATGTATTTGTATTTTCCCTACCATAATAACCATTTGTGTAATTTTGTCAAAAATAACTTGTGATGATGATTCCATGATTCCTGACACTAAGATGTTAACAATGACCTAATATTCAACACGTCACTCTCAAAGTAGTGACTTCTTTTTATTTAATTTTGAAATATGAATTTTGAAAGAGTGATTTATTCTTACCCCTTTTATCTAATTCTAAAACCGACATTGTTAAACACACCCATTAATTCTATAGTCAAATTATATATAGTAAAACTTACTGCAACAATTATTACCTATAAAAAACCATGAATACATAACGTTTATGGTTCTTTTCTTATATATTATATTCTATTTTTATCTTTTTAACATCTAATACATTAAATTTATATCCAAATTAATACAATCATTATCTACACCAACAACTAAAACCATCAAATGAAATTAATATTACATTACTTATATATATATTATTTTCTATTTTCTTCTTTTTTTTCTTAAAAGTTAATTCATTTTATTGTTGTTTCTTAAATAAGTGTCAATTTCATTTTTCATTTTCTTTTTATGTTTCTTAATATATTTTTATAACCTCATATATTATTTTGTTCTAATGATGAAATAAAAAAAATGGAAAAACCAATTATAACAAAAACATATAACATATTATATTTTATTAGTTTTTACCTATCTTGCGTAATTTTGAATAAAACTAATCCATCTCATATATAAATAAAATTTACATGTATGATCCTTAAATTGATATAATTTTTTATTCTAATCCTTTTTCTATTTTTAACGTAAATAATTTTAAGTATATGCTTCTATATTCTACATTAATCTTTTATTTTTTTATTTTGAATATTATATATATATATATATATATATATATATATATATATATATATATATATATATATATATATATATATATGTGTGTGTGTGTGTGTGTTCAATTGATAAATTAAAAAAGGTTGAGAACCAGGAATCATTCACAGCCAACCATTTATTTTTACCGCAAAACTCTCTACTGTACTGGCGGAAAGAAGAAATGATATACATGTGTTTTCCAATCAAACATTTTCCTTAAATTACATTAATTACTATCTTATATATATATATATATATATATATATATATATATATATATATATATATATATATATATATATATATATATATATATATATATATATATATATTTTATTTTATTTTTTTGTATGTATTTTTTGTTTTTCTAATTTTTAAGAAGCTATTTTTTATCGAATTTTTTTCTTAAACATATCAAAATTCATAATTTTTATTCTTTATAAATAGAGATCCATATTGATATAGTTTTAAGATAAAATATTTTTTTTATAGTTTCAACTCTCATTATTCATAAGTGAATAAAAATACACGAGATTTTTATTACAGTATATTCGTTAACCATTTATAAATAAAAAGTATGCTTTTTTTTTATTCCAATTTAAACATCATTTATATATAAATATAACATGTAATAAACTTTTTACAATTACATCAACTTTCGTCAATAAAATATGTATTAGTTATCATCACAATTTATATTAATATGTGAATAATTTTGTTACTTTTTATTTGTAATTCATATATGAATATGTGATTTGAATTTTCAAAACAATTCGTCTTTTAATAACATACTACTTATTCATATATGAATAACAAATGAATAACAAAAATCTAATAAAAGTTTTATGGGTAAATAGCACAAAAAACACTCTTTTTACACAAAAATTCGATTTTGACATAGTGCTTTTTTTTTTTGTCAATTTTGACACTGTGTTTTCCAATTTGTTACAATTCTAACCACTTGACCGGTTAACCATGTTATATGCTGACACGGCTTGATGACGTGTCAATTTTGATGACGTGGCATGCTGACGTGTCAAAATTGATTTTTTTTTCCACAAAAAACACTAACTTTTCACTTTTTTTTCGATTTTGACACTAAGTTTAATTTTTTATTTTAATTTTGAAACTATGTTTTTTGTTCATATATGAATATAACATATGACGAGAGCTAATACACATTTTATTTATATATGAGTATAACATGTAAGAAAAGATGATGTAAAAAAATATATTTTAGATAAGAAAACTTTATTACGTGTTATATTCATATATGAATGATATTTAAACTAAAAAAAAACTTAAACATACGTTTTATTCATAAGTGAATAACGAATGTACTTAATAAAAATCTAATATATTTTTATTCACTTGTGAATAACGAGAGCTGAAACCATAAAAAAATTATTTTATCTTAAAACTATATCAATGGATGTCTATTTATAGAGAATAAAAATTATGAATTTTGATATATTTAAAATAATTTTTTTTGATAAAAGTAGCTCCTCAAAATTTAAAAAAAAACTATGTTTTTGTATATATTAAGTTAATGATGTGTAACGCTCACAGATTCGGGCTAGTCAATTTAGAGACAATGAACGTTAAAAATGATTTTTTGACAGAAGATTATTTAGCATAAATAATATTAACCAAAGTTATAGCATATGTCACAATGGTTTCGTACATATAATGAACGCTGAAATACGACTTATAACGAAGAAGTTATGACCCGTCGAAGTTTTGAGACAAAACCGGTACGACGCTGTGTATCGTAAAAAGTGAGTTTGCGATAAATTATTTTTTAGCCTTAGCAATCTAAACAAAAGTCGTTGTATATGTTAAACCGTGAACGTCATAAAAAGAACGTCCAAATCTGACTTCATATGAGGATGTTATGATTTTTCTAAGATTTAGCATAGAAGTATGCAACCCGAAAATCGAATTTTAGATCGATCGATTTTTAGCCAAGATGATATAAATGAGAATCGGAGATCTCATTAATGGAAGTTAAACGATAAAAAGGCAGTTGAAAACGGAGTCCGTATGTAAAACTTATGGATTTTACACGGTCATTAACAGTGTAATCTTCTCAGATTGTTAAATTTAAAAGCAATAGAGAATTAGACAATAGGGTCAAAAGGAAAGTTGAAGATCTTGTCAATACCTACGCGTGGGTATAAAGAACGTCAAAAACGGAGCTCATCTGCGAAAGTTATGATTTTTTTTTAAAAAAAATTGGTTGATTTACCTATGTCCGACGCCACGTGTCAGCACCAGGCTTCGCCTTCGTGCCTATGCAAGGCTCACGACATGAGAGTCATGTCTTATAACATTAGAGGCCCCAGGACAGCCTATAAATAGAGGCACAAATCTCTCATTTTCTTCACACCAAACCATTCTTTCTCTCCTAATACCCCTGAACCATCTTTTCCATTACCTAACATTTCCCAAGTGTTAGAGGCGAGTCTCGGAGCACCAGAAGGCTCCGAGAAGATCTTTCGGCTCAGAAGTTCTGCCCCTACAGAGCCCGGTTCCTAGTCTAACCTCCTAGTAAGTGATTTATGCTTACCCTACTTTAAGTATAACTTATGTTTAA
This sequence comes from Lactuca saligna, assembly GCF_052625555.1. Taxonomy (NCBI): domain Eukaryota; kingdom Viridiplantae; phylum Streptophyta; class Magnoliopsida; order Asterales; family Asteraceae; genus Lactuca; species Lactuca saligna. The sequence goes on along the minus strand of NC_136423.1, from coordinate 121,800,644 downwards.
GTTTAATATTGTTACAATGAACCTATAAACAATATATGTATTATAAAAATATAATAAACAAAGTGTTATTATAATATCTTTTAAGTTTTAACTACTCGCGGTACGGTGAATCTTGTTTGAATGGCCGCAAAAGTTTGTCAGATTTTCAGTAGTGCTTAAATGCCAAAATGATCCTATCCTCCGGTGTTTCACGTCTAACCTCTGTCTGTACATAGTGGTTGAAAAGTATTGTTTAACACTTACGAAACATCCCAAATTTTTTGACAAAAAAATGATTTTTAATTATTAAATAGAACCATAGCTATCAAAACATCCGTAGAAAACATAAGTCAAAGTCTCCAAAACATCACAATCAGAGTATCCATAACAAAAATATCAGAGTAAACATCATAGGCTAAAACATCATGGTGTGCACAATGCAGTCATCCCGAGCTCTTCCCTTTCCTACCAGAAGTACCTTAAACGAAAACTGAAAACTGTAAGCATGAAACTTAGTGAGTTTCCCCAAACTACCACATACCATACACATAATCACATAATCACATATAAACATATCGTGAGCCCCGCCCCTTCATCGGTCCCCACCCGACATTGAGCAAAGCTATGTATACATATAAACATATCAACAAATACGCATAGAATAATCACATAACATAAGCAAATAAACATTCCTTGGGCCCCGCCTGACATCAGACCGTAATTCGGAAAACATACAAACATTCATCGGGTATCGCCCGACATCGGATTGTAATCCGGAAACATACAAATACATACACATGCAAGAATTATGAAGACATCAAGCATACAAACATTCCTCCGGCACCGCCCGACATCGGATCGTAACCCAGAAAACATATAAACGTAGGGCACCGCCCGACATTGGACCTTAGTTCGGAATACATATAGTTATAAATACGGGCCGACACTAGTGACTTCGACCCATTCAAATAGGAGGAAAACTCACCTTAATGTTGAATCTCATGGTTAGGAATCTCTAACGGCTGCTCCGACGAATCCCTGAGCTATCAATACCAAAATAACACTTAGTTAAAATCCAATAATCCGTCTTAGGTTAAAATGACCATTTTACCCCTGCTCTAATTTGGTTCATGCCTAAAGCCCAAAACTATAACATGAAAGTCCCAATACTAGGGAGACTTCCCAAGCCCACTAATGGCCTAACTTTCCAACTTGGGCCCAAATTCCTCTAATAAGTCTTTCGTAAGCCCAAAATAAGATATGGTCTAATAAAGCCCAAAATAATGGTCCACTAAGGCCCATAGTAATAAAGTCCAAGAAAATGCCCCAAGGAAGCCCACTGTCGAATCGAACGTAGGGTGTTCCCTTGTGGAACGTTGGGTGTTCCTCATCAGTTCAGATCGCGGGTCCTGGCTGGAATGCATGGCATTCCCGGACCTTACGCAGCGCGTTCGCGTCCAGAGTTCAAAAACGCCATTAAGCACTTAATGCTTAAACCATACCACCCAAAATGTAGATCCAAACCGTTTAGAACCTCTAGAACTATAAAGTAACAGACTTGGTGACTTTGCATGCCCCAAAAGTTCCAATATCAAGAAATAGCAATCAACTTTCACAAAAATGACATTAACTCATGCATGGGTGGATTTCACCCCCAAAAATGGCAACTTTATGGTTCTAGGTCCCAAAACATCATAGGCCACAAAACAAAATTGGCATAAAAAACAACATAGGTCTTACAACATTCTATTTAATTTCTACTGGCCTAGAATCCATAATTTCTCGTGAGATCATCCAACTATGCTCTTGCCACTACTTGTAATACAAGAAACTGAGTTGGTCAGGTTTGGGAGCCTGGTGAGCATATAGGGTTTTCAACCCACAATAAATAAGTTTATTATTTTCAAAAATCATTCAATCCAATTACCCGTTCTCGTTATCCTCACTTTACGTCCCTAAAGCATCTAATAAAAGGGAGCTAGCCTAAGGATCATCATCGGGGCAGAAACTACTGTTGAGGGGATTTCTCGGCCATAAATGTCCGTAAGACAACCATGAGGGGGATAGAGTACATCAGTGAAAACATCGTTCATATACACCTACAGGTTGCGAGCATGGTAGCGTTCCATTGGACTGTCTAGAAAAGTATGTGGTCGTCATCTATATTGTAACGCCCGTAGATCAGGGCTAGTCAATTTAGAGATGATAAGCATCAAAAATGACTTTTTGATGGAAGATTATCTAGAAGTATTAATCTTAAATAAGTTTTAGTATATGTTACAACGATTCCGTATATATAAAGAACGCCGAAATCCGAGTTATAACGAAGAAGTTATGACCCGTCGAAGTTTCGCGAGAGAATCGGCACGACATAGCGCGACATAAATAGTGAATTTATGTTAGTTTGATATTTAGCCTTAGTAATTTGAAGAAATTCATATAGTTCATTAAACCAAGAGCGTGCATAAAAAGGATGCCCAAATCTGACTTCATATGAGGAAGTTATGATTTTTCTAAAGTTTCAGCTTAGCAGTATGTACCCCGAATACTTGTTTCGAGATCAAGCAGTTTTTAGCTGAAACAATCTAAACGAGAATCAAAGATCTCGTCAATGGTAGTGCAACGGTAATAAGACAGACGAAAACGGATGTCGGATGAAGAAGTTATGAATTTATAACAGAGTTTTCTTGTCTCGGCCTACTAAAAATAATATAATAAAAATAAATTCAAAACTAGCTGATGGAGTCTGAATGAAAGTTGTAGAGCATAACCTCACCTACGCGTGGATATAAAGAATGTCGAAAACGAACCTCATATGCAAAAATTATGAATTTTTGAAAACCGTGGCACACATACCAAAGCTTATCCAAAGAGAGTCTAGGGATACGAGGTACGCCCAACATACGGGATGGGTACGCGCAGTGTACTACTGTTTTCCTCGGTCTAGAAGAGGACATGTTCCCCCAGCCAAAGTTCGCCATGTGGAAGCCTTATCCGGAGTACACCCAACGTAGGGCCTCGGTACGCCCAGCGTAGTCCGAAGTCTCGCTGCTATAAAAGGGCACGCGAGGCTGCCAATTTCTTTTGCCAAAATCCTTTCTTTCTCTCCCCAATTTTCCTCGTTTTGCGTGAAACTTATATCCCGAAGCTCCAATATTAATCTCGAGCCCCGAAGCGAGTCCCGAATCCTCGAAGATCCCGAGAAGTAAAATTTTCGAGCCAAAGCTCTGCCCGCGAGAAGCCCGGTTTTTGTAGAAAATATCCCGGTTTCATCGGAAAAAATTATTTCAAGTCGTAATGTTGTCCGATCATCTTCTGATCAAGTGAGTGTATAGTCACTTTCTTCTTACACATAAATATTAAGTATTTGTTATGAAATACGTGTTATGTGTGTATATATTTGTTGTTTATTTGAGATAATTGTGGAATGGATAAATTATATAGGTTTTAATGAGTTAAACTGTATATGTATTTTGTATCTACGAATATGTTGGGTAGAACATGGGTAGATGAGATTGTTGGTATGGGATAAAAGATGATTTGGATCATAAGATAAAAGGATAAAAAGATAAACTTGTTATAGATTCGGGAGTATGGATTAGATCAAGAGGTTAGTTTTAGATTCGGGAATATGGATTAGGTAATGAGGTAAATTTTAGATCCAGGAGTACTGATTAAAGTATTAATTATATATGTATGTGAAGTATTTGTTATTTCCCGAAATACGTGTTATATATATAATTGATGATATACAACGTACGAACCAGTTATGGTCCAATATGTGTTAAGATGTGTATATAGGACATTATTACTTAAAACTTTGTGTTAAGTATACTCATAGTTAGCGTGTCCAAATGGAGATAGTATCGAAAATTGATTATGGGCATCGTAGGCTTGCCTAGTGATGGGTTAAGACTTAAATAGGAATGTTTAGTTCCATTAAGCTTGGACATTGGGTAGTCTCTTATTAAGAGTACGTGTGTTGCGAGATTGATGATTGGTGGAGTACGTCCTACGTATAGAAGTACATTTTATGTACGAAGTCCTTTTCAAAGCTCTGTGTCTTGGGTGCTGCTTGTGCCAGGGTACTATTATGCTATGTAGTCAATAGCGGTGGGATAGCGGTGAGATAGCGGTGGGATAGCGGTTATCGGTAGCTGGTAAAATATCGGTACTAAATAGCGGTCCAAAATAGCATTACCGCAAATAGCGGCGATAGTGACCGATATTTGACTGCTATTTGACTGATATTTGACAAATATCGGTGGGATAGCGGTGAAATAGCGTTTATAGCTAAATTTTTTTATTAAGTTACTTCATTTATTATTAAAATATAGATATATGGTGGGGGTTTTATGAGATTGATAAACATTTGTTTCAAACATTTTCTAATTTACTATATGTTTTACTTAATAACCATGTATTCATCTAATAAAACACAAGGTTACGAAGGCCCTACATAACATAAAAATACTAATATCCCACCGATATCCCACTGTGATAGCCTATATATCGAATATCAGTCCTTGACCGATATTTGATTTTGAACCACTATAACTGCATAGCTATTATGTTCTCGGGTACGTGTTTTTCGCATACCAGAGTACTATAATGTGCCAGAAGTACTATCATGTACAAAGTCCTTTTGACAATTTTGTGTGTCGGTTACGGGAGCGTGCGGGAACACTCTATTAGTATTTCCCCATACTTTTATTTTGAGAGAGCTTTGGAGTCAGAGTTTCTTTTATGAAGTGATCGACCGAGCTTCATATGTCAGCGTTTTCTTTCACGAAGTAATTAAGGGAACTTTGTAGACTGCCTAATAAAGTGTGTTGGTAATAGACCACTGCTAGGTATGTCTGGTGTTATAATGCTGGATAGGGTGCGTCTAGGGGTGAAATACCTCATGTATTCAGACCACAACCTAGGCATTAGTCGGTGTTTCCATTTCCGATGCCGGATAGGGTGAGTCTGGGGGTTTAGACCACAGCCTAGTTATTAGTCAGCATTTCCATTGCCGGATAGGGTGCGTCTGGGGGCTACATACCTCACGATATTCAGACCACAACCTAGGCATTGATAACTACCCCTGACTTAACTGTCTTGTGGTTCTTTCTTTTACGAACGAAGGTTCGTGGTGAAACTTATTCCATTCCCCTCAATTGATGTCTTCATTGATCCTCGTTGGTTGCCAAGGAATTTCCTAAGAAACTTCGTCAGTTTGTGGTTCATATCGATTCCTTAGGCTAGATCTCATAAGATCATTGTATAGGGTCAGTATGTGGGGATCGACGGGATGGGATATATTGTATTAGAAATATAACTTGTATGTTTTTTTAATATTAGTGGTTTTACAGGATCGAGATATACTTTATTATCACATTGTTTGAACTAAGAGCTTTCATACTCTGTGTTCCTTAGGTGATTGGGTTCACCAGGGATATTCGAATAAGTGTTCATTAGATATTTGAACTAAGTGTTCATTAAGTGTTTGTGAACTAGGTGTTCATTGGGTAATATTGGAACTAACTGTTCATTAAGTGTTTGTGAACTAGGTGTTCATTGGGTAATATTGGAACTAAGTGTTCATTAGGTGTTTGTTAATTATTGTGAATTGCGTGTTCACCAGAGGTAATCTAAGAACCTTGGCAGCACTAGACTTTGTGCCAGTTCCTTAGGGCAATCCTTAGGAATGAATGGGAGAAGGGTAATTGGTTCTTAGGATAAATCCTTAAGAAATAAATGGAGATAATAAGGGTGGGTATTTGAATTGATTGTTTGATAATTGAATATAATAATTATATTATTGTGGGTTGAAAACCCTATATGCTCACCAGGCTTCCAAGCCTGACCCACTCAGTTTTCTTTGTATCACAGGTATCGATACGAAGATATATTTTACGGAGAGATTAAAGGAGATGTAAAATCTTTAGTGTAGGTAATGTAAGTTCTCGTTTATGCTTATGTGTCTGTATCGGAACATGACATCCCGATATTTTTTTATATAATGAAAATACATTTCTTTAAAGAAATGATTTGATAAATCTTTCTCATATTTTGGGAACAAATTCCGCAACTGTTTTCTTTAAAAGATTACTCTGATTTTAAAAAACAAAGCATAAACAAATCGATCTTTTCTGGCCGTGAAATTGGGGATGTCACATATACTCTGCTAGATGACCAGAACATAGTCAACTTCGATACCTCTCATCATTTTATTTCATCACATATTAACTGTTTCATCTATCCAAGTTTTACCCAACATATTTGTAGATATAAAATACATATATACAGTTTAGATCTGAAAAACGAAGTTTAAATCTTTCATCCATCATACATCTCTGGTAAACAGATAATATATATACACATAACACGTAATTTATATAAAATACTTCATATCTCTGTGTAAGATGAAAGTGACTACACACTCACTTGATAAGGTGGTGATTCGGACAACACTTTGCTTCTTATAATAATCTTCTTTGACGAAACTGGGAGGTTTGCTTGAAAACCGGGCTCTGTGCGGGCAGGGTTTTTAAACCAACAGACTCTATTTCTCGAAGCCTTCGGGTGCTCCGGGGCTTTCTTCTAGTGCTAGGGAGGTTCCCTAGGCTTTGGGTGGTTTAGAGAGGCTATAGAGAGAGTAGATAGAGAAAGAGAGGTGTAAAAGTGTGAAGAAAGAAAGCTACCTTGCACCCCCGTTTATAAGTCCGAAGCCTCGATGTACGTTGGGTGTATTTCGGATCTACGCATGGTGTAGTGGATACGCGTCGGTCGGCGGCTGGGGTTTCGTTGCTGCTTCGGAATGCAGAAGGGAAGAGACTGCAAGGCATATGGGGCTCGTATGCAGCGCGTTCTCTTTGGATAGCCTTGAAAGAGACTTCAAAAATTCACAACTTTCGCATATGAGATCCGTTTTCAACGTTCTTTATATCCACGTGTACGTGGGACCGTACTCTACAACTTTTGTTTGGACTCTGTCGGCTAATTTTGATAAAGTTATATTTTTAATAGGCCGGGACAGGAAAAGTCCGTTAAAAATTCATAATTTCTTCATCCGTCAACCGTTTTCATCTGTCTTTTTATCGTTGAGCTCCTATTAACGAGATCTTCGATTCTCATTTAGGTTGTGTCGGCTAAAAATTACTCAATCTGAAATTCAAACTCCGGGTTACACACTGCTATGCCAAATCTTATAAAATTCATAACTCGCTCATATGAAGTCAGATTTGGACGTTCATTTTATGCACGCTCTCGGGTTAACGTATGTCACAACTTTCGTTTTGATCACTAAGGCTAAAAAACAATTTATCATAAACTTACTTTTTACGTCACGTAATATTGTGTTGGTTCTGTCGCGAAACTGCGACAGGTCATAACTTCTTCGTTATAACTCGGATTTTGGTGTTCTTTATATCTCCAGAATCCTTGTCACGACCACTACAACTTTCTTCATAGATATCGGGCTATATAATATTTTATTTTTGACACTTATTTTCATTCTTAATTTATTATATATTTATTAACAAGTATAAAGCACAAAAATTCACATAATACTCAAATCGTTCATCTTTATTACTTCGAAATATGTTACATTTGTTGACCCTATCTATTACATCATCGCATCAACGCTTAGCCTCGAAACAACGGCGCTCGAAACACGGGCGCTACAATTCTCTCCCCCCTTAGGATAGTTCCATCCCAGAATCATGCATCAGCAAAAAATGCAGATGGTGACTCATCACGTCACTATCCGTTTCCCAGGTGAGATTTGGCCCATTCCTATGTTTCCATCTTACAAGCACTAAGTCGACTATCTTGTGTCGTAACTTCTTAGTCATACGATCAAAAATCGCCTCCAGTTAATTAGCCTATTGTTTTCATCAATCCTTAACTCAAAAATTGGAATTATGTCGGGAACTTCTGCCGTGAACTTCCTCAAATAACATACGTGGAAAGTGTTATGAATATAATCAAGTTCATCCGGTAGTTCTAGCTTGTAAGCTTGGTTCCCAATCCTCCGAAAAACTTTGAACGGTCCAATGAATCTTGGACTCAACTTTCCTCATTTCCCAAATCTTATAAGTCCTTTCCAAGGTGTTAATTTAAGCAAAATCAAATCTCCAACTTCGAATTTCATCGGCCATCTTTTCTTATCAGCATAGCTCTTTTAACGATCCTGAGACGCTAACATCCTTTCCCTAATCACGTTCAACTTTTCGATAGTCTGATGGACTATCTTGGGGACCATAAACGACTTTTCTCCAGCTTCAAGCGAACATGATGGCGTACGACACTTCTGTCTATACAAAGCTTGATAAGGTGCCATATTGATGCTCGAATGGAAACTATTATTGTAGGAAAACTCTACCAGAGGTAAATGTTCATCTCAGTTACCTTGGAATTTCAGGCTACACTCTTTTAGCATATCCTCCAGTGTTTGAATCATCCTTTCGCTTTGACCATCGGTCTGTGGATGGTAGGTTGTACTTAAACACAACTTCATACCCAATTCCTCTTGTAGACTCCTCCAAAACCTTGACGTAAAACAACTATCATGATCTGATACAATCGTTAAAGGAACACCATGAAATCTTACTACCTCCTTCACGTAAGCATTTGCAAGGTTATCTATAGACCATCTTTCATTAGCTGCTATGAAGTGTGCACTTTTTGTGAACCGATCAACGATCACCCAAATCATGTCGTGACCGTTCTTCGTTCTGGGCAATTTAATGACAAAATCCATGGTGATGTCTTCCTACTTACCAATGGGTACATGTCAAGGTTCTAAACTACCATACGGTTTATGATGTTGTGCCTTAACTCTCGCATAGGTCACACACTCGGCCACATACTTTTTAACATCAAGCTTCATTGCCGGCCACCAATAGTAGGGTTTCAGATCCTTATACATTTTTGTGTTGCCGAGATGAATCGAGTACATGGTCTTGTGAGCTGTTTCAATCAAAAGATCTCTTATTCCTCCTGTTTTAAATACCCAAATCCTATCTTGGAATACCCTCAACCCTTGATTGTTTGTACCGAACACCAACGTTTTTGCCCAAACGCTCTTCCTTTCGGTCATTTTTCTCTGAAGCTTCTTCTTGAGCTTTCTTGATGCTTACCATAATTGTTGAGACAACTTCAATTCTTAATGCTCTTGGCCTTTTCCTTTCAAGGCTCACTTTTCGGCTTAAAGCATTAGCTACTTCATTTTCTTTACCAGGTAGATAAGGTATCTCACAGTCGTAATCCTTAAGTAACTCTTGCCAGCGTAGTTGTCTCATGTTTAATTCCTTTTGATTAAAGAGATACTAAATACTCTTATGATCAGTAAAAAGTTTGTACTTTGTGTCGTAAAGATCATGCCTCCATATCTTTAATGCGAATACTACCACTGCCAACTCTAAATCATGAGTATGGTAGTTCTTTTCATGTTCTTTCAATTGTCTCGATGGATATATGCTATCACCTTATCCCTTTGGGTCAGAACACAACCTAACCCAACTTTCGACGCATCAATATAAACTGCAAAGTCTTCAACTCCATCGGGTAGAGAAAGAATCGGTGCTTCACACAACTTTTTCTTCAACTTCTCAAATGCTTCTTCGTGTTTTTCACTCCATGTATAAGTGGCTCCTTTATGGTTCAAAGCTATCAATGGAGCAGCTATCAAAGAAAAGCCTTGGATAAACCTTCGGTAATATCTGACTAATCCTAGAAAGCTTCGAATCTCCGTAGGATTCTTTGTTCGTTCCCACTTCATCACAACTTCAATTTTAGCAAGTTCAACCATGATACCCTCTTGGTTAACCACATGACCCAAGAATTGGACTTCTCGAATCCAAAAATCACATTCAGAGAACTTTGCATATAGCTTCTCCTTCTTCAAAACTTCTAACAGTTCTCGTAGGTTCTTGTCATGCTCATGTTGGCTCTTTGAGTAAACAAGAATGTCATTTATGAACACTATCACATATTTATAGAGGAATGGTTTACAAACCCTGTTCATCAGATCCATGAATGCTGATGGAGCATTCATGAGTCCAAATGACATAACCAAGAACTCATAGTGTTTGTATCTTGTTCTGAATGTGGTTTTCCTATATCTTACTCTCTCACCTTCAGTTGATGATATCCTGACCTAAGATCGATATTTGAGAAATAGCTCGAACCTTGAATTTCATCGAATAGGTCGTCAATCCTTGGCAATGGATACTTGTTATGTACTGTTGCCTTGTTCAGCTCTCTATAGTCTATGTACATCCTCATGCTTCCATCCTTCTTCTTTACGAATAAAATCGGAGCTCCCCAGGGTGATGAACTAGGTCTAATGAAACCGTTGTCCAACAACTATTGAAGTTGTGTCATAAGCTCCTTCATCTCCGCTGGTGCTAATTTGTATGGTGATTTTGTTATTGGTGTCATTCCTGGTAACAAGTTTATTCAAAGTTCTACTTGCCTATCAGGGGGCAATCCAGGAAGATCTTCGGGAAAGACTTTCGGATAGTCACACACCACTGGTATACTTTGCATCTCTTTTTTTTCCTCCTTAGCAACGATTACGAACGCCAAGTATGATGTACATCCTTTAGATAAACATTTTATGGCTTTCATTAGGGAAATAATTCTATAATTTACTCTGTGTTTGTCCCTGTACACCATAAATGATTCTTTTCCAGGCGGGTTTATCCTTACTATCTTCTTCTTGCACAGTATCTCGGCATCATTGGCGCTAAGCCAATCCATTCCCAGTACGATGTCGAAACCATTCAACTCAATGGGTAAGAGCTCCTCATGGAATTCATTTCCGTTCATGCCGATGACGATATTCTTAATGTAACCGCTAACAAGTATGAATTTTCCACTAGCAAATTCTACAACTAGAGCATTATCAAGTTTTTCTATAGGCAATGCTAGTCTTCCATCAAATTTATGTGATATAAAGGAGTAATTTTCTCTGGAATCAAAAAATATATTGGTAGGCAATCCGCTAACAACTTCCACCAGCTTAAAACTCTGGTCTTCAGTTGTCTAACCGTAAAGATGGTTTTCTGCTTGTTCTACAGTTGCAACTTTCAAATACCATCTCCATTTCGGAGATCTAGTCCATAGTCTCTACATGCTTTGGGATTCAGGAAAGACTTGGTGGTTTGGCTCCCAAGAAGTTCTTATACATACGTTCATCTTTGTTGATTCCCCTCTCCGAGTCATTCCTTTCTGCCACTGGGGGTTCCGCTTGACTGAAATTACGACTGTAATTTCCTTCCTCTGATTGTCCGTCATTCAGTTCAGGGTGTTCAACATGCATCGAAGGTTCACCCTTATTATTCAACAATAGTTGTCTCATCTCTTCCCTTTATTCGACCATCATTTCCCGAATCATGGCTTGTACTCCATCCATGGTGATGGGCTTTGGTGCAGCATCTACCATTGACACCTACTCAATCACTTGGGGATGAGGCTGCTGATTCTTTTTTTCATTTGCATTTCCCGCTCCACTTCAGGTTCTTGCCATTTTGATCTATACACCAAATTTGGAAAATTTAGATCTTTATTCACGATAGACGTTTAAATCCTCCTTATCACTCTGAAACGTTACATGATCGTTCTAACATTGTAGTCGTACACATAGAATCCTGAACAGACAAGGTTTGCAGATCCGGTCGGCCACATACCATAAATCCGAACAAATAATAGCATATATGGAAAACATTTAGCATTTAGCACATAAAATCATTTTAGGCATCTTTCCTAAAATAAACTAGTGCTCATGTCTAAAATATGGTAGACACTCATCTCACGATCATTTCTTAGCATTCTAAGTTTAAGTCTAGAAATCCTACAAATTCCTAGTTCGCTTAAACTAATGCTCGGAGCCTTCGGGTGCTCTGGGGCTTTCTTCTAGTGCTAGGGAGGTTCCCTAGGCTTTGGGTGGTTTAGGGAGGCTAGAGAGAGAGTAGAGAGAGAAAGAGAGGTGTAAAAGTGTGAAAAAGAAAGCTTCCTCGCACCCCCTTTTATAGGTTCGAAGCCTTGCTGTACTTTAGGTGTACTTCGGATCTACGCAGGGTGTAGTGGAAACGCGTTGGTCGGCGGCTGGGGTTTCGTTGCTGATTTGGAATGCAGAAGGAAAGAGACTGCAAGGCGTACGGGGCTCGTATGCAGGGCGTTCCTTGGTATGCAAAATGTGTACCTCTTACTTCAAAAATTCACAACTTTCGCATACGAGATCCGTTTTCGACGTTCTTTATATCCACGTGTAGGTGGGACCGTACTCTACAACTTTTGTTTGGACTCCGTCGACTAATTTTGACTTTATTTTTAAAGTTATATTTTTAATAGGCCGGGACAGGAAAAGTCCGTTAAAAATTCATAACTTCTTCATCCGTCGTCCGTTTTCATCTGTCTTTTTATCATTGAGCTCCTATTAACGAGATCTTCGATTCTCGTTTAGGTTGTGTAAGATAAAAATTGCTGATCTAAAATTCAAACTCCGGGTTGCACACTGTTATGCCAAATCTTATAAAAATCATAACTCCCTCATTCGAAGTTAGATTTGGACGTTCGTTTTATGCAAGCTCTCGGTTTAACGTACGTCACAACTTTCATTTTGATCACTAAGGCTAAAATTCAATTTATCATAAACTTACTTTTTACATCACGTAATATCATGTTGGTTCTGTCGCGAAACTGCGACAGGTCATAACTTCTTCGTTATAACTCAGATTTTGGTGTTCTTTATATCTCCGAAATCCTTGTCACGACCACTACATATTTCTTCATATATATCGGGCTTATCTAACATTTTATTTTTGACACTTATTTTCTTTATAAATTTATTATATCTTTATCAACAAGTATAAAACCCAAAATTCACATAATACTCAAATAATTCATATTTATTACTTTGAAATATTGTAACACCGAAATTTTCAAAAGAAAATTTTCATTTAAAATAGTTTATCTCCTTAACACTTTTCATAAAAGTCTTCTTTTTTTTTAATTACAATACATGACTCTTTTGTTCAATCACTTAATAAACTAGGATCCTCAAAACAAACTTTTCCTCTGGTGTGCACAATCGAGCCGGTGCCGTCCCGTGATCCTGAGAAAACCTCAAACACATAACACAAAACACTGTAAGCACGAAGCTTAGTGGGTTCCCCAAAATACCATACATAACAAATACTAGCCACTCGAGGCTATAACTCTGTAGGCCCTTGGGCCCTAACTCTGTGGACCCTCTGGTCCTAGCTTTGTGAACCTTTCGGTTCTAACTCTGATATACTCTGATATACACATGGCATAAATCACGTAGAAATAATGAAGTGCAACACATCACATAAATAGCATACAATAACTCTGTCACATAACTCTAATTACCACTCAAGGTAAAGCATAGTGAGAAGACTCACCTCAGATATCTTAGTAAATCTCTAACTCGGTAGAAATATGGTCTAGCCTCCGCCTGATCACATAAGGTAAATACTCTCATAAATATAACTCTCGAGACTAGACTCAACTCTCTCTTGGCATCCTCAGAAGGGTAAAAGACCATTTTACCCCTCTCTTGGCTCAACGAGCCAATTGTTGACCAAACCCTAAAAGTCAACAAAAGTCAACGGTCAAACTTTGACCCGACTCGTCGAGTACACTTGGGCGACTCGGCGAGTCTACACGTGTCCACTATCTCTAGTCTCGCTTGGCACATCGAGTCTTTCCCCTTGCTCGACGAGCTACACCTGGCATAAATCGTGGGGCTACCCCGACTCAACTCGCCGAGTCTCAAGATCAACTCGGCGAGTTCCACCTTGAACTCCAGTCCCCTATCCCCCCTCTGACTCACTGAGTCATTTCCCCCAACTCGACAAGTTACTCACTGAGTGACTTACGGGAAACCCTAGCCCTACTCGCCGAGTCTGCCCTTGGACTCGGCGAGTTCATGCCATGCATAAACTCAATTGGACTCCTGAGGTCAGATCTGTTGCTTTGATCCATAGATCTGACCTTCCCAAGCCTGATAATCACGTAAAGCTCGGATCTTGACACTCATGTGACGTCTAGGAGGTTTCACTTGGTGATTTAGCCCCAAAAACAACACCCTAAGCTCATTACCTCCATAGCTCAACATAAAGTAAGTTTGAATAAGCTGTTTAGACCACTATGGGTCCAGATCTGAAGTCTCAATATGAACAAGGGCCATATTCTCACAATTCATTCCAATAAAGGACAGAAAAACTCTACATATATGGATTTCTTCAACAAAACAGATAAAAGGGCGATATAATACCTCAAAGATGAAGTCTTTTGCTAGAAATCCCTAGATGCACAACCTCCTTGGTCCCCTCTAAGCTAGAATCACCTCCTTCTTGCAAGAATCAACCACAAAGATCATGAAATGGCTACTTTCTTCTCATAAACGCCCTAACTCTTTTAGGGTTTCTCTCTGGGGTTTGGTAGCCGAAAATGATGGCCCTAAGGGCCTTTAAATAGGTCCCAAACCCGGGAAATTAGGGTTTCATAAAACAGCACGGACTCGCCGAGTCAATTCATGAACTCGCCGAGTCCGGTCATTAATCCGGATGAGAATTCGCGACCCTACTCGACGAGTCTAAGCACCAACTCGCCGAGTCCCTCCACAAACTCCAAGATAAATGAATCAAATAATATACCTGAGAATACGGATGTTACAATTCTGCCCCACTAGAATCAGACTTCATCCTCGAAGTCTCACTCTGCAAACAACTCTGGATGCTGCTCACGTATCTCTCGTTCCGACTCCCAAGTTAACTCTGACCCTTTTTGATGCTGCCACTGGACCTGCACCAAAGACACTTCCTTGTTCCTCAGAACCTTGATCTTCCGATCCCTAATCGCTACCGATCTCTCAACATAGTTCACGCTCGCATCCACCAAAATATCCTCTAATGGTACCACTGTCGACTCGTCGGCTATACGCTTTCTCAGCTGCGACACGTGGAAGGTGTCATGTATCTGACCCAACTATGTAGGTAGCTCCAAATGGTAGGCTACCCTGCCTACACTTGCGATCACCCCGAAAGGTCCAATATATCAGGGCCCCAACTTGCCCCTCTTCCTGAATTAGATCACTCCTATCCAAGGAGAGACCTTTAGGAGTACGAAATCGCCAACTTGAAATTCGAGCTCGGACCGGCGTCTGTCCGCATAACTCTACAGGCGACTTTGAGCGGTCAACAACCTCTGTCTGACCTGCTGAATCTGCTCATTCATATGAAATGCAATCTCTATACTACACATCACATGTTTCCCTACCTCTCACTAACTTCCTTCTCGTGTCAACTATCTCGGCCCAGTGACACACAAGTCACAAAATTCTCTTTACCTCATACGAAAACTACAATCCAACCGAAGATCGACTCAACCCTGACCTCTGATGTTTGCTGCGCATATCTCATGTGCATCTCGCGGTATCTCCCATACCCGATTACTGACCTATACAGGTTTTAGACATCGGGCGACAACAATACCCTCATCCAAGAATTCACCTCAAAATTCCAGAATTTCATCTTGTTTACCCATGCACCATCAATGCCAAACTCAACTCGAGAGTTTAGTCTTACCCAAAGTTGGAACCTCGCTACCCAATAAGATACTCTTCTCATGACTCAGCTTACGCCCCGTGCAATACCACTTTTCCAACTTCCTCATATTGTAACAATCACAACTTAAAACAAAATATAATGATTCCCGATAGAGACGGAGACCCCAGTCTCACCCCTGGTTCAACCACCAGGCTTCAAAAACACAATACTAGGGCTACCCAAGCCTAACACTCTTCTGCATCATACACTGATCGGAGAACACCCCATCATCACACTCTGTTGCCGTCTATTGAGTACTATGGCTCACCACAACATCACAACAACCTCTGACTAGTGAGTACTACGGCTCCCTGTAGTACCACAACACTAACTGACTAGTGAGTACTACGGCTCCCCGCAGTACCACGACTCCCTCTCTCTGACTTGTGAGTACTACGACTCCACGTATCATAACAACACCCTCTGACTAGTGAGTACTACGACTCCCCGCAATACCACGACTCCCTCTCTCTGACTTGTGAGTACTACGACTCCCCGTAGCATCACAACACCCTATGACTAATGAATACTACGACGCCCCGTAGCTTCACCCCATACTCTCATTCTCATCACAACGCCACACAATGTCCACCAACCCATGCTCCGTAGACTATCATAGATAGCTACACACCCTTGTCCCACATGTGCATCAGAGACTCTGGCAGTAACCGCTATAACAGAATACCTACCTCTGCGGAGACCCACTTTCATAATTAATCCCTCTTAATGCCAATACTCGAAGGGCTCCCACTGGAACTGTAGATACATGATTCACCACTAGTCGTCTTAAAGTCAAGATTCCAAATAACTCCAAAATCGGAACATTTATACCCGGGTATTACGGAACACCATTACAGAACATCACAATGTCCTGCCTCAACCACTGATCTCCTACTCCTAGCACCATACAGATACAACAATACATTTCCTCTGAACCCCATAAATAATTCTTCATTTACCCAAGGCACAACTTCAGTGTATCCGAACACTCAATTGGAATACAAAGAAAGCGCTAACGCTTCAGAGTACACTGATGATCCTCCGAAACCCTTTCCTCTACTGCTCAAAATCCAAGAAAAAATACACATACTGGTCCGGGAGTTGGCTGCTCGATAATCTTCTATCCATACTTCGACCCAGAAGTCCTCAAATGCCCATACCATCATTACGAGCCTACCACTCGAAACGGCCCTGACCACCACTAGATTCCTAAAATCGGCCACCTGCTGTGGAGACACTCATCCTTTCTCAGACACGCACCACATGCATTATCTCGCTCTGCACCTCTCCTTGATCATCAATGACCCTGGTCTCATGAATTCGAGCCACAGGTCTCTGTATCCAACCCCTAACCGCTCTTGCACAAATCTCTGGTTTCCCCAATAAAATACCCGGTTCTCCCCCATTTAGGGTTCGAACCATCACCAATTGACGCATCAACAATCTACCCCATAGACGATTTCCGTAAAAAACATCGCATCTACGCTTGGAAGGTGCCACACAGCTCCCATTGATCTCCCCATGTAGGGATCAAGAAACCTCAAATACCCCAAATCTCTGATAAAATCCTCAGGAATTTCTCATCACGACTGCCCCTAGCCGTCCAGAGCCTCATACCATCCCAATACCGAACATCCCAACTGTCCAGTACTATCACTGACTCTTAGACTGAACAACAAATCATCATACTCCTCACCCTCGACTTCTCAACCCCCGTTCCAACACATGAATCATCACGGGAATAGGGACTCCACTACCATACTTAATACCCATCATAGACAGAATAGCCACCGCTCTGATATACTCGTCTGGATTACCCACTGATACCGCTACCACACGCCCTATTATACCCAATTAGGATGTAATGTGGTTCTTGACCATCTCAGTCCCCACTGACTACCTGCTCAAGGTAGATCATTTCCTCACGGCAGACCTGCTGCCTGCTATATTGGTGGAAAAATCGACATCAATGTCAACCCGTAGGGTTTACTCCTGAACTTAGAACTGAAATCTCATGTTTCTCTTATTTCCCACAAGAAACATAAATAGCATCCATCAGGTCACAGAAGGTGACATCTCCTCCATCGACTGATTGCTCACTCAGACCGCAATCCCCCATAAATGCCTTCTCTACTAATCCCTGAGTCTTGCGACTACATCTGACATCTTACCAATAATACTCTGAAATGCACTTGACCTCCCTCTCAAGGGATGCCTCTTCGGACTCAATCATATCCCTTAGGCCTAATACCCCATCGCGTCCAAATTGTTGGATTAATGTCTAAGTCCATAACTATAATTGGTAAGACTTGACCCGACCCGGCATGGTCCATTTGGGTTGCATACCATCATGCACTTGGATAGACTATAATGAGAGAAATAAGACACTTATGGTTATTAATATATTATAAGTTCTAGTATATTAATAATAAGAATAATAAGATTATTTAATTAGTATTGATACAGAGTTAATCTAGGATTAATTAAGTGATCAAAAGAAGACTAATTAAATATATGGGTTGATTGTGTAAATCATCCATACTTATATAGTGGGCTAATGCTCCATGGATAATCAAGTTGGGCTAAAACCCATAGGATGGTCCATGGATGCTCCATGGTGTATTTGAACCCATGGATCCAAGGAAATGGAAAGCCATGACAATTAAGGATTTACTCTAATTGTAACACTATATAAAGATCTTATTCTTGACAAAAATCGGACACTAGTATCACACTAGAATCACATTAGAAAGTGAAGAAAAGGGCTAGCCGATTTCATGAAGTGTAGAACTCTATCAAGTTATTCTAAGTGTTTTGATGATTGTGATTCCATTTGAGGCTTCCACACTATTGGGGCTAGGCACTCAAGCTTCATGAAGACTTTCTACATCAAAGAGGTATGTATTCTATCTTGTTACACTCATTGTTTTGTATGCTAGATTAGGATAATACCTTGGATGTTCTTATTTGCATGTATAATAGAGAAAACATAGATCCAAGGTATTTAGGGTTGCATGTACACTTAGGAGTGTTAGAATGCTCAAAACCCAACAGTGGTATCAGAGCCTAGGCTTGTTTTCTTGTTATACCTGCAAAACTGCTTAAGAAAACGAAAGTGTTGCTGTTTGATCATCAGACTCGGCGAGTCCATCAAGGGACTCGGCGAGTCCATGCCTAAAAATTGATCAAAACGATCCAACTCGCCGAGTCGGTTCATGCACTCGACGAGTTGGACCCCAGACAACATATTTTCGAGGTTTTTGGCTAGAAATGGACTAGGAACATTACCCTAAGTTGTTTTTGAACTTATAAACTTGTTTTTTTAATGTGGTAATGTTCATGCTAATCCATTTTCAAAGATAATTGTCAATAGATTCATGTTTTGCATTAGTTTAAGGTTTAGACTAATTACATGAAGAAGTTTGATATGAATTATCTTGTTCATATGAGTTGCTTAGATTAATAGAAAAGTTAATTGAAATAGTTGCTTTCAATCCATTTTAATCCAAGAGTTGAGTATAAAATGTGTTTGTGTAACTTGTCCTCAAGTTACGTGAAGAGTCACATTAAAGACTCATAAAACTCATAAAAGTTGGTAATGGTTACAAAATGAAGAGTCTTGTGTCATTGAATATTTTATTTATGACTCCATAACTTGTCCTCAAGTTATGGAAGTTCAAGAGTCACTTCATTAAAGAGTAAAAGTGTAACCTTAATTAATTCCATAAGTTATAAAAATAAAGAAAAGTTAATTCTTTTATTAGTTTAAAGTCTTCCATAAGTTATGGAACTTGAAGAGTTTTTTGGATTAAAACTACTTTAAACACACAAGTTATGGAATTAATTAGTTTTGAATAGTTTCAAAACTTGCCCTCAAGTTTTGGAATTTGAAAAGTTTTCATTTATGAATACTTTAATTCCAAGTTAGCCCTTAGAATTTTAAAGAGTTAAAATTCAACACTTATACTATTTATAACATTAATGGTTAATTATTGTATATATGTATAAGAACAAGTCGTTTTACCGTTAATAGGCCTCATTCACGAAGCCGGTCTATAAGGTGGGTATAAGGTTGTTGCCTATAAAATGGCGACTTAATGGGTGTATACTCTCATCCACCGCTTGCTTGACTGGTGGAGGGTCGTTAGCCGAACGGGTAGGACAATGACTTTAAATTCTCCCTTCATTAAAAGTATTAATGATAAATACTAAGTAACTAAAATCTTAATAATTCCCAATCTTAGTTACTTTAGGAAAAATGTGAATTTGGTGCTAGCCCATGGAATTCACACTTTGTACCTTACCAAGTCGTTGGTGGAGGGTGTGTGGTTAACCGGCACACTAACATGGACTAGTAAGGACCACGAAGGGTGACTTAATGTTTGTCATAGATCAATGGAGCGTGTGTGGTTAATCGGCACATTGATTAGGTGATAATATTAAGGGTACCAAGTGAATTGGTATGGTTATTCACACCTTGTTTTGTGATCCTCGGCATCCCAGTCACAAAATTTGAGAGGGCACACTCGAGATTGAAACATGCCATTGAAAAGTTCAATGAATCTCAAAAGATCTAGGAATTTCAAATCCAATTAAAACCTAATAAATTATTTTCTTTTTCATGGTGGAAATTGGTGAATCGTCATTCGCCTACCTTCAAATATTTTATAGCTTGGATTACGGCATCCCTCTTCCAAATTATAAAATATTGTGTTGGGTCCTAGCCTTAATATTTCATATTGGGTGTCATATTAAGGACTTTAAATCAACTATCTTGAATATCTCCCAAAACATGTCTGGTTTAGACATTTATGATCTTCCCAAATCTCTTGAAGATGATGTTCCTCAACATCATGCTTCACTTCCTCCACCTCCTCTAATTATTCTCCCTCACCCACAAGTTCTTGAAAAGTTTAAAGTCACTCGAGCCCTATTGGCAAGTAAAGGTCTTGGTGTGGTCACATCTTGGAGATGTAGTCACATATTGACAAGCCGGGAGAGTTGGGTGTCAAAGTCTTGAGAAAGTTGGTGGTTCAATCACTTTCTAAGTCACATAGTGAGTTCTTTTGGAACACCTATGAAAAAGACTATGACAAGACCCTTAATGATTTTATCTATTTGTTAAGATCAACTTCCTCAAAACTTGATGGACATTGACAATAGTGACACAGGAAATCCAGAAAAGCATTCTCTTCCCAATGGAAAGGGACCGGCCATAGTCAACTTGGTTGACCAAATGGTAAAGAGAAAAACTAAGTCTGTGATAGTCCCGTGTACCATTATCAAAGGGTCCATATGTTTATATTGCCAAAGAAAGGGGCATTGGTTGCAAAGCTGCCATAATTTACCTAAGGATGTTAAAGTCGATAAGTTTGACTCTACTTCAGGTAAAGTCCACTATCTAACTCTGCTAAGTTTCTATTATGAGATTCTTGATACATGATGTGACTGGGTCACATGGTGATGTTTTAAGAATCAAAGAAAAGGTAAAGAAACTTAAAGAAAGAATATGCTGAATCTGATCGCGTAGATGGATTTCTATCGCGTAGTTTGAAGATCGGATTCTTGAGCTACTTCTTAGGAGTTATGAGATGTTGCTTAGGAATAGATAACAACAAGTTTTTTTCATATGGATTGTAAGGATAAGTTTTTCCGCTAAGTTTTAAAATAAAAGAAAATTTTTGATTTTATTTATTTTGAGATATCCTTACAATGGCATTTGAGGAAAAATTGTTGCTTATATGATTCCATTAAGAGCAAGAGTGGAAATATGAAATTGATTCCTCCATTTGTGGTAGTGTCTGAATTTACCAAATGAAGAAAGTTTTTCATCACCCAAGTTTCAATTGGATAGAAACTTGGAATCATACAAGTTGTATTGTATGATGAATGAGAATTTTCATCTTTGAAAATTAAGACTAATTCTTTGATCACATGTATATGTGAGTCAATTGAAGGACTAAGGAATTAGGTACACTGGGTGTGCGCTGGTCAAGGTCCACCACAAAGATTGATTTGTCATGATTTACTAAAGATTAGTAAATATGATTATACTTATAAGGTTAAGTATAATTCTATAACATCGGAAAGGATACAATGTATGACAAAACAAATGAGAAGAATCAAATTAGGCAGAAAGATAAAAGTTTCTCAAATCTGAAAAGATGGGAGAGTACTTTAGTATCATATTTCATGATCATCTTAATGATTATGAAACCATATCACAAATTCATACTCTAAGGACGTCTTAGTGCATTGTTATGGCTAAAAAGAGAGGTCATGAATTGTTGGATTGGTTAAAATCAAGAAGATGATTCATACTTCGTTCCAAAACCAATTCTTAGAGTCATACTCCAAGATTGTAACATTGAGTGACATAAAGTAAGGTTTAAAAACACTTATCAAATGTAGTGTGAAATATTTATACTCTTGAACATTTGAGATTGGTAAGTTGTGATGTCTTGGATGAGATAAAGACCAACTAAGATCAATTGTGTGAAGTGTTAGTCTTGATAAGAATCCGCACTATCCCTTGAATATTTGTTTTGTCAAAGAATGGTTCTTGACTGGGGAAACTTATATGTCAAGGGGACAGTGGGAGCCTTAAAGATCCTGAAAGAGTTTCAAGATTTAATCAAGAGTGAAACCTGTAATTTATCACTAGCACACGACTTAAGGTTTGCAACCTATCGTGTTGACATAATTCTCATTTCTGTACCTACTTCAAATAAGTTGGATTTGCATGTGAGTTATCAGAGTTCAACTCGGAAGCATTGGTGGGCCTTGTGCTACCAAGGTGACAAGAAAGTAAGATTGAATAAGTTTAATCCATGTAAGGCTGAATTTGTCACTAACCTTATCTTGTGATTATGGTTTTGACAAATTCGCATGGATAGGAACTCATACACTATAAAATCTAAGTGTCATAAGGTTTCTCTCCGATTCAGGAAAATGATGGTGAGGAAACGCTTTCACTAAGTAGATTTTACGTAGATAGCAATTGTGTTATTTGCATTTTCAAAAGTCGTTAGTGGAGCGCGTGTGGTTAACCAGCACGCTAACATGGACTTGTGAGAAATGGCAAATGCCTAAGCAATTGAGACTATGATTACGGCATCCCTTTTCATAGTTCTGAAAATTGTTTAGACACACATGTGAGCTATCTAAGAAAGGATGTATGAATCCAAATTTCAGAAGTCCAGCAGATTTCTGAATACATGTCAAAGCTAGTGGGAGCATAAGTGTTATGCTGATAATCATCATGTTAGTGGGAGCATGATTATTATGATTAGTATTGCAAGCTAGCAATGTTAATTATAGAAAACAAAGTTTCAATTCGTGAAGTTGCAAGGGTTGAAAAGTTGTTTTGCTATAATTAAGGGAGAGGAAATTATACTTCATTTCAATTCTAAAGCATAGATTGAGATTCTAATCATCTTTAGTCAAGAATATATATGAATTTTGTGTTGGAATGGTTCAACTTGAAGAAATTCTATATATATTGCATTTTCAAAATTCGATTATGATTACGGCATCCTCTTCATAGTTAAATTTTGAAAACATGGCAAATAAAAAATATTGTAGCAAAAGACTGGTCTAGTATCATGTCTTTATGTCAAACATCATGAATCGTGTCCCATATGCTTCGGATATAAGATCGATTTCACGTGCTATAATATTCATCCTTTCTAAATTTTCCAAATGCTTAAGGCATTTAGAAGGGAAAAGTCTAGAACTGGATATGACTAAAGTGATTAAACAATTGTCGAGGACAATCTAAGGTTTACCAAAGATTGGTTTCTCAAGGATAATTGGAAGTCTAGTGTTAATTTTGGTAGGACCATATTGACATTTTCTGAAAAGAGGTAACTCTTGTTCGGAAGTGATAGTCAAATGGGACTATGGAAATGTCTCCATAGGTGGAAGTTATTCAATCTATGTAAGATTAGAAAACCTTAATGCAAGAAGGATGTTCAAAGCGATGTACTTTGAATATGAGACTTCCGTTCAATAGAAGTTGACCTTCTTTGGAATACTCTGTAATGATTGGTGACAAGGTTTCGGTGACTTTGTGAATAATCATTACAAGAGGAACATTGCATATAAGTTTAGAATCTAACAGATTTCAGTAAATGACATGAATTTGGAATTCTTGCATTTACAATAAGGATTTGGGATTGTGAAATGAGTATCATTGGGATCATGTTCAATTGATCTACATCACAGTGTAAGGATCATAGACAAACATAGTGTGCATACTTGGAGTATGGCATAACTATTGTTTAGAAAAACAAAGTGTACATGCCAGGAGCATGGGATGACTCTTTTTTTTATTCAAGTCTTAAGTTGATTATTTGAAACATTGAATAATGTGTAATCAATATGGTGATAAATAAAAGTGGTTTTATTTATATTCAAAAGGGTTCTGAGACCATATTAGATTCGATTATTATTGTGTTTCACTTTGCATGTTTTGACTTCCAAAATAACTAGGTTATTCTTTTCGAATAACTAAGTTATTTAAACACTCCACAGTCGTTCACATGTTGGAAATAGGTATGAATCAAGACTGTCATGAATCGGGTTTGTAGATGGCTAAATGGGTTTAGTCATGACAATGGTTGCTACAACATTCATGAGTGCTCATAAGTTATGAGTATTGGAATAAACCCACGCTCACTTGTATCACTTCATGGAATTTATCTCGAGTGATCGTGAAACGGTAATATCGTATAAATCTTCAAACCTAGAGATATGAGTTGTTACCTATGAGTTGGTTGTGCATTGATTGCACGTAAACGCATCAGTAACTTGATGTTATAAAACGTGCCTTTGTGTACAATTCAACAAGTAGTAGAACAAGCATATGAGTCGAAGTTTATCTGTTCCTTCTAGAAATAGAAGCGATATCTGGGCACCTCGATGATTTTGTTGTGACCTATGTACCGGCCGGTCAGAACTGAATTGATGTGTTCGATTAAGTTCTTTGTCAAACAAATCGAAAATCGGGAAACAAACTGCTGGACAATAAGTACGACGTTGTTCCATGTATTTGTCCGGCTGATATCATAAGAACAGAGGATTATATGATCCCTTATCTAATGGACAAGTCATTGACAAGGTCAGAGTTCATCTACAAGGTCAGAGTTCGACAGAAGCTTTTAAGAGCTACGATTGCCAGTTGGTTCCTGAAGTCATACGCAATAAATAGTTTTAGACTTATCCAAGTGGGAGACTGTTGGATTAATGTCTAAGTCCATAACTATAATTGGTAAGACTTGACCCGACCCGACATGGTCCATTTGGGTTGCATACCATCATGCACTTGGATAGACTATAATGAGAGAAATAAGACACTTATGGTTATTAATATATTATAAGTTCTAGTATATTAATAATAAGAATAATAAGATTATTTAATTAGTATTGATACAGAGTTAATCTAGGATTAATTAAGTGATCAAAAGAAGACTAATTAAATATATGGGATGATTGTGTAAATCATCCATACTTATATAGTGGGCTAATGCTCCATGGATAATCAAGTTGGGCTAAAACCCATAGGATGGTCCATGGATGCTCCATGGTGTATTTGAACCCATGGATCCAAGGAAATGGAAAGCCATGACAATTAAGGATTTACCCTAATTGTAACACTATATAAAGATCTTATTCTTGACAAAAATCGGACACTAGTATCACACTAGAATCACATTAGAAAGTGAAGAAAAGGGCTAGCCGATTTCATGAAGTGTAGAACTCTATCAAGTTATTCTAAGTGTTTTGATGATTGTGATTCCATTTGAGGCTTCCACACTATTGGGGCTAGGCACTTAAGCTTCATGAAGACTTTCTACATCAAAGAGGTATGTATTCTATCTTGTTACACTCATTGTTTTGTATGCTAGATTAGGATAATACCTTGGATGTTCTTATTTGCATGTATAATAGAGAAAACATAGATCCAAGGTATTTAGGGTTGCATGTACACTTAGGAGTGTTAGAATGCTCAAAACCCAACAGTGGTATCAGAGCCTAGGCTTGTTTTCTTGTTATACCTGCAAAACTGCTTAAGAAAATGAAAGTGTTGCTGTTTGATCATCAGACTCGGCGAGTCCATGCCTAAAAATTGATCAAAACGATCCAACTCGCCGAGTCGGTTCATGCACTCGACGAGTCCATCAATGTGACAACCCGATACTTCAACTCTTTGTAACGACCAAAGTGGGTCAAGTATTGTAACCGCTTCTGAGTAATAAAATTTACTTTCATAATAAAATGTACAAATAAGTCCTATTTAATTTCCTTCTATGATTAAATGTCTTTGAACCATGATCGTACGTGAAAAGAACGCCCAAATCCGACTTCATTTAGCGAAGTTATGATTTTTCCAAGTTCGACTTAGCAACAGACAGCTAAAAACTCGAATCAGAAATCGAGCGACTTTTGGCCGGAATGACCTAAACGAGAATCGAAGGTCTCGACAATGGTATTCCAGCGGTAAAAAGTCTGGCAAAAACCGACATCAGATAAAGAAGTTACGAATTTTCAAAGAAATTCCTTAAACACGATAGATTTTTTTATATTTAATAAAAAAATAATTTTGTAATTTGCCGACGGAGTCTAAACGAAAGCTGAAGAGCGTAGTCTCACCTACACGAGGATATAAAGACCATCGAAAACGGAGTTCGTATGAAGAAGATATGAATTTTTGAAGTTTATTAAATAAATTAATTATTTATTTTATTCAAAATTCGGATATTATCCGAAGGGGAGTCAGCATCCGAGTTACGCGCTGCGTACTCCTGTACGCCCCGCGTACCCGAGGAGCTCGGCCTCAAACCGTCCACGTCGCACGATCCGGAGAACCCGACCCGCTGTCCCATCCGACCCGCGTACCCAGGGACCCGTCCCATCCGAGGCCGAGGCAGTCGAGGCTTCGGTCATGCATGACGTACGCGTACGCGCTGCGTACGAGCGTACGCCCCGCGTACTGAGGCAGACCAGCCTCACTATAAATAGGCTACGAGGGTTTCCAAAGAAAGGGCTCATTTCTCTTCTCTCTCTCACAACCTTGCCTCGTTTTCCGTGTCCGTTCAAACCCGAAGCTCTGGTCTTCTTGGCTCAAGTCCCGAAGGTCGATTTTACTCCCGAGATTCCCGAGAATCCCGAGGAAAATCCGTTTCCCGAGACGAAACTCTGCCCGGTTTTCCATCTCGCTATCTCCAAAACTTTCAAGTGAGTTTCATACCCCTTAATCAACCGTTTTAATTATTCTAAATACTTTTATATGCTTTCAAAGGGGGGATTACAAGTAAAACACACGAGTATTATCGTGTGTTACATAAAGAAACTCTTTTATATAATGTTAAATATTCAAATCACATTCGATTTATAAACTTTTAAAGGAACTTTTATATATAAATATATAACATATGTTACAATAGCATTCGATCTTTTAAAATATAAAGTTGTTGTAATACATGTATAAAACTAAACTATTCTTAAGTTATTCTGTTCTATCTTAGACTCTACACCAAAAATTTATGCTTTCATAAACAAATTATTCTTTTCCTAAGTATTTCTAAACAAACAAAGCACACTTTTTAAAACTATAATAGGTATAGTTTTACTAACAGATTTCTAACTCTTAGGTACTAGAAACATATATTTTCAAGAAGTTTACTTTTGTATACAAGAACAAACGTTACATTTTAACAAGTAGATCTGTTTTTATACCACGGATTTGTGAGACACTAACTTCATGTACGTTCGAGTACACATTTCAAGTCCTGTATTATATACCAGAATCCCTTGGAGGGGGAGCATGGTGTTTGTGTATAGATCTATACGGGCTTGACAACCCGCGCCCTGACTGTTAGCTGCAGTCCACCGTTTGGGGTGACAAACGTCATAACATTCCAACGCCTGAAGAACGTTGTGTATAGGCATTTCGAGTCAATAGTATGGTTATAAAACTCACAAGGGGTATTAAAAACGCATTGATTTACAAGGTTTTCAAACTCATTTATTATTTTACCTTTACATACATTTTGGAAACAAACATTGGTCTTGAATGAAGGCTACTTTTATGCTAGTAGAAAATATAGGATTTTCTAAACACATACAAACAAAGATAAAACATTTCATTTCATTTAAACATTGTCATTTAAATACTTATGAAATTCACCAGCTTAAATGCTGATCTACTCTTTCAAAATTACTTGTATGTCCCAGGAATTTAGTAATTTCAGGTACTAATATGCTTTTGAAGAAGAGATGCTGCGGCGCCAGTTTAATCTCATATTTTTTACATCATATTGTAATTGGTTTTGAACATGTAACTTTTGACAAATGTAAACTTTCAATTATATATATGATGGTTGTATTGCTTTCTTTACTATGTATTCATTTGTTACGCTACCACATGAAGTCATCCGCCCCCGAATGTTTCCGCCGTTCAGGTTTGGGGGTGTGACAGATTGGTATCAGAGCAATGTTTATAGTGAACTAAGTATATCGAACCACATAAGATATACAAACTATAAATGCTTAAGGGACTAATACTCTCTGACAAAACAAATTTCTTTTTTTTTTTTTTTTACACTTAAGCAGCATTTCGTTCAACTTAAATTAATAGTTCATTTAAGTACAATTGCATGCATACCACAAACTATTTTCATGTTATACAATTTTACAAGTATTTAGGCAAGTTGACACGCACAAATCAAGGAATGATCGTAGTGGGCAACAATGTCAAAACCTTACCAAGCCGTTACAAAAATCAAACACAAGAATTTAAATACTATAGGAGTATTTGCTATCTAAACTAGTGTAACTTACACGTTTTACATGTTCCGACTTTATTCAATTCTTATAACCCTAATTCTCGTATAGTCAAATGGCTGGATTTCACCACCCTGGCGACCCCTAATTTCCCAACCAAGGCAACGGAGGATGGATCGAAGATGATCCCGAAGAGGACGAGGAACCCATAGACGTAGGTGATGACTCCGGTACCGACTCAGAGCTGGAAGTTATCGATCCACCACCCATTCAACCTCCCGTCTTCGTAAGGAACTTTCAAGGACCGACTCCCGTCTGGGGAAGTCACCTCCACCATTGGAGCCAACAGCAAAACCTACGCCCTCCCTACGGCATGTGCCGGGACTTCTATGATGTCCGTGGCGGAAGTTCGGCTGATCGAGCACTCCCGGTAATGGTGGGTAAGTTAGCCAATCAGTCCTATCAGTCTAGATTACAAGCTAGTCGACTCCGGGATATCAACGTAGAAGTGCAGGTTCACACTTCTGACATCCGTAGGTTGGACAAGAGGCAAGAAAACGCTCAGTTCCAAACCGAAGCGTTTCAAGCGCAAATTATTGCAGCCCTCGCCGAACTAAGGGAACAACAAGCCGATTTAGATAGGCGTCTAATGGAGTCGAAGCAATCAGATACGGAGTCAAGCTCCAAACGCAACTTTCGACGCAAGTAGTGCTTGTCAAGAACTCAAATTTTGTTATAGCTTAGGACCTCGGCTAAAAGTCTTTAAATTTCTTGAACTTGGTAAACGGAGATCCTTATAGGGGACAAATTTTCTTGATCGTTGTAACAACTTTTATATTAATATAAGTGGCACTATTACTACTATGCTGAGTATTTCGTTCGAACCTTGAATGGTCCTTGGGAACCCAAATACTTGTTTCATACCCTCAGCCTTACAAATAACTTTCATTCTTCTATTTTAATACTCATACTATCATTTGTTGTTGAATTATAGCGATTTAATTCATGAGACACATACATTTTCCATTTCTGAAATTCTTATCCTTGTTTTCTTTCCATCTATAGTTGAAGGATGCCTCCGCGTAGGAATCCAAGGCGAAACAACAGTGAGGAAATACCTATACCACCACCACCCCAATTTGATGCTGTAATGTTTCAAGCAGCAGTCACCGCAGCAGTGGCAGCTGCCATGTCACAGATCAATAACTCAAGTGCTAATGTTTCGGGATCTGGCGCACACACGTCCAACCATGGCGAGAGTCATGGAACACCTCGAGAATGCACCTATAAGGACTTCACCAATGCCAAGCCCAGGATGTTTTATGGTACTGGTGGTGTGATGGCCCTGAGGCAGTGGATTGAAAGGACGGAGGCAGTCTTTGAAATCTGCTCATGTCCCGAGCACAGCAAGGTCAAATTTGCAACCTTCACCCTTCTTGATAAAGCTTTAACTTGGTGGAATGGTCACGTTAAAGTACTTACCCTAATCGTGGCAAACTCCATAAGCTGGGAGAGCTTGAAGGCCATGATGATGAGGGAATACTGCCCGCGGGGAGAAATTCAAAAGCTTGAACACGAACTATGGACTCTCGGAATGGTGGGTACCGACATCGCTACTTATACCAACAGATTCTGCGAACTGGCAATCCTTTGTCCAGACATGATTGCTCCCGAGAGCAAGAAGATAGAAAGGTACATCTGGGGACTGACGCCCCAGATGCGGTCAAGCGTGTTAGCTTCCAAACCTGACACCTTTGAAAGTGCTAAGGAACTGGCACAATCTCTGATCGACTACGGAGGTCATCAGAACTCAACCACTTCTGCACCAGCACCACAGAAAGGAAACAACAACTACAACAACAACAACAACAATGGCAGGAAGAGAGCGTGGATCAAAGGAAAGGGTGGATCTTCCCAAGAATCCGCAAAGAAACAACTTGTGTTAGTAAATGCTGCTATTGTACCTGCTACAGTCCCTACAAATACCTACCCAACAAAGCCTTATATAGGCAACCTCGTAAAATGCACCAAGTGCAATTTCCACCACCATGGACCTTGCCGAGATATGCAGTGCGCCAACTGCAACAGGAAAGGACACACAACTCATTTCTGCAAAGAACCCGCAAAGCCGATCGCTCGAATTTCCGGTGCGAGTGTAGGGCAGGCTTGCTACGGTTGTGGCGAGGTGGGCCACTACAAGAGAAACTGTCCTAAGGCAGCAGGCACCGGAGGTGTAGGACGAGTTTTGGCAATAGGACACGACGAAGCTGTAGCTGACCCAACTATAGTTGCTGGTACGTTTCTTCTCGATAATTCATACGCATGCATATTATTCGATAGTGGAGCGGAGAGAAGCTTCGTGAGTCAAAACTTTATCCATTTACTTAAACCTAAACCTAGCAAGTTAAAAGAATCATTCACTGTAGAGATGGCCAATGGAAAAACCGAAAGCACAAATTGCATATACATGGGCTGTACGTTAACATTGGACGGCCATTCTTTCCCAATCAATCTCATGCCGGTACAAATTAAAAGTTTCGACGTCATAGTCGGCATGGATTGGTTGAGTCTCCTTCGCGCTGACATCATGTGCTTTGAGAAAGCAGTCCGTCTTAACCTCCCGAACAATGAAACATTAGTTATCTACGGCGACAAATCTAGTACAAACCTTCGCATCATTTCGTGCATCCAAGCTCGAAAGTGCTTACGGAAGGATTGTCGGGCATTCCTAGCGCACATCGTCGATACAAGTCAAGAACTGAAGGACATCAAGAGCATCTCGGTAGTACGCGACTTTCCCGATATCTTTCTAGAAGAACTACCAGGATTACCACCGCAACGCCAAGTCAAGTTCAGAATCGACTTAATTCCAGGAGCTACCCCAGTAGCGAAGTCGCCTTATCGTCTTGCACCAGCAGAGATGCAGGAACTTTCCAGTCAACTTAATGAACTCCTTCGCAAGGGATTCATAAGACCAAGTTTCTCACCTTAGGGAGCACCGGTCTTGTTTGTAAAGAAGAAAGACGGATCGTTCCGTATGTGCATCGACTACAGAGAGCTGAACAAACTTACTGTCAAAAACCGCTATCCTCTACCCCGTATCGACGACCTATTCGATCAACTTCAAGGGGCGAACTACTTCTCAAAAATAGACCTGCGATCGGGATATCACCAATTACGAGTTCTAGAGGGGGACATTCCAAAGACAGCTTTCCGAACTCGTTATGGACACTATGAATTCGTGGTGATGCCGTTCGGATTAACCAATGCACCAGCAGTATTTATGGACCTAATGAATAGGGTATGCCGCCCTTACTTGGATCAGTTCGTCATCGTTTTTATCGATGATATACTTATCTACTCTCGAAGTGAAGAAGAGCATAGTCAACACCTACGAAAAGTCCTAGAAACACTGCGAAAGGAGAAACTCTATGCGAAGTTCTCTAAATGCGAATTTTGGATTCGAAGAGTCGAATTTTTAGGTCACGTTGTTAGCGAAAAGGGAATACACGTTGACCCCTCCAAAATTAAGGCTATTGAGAACTGGTCGGCACCAAAGACACCTACTGAAATTCGTCAATTTCTAGGTCTAGCTGGCTACTATCGCAGATTCATAAAGAACTTTTCGAGCATTGCGAAACCTCTTACTTCATTAACCCAGAAAGGTGTGGCCTTTGACTGGGAAGCGAAACAAGAGAAGGCATTCCAGACACTAAAGCAGGCCTTGTGCACCGCACCGATACTATCCCTCCCCGAAGGGATAGAAGACTTCGTTGTGTATTGCGATGCTTCAAATCAAGGACTGGGTTGTGTTCTTATGCAGAGGGGGAAGGTTATCGCTTATGCCTCCCGACAGCTTAAGACACACGAAGTGAACTATACGACACACGATCTCGAATTAGGAGCTGTGGTATTTGCTCTGAAGATCTGGAGGCACTACTTATACGGAACAAAGAGTACCATCTTCACCGATCACAAGAGCCTTCAACACATTTTCGATCAGAAGGAACTCAACATGCGACAACGACGATGGGTCGAGTTACTGAATGACTACGAATGTGAGATTCGATATCATCCTGGAAAGGCCAACGTAGTAGCCGACACCCTCAGTCGAAAGGAATACACTGGTCGGAGGGTCAAATCTCTGACCATGACTATCCATTCCCACTTATCCACACAAATTAAGGGAGCACAAATGGAAGCTTTGCAACCCGAAAATGTGGCGGGTGAATCCCTGCGAGGAATGGAGAAGAATTTAGAAGTCAAGGGTGGCGGAGCCTACTATCTCATGGACCGAATCTGGACCCCAAAACATGGTGGTTTCAGAAACATAGTCATGACTGAAGCTCACAACTCAAGATATTCCGTTCACCCGGGTTCAGATAAAATGTATCTGGATCTTAAGAAACTGTACTGGTGGCCTAACATGAAAGCAGAAATTGCTACCTTCGTGAGTAAATGTCTTACTTGCGCTAAGGTTAAGGTCGAGTATCAGAAACCATCAGGACTACTACAACAGCCAGAGATACCGGAATGGAAATGGGAGCGGATTACTATGGACTTCATAACCAAATTACCCAAGACGACAAGTGGACTCGATACCATATGGGTCATTGTCGACAGACTGACCAAATCCGCGCATTTCCTACCCATCAAGGAGACTGACAAAATGGAGAAGCTTACAAGAACTTACTTAAGGGAAGTAGTGCGACTGCATGGTGTTCTGATATCCATTATCTCCTATCGAGATAGTAGATTCACTTCAAGGTTCTGGCAGTCACTACAAAGTTCCCTGGGAACTAGGTTGGACATGAGTACAGCCTACCACCCACAGACAGACGGACAAAGTGAGAGAACGATACAAACTTTAGAAGACATGCTGAGAGCCTGCGTGATTGATTTTGGAAAGGCATGGGATATTCATTTACCCCTTGTCGAATTTTCATACAACAATAGTTATCATACAAGCATAAAGGCTGCTCCGTTTGAAGCCCTCTATGGTCGAAAGTGCAGATCCCCTCTGTGCTGGACTGAAGTGGGTGATACCCAGTTAGCTGGAAGAAGAGTTCCTGAAAGCACTCTCACCGGTCCGGAGATCATACGTGAAACAACAGAGAAGATCGTTCAGATTCGTGAACGATTGAAAGCCTCAAGAGACCGACAGAAAAGCTACGCTGACCAAAGGAGGAAACCTTTGGAATTCCAGGTAGGAGACCACGTCTTATTAAAGGTCTCACCGTGGAAGGGTTTAATACGATTTGGAAAGCGTGGGAAACTAAATCCAAGATACATAGGGCCTTTCGAGATTCTTGCCAGAATCGGCCCTGTGGCTTACAAGCTTAACCTACCGCGCGAACTTAGTAACATCCATCCAACCTTCCACGTCTCAAACTTGAAAAAGTGTCTGTCCGACGAGACTCTTGTTATCCCACTCGACGAAATCGAGATCAGCGAGAGCCTCAACTTTGTGGAAGAACCAGTAGAAATAATGGACCGAGAGGTCAAACAAACAAAACAAAGTCGCATACCCATCGTGAAGGTTCGCTGGAACGCCAAGCGGGGACCCGAATTCACATGGGAACGCGAAGATCAAATGAAACAAAAGTACCCTCATCTCTTTCATGTTCACTAGTATCTTTACTACTTTAAATTTCGGGACGAAATTCTCTCTAACGGGGGGATGATGTGACAACCCGATACTTCAACTCTTTGTAACGACCAAAGTGGGTCAAGTATTGTAACCGCTTCTGAGTAATAAAATTTACTTTCATAATAAAATGTACAAATAAGTCCTATTTAATTTCCTTCTATGATTAAATGTCTTTGAACCATGATCGCACGTGAAAAGAACGCCCAAATCCGACTTCATTTAGCGAAGTTATGATTTTTCCAAGTTCGACTTAGCAACAGACAGCTAAAAACTTGAATCAGAAATCGAGCGACTTTTGGCCGGAAAGACTTAAACGAGAATCGAAGGTCTCGACAATGGTATTCCAGCGGTAAAAAGTCTGGCAAAAACCGACATCAGATAAAGAAGTTACGAATTTTCAAAGAAATTCCTTAAACACGATAGATTTTTTTATATTTAATAAAAAAAATAATTTCGGAATTTGCCGACGGAGTCTAAACGAAAGTTGAAGAGCGTAGTCTCACCTACGCCAGGATATAAAGACCATCGAAAACGGAGTTCGTATGAAGAAGATATGAATTTTTGAAGTTTATTAAATAAATTAATTATTTATTTTATTCAAAATTCGGATATTATCCGAAGGGGAGTCAGCATCCGAGTTACGCGCTGCGTACTCCTGTACGCCCCGCGTACCCGAGGAGCTTGGCCTCAAACCGTCCACGTCGCACGATCCGGAGAACCCGACCCGCTGTCCCATCCGACCCGCGTACCCAGGGACCCGTCCCATCCGAGGCCGAGGCAGTCGAGGCTTCGGTCATGCATGACGTACGCGTACGCGCTGCGTACGAGCGTACGCCCCGCGTACTGAGGCAGACCAGCCTCACTATAAATAGGCTACGAGGGTTTCCAAAGAAAGGGCTCATTTCTCTTCTCTCTCTCACAACCTTGCCTCGTTTTCCGTGTCCGTTCAAACCCGAAGCTCTGGTCTTCTTGGCTCAAGTCCCGAAGGTCGATTTTACTCCCGAGATTCCCGAGAATCCCGAGGAAAATCCGTTTCCCGAGACGAAACTTTGCCCGGTTTTCCATCTCGCTATCTCCAAAACTTTCAAGTGAGTTTCATACCCCTTAATCAACCGTTTTAATTATTCTAAATACTTTTATATGCTTTCAAAGGGGGGATTACAAGTAAAACACACGAGTATTATCGTGTGTTACATAAAGAAACTCTTTTATATAATGTTAAATACTCAAATCACATTCGATTTATAAACTTTTAAAGGAACTTTTATATATAAATATATAACATATGTTACAATAGCATTCGATCTTTTAAAATATAAAGTTGTTGTAATACATGTATAAAACTAAACTATTCTTAAGTTATTCTGTTCTATCTTAGACTCTACACCAAAAATTTATGCTTTCATAAACAAATTATTCTTTTCCTAAGTATTTCTAAACAAACAAAGCACACTTTTTAAAACTATAATAGGTATAGTTTTACTAACAGATTTCTAACTCTTAGGTACTAGAAACATATATTTTCAAGAAGTTTACTTTTGTATACAAGAACAAACGTTACATTTTAACAAGTAGATCTGTTTTTATACCACGGATTTGTGAGACACTAACTTCATGTACGTTCGAGTACACATTTCAAGTCCTGTATTATATACCAGAATCCCTTGGAGGGGGAGCATGGTGTTTGTGTATAGATCTATACGGGCTTGACAACCCGCGCCCTGACTGTTAGCTGCAGTCCACCGTTTGGGGTGACAAACGTCATAACATTCCAACGCCTGAAGAACGTTGTGTATAGGCATTTCGAGTCAATAGTATGGTTATAAAACTCACAAGGGGTATTAAAAACGCATTGATTTACAAGGTTTTCAAACTCATTTATTATTTTACCTTTACATACATTTTGGAAACAAACATTGGTCTTGAATGAAGGCTACTTTTATGCTAGTAGAAAATATAGGATTTTCTAAACACATACAAACAAAGATAAAACATTTCATTTCATTTAAACATTGTCATTTAAATACTTATGAAATTCACCAGCTTAAATGCTGATCTACTCTTTCAAAATTACGTGTATGTCCCAGGAATTCAGTAATTTCAGGTACTAATATGCTTTTGAAGAAGAGATGCTGCGGCGCCCATTTAATCTCATATTTTTGACATCATATTGTAATTGGTTTTGAACATGTAACTTTTGATAAATGTAAACTTTCAATTATATATATGATGGTTGTATTGCTTTCTTTACTATGTATTCATTTGTTACGCTACCACATGAAGTCATCCGCCCCCGAACGTTTCCGCCGTTCAGGTTTGGGGGTGTGACAGATAATCACGTAAAGCTCGGATCTTGACACTCATGTGATGTCTAGGAGGTTTCACTTGGTGATTTAGCCCCAAAAACAACACCCTAACTCTTTTAGGGTATCTCTCTGGGGTTTGGTAGCCGCAAATGATGGCTCTAAGGGCCTTTAAATAGGTCCCAAACCAGGAAATTATGGTTTCATAAAACAGCATAGACTCGCCGAGTCCACTCATTAAGTCGCCGAGTCCGGTCATTAATCTGGATGAGAATTCGCGACCCTACTCGGCGAGTCTAAGCACCAACTCGCCGAGTCCCTCCACAAACTCCAAGATAAATAAATCAAATAATATACCTTAGAATCCAGATGTTACAAATATGTTAGATTTGTTGATCCAATCTATTACATCATCGCATCAATGCTTAGCCTCGAAACACGGGTGTTACAAACTCCAAGCCTAGGAAATGGATTTGGACAATAAAGCTTCATCCTTGGGACCAAAAAGGTCCATAAAACCCAACACAAGAGATCTAAGCAAACAAATACTAAGTTCAAAGCTTTATACCTTATATGAATGCCAAATGTTGATAAGGTTTTAGATCTATAAGTCTTTGCTCCTTTTATGATGCTTCAACAATGGCCACCTTCCTTCAAAACACAAAGATCCACTCCAAAATGGTATTCTAAGCTCAAAACACACAAACAAGGGATTAGGGTTTCATGGGATCTGCTTAAGGGTGAGAGGGTGGCTGGGATTTAGGGCATAATGTTCTTTATCTATGGGTTAACCCTAAATTTTTGGGTTTTAGGGACTACATGTGTACGTTGCGCGTACCGTTTGGTACGCAGCGCGTACACGCATGGCATCCACGACCATATCTCGTGAATACGCTACACAAACTTAGAGTTGTATGCCCCACGTATGGCACCCTGAATCCTAATCATAAGTACCCAATAGGTCCAAGCCCAAACCAATTCAATTAATTAACCCAACATATATATAAATAATACCTTGGAGAATTAACGAGCATTACAATTCTCCCCCACTTGAATCAGACTTTGTCCTCGAAGTCTGTCGACTCGAACAACTCGGGGTAATGCTCCCTCAATTCCTCATCTGGCTCCCAAGTCTACTCTGACCCATTGTCGTGTATCCACTGCACCTTCACCAACTGTACAACCTTGTTCCTTAAGGTTTTCGTCTTCCGATCCAAAATCGCTATTGGGCTCTCAACGTAGTTCAGGCAGTCGTCCACTTGAATATCCTCTAAAGGCACAACTATGGAATCATCTACTAAACACTTCTACAGTTGGGAGACATGAAAAGTATTGTGGATATGACTAAGCTCAACTGGAACCCTCATGCAAGCTTTAAGGAGTTATTATGGCCTTTAAGCCCTAAAATGCCATGCATGGAAGAAAAGGCAGAGACTTTACATGAGCAAATGATATCTAAGGCCTGGATCTATGTTAGTACGCCTTAGTTTGGAATACTATGGCTTTTGGACAAGAATCTATGTCTTAAGGAGTTAGGGTTTGAGCTTAACCCTTGTAAGAAAGGTATTAATGGGTAAAGTTGGAAACTTTACCCCTCTAGTAGTGTTTCCATAGTGTATAAGGAGTTTGGAGTGTAGATCTAAAGTGTAGAGGGCTTAATCTGTTAAGATGGACCAAACTGGCTGAGGGACTCGGCGAGTCCAGGGAGGGACTCGACAAGTCTAAGAGAGTTGTCCTGTTTCTGTTCATGATAGAACTTGACAAGTCTGAGCATTTACTCGATGATTTGGATTGAGATTTTAGGATCCTGATTTATGGAACTCGGTGAGTTGAGTCAACTCAGAGCGTTGACTTTGACTTTGACCTAGTTTGACTTTTGAGGGCATTTTGGGACTAAGTGTCATTTTCATACAGATAGCTCAGGGAGCCAAAGGAATAGTAGTTCGGAGAATTTCAAATTAGCAGCCAGAGAAGTATTAGTAGGGCGTCAGCTTGTGAAGTGAGTTTTCTCCAGTAGGAACGGGTCGAAGGCACCAATGTAGGCCCATTTATGTATGTTAGTGTATACCGGATTCAGATCCGATGCCGGGTGTAACATCCCAAAAATACGAGCCAAAAATTTCATTTTTAAAATCATGTAATTAGTAAAACGTTAGTAATAAAACATACACCGATCATATCATTCATAAAATTGTGCGTGTCTGGAAATCAGTTTATAAAAAAAAACATAACAACGTCAGAGTACAATCCCCAGGAATATCTCATAGTGCGGAATGCAAAGCGTGTGTGTGATGGGCCGCTACCACGCCAGCTCTTTCCCCTTCGAAGAAGAGGTACCTGAAACCAAAACTGAAAACTGTAAGCACAAAGCTTAGTGAGTTCCCCCAACATACCACATACCAAACAATTACATAACATACATATATTGTCAGCCATATCTGGTGCCCGACCTGCCCCTTCGGTCCTCTCGACCGGATACTGTCTAGGATATCTGGGAGCTAGCCTCCCTTTCGGTCCTCTCGACCGGATACTGACTAGCATATCTGGGTGTTGGTCTCCCCTTCGGTCCTCTCGACCGGATACAGGGGACTATTTCATCCCCCTACTACTATCACATAACACATACATCTCATAATCTATCTAGCATGACTGGGTATGACCGCCCCTTCGGCCCTATAGACCGGTATACTGGGGACTATCTCCCCTTACTATCACTAGCACATATCATCATATCATACCAACACATTAGCATATCACAGGTAGTAGCAATCCTAGATGAATATCACAGAGACAAACATCTATCATACAATCCTACTGGTGGGCCGACATTGTGGCCGTAGACCCACCGCTACTGGAAGGTAACTCACCTCATAGCTGCTGATCTGTGTGGGAACGGTCTGTCTGTTGCTGCTGCTCCGGAAATCCTTCGGCTGCAATTCCCACCAAACACTTAGTCAAATACTGCTAACCGACCTCAAGGTAAACTAGCCATTTACCCTTAACCAAACCATGAGTGTAGTCTCGCACCACTGGAAGCTCCTCCAGGAATACATCAGTGTAGTCTCGCACCACTGGAACCTCGCCCACCGTCGCCTTACCCGTCTCCTGGGCATCCAAAACATACGCGACATATCACGCGCAACCTTGCTGAAGGTAGCGCCTAGCTCTCGCTGCTGAATATAATGTAGGTCCACACTGCGGCCCCTCACTGTGGATCACCAACTCTCCCCCACTTGGGGTCCTGATCCGCACTAACTGCTATGTGCAATCTATCACCACCCCATTAGGGCTCAACCAATCCATGCCTATAATCACCTTGTTCCCCCGCAAAGGGATAGGAACCAAATCCACCAAATAGTGCTCCTCAAATAACCTTAGGACACAATCCCTGAATACTGGTGATGCACGCACCGATCGATCATCGGCAATCTCTACCTCTAAAGGGAAATCCAACATGCCCGAAGACTCAGTAAACCTCTTGCTAAGCGCAAGGGAAACAAATGATCGGGTGCACCCGAGTCAAACAACACCGGAACAGGAATATCGTTCACATGGAATGATCCTAAAGCATATACATAGAGCACATATCAATATTATAACATCACAAAAATAAAGTAGAGGGAAAGAATCATACCCGTCACCACATCAGGTGCGGCACGTGCCTCCTCTGTCGTCAGCGGGAATGCCCGGCTCCTCACCACTGGAGCCTCTGCCTTGCCCTGCCGGCCATCTGTAATCCGCATGGTAGCTGGAGTCGGCGCCTTAACCGGCGCTGATGCTATCAACTGGGGGCAATTGGCCTTCTTGTGGCCCCTCTGGTTGCAGTGAAAACACAGCAACTCCAATGTTTGAATCACATGTGTGGGGCAATACAATACCTGCTGAAGTTCCCTAACTTGCCACACTTTTAGCAGCCTGACGATCCCAACTTGCACGCTCCCTCGTGCATCTTGCCGCATTTCCTGCAGCAACCCCACCCCTGTTGGCCTTTCGGCCCCGCATCTGATCCCTTGGGCTTCTTCCCCGAAGCCCCCATAACATGCCCCTCCTCCGCCTTCCTCTTCCGAATGTGCTCCAGATCTATCTCCCTCTCCCTTGCCCTGGCAATCATAGAGTCCAGGGTAGGGCAAGCTGTAAAATTGACATGCTCCCGAATATCAGCTCATAGCATGTCATGATAGCGGGCCCTCCTCATATCCTCATCACCCGCGTACTGGGGCACCAGCAACGCCCTCTCCCGGAACTTGGCGGTGATCTCCGCCACAGTCTCCGTTGTCTCATATCTAGGAACTCCCTGGCCAACTGCTGAAGCTTGACAGCCAGCGCAAACTCTACCCTGAACCTGGTCACGAAGTCCGACCAGGTCATAGCCTCGATAGTCGAGGCTCCCAACGAGTCACCAACGGACTCCCACCAATCCCTAGATCGATCCCTCAAACATCTTGCTGCATATCTCCTATCTGGGTGCTGGTCTCCCCTTCGGTCCTCTCTACCAGATGCTGGGGACTATTTCATCCCCCTACTACTACCACACAACACATACATCTCATAATCTATCTAGCATGATTGGGCATGACCGCCCCTTCGGCCCTATCAACCGGTATACTGGGGACTATCTCCCCCTACTGTCACTAGCACATATCATCATATCATACCAGCACATTAGCATATCATAGGTAGTAGCAATCCTAGATGAATATCACAGAGACAAACATCTATCATACAATCCTACTGGTGGGCCGGCATTGTGGCCGTAGAACCACCGTTACTGGAAGGTAACTTACCTCGTAGCTGCTGATCTGTGTGGGAACGGTCTGTCTGCTGCTGCTGCTCCGGAAATCCTTCGGCTGCAATTCCCACCAAACACTTAGTCAAATACTGCTAACCGACCTCAGGGTAAACTGACCTTTTACCCTTAACCAAACCATGAGTCAAAGTCAAAGTCAACTTCCAGTTTATCCGATTCGCCGAGTTGGCTTGTCAACTCACCGAGTCCCTATCCCTTTGTCTGACCACTATCCCGTCTCTAGTCATCGAGTTTGGGATTGACTCGATGAGTTTTCCTTCTAAGCTGATAACCAAACGTCCTTCATTCTACTCACCGAGTTGTATGAACAACTCGTCGAGTTCTCCTTCATCTAAAGAACACTCTATGCTAAGACTCGCCGAGTTGTATGAACAACTCGCCGAGTCCGTTCTTGAGGCAAGAAGAATGCCTTGAACTCGCCGAGTCATGGCATTGACTCGCCGAGTTACTACATGAGTGAGTCTGGTTTCCAACCCACTGAGTCACACCCTGTGACTCACTACTCCAACCCGCAAACACGAAAAATGGGAAAACTTGGGGTCTCGCAACTCGACTCGCCGAGTCAGATGAACAACTCGCCGAGTCTGCCACATGCAAATACTATACACGCGATTCTGCTTGAATCCAGCCCATGCCATTCATAGATCTGGGTTTCTAGGGCTTGGTTTACACGTAAAGTTTCCAACTTTACGTGTAAATAAACACCCATGAGGGTTTTAGGGCTCAAAATGCACCAAAAGAGTAGATCTAGGGCTTTCATGCACTATGGCTCCATAAAGGCAGTAGACCCAAGCTCCTGGAGCTCAATCACGCCTAGATCTAGAGGCTAAACAACTTATTATCAACTCTAATACACAAACAAGCTTGGGAAAGGCTCAAGAAGGACTTTGATGGAGCTACAAGGGATAATGAGCATGAAAACAGAGGGAAACTGAGTTATACCTCAAGGAAATCACTGAAATAACACCAAGATGTTTGGCCTCCTTCTTCTCTTCTTGATCTACTCTCCTTTTCTCTCAAAATCTTCAAGAAAACATACCAAAGCACTTCAATCTCACAAGGAACAAGGGTTGGACGATATAGGGAGCTCTGAGGGTGAAGGGGCGAGCTTGGGGCGGATCAGAGGGCCTAAATAGGGTGCAAGCTCTTGAAATTTAGGGTTTCATCAAACAGTGGGGACTCGTTGAGTCAAGAATATGGACTCGCCGAGTCGCCAACTTAAACGTGTTCCAGATCCCGACTCTACTCGGCGAGTCAGGCCTACAACTCGCCGAGTCCAAGGCTAAAATGAAAAACACTAAGATAAGTTTTACGTACCAGGAACCAGGTGCTACATCGGGGTTATCAAGATGTACTTTATATGTTCTAGATTTCGGTCTGATATCGGGCTAGGCCCGAGGAAGGTTTATATGTATGTTACCGAACTATGGTTCGATGTCGGGTGGTACCCGAGGAAGGAATGCATGCTTTGTTATACTTGTTGTCTTTGTGATACTTGTATGTGCCTGGTAGGGAGATGAGTGTGGGCGAGAGCTCGTATCTCATCACTAGTTGAGTATGGGCGGGGTTCCATATCTCATCAGTAGCAAAGTAGGGGCGGGGCCCAAGATAGGCGAGACCTTGAGACTAGTAGTTATAGTGATGTGTTTGCTTGTTATGTACTATCTTGATTATGATTATATGTTTGCATGTGTATAGAAGGGATGTCGGATTCGTCCGATGTAGCGGGCTAGGCCTAATGTTTGCAGTATGTGTTTATCTGTATGGTATGTGGTAGTTTGGGGAGACTCACTAAGCTTCGTGCT
The DNA here is from genome assembly GCF_052625555.1 of Lactuca saligna. NCBI lineage: Eukaryota > Viridiplantae > Streptophyta > Magnoliopsida > Asterales > Asteraceae > Lactuca > Lactuca saligna. Next base: position 121,757,688 of record NC_136423.1, on the reverse strand, counting down.
TACAGTTTTCTGTTTTGGTTTTAGGTACTTCCAGTTGCAAAAAGAAGAGCTCGGGATGACAGCATTGCACACACCAAGATATTTTAGCTTGGGATGTTTACTATGATATTTTGATATAGTGATTGATATGATGTTTTGAAATATTTTCACTTATGTTTTCATGAGATGATTTGGATTATTATGGTTTATTTATGATTTAAACATGGTTTTTTTGGACCATATTTTGGGGATGTTTCATGCACCCTAAAGCCGGTCAAATAAATCATCAATCCTCGGAAATCGATAACGGTTCTTCACTATTACCTTATTCAACTCCCGATAATCTATACACATTCGGTGTGACCCATCCTTCTTCTTCACAAACAGAATCGGGGCTCCCCATGGCGAACTGTTCGGCCTGGTAAATCCCTTATCTAACAGCTCCTGCAGCTATGTAGACAACTTCTGCATCTTGGGAGGAGCCAACCGATATGGTGCCTTGGCTATCGTAGACACACCAGGATCCAGGTCAATCCTGAACTCTACCTGCCTCTCCAGAGGCACCCCAGGAAAATCCTCTGGGAACACGCCCGGGTGCTCCCGTATGATTAGTACATCATCCACGGTCGCCTTACCCTTATCTTGGGTATCCATGATATAGGCGACATAACCTGCACAACACTGTTGTAGGTAGCATCTTGCCCTCGTTGTTGAGTACAAAGTCGGTCTACACTGCGACCTTTCGCCCTGAATCACCAATCCTCCCCCACTTGGTGTCTGAACTTGCACTAGCTGTTGCTCTCAGTCGATCACTGCCCGATTGGGGCTCAACCACTCCATACCCATGATAACCTTATTCCCTTACAAGGGAATAGGGACTAAATCCATAGAATACTGCTCGTTGTTCATCCCCGGTGAACCCTCGCGACCCGAACGGTCCTATCATTTACAATGTCTACATCAAGGGGAAAGTCCAACACCCCGAGAGCTCCTACAAATCACTTGCTAAGCATGAGAGATACAAAAGATCGGGTAGCCCCCGAATCGAATAATACTAGAGCAGATATATTGTTCAGTAAGAACGATCCTATAACGAAACACATAAACATAAAGGACAAATCAATGTAGATAAAGAGATAAGGAGAAGATACATACCCGTCACAACATCGGGGTAGCACGTGCCTCCTCTGCTGTCAGTTGGAAGGCCCTTCTCTTCTCCACAGGCGCCTTCGTCCGGCCCTGACGGCCATCAGTAAGCCTCAATGTAGTAGGAGTGGGTGCCACCGTCTATCCTGCTACTGCTAAACTCGGGTACCGGGACCTCTTGTGGCCCCTTTAATTGCACTAGAAGCAAATAAGATAAGATACTATGGTGGTGGTCGTAGCAGTACAATTCCTACTAACATGACTAGTTCGGTCGCCCTTAAAGCAGCCCGAACTACCCGCCCTGCACGTCCCCTCGTGCATATTGCCACACTTGCCACAGCGGCCGAGACCCTACTGGCTCCTCGATCTGTGATCCGATACCTTGGGCTTTTTGCTCAAATTCCCTGTCTGAACCCTATCTGGTTTCCTCTTCCTCTTCATCTCCAAATCCAGCTCCCTCTCCCGAGCCCTCTTTATCATATCCTCCAGCATCTTGCAACTGGATCGGCTAACAAACTATCGAATATCGCTCCTCAACATCTCATGGTACCGGGTCTTCTTCATCTCCTCATCCGCCACATACTGCGGAACAAGAAGGGCCCTCTCCCTGAACATGGCGGTGATTTCGGCCACCATCTCAGTAGTCTGCTGGAGGTCCCGGGACTCCTGTATCAGCTGTTTCACCTTAATCACTGGTGCAAACTCTGCCCTGAACCTGGTTGAAAACCCTATTTACTCACCAGGTTTCCCAACCTGATCCACTCAGTTTATATGAATCATCGGTATCGATACGAAGGCACATTACATTGGGAGATTAAAGGAGATGTAAATCACTAGTGTAAATGAATGTATGGTCTGTTTATGCTTATGTTTCTGTATTGATGATGATATCCCAAAGTTTTTATATAAACAAAATACATTTATTCGGAAATGCTTTGATAATATATTTAATATGTTTGAGTAAATTACACGAATCGTCACTCGTGCAGGTAAGAAAATGCACGTTCGGTCCCTATTTTCAAAAATTAACTCGGACCGTCCCTCGATACTTTCAAAATTACACGCTTCATCCATGAAACACAATTTTGTTGAGAACTTAGTTCGTTCCACATTTGAAATGACTATAATACCCTTATGTTTTTATTTTCAATTAGTTTGATTTATATTATGATTTTCAATTAGAAAAAATAAAACCCCCTAACCTTCACTTTCCCCAACCTATCCACCATTTTTTAACTGTTAACGTAAGCCCACACACACATTCATAAGAAGGAAACAGGAGATCATCAACTTGTCGATGACCGGGCATCATCATCGTCTCTACCCTCCGGTGGTGGTGGTTTTGACTGGGTTTTCAGGGGGAACTCTAGAAGTACCCTAACTCCCCTTCTCGTTTCTCCACCTTCATTTGAGAAGGCGATCGGTCTGGTCATCATCATCACCATCGCCTCCAAGCCACCACCATCCTCCCTGCAATCCACTGACTTCATTTGTGGGTTTTAGGCGAGGGTTAGGTTTTCCAAGCCACCATCGTCCAATCCACCGCCGCAAGCCACTAACTACTCCATCACATGTGAACACTACCATTACCACTAAACTCCACCATCACCATGTTTGAACCTGTCACAGATGGCCACTCCTTCTAGTGAATCTCTCACCCATTGTCGTCTCAAGCCCACTCTTTCACACCCTCACTCATAGTTCTACTCAATTTATTCACAATCATCAGTCGATTTATGCAAGTGGGTTTTCATATTTTACGGGATAGGTTTTTCAGTTTGAAGTAATTTGATTTTAAGGTTTGGGGTTTTAGATTTCTGGTCGATTTTGAGATTTCTTGTTTTTTAGGTTTCAACTATTGGCTTTCAGATTTGATTTGGTTGTTAGAAGTAGGCTGGTGGCAGGAGGTGGCTGGTGGCCAAACATGATATTGTTGACCAACATTTTCCGGTGACCTAGTTGAAGGGAGGGTTTAGGGCCACTTCTTTTTTAAAAGGAAATAATAATATTTTTATAACAAAAAATTAAGAAATAATTAAGAAGTAACAAATAAATAGAAAATAAAACAAAAAAGAAATAAATAAATAAGGGCAAAATGGTCTTTTTTATGTTTGGAAGGATGAAGCGTATAAATTTTAAACTAACGAGGGACAATCCGAGTTAATTTTTCAAAATAGGGATTGAACTTGCATTTTGACACCTGCACGAGGGACGATTCGTGTAATTTTAAAAGGAATATATTGATTTTCAAATAAATATAAATAAAAATTTTAAAATGATTGTGGTTTAAGGAAACATATTTTATTGCAAAATAAATGTGTTTATTTTCCCTTTCCACCGATACATCCAATTGTTTTGTGGCAAAATAAATGTGTTTATCATTCTCAATCTTTTTTTATCAATTAAACCCTCATATCTCTCTCTCTCTCTCTCTCTATATATATATATATATATATATATATATATATATATATATATATATATATATATATATATATATAATATAAAATAATATTTAAAAAAATAATACAACAAACTAACAAACTAAAAGGGAAAAATGTAAAAATATAATACCTTGAATCAGTAAAATGGATCAAAGTAAAAGGGAAATAAATAAAAATACAAGACATACAATTTAAATTGGTAACATAGATTTAAATGTCTACAATAGTCATTTCATCTCAAACTGGGTCATCACACAATAATGTACCCCTTCTAATACTCTACCCTATAAAATATATTATTTAGTTATATGTTGTGAGTAATAATAATACCATTTCTTATACCTACTACTAATAACTATAGTTTGAAATACTCATCACTATATTATTCTTATTTATTTATTATTAAAATAAAAAAAATAATCAATTAAAATATGGAAAGAGATCGAAAAAAATTGGAAGCGAAACAAATTGATTGGATGTGGTGGTCTATATTGCCCTCTACAATTGACTACAAATGCTTCACTACTAACCTTGTTCACATTTATATAAATATTTTATTAAAAAATGAGAATATATATAAATAGTTATCATTCGGAAATACATAATTAATTAGGTAATAAATCAAAATGTTAGTTCACATCAAATCAGTTTAATACCAAAAAAAAAAAAAAAAAAAAAAAAAAAAAAAAAAAAAAAAAACCGAGAAAAAGAGAAATATAGATGAGCAATATCCTTTCTTTCATGCATGTTTCTTTCGGTTTAAACCTAAAAGTAGAGTTGGTCCTGAGGAATTAAATATTCTTAAAAGCTTAAGACAAACCAGAAAAAACAATCCTTACCGTTATTATAAGTTTTTATTTTTAAATAAAAATATATAATAAAAACAATTGGACCCTATGCAGCTGTCCACGGCCCCACCTCAACGCCCCATGCCGAAAAGGAGGTGTAGAATTTTCTTTTAGAACTTCTTGCTTAATGTGCTTGTCTTTTACTTCCAAGTGCATCCAATGCATCATTATAATCTGTTTGTAGTAATAACGCTCACATCTTGACTTGCCATAATGAGAAACGGGTATCTCAATCTAGCAGTAGATCATAATTCATAGATGCCATTGTCGAATATCGCCTTAACAAGTTAAACTGAAAAGTAACCTTATAGATGTAGAAGAAGTTGATTTTAAACCATTGTAGATCTAAGTCAAAAAATCGATTGATATAAACCTTTGCACGTTCAAAACAATCCAAAGGAACTTCACCATGTTTCAACAGCACATCACATCTACATCACATCTCTAGTACTAAGATAACTATTTTCAATTTATAAAATTAGTTTATTTAAATTTCAGTTTATTGCAGCAGTCTGCACATGTTAAAAAACAAACATATTTCTTATTAAAAGTTGCAGCCGTTTGTTCCACCTCTTCTGCTACATAGGATTGCAGAGGTGATCTGCAGACTTTAAGAATTTTCGCTTCGAAAAAACAAATAACACCTAAATAACCAATAGCTTAAAGCACAAAAACATATAAAACAAGGAGTGAGCAAACAAACACACAATTCAGTTCGGTTCACTTTAACAACATTTAAAACAACAAATAATTTGGTTGAAAAACATCCATGACTAAAACATGATCATATAAAATTTATAAACCCATTACAACAACTATTTAGCACGTTTACCATAAATGTTGGATTCAAAACAATACACCAAAAATTTTGTACATTTTAACTTTAAACCAGTCACTACCCAATAAAACAATAAAAAACCACAACAATATTTTCTCAAAAAACAATCTTCCCAAACCAATCTTCTTCAATATTCAAGAACTACCGACGATATCTCAAGCAACGGCTCCAAAGCACTTGGATCAAACTTCCTAGCAAATAAATAACACACATCCGTTGTCCCCTTATTATACACACAATTCTTCCCACTCTTCCTCAAACTTTCCAAAACACCCTTGGTAATATTTCCGCCCTCAAAGATCACGGGATGCGGGCCCCCCACCGACCAATCAACATACGTCACCGTTCTATCCGAATTAAGCTCCCCATAAAACATATGCACAAAAGTCGGCATATAATGTTCATCGGGGTAACAATCATCCGTACAATACTTTTTAAATAAATCATAATATTTTGAATCCGATATTATTTTAATCGCAAGTGCCCGATGCATTTCAAACCATTGTGACCCTTTTCGCCAGTCGCGGATCCGGATCTCGGGTTTCATATAGGTGTTGTAACGGCCCCGCCCGTATCGTGACGGGTCATCGTAGGAATCGAGGTAGCTATAGATGGATTTTGTTAGGTATTTGTAGATTTTTTGGAAGTTGTAAATTGGAATGCAACTTTCGGATAAGAGAATGAATCTTTCGTTTGAGAAGTCGAGCAGTGCGTTGGATAAAAGCCGGCGTTCCGCGTCGACTAAAGATACGGTTCCCCATTCGACCACCTAGAAATGGAAAAAAGAATAAACGGTTAGATGTCTGTTATTGTTGTGTCAGTATTAGTGTCACGTCAGCTTTTGCAATTATCCTGGACTGATAGTACAATGCAGAGAATCTTTCGAAAGTGGTCCCCGTCGACACGTTATCGACTAATTTATAACTTTTTAAGATATATGTTGGTTAAATATTCAATAAAATATTAACATGAATATGATGATTGATATATTTATTAATAGGTGATTAATAAAATATAAAATAATTTAATAATAATTTAATTTAATTTAATTTATTAAATATTAAGATAGTTTAGATTTTACAAAGCATGATGTAATTTTTACTAGTGTTTTTGTTTCAATTCCTTTTATTAGGTCATAGTAGGTCCTGCTTACCTATTTAGCTTTCTCAGGATTCCTATACCTATATTTTATTTAATGTATTTTAAAGTAATACTATTATATCTCTATTAATTTGTTTTATAATATAGAAAGTTAGTTAAATAAATATTAATAAATTATAAAATCACATATTTTTAATATATAAATATATTTGTTTAATAATAAATTAATGTAACAAATAAATATAATAATAAAATAATCACTGATAATTATTTTTAGTTAATAATTAAATGGTTTAAATATATTTATATTTCATTAGATAAATAATTTGGAAGGCTTCTTGCAAGCTGATGTAGATCTCTAACAGGTTATTTAAGCAACAATGTTCCACTTTTTTTCCAAATTAATGAAACCATGTTTTGGTCCTAGAATGAAATGTTGTTACATTTTTCTTTTAAAAACCACTTTGTTGCATAAACTGAAAAAAAAAATGTTGTTGCATAAACAAGCAATGAAACAATTAACCCAAAATTAGAAAAGGAAATATGCTTTAAATAAAACATAACATTTAGGTAAAGTGTATCCAAGATAACCATAAGAGAGAATTTTGTTTGGAAAATTCCAATGCCTAATGATCTCAATTTTGTCTACGAATTTCTATTCTTTATCGATTTTGAGAAGCAAATCGAAAGGGGATAAATGCAAAAGATACCAATGTATTTCCATCTATTTGTTGATTATAGAATCATGCCTTCATTTCTTTCTATAACATCAATGTACTTCCGATTTTTTTGTTATTAAGGCATTGTCCTTTGAAAATTCTATCCAGTTATAACATTTTACTTACTATTTTTGTTTTTTGTTTTTTCATATCCCAACATTATGACAATATAACTGATTACTTATCACTACACATCATAACAAGATTGAAGCAACAAAGTTATACCTGACTAGGAATCTGCCGATTGTAGAACACCGAAGAATTTGAAACACCAAGATCAAACTCAGGACTTGTATGAACATAAATCGAATACTTTCTCACATCTTGACCCTTAAAAAACCTCTCCCACAATGGAATAAATGGAAGAGGTCCTCTTGTCAAGAACATAAAAGCTAGCTTAGGCATTCTATCGAACGGATAGTGTGCTTTGTCAGGCACCAATGAAGCTCTCCAAAAAAGCTCCTCATCTGTCATATTATGGTTCAAATTCTTTTGCGATAGAAAGCTTTTCATACTCAAACACTCGTCTTTCACACAATTAGTCACAATATCAGTAGAAGTTGTACACTTCTGATCGTAAGTAGTTTGTGTGATGCTAGAAGTAGAAGGAGAATTAGGGGGTATAGATTCACGACCCCGATTAAGATTATAGGGCTGTGAAGTGAAATATCTATCGACATGTGAACTTGAAGCTAAACCGATCACAATCCCAATCACAAAAACTATAAGAAAGCATAAAGGTTTCGTTACCCCCGCTGATAAATCTTTAGATAGTTCATCTCTTTCGGTTCTTGCCCTCATCTTATTCTTCAATTTTCCAATAAATCAAATACCTTGTTGTTCATTCAAGAACTACGGAAACAAATCGAATGTATGTACTAAAGGAAGTTACTTGAGTAGAAGCTCACAAGGTTCGCAAATCGCACTTGAATTTCCATTTTTGCTCATCCAATCTGTATCTATCTGAAGGAACCCAACATCGAATCATAACTCAGTAGCAGATTAGCAACCAAAACTTCTCACTGTTGATTTTGAGGGACTGAAAAAACTAGGGTTTCAGGGTGACAAGGATAACATAATGAAAATCAAACGAAAGGGAGGAGTTGTTGTGATTGAAGAAGAAAGAACAAAGAAGTAAATGAATCTAATGAGATGTTGATGTGGATTTTGTTGTTGGCGTCGGAGTAAACTAAGATGATGGTGAAAGGGAGGAGTTGAGTTGTGTGTGTGTCTTGGAGCGATGGTTGAGGCGGCAATGTGTTAGAGACAAAGTGCAATAAGAAACGGCATTTTTGAGGTTACATGTCCACTGCCACATCAATTCTACTTTTCAAATATTTTTAATTTTATTTTTTTAAAAAAATGTATTTTTTGACTACTAAGCATATCGGCATATCATTATGCCAAAAACTTTTAATTAAATTATAATATTTAGATCCATCTTATTAAAAATTAGAAAAGACTACTTGATCGGTCGGAACATAACTTTTAGGTGAAAAGGTATTTTGAAATTCATATAAATTGTTTTTGAGTACTATGAAATATTGAAAATATTTCCGATTGCCAACAATTAAAATAAGATTATAAAAGACTCACGTAATATGACACCTGTTATACATGTTATATCAGAAATAACAGATCTCATTTCAATTTTACATTTTAATTCAAGTTTTAAAGTTTATTATAAATTTAAATTTTGTTAAGCTCCAAACCTTTCTAGTTTAAAATTTTACATTAAATTTTTTTATATATAAATTTGTTTTTACAGTGTTTTTACAACTTTTTAAAAATCTTTTTAAGTCTTTTTATAAATACTTTTTTGACAACTTTTTCATTAAAAAGTTTTAAACTTGTTTATAATATATATATATATATATATATATATATATATATATATATATATATATATATATATATATATATATATATATATATATATATATATATATTCGTACAAATATTTTTCATACAAGTGTATTTATAATGTTTTAAACTTGTTTTATATTTTATTAAAAATTTGTATTTTCATACACCTATTTTTATTTATCTTTTTAATTTGTATGCAAGTGTTTTTTTTATAACATTTTGAAATACTTTTATTTTAAAAAAAGGAAAATCTCCAATAAAGTCCTAAAATTTTAGTCCGGTTTATGTTTTAGTCATAAACTAATTTTTGTTTACGAAAAAGTTTCAAAAACCGGCAAAAGTTTGCATTTTGACCCTTTTTTACTGGTTGGAACCGGTAACAAATTAATTTAGGACTATTTCATAAATTGACCCAAAATATTGAGACTTTTTTGCAAAAACAAAAAATATTAGGGTTTTTCTGCAAACAAAAACCTTATTATTATATTAAAAATATAAATAAGTATACTATTTTTTAAATTTGTTACTATTAATATTATTAATAATACATATAAATACATTTAAATTAAAATAATATTAAAGACATTTTATAAAGGTGAAGGTTGAGAGGATGGTAATGTTTTAAGCTTTGTAATCATGAATGTCTGTTTGTATATTCTAACTTTGTATATGGTCATTTTACATTTGTTATTATTGTTTTTAATTCAGAATATTAACATTTAACAATTTAAAAGAAGCTACTGATTTTTCAAATTGCTTACAAATAGTGAGCATGTGATATGCGTGTATGTCTTGTGTGTAAGTATTTTTGAATTACCAACATGTGTGTTGCTCTTTTTCATTACTTTATCCTTGTGGTTTTTTGGAAACATAGCAGATATAGTGTGATAAAGCAAAATAAATCATATTACTTTCTATTAAATAAGATATTTTAATTAATATTTTTGAATTTTGATATGGGCCACCAATGTAAATATTTATTGTGGGTCTGTTGGATTTGAAAAGAAATCATTCTACCTTAAGAAATTTTATATACAAAGTGAGAAATCCTTTTATCTTAAACTATTTATACATAATTTTATAAATAGACAACTTCTTTTAAATTGTTAAGTGTTAATATTTTGAATTGAAAACAATAATAAGAAATGTGAAATAATCATATACAAAGTGATGACATACAAGCAGTGATTTCAATACTTAAAGCATTACCATCACCACCACCTTCACCTTTAAATAATTTCTTTAATATATTTTTATTTAAGTGTATTTATATGTATTATTAAAAATATTAATAATAATGAATTTAAAAATTAGTATACTTGTTAATAATAATAATAATAATAATAATAATAATAATAATAATAATAATAATAATAATAAGGTTTTTGTTTGCAGAAAAATCCTAATATTTTTTTTGCAGAAAAAATCCCAATATTTTAGGTCATTGTGTGAAATGGTCCCAATATTTTAGGTTAATTTATGAAATAGTCCCAAGTTAATTTGGTGCCAGTTCCAACCGGTCAAAAGGGGTCAAAATGCATACTTTTCCCGGTTTTTAGGACTTTTTCGTAAACAAAAATTAGTTTAGAACTAAAACGTAACTCGGACCAAAATTTTAGGACTTTATTGGAGATTTCCCTTAAAAAAACATATAATACTTAATAAGTTCCCTCAACATGAGACAAAGCTTCATGCTTACAGCGAATGATTAGTTGGTATGTGAAAGTTGGCCCAAAAACCCTCCATAGAAAAATTCTCTTCCAAAAAAAACATTCCATACTTAATAAGTTGTATTAAAAAAGGCCGTAAAACATGTTGAGGTGTTATACAAATTAAAATGTAAAATTAAAATGTGACATGTTATACCTTATGTATTAGGTGTAATCTTAAAAGATAGATTAAACTGCACAAATGGTCTTTGTGGTTAGCCGAAAATTGCCACTTTGGTCCAAAAAGTTTTGGACCAGCACCAGAGGTCCAAAGTTTTCATTTTGTTGCGGGTTTGGTCCAATTTCCTTTAAACTTTTTCATAATGATAATTTTGCCCTTACTTTTATATTTTTTAGTTTTAATTTATTTAAATATTTTTCTGAAATAAAATTTGTCTTTTCTACTTGATTTTTATATTTTTTTTTTAAAAAATAAAAATAAATAAATAAAATATGCAATCTCTCTTCTCTCTCTCTCTCTCTCTCTCTCTCTCTCTCTCTTCAGCTAACATGAACACCGGAAAGTCTGAACACTACCATCAGAAAAGATAAATGCCACAATCGAAAATGATGAACGTCACCACCACCACGACAGGTCAAAACATCTACCCAATATGACCACTGTAAGTCAACATCACCACCATATCCTTGAAAACGTCATATCTGAAAAGTATAATCGGAAACCACCACTACCGTTACCATTTCTGTGGCGACTCCGACAAAAGGGTTCTAACCCATTTTTCCACCACCCATTTAGCCGGACGACCACCATCGATGGCACCCATTTTTCCACCACCTGGTAACTTAAAAACACGACAAATCTTATCTGCAACTTGAAGAAGGGAGGCCCAACGCCATCTTCCTCATCAAATATTAGGTCTCCGCCGCCTTCGTTTCTCTACATCTTCGGCGCTTCGTCGTTCCTCAAATCTGAAAGCCTCCACCAACCATCGACAGGAAAACCCTCATATATGATAGCCTCTACCGCTATTTGGGAATCCTAACCCTAGCGCTGTCAAATCTGAACCAAGAGGAACGATATAGCGAAGTAGAGACCCTAAACGGACGATTGGAGTAGTATCGCTAGCATTTTGAATCGTCGTCGAAGAAGGATAGAGATGAAGAGAAAAGAAGGCATAGAAATGGGTGACATCGGTATGTGTTCAATGGGGGTGAGTTTGAATAGGCCTCCATCGTCTTTCTAGATTCGATGAGAATGTGTTACACCAAACGATAATGACAATAGAATGGTGATGCTCCGCCGAAATCAAAGTCGATGGTTTCGTCGGAGTCGGAGTCGTTGGCGGTGCTGAAGAGATGTCACAGGTCTGGAGCTTCAGAGTGAATTGAGGTGAAAGAAGAGATGGTGGTGCTCCAGACAGTAGGTTATACACGGTGGTGGCCTCCGAAACCCTCAGTCGCCGGAACACTCAATCACCGGAAGCCTATGTCACCGATGATTGTATTTTCATTTTCAAAAAGTTTGAATGAGGAAGATGGATTTGTGGAGAGAGAGAGAGAGAGAGAGAGAGAGAGATGGATTTGTGTATTTATTTTTTATTTTTATTTTATTCAGAAAACATTAAAATAATTAGAAAAAAATGAAAAAATAGAATATCAAGGGCAAAATCATCAATATAAAAAAGTTCAAAACAAATTGGACCAAATTCGCAATAAAATGAAAACTTTGGACTTCTGGTGCTAGTCCAAAACTTTTTGGACAAAAGTGGTAATTTTCGGCTAACCACAGGGACCATTTATGCAGTTTTGTCTAAAATATATTAAACTTGATGTGAAATGCCTTTGTAAATTGTTTGCAGGGTTATATTTTATATTTTGATTTTTTTTTAAATCTAAAACTTTTATTTAAAAAAAAGACTTAATTTTTATGTTTCACTTGTTATTTGAGACCCTAAGAGGTCATAAATTGATTTTTATTTTTTTTCATAAAAGACCATGCATTTTATATATATTTTTTCATTTTATACCTAAATTTTTCTTTAAAAAAAAAAAAAAGAAAACAATGTTAATATTTTTTTTGTTTCATTAATGGAGTCAGTTACCAACACGTAAACTTATATCCACCTAACTCATATGCGTCACAAGTATCACTCGAATAATCGAATCTAAAACCCTAGATCATGTTTTTGCTTTTTCTTCTTCTTATACATCATAATGGGTCCATTTGAATGATTTTTTCTTCAAGCTAGGAACATAAATGTAACATATGTTTTCACTTATAAAAGTTAATAAATATAAACCTTTGCTTATATAAATCAAAATGAAAATATATTGCTTTATAGCTAAAATGATCAACAAGAAAGTTATAGTAGTCGTCAAGACGAATACAATAATATAAAGAACGTCGAAAAAAAAAAGTTCGTGTAATGAAGATATCATTTTTATAAGTTTTGGAGAATTTATAAAAATTACTGTGGCGCGGTGTTTTAAATGCACCTGACTCCACACGTTAACTTCTAGCCGACGAACAAGAGTTGTGCGGCCTCAGATTTTTCACCTATTAAAGGAGAGTCACCCATCCTCATTTTGTTGCCTCATTCTCTTTCAAAGAGTCTCTCTCCCTCTCCCTCGAGCATTTCGATTACTTATGATTCGACTTCTCATTTTGTAACTTTGTTAGTGAAGCTTTGGAACTTTCGAAAGGATATAAGAAAGATGGCATCGAAGTTCTGCTCGTGGCTATTCAGATTTTGTCAAATCGAGTAATTTACACTTACTCCTATCTATAGTTGCTTATATTCATAGTCATCGTTATGAACCATATAAGATTTAGATTAGTCATTGATTCTAGTTATGTAATGCTCGCACATTCGGGTTAGTGAATTTAAAGATAATAAATGTTAAAAATAACTTTTTGATAGAAAATTATTTAGAGTAAATAATCTTATCCAATTTATATGTGACAAGGATTCCATACATATAAAAAAACGTTGAAATCTGACTTATAACGAAGAAGTTATGACCCGTCGAAGTTTTACGACTAAACTAGCATGACGCCACGTATCATAAAAAGTGAATTTTCGATAAAATACTTTTTAGCCTTAGTGATCTAAACGAAAGTCATATATGTTAAATCGAGAGCGTGCATATAGAGAAAGTCCAAATCTGACTTCGGTAGACGATGTTCTGATTTTTCTAAGATTCTGGATGGCGGTATATAGCCCGAAAATCGAATTTTAGATCGATTGATTTTTAGCCGACACAACCTAAACGAGAATCGAATATCTTGTTAATAGAAGCTCAAATATATAAAGACAGACGAAAACGGACGTCTGATGACAAAGTTATGAATTTTTAACAGACTTTAACTGTCTAATCCTATTAAAATATAACTTTAAAAATAAAATCAAATTAGCTGACAGAGTCTAAACGAAAGTTGTAGATCACGTCGCTACCTACGCGTGGATATAAAAAACGTCAAAAACGAAGCTAATATGCGAAATTTAGTGTAACATCCTGAAATAAGGTATGCATCGATAACCCTAACTTTTATTGCATTTGTCAAAACTAGCCCTTAATTGAGAAAAAGGTGGCAATTGAGTACACGAGGCGTACGCATGTGTACACTCAGCGTACTCATGTACGTATCATGAATGCGGATGCCACCTAGTACGTTGGGCGTACCAGAGGGCACACTTGGTGTACTAGGCTCAAAGTGTAAACCCTAATTGACTTGTGTGTCCCTATTTAAGGAACATGATGGCCTTATTTCCAGCCACCATTTCCAGCCTCCCACTCCCCTCAAACCCTAAATCATGTTTCCATAGCTTGTGTGAGTGTTTGTGGCTTATTGAGTGTTCTTGTGGATTTCTTTTGTGAAGAAGTAGCATTGAAGGATAGGAGATTTGGTGTCCAAGCTCTTGGATTTGAGTTTTTCTGTGGTTGGTGCATCATCCAGAGGTATCAAGCTTGAAGTTTTCTCATTGTTTTGAATAGTTCATGTTTTGGTCCATTTCCATGGTTTTATGTCCCAAGCTTGAAGCTTTATGAGTTTGATGAACTCTAGAGCATAACTCTTGTCCTTTTAGGTGTTTTTAGACGTTTGGGTTCATAAAAATGAGATATTGGTCGTCAAGGTCTCTCTATGTATGAGATATGTGGACCTTTGTGATTAGAGGATTATAGTTTATGAGTTTTAGACTTGTCCAGCTTTGCTAAGGCTTAAAGTCACCAACTTTATGGAGTAATGATCCTTATTCAGCCCAGATATGTAGTGGTAGCAACTATCTTAACGAATTAAGACAAAAAGAGTGAAAAGAGGAAGTATGAGGAGTACGTTGTGCGTACTCCCAACTGATGGGTTTTGAGCATTCTAACACTCTTATGGTGTACATGCAACCTTAGAAACCTTGGATCTATGTTTTCTCTAATATACATGCAAATATGAATTTTCCAAGGTTCTCATTCTAACTAGCATACCATGGGGTACATGTAATATAAAAATTAGTAGAATAACATACCTTTCTTGTTGCTTGGATTCCTAGACACCTTGTGAGCCTAGCACCCCAAATGTGATGCCTCAAATGCTTCACACAACACTACAACTCTTGGAATAACTTGAGAGAAGTACACTTGATCTCAAAATTCGTCTAGCCCTCACTTCTTGTGTCTAAGATGCCGATTTTGCTCCATATGAGGTTCCTTATATAGTGTGTCACATGTAGGGTTACACCATGTAAACCCTAATGTGCATGGCTTTTCATTTCTCCGGTGAGCCATGGGTTTTAACCTCCATGGAGCACCCAATGGGTCCTATCCCAATCTAGTGAATCATGGACCTTAAGCCCACTATATAAGAATGAAAGATTTACATAGTTAATCCCCCATATATTTAGTTAGTCTCTTTTAATCACAAAATTAATTCCAAATTAATTCTTGATCAATACTAATTAAATAATATGATTTCATATAAATATATATTAGAATATATTAACAAATCATAAGTGTCCTTATTCTCATTTTTTCTATCCAATTGTTGAGATGCCATGCAACCCAAATGGACCATGCCAAGCCGGATCAAGTACAGGTATGACTTCAGGATCCGACCAACAATCGTAGCTCTCTCAAAGTCTCGCAAAAATAGGATGAAGCGCCATTTAAGATAAGTGATCATATAATCCTTTGTTCTAGATATCAGTCGGACAAATACATGGAACAATGTCGTACTTATTATCCAACATTTTGTTTCCCAATTTCCGATTTGTTTGACATAGAACTAAATTGAACACATCAATTTTGTTCTGACTGGGCCTAACACATAGGTCAAAACAAAATCATCGAGGGGCCCAGATATCGCTTTTAATCCTCCAAGGATTAAAAGGAACAGATAAACTTCGACTCATATGCCTATACTAACTACTTGTTGAATCATACACAAAAGCACATTTTATAACATCAAGTTACTGATGCATTTTCGTGCAATCAATGCACAACCAACTCATGATCAACAACTAATATCTCTAGGTTTGAAGACTTATATGATATTACCATCTCACGATCACTCAAGACAAATTCCATGAAGTGATACAAGTGAGCGTGTGTTTAATCCAATACTCAGAACTTATGAGCACTCATGAATGTTGTAGCAACTTTTTCTATGTCTAACACCTTAGACATCTACAAGCCCAATTCATGACAATCTTGATTCTTACCTACTTCCAACATATGACTGATTGTGGAGAGTTTAAATAAAGTAATTATTCTAGAAGTCAAAACATGCAAAATTGAACACAATAGTAAACAATTTACACAAGATAGCAACACTTTACTTATAAATAAACAATACTTTTTATTTAATCATCAAATGTCAATTATATTTTACAAGTTTCAGAAATATCTATCTAATCATTAAAACTAATATCATCCTTTAGCCAATGTGCCTCACATGCTGCAAATGCTTAACCCTACACATTCCCTTTGTGAGGGGACCTGCTGGGTTCTCATTTGATGATACCCTATTTTCCATTAGAAGTCCTTCTATCTGATGTCTAATAAAGTGGTATTTTCTGTCGATGTGCCTAGATCTGCCGTGATCCCTTGGTTCCTTAGCTAAGGCAACTGCACTCTCATTATCATAGAAAATATACATAGGCTCCTTAATAGTTGGTACAACTCCAAGGTCTCCAATGAAGTTCTTTATCCATATTGCCTCCTTTACCGCCTCGCTTGCTGCTATGTACTCTGATTCGCAAGTTGAATCAGCTACTGTCTCCTGCTTGGAACTTTTCCAAGTAATTGCTCCTCCATTTAGGGTAAAGAACCAACCCGAATAAGAGCGGAATTTATCCCTATCAGTTTGGAAGCTAGCATCACTATACCCCACTACTCTTAAGTTATCACTCCCACCAAGGGTAAGGACCCAGTCCCTAGTCCTCCGCAGGTACTTGAGAATATTCTTCACCGCAGTCCAGTAAGCCTTGCTCGGATTCCCTTGATATATGTTGACCATGCTCAAAGCAAAGGCCACATCAAGGTGAGTACAAGTCATAGCATATATGATCAGGCCTACAACGGAAGCATATGATACTCAACTCACCTCAGCTATCTCAACCTCTATACTCGGGCTCTGAGTCTTACTCAGTTTGGCATTACTCTGGATTGGTAAGTCACCTTTCTTGGAATCTTGCATGCTGAACCTTTTCAGCACCTTATCCAAGTAGGTACTGTGACTAAGTCTAATTAGTCTCTTACTCTTATCTCTCAATATCCTTATCCCTAGGATATAGGTAGCTTCTCCAAGGTCCTTCATAGTGAAACACTTCCCGATCCAGGATTTAACCTCCTGCAAGGTTAGGATGTAATTCCCTATTAGTAGTATTCCATCTACATACAATACCAAAAACCTAACTATACTCCCACTAGCCTTCACATATACACATGACTCATCCTCGCTCCTCGAAAAACCAAACTCTTTGACTTTCTCATCGAAACAAAGATTCCATATGTGAGATTCTTATTTCAAACCATAGATGGATTTCTCAAGTTTACACACTCTATTAGGGTGCTTTACATCGACAAAACCCTTTGGCTGACTCATGTAAACATCCTCAACCAACTTTCCGTTAAGTAAATCAGTTTTGACATCCATTTGCCATATTTCATAATCATGAAATGCAGTTATGGCTAGCAAAACCCTAATAGACTTAATCTTCGCTACTGTTGAGAAGGTCTCATCATAGTCAACTCTCGGAGTTTGAGTAAATCCCTTCGTAACCAGTCGCGCTTTATAAGTGTGTACATTACTATCGATGTTGTTCTTATTCTTGAAGATCCATTTGCACCCGACCGTCTTACGACCCGGTACATTGTCAACCACGTTCCAAACTTGATTGTCATACATGGACTGAATCTCGTTGTCCGTGGCCTCGTTCCATTTGGCGGACTCAGGGCCTGTCATGGCTTCCTTAAAGTTGTTAGGCTCATCCAAATTTATCAGTGTACTATCACTGATAAATGCATCACCTTCTGCAATAATATGAAAACCATAGTAATGCTCAGGTGGATTCCTAACTCTTGTAGAATGCCTCATAGGTACAGACTCATCAACAGGAGTTTCTTCCTCAGGTTGATTGTTAGGGTTTGAGGTTCCTTCACCGCTTGACTCTTGAAGTTCTTCAAGGTCAATTTGCCTCCCACTGTTTCCTTGGCTTATAAACTCTCTCTCTCGAAAGACCCCTCTCCTTGCCACAAATACCACATTCTCACTGGGTATGTAGAAGAGGTAACCAAAAGAATTATGTGGGTAGCCAATGAAAATACACCTTTCACTACGAGGTTCGATCTTGTCCTGAGTGTCACGTCTCACGAAAGCCTCGCAACCCCAAATCTTGATGTGGTCTAAATTGGGAACTTTCCCAATCCACATATCGTGAGGTGTTTTGGCAACCTTCTTGGTAGGGACTAGATTAAGGATATGGGTGGCAGTCTCTAAGCCATACCCCCATAATGAGATTGGTAATGAAGCTTGACTCATCAGGGAACGAACCATGTCTAACAAGGTTCGATTGCGCTCTCAGCCACACCATTAAGTTGTGGTGTTCTGGGAGGTATCAATTGTTAAAAAAATTCCACATTCCTTAAGATAGTCAAGGAACTATGTACTAAGATACTCTCCTCCTCGATCGGATCAGATCATCTTGATGTTCCTGCCCAACTGATTCTCCATTTCCTGTTTAAACTTTTTGAACTTTTCAAAGGTTTCTGACTTATGCTTGATTAAGTAGATATGACCATATCTACTGTAATCATCAGTAAAAGTCACATAGAAGCGGTTAGCATCCCTTATGGCGGTTTTGAAGGGTCCACACACATCTGTGTGTATGAGTTCTAACAAACCTTCACCCCTAGCACAAGTACCAGTGAAGGGTGAATTTTTCATTTTTCCAAGAAAACAAGACTAGAAACTATCATCTGACTTTAACTCAAATTACTCCAAGACTCCATCCTTCTAGAGTTGGCCTATGCGCTTCTTGTTAACATGTCCAAGATGACAATGCCACAAGGATGCTTTATCCAAACTAGTGGAAGAATTGATATGCAATACATTATTTCCTAACTTATCTACAACCAACACAGTTTCATATACACCATCACAAGGTAATGCTTTAAAATAAAGAACATCATTATAAAAAGCATTAATACCACCACATTCATTATCAAATGAAAAAGTAAACCCTTGTTTGTACAAACCGTGAAAAGAAATAATATTTCTCACCATTTTGGACGAGTAACAACACTTATTAAAATATAATACTAACTCACTACTTAGAAACAAAGAATAAACTCCAATATTGGTGACAGGTGAAGCTTTCCTATTCCCCATGATCAAGTTTATCTTTCCGTGCTCCACATCCTCACTTCTTCTTAGAGCCTGCAAATCAGAACATATATGAATATTGCAACTTGTATCAAGAACCTAAGAAGTAGTATGTGGTGAGTTATTAGACAATATATTGTAAAAACCTGCATGGGTAGGTTTGACCTTCCCATCCTTAACATCGTACAGGTACTTGGGCTAGTTTCATTTCTAATGCCCCTTTTCCTAACAATAGAAGCATTGAGCTTCCTTTAAGTTGGAAGAAGGAGTGACAGAACCACCTTTGGCTCCACTTTAATAGGAGTCATCAAGAGACTTTCCCTTGGTACCCTTCGAAGGGGTCTTACTCTTTTTCCCTCTACCTTTCCTGATAGCCAGGATAGGGGCAGTGTTAGGAGTAGGCGTAGTAACAATTAACTTACCTTTGAGACCACTTTAGGTGGTCTTTAAAAGTCCTTGAAGTTTGTTGAGTGTGACCTCCTCCTTGTTCATGTGATAAGTCATTCGGAATTGATCATAACAAGTAGGTAAGGAGTGCAGTATGATGTCAATAGCCAACTCCTCAGGTATGTTCACATTCAACTTTAGCAACCGGTCCACAAACCTTTTCATTTTCTGCAAGTGGCCCATGATGGATTCACCATCCTTCATTTGGGTAGTTATCATGGAAGAGATGATTTCATACCTCTCTTGACGAGCACTCTGATGGTAGCGGTCCATGTGCATCTCAAAAGGGTAAAAGTCATCATAGGACTTCTAGATTTCAGTTGTCATTGTGGCCAACATGATACATGTCACTTTGGTAGCATCTCTCTCATGTGCCCTAAAGTCAACGATCTTCTCTGGAGTAGCAGTAGACTCATCAATTTCTTTCAGCTCATTGTTGAGGACATATTCATTATCCTTGTAGCGCGTGACCATCCTGATGTTCCTGATCAAATCATTAAAGTTTGAACCATCAAAGATGACTCTCCTACAAAGGTTCATGAGAGAGAAGGAGCCAGTAGTGTTTGAGCCAGAAGCAACATTGTTGGAAGACATCTGAAAAGAAGAAAGACAAGTTTAGATTAGATAAAGAATCCTTAATAAGACACTCACATGTAATATTAAGGCTAGGACCCAACACAATACTTTATAACTTGGAAGAGGGATGCCGTAATCCAAGTTATAAAATATATGAAGGTAGGCGAATGACGATTCACCAATTTCCACCATGAAAATGAAATAAATTATTAGGTTTTAATTGGATTAAAACTCCTAGATCTTTTGAGATTCATTGAACTTTTCAATGGCATGTTTAAATCTCGATTGTGTCCTCTCAAGTTTATGACTGGTGTCGAGGATCACAAGCAATGTGTGAATAACCATGCAAATTAACTTGGTACCTAAATCTTTATCACCTAATCAATGTGTTAGTTACCCACACGCGTGCTCCACTGATCTATGATAAACATTAAGTCACCCTTTGCCACTCTTACTAGTCCATGTAAGTGTGTTGGTTACCCATACACGCTCCACCAACGACTTGGTAAGGTACAAAGTGTAATTTCCTGGGATAGCACAAAATTCACATTTTCCTAAAGTAACTAAGATTGAGAATGTATAAAAGGTTTAGTTACTTTATATTTATCATTATACTTTTAATGAGAATTATAGTCCTTGTCCTAACTATTCAGCTAACGACCCTCCACCAGTTAAGGAAGCGATGGGTGAGAGTGGACACCCATTAAGCTACCATTTTATAGGCAACAACCTTATACCCCCCTTATAGACCGGCTTCGCAAATGACGCCTACTAACGGTAAAACTGACTTGCTCTTATACATATATATATATATATATATATATATATATATATATATATATATATATATATATATATATATATTAAATTATAATACAATAAAGTATAAGGGTTGAATTTTAACTCTTAAAACTCTAGGTTTTGGAATTAAAGTTTTCTAAGTGACTTTACAAATTCCAAAACTTGAGGACAAGTTTTGAAACTATTCAAAACTTTTCATATTCAATAAGTTATGAGTATTGATGGTTTTAAAGAAAATACGTTTGGAATTCCATAACTTGAGGACAAGTTATGGAGTCCATTAATTAACATTAAGATCAAGAATTACACTAACAAACAATTTGCAAATAATTCCTATGATCTACTAAAACTCATAAGCATGACCATTCAAATCAAAAATTTCAAGAATCATATAAACATATATAAAACTTGAAAATTTGATAATAACCTTTGAAAATGGATTAGTATAATCATTACCACATCAAAAACAGATTTTATAAGTCCAAAAGAGTTTAGGGTAATGATTCTAGTCCATTTCCAGCAACAAAACTCAAAAATCTGCACATAGGGCCTCCTACTCGACGAGTTGGATGAGGTTTCACTTGGAATCGTCGAGTCCCCCGATGGACTCAGCGAGTTCAATGAACAGTTAGTAGTTTTCTCACTTTTTTGCAGAAAGTATCAAGTATAAAGAAAACAAGCCTAGACTCTGATACCACTGATGTGTTTTGAGCATTCTAACACTCCTATGGTGTACATGCAACCCTAGAAATCTTGGATCTATGTTTTCTCTAATATACATGTAAATATGAATTTTCCAAGGTTTTCATTCTAACTAGCATACCATGGGGTACATGTAATATAAAAATTAGTAGAATGAGATACCTTTCTTGTTGCTTGGATTCCTAGAGACCTTGTGAGCCTAGCACCCCAAATGTCATGCCTTAAATGCTTCACACAACACCACAACTCTTGGAATAACTTGAGAGAAGTACACTTGAGCTCAAAATTTGGCTAGCCCTTACTTCTTGTGTCTAAGATGCCGATTTTGATCCATATGAGGTTCCTTATATAGCGTGTCACATGTAGGGTTACACCATGTAAACCCTAATGTGCATGGCTTTTCATTTCCCCCATGATCCATGGGTTTTAACCTCCATGGAGCATCCATGGAGAACACAATGAGTCCTAGCCCAATCTAGTGAATCATGGACCTTAAGCCCACTATATAAGAATGAAATATTTACATAATCAATCCCCATATATTTAATTAGCCTCTTTTGATCACAAATTTATTTCCAAATTAATTCTTGATATATACTAATTAAATAATATGATTTCATATTAATATATTAGAATATATTAACAAATCATAAGTGTCCTTATTCTCATTTTGTCTATCCAATTATTGAGATGCCATGCAACCAAAGTGGACCATGCTTAGCCGGATCAAGTACATACTAAATATAGTTATGGACTTAGACACCTTATCCAACACCAATTGCGCATCGCGTAGCATTGAGCCACCCCGATGCATGCATGGCTAGTTGTACGCCCAACATAGAGGGATGTACGCCCAACATACGCGTTGGGTGTTGACCTTCTTTAACTTTTAGGGTGTTGGTCAAGATGTGGACTTTTGAGGGGAAAATGGTCTTTTTACCCTCCCGAGGTTTAGTATAGGACTTGGTCTAACATTTTAAGGGTTGTTCATGTCAATTATTAATTAGAAGTATATGTGACCTATGTTAGGCGGAGACTAGACTGACAGTTCGGGTGCAGGATTTACTTGCTTCGCTTGCGCGGTGACTCTTCTCACTATACTTACCTGTGTGGTAATCTATGTGTGGTCGGAGGGTCTTATTCGTGTTATTGACAAGAGGGTCCAGTTTACTTATACTCAGATATGTGTTATTGTGCATTATGCTTTGTGATTTTTGTTGTTACATTATCTTGTGCATATATTGAGTTATGACCGGAGGGTCCATACCAAGCCTTGAGGCCGAAGGGTGTTCACTGAGACACATGATCGAAGGGTCCATACCGAGATATGAGACCAACGGGTCGTCACTGAGATTTTTGGGGAACTCTCTAAGCTTTGTGCTTACTGTGTTTGTGTAAAATGTGTTTCAGGTACATCTCAAGATCTCGGGAAGGTGCCAACATATTTGTACACACCAACTTGATGATTTGTGTTGATGTGGATTTTGGGATATTTGACAAACAATTTTTGATGTTTTGTGTTTAGGAAAATTTCAAAATTGGCATGAGAAATGTTAAACTATATTTTGTGTGAAACTTTTTAATTGAAAATTATGTCTGAAAATTTAGAGTGTTACATTTAGAAGATAATTAATTTATGGGTTAAGTTCCGAAGTTGAGACGTGGCACCATCTCAGCCACAACTTCCTCCCCACGCCTTGCCACTAGATGCTGATACTTGGCACACAACACACCGTGTAGGGCTCAGAACATGTTGTGTTGGTCAGTTTCCCTACCTATAAATAGAGGCGCAAATCACCTCATTTCTCACACCATTCTTATCCCACTCTCTCTCAAGCACCCCATAGCCCCTTTTCGTTCACTAGCACTTCCTAAGTGTAAGAGGTGAGTCCCGAAGTGCTAGAAGGCTCCAACAAGAAGATCGTTCGGCACAGAAGTTCTGCCCGCGCAGATCCCGGTTCCTTGCTAAACTCTCTTGTAAGTGAGTTATGCTTACCCTACTTTAAGTATAACTTATGTTTAAGTTCATTATCATTATTATGAACCTATAAACAAGATTTATCAGTGATTCCAAGTCGTTATACTGATTGATCTACTTACAGGGATGATTTCTAGGCTATGATTTAGTGTGGTGTTTAAAGTGGGCTTTTGTAATACTCGATTTGCAAGATATTTATTTTATTTGTTGATTGCTTAAATATCTTGGTTGAGCCTTAGAGTCCTTGTACTTTTATCATTTTAGGCTATGGAGGGTGTCGTACGTTGGGTGTACCACCCTACATATGTTGGGCATACTGTTGGAAGTTGGATGCAGATGCGATGCACGTACGGGCTGCGTACTGAGGAGTACGCTCAACATATGTGTCCAAACCCAAAACTCTACATTTTAGGGTTTGAGCACTATATAGAGAACATTATGCCTTAAGGACCTCCTATATTAGCCTCCACGAAACCCTAACCCATATATTGTGTATTCTTGTTCTTGGAAGGTACCTTGAGTGCTTTTCTGGTGTTTTTGATCCATTTCCAAGGAAGTAAAGGTTGGAGCAAGGTGGTGGTTCAAGGAGAAGCTTGTAGATCTAAGTTGTTTGCTTCATTAAAAGCTATTGCAAGTATAAAGTCTTGAACTTGATACTTCATATTTTAGATCTCTTTTGGTTGATTTTTTGGACCCTTTTGGTACTATTATTGAGATCTTATGAGTCCATTCCATTTCTAAATCTTAGAGTTGCCACTCTTGGTATAATTTGGGTCCTAGAATCATAAAGTTGCTATCATTGTAACTGTAGATCATCTAGGGTGTAAGTGAGCCAAGCTACTCGGGATTGACTCGTTAAAAGCTCGACTCGAGATCGAATTAAATGAGCCTGAGCTGAGCTCGTGCCTAAATATGAAGCTCGTTTATTAAAAGAGCTCGAGCCTAGCTTCAATTAGTGGGATCGCAAGCCTAAATGAACATATATATATATATATATATATATATATATATATAGAGAGAGAGAGAGAGAGATGGGAGTGTGTGTGTGTGTGTGAGGGTCGTTTAAACTCATTTAGGCTCGCGAGCTCACTAAATTGTTCATGAGCCGAGCTTCTTCAAAATTAAATGAGTCGAGATGGAGCTTGGTCAGGCTCGGGCTCAGCTCGGCTCGTTTACACCCCTAAGATCATCCATGCATGAGCATTGATCATTTTTATGGAAATAGATTGTTTCGAGTTTGGGTTCATTTGGGGGCATGCAAGCCATCAAGTTGTCGACTTTATGGTCTAAGACACTTCATATGACTCAAGTCTGTAATTAGAACCCTAGGTCTTAAAGATTTAAGTACTTTATGAGATTATGGCTTAATAAGTTGGTACGTTGGGCGTAAAAGCTCGTACGCGCAACATACAAGCGATGCAGTCTGTACGCTTAGCGTACAGTTGAGTACACCTCGCGTACTCAATGTATTTGGGGCTTTTCATTGTTGGGCATCGTTTTGGGCCACTTTCATGGACTTTGTGTCTTGGGCCTTAGTGGGCCAACTGGAATTGAATATTTGGGCTAGGAAAGAATTATTGGGCCTTTAGGCTAAGGCCTATGAAAAAGAATTGGGCCCATATTGAAATCAGGCCATATATTGGCCTTTGTTAGATTGTTTATCTCTTTTGGGCCATTGGATTGTGATTTAGGGTTTCATTCTTGGACTAAGTTATGTTAGGCGTAAAATAGTCATTTTACCCTATGAAGGAATTTTTGGTTAATGATGTAGATCCCATTGTTGATTAGCTTTTATGTGGTAATTGATAGCTCGGGGAGCTGTAGGACCAGCAATTAGAGATCATTCATTTCATTTAGTATTTCGAGGTGAGTTTCCACACCAGGTGTAATGGGTCTAAGGCACTAAGGCCGAACCTTGTTTGATTATGTTGATATACTTGTTGTTTGTGTGATAATAGTAGGTGTTTGTATATGTATGATTCATTGGGCGGGGCCCGTTATAAGAGTGTGGGCAGGGCCCGTATCTCCATGGGCGGGGTCCGTTATGCGAGTGCGGGAGGGGCCCATATCTCTTTGGGCGGGGCCCGATATGTGATATGTCTAGTATGTGGTATCTTGGGGAACTCACTAAGCTTTGTGCTTATGATTTTTAGTTTATGTTTTAGGTACTTCTGGTTCCAAGGGGTAGAGCTCGGGTTGACTGCATCGCACACACCATAGAGATTATGTTTGTGGAACAAACTCTGATTTTCATGATGTTTGATATTTTTATTTGGGATGTCTAAACAATGTTTGGAATACTGTTTTTACTTAAATCAAAAAAGAAAATTTTGGGTCATAATTTTTGGATGTTTCAAGTTGGTATCAGAGCCTTGGTTTGATGGATTCGGGCATACTCTTGGGGGTGTCTGAACTCAAACTGGGGATTTGGTAAGTTTTGAAAAGATAAACACATTTAAGAAAATGTATTCTAAAATAAGAAAGGGTGTGGTGCGTGTAATCAGCCGAGCTAAAATAAGTTATCCCAAAATACCCATACATGTTTATATATGATATGAACTGTGAAATTGTAGATCGCATGCTAGATTAGAGCTAGGATATAAGAGAGATGCCTTTGTACGCCTGTTGTACGAGCTTATAGAATTGCATGCTAGTACTAACTAGTCAATAATAAGATGGCCTGATTAGGGTATGCTTGGTTTTGATTACATGATGCTCAAATGTTGCTTGCTTTGTGCTTTTAGGAGTTTTAACTAGCGAGCAAATATGCTAAGTTATATATTATGGGAACTAAATAATTTATAGGGTTGGGTTTTAACTCAAATGTGCAGCTGTTATCTGAGTCCAACCGTTGTAGTTTGAGACCTCTCATTCGAAATATTATCTAGTTTTTGTAATATGTAATTGTATTCGTGAGCTATTTAGAGGAAGCTAGCGTGAGCTCCTTCTACAACTGATGGTGGAGAGTGGTGTGGAGTTTGCCCTAGAAAAACCTAGGATGAGATTTAGCGTTGTGAGCCTTATTTGTGAGGAGATTTTTGGATACAAAGTAACTTGGCTGAGTGAAGGCACTTCTTGAGGAAAGTACGGATAGATGTGAAAGGTAGTATGGGCCCATACTACTGGAAGCATAGGATCCACACTCGGTTCAAGGAGGGCTGTTGTTAGAACAAAGAAATACAGATCGATAGATTCTGTACAAAATAATTGAATCAAACAACAAGAACTATGATTGAAAGGATGTCGAATGCTTAATATATTTAAACCTTTAGAAGAGTTCAGTGAGAACTTTTTTTGTAAACGCAATGTAGGGAAAAACAAACAATAAAAATCGGTAACCCTAAACAGATGCATGCATGCATCTTAAATAGTCTAACCCTAGCATCATAAATACGAATGGATAGTCCCAACCCATTAAAATAAGACTATTAAGTACAAAACAACTGACATAACAAATTGTAACCAAATAATCTCCCCCTTGGTGTCAATAAAGAAAGGAGATTTTTCACCGTTCAATCTTCTGGACTTTAAAACAGCCTGGTCGTCAAATTCAGAAGTTTGTTCTGAATGACGATGTACCACTTGATCATGTCTCAAAACCATTTCAGATCTCCTTCATCGTTCAATTTTCATGCTACGGTTAAGTCCATTATATGAGTCAATGCATTAGTGGAATACAAACATTTGTCTAACAGTAAGAACAAACATTTCTTAACTGAGTCTCCTTCTTATCTCCGATAGACCACACTCCAATCCTTTTTCTTTATCTTACCCAGATTTCTCTTCTGAAAGTATGTTGTGATTGGTTTTGAGTATAACTACATCCTATGTGATCCTGCAACCCTAATTGCTTTGGATCTAAGTTTCTCACTAGTTGAACATGCAATTGAATACCAAAGAAATGAAGCCTAGATCTAGCATACAATTTCGAAAATCATATAACCAAAAGGGTTTTTGATGATTACCTTGCTTGTTATGTAGTAATAACAAGAACTCCTTGTAGATCCTTGACTCTTGAAATCTTAGTGCCTCAAGTGTTGCGCCTCTAATGGCTCACCAACACCACTAGCAAGTGGATGAAAGGAGAGAGGGGTGAAGCACTTAGAATTTCGCCTAGGATTTCTTCTTAGCAAGCATTAGCCAAAAATCCCAAGGCTATGGGGTCTTTATATAGCTGAGGGCTGCTAGGGTTTCTAGAGGAAACCCTAATTTCATGCTTAAGGATTAAGCAACCCATGGACATACCACCAATAGGCATTGGACGAAATCTATACGGCCTCCCTATAGAATTTCGTCCACTCCTAATTAAGGAGTCCATCAGCCCAGTTTCACAACTATCAATGATTTGCAAAACAACCCCTGTTCCTTTAATCAGTTCCTGTAATCTCAAAATTAATTCCAAATTAATATCTGATTAAATACTAATTAAATAACATGTTTTCTAATTAATATATTGTTTTCATAATACATTAATAAATCAATTTATTATTCCAAATAATAACTTCAACCTCTTTCTCCAAAAGTCATCCTATCAAGTTGCTAGGGTGAAAACAACCCAAAAGGACCATGCTACTACCAAATCAAGTACATACCAATTATAATTATGGGTTTAGGCACCTAATCCAACAATCTTCCACTTGGATAAGTCTAATAACTATAATTTCAAGTATGACTTCAAATTTTGACCAGCAATCGTAGCTTTCAAAAGTCGTTGTCGAACTCTGACCTAGTCAGTCGTGTGTTCTTAAGATAAGGGATCATATAATCCTCTATTCTGCAATATATAAAGACATGAATTATATAATCCTCCTTTCTAAAATATTCTTATTGTCCAACAGGTTGTTTCCAGATTTCTGATTTGTATGACAAAGAACTTAATTGAATACATCAATTCAGGTCTGACTAGGCTCGGCACATAAGTCAACACAAAATCATCGAGGGGCCTAAAATATCGCTTTTATCCCTTGGGATAAAAGGAACAGATAAACTTTTACTTATATGCTTGTACTATTTGCTCATCAAATCGTACACAACAATACATTTTATAACATCAGTTTATTGATGCATTTACGCATTATCAATGCACAACCAAATCGTAAACAACAACTCATATATCTCGGTTTAAAGACTATATGATATTATCGTCTCATAATTACTTGTGATAAATTCCATGAAGTAATTCTATGAGCGTGGGTTTAATTCAATACTCAAGTCGCATTTCAGGAGTACTAATGAACGTTGCAGCAAACCATTTCTATGTCCAAACACTTAGACAATCTACAAGCCAGTTCATGACAATCTTAATTCACTACTTACTTCCAAAGTATGATCGGCTGTGGTTGATTTGAATAATCCAATTATCTAGGAAGTAAAACATCAAAAAATGAAACACAATGATAAAAAATTGACAAAAGATAGTAAACCATACTCATAAATAAATATTCATTACTTAATCATAAAATGTCAATTACATTTATATTGTTACAAGTTTCTAAAATATCTATCTAATCACTAAAACTAATACCATCCTTCAGTCCAATGCTCATTGGATGTTGAATGTGCTTAATCCTACTCAGACCCTTTATGAAAGGGATCTGCAGGATTCTCTTCTGATGATACCCTCTTGACGATGAGGAGTCCTTCTTTTATCCGATGTCTGATGAAGTGGTATTTTTTTTCGATATGTCTAGATCTTCCATGATCCCTTGGTTCCTTGGTCAAGGAAACTGCTCATTCATTATCGCAGAAAATCTCCATGGGCTCCTTTATGGCTGACACAACGCCAAGGTCTCCAATGAAGTTCCTCAACCACATAGCCTGCTTTGACACTTTGCTCGCAAGTATATATTCTGACTCATATGTTGAATCAGTCACGTTCTCCTGCATGGAACTTTTCCAAGTCACCACTCCTCCATTGAGTGTAAACACCTAACCAGACTGAGAAGGCAGGTTGTCTCAATTTGTCTGAAAACCAACGTCACTATAACCAGTAATTCTCAAGTCATCACTGCCTCCAAGTACAAGGACCCAGTCCTTAGTTCTTTGCAATTACTTAAGAATGTTCTTAACCGATATCCAATGGGATTTACTCGGGTTCCCTTGATATCGACTAACCATGCTCAAAAGAAAAGCCACGTCAGGGAGACTACATGTCGTAGCATACATGATTGAGCCAACGACGGAAGCATACGGAACTCGACTCATTTCTGCTGTCTCAGCATCGATGCTCGGACTCTGAGTCATACTCAGCTTGGTATTTCTCTGGATAA
The DNA here is from genome assembly GCF_052625555.1 of Lactuca saligna. NCBI lineage: Eukaryota > Viridiplantae > Streptophyta > Magnoliopsida > Asterales > Asteraceae > Lactuca > Lactuca saligna. Next base: position 121,727,429 of record NC_136423.1, on the reverse strand, counting down.
GTAACTCTCTTTTCTTGGAATTCTCCATGATAAAACGATTTAGCATATTATCCAAGTAAGTACTTTAACTAAGTCCAATTATTCTACTACTCCTATTTCTCAAACTTCTTGTTCCCAGAGTATAGGCAGCCTCTCCTAGATCCTTCATAGCGAAACACTTTCCAAACCATGACTTAACTTCCTGCAAGGTTGGAATGTCGTTTCCTCTGAGCATTATGTTGTCAACATACAGTACCAAAAAGCTAACTATACGCCTACTAGCTTTGACATATACACATGACTCATTCTCACTCCTAGATAAGCCAAACTCTTTGACCTTCTCATCAAAGCAAAGATTCCATCTGCGAGAAGCTTGCTTCAATCCAGAGATTGATTTTTCAAGGTTACACACTCTATTGGGGTACTTAGTATCTACAAAACCCTCTGGCTGACATAACATCTTCAGCCAAATTTCCATTAAGGAGAGCGGTTTTGACATCCATCTGTCATATTTCATAGTCATGAAACGTAGCTATGGCTAGCATAACCCTAATAGATTTGATCTTAGCCACTGGTGAGAAGGTCTCATCATAGTCAACCCCTGGGGTTTGAGTAAAGCCCTTCGCAACTAGCCTTTCCTTGAACATGTGTACCTTTCCATCCATGTCGGTCTTCTTCTTGAAGATCCATTTGTACCCCAACTGTCTTACGACCTTGTACATTGTCAACCAAGTTTCAAACTTGATTGTTATATATGGACTAGATCTCGTTGGCCATTGCATCTTTCCATTTAGTAGACTCAGGGCTTGCAATGGCTCCTTGTAGTTAGAAGGCTCATCCAAATTTACCAATGTACAATCATTGATAAACGTATCACCATCCATAGTAATATGAAAACCATAAAACTCCGGTGCCATTCTAACTCGAGTGGAATGCTTAAGAGGTAATGACTCATCAATTGGTTTAACAGGAATTTCTTCCTCGGGTTGAGCGCTAGTGTTAGAGGTTCCTTCATCGCTTGAAACCTGAATTTCTTCAAGATCAATTATACTCTCACTGTCCTCTTTGCATATGAGTTCCCTCTCATGAAAAACTCCCATTCGTGCTACGAAGAACACATTCTCACTAGGTCTGTAGAACAAGTATCCAAAGGACTTCTGTGGGTAACCGATGAAAATATACCGCTCACTTCAAGGTTCAAGATTTACGTGAGTCTCTCATCAAACAAAAGCTTCACAACGCCAAACCTTGATATGTGCCAATGAGGGAACCTTCCCTATCCACATTTCGTGAGGAGTTTTGGAAATCTTCTTTGTAGGGACTAGATTAAGGATATGGGCGGTAGTTTCTAAGGCATACCCCCAAAATGATATCAGAAGAAAAGCTCGACTCATTATGGAACGAACCATGTATAATAAGGTTCGATTACGCCTCTCAACCACACCATTAAGCCACGGTGTCCTAGGAGGAGTCAATTGTGAAACAATTCCACATTCCTTGAGGTAGTCGTGGAACTCGATATTAAGATATTTACCACCCTATCGGATATGAGGATCTTGATCTTCCTACCCAACTGATTTTCGACTTCATGTTTAAACTCTTTGAAATTGTCAAAGGTTTCTGTCTTATGCTTGATTAAGTAGATATATCCATATCTTCTATAATCATCGGTAAAAGTCACATAAAATCGATTCATATCCCTTGTGGCTGATCTAAAGGACCCAAAAACATCGATCTGTATGAGATCCAACAATTCCTCACTTTTTTCACTAGAACCTGTGAAAGGTGATTTAGTCATCTTTCCAAGCAAACAAGACTTGCATGTATCGTCCGAATTTAGGTCAAATGATTCCAACACTCTATCCTTTTGGAGTTGGGTAATGCATTTCTTGTTGACATGTCTAAGATGATAATGCCACAAGCATGCTTTTTCTAAACCATTAGACAAATCAATATGCAACACACTATTTCCTAAATTGTCTACAACCATCACAATTTCATATACACCATCACAAGGCAATGCTTCAGAATAAAACACACCATTATAATAAGCATTAACAGATCCATTCTCATTATTAAAAGAATATCTAAAGCCTTGTCTATACAAACTATGAAAAGAAATAATATTCCTTGTCATTTCTGACGAGTAGCAACAATTATTCATGTCTAAACATAATCCACTACTAAGCTCTAAAGAATAAATGCCGATCATGGTAACAAGCAACAGTCTCTTGTTGCCCATTATCAGGCTCATCTTTCCAAGCTCCACATTCCTACTTTCTCTTGGTCCCTGCAAGTCAGAGTAAATGTGAAAACCACATCATGTATCAAGGACCCATGAATTAGAATGCGATATATTTTTAGATAAAATAATGTAAATACTTGCCGAGGTAAGCTTGATCTTGCCATCCTTAATGTCCTGCAGGTACTTGGGGAAACTTCTCTTCCAATGCCCCTTGTCTTGGTAGTATAAACACGTTGCATCTTTTGGATCTGAGACAGGGGGAGAAAAAATGGATTTTCCTGTGGGTCCACTAGAAGACCCTTCATGAGACCTTCCCTTCCATCTTCGCTTAGAGGGAGTTTTCCTCTTTTTCCCCTTCCTTTATCCAATTGCCATGATTGGAGCAGCATCAGTAGGAGGATTGGATTCAATAGCTTTTCCTTTTAATCCACTTTCAAAAGTTCTCAACAACCCTTGAAGTTTACCCAAGGTGAATTCCTCTTTGATTAAATGATAAGTCATTTTGAACTGATCATAGCAAGGAGGCAATGAGTGCAAGACTATGTTAATAGCCAGCTCCTCATCGAAGTTCACATTCAGCTTGAGTAAACGATCCACATATCTCTGCATGTATTGCAGGTGGGTCGTGATGGACTCTCCATCCTTCATCTTGATGGTAATGAGTGATATGATTATTTCATACCTTTCTTGATGTGCACTTTGATGGTACTTCTCCATCAATTCCTTGCACATCTTGTAAGGCCAATAGTCCTCATAGAACCACTGCAACTCAGGAGTCATGGTGGCCACCATACTGCACGATACTTTGGTAGCATTATTATCGTGAGCTCTATACTAAGCTATTTCTTTAGGAGTAGCTTGTGATTCATTTATCTCGTTTATCTCCTTGTTGAGGATGTATTCCTTGTCCTCAAATCGCAAGGTCATTCAGATGTTGCAAATCCAATCATTAAAATTGGATCCATTGAATTTCACATTGGCATAGATGCTCAAGAGCGAGAAAGTGTTGGAGGAACCACAACCGTTGTTTGAGGTAGACATCTGAAAAAGAAGACAAAAAAAGTTTTGATTAGATAAGGAATCCTTAATATAACACCCAAAATGAAATATTAAGTCTAGGACCCAACACAATAATTCACAATTCATAATAGGGATGTTGTAATCCAATTGTAAATTATTTGAAGGTAGGTAAATGATGACTTACCAATTCCACCATGAAAACGCAATTTTAAATGAATTAGGTTTTTTAAATGAAATGAAATTCATAGATCTTCTGAGATTCATTGAACTATACAATGACATGTTTAATCTTGATTATGCCCTTCAAATTTGTGACTGTGATACCGAAGATCACAAACAAGGTGTGACTAACCATGCAACTTAGCTTGATACTCTCGATGTCACTTACCTCCTAACCAATGTGTCAGTTAACCACACACACTCCATTGATCAATGATAATTTATGAGCTACCCATTTCCACCCTTTGTTAGTCCAATTTAGTATACCGGTTAACCACATACGCTCCACTAACGACTTGACAAAGTGCAATGTGCAATTTTATGGATTAGCATCAAATTCATATTTTCCTAAAGTAACTAAGATTAGGAATTAATAAAAACATTAATTTACTTTATATTTATCATTATACTTATTAATGAGAGATTAATGTCATATCCTACCCGTTCGGTTAACGACCCTCCGCCAATCAAGGAAGCGGTGGGTGAGAGTGGAAGCCCATTCAACCTACATTTTATAGGCAGTTTCCTTATTCCCCCCCCCCCCCTAATAGACTGGCTTCATGAATGAGACCTAATAACGGTAAGATTGACTATATATATATATATATATATATATATATATATATATATATATATATATATATATATATATATATATATATAATTAAACTTTTAATTTTATAGTAGTATAAGGGTGTATTTTAATCTTTTAAAATACTAGGGTTCTAGAATTTAAGATTTCAAAATTAAACTATTAATTAAATTTTAACTTTTGAAACCAAAGTGGTATTTTTAAAACTTTTCAAAAATACTAGATCAAATTTTAAATAATTAAATTAATCAAATAATTTTGTCTCTAACTTAAAATTTGACCAAATCTCTTATTTTGATAAGGATTTAGATTTACTTTTCCAGAAAATTTAGTTTTAGACATTTAAAACGAATTTGGAAATTATCCTAATCAAAAAAGATATCAAAATCGAAAAATCAGGGATCTGACTCGTCGAGTTATTGCAATACACTCGTCGAGTAGGGGCAACTCGTTGAGTCCCACTTTGAACCCGTCAAGTCAGATGAATAGATTGACGAATCTGTTCCCACTTCCTTTGGACAATTCACATATGCATCAAATTCATTTGAAAAACAACCTAGTCTCTGATACCACTGATGGGTTTTGAGTATAACTACATCCTATGTGATCATGCAATCCTAATTGCTTTGGATCTAAGTTTTTCACCTGTTGAACATGCAATTGAATACCAAAGCAATAAACCCTATATCTAGCATACAATTTCGAAAATCATAAAACAAAAGGGTTTTTGATGATTACGTTGCTTGTTATGTAGTAATAACAAGAACTCCTTGTAGATCCTTGACTCTTGAAAGCTCAGTGTACAAGGATTTGCAAAACAACCCTATTTCTTTAATCAGTTCCTTTAATCCCAAAATTAGCTTCAAATTTATTTCTGATTAAATACTAATTAAATAATATTATTTCTAATTAATATATTATTTTCATAATACATTAAAATCAATTTAATATTCCAAATAATAAATTTAACATCTTTCTCCAAAAGTCATCCTGTCAAGTTGCTTGGTTGAAGGCAAAGGACCATGCAACAACTATACAATCAAGTAGATACCAATTATATTTATGGTCTTAGACACCTAATCCAACAATTGTTTCTTCTTTTGGATCCACAATAGGTTTTTTCTTCAATACCATAGCAATTTCAACATCCAGCTTTGTGACTTCGTGAATATAACAGATCAACATTATTTTCACATAAGAAACAATCGACTCATACTTTGCTTCATCCTTAGATAAAATCATAAACAAAGAAATCCAATCATTCAGAATCATACATGGAAAATTTTCAAGTGTGAAATCCTCTTCGATGCGAGCTACTCCACGAAAATCTCTAAACTTGATGTTTGTGAAGTGCTCTATGGGAATTGGAGCATAGGTTTTCACAGCAACAAGCTTCTTCAAGTTCCAAATCTTGTACCTAGGTTGACCATACTTGAGATAAAAGATTAAAAGCATGTGGTTAACATTGAAATCCGAAAGAGGAGACTTCTTAATTTGAGCAAACCCTCAGGATAGAAAAGATCTCAGAGATTGGAAAATCTATTTGAGAATCCGCTGTATTATCCAACTCAAAAGACACTGACGGTTCTAACCAATGAACGCTTAGATCCTCGATTGCTTCTCGCTGAATTCACTCTAAGGTCCATAGAGGAAAGTGAGTCTGCCGAGTTGTAAGAGTGACTTTCGCAACTTCTTCTTCATCTTCTTTAGCTTCTAATTCTTGGCAAAGAGCAAGAAGATCATCAAGCACCTTGTCATGACTCTTTTCAATTTTCTCCTTCAAACAATTCTTCTTCAATTTCATCGTCATATGTCAGTTTTCCTTTTCCTTTAGATCTCGATGCTTCATTAACCTTAAAATCTTTCTTTTGTTTATTCTCATGTTGTTCCTCGGTAGGCTTCTTGATCTGAGGCTTGAGTCGTTGAGGCTTAGGTTTTTCTTTTTCTTTAACAACTTCTCCCCCTTGTTTCGGAACATGAATACTGTCCAAAACACCCTGTAGTTGATTGAGGATGGCAAAGATAGGCTGAAGTTTTTTCGCGAGGTGCTGGCGAACTGAAACCGTAAACAAAGAGTCACGAGTTTCAATAAGATTGTGTAAGTATAGATTTATATTGGAGACACAACTTTGGAATACAGCTTTCTCAGATGCCATGTGTTCCAGATGCTTGGTTGCACAACCCAGAGAGAACCTTAACTTTTTAAGTTTTATGAGCCAACGAATCCATGAGTGTGTTTTCAGCAGCAAGATCTTTCTAAAGCTGCTCTATCCTTGAAACAACAGAAGCAACCATTTCAGCAGAATCGGTTTGTATTTAACGATGAACGCGGGAAAAGGCTTCTCTTTTAGTTTGTTGAGTTGAGATATGACTTGTAATAACCTTGTTCTCTGCTAGGTGTTCTTATCAGCAGAGGCTCGGAAATCTTGCATGAACTGTGTGACTTCAGATTGTAGTTTTTTCAACTTTTTCGGTCATTTCAACAATTGCCTTCTAAGATTCCTTGATTACCTTGGTTGAGTTTTCAAGGACTTTAGCATTGTGATTTGAGTATAAACTCATAATTTGAAGACACAAGAGAGGACTCTAAAAAGTGAATCTAATTTGGAATTGAGCTTCTTCAATTGCCCTTGAGTCATAGGATCTTCATCATCATCACTTGTTGGACGCACAGTGAAGGGACTAAAGACAAAATTCTGAAGGTCGTCTTGATCATCTCCATACATAACATCTGGATCATTGTCCCTCAAAGGGGAAATTAGAGAGGATCTAGGACCAGTTGTAATACCAAAAGTACCTACCCCCGTATCAAATACGTTGATAATCACTGAAGGTGAACTCATGGTGGCGGTTGTTGTTATTGTAGTGGAATCTGTGTAGAGTGGAGTTGATTAGGCTATTAAAATTTGTGGTTAAGAAATACCAACAGACACATTTGGGAAAGGAGTAATGGGAATTGGTGTAGAAGTAATGATCAGAGAAGGTGGAGGAGAAGGAACATGAAAGAAATCAGTTGTTAAAGGAACTGAAATTGAGATTGGAGATGATACCTTCAGAGTGGATTAAGTAGGAATTGATTTCGAGACCAATGGTGCGGAAGTAGTTGTTCTATCGTCTGTTTTATTCTGACCAACATCATGTTCATGTAGATCCGAATGAGTGTGTGATTCAAAAGCCTCTTGAATAGGAAACAGAGACCTTGGCTTCCGAGCAGCCTTCTTTACTTTCTTTTTCGAAGTGGCAACAGGTTCGGAAGGACCTGCTTTTCCTTTTCGTTTTCCTCCCTTTTTGGGCTTATTTCCCTCCTCAAGCGCCTTTCGCAAATCTTCTGGCATAGGACGAACACCAGATGCAGGCTTCTTTCAATATGCATTTATAACCACATTGTCAATAGGAACATGAAGGAGCATGGCTTCCTGAATGGAACCAATAAAATTGAACTTGCTAGGATCAGATACCATAAAGTTGTGCAGAATAGGAATCGTAGCAAGAACATAATCACTTTGAATCTACAATGATCAATGCAATCTATCGCATGCATCATTGTTTTTTTAGTCGGTGTTGTTGCATATTTGTACATGCATCATAAAAGTATGTCATAACCATTAAAATATTTACAGTTATAGATTCAAAGTGTGAATCTACATTGATCAATGTTTTTTTAGTCAGTGTTGATGTTTGTTAATAGAGTACAAAAAATTAATTTTTTAGGTATAATTTTTTTTTTTATAAAAATAAACTTAAATCTTGAAAAGACTAACAAAATGAAATGAGTTTTTGTTGAAGAAAAAGTTCATTTTTTATATATAAACATGGATCTCTATAGAAAGAGGATTAAAAATTAAGAATAATAGTATATTTGTTTTTTTTTTTTCAATAAAAAAATGTGGCCTAAAAACATTTTAAACGAAAAAAAGAGGTGGGTTATTTGTAAGGAAGTAGTTTTTTGGTATAAAATTTGGTGTGTGTACGTCCAATGTACAAGTGTATATCTATTTCATTGGTCGTTGATCATTATGATTTCCGACACTCACGATTGGTTCCTTGGTTCATTGTTAATTATGGTTTTTGTTGAACCTCACCATATATACATATATGTATGTATATATATATATATATATATATATATATATATATATATAGGTAAATGTTTAAATGAGAACCATAAAAAATTAAGAACCATAAGAACCACTTTTTTTACCTTATAACTTAAATCATCAGACATATTTGATCAATCTTATATCACAAGACAACTTTTCTCTTTATCTCTTTCTATCTCTTACCTCCTACCGTTGCGGATGACCACCACCATCGCCGGCACCACCATCGGCACCGTCGCCATCGTCGGAATACAACAATCTTCGGATCTGGAGCCGCCACCTTCAGATTTGAAGCATTCACCTTTAGATCTGGTGCATTCGCCGTCAGATCTAGAACCCCTGACTTCAGATCTGCCATTACCACCGAGCGTCACCTCCTTCCAGCGCTATCTATCTCACCAACATCTACTATCGCCTTCCATCAGCCACTTTGCTTTGCTGGAACACCTAGAAAATACTAAACTCTATTTTAAAGTCTGAATATGCTTCTTATCCAGATCTTCAACATTTCAGATCTGATGAAGCACGAGAAAAACTCTTTGATCTGCTTCGCCGGAATAACAGATGTGATGGAGTATGAAGCTCTTTGTTGCCTCCAGATGTCCGACCACCTCCAGATCTACTTCTTTATTCAAACAACCACTGGATTCTGCCTTTATCTTCATTTACACCCGATCAATTCAAATCTTATGTAGATATGAGAATTTGGTGTTATTATACAAAGGTTTTTCTTTCTATTTCATCATTCCATCATTGGATCTACATCAGATCTATTCCCCCCACCGTTGGTGTCGTTGTCGGAGCATCAAAAATCGCAAATTGCAGTCATCATCTCAACCTACAGGTGCTAATCTTGATCTCGTTTTGTTCCAGAACTCTTAAAACTTTTTTTTTCTGATATGTTCCATCACCAGCGAAATGTTTGTCGGATTTGTACAAAATCTGTTATGTGTCGCCTCCTTCTCATCTATAACTCATTTCGTCTCTGTCTCTCTTATCTCTCATCAATACACCACCAAATTGACATCAGATCTGATGTGGTTGTCTATTTTCAGGTTAGATCTAGCGTGTGTATGGTGTTTACATTGATGTTGCTTACAAAAGGAAGTTCTGAAAAAAAGGATGCACACAAGATGTTTGATGAAATGCCTCAATAAAATTTGGTAAGTTATTAAGCTGTGAATGCATATTTTTTGTATATTAAACTATGAAGTTTGTGTATTTAACTATGATATTTTTGTTTAAAACTGTGAATTAAATGCGTTAAGCTGTGAATTTGTTGTTTAAACTGTAAATTGACTATATTAAGCTGTGAGTTTTGTATATTTAACTATGAATTAAATGTATTAAACTGTGAATTGATTGTATTAAAATTTTGAAGTTGATAATATGCTTTTGAATGCATATTTTTTTTTTTTGTATTAAACAGTGAATTTTATGTATTTAACTATAAATTAAAAGTTTTAAGTTGATAATATGTTTTTCTACTTGCATCTATTGTAGATCTATATGATATAGTTTTTTTGTTTGTTTTTTTTTTTTTTAATTTTAAAGTGTGAATATGATGTTTTAATATCTCTATTTGTCGTATAATTTTGTTAATCTTAGTTTTAACTGCTATTAAGTTGTGAATGTATAATTTTTTTTTGAATTAAACTTTGAATTTATTATACTAGTTTGTAAATTTTCTATATTAAATTGTATATTAACTGTAATAAGTGTTTTAAGTTGATAATATGAATGTGAATACTACTTTTTGTGTATTAAAATGTGAATTTAGTGTACTAAGTTGTCATTTTTGTGTTTTAAACTGTGAATTGATTTCATTAAGCGTTGAATTTTCTATTTAAACTACAAATTGATTGTATTAAGCTGTGACTTTTCTGTTTGAACTGTAAATTGACTAGATTAAGCTGTGAATTATATGTAGGCCCTAATTATGTGTATGAAACTATGAAGTTACTTGTATTAAGCTAAGAATTTTGTGTATAAACTTTGAATTGACTATATAAGGAGTGTTAAGTTGAAAATATGGTTGTGGATGCATACTTTTGTGTAATAAACTTTGAATTTTGTGTACTAAACTGTGATTTTTGTGTTTTAAACTATGAATTGACTGCGTTAAACTGTGTATTTTCTTCTTAGACTATGAACTAACTATATTAAGCTGTGAATTTTGTGTATTAAATTATGAGTTAATTGTATTAAGTTGTGAATGAGTTGACATTAAGCTGTGATTATTTTATAATTTTTTTTGTTTGCTTTTGAAATAATGCAAATTTTATTCACAACTTAATATATTAAATTCACAATTTAAAATATGATTGAATTATGTATAAATTTTTTTGTTATTTTTATTTTCTGAATATATTTATTTTTTGTATTGTATAAGTATGTAAGAATACATTAGTTTAATAATAATTTTGCATTAAATTTAAAATGAGTGAAATAAATGGTTTTATTAGACTGTGAATGTAGTATTTAAGTTATTAATGCATGACTTTGTTTACAGATCCGATTTAAAAGAAAATAATGGTTGCGATGCTAGTACAGGTGGTTGGTGGCAACGTGTGGTGGTGGTAATAGTAGAGTTTGAAATTTTGATTTCTTTGAGTTTGTGAATTATTATAAAATGGTTTGTATTAAGTTAAGAATTTTGTGAATTAAACTATAAATGGACTGTATCAACTTGTAATTTATATAAGTTGTGTGTTCAAATATGAGAGCATATAAGAATTAAAATATTATACTGCAAAAATTACAATTTTGCCCATTTTGTATCGAAAAGAGGAAAAAAATAAGATTCACATGTTTAATAAGAATATCATGTAAATATTTCCTAACTAATGGGGTTCTTAATCTTTTGTGGTTCTCATTTGAATATATATATATATATATATATATATATATATATATATATATACTAGTTGTGTACCCGCGCAATGCAACGGGACACAAATTGTTAGGGATGAACATCAACCGATGTGGTTTACTTTTGGCCGAAATGAAAAAAAATGTAGAGTTTTTTTTTTAATAATACATTTTGGATCTTTAATATGATTAATTTTTGGTTTTTCCACACGGATCATTCTATTTCATTTTTGTTGAGTTTGAAACTAAAAAAAAAGTCATGTTGTTTGTTTATAGCATTTGTACAGCCGAAAAACTTGAGAATATATACATAGTTATGAGCAATTGCTTTAATTTTATTCAATAAATTGTTCTAAGACATTTGTTTAATAAAATAATAACTAATCGGATTTAGGAATATATAATAGGAATTTCATCACCAAAAAACATATGAGAACTAAAGAAAATGTGGTAAGTAAACCCTTCTCAATTAAGTTAAACATTATTATTATTGTTACGTTGATCCTTGTGAGTGATGGAAACATCAATTTGAGAATTAAGAAAAAACTATAAACATACTATTATTAAGTTATCAATGTGCCAACGACCATGAATATATAGAATCACACTCATCCATAAACATAAGGAGTCATGATATACGATAGAAATGCAAGACATAGGAACACGTACATATGAACTTAATTAATTAAACACTTAAGCAATAGATAAAAGTTTTATATAAAACTTTAATCAACATATAAAACGACTCATATTTGTCTTTTATAAAGTCTACTGCAAGCAAAACTTTATTTTACTTTTTTTTTGCAAAATAATTAAAAATCTTGTACAAAGATAGTATTACAAAATTGGTAAAAACAATAATAATTAGACGGGTGAGTTTGGCAAAGTCTTACAAAAGTAATTAAATATTTAATAAAATATAACTAATTAGTTATCATCAAACAGTTTCAATTTTTAATTTCCATAATTACTCTCAATCCATGGTATCCGATTTTAGCAAAGATTAGTGTCTATTTATGTCTAGTTGTATATCAAGCTTACATTTAATAACTATTTTTTTTAAATTAATTTTCACTATCACCTTGTTAATTCATGGTGTCTTTGTATTTAGTAATGATTGACGGTTTGTTTTCCAAACAAAGATTAGTAGTAATTTACATTAGATAATTGTAATTGTTGTTTTAAAGATTGTACCTCTTAAAGTTTTCAAGAAATGTTTAGTATGCTTAATATATATATATATATATATATATATATATATATATATATATATATATATATATATATATATATATATATATATATATATATATATATATATATATGGGAAAAGTGAATATACCATTAAGGGTATATAAACTTAGGTATCCAAAATCACCATACTACGTCGTTTTATATCATATAATACATTCTAATTTTACAATGTTTTTGTAATTTAACTTCTAACTTGATTTACTTCCATGATTTTTATAAATTACACATTTATCTTCCTTTTACATAATTTTCATTTTCAACTACAATATATAAAGTCTGTAGGTGTTCGACAAAAAGATATGATAAAAGAGAAAGATAATAGTGAAATTTCGAAAATGTTGAAAGTAAATCAAGTTAGGGTTAAAGTTTAAAAACTTTATAATGAATATATCAAACAAAACAACGTATTATGGTGTGTTTAGGTACATAAGCTTATATACTGTTAAAGGTATATTCACTTTTCCATTTATATATATATATATATATATATATATATATATATATATAGACACAGAGAGAGAGAGAGAGAGAGAGAGATAGGTCAAATGTTTTTAGCAACTATTGTGTGCCTAAATGAACCAATAAGAATTCAAGAAATAAAAAATAATTAAATAAATCATTTAAGGGTATTTTGGACCTTTTGTACTTTTAATTAAGGAAATCATTTAAATGTTATGATTGTATGATTATTAAGGCACGTATTGCATAGTTGGCAATATTAATTATAGAAAAACAAGAGTTATACCTTGCAAAGTCGTAAGGGTTGTATAGTTGTTTTGCTATAATTAAGGGAGAGAATATTATGCTTCATTTCAAATCTAAAGGATTAGGTTGAGAAATGTTAATAAAATTAGTCAAGGGTACATAGTGTGTTCTTAAAATTTCGATTATGATTACGGCATTCCTCTTCACAATTCGAATTTTGAGAACATAGCAAATAAAACATTGTGCATCATGTCCCATACGCTATGGGTATATGATCGATTGCAAATGCTTTAATGTTTGACCATTCTAAAATTTTCCAAATGTCTAGCGCATTTAGAGGGAAAAGAGACTAGAATCGGTTTTGACTAAAATAATTAAACAACTATCAAAGGACAATCCAAAGTTCGATGAGGATTGGTCGCTTGTGAGTAGTTGGAAGTATAGTATTGGAAATTATGGAAATGTTTCCATATTGGATGGACAATATCGACATCATTACGAATAAATAAGATTCTATTAAAAAATTAGTTGTCATATGGAAAATATGGAAGCGTGTCCATATTGGGAAGTAAATATTGAAAATCTATGACTAGATTAGAAACCTTTATGCAAAAGGATGTTCAAAGGAATGTACTTTGAGTGAGAGACATCATATCTAAGGAATTGTCTTGTAACAATCTACGTTAGAGGACTTTGTAATATCATTGGCAATAGTCTTTGAGACTTTGGTGCAGTGACATTACAAAAGGATCGTTGCATAAAGTGTTAGAATCTAGTATATTCTATAAGTAACAAGAATTTGATATTCTTACACTTAAGAAAATGGATTTGGAGTTGTAAAATGAGAATGATTGGAAATGTGTTCAATTTGTCTATTTCACAAAGTAAAAACCATAGGTAAACATTGTGTGCATGCTAGGAGCATGGGACAAGTGTAATAATTCAAGTATAAAGTTGATTACCCGAAACGACAAATAATGAGTAATCGATATGGTGATAAATAAAACGTGTTTTGTTTATACTCAAAGGTTTGAGGCCATATGGGATTAGTATTATTCTTGTGTTTCACCTTGTATGTTTTGACTTCCAGAATAATTGAGTTTATTAAGAATAATCGAATTATTCGAACGGGCCACAGTCGTTCATATGTTGGAAGTAGATATGAATGAAGATTGTCGTGAATTGGTGTGTGGATTGTCTAAAAGAGTATTAGACATAAGAAAATGTTTGCTGCAACGTTCATGAGTGCTTATGAATATGATTTGAGCATTGGATTAAACCCACGCTCACTTGGATCACTATCTCGAGTGATTAGTGAGACGATAACATCTTATATTCTTGAAACCGAGATGTGTGAGTTGTATCTTGCTAATCGGTTGCACATTGATAATATGTAAACGCACTAGTAACTTGGTGTTATAAAACATATTGTTGTGTGTGATTTGGTTAGTGAGTGCAAGCAAGCATTGTATCAAAGTTTATCCGTTCCTTTTATTCAAAGAATAAAAGCGATATCTTTGGGCCCCTCGATGGTTTAGTGATGACATACATAAATGCTCGGCCGGGCTAGGGCTAATTTGATTTGTTCAATTAGTCTGTCGTCATAAATCGGAAATCGAGATATAGTACAAAGAGAATGATTTGAAATCATATCTCATACGATATCTAGAATGGAGGAATATATGATCCCTTATCTAAGGACACGCGTATCTGATATGATCAGAGTTGATAGCAGCTTTGGAAAGCTACGATTGCAGATCAGGATCTGAAGTCATACGCAGAATAGTTGTTAGACTTATCCAAGTGGGAGACTGTTGGATTAGTGTCTAAGTCCATAACTATTTTGGTATGTACTTGACCCGATGGTGCATGGTCCTTTTGGGTTGCCTTCACCAAATCAACTTGATAGGATGAATTATGGAGAGTAGGGATTAAATATGATTTATTAATGTATTATGAGAATAATATATTAAAGGAAAAATCATATTGTTTAATTAATATTAGTCAATAATTAATTGGTAAATAGTTTTGTGACTAAAAGAGATTAATTAAACTTAAGGGACTGGAATTGTAATTATAGGATAATTGCAATTTGGGCCATGGATTGCCTTGTATCAAGGGTTGGACGAATTCTATGGGGAAGCCCATAAGGAAATCGTCCAAGGGCTTGATTAAAAGGAGTCTATGGGTTGCTTAGGGCTTAAGCATCCAAATTAGGGTTTCCTTGTTAGATAACCCTAATAGCCCAAGTATATAAAGACCCCTTAAGGCTCAAAAACGTGGCTAAATGATCTTTCTAGGGTTTCTACACGTTTTTGGCAGCCTCCATCCTCTCTCCTCTTCATCTTCTTGCTTATGGTGTTTGTGAGCCATTAGAGGAGTGACACTTGTGACTCTAAGCCTTCCAAAGTCAATACAATGAGGAATTGGGATTGTTATTGCTACATAACAATCAAGGTATGATCTTAAACCTAATTACATGTTAATATGATTACTTGCATGCTAGAATTAGGGTTTATAGTCTTGGATTCAAAGCATGTACAATAGAGAAACCTAGATCCAAGCATTAGGGTTTGTAAGAGCACATAGGATGTCTTATGACCAAAACCCATCAAAAGACACACGCACGATCCTGAGATCGAGTTTTGAAGGAGGGAGGCAATAATTTTCTTCCTTACCTTCTTTACTGAATCTTCCTTCTCTTCTTTGAAATTCCTTCTTATGTTTAGAATTAATTTTATGAATTCATTCTACCAAAACGATTTTACATGTTTTGATGTCTTCTAACTGTTTTATAAATGAAGCAACTATCATCAATTGACAGTTTGAACAATTGATCCATTGATTGTTTACTCAAGTATTAAATATAAGAGATCAAGATTATCCAGAAAAGTATGTATTCTTTATTAATAATTATTCAATTGTTTGATTGTTTGTTTGTTCTAGTGCTGTAATTGTTGTATACTTGTATTCTAATATATTTGCTCAATTTAATATTGTTGATTAAGATTG
The DNA here is from genome assembly GCF_052625555.1 of Lactuca saligna. Taxonomy (NCBI): domain Eukaryota; kingdom Viridiplantae; phylum Streptophyta; class Magnoliopsida; order Asterales; family Asteraceae; genus Lactuca; species Lactuca saligna. Next base: position 121,711,432 of record NC_136423.1, on the reverse strand, counting down.
GTTTAATTGGTTTTAGGTGTATGTATTCTGCCTAATTATTCTGTCATGATTACAACTTGCTAATTTAATGATTTTTTAGAATTTTTTTTGCCTATTAAAATGTCATATATTTTGTCGGTTCATTTGCTGGATTAGTGTTTTTGTTAGATTTTGATGAGTTTTTTTCTTTTTAGGTTTTGAAGACTTTGTCATTCATGTGGAGAAGAAAGAAAATATGGAGAACAAGAGTGTCTTATAGGAAAATGTATTATGCCAGAATATATAAAACGAATCTTAGCAATATTATTCTTTCAGAATGACTTAGTGTTTTTTGTTGGATTTTGATGTTTTTGATGCATTTGTTATAGGAATGGCATGAAGACATTATAAGAATGACGTGAAGAATGAATCAAAGATTGATCACACTCAAAGTCTAAGAATGTTGTTGTTTTCTAAAATTACACTTATTATTCTTTCAGAATGTTGACATTATTCAAGAATGTTCTTTTTGTATCAGAATCATAGATGTAATTATTTGATATATTATTAGATTAAAAATCGTTTTTGTATATTGTTTCATAAAGTACTTATTCATGTTTTCTTTTTATTAATATATTCTTAAATAATATTCCAATAGAATAAAATCGGTTTTGTTAACAAATTAAGTTCGAATTAAAATTGAATTAATTAAAAAAAATCATTTTTTTTTTAAAATTAGCAGATTTAATTGTCCCTATAAATCTGAAAATTTCCTTTTATAAATGTAGTTAATTCTCCAAAATACCATTTTGCTAAAATTTATGTGATTATATGATACATGTTATCCCATTGTAATATTATACACCCTCAAATCATGTCCATTGATTAATTTCATCTGTTGGTTCAGATCAGTGTATTCTGACACACAATAGTTACTAAAAACAAAATAATCTAAGAATATATATATATATATATATATATATATATATATATATATATATATATATATATATATATATATATATATATATATATATATACACACACACACTTTACTCCTTTTAGATTTTTTGCCATATTTCTTTAGCATTTTTTGACAAAACTGCAAATTTAGTCCCTGTGGTTTGCCAAAAAATGTAGATGAAGTCCAAAATCTTTTCAACTTGCACCATTGGTCCAAAATAAGATAGTTTTATTTATTTATTTATTTATTTTGTGGTTATGGTCCCTATCAAACATAATAGACTATTATACCATTTTAATTTGTTTTTTATGTTTTTTTTTATTTCGTTTACCATTTTTATAATTTAAAAATTAAAAAGAAACAAAAAACCTCCCAACCCCATTACCTGGTTACCCTCTTCCCCCCCCCCTCTCTCTCTCTCTCCCCCTCTCTCTCTCTCTCACACACATACACACACATACATACACATACATCCCCAAGAAAACCCAGAACCACCATTTTTCACCATCTCCACCATAGATTAACCTCTACTGCACGGTAAAATCAACCATGCTCGCCAAAAAGCCTCCCACCTGCTGTGAGGTCCATGTCTCGAGCTCCACCTGTAAACATCTTGTTGGAATAGTGTCTAAGGCTGCAACTATATTTGGTAAGTACTTGACCCGATTGAGCATGGTCCTTTTGGGTTGCCTTCACCATAGCAACTTGATAGGATGATTTGCAACGAGAGTTGGAATATTATAAGGAATAATAATATTGTTATTTGATTAATATAAGTCATAAATTAATTAGGAATTAATTTGGTGACTTAAAGAGATTAATTAAATAGAAGGGCATAAACTATCAAGTCTATGATAGTTATACTTTAGGCTATAATCCCTTATCGATAAGGGGTGGACGGTTTTGAGGCTTTGGATAGAGCTTGAAATCGTCCAAGGCTTATCATTAGGGTATTGGATTGCTTAGGGCCTAAGTTATCCAATTAGGGTTTAAGGGTGAAACCCTAGGAGCCTTACAAGTATAAATAGACCCTAGGGGTCATGGAAATTGGCACCTCTTGTCTCTAAAGAAACCCTGGCCGATTTCTTCCTCCCCTCTCCTCTCTCTATAATCATCCTCTTGCTAGTTGGTGTTTGTAAGCCATTAGAGGAGTGACAATTGTGACTCTAAGCTCCAAGGACAAGAAGATTCAAGTTAGCAACTTAAGGTAATCTTCTAGATCTGTTTTATTATTATTATTATGCTAGAATTACCATTAGAAGTCTTGGACACAATGCATGTTTAATTAGATAAACCTAGATCCAAGCATTAGGGTTTGTATGTGCACATAGGAATGTTCATATGGCCAAAACCCATCAGTGGTATCAGAGCCTAGATTGGTTTCTATTGAATTGATGCATTGGTTGCTTGTTTGATGCTTGCAAAATTTGAATTTTGTGATCCTGCCTGATGAACTCGGCGAGTTCCATAGTGGACTCGGCGAGTAAGCCTCAACTCAGCGAGTCCATTGTGGTACTCGGCGAGTTCGAGTGTCAGAAAGAGCCAATTTCGGGATTTCTTGCTGTTTATCCTTTGGAAACTTACCTTAATCATATTAGATCAATATAAATCCGATTTTAAGATATATTTGAGTATATTCTTGACCTAATTGAAGATATTTATCAATTAATTAAATATTAGTTTCCTTATGTGATAATTGATTAATTATTTTAATTAAATTGGTAAATTGTTTTGCAAGAAATAATTAAATAAATCAAATATGGATAATTATGTGATTAAATGTTAATTTAGATTATTTGTTATTTGATCCCCTATGTTTTGAAAAGTTTAAAACCTACCCTCAAGTTTTGAAATTTATGTTTTGTGATTAAAAGTTTAATTTAGACAATTTAAATTTCAAACCCTAGAATTTTACAAGTTTAAAATTCAACCCTATACTAATATAATATAACAAGATTAATATATATATATATATATATATATATAACTAAAATGCTAGTCTTACCGTTAGTAGGCCTCATTCACGAAGCCGGTATATAAGGTGGGTATAAGGTTGCTGCCTATAAAATGGTGCTTAATGGGTGTACACTCACACCCACCGCTTGCTTGATCGGTGGAGGGTCGTTAGCCGAACGGGTAGGATTGGGCAACCTCATCTCCTCATTAAAAGTATAATATGAAATACAAAGTAACTACATGTTTTTTTTTTAAAATTCCCAATCCTAGTTACTTTAAGAAGAGTGAATTGATGCAATCCCATGAAATTACACTTTGCACCCTTGCTAAGAAGTTAGTGGAGCGTGTGTGGTTTACCGGCACACTAATCGGTTCTAAGCAAAGGTGGCAAAGGGTGATTCATTGTTTATCATAGTTCGATGGAGCGTGTGTGGTTTACCGGCACATCGAATCGGTGATTGTTACAATGAAGGCACCATGTGAATTTGCATGGTAATTCACACCCACTTTGTGATCCTCGGTATCCCAGTCACAAACGAGAGGGGCATATCGAGATTTAAACATGCCATTGAAAAGTTTCAATGAATCTCATCCAAACTTAGGAATTCTCAATACATTTAGAACTTAAAGTTATGTTTTCATGGTGGAGAATTAGTGAATCGTCATTCACTTACCTTCAAATTGTTTGCATGTTAGATTACGACATCCCTTTTCTAATATGTAAATATTGTTGTTGGATCCTAGCCCTAATTTTTCTTGGGTAATAACTAGGGATCCAAATTCTAATATATCTTTGTCCTTTCTATTTGTAGATGTCGAACGCGAACAATGCTGCTGCTAGCTCGTTCACATTGATGAGCCTTTGCCAAAAGGTGACTTTCGATGGGACGAACTTTAGCGGATGGATAAGATACATTCGCACGATTGCTCGCTACGAGGACAAGGAGTATGTCCTCGATGAGAAGCTCGAGAAGATCAATCCTGAAATTGCTACTCCGGCTGAAATCACCGCTTTTGAAACTCATAAGCGTGATGCAACGAAGGTTCATTGCATCATGATAGCCACTATGAACTCCGAATTCCAAAAGTCCTACGAGGACATGTATCCGTACGAAATGCACCAAGACTTGTTGGAGAGATACCACCAAAACGCGAGGCAAGAACGTTACGAGATCTTCACTAACATGATCTCCGCTAAAATGGGTCATGGTGAATCTCTAACCGTGCACCTGCAAAAGATGCAAAGGTATGTCGATCGTCTTTGCAAGTTGAACGTTGACTTTGGGGAAGACTTGGCAATCGACATGGTGCTTCACTCCTTGCCTCCGTGTTACAACCAATTTAGGATGACCTACCACATGAACAAAGAAGAGGTCACCCTAAGTAAGCTCCAAGGTCTCCTTAGGGTTGCTGAGAGAAACCTCAAGGACAAGTCTGTTGCACCCACTCCCAATCCACCCGCTGCTCCTGTTTTGGCCATTGGGCAAGGAAGAGGCAAGAAGAGGAAGGCTCCGTCTAAGAGCCACCACAAGGGAAAGTCCCGAGATGGTTCCTCCTCTAGTGGGACCAAAGTTGATCCTGCTAAGCCTAACCCTAACCCAAAGGAGGCAGAGTGCCACCATTGCCACAAAATAGGGCATTGGAAGAGAAGCTGCTCAGAGTACCTGCAAGCTATCACAGAAGGAAAGATCAAGCCGTCTTTCGCAGGTATATATACAATTAAATCTAATGATTCATCTCATGCTATTTCTTGGGTCATCGATACCGGGTGTGGTTACCACATTTGTTCTGAATTGCAGGGACTAAGAAGAAATATGGATGTGGAGCATGGAAGAATAAATCTAATCATGGGGAACAGAAGATCGTCGTCTGTGACCAAGATTGGAGTGTATTCTCTAGTGCTTAGGAATGGTTTATGTTTAGATTTGAACAATTGTTGCTATTCGCCAGAAATGGCAAGAAACATCATTTCATTTCATGGTTTGTTTAGACAAGGATTTAGATTTTCTTTTAATAATGAGAATGGTTCTATTTGTGCTTATCTAAATGGTGTCTTATATTCTGAAGCAATACCATGTAATGGAATTTATGAAACTGTTATGATTGTAGATTACCTAGGAAATGATGTTTTATGCATGGATTCTTCCAATAGTATGGATAAAGCATCCTCGTGGAATTGTCGTCTTGGACATGTCAACAAGAAGCGCATAGCCCAACTCCAAAAGGATGGAGTGTTGGAGTCATTCGACCTTAGGGAAGATGACACATGCGAATCTTGTTTACTTGGAAAGATGACCAAGTCACCCTTCCCTAGCGCATGTGAAAGGGGTGAGGGTTTATTGGACCTAATACATACCGATGTATGTGGACCCTTTAGATCCACCACAAAGGATCGGAACCGCTTCTATGTGACTTTTACCGATGACTATAGTAGATATGGGTATATCTACTTAATCAAGCAAAAGTCAGAAACGTTTGAAAAGTTCAAAGAATTCAAGAATGAAGTGGAGAATCAATTGGGCAGGAAAATCAAGATGCTTCGATCCGATCGAGGAGGAGAGTACCTAAGTCTTGAATTCCACGACTATCTAAAAGAGTGTGGAATAGTTTCACAATTGACGCCACCTAGGACACACAATTGAATGGTGTGGCAGAAAGGCGTAATCGAACCTTGTTAGACATGGTCCGCTCTATGATTAGTCGTGCTTCATTATCTATCTCATTATGGGGGTATGCCTTAGAGACTGCCGCCCATATCCTTAACTGAGTCCTTACTAAGAAGGTTGCTAAAACACCTTACGAGATGTGGACAGGGAAAACTCCCTCGTTAGCACATATCAAGGTTTAGGGTTGCGAGGCTTTCGTAAGATGAGATACTCACAACAAGCTCGAACCTTGTAGTGAGCGATGTATTTTCATCGGCTACCTGCAGAAATCCTTTGGATATCTCTTCTATAGACCGAAAGACAATGTTGTCTTTGTTGCGAGGAGAGGAGTTTTCCGAGAGTGAGAACTCATAAGCCAAGGAGACAGTGGGAGGCAAATCGAGCTTGAAGAGATTCAAGAGTCGATAGATGAAGGAACCTCTATCGCTGGCACTCAACCCGAGGAGGAAACTCCGGTTGAACCGATTGACGAGTCCTTACCTCTTAGACGTTCCGAAAGAGTTAGAGTTCAACCCCAGTTTTATGGCTTTCATATTACTACCGAAGGGGACACGTATATTAGTGATGGTACACTAATAAATCTAGATGAACCTAATAGCTATAAGGAAGCCATGGCAGGCCCGGAGTCTGCGAAATGGAAAGAGGCAATGGACAGCGAGATCCAATCCATGTATGACAACCAAGTTTAGAATTTGGTTGATAATGTTCCTGGACGTAAGACTGTTGGGTGCAAATGGATCTTCAAGAAGAAGACCGACATGGATGGAAACGTACACACATATAAGGCGCGATTGGTTGCGAAGGACTTTACTCAACCTCCTGGAGTTGACTATGATGAGACCTTCTCACCAGTTGCGAAGATAAAATCTATTAGAGTGATGCTAGCAATTACCGCATTTCATGATTATGAGATTTGGAAAATGGATGTCAAAACCGCTTTCCTTAATGTGAAGTTGGCTGAGGATGTTTACGTGGCTCAGCCAGAGGGTTTTGTTGATCCGAAGCATCCAAATAGAGTGTGTAGGCTTGAGAAGTCCATTTATGGACTTAAGCAAGCGTCTCGCAGATGGAATCTTTGCTTCGATGAGAAAGTCAAAGAGTTTGGATTTGTACGAAGTGAAGATGAATCATGTGTATATGTCAAAGCTAGTGGGAGTATAGTTAGCTTTCTCGTTTTGTATGTCGATGACATACTGCTCATAGGAAACGACATCTTGACACTGCAGGAGGTTAAGTCCTGGCTCGGGAAGTGCTTCGCTATGAAGGACCTCGGGGAGGCTTCCTATATTCTGGGAATAAGGATAGTGAGAGAACGAAGTAAGAAACTAATAGGACTTAGTCATAACACTTACTTAGATAAAGTACTATAACGTTTTAGTATGGAAAACTCGAAGAAGGGAGAATTACCGATACAATATAATGGCAAGTTGAGTAAGACTCAAAGTCCGAGTATCGAAGCCGAAATAGCAGAAATGAGCCGAGTACCATACGCTTCCGCAGTTGGCTCAATCATGTATGCTATGACTTGTACTTGCCCTGATGTAGCCTTTGCTTTGAGCATGGTTAGTAGATATCAAGGGAACCCTGGCACAACTGTGACAACTGCCAATTCAGGTCATTCTTGGACTCATGCATCTTTATAATAACCATTCATGCACAACATGCCATGACCTAGTAGTATAAATTAGGTCAAAAATCTTGCATAAACTAGGATCCAACTAAGGTCTAGGACTAATATACTTGATACTTACAATTCTAGTAAGTTGCTTAGCTACAATAGGAAATGCCAATACTATAATTAGAATAAAGCTTCAAGCTTTGTTATAATTAAAATAGGGTATAAAACGCTAAAAATAAATTAAAACATTCTAATTATACTTCAACATGTTGTTGAATATCAAACAATATTCCAAAAACCCTAAAGAGCCAAAAATCCAAAGTTATAAATTATAAAGCTTAAAAACTTTATAAAATTTGGCTATAAACTTCCTAATATCAAATTTTATTAATCAAATTATGGATTATACCAATGAACTAGAAATATAAATTACAAGTATTAATCATAAATTATTTGTTGAAAACAAGATTTTTAAATAAATCAAATTGCTTAATAAACATTTTATAAAAATGAATGTTTTTATATAAAATATAGGAGGGAAGTTTATAAAGTTTAAAATTTAGGAGAGAGGAGGCCAAAATGCATGCAAAAACCAGCCATCACCTCTCCCCATGCCCTCTCTCTTCCCCAAAACACAATCATTAAGCTTAAACCCTTACTCCACCTCTTCCCTCTTCACTCTCTCACTTCACTCTCTTCACACACTTCACTCTCTTCTTCCCTCTCTCTAAACTCACGAAAATCCTCTCATTTCTCTGCAAAATTTCGAGATTGTGAAGACCTTGAAGTGTTCTTACTTCTCTCAAGGTCAAAACCAAGGTAAACAACAACATCTTCTTCCATAGTTTCATGGTTAAACCTCTTTTTCTTCTTAGTCTTCTCTACTTTTTGGATTCTATGCCTTTCCATGGCTAGAAATCTTTTATTCTCCCCTTGTGGTTTGTAGATTCTCACCATAACACAATGCATGTGTTAGAGATGGTGAAAATCCGGGATCAAACCCATGCAAGGAGTGGAAAAGATGCACATATGATCATGTGACATCAAAACCTAATATTTCATGTTCTTCTCCATTTCTTTTGTGTTCATGCATGAACAAAAGCATTTAAACCATTTCTAGTATATCTTGGATGCTCATTCATTCCATGCATGTGTTAGAAATCGGGCCTTACCAAAGACATGCATGATGTTCTTGTTGAAATACCCTAATAATGCACACAAGCAAACATGCAATCTGCCAGATTACTTTGTTCGACTTTGAACAGTCATAACTCAGTCATTTCTTAACCAAATCATGATATTCTTTTTGTATTGGTTAGATCCACGAGTTAACTTTCAAACCCAACTGGTCTCACTGTAAAATATTAAATATCTGATTTTTAGCAGATTTTACAAAAAGGTTGCGCATACAGCTCTTTTTCTGTGATCACTATTTTTATCTTGCTTAAACAATGGCCTTAAACCCAACCATAAATCTGAGGAAAAATACCTTAGAAACTTAACATATCTAGTGAATTATGGTTGAAATTTTGTGGCTTAAAACCTCACTGAATGGGCTACACAAATTCATGAACTTCAGCCACATTTACACTTCATGCATTATTGCATGCAACTTTTCTTAAATTGTTTGGAATCATTACCCTCATTTCTCTTCTGAATACATTCTTTTACATTTTTCCTTTTGAAAGCCCTTGCATGCATGAGATAATCTGGAAAATTTCAAGAGCTTTTGTTATTTCTTTGATTTATTAGAATTATTGCTAAAACCAAGGGCATAAATCATATAAAATACTTCCAGAGGTCAATAAATCCTAAATAAATTCATGGATGATCCTTATGGGGAATAATGACCCCTCACCAAATTTCAGCAATTTTTGTTACTGTTTCATATGATTTCTAATTTTCTTTTATTTAGAACATGATAAATTACAAAACCACTTTATAGGATGTGAAAATTGTATCTAACAATTTTCGCATACCTTACCTGTGATGGGTGACTCCAGAAAATAATTTCAAGATTTTCCATCATGTTTTACTATTTTTCCCAATTTTTGGTAATTATAATGGTCTAAAAATGGGAGAAATAGTTCTGATTATCCAAAATTCATGAAAACTTACCAGGATATAATATTATAGAGTAGGAGGTTACATAAAAATTTTGAATATTTTTCTCTACTGTAAACTATTTTTCTCTTATTTTCTAAAGTTAATTGCACTAAAATACACTTAAATATACATAAATACCCAAAACCAGTTTATACATTATGAAAACCACTTTTGATATTTTTCCCAGGATATTTATACTGTAAATGATGTTACAAAAATTTATGGTGATTTATTTTAATTGTTTAATATTATTTCTTTAATTAATGACTATTTAAAGGAATAAAGCAAGGAAAAATAGAAATACCCAGTGAAAAATATCTTTTATATTTTTCCCAGCCTATTTATGTATAATAACAATTAAATAAAAAGTTTGGGTAATTTTGGAAACTGTTTTCTATTTATTTCAATTTTTATTGAAATAAATGCTCAAAAATCATAAAATATAATTAAACAGCTTGGAAATCCATTTTTATAATTTTCCCAGCTTAGTATTGTTGAATAACAGTTAAATAAAAAGTTTGAGAATTTTTATCCCTCGAATGCTATTTTCGTGAATTTATGTTGTAATAGGGACTTAAAAATTTGGAAAGTTTATATTCCAAGGTTGTAATTAATCGCCCGATATATAGAATTTCATTACTTCAGAAAAAGTGTAACTAATTGATATAAAATCCAATACTAAAACATAAATTGGCATTTCCCTATATGTAGAGTTTAGTATATTAGCATTAGATATCGACATGGAAACTCACTAGTGCGTGTGTTTGATGTCGTAGGATCCCGGTAGTAAGACGTTGGTGCATCCTGAAGTACCGCTTGTGTCTACACAAAACATCGTGAGTATTCACGCACTCCCCTATTTTCGGTTTTTATGTTTTGGGGTGGAAAAGCATGTCCAGAAAAACTACTGTTTGCATGTTGTATTTAAATTGAATTGTATCAAACATGATTGCTATTGTATTGCTATGTTTCTTTATGTATGTCTATGCAACATGGAACATGAGAACTTATCGTACTAAGGCCCTTCCCTTATCTCTAACCATTAACTCTTTGAGCCAATGGTCGTTATGGATAGCGCTATTAGGAATTGACAACTCCTCACTCGCCCGAATCGCTGGAGTGCATGATACCATATTCATCTATGGAACGATAAGCATAGATCTCGATAGGGCTTCAGCCATAGGTTTGGTTGAGACTCATTGTTTGCTCATACACATACAAACGCGTTTCCCGTTCTAGCAATAAACTTGTATACCTTAATAGCAATCAACTTTGTTTTATCATTAAAGCAATGTACTTGTACTTACGAAAAGCATTATTGTACCCTCGATTTATAAACTTGTGATACTCACCAGCTATTTTCATAGTTGACACTCGTTTTACATGCTTTTCAGGAAGTAATTAGTAAGTGGATGTAAAGATTCATCATCATAGAGCATGCTGCATCTTGTTGAAGCTATTATGAAGCTATATTTTGAACAATGTTATTTTGAAAAACTTGTATTTTGTTTCTTTTGAAGCTATGGGTTGTAAACTTTTAAATACTGCTATGGTGATGTATCTTTATCTTTTGCATTGAAACCGTTATCGCTGTCATACCTTGCGTTTCTGCTTTAGCGGGGTGTGACAACAACCCATTGGATTGCGGTCAATAATATCCTTAAGTACCTTCGGAGGACCAAGGAATGATTTTTAGTCCTCGGAGGGAGTGATGACTTGAAGGTGCGAGGGTATAGTGACGCCAGCTTTCAGACCGATAGGGACAACTACCGTTCGTAGTCGGGCTGGGTCTTTACCCTGAATGGAGGAGCAATAACTTGGAAAAGTTCCAAGCAAGAAACCGTAGTTGATTCAACGTGCGAATCAGAGTACATCGCAGTGAGCGAAGCGTTGAAAGAGGCAATATGGTTAAAGAACTTCATTGGTGATCTTGGAGTTGTACCTGCTATAAAGGAGCCCATGGAGATTTTCTGTGATAATGAAGGAGCAGTTTCCTTGACCAAGGATGTAACAACCCGAAGTTTTTCATCGCCGAAAACCCATTCTACCCGTATAACTCGTCGGAGATCGAAATGTCCCGATATTGTTTTTGGGCTTAGTTAACTAAAATTATATGTTTATTATCATTCATTGAGGGTCCAAATCATTTAGGAACTCATGAATTTAGCTCAAAACATTTATTTCATAAGTTTTAGAAATATCCTCGTCGCGTGACGGAAACTCAATCGGGTGCGACCAAAAGCCGCGTTTAACATCGGTATCGGGTAGAATTCCACTGTGTCCAAGTTTTAGGAACTATATAAACGTGTTTAACCTATCATTTGAAGCTTTTTTCCTTCTCTCTCTACTCTCTCTCTAACCTCTCTCCTAAATCCAAAGATTAAGGGTTCAAAACTCAATTTTAAGGCCTCAAATCCTTAAGGTACCTTCCTAGCCTTAATCTATAGCATATTTGGCTTCCAAATTCGACATTTAATCATGAAATAGGACATCATATATGAGTTTATGGCCCAGGAGGCTGCCTAGGCCGTAAACACCAAATTGAAGGGTTTTAAGCCCTTAAACTCCTTCCTAAACTCATTTGGGCTTTAGATATGGCTAAGGGACTTCAAGATATGGACTTAGAACATTTAAAACTTTGATTTTGAGGACTTTGAAGGAGTTTATGGCCAAGGCATAAGCGTGGGCCGTAAACTCATGTAAATGGGGTTTTTCATGCCCTTAAACCCTTCCAAATCACTAGTATGGCTTAGGTATGAATTATAGAACCTTGGTTTTAGCATTTGGACACTTGAAACATGAAATTTGGGGGACTTATGTGAGTTTACGACCAAGGCATGTGCTTGGGCCGTAAACTCCTCAAAACTTGGCATAAATTCAATTCTAAGGTGTTAGAAAGCCATCCAACACCACCAAAAGCCTTGGAATAAATCAAAGGACCAACCAAAAATAGTTTGAGGGCCTTAAACACATTAATTGAGAGATTTCTATGAGTTTACGGCCAAGACTTGTTCATAGGCCGTAAACTCCTTGATTCTTGGTGTTAGAATGCAAACTAAACACCCCTAAGGCCCTTAGATGAATTTTAGAAGTCCTTCCATGCAAGTTTTAGGCCTTGAAACACCTTGTAGCACTCTATAGAAGAGTTTACGGCCATGAGGGGGTCTCATGGGCTGTAAACTCCATAAACCCCTCAAATGTCCCTTGCAAACTCATATTAGGCCTTGGAATAATTCTATTAATCACATGTGATTTGTTTTGGAACCATTTAACATCATTTTCTTGGAAAAATAGGAGTTTACAGCCATGGAGCCATGCTAGGCCGTAAACTCCCATAAGGGGGTCTATTTTATGTTTTAAAATCCTTTCAAGTCCTTAAACCAAGTCTAGAAATTATTCCCTAAATGTATGAAGTCATTTAGCACCGTAAACCACACCCACCATGAGTTTACGGCCGTAAACTCATGGGGAATGGGTGTTTTAGACCAAAACTATTATATTAGTTTACTCATGGGGAGTAAACTCAGGTCCCAAGTCCCTAGTGTCATTTCACGTCCTTAAACGCCACCCGGGTCCCTCCAAACGCTTGTATCGGAGTGTTTTCGCGACTTGAAGCAAGTGTCCCTATCATATGAATAAACTAAGTCCTAATTAGATACAAATGTGTATCTTTACATTATAATTAGGAACCTCGTGTATTTACAAGCCCCGGATCAACTCTTAGCATCCAAATCGTCACATTTCTCGTCCGGTGAGTTCATACCCCTACGGCTTTTTCACTGTTTTCAATGTTTTCAGGGGGGAATACAAGCAAACTATAATTGTTTTCAAATCATAACATTGATATGTTTCAAAAAATATCTGACCAACTATAAAAACTCTTTTACTCCTTATGTATTTTGCTGAGCATAAGGAATGATTTATCAATTACAACTAAAATGGATTTTTGTTAAGGAAATAACAAAACTAATCAAATTATTATGGGAATAATTTGGGGTCTTTACTGTTCTTTCTATCATATGTCGATATCTATATCAAGTTATTAGATAAACTATGTCTGATTCAGTTTATCTCCGTATCATTTGAATGTATCGCCAGATAATTTCATTGTATGTATCTATATTTACTGTACTATGTTTCATAATCCTCTGTATGTCGTTATCGTATGAAAAACCTGTAAATAGCTTAGTACTAGTTTGTGAGATAGTCACTATCCTTTATGGATGATCAGTAAATCCTCCCCGGAAGTGTAACCAGAGTCTCCTGGAGGGAGAGCGTGGAATTTGTGAATAGATCTATTCGGGACTGACAATCCCACACCTTAACTGCTAGCTACAGTTAGGCGGGCACGCCTGGGGTGACAAATTTCTGGATATCGTTTCAACGTCTGACAAACGTCAAGGAGGTCACGTTGTCGTATTAGCATGGTTACCCGACTCACAACATGTATTAATATTAGCTTATTCACAGTTTGAGTTTAGAAACTATATCTCGTTCGGGATAGTGATCCCATGGTTTTATATCTATATCTTTCGGGACAGTGATCCCATGGTTTTGTAACTATATTTTATACGGGATAGTGATCCCATGGTTTTGTATCTATAACTTGTGCGGGATGTCTTTCCCCATGGTTTTCCAAATCTATATTTTATACGGGATAGTGATCCCATGGTTTTGTATCTATATCTTATACGGGATAGTGATCCCATGGTTTTCCAAATCTGTATCTTATTCGGGATAGTGATCCCATGGTTTTAATCTATATTTCCATATATACATCAACCTATCTCGTGTCTAGTCCGGGATGATAGTCCCATGATCTTAAATCTGTACTTTCATATGTGTCAAACTATTTTATATCTCTTTCGGGATAGTGATCCCAAGATTTTCATTATATAGTTTTGTGTGTTAAACTATACTTTGTGAAATACAACTGATCTTACAATTAGGAAAATATGGGATTTTCCTGGGGTAAAATACAACACATAATTGAATTGGTAACAAATGACAACTAAACCAACTTCACATAAGAAAATATGGGATTTTCTTGAACAACAAAGCTTTTCGGAAACTAAAGGAAATCGATACATTTTCATAAAACAAAACCCCTTATGAACTCACCAGCTTTATGCTGATTTTCAAACCGCTTGTATTCTCAGGTCCAAGTTAGACAAGTACCCAGTGATCTCTTTTGATGAAGACGGAGTGCGTGGAAGACTCGTCTCAACTTTTGTTTATATGATGCATATGTAAATCTTGTAAAACTTTACTTTTGAAACAAATGTAAACTTTCATATATATGTAATGTAATGTTTGTTTACTGTGATTACTATGTACATTGGATTTGATACACAACGTGGTAGTCCATCTCGGAAATGTTTCCGCCTTTGATTTTCGGGGTGTGACAAAGGAACTGAGGGATCATGGTAGATCTCGACATATCGACAGAAAATATCACTTTAGAAGACATCTTGTAGAAGAAGGACAACTCGTGGTGAAGAGGATATCATCAGAAGATAACCCCCAACAGATCTGCTTATGAAGGGACTGAGCAGGGTTAAGCACTTGCAGCATGCTAGGAGTATTGGGCTGAAGGTTGATATTCGTATAGATTCGATAGTATTAGAAACGTATAATAGATAAATGTAATTAACATTTGATGATTAAATAAAAGGGTATTATTTATGAGTAATGTTACTGTCTTATGTTAATTGTTTAACTATTGTTTCACTTTGCATGTTTTGACTTCCAGAATAATTGAGTTTATTAAGAATAATTGAATTATTCAAATTGTCCACAATCATTCATATGTTGGAAGTAGGTATGAATGAATATTGTCATGAATTGGTGTGTAGATTGTCTAAATGGTATTAGACATAGAAAAAGTTTGCTGCAACGTTCATGAGTGCTTATGAACTAGTTTTGAGCATTGGAACAAACCCGCGCTTGCTGGAATCATCTTATGGAATGTGATGAAAGGGTGATCGCAAGACGATAATATCATATGGTCTTAAAACCTAGATATATGGTTTGTTATTTGTTAATTGGTTGTACATTGATAATGTGAAACCGCATCAGTAACTTGATGTTATAAAACGCATTGTTGTGTATGGTTGGTTAATGAATAAGTAAATGCATATAAGTCGAAGTTTATCTGTTACTTTTATCCTAAGAGGGTAAAAGAGATATCTCGGCCGCTCAATGATTTGATTTGACTTATGTGTCGGGCCCGGTCAGAACTGAATTGATGTGTTCGATTAAGTTCTATGTCAAATAAATCTGAGATCGAGAAACCAATTGTAAGACAAATTGGTTCCATAGAATTGTCAGCATGATATCTAAACAAAGGACTGCACGATCCCTTATCTAAAGGAAGAGATTGATAAGATCAGAGTTTGATAGCGTCTTTGAGAGCTACAATTGCTAATCGGTGTATATAGTTACTTGACTTATCCAAGTGGGAGACTGTTGGAATAGTGTGTAAGGCCGCAACTATATTTGGTAAGTACTTGACCCGATTAAGCATGGTCCTTTTGGGTTGCCTTCACCATAGCAACTTGATATGATGATTTGCAATGAGAGTTGGAATATTATAAGGAATAATAATATTGTTATTTGATTAATATAAGTTATAAATTAATTAGGAATTAATTTGGTGACTTAAAGAGATTAATTAAATAGAAGGGCATAAACTATCAAGTGTATGATAGTTATACTTTATGCTATAATTCCTTATGGATAAGGGGTGGACGGTTTTGAGGCTTTGGATAGAGCTTGAAATCTTCCAAGGCTTATCATTAGGGTATTGGATTGCTTAGGGCCTAAGTTATCCAATTAGGGTTTAAGGGTGAAACCCTAGGAGCCTTACAAGTATAAATAGAACCTAGGGGTCATGGAAATCGGAACCTCTTGTCTCTAAAGAAACCCTGGTCGATTTCTTCCTCCCCTCTCCTCTCTCTATAATCATCCTCTTGCTAGTTGGTGTTTGTAAGCCATTAGAGGAGTGACAATTGTGACTCTCAGCTCCAAGGACAAGAAGATTCAAGTAAGCAACTTAAGGTAATCTTCTAGATCTGTTTTCTTATTGTTATTATGCTAGAATTACCATTAGAAGTCTTGGATACAATGCATGTTTAATTAGAGAAACCTAGATCCAAGCATTAGGGTTTGTATGTGCACATAGGAATGTTCATATGGCCAAAACCCATCACATCTTTCTTGTTTCTTTCAAAAATGGGTTGTTTTAGGTCTTGATGAATGATGATGACTAACAAAGTATTTTGCATCACCTCTTGAACTAGAATCTTCACCTTTGAGCTCTTTCTTCAACTTCTTTAAGCTCAACCTGATGTTCAGACATGCTTCACGATCTTCTACAAAATCAAACGAGTTGCATTTCCTGATGAGTTTTCATTCATTAAACAAATTTTTGAGGCAATAAAGATTCTCTCTTCTTGCTAAAAGAAAAGAAAATTGAACAGTCTTATACATGTTCTCTGAATTCAGATTTATCTATCCGGTGGAGTGGGTAAGTTGCTACCAGAAAGAATGGATGGGAGTGATAAAGTGAAAAGAACACAGAGGAGAGGGAATCCAATTTCCTCCATTAGAGAAGGTTGGAGAGTGAGGAGTGAAAGTACATGACTATAAAAGTCATCCTTTTTTCCTTCGATTTTATGTTGCAGGTCTAAATGATAAGAGAATTTCAACAACTTAGCCTCAAACTAAAGCTTCATACCTGATTCATCCTATGATCATGTTCTTGCTTTCATCCCAGATTCATCTAATTTTCCTCAAATCAAAGAAACCTCACAGCCACAGAAGGGTTCTCGAACCTCGGTTATTCCCGATGCGATACAATTTATGCAATATGAGGATCGATGCATTTGATTCAAGTCCCTTTGTTCATCCTTGACATATTATTAGGGCTCCAATTTGTTCAACACAAACTTGAAAAATGGGTGAACAACCCAGAAAATCTATTAACCAACCTTACCTCCATTTTCTTCTTCTTCACCTTAACTGCAAGACAAGATCAATTATCCAAATTCATTATCGGGTTCTTTTCATCAGACTTCAATTTGAAAAAACCCATCAGCCAAGCATACATCAACACTGTCAAACCGTAGGAGTTTTTCCTCATGTGATTACTATTCGTTGTCACTTGAGGATGGTGGGTACCGTTGAGTAACATCTCCTCTATTTTTGTTTCGTTCCATATTTTCTTCGATTTGTAATCAGCATCAATGTTTTGTTTTCTCCATTCCAAATTTTCATGGGATTTATATTTCTATGTTTTAGGTGTGTTTAAGCTTCTATCTGTAACTAGTATGGCTTGGTTAAAAAAACTGTGAGAAGGGTGTGAAATAGAGCAGTAAAGAAGAAGAAGATGAAGAGAGAGAGAGAGAGAGAGAGAGAGAGAGAGAGAGAGAGAAAGAGAGAGAGAGGGTAGGGATACGGTGGGTGAGGGTAGGGTGGGCCAATTATTGTTTTTTGTATTATTTTTAAATTAAAAGGGTGTTAAAACAACTACAAAAAATTAAAAAAGAAATTAAAAGGGCAAAATAGTCTTTTGAACTTTTTGAGGGACTAAAACCACAAAAAACTTTTGATTTTGAACTAGTGGTGCAAGTTGGAAAATTTTGGACTCTATCCACATATTTTTGTTAACCAAAGGGACTAAAATTGCAGTTTTGTCGCATTTTTTTGTTTCTACAAAGCGACTCACCAAAAGCCTGTGATTTTGTGGGTAAGGCAAAGGAGGCTTTCATTGACGGAGGCTTCTATTACTCCCTACCCTCCTTCGAACCAGCGCCTCACTCCTCTATATTCGATCGTTATCTCTCACCACCACCATTGCTCTATTCTATTTCTTCTATACCTCAAACACACCCCCCGCTTCCCCTCTCTCTTTAGAAAGAAACTAGATTATAACCCGCGTTAAACGCGGGGAAGACGTAATAATTAAAAAAAAATAAAATTTATGTGAAACAGATGAAAAAAAACATAAAATTTTAAATCAAAATAAATTTTTTGTGAGATTTCTTTGCAATTTTTATCAAAAAAATCTTCTTATGAGTTTATGTCCCTAATTTTGTAAGTTTTTATATTTGCTTATGATCTCTATACTTAAAACTGAAGGTGATCTTCCGTTCCATGTGTACTCAAAATTCCTTACTTAGCTTATCATATATGAAATCTGTCAAATATGAAAATGCATATTAACATTTTCCTTACTTTTTTTACATAACATGCGACTCCAAGCATCACAAAAATAGTAAAGTGTTGATTTTACCCTTTTATACTTAATACATATTCTTAATTTGTGACATGGTAAATTTGACTTTTGAAAGTCAAAGTAGTAGAAGATAAAACATGACCAAATACTTGAACAAATAACAATGACCAAATACTTGAATTTTATCTGAATTATTATAATTTTGCATTTGTACATAGAAAATAAAACATGAGTTTATGATTAAAAGAATAAATAAAAAAACTAATAAGTCATAGAGTAATAAAATATTTAAATAGTTAATTACAAAAAACAACTATGTTCGAATGCAAATTAAAATATATATAATCACTAATATCTATTTGGCATAGTCACTGTATCAAAATCAGAACGGATTGAAAAAACTTGTTGTGAAGGATGTGCCGGAATCACATACTCAATTGTATTTCCCTTAAAGAAATATAGGGTATTGTTTCTATAATCCCACCATTCATGTGCACCTTCATTGTGAGTACTAAGATCTATTTTAACCCACCAATTGTGAATGAAAACCCAAATAGCCCACAAACGATCTTCCACTTACATAGAAATATCTCAATTTTCTGTGAAACTTGATCAGTCTCGATGCATACGGTTTGAAGTCATTAATAGTAGAAGATGCAAATATGAGTATATGTTCTTCTGAATAAATATCAAATCGCAATATGGTATCATTAGATAATAAGAAGTAAACGTCACCGCCACTTGTAACTGTCTCATCAGAAACATGATAAACAAATGATGGTAAATGGATATTTTGAAACTCCCTCCATTGCCATGTAGTAGATGAAAACAATTATATGTTGTAGTAATCGTAGTCCACTTTTTACTTAAGCATATCATTGCAAATAAAATAACAAATAAGTAAATAATAAAGTAAATTAATAACATAAAATATACTACATATAAACTCTTACAATCTCATTGCGTATGGAAATCGAATGACCTTGAAATGTAACAGGTTCGAACTGATAACTACCAAAGCAAACTTTATCGCAGTGTTTTCAGAGCTCGGAAACAGTATCCATTTGGCATCTATAGTCGTTGGTTTGATAACAAATAGAATCTTTGAAATGTATTCATTTGGATCACAGGATTCAGCAAGAAGGAGTCCGCACAAGGATGATGCTAAAAGCGTACAAGTATGTGGTAGTCAATCAATGTCAAGATTGTTACTAGCAGAAGACGAAACAAACTGACGCTCTATATTTCCCCATGTTTTTTTGTTGAACGATAACTCCACAAACCACATTATTTCTATGGTTGTAGTTATGAAGAACAGGGTTGTTGTATGTTAGATTTTCATAATATTTATTTGTACAATGTATAATAATAAATGTTTGTAATGATGTTCATGAAAGAATTTCAATAATTAGTTTGAAGTCAATAATGATAACTGCAAAAGAAAGAAATAATAAGATAATAATATTAGAAAAACTTAAAATTTAATCTTTCATGACATACGAATTGAAATGATAATAAGTATACTGTTTGTAGTATTGACGGTAAAGAATTTTACCCGACCCATTTTCAATATTTTATTCCAATTCATCAATGATTGTATTGTTAGACATGATCGTTGAGATAACATAACCTTCTGTTTTCTTCTTCAAATTTTCATGTGATATTTGAATTTTGAACGCCATCTTTTTTTTCCAATAGTATATTATGGATAAATTTCATTATTACCATCCTAAAAAAAGAACGTTTATAAAAATAGATATACAGAATAATAAATTTGTTTTATATAAATGAAGTTAATATGGATAACCTAATAAAACTGATGAACCAACTCTTGTGCGCTTTTTTTATAAGCTTCTTTGCGTCACAATCATATAAAGTAAGTGACACCGAACCTGTAATATCTTCAACTATAATGGTGATTTTCAAACTGAAAGCATTGATGTAAATAGATAAAGTAATATAAATTTATATAAATTAACAGAACAATATAATAATATTTATAAAATAAGTTTCAAAACCCGGGGACAACAGAAATGACTTTGTTCATGCAGTTTGAAGTGTTACAATAAAAAACTTTTTTATCTTGAAACTGATCATCATGGATTAAAATTTGTTTTACGGCTTTCTGTTGACATCTAGTACAAGCAAAACAGTACCATTCCCCTTCAGCACATACTTGCTTAATCGTACCGACAACAATTAAAGTTTTTTCCTAAAAAATATTAATGGAAGTTTAAATTTTAGTATAAAATAATAACAATCAAGGATTAAGATATAAATAATACAAAACCAATTTCACATCATTTATATATTGTAAATGAAAGTGATGTATATAAACCTAATGTACTTGTTGGAGATCAGCAATACTATGGAAATCAAAGTTATGAATGAAATCTTCATTTTCAGAGTAGATGATCAAGGACGAAGGGTTGCTACAATTAGCAATTGTGGTTTGAGTCATTTATATGGTTGTGGACAAAATAATAACTGTTTGAAGTTAAACGTTTATTAAGTATAATGCTTAAACGAGACTTTTATAATATATATATATATATATATATATATATATATATATATATATATATATATATATATATATATATATATATATATATATATATCAAACTTTCTGCAAGTATGAGTTTATGATTAAAGGTACAAAACAAACAAAATGCAAATTTGTTTTTATAAAATGTGTAGTAAAAATAAATGTACAATGCGTGGGCAATTTGGGAATGTTGGTATATATATTTTTATTTTGTTGTATTTTTACTATTATAAAAGAACAAAACATTTATGAAGGTTTTATACTGAATTTACATAATAAAAAAAGAAAAAAAAAAAAGGAAAAAAATATATATTATGAATTATGCCATACTGGTATGAAATAGCAATGTCTTTTTACCCTTAAACCATTAATAACAACATAGCTAAATATGCAATTTTTGGGATATCACGGTTATCAGATTTGTAAATGCAATTTTGAAATTTGGAAAAAATAGATTTAAACCTAACTTATTAAAATAGCATTGGTACAAAACAAACAAAATGCAAATTTGTTTTTATAAAATGTGTAGTAAAAATAAATGTATAATGCGTGGGCAATTTGGGAATGTTGGTATATATATTTTTATTTTGTTGTATTTTTACTATTATAAAAGAACAAAACATTTATGAAGGTTTTATACTGAATTTACATAATAAAAAAAGAAAAAAAAAAGGAAAAAAATATATATTATGAATTATGCCATACTGGTATGAAATAGCAATATCTTTTTACCCTTAAACCATTAATAACAACATAGCTAAATATGCAATTTTTGGGATATCACGGTTATCAGATTTGTAAATGCAATTTTGAAATTTGGAAAAAATAGATTTAAACCTAACTTATTAAAATAGCATTGGTACTAACTAACATGTCTCACTTTTTCATGTGTCCAAGTAAAAACCATGTGGATTATTAGCTAATAATTTGACATTTTATAATCTTAGTATGCTACATGGTCAAATTTTTTTTTAAAAATGATCATTCTACCCCTATTCATACAGAAACAACAATTACAAACATAGAGACCACAGTTAAGTCACAAACAGAAAGCTATTAGCAATTTTTAATTTAGTTAGAAAATAACAACCTACTTGGGTCAAAGTCATCATTACATCAATATATTGCAATTTTGAAGTCTTCTAAATGAATTAACATGTAATTTGGATGACAATTCAATGAGAGGTTCATCCCCATCCGTTGTTGATTGAAAAGACTTCAAAAGTTGTATTTTAGATTGTAATAATTTACCTGATGTTGTCGTTTGTTCAAAGTAGATGATCGAATTGATTGAGAAGCAATAGATGTAAAATTAGAAAAGAATACATGAATGTTGGAGAAGAAAGTATATGTAAAATTATTTACCTGATGTTGTCGTTTGTTCAAAGTAGATGATCGAATTGATTGAGAAGCAATAGATGTAAACGTTTAGAAATTATAAAAGGTTTGCCGTTTGTATTTATATATATATATAAAAGGATATACCGATTTTTTAAAATGATGTGATTTCTTAACGATTACGTAATTTAGAGATTAAAATATTAATATTTTATTGGATATTACGTGATTTCAATTGAAACATTGCAAGTACCGATTTTTTTGCATTGACTTTTCATGGCATATGCAATTGAATTTAAGAATTTGTATATGAATATTTTACTTTACAAAAAAAACCACGATATGTTTTTAGATAAGCAAATCAAATAAACAATAAATAATTTAAGGTATATTATGGTGAATCCATGTAAATTTGGAACTAAATATTTAAGATAAGATTTTTTTTATTATTATATCCTTATCAGTAGAAGCATAAATTAAGGAATCAAATAACATTTATTCACGTAGGTCCCACATATCTCCTTTTCTTTGTATTGCACGTAGGTGAATCCATCTTTGCAAAGCAGGCAACCACCACAAGTTACGGAATGGTGATAATCAAGTGAATGATACTGCTATACCTCATGTATAAGTCAAGTATGATTATATAGGGGTAAAATAGGACACTGAACAAATTACAAACATCTTATTAATAAGGGGAAAAAGAAAGATTATCAATAACAACGTGAATGAAATACTGGAAAACTGAATCTGTAAAGAGGATTGACCATTAAAAAAAATAAGTCAAGTACATATCCCTTAAAAGAAAGATAAATATTAATGACATATGTTATAAGTGGCGGGGTTTTTAATATACATTGCTTCAATCTCCCTATATTGGTTTAGTTACGCGAAAGACCAAAATACCCTCATTATAAGATGTTATCAATTTCCATCTGTCAAAAGTTGTTATTTAAGCCATCAAACTTATAAAAAAAAAAAAGGTAGTAATTCAACTTTTTAGTAATTATAAAGCCTACCCCACCCCACCCCACATTAACAAAGACCTAAGTAATAAATATGCAAATATAAATGAAAAAGGAAAATCTGATTAATAGATGTAAAGCCAAAACATGGTTTGGTTAACCTCACAACCAAGTTTGCTTTGAAGCTTAGGAATAGAATGAAAGACAGCCTTCATGTAGACCTTCAAGCATTGTGGGTGGACTTTTTAGTGAAACAAATTCGTATTCAAACTTCTATAATTGATATTTTCAATGAGATTTAGTAAATGATTAAAAAGGAAAAAGGGTATAAATGAAAAAGGAAAATAAAAGACAACCCCAGCCGAAACTGAGAGTATTTTGATAAATAAGATAATTTGAATTACTAACGCATGATGCAAGTTTAATAAATT
This sequence comes from Lactuca saligna, assembly GCF_052625555.1. Lineage (NCBI taxonomy): Eukaryota > Viridiplantae > Streptophyta > Magnoliopsida > Asterales > Asteraceae > Lactuca > Lactuca saligna. The sequence goes on along the minus strand of NC_136423.1, from coordinate 121,687,644 downwards.
TATATATTTGATTTTCATGGCATATACTACTACTGTGATTGAGAAATTGATATATGCAATGCATATTTTACATTAAAAAAAAAAAGTATCATCATGATTAAGTAGCATGACACACATAGTTTTCATTTATGTTATAATCAACTTATTTACAATCATTTTGATTATATTTTCAGAACAAATGTTATTATTTAAGCAAAAGGATCATGACTATAATTTCAAAAATAATTGTGGGTTTTAGACTCATTCCGTCCACGGAGGCATAAAGGGAAGATCTCAGATATCACCAGCCAACCAATGGGACCAAAAGATATCTGTAAATTAATATTTTTATAAATTTATATAGAAATGCAGTGAACATTAAACAAATACTAAATCAAAATTAATTAATCTATATTTATATACCTGATAATATCTAACATATAGAAGCAATGCAACAACAATTTGTGTAATTTGAATTACAATCTTAATGTGTAAAATTATAATGAAAAATTACGATGCTAGAAACTCCGCTAAGAAGCAAGGGTCTCCTTCCCACTTTGAAGTAAATAAAGATAAAAAAACAAAAATAAAATAAAAAATAACAAAATAAGTATGACGGAAAATTTAAAATAATTTTACTCTTACTAAGAATTTCATCTATTTGCTGCCAACGAAACAAGTGACAAATTTTACTTCCTTCAGATTCCATTTCCAATAACCATATATCGCCAACCACCTTTCACATCAACCAACAGGCTCTACTGGTAAGTAAAATATGCATGTCAACACAAGAGTTTATAAAAATATAAACTTTCTTTAGAATTTAGAAACATAACAGTTATATAAACCTGGTAAGTAAAAATGGTTCTTTGATCCCTTTCAGGGTCTGCTTCTGGCTCTACTGTATCTTTCTTATCTTTTAATCTCCTGTCAAAGAACAACAAGTACAAAATCAAGATTCAAGTGAGCACAAACACACTGTTGATATCTGTCGTTATGATTTATGAATGTCTTATCAATGAAGAAAAACTTCAAAGATTGTGAGAGTGAGAGCACCATATGCGTTTGCCAACCTAAAAATTAAATACATCATTCGTTAACATCTGATGCCTATAACAATTATCCAATTAAACTCCAATTTGTGAATGAAAACATCAAAGATGAAAAACCCATTCGGTTATAGAATCAAAATCGTCAACGATCATAATTACAGGACTTACATGCAGGATTCTGTCGTCCAAGGAAGAACCATAGTAGTGGGGAAGAAGACTAATCTTGGATCGGTTTGATGTATGAAATCGATGAGGTGACATTTTGAGGGTGTTTGGTATTTCTTTTTAATCATCTTTTTGTCTTTTAACTTTTCCAAAAAGTTAAAAATTATCAAAAGTTGTTTGGTAATTTAAAAAGATCTTTTAAAACCAACTTTTAGTAAGAAGGAAAAGTTGGTTGGAAAAAAGATAGGAATTCCTATCTTTTTGTGACTTTTAGCTTTTATCACTTAAAAATCATAAAAGACAAGTCAAACACATTTTAAATACCATCTTTTCCACAAAGTTCTTTTACAAAATGTCCTTTTACAAAAAGGACTTTTATGTTCAAAAAGTCATCCCAAACACACCCTTTCTGATGTCGATCGAAGGAAGCGATTGATTTTAGAGCAAAAGGGAGGGAGAAAAGTAAGAAGATCATGGCGAGTCTAGCAAAATTGAAGTAAAAAGGAATGATTAGGTTACAACCGAGAGAGAGGAAGATGGTAGTTGACGAAGGAAAGAAATTATAAAACCCATCGCAAGCTCCATTTTTTACTCTATTTTTTTACCACATTTCTTTTTCATTCTTTTCCAACCCTATCTCATTTTCACTTCCATTTTTTGAGATATGAATAGGATTCCCCATATAATATAGATGTGAAGTTTGGTTGTCAACTTTAGTCCCTCTCATTTTTATTTTATACATTTTTAGTTTATTTTATTTACTAATTATAATTTAAATGTAATATTTAATATTTATAATATCATGTTATATACTAATTTATATTAATTAATTATAAATATCAAGTTTAATTAGTATACTAATTTATATTAATTAATTATAAATATCAAGTTTAATTAGTAGAGATGTCTATTTGATAATATATAAAAGTTATAAAAATGAAATATTTTAGAAATATAGTTTTTAAGATAAAAAATAACATAAAAAATGAAGTAAGGTTCTCCGTAAAAAATTGAAAATGTGTCGGAGACATCTAAACGTTTAGTAATAAGGATGATGTCGTCAGCAAACAATCAAATAGCCAGAAATTACGGATTGAAATGTAATAAGGGTTCTCATTTTTTAAGATTAGAATTTAAGTTCTCTTTTTTAATAAATATTTAGACATTGAGACACAGAGGGCATAAATCGAATCCGCAGGGTTCTCGATTCCTCTATGTTGCTGTGTGGTCCTGCCGCTCCGTCAACAACACCCACCTCCACCGCCGCCCTCCGCCAGCTTCTTCCTTCGTAGGTTTCTCTTCTGATTATCTGAAATCGATTTCAACCTGAAACTGCCTCTGAAATCTGTATTAACTTGAAATTACCTTTGAATGTGTTTTTGTTTCTGAATTTCCTCCATTGATTCCTTTTACAAGTTTCTTGGGTGGTGTAACTTCTTTGTACGATACTTTACTCTTTATCTTTTCTTTCGTCTCTTAATTTCTAAGCCTGTTGATTGTGTTTTCTTCCATCCCTCAGTTGTTGTCTTGTGTTTTCTTCCATCCCTCGGTGGATGTCTGCTTCAGGTTTTTTCTACAACTTTATTCTTCCACTTCTATTCAGTAATTTGGTTGCTTATATCAGTCACAAGAACTGATTTCAGGTTAAATCCAAAGTATGTGGAAGAAAGTTGTTTGATTTAATTTCATTGAAGATTTTGCTTTTGCCCTTTCGAAGATACGTATTCAAATGCCATCGGTTGGTTTAGGTCTTCAATTTTCAGAATTTACAAGGGCATACAGATTACTGAATTAATAATCGAATTTGGTATGTAAATATGTTTATCATTTCTTACTTCTTTAAAATCTATAGATTAATAGATTGAATATTTACACCTATTCAAAGCTCTTTTAGTTACACTTTTTCCTTGGATGCCCTGTGATACCCTCGAATTCCAAGGTTTATAGTTTCTTTGATTATCTTAACATCGGCAAAAGATACTCAATTTTATTTAATGTGGGTTTGATTTCCAACAACATCTGAAGCCTTTCATTGGATTTACTAGGTTATACGGTTGACAAATTAAAATAATATAGATAACAAAAATGTAGTTATTAATCAGAAATTTACAAACACTTTTTGTATACAATATTCCATTAAAACATTTCATTGTTCTAAGATTCCCAAATATAAAATATTCTTTTTACTAACTATTTTTCAACTACACACTCCTTTCCTGTTCAAAATATTAAAAAAAACATTTTATCAAGTAGGATGGTATAAAACTATAAATGACAGTTTCTAGAAAGTAGAATTCTATAAAATAAGATGTTTTTAAATTTTTCCTCCATGTAAACTACTAAACACTATTTTACAAAGTAGAATGATATAAATGATAGTTTCAAAAAAATAGAATACGATAGAAGAAAAAGTTTATTTTATTTTTTTAATTTTCTGGTCTATGTTTGAATGATAGTTCCAACAGGATGCTCGGTTCACTGGTTTGTAGTTCATATCAAACCTTTACATTACATTAAAAAGAACAAAGAAAAAAATATTAAAGAAGAGATACTACATTTGAAGGTCACAACACAAAGAAAAATAAACTCCATGCATTTCAGAAGACAATCAATGTGATTATAAAAGCGGAATAAGCTTGTAATCTCTATATGAAATATAAGAATCCTTTTCCTCACCAATCTTTCCAATTACCTAAAAAATTCAGTTCAAAATAAATTTTCCAAACAAAAATAATATAATAAGTGTCAAAATAAGCATAAATAAGAGTAGTGGACAAATATATAATAATATAATACCACATATATAATTACTTATCGTTCCAAGGGTTAGAAGACTTGTGTTTATGGATCAATAGCCATTTTACTCACATCTGTGATAAAACAAAGATATATGATGGGAACTGATTCGTACACAACACTTTTTCTCCGTACACAATAATTTATGTTTTAAAGTGTTGTATTGTACAATTCTATAATGCATAAATTGTTGTGTATGATAAAAAACTGTTGTGTACGAATCACTTCCCATATATGATATTGTGCCTTAAAATGTTTTATCTTTTGCTCCACATATCTAGATCAAGAATATGGCTGACTACATCAATTTTATGAATCCACACACCTGCATTAGATTTTACTCATATTACATAGACATTACATACAAGATATTTTACATACAGATTACATGCATAGGATTTTACACAAACCCAACAACCTACAATTTCAATGAGTAATACCAAAACATAACACAAAATAATAATTTCAATTGCTGAAATATGAAAGTGAGCTCTACTTCTACAAGAGATCAAGTAAGGCAGAGAGTAGTGTTCATCATCAAGGACCATCTGTCGTATGAGGGAGAGAGAAAGAATAGAAATTAAATGGAATCACAAAGATTTTTAAGCAATTTACTCTTAATTGACGAAATTTCAAGCAATAAAACCATTTTTTAATGACATAAAAGCCTTAGAATCCGACGAATCGCTTCACTATTCCAAACCAACTATTCGTCCAAAAAAAAAACCCAAGAATTCAATGGTGTGTGCATGGATCTAAGATGGAGAACAAAGATGAATTGAGAAATGGGAACATCGGTGGTATTAGTCGTTGCTCAATTTATGATTTTTGAAAATGAAACCCTAAGCGACGATAGGAGTAAAGAACAGGTTACGTTTTAATTGAAAATTCGGATGAAAAAATTGTCCCACGAAAAGATGAAATCATTTTCTGTAGAAGGAAGTGAAGAAAATCGATTTCAGTTTCACAACTGTAGACATGGAAGCCGTAAAAAAATCAAAATATATATGAAGTCGATAAGATTCAAAATTACATAAGATTTGTTCTTGATTTTATGAGATTATGATGAAGACTGATTTGAAAATCTTTGTGTGATAAAAGGAAAAAATTATGCCAAATAAACTGACAAAGCGAGGATAGATAGGGTATTGGTTCGTGATTGGGGATAACCGATGAAGTCAAATAGTGGAAACTTTTTAAATTTATTCAAATTATTGGAAATTTTTGAATTTTAGACAATAATACGTTATCAATCATCAATTCAATATTCAATTCAATATATCAATAATAACAGTAATAGTTGCCAAATACATCTTATAAATTTTTTTGGGCGGGAAAATGAAGAGAATGTGGTCTAAGAAGGTGCCACGTGGAATAAAAAGGTCTAAGAAGGTGCCACATGGAATAAAAAGATCTAAGAAGGTGCCACGTGGCATGTAGGAGAGGTTTTTATTAAGAATAAAGATAAAGATCTCTTTGTTTTTCTTTCTACCTAAAGATTTTTTTTTTGGGCACAGGTTTCTCATATTTGCTAAAGGTATGTTTCCACAATTCGATGATGTTTTTAGCACTTACACTTCAATTGTTCGATGAAATGCCTCAACGAGGCTTAGGGTTTTATTTAAGGAAACAAGAACATTTCAAAACGTTGATATTTTTTGTCGTTGTTCTTTAGTATTTAAGGAAATTAGTGGTCATTTTATGTTTCGTGTTTCTTTTTAATGCAGGTGTTAATGAAGAGAGCTGTGAGCTTTTCTGGAATGAAGACTTGAGTATTTCCTTTATGATCCTGAGATTACAATAAACCTGTTAAGATCTTATTGGGCATCAAGTAGTAGTTTATATTGTAAATTGGGAAAATCAAAATTATTCAAGAATGTTAAGATATTAGAACATTTTATAGCATAGCAACATCAGGGTAAGATCGCCAAGACTATAAAGTTCAATGAAGCCTACCGTTTTATGTCAAAATCTTAAGTTGTATTAATGATATAGAACATTGAGTATCTAATCAAGGCATTAGATTTTGAAGTCATTAATGGGATATTTTAGACGCCAATTAGACATTAACAACTTTTGCAAGTATGAAAGATTAAGCTATTAGTGTTGATCACATCGTTACAATCCAAAGAAGTTTAGAGTAGTTTTTTTAGTGGCATCTACAGAACTTGAATCAATATTGTAAGTTTCTTATTACCTTCACGTTTATTTTCAATGCTATATTGTAATGCAACGGCTTACCTGGGACATGATTATTATGTGGGAAAAACTTGTTATTTTGATTTCTTTTGAGCTTTTCAATTTATAGAAAGTAGGATATTACATAATTTTGTAAGATCTTTGAATTGTAACCCTTTTAAAATGTGTACCTGAAATTGGATGATAGGTTTTAAAACAATATCATGTAGATCGAAGGTTTTACGGATCTATATAAACTTTTTCCATGTATATTTCAAGATGGACTTCATTATTTATTAATAGCTCTTTGTTTTAGCCGTTCTCATCGTTTGTGACGTGCATTCTTTCCCTCTAGGCTCTTGCATATTGGCTATTGTCGTATCATTTTCTTATGTTGTTCTCTGGTGTTCGTTCGTCCTTCTCCTCTCCAGGTTTTTGTTGTTTGATTTCCTTTTGCTTTGTGTTCTTTGTTTGTACTTTTGCAGCTGTTACATTCATTTAGGGTTGTATCGGATTTTTTTGTTCTTGTCTAAGCTTATTGTTCATAATAGCATTTAAACCCTACTATTATTGATTAAACTCATTTACAAACGTCATGATGTTTCAAAATTTCAATCAAGTCTCCACAGATTTCACTAATCTTTTTCAAACCAGCACCAACCGTGCGGGGGTTTACTAGTTAACTATTATAACTCAAAAGTTTTTGTAACTTATGATATATTAATTAATTGATATATATATATATATATATATATATATATATATATATATATATATATAGAGAGAGAGAGAGAGAGAGAGAGAGAGAGAGAGAGAAAGGGTCATTTGAAAACTTATATTTTTCTGAGAACCCAAGAACTAAATTTAGACAATTAGATCAAAAAAATGGAGGGCGGTGATATTTTATGGCAGTTTTGTAAATAACTGGAAAAAAAAGAGATGGGGGTATCTAACCTTTTTTTATTTTTTATTTTTTTTATTTTTTTTATTTTTTCAACTCAGGGGTGTTATTGGCATCTAAATAATTCATTACCTAAATTCTCTATCTTAAAAATCAATGTCGCAGTTGAAATCTCTGGCGATCTCTCCACTTCACCTTCTGTCATGCCTTCTAACACCGCCTCTCTCCTCCCTCCTCCATTGATCGCTTCCGTCCTCCCTTCATCAGTCACCTCTTCCATTATTAACTGCCATCCACACCGTTTAGGGTTTCAGATCTATTCATGAATCACATTTGGTTGTTTTCGAGAAAAAGATCAAAATGATCCCTATAGATCTACATAATCTATAATGAGTGAAAGACCCTCACTTTCATAATATTAAAACAGTTGTTACTCCAAAATATGCTACATACATATTCACAAACAATATTTTACATTGATAATTTATTTACAAACGATTGGATATAAACCGACTAAGTTTAAGTTTATTACAAAACTACCTAGGATATTGTATATTTTATACATACTAAAACTTAAATACAAAAGTAATAGTATAAGCTATTTTAATTCTTCCAATAGTATAAAGCTATACTGGATGTTTATTGCCTGCAATATATTAAAACATTGAGAGGGTAAGCGGTGACGCTTAGTGAGTTCAATAATAGATGAGATATACCCAGTTTGTCGCAAGGCATGTTTGGATACATTGTAGAAAGCTCCCTGGTTTCAAGTATAGACATGATGTGGTTCGGGATGTTCTCTTTGATGCTTGTCGGCGTGCTGGTATATCTGTGAAGAAAGAAGCGCCAATGAACTTTTTGACGAACCCGCAGGATGGCAGGTCCACACTTAGACCGACTGACATTTTGGTCTTTGGATGGATAGGAGGGAAGCATGCGTGCGTGGATCTTACTGATGTATCTCCTCTCGTTGGTTTGGGGAGCGGAGGTTTTGCAACTGGGTATGCCGCTTTGAAAGCTACTGCGTGCAAAGTGGTAAAGCACGACAATGCATGTAAAGAAAATCAACATGTGTTTGTTCCTTTTGCATTCAATACATTTGGTTTTCTCGCATCAGAGGCGGTGGAGCTCCTCAACAGAGTCCAACGGGTCATGCATTCTAATTTCATATCTCCTAGATCCACAAATGTTGTTTTCAAAAGAATAGGTTTTGCCATCCAAAAAGGGCTAGCGGCGCAGCTTGTTGCCCATTTGCCTTCAATCGATATGTATTGAATTCATATCACAAATGTGTTTGATAATGATTATTTGAGTATAAATTTATAATAGATACAATATAACGTTATTGTAACATCCCAAATTTTACAAAAAAGAAAAAAAAATCGTTTTAATAAGTAATCCGATTACATATTCCATAAGTTTTCAAAACATTTGTTTCCAATTCACATTCATTACATCATTGTTGTATTTTTATGAAATCATCAGAGAGTCCCCAAAACGTCCAAAAAAGAAATAGAGTACACACCACACGATCACACCTTACCTTAGCCCTTAGGCTCCGAAGTACCTGCAACAATCAACAACCTGTAAGCGAAACGCTTAGTGAGTTTCCCAGAGCATACCACACACAGTCACATATCCTGTTAGCCATCAAGCTACACACATAACACATAAACCATGCATACATCAAACCTGTAATAGTGCCATGGGCTACCCCACATGGTTTTTACCTAGGACTGCCATGGGCTACCCCACATGGTCTTACATCCAATGCCATGAGCTACCCCACATGGTCTTCACCTAGGACTGCCATGGGGTAGTCTTACATCCAATGCCACAGGCTCCCCCCCGAGGTCTTCATACAACATGCAATCACATAGCAAAGCAAACACAAAGTATCTAGTACATCTACCGTAATCACATAATGGGCCGGCCTTGGTGCTTTAGACCCATAGGTATGGTGAGAAGACTCACCTGACACGAATGTTGAACTAATACTTTTCCGACTGGATATGCCCCACAAACTGCTCCAACTCAACTTCCTAAAAGTGACATATAATACCCAATCATTAACTTTAAAGTCCGCCCTGGTGCACTTTAGTTAGGGGTGAGCATGGTGCGGTTTGGTGCGGTTTAAGGCCAAACCGAATCGTAAACCGCATGGTGCGGTTTTTGTATTCTTAAAACCGTTGGGTGCGGTTTTGCAATGGTGTGGTTTTTCAGTTTTTAAATGTGGTTTCGGTTTGTATCGGTGCGGTTCCGGTTTTAAACCGTGTTTAGAATTTGGTGTAGTTTTTTTCTGTTTTTTGGTGCGGTTTTTTAAAACTGTAAGAATTGAAAACCATATGCATGTAAGTTTTTATTGTGCTGTTTTTTTTTAAATCATTCATTTTCAACTCAAAACAAAAATATATAAACAAAAACTGTAAGTCTCTTAAAATATAACTTGTAACTAATCATAAACTAATTAATAATTGAAGGTTGGTTGATTTTGACATAATTTGTTACAAACTTATTACATGTAATAGATTAGTACGTTTAGCTAACAATAGAACATTTCTTTTGTACGTCATATAGTCTTACAGAAATACAAAATAAACATATAATAAATTTATTAGCGTTAATAAGTATTTTAAATAGCATGTATATAATATACATTGATTGATTTATTACTATACATGCTTGCGGTGCGATTCGGTTTTGGTGGACCGGTTTTTTGGATAGAAACCACACCGAACCGTTGACCTTCGGTTTTTGCAAAAATTAAATCCGCACCATTGGTTTTTTGCATCGGTTTCGGTTTTTCGGTTGCGGTTTATTACGGTTTTGTCGGTTTTTCTTTAATCGGTTCGGTTTTTGCTCACCCCTAACTTTAGTTAGGATCAAGTCAATGGTCCATGTTGACCCTAACTCGCCGAGTACAACTAGTGACTCACCGAGTTTCCCGGGATAACATCTACTCGCTGAGTCATCGAGGTGACTCGCCGAGTTCATACGGTCTTGACTGATAATCTAAGGTCCACTCGTCGGGTTTCCTTGCTTGCCACTCGACACGTTTATGACCATCGAATCAATTGGGGAATCTTACTTGACTCGCTGAGTTTTTCCTTCAACTCGTCGAGTTCTAGGAAATCTTCATCCGGCTCGCCGAGTTGTTCATCCAACTCGTCGAGTTCATAGCAATGTTCATCGGGCTCGCCGAGTTATTCATCCAAGTCGTCGAGTCCATGCCTGTCTTCACATGACTCGCCGAGTTTCCCTCTGAGACTCGCTGAGTCCTATTAGATCTCGAGCCATACAGACTCCTTGGAGCCATGTAATACTTCCAAATTACAGATCTAGGCTCCTGAGGCATGCTATTCACGTAAAGTTGCAAACTTTACGTGCATGCAATGCTTTAAGGCCTTAAAATAGCAAATATAAGCTTGGGATTGAATCATACACTTGAGGGGAGGCTCATGCTAGGCTAAATGGATAACTTTATGCATCTCAAGGTCAAAAGGAGTCCAGATCTGAAGTTACAACTTCAGATCTTGGCTTAAACACAAAAACCCATTTCCTAGATTCCATGCACAAAAGGGTTTTGGAAGGATATGAGCCAAGGAACAGCTTAATATCTTCTAAAAAATGCTCCACGGAGGTAGATCTTGAATCCCTACGAGTCCTTTGCTTCTTCTAACTTGTTTCCTCAAGTGCTCCCTTCACCAAATCCTTCCTTCAAGCTTAAATCACCAAGAACACACTCACACTCGAATCAGGGGTCTTTGGGAGGAAAAGAATTGTAAAGGGGAGGCTAAGGGAGGCTTATAACCCTTTAAATAGGGTTCAAGGCCCTGAAGTTTAGGGTTTTATCTGCCAGTATCTACTCGTCGAGTCCCATAGCGAACTCGGCGAGTAGATCATTAAACTTCACTGGCAAGCCCGCTACTACTCGACGAGTAGGGAGGCCAACTCGCCGAGTAGGTACTAAAAAGACAACCAAAATTATCATTATTAATACCTGAGGATCACGGCATTACAACTCTTCCCCACTTGAATTAGGCTTTGTCCTCGAAGCCTGCTGGTTCAAATAACTCTGGGTAGAAACCTCGCATTTCATCTTCCGATTCCTAAGTCCATTCGGAACCCCTTCGGTGCTGCCATTGCACCTTAACCAACTTCACTTCTTTATTCTAGAGCTTCTTTCTCTTCCTGTCCAAAATCGCAACTGGTCTTTCGACGTAATTCAGGCTCCCATCCAACTGAATGTTGTCTAAGGGTATGATTGAGGATTCGTCAGCGACACACTTCCGAAGCTGAGACACATGGAAGGTGTTGTGAATCCGATTAAGCTCCTCTGGAAGCTCTAATCGATATGCCACCTTGCCCACCCGGGCGATGATCCTGAACGGTCCTATGAACTGGGCCCCCAATTTGCCCTTCTTGCGGAACTGAATAATCCCCTTCCAGGGCGACACCTTTAACAAAACAAAATCCCCTTCCTGAAATTTGAGGTCTGATCGTCGTCGATCCGCATAACTCTTCTGACGACTCTGCACGACCCGCAACCAGTCGCGTGCCTGCTGAATCAATCTGGTGGTCTCGAGTACCACCTTCATGCTCCCCAAAACTCGATGCCCAACCTCGTCCCAGCACACTAGGGTCCTGCACCTCCACCCATATAACATCTCAAATGGTGCTCGGTCAATATTGGCATGATAGCTGTTATTATATGAAAACTCTGCCAGTGGAAGATACGCGTCCCAACTTCCTCTAAAATCCAGCACGCATGCCTGCAGCATGTCTTCCAGTGTATGGATTGTCCTCTCACTCTGGCCGTCGGTCTGGGGGTGATACATCGTACTAAAATGCAGCTGGGTACCCAGTTCCTCATGGAACTTCTTTCAAAACCTGGATGTAAACCGAACATCCCTATCTGAAACCACTGATACCGGCACTCCGTGCCTCGCCACCACCTCTCAAACATAAATGTCCGCCAACTTCTCCGTAGATATACTTTCGGAGATCAGGATGAAATGGGCACTCTTCGTTAGTCTATCCACGATTACCCATATGGCATCTACTCCCCTTGCTGTCCATGGTAGCTTCGTGATGAAATCCATAGTGATCTCTTCCCACTTCCACATGGGAATGGGTAATGGCTGAACCTTGCCATGAGGTCGTTGGTGCTCGGCCTTGACCTTCCTACAGGTCAAACACCGCTCCACATACCCGGTGATTTCTAGCTTCATGTAGGGCCACCAATAGCCCCACCTCAAATCCCTATACATTTTTGTTGTACCTGGGTGTATAAAAAACCTGGAATTATGCACCTCCTCCAACAGTCTCTGCCTCACTCCCCCTGAAATCGGTACCCACACTCGGCCACACTGTGTCAATAAGCCGTGACCATCCTTAACAAACAAAGGATACTGCCCCGAATCCTTTCCATTTTCCAGTTCTCTTTCTTCACCCCTTCGACCCGAACCCCTCGAATCATGTCTATCAAGGGGGGACTTACCGTCACCCTCATACAAATGCTCCTGATTGGCGACCCCATCGCCTTGCGACTCAATGCATCGGCCACCACATTGGCCTTCCCTGGATGATATAGTATCTCGCAGTCGTAGTCCTTTAGCACGTCTAATCATCTCCTTTGTAGCATATTCAAATTCTGCTGGTCCATCAAATACTTTAAACTCTTGTGATCGGTATACACAATGAATTTCACCCCATACAAGTAATGCCTCCAAATTTTGAGGGCAAACACCACTGCCCCCAATTCCAGATCATGAGTGGGGTAATTAGTCTCGTGAGGCTTCAACTGTCTCGAGGCATAAGCAATCATGTGCCCCCTCTACATCAGCACTGCACCCAACCTTGAAATAGATGCATCACAATACACTACTAAGTCATCCAATCCCTCAAGCAGAACTAGAATCGGAGCCTCACATAATCTCCGCCTCAGGGTCTCAAAAGCCCTCTCCTGGTCTTCACCCCATCGGAAAGTCACATTCTTCCTGGTTAAGTGGGTCAATTGCATGGCAATCTTGGAGAAATCCTGAATAAATCTCCGATAATAACCCGCTAAGCCCAAAAAGCTATGAATCTCAGAGGCATTCCTTGGTACTTCCCATCGCATCACCGCTCCACCTTTGTTGGGTCAACCGAAATACCCTCCTGATTGATGACATGACCCAAAAACTGCACTTCCCTCAACCATAATTCACATTTGGAGAACTTTGCATACAACTTTTCTGCCCTCAAGGTCTCCAGTACCTCTCTCAAATGTTGCTCGTGCTGTTCCCTGGTCTTAGAATAGACCAGGATGTCATCAATAAAAACAATCACTGACCGATCCAGTATCGACCTGCACACCCGATTCATGAGGTCCATGAACGCGGCCGGAGCATTAGTCAGCCCAAATGGCATCACCACGAACTCGTAATGCCCATAAAGAGTCCTGAAAGCTGTCTTCGGTATGTCCTCATCCCGAATCCTCATATGATGATACCCTAACCGAAGATCAATCTTGGAGAACCATGATGCTCCCTAGAGCTGGTCAAATAAATCGTCAATCCTAGGCAAGGGATAGCGGTTCTTCACCGTCAGCTTATTCAGCTCCCTATAATCGATGCACATCATGTGTGACCCGTCCTTCTTTTTCACGAAAAGGATCGGAGCTCCCCACGGAGACCTACTTGGACGGATGAACCCTCGGTCCAGTACCTCTTAAAGCTAGGCAGATAATTCCTGCATCTCGGGTGGGGCCAACCGATATGGTGCCTTTTCTATCGAGGCAACGCTTGGCACCAGGTCAATACGAAACTCCACCTGCCTCTCCAGAGGCACTCCGGGTAAATCGTCGAGAAAAACATCCTGAAAATCCCGCACCACTAGTACACTATCGATATCCACCACTGCCTCCAATCGCACATCTGAAACATAGGCCAAAAATCCCATGCAGCCCTATTGTAGAAACCTCCTCGCCCTCGCATCTAAACAAAGGGTAGGGCCCTGCATGGTCCTCTCGCCGTGAATAACCAGTTCTCCCTCCTTGGGGTATGATGACATGCCTAGGGCAGCACGACAGGAACACGAGCCGGACATGCCAACCGGGCTCAACCCATCAGGCTTAGTGTCCACTGGCACGCCCGGGAGTGGAAGGCACAACCGAAGGCTCGCGCACGCCAACTTGGCCCAGCAGGCTTAACGTCCACTGGTGCCCTCTGGAGCAGAATACACGGGCGAAAGGCTCGCGCCCGCCTAGTCCCAGCTCCAAGAAAAAAGAAACAGTTAGGAGACAGGCAAGAGGATCGCCCCATTACCGTCAGAGCCAATAAGAGCGCCCTGACGGATAAGGGCGCATGACTCTACAATCAGTGCCCCTGATCCTATCTCCCCAAAAAGTGATCTTGTCTGGTACGGATCAGGCAAGGGAGCTAGGTATAAAAGGGTACACTCTCGGACATACGATGTAAGCTCTCTCAAATCCTTGGAGAGAATACACACAAACCCTAAAATACCCTCTAACTTGACCGTCGGAGCGTTCTTCCAGGGGCTCCTTCCGAAAAGCGGCTGACGGCCCTTGTTCTTTGTGATCTTGCAGTGACAGCTGAACATTCAAGAGGATTTGATGAGCAGAGTAGGAGTAAGGTCGCATCATTTCGCGCCATTTGTGAGACGAAGAACACAAACAAAAAGCACAAAAGTAAACATCAATGGCGTCCAACGGCAGTGAGGGACGACCGATCAGTCCCATACATCCCATGATGGTGTTGGACGAAACACCGCTGTCTACAATGGTTAACAGGGCCGTTTTGGGTAAAGGAAGTTCCACAGCAGTCGCCGGAAGCGTCCCACAACCACCGTTTTCTCAGCAAGGAATGATTTCGGTGGGGCCACTTCTGTCTACGCAACTTCAGATGTCACCGTTATTTTCACCGCCGTTGCAGCAGGCACAACCGGCTCATTCAACAACGCTCCCGTCGAGTCATGTTTTCAACATTTCACCATCATTGGCAACGCCGTCGTCTTTCAAGATGACGGGTGGATAGAGTTCAATGACCTTTTTGTAACACCGTAAATTTCAAAACAAAATTTTCAATTTTCTTATAAAACATAATTCGATTAATATTCATCAAACAACCATATTAATTATCCAATATAGGTCAATACAAAATCCCAAGATCACAACGTAAAAACTCCGAGTGTGTGTGTTTGGATCAAGCCGGCGCCTTCCCGCGGTCGTCACTAGTACCTGAAACAATAACATCAAACACTGTAAGCACAAAGCTTAGTGAGTTCCCCAAAATACCACGATTAACACATAATAGCCACTCGAGGCTATAACTCTGTGGGTCCGTGCACCCAAACTCTGTGAACTCTCAGGTTCTAACTCTGATAAACATGCACCACATAAATCACATAGAAATAATGCAGTACAACACATAACATACATAGCATACAAATACTCTATCACATATCTCTGGTTACCTACTCAAGGTAAAGTATAGTGAGAAGACTCACCTCGCGTATCTCGGTATCTCACGAATCCTGGAAATCCCTCGTGCTCGATCCTCCGAGCTCTAATCCTCCTATAACATCATATGTCTCTAATTAACACTTTATATCTCTAACGTTGACTATCCCTAAGAAGTCAACACAGGTCAACTCTGGTCAACGGTCAACTTTGACCGGACTCGACGAGTGCTACGGCGACTCGGCGAGTCTAGACGTTTTCACCAACCCTCTGAAATTCCCTTCCTACACGTCGAGTATTCCCCCCTTACTCGACGAGTTTCACCTGGAAGAATCGCGGGGCCACCCCGACTCAACTCGCCGAGTCTCAAGAACAACTCGGCGAGTCCCAGTTCGACTCAGTCCACTTGTCGTCCCTCTCCAACTCACCCTGACTCACTGAGTCTACCCATGACTCGATTGGACCACTCACTGAGCAATCCCAAGGCAATCTTCAAACTACTCGCCGAGTCTGATGAACAGACTCGGCGAGTCCATGCCATGCAACCACTCCAACTTGCTTCTAAGGTCAGATATGCTTCCACAATCTATAGATCTGGCCTCCCTAGACTGATTCATCACGTAAAGCTTCTATCTTGGTGCCCATAACACACCCCATGGCTCATAAATGGAGTTTTGACCTAAGGCATGAGGATTCCAACCCAAAGCCTCCATTGATTCCCAAAAAGCTTGGGTAAAGGGACACTCTGGACCTCTAAGGGTCCAAATCTATGGTTCAAACCTCATAAGGGACCAAGAGGGCACTAGATCTTGCCACAAAAGGGTTCAACAAACCCTAAATCTAGGTAAACATCAACAAGGAAGAAAATAAATCGAAATTATTACCACAATAGTGATGCTCTGGACTCCAAACCCTCAGAAGTGGCTCTACTTGCTTTCCCTTGGCTAGTTCTTCTCCTTCCTTGCAACAATGACACCTCCAAGATCAATAATGGCCTCCTACTTTGCTCCAAATGCTCACACTCGATTAGGGTTTCACTCAAGGGATTGGTGAGCACAAATGACGGCCATTAGGCCCTTTAAATAGGTCTCAAACCCGAGAAATTAGGGTTTCATTACACAACGCTGACTCGTCGAGTCCATATCCTGGACTCGCCGAGTCCAGGCGTGATCCCGCGACCAGATCCGCGTCCCTACTCGGCGAGTCTGAGCTCCAACTCGCCGAGTCCCATCTCAAATCACCAAAAACACAAATATACAAGATACTTGAAAAATCCGGCTGTTACAACTCTCCCCCACTAGGACTAGACTTCGCCCTCGAAGTCTCGCTCTAAAAACAGCTCCGGATGCTGCTCCTACATCATACGCTCTGGCTCCCAGGTCATCTCTGATCCCCTACGGTGTTGCCACTGAACCAACACCAGAGGTACCTCCTTATTTCTCAGAACCTTGATCTTCTGATCTCTGATGGCCACTGGTCTTTCGGCATAATTCAGGCTTGCATCCACCTGAATATCCTCTAACGGAACCACTACCGATTCATCGGCTATACACTTCCTCAACTGCAACACATGAAAAGTGTCGTGAATCTATCCCAACTCTGCTGGCAATTCCAACCGATAGGCTACCCGGCCTACCCTCGCAATCACACGAAATGGACTTATAAACCGGGGCCCCAACTTGCCCCTCTTCCTGAACCAAATCACTCCTTTCCAAGGAGAAACCTTCAGGAGAACGAAGTCGCCGACCTGAAATTCAAGCTCGGACCGGCGCCTATCCGCATAACTCTTTTGTCGGCTCTGGGCGGTCAATAACCTCTGTCTGACCCGCTGTATCTGCTCTGTCGTGTGAATCACGATCTCTGTACTGCCCATCACTCTCTGTCCAACCTCACCCCAACAAATGGGATTCCGACACCTCCTACCATACAACCGCTCAAAGGGCGGCATACCGATGCTCGAATGATGGTTGTTATTGTAGGAAAACTCCGCCAAGGGTAAATACGTATCCCAGCTACCCCCAAAATCCAATACACATGCTCGAAGCATGTCTTCAAGCATCTGAATCGTCCGCTCACTCTGGGCGTCTGTCTGGGGATGATATGCGGTACTAAAATGCAGTTTAGTACCCAACTCCTCATGAAATTTCTTCCAGAATCGGGAAGTGAAACACACATCACGGTCCGAAACAATCGAGATCGGCACCCCATGCCGAGATACCACTTCTCTCACATAAACCTCCGCCAACTTCTCCGCCGAAGAACTCTCACTGATGGCAAGAAAGTGAGCGCTCTTCGTCAACCTATCCACAATCACCCAAATTGCATCAACTCCTCTTGCAGTCCTCGGCAATTTGGTGATGAAATCCATAGTGATCTGTTCCCACTTCCACTCGGGAACCTCCAGTGGCTGTAACTTGCCATGCGGTCTCTGGTGCTCGGCCTTAACCCTGCGACAGGTCAAACACCTCTCGAAAAACCATGCGATGTCCCTCTTCATACAAGGCCACCAATACTCTTTCCTCAAATCTAAATACATTTTCGTAGCCCCGGGATGGATCGAAAATTTCGATCTATGAGCTTCCTCCATCAAAGTAGTACGCGTACCGCCCACAAACGGTACCCAAATCCGGACCTGAAAAGTCATAAGCCCTCGACTATCCGAAACAAACTCCAAAACCAAACCAACGACCCGTTCTCTCTTCTGCCTCCCCGGATGCACAGCCTTGGCCTGTGCCCCACGAATGGCATCCAGAACTGGAGCTATCACGGTCAATCTCAAACATACATTTTGCAGTGGAGTACTCTCTGCCCTGCGGCTCAACGCGTCAGCTACCACATTAGCCTTGCCCGGGTGGTACAGGATCTCACAATCATAATCCTTGACCACATCTAACCACCTCCTCTGCCGCATATTTAGGTTAGGCTGATCCATCAAGTACTTCAAGCTCTTATGGTCCGTGTATATCGTACAACGAACCCCATACAAGTAGTGACGCCAAATCTTGAGGGCGAACACCACTGCCCCCAACTCTAGATCATGTGTGGGATATCTCGTCTCATGAGGCTTCAACTGCCTCGATGCATATGCTATCACATGTCCCTTCTGCATCAGCACCGCTCCCAGCCCTAAAATCGATGCATCACAAAATACCACAAAATCTTCCATCCCTTCCGGAAGAGCTAATACCGGAGCTTCGCACAACCTTTGGCGAAGCGTCTCAAAGGAGGTCTGCTGCTCGGGACCCCATAAAAATGCAACACCCTTCCGGGTCAATCTGGTGAGTGGCACTGCGATCTTGGAGAAATCCTTGATAAACCTCCGATAGTACCCTGCCAACCCAAGGAATCTCCTGATCTCAGAGGGTGACTTTGGCACCTCCCAACTCATCACCGCATCAACCTTGGCCGGATCGACCAATATCCCTTTCTGATTAACGAGGTGCCCCAGAAACTGGACCTCCCGCAATCGGAAATCGCACTTGGAAAACTTTGCATAAAGTTTCTCTGATCTCAAAACCCCAAGAACTTCCCTCAAATGCTCCTCATGCTGCTCTCTAGATCTCGAATATACCAGAATATCATCGATGAATACAATCACCGACCGATCCAACATCGGCCTGCATACCCTGTTCATGAGATCCATGAACACAGCCGGGGGATTGGTGAGCCCAAAAGGCATCACCACAAACTCATAATGCCCATATCGCGTCCTGAACGCTGTCTTTTGGACATCCTCATCCCGCACTCTCACCTGATGATAGCCCGACCTCAAATCGATCTTGGAGAACCAAGATGCTCCCTGTAACTGATCGAATAAATCCTCGATCCTCGACAACGGGTAACGGTTCTTGACCGTCAGCTTATTCAATTCTCGGTAATCAATACACATTCGATGCGAGTCGTCCTTCTTCTTCACAAACAGAATGGGTGCTCCCCACGGCGAGCTACTCGGCCGAATAAACCCCTTCCCCAGTAGCTCCTAAAGCTGCGAGGATAACTCTTGCATCTCTGGAGGTGCAAGACGATAAGGCACCTTAGCGATAGGCGCGACTCCCGGAACCAAATCAATACTGAACTACACTTGCCTCACGGGAGGCACACCCGGTAATTATTCGGGAAAAACATCTGGAAACTCACGCACCACCGGAACTTCATCCACTGAACTCGGTCTCTCGGAGATCACTCGCGTATCCATCACATATGCCACAAAACCCTTACAGCCCTGCTGTAAACACTGCCTCGCCCTAGCGGCCGAACAAAAGGCTGATCCAGAACGTGTACCCTCACCGTATACCGAAAGAACTCCCCCACTAGGATCTCGTATGGTCACCAGCTGACGCTCGCAGTCGATAACCGTGCCGAATCGGCTCAACCAGTCCATGCCCACAGTGACACAGACATCACCCATCGCAATAGGAACCAGATCAATTAGAAACTCAACCCCAAAAATCTCTAACACACATCCCCAGAGGACCTCCGTGGCACAAATCACTCTGTCGGCAACTATGGAAACCCGCAGAGGCCGACTCAATGCCTCACGACTAACACTGATATGCTGACTAAAGGCCAAAGATACAAAAGACCGATTCGCACCCGAGTCAAATAACACTAAAGCAGGCACAGAGTTTACAAGGAAGGTACCTATGCATAACATAATATAAGCATAACATCTCAACACCAAAATAAATATATAGAAGGAAACGTACCAGCCACAACATCGGGTGCAGCACGGACCTCCTCCGCAGTCAGCTGAAAGGCTCTCCCTCGAGCTCTCGGTGCCTCGGCCTTCACGGGCCTACTCTCTGTAGCTCTGATGGCGGCAGGGGCAGATCCCTGAGATGCTCCGCGCAGCAGCGGACACTCCGCCTTCTGGTGTCCGGTCTGGTTGCAGTGAAAACACACTACAAACCCCTTGGGGCAGTCCTTGGCCATATGCCCCTCCTTGCCACATTTGTAGCAAGATCGTGCTCGACAGACTCCATCATGACCCTTTCCGCACTTCCCGCAAGTGCGGCCCTTCTGGCTCCCAGGTTTGGGATCAGCTGGCTTGGCCCGCTTGGCTGCCGGCTGGGACTGTGCCGATCGCCGATCCCTCCCCAGAGACTCCGCCTCCTCCCTGGCCTGTGTCTCAAGCTCAATCTCCCTCTTCTGGGCATTTTCCTGAAGCTCAGAAAATGTCCGATATGAGGAGTTCGCTGTGAAATCCCAAATATCCCGTCTCAAAATGCTCAGGTAGCGGCTCATACGTGCCTGCTCAGTGGACACGTGCTCAGGGCAGAACATCGCCCTCTCATGGAACATCCTCGTGATCGCTGTAACTGACTCAGTACCCTGCTTGAGTGTCAGAAACTCCTGTGCCAAATGCTCCCTCTCCACCTGGGGAACGTACTCATCCCGGAACATGGTAGTGAACCCCTC
The DNA here is from genome assembly GCF_052625555.1 of Lactuca saligna. Lineage (NCBI taxonomy): Eukaryota > Viridiplantae > Streptophyta > Magnoliopsida > Asterales > Asteraceae > Lactuca > Lactuca saligna. The sequence goes on along the minus strand of NC_136423.1, from coordinate 121,666,694 downwards.
CCAGGTCACCGCCGAAAGCTCAGCAGGCGTAAAATGCACCGTCACAAACTTCCACCAGTCCTTCGCTCCCAAGCGAAGCTGGTTCAGTGCGAACCGAACCTTTAGATGCTCAGGAGATGAGCATGTGAAGAAGCACCCCTCCATATCAGATATCCACCTCATAGCTGCCACCGGATCCTGTGTCCCATCAAACTCTGGTGGTTTGGTGTTGCTGAACTCCCAAAACAGCGACACATCACCTCCCTGGGATCTCGCCGCAGCGATCGCTGCGGTAGCCGCTGCAACAGCAGCCTCAGAAAGAGCGGCGTAACGCTCGTCAAATGTCTCAATCAGCACGGTCTTAATAGACCCGAACATCTCTGGTATCTCAGCCCTGATGACCGCAACCACCTCCTCATGAATGATCTGTCGAATCTCCTCATCACTAGCTCCGGCACCCTCCGGCATATGACGTGTCCTCACCATGATCAACCTCTGAAATACAACATGTGATAAATTAGAATTCACTCGAGCATTCTCACACTCGACAATCCACCCCTCCTTGATTCTTGGTATCCCAAAGATTCTTATTTGGACTGTGCACCGCCCCGGTGCTTTCAGTAGTACGGGACCAATACTACTGTCCACACCGTCTCAGTACACACCCCAAATCTTCCTCTTCGGATCCCAAATCCCAAGTACTCTATCATGCGTAGACCACTCTCTAATAGATCTCTCATAAGCCCCTCGCTGCTACCTACTCACTCTCAAGCATCTCATAGCAGCTCACCTCTCCCTAGGCTAAGGCATCACAAATCAGGCCACTCTAGTCCTATTAGCAATACCTAGCCTACTCTAGCATGCACATACATCATATCAATATCAATATTACATAATATAAAGGTATTTTGGGAATTCACCATTCGGGCGCTGACTGATCGTACACACGTTCCTTCCTGGAATTTGTTTCTTTTTCAAGAAAATCTTTTACTCTTAGAAAAGTTAGGTTTTCTTTTGAAAATATCTTTCCAATTCCTCAGTTTGAGTTCAAATACTCCCGAAGGTGTACCCGAGTCCCTCAAACCAAGGCTCTGATACCAAATTGAAACACCGTAAATTTCAAAACAAAATTTTCAATTTTCTTATAAAACATAATTCGATTAATATTCATCAAACAACCATATTAATTATCCAATATAGGTCAATACAAAATCCCAAGATCACAACGTAAAAACTCCGAGTGTGTGTGTACGGATCAAGCCGGCGCCTTCCCGCGGTCGTCACTAGTACCTGAAACAATAACATCAAACACTGTAAGCACAAAGCTTAGTGAGTTCCCCAAAATACCACGTTTAACACATAATAGCCACTCGAGGCTATAACTCTGTGGGTCCGTGCACCCAAACTCTGTGAACCCTCAGGTTCTAACTCTGATAAACATGCACCACATAAATCACATAGAAATAATGCAGTACAACACATAACATACATAGCATACAAATACTCTATCACATATCTCTGGTTACCTACTCAAGGTAAAGTATAGTGAGAAGACTCACCTCGCGTATCTCGGTATCTCACGAATCCTGGAAATCCCTCGTGCTTGATCCTCCGAGCTCTAATCCTCCTATAACATCATATGTCTCTAATTAACACTTTATATCTCTAAGGTTGACTATCCCTAAGAAGTCAACACAGGTCAACTCTGGTCAATGGTCAACGGTCAACTTTGACCGGACTCGGCGAGTGCTACGACGACTCGGTGAGTCTAGACGTTTTCACCAACCCTCTGAAATTCCCTTCCTACACGTCGAGTATTCCCCCCTTACTCGACGAGTTTCACCTGGAAGAATTGCGGGGCCACCCCGACTCAACTCGCCGAGTCTCAAGAACAACTCGGCGAGTCCCAGTTCGACTCAGTCCACTTGTCGTCCCTCTCCAACTCACCCTGACTCACTGAGTCTACCCATGACTCGATTGGACCACTCACTGAGCAATCCCAAGGAAATTTTCAAACTACTCGCCGAGTCTGATGATCAGACTCGGCGAGTCCATGCCATGCAACCACTCCAGCTTGCTTCTAAGGTCAGATCTGCTTCCACAATCTATAGATCTGGCCTCCCTAGACTGATTCATCACGTAAAGCTTCTATCTTGGTGCCCATAACACACCCCATGGCTCATAAATGGAGTTTTGACCTAAGGCATGAGGATTCCAACCCAAAGCCTCCATTGATTCCCAAAAAGCTTGGGTAAAGGGACACTCTGGACCTCTAAGGGTCCAGATCTATGGTTCAAACCTCATAAGGGACCAAGAGGGCACTAGATCTTGCCACAAAGGGGTTCAACAAACCCTAAATCTAGGTAAACATCAACAAGGAAGAAAATAACTCGAAATTATTACCACAATAGTGATGCTCTGGACTCCAAACCCTCAGAAGTGGCTCCACTTGCTTTCCCTTGGCTAGTTCTTCTCCTTCCTTGCAACAATGACACCTCCAAGATCAATAATGGCCTCCTACTTTGCTCCAAATGCTCACACTCGATTAGGGTTTCACTCAAGGGACTGGTGAGCACAAATGACGGCCATTAGGCCCTTTAAATAGGTCTCAAACCCGAGAAATTAGGGTCTCATTACACAACGCTGACTCGTCGAGTCCATATCCTGGACTCGCCGAGTCCAGGCGTGATCCCGCGACCAGATCCGCGTCCCTACTCGGCGAGTCTGAGCTCCAACTCGCTGAGTCCCCTCTCAAATCACCAAAAACACAAATATACAAGATATTTGAAAAATCCGGCTGTTACACTTTTTGCCACCACTGGATCAAACCATGATTAACCACCCATCACCCATCTACCCAATGGCCGACGCATGGACCGGACCATCTATCCCCGCCAACGGCAGACTGCAGCAGCCAGTAACGATCAGCCCTGTAACCCCCATGCACCCTTTCCCTGCTAGTTATCCCCTCCAGCTGCCATTCCAGTCGTATCCCTTCTACGGACCAAGTCCTGGCTACTTCACATCGCCATCGTATGGCATGAATCATCGATACCAACAAGGAGCGTCGACTGTCCTAGGTCAAGATGACTTTTCCCGTAGTGTGACGTCCCCATTTGTCAAAGAGATGTTGGACTATGAAATACCGAACATAGCAAAGCTCCTGACGCTCAAAACGTACAATGGAACTACCGACCCGGATAGCCACATTGACACATATCAATGGACGATGACGTCGTTGAAACTTAATGAGAAGTTCTGGTGCACATACTTCCCAACGACCCTTGATGGCAACGCCGGCATGTGGTTTAAGATGCTGCCACTAGGAAGCATTTCAAACTTTGCTCAACTTAAGTACCTCTTCCTTACCAACTTCATGCAGCTACATAAGTACAAAGGATATTCTCATTCAACCATAGGCTATAAGCAGAAAGAGGGGGAAGGAGGTGTTGGAATAGTATCTAACGCTGCAACTATATTTGGTAAGTACTTGACCCGATTGAGCATGGTCCTTTTGGGTTGCCTTCACCATAGCAACTTGATAGGATGATTTATAATGAGAGTTGAAATATTATATGGTATAATAATATTATTTGATTAATATAAGTCATAAATTAATTAGGAATTAATTTGGTGACTTAAAGAGATTAATTAAATAGAAGGACTTAAACTATCAAGTATATGATAGTTATACTTTAGGGTATAATCCCTTATGGATAATGTGGTGGACGATTTTAGGGCTTATATAGACCTAAAATCCGTCCAAGGTTATCATGAAAGGGATTAGGATTGCTTAGGGCTTAAGTTATCCAATTAGGGTTTAAAGGTGAAACTTTAGGAGCCTTACAAGTATAAATATACCCTTGGGGTCATGGAAATCGGCACCCCTTCTCTGTAAGGAAACCCTGGCCGATTTCTAAGTCCCTCCCCACTCTCTCAAATCATCCTCTTGCTAGTTGGTGTTTGTAAGCCATTAGAGGAGTGACTATGGTGACTCTAAAGCTCCAAGAACAAGAAGATCAAACAAGTGATTCAAGGTAAACTTATAACTTTGATTTCTCAATGTTATTATGCTAGAATAACCATTATAAGTCTTGGATTCATGCATGTTCAATTAGAGAAACCTAGATCCAAGCATTAGGGTTTGTATGTGCAAGCATTAGCGTTTGTATGTGCACATAGGAATGTTCATATGGCCAAAACCCATCAGTGGTATCAGAGCTAGGTTGGTTTCTATTGAATTGATGCACTGGTTGCTTGTTTGATGCTTGCAAAAATTCGATTTTTATGTTTCTGCCTGATGAACTCGGCGAGTCCATTGTGGTACTCGGCGAGTTCGAGCGTCAGAAAGAGCTAATTTCGGGATTTCTTGTTGTTTATCCTTTTGATACTTACCTTAATCATATTAAGTCAATATAAATCCGATTTTTTGATATATTTGAGTATATCCTTGACCTAATTGAAGATATTTATCAATTAATTAAATATTAGTTTCCTTATGTGATAATTGATTAATTATTTTAATTAAATTGGTAAATTGTTTTGCAAGAAATAATTAAATAAATCAAATATGGATAATTATGTGATTAAATGTTAATTTAGATTATTTGTTATTTGATCCTCTATGTTTTGAAAAGTTTAAAACCTACCCTCAAGTTTTGAAATTTATGTTTTGTGATTAAAAGTTGAGTAAATTACACGAATGGTCCCTATGGTTTAGGGTAATTTGCACGTTTGATCCTTAACTTATTTTTTTAACTTGAAAGGTCCCTATAGTTTGTTTTTGTTACACGTTTGGTCCCTTTCTTACCTACAAAGACTATTTTTCTATTGATTTTTTAATTTATTAAAATAAACACACCCCCAACTCCATTCCCTCCACCTTACCTTATCTATCCCACTATTTGTTCCTATTTAAATAATAATCTTTTTAGGTAAGATAGGGATCAAGTGCGTAAGAAAAACAAATAGTAGGGACCAAAGGCGTAACAAAAACAAACAGTAGGGACTTTCCGAGTTAAAAAAATTAGTTAGGGACCAAACACGTAAATTATCCTAAACCATAGGGACCATTGATGTAATTTACTCTTAAAAGTTTAATTTAGACAATTTAAATTTCAAACCCTAGAATTTTACAAGTTTAAAATTCAGCCTCATACTTATATAATATTACAAGATTAATATATATATATATATATATATATATATATATATATATATATATATATATGTATGTATAATTAAAAATGCTAGTCTTACCGTTAGTAGGCCTCATTCACGAAGCCGGTCTATAAGGTGGGTATCAGGTTGTTGCCTATAAAATGACGCTTAATGGGTGTACACTCACACCCACCGCTTGCTTGATCGGTGGAGGGTTGTTAGCCAAACGGGTAGGATAGGGCAACCTCATCTCCTCATTAAAAGTATATTATGAAATACAAAGTAACTACATGTTTTTCAAAATTCCCAATCCTAGTTACTTTAGGAAAAGTGAATGGATGCAATCCCATGAAATTACACTTTGCACCCTTGCTAAGAAGTTAGTGGAGCGTGTGTGGTTTACCGGCACACTAATTGGTTCTAAGCGAAGGTGGCAAAGGGTGATTCATTGTTTATCATAGTTCGATGGAGCGTGTGTGGTTTACCGGCACATCGAATAGGTGATCGTTTCAATGAAGGCACCATGTGAATATGCATGGTAATTCACACCCACTTTGTGATCCTCGGTATCCCAGTCACAAACGAGAGGGGCATATTGAGATTTAAACATGCCATTGAAAAGTTTCAATGAATCTCATCCAAACCTAGGAATTCTCAATACATTTAGAACTTAAAGTTATATTTTCATGTTGGAGAATTAGTGAATCGTCATTCACTTACCTTCAAATTGTTTGCATGTTAGATTACGGCATCCCTTTTCTAATATGTAAATATTGTTGTTGGATCCTAGCCCTAATTTTCTTATTGGGTGATAATTAGGGATCAAAATTCTAATCTATCTTTGTCCTTTCTATTTGTAGATGTCGAACGCGAACAACGCTGTTGCTAGCTCGTTCACATTGATGAGCCTTTGCCAAAAGGTGACTTTCGATGGAACGAACTTTAGCGAATGGATAAGATACATTCGCACGATTGCTCGCTACGAGGACAAGGAGTATGTCCTCGATGAGAAGCTCGAGAAGATCAATCCTGAAATTTCTACTCCGGCTAAAATCACCGCTTTTGAAACTCATGAGCGTGATGCAATGAAGGTTCATTGCATCAGGATAGCCACTATAAACTCCGAATTACAAAAGTTCTACGAGGACATGTATCCATATGAAATGCACCAAGACTTGTTGGAGAGATACCACCAAAACGCAAGGCAAGAACGTTACGAGATCTTCACTTACATGATCTCCGCTAAGATGGGTCATGGTGAATCTCTAACAATGCACCTGCAAAAGATGCAAAGGTATGTCGATCGTCTTCGCAAGTTAAATGTTGACTTTGGGAAGACTTAGCAATCGACATGGTGCTTCACTCATTGCCTCCGTGTTACAACCAATTTAGGATGACCTACCACATGAACAAAGAAGAGTTCACCCTAAGTAAGCTCCAAGATCTCCTTAGGATTGTTGAGAGCAATATCAAGGACAAGTCCGTTGCACTCACTCCCAATCCACCCGCTGCTCCTGTTTTGGCCATTGGGCAAGGAAGAGGCAAGAAGAGGAAGGCTCCATCTAATAGCCACCACAAGGGAAAGTCCCGAGATGGTTCCTCCTCTTGTGGGACAAAAGTTGATCCCGCTAAGCCTACTTCTAACCCAAAGGAGGCAGAGTGCCACCATTGCCACAAAATAGGGCATTGGAAGAGAAGCTGCCCAGAGTATCTGCAAGGTATCAAGGAAGGAGATCAAGCCGTCTTTCGCAGGTATATATACAATTAAATCTAATGATTCATCTCATGCTATTTCTTGGGTCCTCGATACCGGGCGTGGTTACCACATTTGTTCTGAATTGTAGGGACTAAGAAGAAATAGGGATGTGGAGCATGGAAGAATAAATCTAATCATGGGGAACAGAAGATCGTCGCCTGCGACCATGAGTGGAGTGTATTCTCTAGTGCTTAGGAATGGTTTATCTTTAGATTTGAACAATTGTTGCTATTCGCCAGAAATGGCAAGAAACATTATTTCATTTCATGGTTTGTTTAGACAAGGATTTAGATTTTCTTTTAATAATGAAAATGGTTCTATTTGTGCTTATCTAAATGGTGTCTTATATTTTGAAGCAATACCATGTAATGGAATTTATGAAACTGTTATGATTGTAGATAACCTAGGAAATGATGTTTTATGCATGGATTCTTCCAATAGTATGGATAGAGCATCCTTGTGGCATTGTCGTCTTGGACATGTCAACAAGAAGCGCATAGCCCAACTCCAAAAGGATGGAGTGTTGGAGTCATTCGACCTTAGGGAAGATGACACGTGCGAATCTTGTTTACTTGGAAAGATGACCAAGTCACCCTTCACTAGCACGTGTGAAAGGGGTGAGGGTTTATTGGACCTAATAAATACCGATGTATGTGGACCGTTTAGATCAACCACAAAGGATAGGAACCGCTTCTATGTGACTTTTACCGATGACTATAGTAGATATGGGTATATCTACTTAATCAAGAAAAAGTCAGAAACATTTGAAAAGTTCAAAGAGTTCAAGAATGAAGTGGAGAATCAATTAGACAGGAAAATCAAGATGCTTCGATCCGATCGAGGAGGAGAGTACCTAAGTCTTGAATTCCACGACTATCTCAAGGAGTGTGGAATAGTTTCACAATTGACGCCACCTAGGACACCACAATTGAATGGTGTGGCAGAAAAGCGTAATCGAACCTTGTTGGACATAGTTCGCTCTATGATGAGATGTGTTGGGTTTTGAGCAACCTAATACTTCCTAAGTGTGCATGCAACCCTAATAAACCTTGGATCTATGTTTTCTTCTAAAATACATGCAAATAATAACTTCCAAGGTTTCTTCCTAACTAGCATAGCATAAGGATTATGAATCATAAAACTACTAGTAGAAATACATACCTTTTGATGATGGTTGATTGTTTGGAGTTTGAGAGCCAAGCACCAATAGTGTGAATGCCTCAAATGGAATCACAAATCACCACAAACGTTTGGAAAACTTTGAGAGAGTAGTATACTTTCTTGTGAAATCGGCCACCACTAAGTCTCACACAACTAGAGTCACGTTTCTTGCATCATATGCTTCTTTATATAGTGTGCATCGTTAGGGTGAAAACCTAATAACCCATGTCTTTTCCTTTCCAAGGATCCATGGGTTAAAAGCTCCATGGATCATCCATGGAATTCCATATTAGCTTAGCCCATTAGCAAATGAGTATTAACCCACACTATATAAAATATAATAGCCCATAATTTAATCAGTCTTCTTTTTAATCTCTAAATTAATTCATAATTAATTTAAGACTAAAACTAATTAAATAACATGACTTCATATTAATATATTATAACTTATAATATATTAATAAATCGTAAGTATACAATTCTCATAAAATTATCCATAAATCGTTTGGGTGAAGTGCAACCCAAATGGACCATGCCGGATCGGGTCAAGTATGTACCAAATAAGTTATGGACTTAGACACCTTATCCAATAGACTCCCACTTGGATAAGTCTAATAAATATATTTGCGTATGTTACTTCAGGAACCAACCAGCAATCGTAGCTCTCGAAAACTCTGTTGAACTATGAAGCGTCATTTTAGATAAGTGATCATATAATCCTCTGTTCTCATGATATCAGCCGGAAAAATACATGGAACAACGTCGTACTTATTGTCCAGCAGTTTGTTTCCCAATTTTCGATTTGTTTGACAAAGAACATAAGCGAACACATCAATTTAGTTCTGACTGGCCGGTACATAGGTCACAACAAAATCATCGAGGGGCCCAGATATCGCTTCTATTTCTAGAAGGAACAGATAAACTTCGACTCATATGCTTGTTCTACTACTTGTTGAATTGTACACAAAGGCACGTTTTATAACATTAAGTTACTGATGCGTTTACATGCAATCAATGCACAACCAACTCATAGGTAACAACTCATATTTCTAGGTTTGAAGATTTATATGATATTACCGTCTCACGATCACTCGAGATAAATTCCATGAAGTGATACAAGTGAGCGTGGGTTTATTCCAATACTCATAACTTATGAGCACTCATGAATGTTGTAGCAACCATTGCTATGACTAAACCCATTTAGCCATCTACAAAATCGATTCATGACAGTCTTGATTCATACCTACTTCCAACATATGAACGACTGTGGAGTGTTTAAATAACTTAGTCATTCGGAAAGAATAACCTAGCTATTTGGAAGTCAAAACATGCAAAGTGAAACACAATAATAATCGAATCCAATATGGTCTCAGAACCCTTTTGAATATAAATAGAACCACCTTTTATTTATCACCATATTGATTACACATTATTCATTCTATAATGTTTCAAACAATCAACTTAAGACTTGAATAAAAACAACAGTCGTCCCATGCTCCTGGCATGTACACTTTGTTTTTCTAAACAATAGTTATGTCATACTCCAAGTATGCACACTATGTTTGTCTATGATCCTTACATTGTGATGTAGATCAATTGACCTGATTCCAATGATACTCATTTCACAATCCCAAATCCTTATTGTAAATGTGAGAATCCCCCATTCCTATCATTTACCAAAAAAACTGTTAGATTTTAAACTTTTATGCAATGTTCCTCTTGTAATGATTATTCACAAAGTCACCAAAACCTTATCACCAGTCATTACAGAGTATTCCAAAGAAGGTCAACTTCTATGGAACAGAAGTCTCATATTCAAAGTACATTGCTTTGAACATCCTTCTTGCATTAAGGTTTTCTAATCTTACATAGATTGAATAAATTCCACCTATGGAGACATTTCCATAGTCCCATTTTGACTATCACTTCCGAACAAGAGTTACTTCTTTTCAGAACATGTCAATACGGTCCTTTCCGACAACTTACATCATACTTCCAACTTTCCCTGAGCAACCAATCTTTGGCAAACCTCAGATTGTCCTCGGCAATTGCTTAATCACTTTAGTCATATCCAGTTCTAGACTTTTCCCTTCTCAATGCCTTAAGCATTTGGAAAAATTTAGAAAAGATGAATATTATAGCACATGCAATCGATCCTATATCCGAAGCATATGAGACACGATTCATGATGTTTGACATAAAGACATGATACTAGACCAGTCTTTTGCTACAATATTTTTTATTTGCCATGTTTTCAAAATTTAACTATGGAGAGGGATGCCGTAATCATAATCGAATTTTGAAAACGCAATATATATAGAGTTTCTTCAAGTTGAACCATTCCAACACAAAATTCACATATATATATATATATATATATATATATATATATATATATATATATATATATATATATATTCTTGACTAAAGATGATTAAAATCTCAATCTAAGCTTTAGAATTGAAATGAAGTATAATTTCCTCTCCCTTAATTATAGCAAAACAACTTTTCAACCCCTGCAACTTCACGAATTGAAACCTTGTTTTCTATAATTAACATTGCTAACTTGCAACACTAAACGTAATAATCATGCTCCCACTAACATGATGATTATCAGCATAACACTTATGCTCCCACTAGCTCTGACATATTTCCAGAAATCTGCTGGACTTCTGAAATTTAGATTCATACACCCTTTCTTAGATAGCTCACATGTGTGTCTAAACAATTTTCAGAACTATCAAAGGGATATCGTAATCATAGTCATAATTGTTTAGACCGTTACCATTTCTCACAAGTCGATGTTAGTGTGCCGGTGAACCACACGCACTCCACTAACGACTTTTGAAAATGCAAATAACACAATTGATATTTACGTAAAATCTACTTAGTGAACGCGTTTCCTCACCATCATTTTCATGAATTGGAGAGAAACCTTATGACACTTATATTTTATAGTGTATGAGTTCCTATCCATGTGAATTTGTCAAACCGTAATCACAAGATAAGGTTAGTGACAAATTCAGCCTTACATGGATTAAACTTGTTCAATCTTAGTTTCTTGTCACCTTGGTAGCACAAGGCCCACCAATGCTTCCAAGTTGAACTTTGATAACTCACATGCAAATTCAACTTATTTGAAGTAGGTACAGAAATAAGAATTATGTCAACACGACAGGTTGCAAACCTTAAGTCGTGTGCTAGTGATAAATTACAGGTTTTACTCTTGATTAAATCATGAAACTCTTTCAGGATCTTTAAGGCTCCCACTGTCCCCTTGACATATAAGTTTCCCCAGTCAAGAACCATTCCTTGACAAAACAAATATTCAAGGGATAGTGCAGATTCTTATCAATACTAACACTTCACATAATTGGTCTTAGTTGGTCTTTGCCTCATCCAAGACATCACAACTTACCAATCTCAAATGTACAAGAGTAGAAAACATTTTACTCTTACATTTGACTAGTGTTAATAAATCTTCCTTTATGTCACTCAAGGTTAGAATCTTGGAGTATGACTCTAAGAATTGTTTTGGAACGAAGTATGACTCATCTTCTTGATCTTAACCAATCCAACAATTCATGACCTCTCTTCTTAGCCATAACAATGCACTAAGACGTCCTTAGAGTATGAATTTGTGATATGGTTTCATAATCATTAATATGATCATGAAATACGATACTAAAGTACTCTCCCATCCTTTCAGATTTGAGAAACTTTTATCTTTCTACCTAATTTGATTCTTCTCAGTTGTTTTGTCATACATTGTAACCTTTCCAATGTTACAGAATTATACTTAACCTTATAAGTATAATCATATTTACTAATCTTTAGTAAATCATGACAAATCATCTTTGTGGTGGACCTTGACCAGCGCACACCCAGCGTACCTAATTCCTTAGTCCTTCAATTGACTCACATATACATGTGATCAAAGAATTAGTCTTAATTTTTAAAGATGAAAATTCTCATTCATCATACAATACAACTTGTATGATTCCAAGTTTCTGTCAAATTGAAACTTGGGTGATGAAAAACTTTCTTTATTTGGTAAATTCAGACACTACCACAAATGAAAGAATCAAATCCACTTTCCAATATTGCTATTACTGGAAACATATAAGCAACAATTTTCCATAGATGCCATTGTAAGGATATTTTTTTAAAATAAATAAAATTAAAACTCGTTTTTCTTTTATTTTAAAACTTTGCGGAAAAACTTATCCTTCCAATCCACATGAAAACCTTGTTGTTATCTATTCATAAGCAATATATTATAACTCTTGGGCAACAGCTCAAAATTCTGATTACCGAACCATGCGATCGAAACCCACCTTTGCAATCAGAATCAACATATACTTAGTTTAAGCTTCCTATCTTTTCTTTGATTCTTAAAAACATCAACATTTGACCCATTCACATTATGTAATAAGAATCTCCAAATAGAAACTTAATAGAGTTAGTCATTGGACTTTAACTGAAGTAGAGTCAAACTTTTTGACTTGATCAATCTTATGATCTTTCAGGTAAATATGGCAGCTTCGCAATCAGTGTCCCTCCCTTTGGCAATAAAACATATAGACCCTTCGGTAATGGCACATGAGACTATCTCAGACTTAGCCTTTTTCTTTACCATTTGGTCAACCGAGTTGACTATGGCCGATCCCTTTCCTTTGGGAAGAGAAATGCTTTTCTAGATATCCAATGCTACCATTGCCAATGTCCATTTAAGGTTTGGGAAGTTGATCTTCTAATAAAATTGGCTTTACTAGTGTTCCGAATCATTGTTGAATCTGCAGCATTGAGCAAATAGATAAGATCATTAAGGCTCGTGTCATAGTCTGTCTCATAGTAGTCCCAAAGAGACTCACTAGGTTACTAAGAAAGTGATTGAACATCCAACTTTCACGAGACTTGGACACCTAACTCTCCCGGCTTGTCAATATGTGACTTTATCTCCAAGATGTGAGCACACATAGACTATGCTTGCCAATAGGGATTGAGTGACTTTAAACTTTTCAAGAACTTGTGGGTGAGGGAGAATAATTGGAGGAGGTGGAGGAAGTGAAGCATGATGTTGAGGGACACCATCTTCAAGAGATTTGGGAAGATCATAGTTGTCTGAACCAGACATCTATAATGGGAGAAAATCAAGTTAGTTGATTCAAAATCCTTAATATAACACCCAATATGAAATATTAAGGCTAGGACCCAACACAATATTTTATAATTTGGAAGAGGGATGCCGTAATCCAAGATATAAAATATTTGAAGGTAGGCGAATGACGATTCACCAATTTCCACCATGAAAAACGAAATAATTTATTAGGCTTTAATTGGATTTGAAATTCCTAGATCTTTTGAGATTCATTGAACTTTTCAATGGCATGTTTCAATCTCTAGTGTGCCCTCTCAAATTTTGTGATTGGGATGCCGAGATCACAAAACAAGGTGTGAATAACCATGCCAATTCACTTGGTACCCTTAATATTATCACCTAATCAATGTGCCGGTTAACCACACACGCTCCATTGATCGATGACAAACATTAAGTCACCCTTCGTGATCCTTACTAGTCCAAGTTAGTGTGCCGGTTAACCACACACGCTCCACCAACGACTTGGTAAGGTACAAAGTGTGAATTCCATGGGCTAGCACCAAATTCACATTTTTCCTAAAGTAACTAAGATTGGGAATTAAATAAAAAAATATTTAGTTACTTTATAACAATCATTATACTTTTAATGAGAATTTAAAGTCATTTTCCTACCCGTTCGGCTAACGACCCTCCACCGATTAAGCAAGCGGTGGGTGGGAGTGGACACTCATTAAGTTGCCATTTTATAGGCAACAACCTTATACCCACCTTATAGATCGGCTTCGTGAATGAGGCCTACTAACGGTAAAACGACTTGTTCTTATACATATATATAATAATTAACCATTAATCTTATAATAGTATAAGGGTAGAATTTTAACTTTTAAAACTTCTATGGTATGGAATTAAAGTTTGTGTGAGACTTTACAAATTCCAAAACTTAAGGGCAAGTTTTGAACAATTCATAAACTTTTGGATATTATAACTTATGAGTTTTAATTAAGTGTTTAATACTTTTAATGAAGAGTCTCTTGGAAATCCATAACTTGAGGACAAGTTATGAAGTTCATAAAAGCATTTATTACAAAAAACTCTTCAAAAGTGTAACTTATGACTTCTTAAAAAGCATTTAAAAGAAAAAACTTTTGGAATTCCATAACTTGAGGACAAATTATGAATTCCATTAAAACACATTAAGATCAAGAATTAACTAACAAACAATTTGCAAATAATTCCTATGATCTAACAAAACTCATATGAACATGAACATCCACATCAACAATTTCAAGAATCATATGAACACATATAAACTTGAAATTTTGATTAGAACTTTGAAATTGGTCCACCATCATTATTACCACATCAAAAACAGGTTTTATATGATCAAAAGAACTTTAAGGTAGTGATTCTAGACCAATTACAAGACCAAAAATCGAAAATCTACACTCAGGTCAGCCAACTCGTCGAGTGCATGAACTGAATCGGCGAGTTGGTTGAATATACACGTGGACTCGGCGAGTCTGCTGTGCAGAATGCATTTTTTCGACATTTTTCAGCAATTTGCATCAAGTATTCAAGAAAACAAACCTGGCTTTGATACCACTATTGGGTTTTGAGCAATCTAACACTTCCTAAGTGTGCATGCAACCCTAATAAACCTTGGATCTATGTTTTCTTCTAAAATACATGCAAATAATAACTTCCAAGGTTTCTTCCTAACTAGCATAGCATAAGGATTATGAATCATAAAACTACTAGTAGAAATACATACCTTTTGATGATGGTTGATTGTTTGGAGTTTGAGAGCCAAGAACCAATAGTGTGAATGCCTCAAATGGAATCACAAATCACCACAAACGTTTGGAAAACTTTGAGAGAGTAGTATACTTTCTTGTGAAATCGGCCACCACTAAGTCTCACACAACTAGAGTCACGTTTCTTGCATCATATGCTTCTTTATATAGTGTGCATGGTTAGGGTGAAAACCTAATAACCCATGTCTTTTGCTTTCCAAGGATCCATGGGTTAAAAGCTCCATGGATCATCCATGGACTTCCATATTAGCTTAGCCCATTAACAAATGAGTATTAGCCCACACTATATAAAATATAATAGCCCATAATTTAATCAGTCTTCTTTTTAATCTCTAAATTAATTCATAATTAATTTAAGACTAAAACTAATTAAATAACATGACTTCACATTAATATATTATAACTTATAATATATTAATAAATCGTAAGTATACAATTCTCATAAAATTATCCATCAATCGTTTGGGTGAAGTGCAACCCAAATGGACCATGTCGGGTCGGGTCAAGTATGTACGAAATAAGTTATGGACTTAGACACCTTATCCAACAAGATGTGCTTCACTATCTATCTCATTCTGGGGGTAAGCCTTAGAGACTGCCTCCCATATCCTTAATCGAGTCCCTACTAAGAAAGTTACTAAAACACCTCACGAGATGTGGACAGGGAAAGCTCCCTCGTTAGCACATATCAAGGTTTGGGGTTGTGAGGCTTTTGTAAGACGAGATACTCACGACAAACTCGAACCTCGTAGTGAGCGATGTATTTTCATTGGCTACCCACAGAAATCCTTTGGATATCTCTTCTATAGACCGAAGGACAATGTTGTCTTTGTTGCGAGGAGAGGAGTTTTGCGAGAGCGAGAATTCATAAGCCAAGGAGACAGTGGGAGGCAAATCGAGCTTGAAGAGATTCAAGAGTCGATAGATGATGGAACCTCTACCGCTGGCCCTCAACCCGAGGAGGAAACTCTGGTTGAACCGATTGATGAGTCCTTACCTCTTAGACGTTCCGAAAGAGTTAGAGTTCAACCCCAGTTATATGGTTTTCATATTACTACCGAAGGGAACATGTATATTAGTGATAGTACACTAATAAATCTAGATGAACCTAATAGCTATAAGGAAGCCATGGCAGGCCCAGAGTCTGCAAAGTGGAAAGAGGCAATGGACAGCGAGATCCAGTCCATGTATGACAACAAAGTTTGGAATTTGGTTGATAATGTGTCCGGACGTAAAACCGTTGGGTGCAAATGGATCTTCAAAAAGAAGACCGACGTGGATGGAAACGTACACACATATAAGGCGTGATTGGTTGCGAAGGGTTTTACTCAAACTCCCGGAGTTGACTATGATGAAACCTTCTCACCAGTTGCGAAGATAAAATCTATTAGAGTGATGCTAGCAGTTGCCGCATTTCATGATTATGAAATTTGGCAAATGGATGTCAAAACCGCTTTCCTTAATGGGAATTTGGTTGAGGATGTTTACATGGCTCAGCCAGAGGGTTTTGTTGATCCGATGCATCCAAATAGATTGTGTAAGCTTGAGAAGTCCATTTATGTACTTAAGCAAGTGTCTCGCAGATGGAATCTTTGCTTCGATGAGAAATTCAAAGAGTTTGGATTTGTACGAAGTGAAGATGAATCATGTGTATATGTCAAAACCAGTGGGAGTTTAGTAAGCTTTCTCATTTTGTATGTGGATCACATACTGCTCATAGGAAATGACACCCCGACACTACAGGAGATTAATTCCTGGCTCGGGAAGTGCTTCGCTATGAAGGACCTCGGAGAGGCTTCCTATATTCTGGGAATAAGGATAGTGAGAGAACGAAGTAAGAGACTAATAGGACTTAGTCAGAACACTTACTTAGATAAGGTACTAAAACGTTTTAGTATGGAAAACTCGAAGAAGGGAGAATTACCGATACAATATAATGCCAAGTTGAGTAAGACTCAAAGTCCGCGTACCGAAGCCGAAATAGCAGAAATGAGCTGAGTACCATACGCTTCCGTAGTTGGCTCAATCATGTATGCTATGACTTGTACTCGCCCTGATGTAGCCTTTGCTTTGAGCATGGTCACTAGATATCAAGGGAACCCTGGCAAAGCCCATTGGATTGCAGTGAAGAATATCCTTAAGTACCTTCGGAGGACCAAAGAATGGTGTTTAGTCCTCGGAGGGAGTGATGACTTGAAGGTGCGAGGGTATAGTGACGCCAGCTTTCAGACCGACCGAGACAACTACCGTTCGCAGTCGGGCTGGGTCTTTACCCTGAATGGAGGAGCAGTGACTTGGAAGAGTTCCAAACAAGAAACCGTAGCTGATTCATCGTGCGAATCAGAGTACATTGCAGCGAGCGAAGCGTCGAAAGAGGCAATATGGTTAAAGAACTTTATTGGTGATCTTGGAATTGTACCTACCATAAAGGAGCCCAAGGAGATTTTCTGTGATAATGAAGGAGCGGTTGCCTTGAACAAGGAACCAAGGGATCATGGTAGATCTCGACATATCGATAGAAAATATCATTTTATAAGACATCATGTAGAAGAAGGACAACTCGTGGTGAAGAGGATATCATAAGAAGATAACTAAACAGATCCGCTTACGAAGGGACTGAGCAGGGTTAAGCACTTGCTGCATGCTAGGAGCATTGGACTGAAGGATGATATTAGTATAGATTATATAGTGTTAGAAACGCATGATAGATAAATGTAATTAACATTTGATGATTAAATAAAAGAGTATTATTTATGAGTAATGTTACTGTCTTATGTTAATTGTTTAACTATTGTTTCATTTTGCATGCTTTGACTTCCAGAATAATTGAGTTTATTAAGAATAATCGAATTATTCAAATTGTCCACAATCATTCATATGTTGGAAATAGGTATGAATGAAGATTGTCATGAACTGGTGTGTAGATTGTCTAAATGGTATTAGACATAGCAAGAGTTTGCTACAACGTTCATGAGTGCTTATGAACTAGTTTTGAGCATTGGAACAAACCCGCGCTTGCTGGAATCACCTTATGGAATATGACAAAAAAAAGGGTGATCGCAAGACGATAATATCATATGGTCTTAAACCCTAGATATATGGTTTGTTATTTATTAATTGGTTGTACATTGATGGTGTTAAACCGCATCAGTAACTTGATGTTATAAAACGCATCGGTGTGTATAGTTGATTAATGAATAAGTAAATGCATATAAGTCGAAGTTTATCTGTTACTTTTATCCTAAGAAGATAAAAGTGATATCTCTGCCGCTCGATGATTTGATTTGACTTATGTGCCGGGCCCGGTCAGAACTGAATTGATGTGTTCGATTAAGTTCTATGTCAAATAAATCCGAGATTGAGAAACCAAATGCTAGTCAAGTAGTTCCATTTGATTGTCTACATGATATCTATACAGAGGACTTGATTGATTAGATCTGAGTTTGACAGCGTCTTTGAGAGCTACGATTGCTAATCGGTGTATATAGTTACTAGACTTATCCAAGTGTGAGACTGTTGGAATAGTGTCTAAGGCTACAACTATATTTGGTAAGTACTTGACCCGATTGAGCATGGTCCTTTTGGGTTGCCTTCACCATAGCAACTTGATATGATGATTTATAATGAGAGTTGAAATATTATATGGTATAATAATATTATTTGATTAATATAAGTCATAAATTAATTAGGAATTAATTTGGTGACTTAAAGAGATTAATTAAATAGAAGGACTTAAACTGTCAAGTATATGATAGTTATACTTTAGGGTATAATCCCTTATGGATAATGTGGTGGACGATTTTAGGGCTTATATAGACCTAAAATCCCTCCAAGGTTATCATGAAAGGGATTAGGATTGCTTAGGGCTTAAGTTATCCAATTAGGGTTTAAAGGTGAAACCCTAGGAGCCTTACAAGTATAAATAGACCCTTGGGGTCATGGAAATCGGCACCCCTTGTCTGTAAGGAAACCCTGGCCGATTTCTATGTCCCTCCCCACTCTCTCAAATCATCCTCTTGCTAGTTGGTGTTTGTAAGCCATTAGAGGAGTGACAATTGTGACTCTAAAGCTCCAAGAACAAGAAGATCAAACAAGTGATTCAAGGTAAACTTATAACTCTGATTTCTCAATGTTATTATGCTAGAATAACCATTATAAGTCTTGGATTCATGCATGTTCAATTAGAGAAACCTACATCCAAGCATTAGGGTTTGTATGTGCACATAGAAGTGTTCATATGGCCAAAACCCATCAGGAGGATCGCCCCATTACCGTCAGAGCCAATAAGAGCACCCTGACGGATAAAGGCGCATGACTCTCCAATCACTGCCCCTGATCCTGTCTCCCCAAAAAGCGATATTATCTAGTACAGATCATGCAAGGGAGCTAGGTATAAAAGGGTACACTCTCAGACATACAAGGTAAGCTCTCTCGACTCCTTGGAGAGAATACACACAAACCCTAAAACACCTTCTAACTTGACCGTCTGAGCGTTCTTCCGGGGGCTCCTCCCCGAAAGCGGCTGACAACCCTTGTTCTTTGTGATCTTGCAGTGACTGCTGAACATTCAAGAGGATTTGGCGAGCAGAATAGGAGTAAGGTCACATCTGGGTATGTACCCGGACTAACTGCCGCTCACAATCGATCATGGCCCCAATGGCTCCCAACCAGTCCATCGCAATAATCACTTTCAATCCTCGCAAGGGTATGGGAACCAAATCAACGCGAAACCTTTCGCCGTGCACATTCAGGACACAATCCTGATATACCCTCGCAGCACTCATGGTGCGATCATCTGCAATCTTTACCTCGATCGGGGCATCCAAAGTCCCTAGTGCGTCCCGTAATTTCTTGCTAAGTGCAAGAGACACGAAAGATCGGGTAGCCCCCGAATCAAATAAAACATGGGCCGTCATACCATTGACCAGAAAGGTCCCTATACAAAGCACAATAAGAATACATGCAAACATTTAACACTAAAAGAACAGAGGATAATGAAAACATACCAGCCACAACATCTGGCGTGGCCCGAACCTCCTCGGTAGTCAGCTGGAATGCGCGGCTCTTCACCACTAGAGCTTCCGCCTTGGGGTAGCCATCAGTAATTTTCATAGTGGCGGGCGCGGGCGCCGCCACATATCCTACTCCTCCACGCTGCAACCTCGGACAATCGGCCTTTTTATGACTTGTCTGGTTGCAGTGAAAACATATCAAGCCCTTCTTGGGGAAATCCTTACTGAAATGGCCCTGTTGGCCACATGAGTAGCATCCTGACATCCCGACTGTACGACAAGCACCACTATAAAATCTCCCACACTTGGCACACCGACCCCGACCTTGTTGGCCCTTACCCAAAGAATCAGAGGTCTTAGGCTTTTTAGCCTGAGTCCCCGCTACCTGTACTTGCTCAGTCTTCTGCTTTGTGCGGGACTCCAACTCCATCTCCCTTTCACGGGCCTTCTCAACCATCTCATTTAGGGTTTTGCACCCTGTGAAACTCACAAACTCCCAAATGTCCTCCTTCGGCATAGATGGATATCGGGTCCTCCTCATGTCCTCATCGGTTGAATACTGAGGAATCAGTAAAGCTCGCTCTCGAAACTTGGCGGTAATTTCCGCCACAATCTCAGTAGTCTGTTGTAGATCATGAAACTCTCTCAACATCCATTGCACCTAAATAGATGCTGCAAACTCCTGATCAAAACGTCGAACAAACTCAGCCCACGTCATGCAAGTCACACCGGCTGTCCCCATCTGACTAGTAACCTCGCCCCACCAATCTCGAGCCCTGTCCCTCACCATATAGGAAGAAAATCCGACCTTTGCCTCTTCTGGGCAAGAACTCGTATGCTGAGCATTTTCAATGTCTTCCACCCAACGTCTACTCACAATGGGATCCCAGACCCCTGAAAACTCCGGAGCTCCACATGCCTTGAACTCCCTAAATGAGGAAGTTCGAGCTCCACCCTAGCTCGCGGAAATATCAGACCTGAATGCTCTAAGTCTCTCCTCCATGATCTCCGTCATGCCCTCCTTGACCTTCCCAAAGATGACTGGGGTAGCATCAAGGATACCCCTTATAACCTTGGCCAAGATCAGCTCACACAGCCTCTCGTCAATACCATCGGTAGGGCCGCCTGACCTAGCCCCGGATCCCGATCCCGATCCTGATCATGATCCCCCTGCTCCAAATCGCGTAACCACCATGCTGAACTGTCATAACACAAACATAAAGATCAGGATCCCCACATCGAGATTGTATCCATACCAAGCTTCTTTGGAATTCCCAAATAGAACATGGGTTCGGGTACGGGTTCTGTGCTTCCAACAGTATGGGCGCAGTACTACCTTCCACACCTACCCGTACCTTTACCCCTGCTTTACCCAGTACCTCCAAAACTATCATAACCGAAAACTATGACTCACAGTCCTCGCAAGAATCAATCCCTGAATACCCTATGATTGTCCTACTCACAACAAGCATACCAATCATTGCAGGTTGCTACTAGGCATGCAAATTATACACAGAAAGGATCAAATAGAATTTTGAATAAGAGATTCTACCCTAAAACCACATCCGAACAAGGAAAAGGAAATAAGGCAAAATCACTCACTCTGAGGCTGCAACTCCTAACCGTATATAATTTTTTTAACATACACTTAGCAATTTCACATAATTGATAGAGCTCATTTTCAGTATAACATGGCTATTCGAATTGGAAAACTACTTACTTGGCTCGGATGATCATGTGCGTTGTACTTTCTTCTTTTGGGCTTCAAAATCCTTTTTAATTTACTTTTGAAAATGTTTACCACTTCCTCAGTTTGAGTCCTGATACATCCGAGGATGTGTCCGAATCTCTCAAACCAAGGCTCTGATACCAATTTGTAACATCCCAAATTTTAAAAGAAAATTTTTCGTTTTAATAAGTAATCCGATTACATATTCCATAAGTTTTCAAAACATTTGTTTCCAATTCACATTCATTACATCATTGTTGTGTTTTTATGAAATCATCAGAGAGTCCCCAAAACGTCCAAAAGAGAGGTAGAGTACACGCCACGCCATCACGCCTTACCTTTGCCCTTAGGATCCGAAGTACCTGCAACAATTAACAACATGTAAGCGAAATGCTTAGTGAGTTTCCCAGAGCATACCACACACAATCACATATCCTGTTAGCCATAAAGCTACACACATAACACATAAAACATGCATACATCAAACCTGTAATAGTGTCATGGGCTACCCCACATGGTCTTTACCTAGGACTGCCATGGGCTACCCCACATGGTCTTACATCGAGTGCCATGGGCTACCCCACATGGTCTTCACCTAGGACTGCCATGGGCTACCCCACATGGTCTTAAATCCAATGCCACGGGCTCCCCATGGGGTCTTCATACAACATGCAATCACATAGCAAAGCAAACACAGAGTATCTAGTACATCTACCGTAATCACATAATGGGCCGGCCTTGGTGCCTTAGACCCATAGGTATGGTGAGAAGACTCACCTGACATGAATGTTGAACTAATACTTTTCCGATTGGATATGCCCCAAAAACTGCTCCAACTCAACTTCCTAAAAGTGACATATAATACCCAATCATTAAGTTTAAAGTCCGCTCTGGTTCTCTTCTGTTAGGATCAAGTCAACTGTCCATGTTGATCCTAACTCGCCGAGTACAACTAGTGACTCGCCGAGTTTCCCGGGATAACATCTACTCACTGAGTCATCGAGGTGACTCGCCGAGTTCATACGGACTTGACTGATAATCTAAGGTCCACTCGTCGGGTTTCCTTGCTTGCCACTCGACACGTTTATGACCATCGAATCAATTGGGGAATCTTACTTGACTCGCTGAGTTTTTCCTTCAACTCGTCGAGTTCTAGGCAATCTTCATCTGACTCGCCGAGTTTTTCATCTAACTCGTCGAGTTCATAGCAATGTTCATCGGGCTCGCCGAGTTGTTCATCCAACTTGTCGAGTCCATGCCTGTCTTCATATGACTCGCCGAGTCTCCCCCTGAGACTCGCCGAGTCCTATTAGACCTCGAGCCATACAGAATCCTTGGAGCCATGCAATGCTTCCAAATTACAGATCTAGGCTCTTGAGGCATGCTTTTCACGTAAAGTTGCAAACTTTACGTGCATGCAATGCTTTAAGGCCTTAAAATAGCAAATATAAGCTTGGGATTGAATCATACACTTGAGGGGAGGCTCATGCTAGGCTAAATGGATAACTTTATGCATCTCAAGGTCAAAAGGAGTCCAGATCTGAAGTTACAACTTCAGATCTTGGCTTAAACACAAAAACCCCTTTCCTAGATTCCATGCACAAAAGGGTTTTGGAAGGAAATGAGCCAAGGAACAACTTAATACCTTCTGAAAATGCTCCACAGAGGTAGATCTTGAATCCCCACGAGTCGTTTGCTTCTTCTAACTTGTTTCCTCAAGTGCTCCCTTCACCAAATCCTTCCTTCAAGCTTAAATCACCAAGAACACACTCACACTCGAATCAGGGGTCTTTGGGAGGAAAAGAATTGTAAAGGGGAGGCTAAGGGAGGCTTATAACCCTTTAAATAGGGTGTAAGGCCCTGAAGTTTAGGGTTTTATCTGCCAGTATCTACTCGTCGAGTCCCATAGCGAACTCGGCGAGTAGATCATTAAACTTCACTGGCAAGCCCGCTACTACTCGACAAGTAGGGAGGCCAACTCGCCAAGTAGGTACTAAAAAGACAACCAAAATTATCTTTATTAATACCTGAGGATTAGGGTGTTACAGTTATGCCATATATATACTTCAATATGGTAGAAGCAAAGAGGAAAAAGAAACAACAAGGACATATGTGAATCATGTGACAAACTTTCCATATCAATCAATGACTTGATTCAAAGATATACAATCAATGAGACATAACAATTTCATTACTTGATATACATCAATAAAGATTCGGCCCAAATGGCACAGAAAACATACAATATTTGATTAACATTTTTATTAGATTTTAGGCTTATAGCCCTGTCTAACCATTTGACAACACCATAGAATAGAAATCATTCTCTTACGGAGACATGTTCTTCATGGCCAGAGGCTACATACCAGTACCAACGTGAATCTAAGTCCTTTCACTGATCACATGGTCAAAGGTATTTCTTTGCTATTAAAAATAGCGAATAAAAATAACACGGGAAAATAACTCGGAATAATAACACTGAAAAACACATAGCAGATATAACACATAACATACAATTACTCCTATATATTAAACTCACCTTGAATTAACCGGGGGTCAAAATAGTAATGTCGGCAACACTTCGTTCCTATAAATAACTTTCGTCATTAAAAACCGGGAGATTTATTGAAAAATAGGCCTTGCGATGATAGAGCTTCAAACCGAAAAGATAAATTTCTCGGGCTTCACGGGCACTTCAGGGCGTGTTTCGGGTGTTAGAAATGTTATCGGGGCTTCGGGGAAAGTGGAGATAGTAAAAATTTGGAAAAAGGGGCCAAAAAGACAATTTTCTAAAAATACCCGGGCTGGTCCGCAACCTCTATATATACTCGCGAGGGTCGGATCCGAAGCAAGGAGGAAGAGGCACGTGTCAGCAACGAAGCAGCTCGGTGGCAACCAGATGCGTGGTGTCTTAGACGTCGCCTAGGACGCCGAAAGGCGCATCGGATGCCTACCAGACTGAAGTTCGGTCCAATCGGTAAGCGACACGCGACTACTGTTCATGCGAGGCGACGTGGCATCTCCGGATAAGAATCTTATCCTTGCGAAAATTCTCCTAAATTGTGCCCAAATCTTATAAAATCCATAACTTTCGCATACGGGCTCCGTGTTTGATGTTCTTTATATGCACGCGTAGGCGGGAATATAATCTACAACTTTCATTTAGATTCCGTCGGCTAATTTTGATTTTACCTTTAATATTATTATTTTTAATAGGTCGGGACTGGTAAGTCCGTTAAAAATTCATAACTTCTTCATACGACATCCGTTTTCGTCAGTCTTTTTACCGTTGTACTACTATTAACAAGACCTTTGATTCTCGATTAGGTTGTTTTGGCTAAATATCGCTCGATCTTTATTTCGAGTTTTTTAACTTTCTACTGCTAATCTGAAACTTTGAAAAATCATAACTTATTCATACGAAGTCAGATTCAAACGGTCTTTATATGAAAGTTGATTATTTTTACGAGTTCTACAACTTTCATTTAGAGCACTAAGACTAAAAAGTAGTTTATCAAAAACTCACTTTTTACGCGAAATGGTGTTTGTCGGATTTGTCACGGATCTTCAATTGGTAATAACTTCTTCGTTATAACTTGGATTTCGATGAGGTTTTCGCCTAAATGTTTCTAACGAGATTCTCTACAAGTTTAAATAATAGAATTTCACTTATTTCAAATTTTATATTTTCGCTAAATTTCACTATTTGGCTTTTAACTGGAATCTCATAAGACTCTCAATATTTTATGAGTGATTCTACATATAGTTTTACTTTATTTCTAGTAAAAACCATCTGTTAGAACTCAACATTCAAATTTACATATTATTTCGTAATATTATTCACTTTTATAATTTACAATTCACGATAACTGAACGTATATGTTACAATGAGTCATGAATTACATGCTAATCGATGTCGTTGCTGCGATGGTCCAGCCTAATCGTGCTTTTTACATTAACGACAACTATTGGTGGTGAATGCGGTGGTACTACGACAGAAGCGCAACAATTCATTTGTGTTGACCTGATGAAAATCGAAGTCGATGAGAACAACTATCTATCTCACACATTTGATTCACCAGATCCGTAATTGTTAATAGACTCTTCCCTCCGCCCCCTCTCTCTCTCTCTTACATCGTTTCCATCTCCGCCGATATCAACAACTGTGATCACAACGGTAAGTCGTCGACGTTCGGCAACCCAGACTCTTACTCCGAAACTTGGTCGTCGTCATCTCCACCGCTAACATCAAAGTCGGTAATTCTGACTTTCTCTCCCATAACAATCAATTGGTGAGCAAGTTGAACCGATTTCAACGAATTAAAGGTACAATCAACTGTGATCACGACGGCAAGTCGTCGACGTTCGGCAACCCAGCCTTCCACTCCGAAACTCGGTCGTCGTCATCTCCACCGCTGACATCGAAGTCGGTAATTCTGACTTTCTCTCCCATAACAATCAATTGGTGAGCAAGTTGAACCGATTTCAACGAACTAAAGGTACAGGATAACAATTTTTTGGTTAGGATTCATATATTGGAGAAATTTTCCTCTAATCTCTTACAAATTTCAACATATATGATGCTAGGTCTTGATCATTAATTATTTATAACTCCTATTCTGCAGACAGCGATCTCAGCTACTTGACTTTTCTGCTCTGTAATTCCTACACTTCTGGTTAGCTCTTGGAATCTTGAACTTTTTACCTTGCTGTTTATAATCATTTACAACTAGCATATACTAATATAGTTTTCCAGTTTTACCCTTTAGTTACAATGCAAACATAGTTCCAGTACCAGGGTGTGATGATCTTGGCTTGTCCCTTACATTGTCTCATTTACACTAACACATGGCTGATAAACGTGACACAAATACCTTAGCATGCAATTTTTACACAAGAAACACGTTTTCTAGGCAATTTCTAATGATATATATGAGGAAGGCATTAATGTCTTTTGCACAATCGAGAGATCAAGAACGAGTCTATGTCCTATTTTTACTCTGGGCAGCAAAAGCAAACGAAACTTCAAGTTAAATATGTTGACCATTTACTCCTGTTTTTTGACTCTCCCATTCGGTTGACTGAACTCAGGCTTTTAAAAGGGCAGCAAAGTCTCTTGAAAAACTGATTTATGTAACTAGGGAAGAGCTTCCTGACACAACGACTGTTGTTTGTTTATCAAGAATGGAAATCAGTGACTTAACAATGGTTGTTGTTCCTTTATCAGGAATAGAAATCAGTGACTTAACAATGGAGCTCAGAGATTTAGGGTTAGCATTCTTTTTTCCCATAAAGTTATGTCTAGATACACTGCCCTTTGGATAAAATATTAAGTAGAAGGAAAAAGTAAATGAGAGCATATTTGTAAAAAGTCAGGACTTAATTTAATCCAGTAAACTATATATATATATATATATATATATATATATATATATATATATATATATATATATGAGTTATATATATATGAGTGTTTCTTTTTTTATGTACTACATAAAGAATGACTTAATAGAGAAAGTCATGAGATTTTTTAAACATAATTTATCCACATAACATTGTATTCAGTTATTTAGACAAGAATTAATATGAAAAAAAAAGAAACAAGCACCATAGTCAAGTCTGATATTTTTACAGGCAGGAGATAATCCAAGGTGTTAAAAGCTCCACCCGTACATTTCGTTTGGCTAAGGAAAGATTGAGGCGATTGACAAACATGAATCCATCAGGTTAGCAATAATATATTCTCAACATCATTCCTAGTCCTACACACAAGGGTAAAATGGTCATTTACTAACACTTGCTACATACAAAGATCATTTATCTATTCAACACTTTATCTAACTAGTTTTTTCCCATTATTACTGGTAATATTATGTTATAAATTTACATTACTTTATTTATTTGGTAATAATGGTGTCTTAATATAATTTATAAAGTTACTGCAACAAAAAAGTTGCAAGGTGAATTTGCAAAAAAACTAACAAATGTAAGGGTTTTTTTTTTGAAAATCTATATAAGTTTAAAAAAAAAAAGAATATACTTTTTGGTGAAAATGGTATTACGGGTTGAAAATGGTCTTAAAAAGGCTCATTTTCCTACTTCCGCCTGTTTTGTCAATATTTCCTTCAATTGCTTCCAAAATATAAAAAATAAATATAAATTAGTGTCTCGTATTTTATATTATACAAAAAGATATAGCAACATACTTTGTCTTACACAGGGACCATTAATGTAATTTAATTTTACACAGGGACCATTTCTGTAGTTTTGATTAGATAATGATTAAAATAACACAACATTCACAATTCAAAATCATAATTGATAATGGTTCATGTTCGAATTTTTTTGAATTTTTGTATTTGTATGAATCATGGTGTGACAGTTATAAGTAAATCACATGTAATTCATATGTGAATTACATGTGATTCACATCTAAATCACATATATGTGATTCACATGTAAATCACATGTAATTCACACATGATTCATATGTAAATCACATGTAACTCACATATGAATTACGTGTGATTCACATGTAAATCACAAGTGATTCACATATGAATTACATGTAATTCACATATGAATTACATGTAATTCACATATGAATTACATGTAAATCACTAGTGAATCACATATGAATTACATGTGATTTACATGTATATAATATCTAATTTACATATGAAATACATATGATTCACATGTAAATCGCATGTAATTCATATATGATTCACATATAAATTACATGTTAGTCACGTGTAATTCACATGTAAATCACAAGTGAATCACATATCAATTACATGTGATTCACATAGTGGTCTTTGTTAATTTTTTTTTTATTTTCTTGTGAATTTTACATTTGAATCTTAAAATATACAATCACATGTGAATATTACATTATATAATCGCATTTGAATCTTACATGATATAATCATATGTGAATCTTATATGATATATACTTGTGCATTTTTCTGAGTTTTCTTGCATTAATTAATTTTTATAAATTTCTTGTAGGTTTTGAAGAATTTGTTGAAAATATTGAAAATGTGAAAAGTGATAAATTGAAGAAAATATAGAAATTTGGATATGAAGAATTGATAACACAGTGAATCTTTGTAGTTTTTCTATATTTTATTTTGTATCGAATAAAATAATTGCATTATGTTTATAGATTGATTAATAAAAATAAGATTTTTTATAATTTAATTATGAATATTACAGTATAAGAAATATGCATTTGAAAAAATATGCATATATACACCTAAAATGTTGATTTTTCTGTTAAAAAAATGCAGTTTTGAAAAAATTGCACTTTTTTTATAAAAATCACATTTTTTTTGAAAAAAAATGCAGTTTTTTTCTAGAAAAAATGTCGTTTTAAAAAAAATGCAGTTTTTTTTGTAAAAAAGATGCAGTTTTTCAAAAAATATTTTTTTCATTTTTTTGTAAAATTCATGTTTTTTGAAAAAAATTAAAAAATATCCATTTTTTTAAAAAAAAATCAAAAATTATTTTTTTTAAATAAATCTGAAATTTTGAGTTATTTTTTTTAATTTTTAGACATTTATATTAACTAGAGGGAATTATATGTGTCATTGGCGTTGTACATAAGGAAGCATATGATAATATTAATGGCATTGCATTACATATATGAAACTGAGGTTGAAACTGACCATACAGTGACGATTACATTACCAAAAGACTATTATGATGGACGATACATTACCAAAAGATGTTTTCTGGAAGGTATACTAAACATATGAACACATTACACGTATGGATGGATGTCTTTAGGATGTTCCTTAATGTTTCTTTTGAGTTTTTTGATAGCCTCTTTGTTTTTCTTTCTCATTTCATGCATGGTTTTTAGCATCCTACCGGCCTCGTAGTTGGTTTCAAACACGATTTGTTGCATCGTCAGGTAGTTGTTGTATGATGGTTTTGAGGTCATCTCCTCCATAAGTTTTTTTTATATTTTTTGTGCTCATGGACTTCTTCCTCCATGTTGGTTAACGAAAGTTGCTCTGCTTCTTCGTGAGAGATGAGGTTGTTGAGGATACTTTTCATTTCTTGTGGTTTCATTTTTTGTGTTTGTGATCGATGTCTGTGATGTGTATAGTACGAGTATGAGAATGTTTGATGAATAAACGTTTACTTAAGTAGGCATATTGAAATTTAATACGGTTTTGTAGTGGTTGTTGGGTATTTAATGTAAGTAGTAATTTTTTAGAAGATGATGGAATGTGATGTGAGTTGTGGCGGCAGTTTCAGAGTTATGTGTTAATAAGAAATTTTTGGAAGGTCTTTGGAGTTGTGTATCATTTATTAAGCATTGAAGGTTAGTAGTTTGCGATTCATTTATTGTAAGTGGTTGGTATATATACTTTTATGCATAATAATTATATTATTTGCTATATATAATTTATTTTACATAAAACATCTTTTTATTTAACTACGTACATTAAAACTATTTAACTACGTACATTAAAACTATTATACAGCGAAGGTGCAAGTGGTTTGCAGGTGGATATCTGATGGAAAGTCGGTATGTGGATGTATCCTTCATTTTGCACTTATATTTACCAATTCTTTTGTGGATGTCTCTGAGTGTAAATGAAAAGTTGTCACTCATGGATTGGTCATCGGCTCAGGCCTTTTCAAATATGTTGTGTAGTATCTGTACGTCAGGATCTTCTGTGTTGTTTGCTATGTGTGACTTGCCATGTATGACTAGATGTTTTCATCGAGGCAAAATCTTTCTTCTAACTTTCCTTGGACAACTTCAATTAGATCTCCAATTTCCCTAAGGAAATCAATCATAACAACGAGATTTTTGTTGAAAAGTGGGGTTTTCATATTTTTTTGTATGGTAAGCGAAAGATTTGTAGGGATTGTTTTTTGTTTGGAAGTATTTTTGTTTATGTACATTATATAGTGGAAGTGTATTGTTTAGATGTCCATGTGTAAGTTTTTCCTTTTCATAGGTGTGGTTATTAAACATCTATAAAGGTATTTTGAGACTGATGTGGCGTGTCATCATATCACTTAGTTGTTGAAGCTATGATATGTTAGACCTACAGATGTATGATATCTGCAAATGGATGAAATATTTAATTATTTTCTTAATAAACGTTGTTTTTATAGTTTTGGCTTTTATTTGGTGTTTTTGACAACTTAGTTGTAATTAATATGTGTTGTTGTAATGGAGTAATTTGTTGTATTTTTTTTCGTTTTGTATGGTATTAACTTTTATTATGTGAGAAAGTGTTAATAAACCATTCGCTTATGTTAATAAGCCACTGTCATTGTGGGCCGTTTAATAAACCATTCACTTGTGGGTCGTTTATTATGTGACAAAGTGTTAAGAAACCATTCACTTGTGGGCCGTTTATGAAAAATGTACATTATTATAAGTTAAGTCATTGTCATTGCGTATTTCACATAACTATTTATCATACAAAATATTGCATTAATTATTACATTATAGTAGGCTGCGAACACAAATGTCATCATCAGTTAAGGGTATAACTACAGTTAAGGGTATAACTACAGAGAGTAGTATAAAAGCTAAAAGCGAAACACTTTTTTTTACATAACTGTAACATATTTTACATAACTATCTGTCATACGAAATATTGCCTTAGTTATTACATTATAGTAAAATGCCAACACAAAGTCCATCATGAGTTAAGGGTATAACTATAGATACTATAATAGAACACCAAAGTTAAACACTTTTTGTACATAGTTGCAACATGTTATATACTATTAGTATTTTTGTTATGATCAACATCCGAAGAAGTGACTTCTATTTCGTTTTACGGGCGGATTTTCGTTTTGTAGTAATTGTGTCTGCATTTATAATTGAATATGTTCACCATTTTGGCAATATGTATTTACCCTTATATATGTGTATACTACAAATTAAAAATTTACCTGGATTTTCAAACGGAAGTGATCTTCTAACGTTTTGTTTACTTTGTTGGTAGATGTGATCACTTTCTTCGTTAGTATTTTTTTGAAGAAGTTGGATGATCAGGAGGTGGTGTTGTCATGGAAGGTGGTACTTCAGAAGGTGTTTTTTCGATATTTGTAACAATAAATCGAATGTTTCTGTCCTTTGATGTATTTGTCATGCGAATTTTCAATTTTCTTGGAGCTCCTAGTAAAGAGACAGCAATTGGTGGTACTTCCTTTCAGTCATCTGTGTTGTTGTATGATCTGAGGTTATCTGTTGTTGTGCCTAGTAATTCCTGTGTTGCGTTATCAGACAGCACAATGGTCATGGAATGTCTTTCTTCTTTAATAATTGCATTCAGTTTAAACCTACATGTGTGTAGAAATGAGTTATTGCTAAGCTTCCATATTTTTCATTTATTAATTGGTTTTTTTCATTGTGCCATGCTTACGTGTTACATGGAGACTCAAGTATTCCGTCTGATGGACAAAACCAATTTTCCCCTTGTTTGAAAGTTGTATTTTTGCATTTTGGACATTGGACATGGTACCAAGAGTCTGAGAAGATATATTCAATTATGCAAGCCTTCATCGTAAGAGTTTTGTCCTGTATAACATACAGACGTATATAATCTTCATAAAAGTATAAACATGATATTTTTTTTCTTGTGTAGACACATACATGTAGGTGTAACATACCGAAAGATCAGAATGACTTTTCTCGAGTATTTTCGACAATTGTATAAGAGGATCTAAAAAAAATGTACCTCAGGTAATGTATTGTAACTGCAATCTGTGAATTAAAAGTAATTTAGAATGTAATGTATTTTATCAATGTGCATTCTTTATGATATCTGTCCATTAGTAGTTTCATTTCTAGAATTGTTGGGTTGATGTATAGATGAGTAGCGCTACTTGTTCCAAGTCGTAATGCTCCTATATGTTTAGTATTGAAGATAATACACAAGCAAATTATTTTATTTTTAAAATTATTAATGTAACAACATTTTCATATGTAGTTACCTGCGTAAGTAGAGATCTTTATGATGGTTATGGCGACTATGACAAGTGCAGGAGAATTTTCAATAACAACACGATCAAACTTTGAAGACACACTAGTGAATTCCTTCCATAAACTTATTGCAATGTCTTCACCGCTGATGTTCATAGGTTTGACACATGTTAATAACATATTACGGTAATACAACTGAAAAATTACTTTCGAATCATTTCTTAGTATCAACAACAGGTATGGTTCGTTATCGTTTTTCGTGCAGTTGATAAGCTTGCTGAAGAAGTCAACAAAATCTACAGGTAAAGTTATTTAATTGTTATTAATGTATGTAAGGATGTTTTGTATGTTACTTGTTTTATTTGTATGAATAGTAACACCTGCATGTTGGTCTTTGTAATCTGGTATTTGTGTTTTGGAAACAAAAGAAAACCAATGTTTTGGAATAATGGTAGTGTCTGGAAGAGGTGTAATAGAGGATGATGTCCCAACAGCCATGTAGAATTCATTATTGATCCACTTTTGATAATGATCTGGTACTCCACATCCGTACTTCTCAATTGTGTAACATCTAGAAGAAATGAGAACGGATTGTAGAAAGCCTTGATCTTTTCGTTGTCCCAGAATCTGAACAGCATCACCCTTGTACATAGTGGACATTGTATATAAGGTTAATGTGTGTATACATTAGAAGAAGGTTGGGATGGAAGTTGATAACTTACATTTTTGTCAACAACCAAGAACCATGTCTCATAATTTCTAATATGTGGTGTCCACATACGCAAGATTCGTACCTAAAGTGATAAAAATTGTTATAAGTTTATTGTTTTTGAAGAATGTATGTTGGTAATACAAAGTTGTTATGAAAAAATATTTATTTATATACCTGCATCGCTGTTCCCGGACACCCATAATGCAGTTCTGAGATTGTTGTTGTTATTTAAGACATGTCTGGAATGGTAGTCAACAAAAAATATAAACATCATTTCTGAATGCAGCAATAAATATTATGTTTTATGAGGTAGTCAGGTAAAAAAACATAACATACATGCATCAGGTTGATGTGTGGTATCATAGTTAACAAAGAATATAAGTATGATTTGTGAATGTAACAATAAATATTAAAAGTAAGAAACATGTATTAGGCTGTTGTATATAATTATAAAAGCTAAATATGTATTTGACCTCTGAAGTATTAACTTTCTGTAGGAAGTCTCTGAAAAAAACATTTTTCGTTTTATTATTTGCAGTGTTTTCATCAGAATGTATAAGTATTTTCACATAATCTGGAAGGTAGCACGAGACAATGCAACATAAAGTTGTCCATGTGTGAACACTGGGTGAGGCAGATAAATTCCAATTTTTTTTAAAGATTGCCCCTGGCTTTTGTTGATAATCATAGCATAACAGACTTTTAACGGAAACTGTTTCCTAACAAAGCTAAAAGGTATATCAAGGGCTTTATGAATAAATCTAATTTTGGGGATTAAAACTTTGCTCCCAATGAAAGTCCCAGAAATAATTGTTGCCTCAATAACGTTGGACAATAACTGTGAAATAATCAGTCGTGTGTCGTTCCATAAACCTTCTTTTTGGTTTATGTTCCGAATCAACATAACAGGAGCGTTCATTTTCAATAACAGTGAATGTACAGGTATGGAATGGAAGGTCAGGGCATTCAAATACTCTAATGGATAGAAAGTATTAAACTTTGTACTTTGGTTCACATTGAATTCAATACTGTCAGCACTTTCGTACAGCTTTGAATCACCAGGACTTCTCTGCAAAACTATATCATTTATTTTTTGGACTGTTTCATTTTTTGGACAAACTATTGCTCTAGCAGATAGAGTTGAAGCAGAGGGTTTTTTCAGAACATCATCTCCATAAACAAAGTCTATAAGGTTGTGTAATGCGTTTTCTGTTGGAGGTATGATAAGTGACACAGGAATCTCAATCCATTTGGTATTTTTCTTATCGCATGCATCAATTTCACCAATGATTCCATCCCCACTTTGAAGTAACCAGGATGCAAACTGTGAGATACCTAAATGACTATCAGATGAGGTGGATAGGTTTTTAAGCCGCATATTATCTGTCAATTTATACAAACTAAAATACGGCTATAAGTACGAGTTTAGCAGCGTAAGGGAGATAATTTCAGAGGGTGTGGTCCTTGGCGACACAGGTAATGTCTGACGAAAGGCTCCTACTAATAACATCGACATACCACCAAAGAATTTACTTTCACATTCAAGGATATCTCTCAAAGAATGATCCAAACACTCAAAACAATGTATGTCACTCATGGGAGCCTCGTCCCATATAATGATGGAAGTTACCTTCAACAACTCAGCAAGCATTATCTTTTTGTAATATTGCATGAAACGTTATCAATAAAGTTGATTGGGATTTTGAACTTGGAATGAGCAGTTCTTCCTGATGGAAGAAGCAGAGATGCTATACCAGAAACTGCAACAACAAGGGCTATTTTTCCTCTTGAACGGAAATAAGCTAGTATTGTTGTCCACAGGAAAGTTTTACCAGTCCCTCCATGGCCATAAATGAAAAGCAACATGTAACACCCATAATCAGAAAGACCAAGAAAAGAAAGAAAAAGCTCCAAGTCAAGGAGTCAACTCGTCGAGTCCAGGGAAGAACTTGACGAGTCGGAGTCGGATCCGGGTTATAGAATAAGTCACCGACTCGGCAAGTCGGCGAGTGGACTCGGAGAGTCTAGTATGGATGAGAAAAGCCCTAATCTTAGGGTTTGCACCCTATTTAAAGGAACTTATGTCCTCTCCCCATCCCCCCTATCGGCCAGAAGATTCTTTAAGCAATTCCAAACCCTAACTTGAAGAGGAGGAGGAGGAAAGTGAGCTTGGGGCTTTTACAAGAGGAAGATTTGGAGGATTTGACCACTAAGGAGCTGGAGGATTCAACTCTTTGGTTCTGAGCATCAATTTGAAGGTAACAATCTGTCACTTTGCCTTTGTTGCTTCTAGATCTTTTCTTGGATGATGTTTTGCGGCCATTTTGGCATGTTAAGGAGCCATTTCAAGTTATAAGTCCAGATCTGAGGTTGCTACTTCAGATCTAGGCTTGTCTTGGTCCAAAAACCCATAAAGTATCAGCCCTTGGTGTGTTGGTGAAGCATGTTTGTCTTAAACCCTGTGCGTTAACTCGGCGAGTCGAGTCAACTGGAAGTTTGACTTTGACCAGGACTTTGACTTTGACCAGAGTTGACTTAGTTTGGCTTCTAGATTCCAATTTGGAGCTAAGTGTTATATTGATATTAGTAGCTCGGGGAGCTAGTGGAGCAGTGGTTCAGAGAGTTGTCAGATAGCAACCAGAGGGTTATCAGCAAAGTTTAGCAGTGCAGGTGAGTTTCCCCTTGTGTAAATGGGTCTACGGCCACAATGTCGGTCCATGTAGTTATCAGTAGGAAGACCCGGGGGTTAGCCCTATGCACAATATGCTAGTATGACATTCGGGACTAAGGTCCAATGTTAGCGGGCGGGTGCCCAAGGAATGGTTTGTATGATAGTTATACTTGTTGTCTGTGTGATACATTCATGTGCCTGGTAGGGAGGTGAGTATGGGCGAGGTCCCATATCTCACCAATGGCAGAGTGTGGATGGTGTTCCATACCTCATTAGCAGTAGAGCAGGGGCGAGGCCCAAGTAAGGAAAAGAGTGAGATGGGTTGGGCCAGTATCTCACTGTCAATCGTAGTGTGGACAGGGTTCCATGATTCAACAGTAGCAGGACAGGGGCGAGGCCCAAGATAGGCGAGACCTTAGTACAATAATCCAGTAGAGTATGTTAGTTATGTGTTGTGATATAA
This sequence comes from Lactuca saligna, assembly GCF_052625555.1. Lineage (NCBI taxonomy): Eukaryota > Viridiplantae > Streptophyta > Magnoliopsida > Asterales > Asteraceae > Lactuca > Lactuca saligna. Next base: position 121,630,170 of record NC_136423.1, on the reverse strand, counting down.
TTGTATGCTAGTATATGTTAGCGGGCGAGGGCCGGAGACAAGCGGGGCCTAAGGAAAACAGATATGTACGCCGAGCGGGGCTCGAAGCCAGTTGGGGCCTGGTGGCGGACGGGGTCTGATAGCGGGCGAGGCCCAATGCAGCTAGAAGGAGCCTAGTATGTGGTTATGTGCTCAGTATTATGTATGGCATGTTTGGATCAGTAGATATGTATGGTATGCGGTAGGTTGGGGAACTCACTAAGCTTCATGCTTACAGTTTTCAGTTTTGGTTTCAGGTATTGAGTTTTCAGAAGAGGAGCTCGGGAAGGTTGTAGTGCACACACCATGACAAGTTAGCCTGGGATGTTTACTCTGATAATTAAACAAATGTTTTGGAAATGAAACTATGATTTGTCATATAAATCCTTTTTGTATGTTGGAATGACGTAACGCTTGAATTAGTATTGTTTTAAAAGGAATTTTTGGACTCGAAATTTGGGATGTTACAAGTTGGTATCAGAGCCTTGGTTTGAGGGATTCGGGCACACTCTCGGGTGTGTCCGAACTCAAACTGAGGAAGTTGTATAAAATTTTTCCAAAAGAAAAACCATATTTATAAAAGGATTTTGAGGAAAGAAAGGGGTTTTAGAAAAAGCAAAAGGAACTTTGAAAAGAGAAAAGGGTGTGGTACATGCAATCAGCCGAGATCAAGTAAGTTCTCCCAAATTACCCATACAAGTTTATGTTATGTTATGATTATGTGATCAACATGCTAGATTTAGGGCTAAGGATCTAGGAGGATGCCTTATGTGCCTGTTATATGCACTTATTGAGCTATATGTTGGCATTGGTTGGACAGTGGTAGGATAGCTTGTCTAGGTTATGCCTGATTATGTGAGCTTATATTGCATGCTAGTATAGATTCTTGTATTTTGATAGAACTGCTTAATTATGTTCTGGTTAGATTTCCCTTGGTCTGAATGTTACTTGCTTTGTGCTTCATGGGATTCTGGGTGATGGGAGTTAGCTATTAGATGAATACATTAAGTCACATGTGATCAGGTTTGAATAATCTCAGAGTTCTGGATTTGTCCCTACTGTGCAGCTCTCGATTGAGTCTAACCGTTGTAGGGACGAGTCCTTTACTTGAAGGATTATCTGAGCCTCGTCACATGTGATGGTATTCAGGTAATGGCTTATTGGCATTACGTAGAAACCTTTAGCAGCTGAGGACTGGTTGGTTCGGAGGTTTTCCTAGGATAGGCCTAGGATAAGCTTAGTGTTGGGAGCAGTGGTAGTCGTGCAAGGGACTTGGTGGCATCGAATAAACTCTTGAGGAAAGTACGGATAGATGTGGAAGGTAATATGGGCCCGTACTACTGAAAGTAGAGGATCCGTACTTGATTCAAGAGGGGTGGAGACAAAACCAGGGAACTTGTTGTGCGCGTGAGGTCCCTCAGCTGTGATATGTATTTTGATGATTGTTATGGCATGTTTTTAGTATAGAAACTTCACAAGATGGACCAGTGGATGGATCAGGTGTTAGAGAGGGGTCTGGCTCAGGTTCAGGGATCGAGCAGCTCGAGGAGCGGATGAGAGAGTTTGTATCAGCTGATTTTGTTTATGCTTTATAAAAGTCAGAGTACCTCTTTTAATAAAAATGTTGTGGAATTTGTTCCCAGTAAAACTTGATAAATACGTTATCAAAGCATTTCTAAAGAAAAGTATTTTTATTCATTTAAAACATTTGGGATGTCATCATCGATACAGAAAGATAAGCATAAACAGAACTTACATTCATTATCACTAGTGATTTATATATCCTTAATCTCTCGGTGTAATGTAACTTCATATCAACACCTGTGATATAAATAAACTGAGTGGGTCAGGTTGGGAAACCTAGTGAGTACATAGGATTTTCAACCCACAATAAATAAGTTTATTAACTTTATCAAACCAAACAAACCCGTTTACCCATTCCCGTTATCCTCACTTTACGTCCCTAAAACATCTAACCCAAGGGACCTAGTCTAAGGACTTTCATTGCGGTGACAACACATGCTTCGGGGGTTCCTCAACAATTCATGTCAAATAAGGCAACCATGTGCGGGATGGAGTACTACTGGTGAGCACACACTTTAAATAGACACACACTTCAAATAAACACCTATAGGTTGCGAGCCTGCTAGCATTCCACTAGATTGTCCAGAATAGTCTGTGGTCGTCATCTATACTCCGCTAGATGACTGGACCATCGATAACATCTATAACGAGGCCTCTCATTATTTTATTTTGTCACACAACAACTATTACATCTACCCATGTTTTACCCAACACATTTTGTAGATATAAAATACATATACAGTTTAAACCATTTAAAACATGTATAAAATTGTTCATCCAGCTTAGATAGCAAGTATACAGATAATATGCACACACAACACATATTTTATATATAATACTTCATATCTATGTGTAAGATGAAAGTAACTATGAACTCACTTGAAAAGGTGGTGATTCCGTATTCAGACAGCGCTTCGCTTCTTAAAAATAATTTCCTTCGACGAAACCTAGTATTATTACCACTAGAGTTTAGTATATTATTCGCTGAGACTAATTAATATTCTAGCTATTATTACTATTATATAACCGTTAAACAATACTTATATAACCCGTAATAATATACCAAGTACTTATTATAAGTTCCTAATAACGTTACTATAATTAAATAAAAGTTATATTAAAAATAGCGTAGGCGTAGCTCACTAACAACGGGTTTCATAGAAAACCGGGCTTTGCTTGGATCAGCATTCCCAAGCCAAAAACTCTTCTTCTCGGAGCCTTCGAGCACTCCGGGGCTTCCGCCTCATGCAAGGGAAGCTCCCTAGGCTTTTTGCGAGGGGGGGGGGGGGGGTCGGGCCCAGAGAGAGGTTTTAGAGAGAGAGTAAAGAGAAGAAAGAATGGAAAAGGTGTGAAGAAAATGAGGGTGGGAGCGGTTCTATTTATAAGGTGAAAAATGGTTGAACTTGGTGCCACATGTCACCATCTAGTGGCAAGACTTGGGAAGAAAGCAATGGCCAAGATTGTGCCACATCACCCATTTTCGCACAACACACTCCCGACTTCTAAAATCCATAACTTTCACATACGACCTTGGTTTTTGACGTTCTTTATATCTAAACATAGGTAAAAATAAGATCTACAACTTTCATTTTGACTCCGTCGGCTAATTCTCGACCAATCTTAAATTTAACAGTACGAGGAGATAATACTGTTAAATGTCCGCGTAAAATTCCTAACTTCTACATACGGACTCTGTTTTCGTCTGCCTTTTTACCGCTGAGTTTCTATTAATGAGATCTTCAACTTTCATTTAGGCCGCGTAGGCCAAAAACCGCTCGAACTAAAATTCGAGTTTCGAGTCATGCACTACTATGCCAAATGTTAGAAAATTCATAACTTCCTCATACGAAGTCATTTTTGGGCGTTCTTTTTATGGAAACTCTCAGTTTAACATATTCTACGACTTTTGTTTAGATTACTAAGGCTAAAAAGTCCTCCATCATGAATTCACTATTTACATCTCCCGGTGTCGTGCCGGTTTTGCCATAAAACTTCGACGGACCATAACTTTTTTGTTATAACTCGGATTTAACGTTCATTATATGTACGAAACCCTTGAGTCGTATTCTACAACTTGGTTTAGATTATTCATTCTAAATAATCTTTTGTCAAAAATTCGTTTCGACCCCTATTATCTCTAAAATTGACTAGCCTGGATCTACGGGCGTTACAGTTTGGGCAAATGAAAGTCAACAACAGATTTTGAAGGTATAGATGACTTAAGTACATGATCCAGTTCATATAAAACCATCTGTTGTACGTGCAAATCATCTATACTTACATCAACACCAGGATTTGACATTTTTATACTATATATCAAATCATCACTCATTTTCTTCCATCCAAAATGCCACAAACACATAGGATCGTTAACATCACATAGAGGAATAGATAACAAAATAAAGAACGAAGCTGAGATGATGTAGCCCATTCAGAAGCCTTAGTAAAAGTGTCCATCCACTCTCGATCTTCCCCTATTAGACCTAACGAATCACAAGTAGCTCGAATATCAGAGTACACAGTGCCAAAGACAATACGAACTTCTTCATAAGACCTGCAACCTTTTTGATGACAAAGAAACATTCTTAAGTAAAATAATTCTCCAACAGATGGATGAACAAAGATAAGTCTACCTAATGCATGAGAATTACAATGTTTCCTTCTCTTCCAAGATTTTGACTGTTTGTCCCACCAGTACTTAGTAGGATATGAGCTATATGTAAGATCATGACCAGTTGTATCCCACTTATTGTTATCAAACCAACCTAACAATAAACTGCTTCCAAAACTGGGATCGTCAACAACCTAGTTAATACTAATGTTATCTTTAAAAAACACAGACTGCATATATGGCAAATATACAGACACTATGACAATTGACGGATCTCGGTCATGAATCAGAAAATCAAGAATACGCCACGCGGCTTCATGAGGGAAGAGGAAACGACCATCGATGTAGTTCTTAATCTCATCAAGGATAGGAGGTTCTACTGAAACAGAAGATCCAGAATCATGCACATCCCTCTGAATAACAAACCTAACACGCTCCATTCCCTTCGATACATATTTGAATAGATACTTAATCATCATGTTCCACCCACAATTCTCGACATTTATATGTGCATTAAAACGACAACACAGGCTTTTGTTATATGGGACAATGAACCTGTTTTCTATTTCTACACCTGTTTCTAACTTATGGAACGCACCAGATTGCCTTTTATAATGTGCATAACCATCCTTGTCAAAAACAGTATCGTTACGGAAATTTTTTGGGAATCTTTTCTTACACTTACCATCCTTCATACATGGGGACCTAGTATTTAGCAAACCAAATGGTCCATGCACAAAGCAACTTGTAACAGTCTGATATAATAATGGCTCCAGAACAGGGTCTGGTAATTCAGCGGTAATGTAAGCATCAATAGCAGATGCTTCCTTTATCTTGTGGGAATCTGTTATCCATATGAGCACATGACAATGCGGTAAACCCCTTTTCTGGAATTCAATAGTATATAGATCTGCCAAAGAAAGAATTCTTAAAAAAGAAAAACTAAATAGGAAATACAATAAAATTTTCAAAAAAGGACAACTAACTAGTAAATAAAATATAATAATCTAAAGTCACTAATGAACATACGAAATTACAGTGAATATATTTTTTAAAAAAACATTGTTAAAAATACGAAAATTATTTAAAAAAAATTAATTAGTAAATACAATATAACAATCTAAACACAGTAATGAATAAACGAAATACAGGGAACATATTTTTTAAAAAAATATTGTTACAAAAAGAAAACTTACGTACTGAAACAAGACCGAACGTCTTATCAGATTTCATATAACTAATAAAGGCAATAACTTTCATACGAAAAACACGTGAGATTATGTCTGCCCCGCTCACAACATGAAACTGGCGATGCATGTCTATGTACCTGCTAATTTCTAGCCAACCGACATTACACGTAAAGGTTATAAAATACTGTGGATTGACAAATAGAAAGAGCATCCTTATAGTTACTGTACATATACCTTGGACCACCGACAAAAGATGGTGGTAAAATAACACTCTTACCAATACTTCTACTGTCAGTATCACCACGTGATATGGCATCGTAAATACCACTAACATACGTTGATCTTAGGTGATTTTGATTTTATTCATAAAAATCAAGGCAGGAAAGTTCAATACAAGCATATGTGTCAACTAAATATTGCTGGAATAATCTACATGAATTTAGCACAACAGAATATATACCATTCCTTGCATGTATTTGGTAAGAATAATACATGTTGATAGTAAGATTGCTAGCCTTCTGTGACAACCCGTAATTTATTCCGTTATTATAAATCGTTCCTGTTAAATAAAACCGTTTGTATTCAATTTGTTCTGCTAACTTTGGAGTTAAATTAATTTAATTGTGACTTCTGTTTCGGTTTCATAAGTGTCGGGATACATTATAAACATTAAAATATTTTCCATATTCGTTTGGAAAATTTTTAGTTTCATCTAAGTCGTGATTACGACAAATTTATCGGGTACGACCAAAAGCACCGTTTAACGTCAGTATCGGGTAGAATTCCACCGGGCCATAAACTCAACCCCTATATAAGGGATTGAGTGACATAATTTTGATGCTTTTTCTCTCTCTTAAAACACTTTCTATCACTACTCTCTCTCTCTCCAAAAATCCGATTTTGATCCAAACCCCCCCCCCCCCCCTTTCAAGCCTCAAATTGGTAAGCAATCTATCCTAACTTGTTGTTTAACTTGATTGGTATGCAAATTCATGTTTGAATCAATCAAAACACCCATGAATAAGTGTTTACGGTTGGGAACACCTCCCAAAACTGTGAACACCTATAAAGAGGGTTTTGAAGCCCCAAAACCCCTCCAAATCACTTCTAATGCTTAGGTATGGCTTAGAAACTTGCATGCATGAGCTTAGGACCCCAAAATCTTATCATTTGAGGATTGGACATGAGTTTACGGCCCAAGAACATGCTTGGACCGTAAAACCTCATTCATGGACGATAAAAACCTTTTAAGGTGTTAGTTTTCCCCCTAAACACCTCCAAAAGCTTCCATGAGAGTATAAAACCTTATAATCCTTCAAGAGATGCACCAAAACATACACAAATGGGTCAAACTTTAGTTTACAGCCCAAGAACATTCTTGGACTATAAACACCCCTTCTTAGACCTTAAACTCCTCCAAGGGGTGTTAAAGTGCCCTTAACACCTTGTATGGCTTAGAAATGGGTCTAGAACTTAGCATGCTTAACCTTCAACCACCAAATCACATGAATCATGGACAAACATGAGTTTACTGCCGTAAACTCATGTGTTTAAGGTAGTAAACTCACCAAGAACACCTTCATAGACCGTAAACTCCTTTTCCAAGGTCAATTCATGTCCCAATCACTTCCTAAGCCATGGAATCAACCCTAGAATCTTCCTTTGTGCATTGTAAGGCCTTTAAACATCCAAGAACACACCACCTGTGAGTTTACGGCCGTAAAATCATGGGGATATGGTCATAAGTAATTGGGTGTTGGACGCTACGGTTAAAACTGTCGAAATCCGTAACTACAAGTAGAACAAAACATAAGTAATTGGGTGTTGGACGCTACGGTTAAAACTGGGCAGTTATGTAGTCGTGTCTAGGGTCAATATAGCCTGATCAACTATATTCATTCGAGACACGGCCAACATGTGCTTGGGAGTGACTGTGGTGTTCAGCATGCCTAAAACTTACCCAATACCCAAACAACGAGCCGTCATCGCAGCGAATCATGAAATACTATGGGAGTATTTCTAGAGCCAGTTTCTTTATGAAAATCCTCATTTCAGTGTTCCTTCTCAATCATTCTTTTAGCGATAGTTTATCTGCTTTGATAACTCTTTCCTGCTTTATCACTTAATAGAATACTATATATGCCATATCTTTTGATTCAATTCAGAGGACTTACCATCCTCTCCTTCCTGAGCTTTTTAGATCAAGATGCCTCCAAGAAAGAGACCCAGCTAAAAGAACAACAATCCTCCTCCGCCTCTACCTCCTCATCAAAATTTGATCCTGTGATATTCCAGGCAGTTGTTACTGCCACAGTAGCAACCGCCATGTCTCAAATGAACCCTGGTGGCTCCGGTGGTCCAGGAGGTGGTACCCAACCTCAAAACCAAGAAGGTAGCCAAGGACACCGGAAGGAGTGTTCGTATAAAGACTTTATGAACGCGAAACTCACATCTTTCGATGGCACTGGAGGTGTCATTTCCCTAACCTGATGGTTCAAGAAAATCGAATCTATCTTTGAAATATGTGCCTGTTCGGAATCCGATAAGCTGAAGTTCGCCGCTTGCACCTTCACCGACAAAGCCCTGACTTGGTGGAATGGCCGAGTCAAATCCTTAACTTTACATGTAGCCAATGCTATGGGTTGGGAGGTCCTGAAAGAGCTTCTGCTTGCGGAGTACTGCCCTCGGGGCGAAATGCAGAAACTGGAACATGAACTCTGGAACCTTAAGATGAAGGGTTCCGATATCGTTGCTTACACTTCAAGATTCGATGATTTGGTGCTCCTCTGTCCGGGAATGGTTACCCTAGAGAGTAAAAAGATTGAGAGATTTATCTGGGGGCTGACCCAGCCAAAAAAGGGGAATGTTTTGGCGGCGAAGCCAGACACATACGACAGTGCCAAATGCCCGGCGCAGACTTTAATCGACCATAGTGATGACATTGAGGAAGAAACCACCACTCCAGAGCCGACGAAGAGGAGTGGTGAGAAAAGGAAATTCTGGAAGAAGAAGAAGAAGAAGGGTCAGTCTTCCCAAGAGTCTTCAAAGAAATAGAAAACTGTGGCAGTCCATGCTGCTACTATCCATGTTGCTGTTTCTACCGTTGGATCCACAGCCCAAACACCTACCAGTAGGTATGCTGGTACCCTCCCTCTCTATGACAAGTGCAAATTCCACCATAACCCCAGCCCCTGCCGTGATCTATCGTGCTCCAAGTGCGGTAAAAAGGGGCATACGGTTCGATTCTGCAAAGCCCCAACTCAATCAACAAATCAATCTTCCGGAGCGGGTTTCGGTCAGGCCTGCTATGGATGTGGGGAAGTAGGGGATTTCAAGAGAATCTGCCGAAGGCAGCAACAATGGGTAACACTGGGAGAGTCCTAGCTATGGGACGAGAGGAGGCAGTCGTGGATCCCACCGTTGTCTCGGGTACGTTCCTTCTCGACAACTCTTATGCTAGTATCCTTTTCGATTCTGGTGCTGAACGAAGTTTTGTTAGCCATTATTTCAAACATTTTCTTAAACATAATCCCCAACCATTAACTGAAACACTTACCGTCGAGATGGCTAATGGTGAGAAAGAAAGTGCTAGCGACATATTCATAGGTTGTACCCTTACCCTGAATGATCATTCCTTCCCCATCGACCTAATGCCAGTTTCAATTAAGAGCTTCGATGTTATCATTGACATGGATTGGTTGAGTCCTAATCATGCGGATATCCTGTGTTATGAAAAGGCCATCCGTCTAAATCTCCCATCTGGCCAGACTCTTATGATCTACGGTGATAAACTCAGTTTCAATCTTCGTATCATTTCATGCATCAAAGCTCAGAAGCTCTTGCAAAAGGAGTGCCCTGCATTCCTAGCTCATGTAATCAATGAGAAATAGGAAGTTAAAGACCTCGAGAGCATCCCCAAAGTCTGCAACTTTCCTGATGTCTTTCCAAAAGAGCCCCCGGGAATTCCTCCCGCACGTGAAGTCGAGTTTCGCATCGACCTAATTCCTATAGCTAATCTTGTAGCCAAATCTCCATATCGCTTAGCTCCAGCAGAAATGCAGGAGTTATCCAGTTAGCTTAGTGAGCTGCTCGATAAAGGGTTCATCAGACCGAGTTCCTCACCCAGGGGAGCCACGGTTTTATTTGTGAAGAAGAAAGATGGATCCTTTCGGATGTGTATAGATTACTGCGATCTGAACAAACTGAAAGTCAAAAACCGTTATCCTCTTCCTCGTATAGATGACCTCTTCGATCAACATCAGGGAGCCAGTCACTTCTCGAAGATAAACCTTAGATCAGGGTACCATCAGCTTCAAGTTCAAAGGAATGTTGTTTCCAAGACAACATTCAGGACTCGATATGGTCACTATGAGTTCGTAGTGATTCCCTTCAGTCTAACCAATGCACCGGCTGTGTTCATGGACCTGATGAACCGGGTGTGTCGGCCCTTCCTGGACAAGTTCGTCATCGTGTTCATTGATGACATACTTGTCTATTCCCGAAGCGAAAAAGATCACAAACAACACTTGAGGTTAGAGTTGGAAACTCTTAGAACGGAGAATCTGTACGTGAAATTCTCCAAGTGCGAATTCTGGATTTGGAAGGTAGCTTTCCTCGGTCACGTGGTAAGCGAAGAGGGTATACACGTGGAACCGTCCAAGATCAAGGCGATAGAGAATTGGTCGGCACCGAAGACACCCACAGAAATCCGTCAAGTCTTGGGCCTCGCTGGCTACTATCGCAGGTTCATCCAGAATTTTTCCAAAATCTCCAAGCCCCTAACTACTATGACACAGAAAGGTGTACCCTTTTGTTGGAGTGAGAAACAGGAAACCGCATTCTAGACATTGAAACGAGCCTTGTGCAGCGCACCTATCTGTCCCTGCCCGAAGGAACAGAGGATTTAGTTGTCTTCTGCGATGCATCTAATCATGGTTTAGGCTGTGTGCTTATGCAAAGAGGAAAAGTTATTGCTTATGCCTCGAGACTGTTGAAAGCACACGAAGTTAACTACACGACTCATGATCTAGAGCTAGGAGCAGTGGTATTTGCACTGAAGATTTGGATACATTACCTCTACGGAACTAAGTGCATGATCTTCATCGACCATAAAAGCCTGCATCACATCTTCAATCAGAAATACCTAAACATGAGGCAGCGGCGATGGGTAGAACTACTCAGTGATTATGAGTGTGAAATCCGCTACAATCCTGGTAAAGCCAATGTGGTAGGAGATGCCCTTAGCCGAAAGGAGAGTTCAAGCCACAAGACAAAGACATTAAAGATGACCATCCATTCTCACTTATTCGCACATATCCGAGAAGCCCAGTTTAAAGGCCTAAAACCAAAAAACATGTTGAGCAAAGCCTTGAGAGGAATGGATAAGAAACTTGAGATCAAAGGTGACGGAGTCTGCTGTTTCATGGATAGAATCTGGACCCCAAAGTTCGGAGGTTTCAGAAACATTGTCATGATTGAAGCTCACAAGACCAAATACTCTGTTCACCCAGGTTCGAACAAGATGTACCTGAATCTCAAGAAACAATACTGGTGACCGAACATGAAAGCCGAAATTGCAACCTTCGTGGGCAAGTGTCTGACTTGCGCCAAGGTAAAAGTCGAGTATCAGAAGCCCTCGGGTCTGCTCCAGCAGCCCGAGATACCTGAGTGGAAATGGGAGATGATTACCATGGATTTCATCACCAAGTTACCCAGATCTCCAAGTGGATACGATACCATTTGGGTAATTTTCTATCTTCTGACAAAATCAGCTCACTTCCTTTCGATTAAAGAATCATTCAAGATGGAAAGACTCACGCGAGTCTACATCCAAGAGATAGTCCGACTGCACGGTGTGCCTATGTCCATTATCTCCGATCGAGATAGCATGTTTACCTCAAGGTTTTGGCAGTCCCTCCAGAAAGCTCTTGGAACTAAGTTGGACATGAGTACAGCTTATCATCCTCAGATAGATGGACAGAGTGAGAGAACTATCCAGACCCTGGAGGACATGCTGAGAGCATGTGTCATTGATTTTAGAAATTCATGGGACACCCATTTACCTTTGATCGAGTTCTTGTATAACAACAGCTACCACACCAGTATCAAGGTTGCCTCGTTTGAAGCCCTCTACGGTCGCAAGTGCAGATCCCCTCTGTGTTGGGCCGAGGTAGGGGACACACAGCTAGCCAAGAGTCAAGTCCCCGACAGTGCTCTCACTAGTCCTGAAATCATCCGCGAAACCACCGAGAAAATCATCCAAATCCGAGAACGACTAAAAGCTTCACGAGATCGACAGAAGAGTTACACTGATAAACGACGGAAACCTCTGGAATTCCCGGTTGGAGATCGTGTCCTGTTGAAGGTCTCGCCCTGCAAAGGAATGGTACGCTTTGGAAAGCACGGGAAACTTAACCTGAGGTACATCGGACCTTTCGAGATCCTAGCCAGGATTGGTCCTGTAGCATATAAACTCCGATTACCCCAAGAACTTAGTAACAGCCATCTTATCTTCCACGTCTCAAATCTTAAAAAGTGTCTATCCGATGAAACTCTCGTGATCCACCTTGACGAGATCAAGATCAACGAGAACTTGAACTTTGTGGAAGAACCCATTGAAATCATGGATCGAGAGCTCAAACGTACGAAACAAACCCGCATCCAGATAGTGAAGGTTCGCTGGAATGTCAAGCGAGGACCCGAGTTCACTTGGGAATGCGAAGACTCAATGAAGCAGAAATATCTGCATCTCTATCCAAATCCATGATTTGTATCTTAATTTTGAATTTTGGGATGAAATTCCCTCTAACGGGGGGATAATGTGACACCCCGTAATTTATTCCGTCATTATAAATCATTCCCGTTAAATAAAACCGTTTGTATTGAATTTGTTCCGCTAACTTTTGAGTTAAATTAATTTAATTGTGACTTCTATTTCGGTTTCATAAGTGTCGAGATACATTATAAACATGAAAATATTTTCCATACTCTTTTGGAAAAAAATTAGTTTCATCTAAGTCGTGACTACGACAAATTTATTGGGTACGACCAAAAGCACCGTTTAACGTTAGTATCATGTAGAATTCCACCGGGCCATAAACTCAACCCCTATGTAAGGGATTGAGTGACATCATTTTGAAGCTTTTTCTCTCTCTTAAAACACTTTCTCTCACTACTCTCTCTCTAAAAATCTGATTTTGATCCAAAAACCCCCCCTTCAAGCCTCAAATTGGTAAGCAATCTATCCTAACTTGTTGTTTAACTTGATTGGTATGCAAATTCATGTTTGAATCACTCAAAAACCCCATGAACAAGTGTTTACAGTTGGTAACACCTCCCAAAACCGTGAACATAAAGAGGGTTTTGAAGCCCCAAAACCCCTCAAAATCACTTCTAGTGCTTAGGTATGGCTTAAAAACTTGCATGCATGAGCTTAGGACCCCAAAATCTTATCATTTGAGGATTGGACATGAGTTTACATCCTAAGAACATGCTTGGACCGTAAACCCTCATTCATGGACCATAAACACCTTTTAAGGTGTTAGTTTGCCCCTAAACACCTCCAAAAGCTTCCATGAGAGTATAGAACCTTATAATCCTTCAAGAGATGCACCAGTTTATGGCCCAAGAACATTCTTGGACCATAAACACCCCTTCTTAGACCTTAAACTCCTCCAAGGGGTGTTAAAGTGCCCTTAACACCTTGTATGGCTTAGAAATGGCTCTAGAACTTAGCATGCTTAACCTTCAACCACCAAATCACATGAATCATGGACAAACATGATTTTACTGCTGTAAACTCATGTTTTTAAGGTAGTAAACTCACCAAGAACACCTTCATAGACCATAAACTCCTTTTCCAAGGTCAATTCAAGCATCGATCACTTCCTAAGCCATGGAATCAACCCTAGAATCTTCCTTTGTGCATTGTAAGGCCTTTAAACATCCAAGAACACACCACCCATGAGTTTACGGACGTAAACTCATGGGGATATGCTAATTGGACCATAAACTCTCCTAAGTTCTTACTCTTGAAGAGTAAACTCCATATTCAAGCCATACACACCCTTAAATGCTACCCGGGTCACTCCTAACACTTGAAATGAAGTGTTTTCGCGCCTCGGAGTGTACTGTCTTATCTAATTAGTAGTTCAAAGTCTAATTAGATACATTTATGTATCTCTTCATATTACATAGGAGCCTCGCGTGTACTCAAGCCCCGATCTGACACTTAACATCCAATCGACACACTTCTCGACTGGTGAGTTCATACCCCTATGTTTTTTCATGTTTTCAATGTTTTCAGGGGGGATACAAAAAAAAGTACAAGGAAATCTTGTACTCAAACTTATGATTTCATTTGAATGTTTCATATTTCATATGCTTTTAACACTGGAAACTGTATTAACCAATCGTTTCAATTTGTAGAGTAAACCGTTTCAATTTGTAGAGTAAACTATTTGTGAAACTCATTTTAAAATGTTATATTTTATATTTCATAAATGAATTTCCATATCATTACTGTTAAAAGCATGAACCTTAGAACATTAAAACGTCCTGGATATCACTCCCCCTAGATGCGAGAGTGAAGGACTAACAACATTGAACTTAGAACTTTAACACTCCCCCTAGATACGAGAGTGGAGGAACAATAACATTAAAGTTAGAACATAGACCAGTCCTTGGTAATACTCCCCCTAGATTCGAGAGTAAAGGACTACTTTTAGAATTCATTAATCTTAAGATTTGAGACACGTCCTTGGTAACACTCCCCCTAATTACGAGAGTGTAGGACTACCCCCGTAACCAGAATATCCTGGAGGGAGAGCGTGACTTGAGTGTATAGATCTATATAGGATTGACAACCCCGCACCTGGCTGCTAGCTACAGTCGAACCGAAAGCTTCAAGGGTGACAAAAGTCATAAAATGATACTAGCCCCTGTTTCGAGCCTTATCTAGTCTATTGTATGGTTATGGAACTCGCAATTTAGATTATGAATATGTTTCTAATTACTTGTTAGTTTTATATACGTATTAAAACTAATGTACTTTTCAAGGATAACCAGGTTTTTAGGAAACTTCACAAACACTTTAAGTATGGTAGATACTTATACATTACATTCATAACCCATAATCGATTACAAAATTTTGAGGAAAATAAGGGTTTTTCCTGGGTTAACAAATTGTACATAACCAGATGGTATAACAAACGGATAACTAAACTTTACTTATAAGAAAATATGGGATTTTCTTGGATAACAAACTTTTTCAGAAACTAAAGGAAACTTGTTCATTTTCAGAAAACAAACCGCTTATGAACTCACCAGCTTTATGCTGATTTTCAAACTGATTGTATTCTCAGGTCCACATTAGATAGGTACCCGCAATCTTTTGGAGAAGACGGAGCATTTTTAGAAGTCACATCTTTACTTTTGTTCAAACTATTGTATAGATAAACATGTATCACTTTACTTTCAAACAAATGTAATTATTCCTATGTAATGTAATGTTTTGTGTTTACTATGCTTACTATGTACATTGGTTGTGATACTTTACATGACGTCCTCCACACCGGAACGTTTCCTCCATCGGTTTCGGGGTGTGACACCTTCGAACCAGCCTCATTTAAAAGCTTCAACCTTGGGGACCAACCATCCTCACCATAGGGAAACAAAACAGGATACTGCAATGGCATGTAGCTAGGATGAAGTTTACTAATCCTACGCAAAGGACCACTTTTGAATGCACAACTATATCATACATACTGCCAACTGCGTATTCACCAACGACAATACAACCCAAACTACCAGGGGCCAGAGGGCCACACAGAAGATTAGGAACATCATTAAAAAGACGAACTGCATATTCATGTAAGTTTCTTTCAGCAACAATATCTTTTGCACATTTAAAAGTTCTAACATATTCATTATGAGCTGTAAAAAAAATCCATAAGAACCTGCACTATTGTTGAATCTAAACAGCCATTTTCATTTTTTGGAAAAGCAGAGAGCCTATTATGCAATTCATGGTCTCTATCAATAATATACAATTGCAAAAACTTTTGTCCTTTTTCATCAACAACATCAAAAGCACCAATCCAGTGACAAACCTGACCGGAAACTTTGAATACATATGGATCATCTGTCCCGTTAACAGTCTCATCCACCTTACCTCGAAAAGACATCATGCTAAACATACTATTATAATCCCTTATGTATTTTATGAAAGGGAGCAAATCATATAGAGCAAGCAACAATTCAGGAGGCAGAAGTGGATATGGTAAAACAACATAACCGGATTACAACAACACGTATAGGCAGGGCAATCTGGGTGTGACAAATACATAACCCTTTCATCAAACCAGAAAAAAGCACTACAAAATCTACAAACAAAGCTGCAATTGCTGATATCATCGTAAGAAGGAAAAAGTAAAGCATCGTCACCAACAGAAGAACAGGATCCTTTTTCGGAAGACAAAAGCCCAGCTAAATGAGGAGAAAAACGACGTTTAGAAGACGAAGCTATAGACATGATATTATAGTGGGAGGATTACAAAACATACCTAAAAAAGAATCTTGTAAGGGAGAAAACGAAAGAAGCAAGCAAAAATAAAGGAGAAAACAACTCTTGTAAAGGAAAAGACGAACGCATCGACAAAACACAAAGCAGAATGAAGCAAAAAATAAGAACAGAAACAAAAAAAAACGTGATAAATCTGATTGGTGGAGTGGGAGGCGGTAAAAAAATAAGATAAAAAGGAGCGAATAGAAGAAGTATAGTGTTCAAAATAAGAAGAAAAAAAAGTTTTGTGTGAATTGATGAAAGAGAAAAAAATGAACTGCAGCTAAACTTTTTAAGAATTGATGGTATATATACTATGTTAAATAACACAAAAAAAAAATTAAACATTAAATGAGATTGGTAAGATGACGATCATGTCCTTAACGAATTACTTTTGATCCAACGCTCCACTTTTAATTCTCGGGTTCTCGGGAAACTATGAATTCTCAACCGATCTCAACCCTATATATATATATATATATATATATATATATATATATATATATATATATATATATATATATATAGGGCAAGATTATAATGTGGATGTACAATTACTGTGCGGACGTGTGGACAATGCTATTTTATGATAATTACTAAGAGAATAAATTGTTTAGTAATGTGAATACGTTCAATCTTACATAAATATCATCATTTTCATGCGATCTCACTAATTCTTATTGATTTTGTTCTCACGCATCGTTTTTCACTCACTTTCATTCTAACAGAATACGACTTAATAAACATTCTGACAGAATGAGAATAATAATAATAATAATAAATCTATAATAACTTTATAGTTGATTTAATTAGTGAAAATGTGTCTTAATAACAATAGTTATGTAAGATTGAACGTATTTATATTATCAAACAACATATTTTCTTTGTGTTATTCTCATAGAATAGCATTGTCCACACGTCCGCACAATATATGTCAATCCATTTTAAAATGCAAAATAAAAGGAAAATTTAAAAAAAAAATTAATTATTATTTTCGGAACTTTAATTACCTAAAAAAATAAAAAAAAAAATTACCGCTTTTTTTTTGAAAAATACGTGAAATATTCTAATAGAAAAGTGTTATAAGTCATTTACATACCATTGATCATTAGTGGGTTAATAAGGGGTCGTACGGGAGTACCCGGACGTGTGCCTAGAGGATTTGCCTGGGGTACCTCCAGAGAGGTAGGTAGAGTTCAGGATTGACCTAGCTCCTAGTGCGGCTCTGATAGCCAAGGAACCATATCGTTTGGCTCCTCCCGAGATGCAGGAATTGTTTACACAGCTGTAGGAGCTGTTAGACAAGGGATTTATCAAGCTGAGTTGTTTGCCATGGGGAGCCCCGATCCTGTTTGTGAAGAAGAAGGACAGGTCACAACGGATGTGTCTAGATTACCGGGAGCTGAATAAGGTAACGGTGAAGAACCATTATCCCCTCCTGATGATTATTGATTTATTTGACCAACTTCATGGTGCATCTTGGTTCTCCAAGATTGATCTACGATCAGGTTATCACCATATGCGAGTCAGGGACGACGATGTGCATAAGACAGCCTTTCGGACTCATCATGGTCACTATGAGTTCGTGGTTATGCCGTTTGGGCTCACCAATGCTCCTGTCACCTTCATGGATCTTATGAACCGAGTGTGCAGACCGATGTTGGACTTGTCTGTAATAGTCTTCATCGATGATATCTTGGTTTATTCCAATTCTCAGGAGCAGCATGAGGAGCACCTGAGGTAGGTGTTGGAGACACTGAGGAGGGAGAGACTTTTCTCAAAGCTCTCCAACTGTGAGTTTTGGTTGCGCGAGGTGCAGTTTTTGGGGCACCTTGTCAACCAGAAGGGTATTCTGGTCAATCCGGCCAAGATATAGGTCATGATGCAGTGGGAGGTTCTGAGGTCTCCATCTGAGAT
Source organism: Lactuca saligna (assembly GCF_052625555.1). Lineage (NCBI taxonomy): Eukaryota > Viridiplantae > Streptophyta > Magnoliopsida > Asterales > Asteraceae > Lactuca > Lactuca saligna. The sequence goes on along the minus strand of NC_136423.1, from coordinate 121,612,289 downwards.
TCAGAGTTTTCTTGGTTTGGCAGGTTATTATCAAAGATTCATCCAGGATTTCTCCAAGATTAATGTTCCTTGGACCCGACTGACCAAGAAGTCAGTGATATTCCGCTAGGGGCCTGAGCAGCATGCAACCTTCGAGACTCTCAGACAGTGATTGTGTAAGGCACCGATTCTGACCATACTACAGGGCATCGATGATTTCGTCATTTACTATGACGCTTCGATCATGGGTATGGGTGTAGTGTTTATGCAGCGGGGTCACGTGATAGCATACGCTTCGAGGCAGTTGAAGCCTCATGAAGCGAACTACCCGACACACGACTTGGAGCTGGGGGCTTTGGTTTTCGACCTCAAGATTTGGTGACGTTACCTCTATGGGGTCTGTTCTACCATTTACACGGATCACACGAGTTTGAGGTGCCTGATAGATCAGCCGAATCTAAACATGAGGTTGCGTCGGTGGTTACATGTGGTGAAGGATTATAACTGTGAGATCCTTTATCATCTGAAAAAGGCCAATATATTGGTCGATGCACTGAGCTGTAAGGCAGTGGCGACTCCAATTCGAGATATATGTTTGAGGATGACAGTGATTACTCCATTGCAGGAGCGGATCCGGGAGATGCATGTTGAGGGTATGAAGGAGGCGCGTCGGAAGTGTGAGTTGATCATAGGCTAGGTAGCCTTGTTTGATTATGATAACGTGGGTTGTTGACTCTGCATCGTAGGGTCTGGGTCCCATACTAGGGTGGAGTGCGCCAGGTTCTTATATAGGAGGCGTACAAGTCGAGACTCTCCATTCACCGCGGGGAGACGAAGATGTACCAAGATCTTCACCCTGATTATTGGTGGCCCTGCATGAAGCATGACATAGAATGGTATGTGGATCGAGGCTTGACTTATAGGAAGGTCAAGGCCGAACACCAGCGACCTCATGGCAAGATGCAGCCATTGGATATTCCCGTGTGGAAATGGGAGGATATCACTATGGATTTCATCACGAAGCTTCCCAGGATTGCACGTGGATTGGATTTGATATGGGTCAATCGTGGATCGGTTGACCAAGAGTGCTTGTTTCATCTTGATGTAGGAGAGCATATCGGCTGAGAAGCTAGCTGAGATCTACGTACGTGAGGTGGTGGCTTGACATGGAGTGCCGGTTTCGGTGGTGTCAGGTGATGGGTTTTGAGCATTCTAACACTTCCGAAGTGTACATGAAACCCTAAGAAACCTTGGATCTATTTTGTCTAAATACATGCAAATTTTGGTTTCCAAGGTTCATAATCCTATCTAGCATACATGGGAACTTTAATCCTAAAAGGATAGCTAGAAATACATACCTTGTAGTTGATTTTGATTCCTTGTAACCCTGTGAGCCTAGCACCCCAAGTGTGATGCATCAAATGCTTCACACAACACCAAATGCCTTTGGAATGACCTTAGAGAGAATGCACACACTCTAAAATCGGCCTAGCCCTCTTGTTTTTCTTAGTGTAGCCGATTTTGGTGGAGAACATGTTCTTTATATAGTGTTGACACATCTAGGGTTACACCATGTAAACCCTAATGTGTCATGACTCTTCATTTCCATGACCCATGGGTTTGTAACTCCCATGGAGCATCCTATGGGTTTAACCCAAATTGATAATCCATGGAGTCTCTTAGCCCACTATACAAGTTATGGATGATTTACATAATCAAACCATATATTTAATTAGTTATCTTTTGATCACTTAATTAATTCTAAATTAATTCTTGATCAAACTAATTAAATAATACTATTAATATATTAGAGCTGATAATATATTAATAAACCACAAGTGCTATTTCTCTCATTTAGTCTATCCAACTGCATGGTGCCATGCAACCCAAATGGATCATGTCGGGTCTTGTCAAGTACATACCAGAAATAGTTATGGACTTAGACACCTTATCCAACAGTCTCCCACTTGGATAAGTCTAATAATTATAACTACAAGTATGACTTTAGAAACCGATCAGCAATCGTAGCTCTTTCAAGGTTTTTCGGAACTGAGAAGATGATGATACGCCATTTAAGATAAGTGATCATATAATCCTCTATTCTAGATATTAGCCTAACAAATACATGGAACAACGTCTTACTTATTGTCCAGCAGTTTGTTTCTCGATATCTAATTTGTTTGACAAAGAACTTAATTGAACACATCAACTTAGTTATGACCAAGCCCGGTACATGGGTCAAAACAAAATCATCTAGGGGGCCAGATATCAGCTTCTAATCCAAGAAGGAACAGATAAACTTCGACTCATATGTTTGATCTACCACTCATTGAATTATACACAAAAGCACGTTTTATAACATCGAGTTACCAATGCGTTTACGTACAATCAATGCATAACCAACTCATAAGTAACAAATCATATCTCTAGGTTTGAAGAATTATATGATATTACCGTCTCATGATCACTTGAGATAAATTCCATGAAGTGATTCCAGTGACTGTGGGTTGAGTCCAATGCTCAGACCTTATGAGCACTCATGATTGGTTTAGCCATGTCCAATACCTTAGACCTCTACAACCAATCATGACAGTCTTGATTCATACCTACTTCCGATAAATGACCGACTGTGGAGGTTCGAATAATATGATATACCATACATAATTATTGTAGAAGTCAAAACATGCAAAAGAAATATAGTAAACGATCGACAAGAGATAGCAACACTTTACTCATAAATAAAACACCTTTTATTAATCATCTAATGTCAATTACACTTTACAAATTTCGAGGTTATCTAACTACTAAATCTAATATCATCCTTCAGCCCTATGCTCCGAGCATGCTGGAGATGCTTAACCCAAGTCAATCCCTTCGTGAGGGGATCTGCTGGATTCTCATCCAATGATACCCTCTTTGCCACGAGGAGTCCTTCTTCTATTCGCTGTCTGATGAAATGGTATTTTCTATCGATGTGTCTGGATTTCCCGTGATCCCTTGGTTCCTTGTCTAAGGCAACAACAATTTCACTATCTCAGAAAATTTCCATTGGCTCCTTAATAGCTGGTACAACTCCAAGGTCTCCAATGAAGTTCTTCAGCCATATCGCCTCCTTTGCTGCCTCGCTAGCTGCTATATACTCTGATTCGCAGGTTGAATCAACCACTGTCTCTTGCTTGGAACTCTTCCAAGAAATTGCTCCTCCGTTTAAGGTAACGACCCAGCCTGGATGAGAGTGGATCCAGTCCTTAGTCCCACCGAGGGTAAGGATCCAGTCATCACTCCCACCGAAGGTAAGGATCCAGTCCTTAGTCCTCCGTAGGTACTTGAGGATATTCTTTACCGCAGTCCAGTGTGCCTTGCTAGGGTTCCCCTGATACCTTCTAACCATGCTCAAGGAAAAGGCTACATCAGGTCGTGTACATGTCACAGCATACATGATTGATCGTACAACCGAAGCATAAGGTATTTGACTCATTTCTGCTATCTCAGCCTCAATACTAGGGCTTTGTCTATTACTCAATCTAGCGTTACTCTGGATGGGTAACTCTCCTTTCTTGGAGTCCTGCATGCCGAATCTCATCAGCACCTTATCCAAGTAGGTACTTTGACTAAGTCCAATTAGTCTTTTACTCCGGTCTCTCAAGATCCTTATCCCTAGAATATAGGCAGATTCTCCTAGGTCCTTCATAGAGAAACACTTCCCAAGCCAGGACTTAACTTCCTGCAGAGTTGGAATGTCATTTCCTATGAGTAGTATGTCATCCACATATAATACCAAAAAGCTAATTATACTCCCACTAGCTTTGACATATACACAAGATTCATCTTCACTCCTAGAGAAGCCAAACTCTTTGACTTTCTCATCAAAGCAAAGATTCTATCTGCGAGGTGCTTGCTTTATTAGGGTACTCTGTGTTGACAAAACCCTCTGGCTGACTCATGTAAACATCCTCATCCAACTTTCCATTAAGGAAAGTGGTTTTGACATCCATTTTCCATATTTCATAATCATGAAATGTAGCTATGGCTAACAGAACCCTAATAGACTTAATCTTGGCCACTGGAGAAAAGGTCTCATCATAATCAACTCCCGGAGTTTGTGACAAACCCTTTGCAACCAGTCGTGCCTTATAAGTGTGTACATTACCATCCATGTCGGTCTTCTTCTTGAAGATCCATTTGCACCCTACAGTCTTACGACCTGGTACATTCTCAACTAAGTTCCAAACTTGATTGTCATACATGGATTGTATCTCGCTGTCAATTGCCTCTTTCCACTTGACTGACTCAGGGCCTGCCATGGCTTCCGCATAATTGTTAGGTTCATCCAGACCTATCATTGTCCCATCACTAATAAGTGTATCACCTTCCGCAGGAATATAGAATCCATAGTAATGCTCAGGTGCATTCCTAACCCTTGTGGAACACCTCAGAGGTACAGACATGTCAATTAGCTCAACAGGAGTTTCCTCCTCAATTTGAGTGCTAGGGTTTGAAGTTCCTTAACCACTTGACTCTTGAATTTCTTTAAGGTCAACCTGCCTCCCACTGTTTCCTTGGATTATGAACTCTCTCTCTCGAAAGACAGCCCTTCTTGCTACAATGACCACATTTTCACTAGGTTTGTAGAAGAGGTAACCAAAGGATTGATGTGGGTAGCCGATGAAAATACACCTCTCGCTTTAGGGTTCAAGCTTATCATGAGTCTCGCGTCTCACGAAATCCTCGCAACCCCAAATCTTGATGTGGTCTAGTTTGGGTACTTTACCAGTCCACATCTCATGAGGAGTTTTGGCAACTTTCTTTGTAGGGACCAGATTAAGGATATGGGCGATAGTCTCTAAGGCACACCCCCAAAATGAGATTGGTAGCGAAGCTCGACTCATCATGGAGCACACCATGTCCAACAAGGTTCAATTACGCCTCTCAGCCACACCATTCAACTGCGGTGTCCTGGCAGATGTCAATTGTGAGACAATCCCACATTCCCTAAGATAGTCGAGGAACTCTGAACTAAGATACTCACCACCTCGATCGGATCGAAGCATCTTAATGTTCCTGCCCAATTGATTCTCGACTTCCTGTTTAAACTCTTTAAACCTTTCGAAAGTTTCTGATTTATGCTTGATTAAGCAGACATATCCATATCTACTATAATCATCATTAAAAGTCAAATAATAACAATTAGCATCGCTTGTGGCATGTTTGAAGGGTCCACACACATCCGTGTGTACAAGATCCAACAAACCTTCACCCCTCTCACACGAACCTGTGAAGGGTGTCTTTGTCATTTTTCCAAGTAAGCATGATTCACAACTATCATCTAACCTTAGGTCAAATGACTCCAAGACTCATTCCTTTTGGAGTTGGCCTATGCGTTTCTTGCTTATATGTCCAAGACGAAAATTCCATAATGACGCTTTATCCAAGTTATTAACAAACATTATTTCCTAAGTTATCAACCACAGATACAGTTTCATACAAACCATCACAAGGTAATGCTTTAAAATAAAGAACATTATTAAAGAAAGCATTAATCGAACCAATTTCATTATCAAATGAAAAGGTAAAACCTTGTTTATACAATGCATGAAAGGAAATAATATTTCTTGCCTTTTCTGGCGAATAACAACATTTATTCAAATCTAAACTAAACCCACTACTTAGCGATAAAGTATAAACTCCAATCTTGGTGACAGGTAAAGCTTTCCTATTCCCCATGATTAAGTTTATTCTTCCATGCTCCACATTCTCACTTCTTCTTAGTCCCTGCAAATCAGAATAGATATGAATACCACAACCGGTATCAAGGACCCAAGAGTTAGAATGGGGTGAGTTATTAGATAAGATAGTGTAAATACCTGCATGGTTGGGTTTAACTTTCCCATCCTTCACATCTTGCTAGTATTTTGGGTAGTTCCACTTCCAGTGTGACTTTTCATGGCAATAGAAGCATTCAGCCTCTTTTGGGTCAGAAGAAGGAGTGATGAAACCTTTCTTGGTTCCACTTGAAGAAGACCCATCAAGGGTCCTAGCCTTGGTACCCTTCGAAAATCTCTTTCTCTTCTTCCCTTGACCTTTCCCGATTGCCAAGACAGGGGCGGAGTTTGGAGTAGGAGTGTAAACAACCAACTTACCCTTAAGACCTGTTTCTGTGGTCTTGAGGAGTCCCTGAAGTTTGTTGAGTGTGACCTCTTCCTTATTCATGTGATATGTCATGCAGAATTGATCATAGCATGATGGTAAGGAGTGCAAAATGATATCTATTGCAAGCTCCTTAGGGAAGTTCACATTAAGCTTCAGCAACCGATCCACATACCTTTGCATTTTCTACATGTGGATCGTGACGGACTCTCCGTCCTTGATCATGGTTGTTATCATGGAGCAGATGATTTCGTACCTCTCTTGTCATGCAGTTTGATGGTATATTTCTATCAGATCTTGGTGCATTTCAAAAGGGTAGAAGTCCTCATAGGACTTTTGGAGTTGCGCTGTCATGGTGGCCATCATGATGCATGCTACTTTGGTAGCATCCCTTTCATGTGCCTAGAAGTCAGCGATCTCCTGGGGAGTTGCAGTGGTCTTATCAATCTCCTTAAGCTCCTTATCGAGGACATATTCTTTTTCCTCGTAGCGGGTAATCATCCTGATGTTTCTGATCCATTCATTGAAGTTGGATCCATCAAAAGTGACTTTCCGACACAAGTTCATAAGGGTAAAGGAGCTATTAGGATTAGATCCAGAAGCAGCGTGTTTGAAGACATCTTAATGAAGAGAACAAGATTAGTTTAGATATTAAGAGAGTCCTTAATAAAACACCCAAATTTAATATTAAGGCTAGGATCCAATCACAATATACTATAACTTAGAAGAGGTATGTCGTAATCCAAGCTATAACATATTTGAAAGGTAGGTGAATGACGATTCACCAATTTCCATCATGAAACGAAATATTGATATTACGTTTTTTAATTGGTTATTAGAAATTCCTAGATTCTTTGAGATTCATTGAACTTTTTAATGGCATGTTTCAATCTCAAGTGTGCCTTCGAAGTTTTGTGACTGGGATACCGAGGATCACAAAATGAGGTGTGAAGTAACCATGCAAATCACTTGGTACCCTTAAAGTTGATCACTTAATCGATGTGTCGGTAAACCACACACGCTCCACCAATACTATGATAAATCCTAAATTACCCTTTACCTACCTTGTTAAGGCCAAGTTAGTGTGTTGGTTAACCACACACACTCCACCAACGACTTAAACAAACTGTAAAGTGTAATTTCATGGATTAGCACCTTATTCACATTTTTCCTAAAGTAACTAAGATTGGGAATTTAATAAAAGCATTTAGTTACTTTATAATATTCATCATACTTTTAATGAGAATTTATAAGTCCTTGTCCTACCCGTTCGGCTAATGACCCTCCACTGATCAAGGAAGCGGTGGGTGAGAGTGGACACCCATTAAGCTGCCATTTTATAGGCAACAACCTTATACTCCCCTTATAGACCGGCTTCATGAATGAGGCGTACTAGCGGTAAGACGACTTAATCTTATACATACATATATATATATATATATATATATATATATATATATATATATATATATATATATATATATATTATTAACTTATAATATAAAGTATAAGGGTTGAATTTTAACTTTTAAAATTCTAAGGGTTGGAACTAAAGTTTATTAAGTGACTTTACATGTTCCAAAACTTGAGGGCGAGTTTTGTAACTTTACAAAACCTTTCACATTCATAACTTATGAGTCATTAAAATGAAGATTCTTCATTTTATAACTTATGTGTTCTTTTAATGGTTTTTAACACAAAGAGACTTTTGGTTATCCATAACTTGAGGACAAGTTATGGACTCCATTAAAACACATAAAGATCATGAATTAATCATATCAACAAGTAATTCCTATGATCTATCAAGAACTCATAAGAACATGAAGACGCATATCAAAATTTCAAGAACATATGAACACATATAATCATGAAAAATTGATATTAGCCATTGTAAATGGATTAGAACAACCATTACACTATCTAAAACAAGTTTTATAACACCAAAATAGTTTAGGGTAATGTTTCTAGTCCATTTCCAGCAGCCAAGCTCCAAAAACTGCTCACTGAGTCACAAACTCGTCGAGTTCACCTTGCAACTCGTCAAGTTCATGCTTTAACACACAAACTTGGCGAGTTTTGGCTAGAACTCATCGAGTTTTCCTGTCTAGACAGTTTTTGGCTTTTGATAAACAAGTTTGCATCAAGTATTTAACAAACAAGCCTAGGCTCTGATACCACTGATGTGTTTTGAGCATTCTAACACTTCCTAAGTGTACATGCAACCCTAATAAACCTTGGATCTATCTTTGTCTAAATACATGCAAAATTTGGTTTCCAAGGTTCATAATCCTATCTAGCATACATGGGAACTTTAATCCTAAATGGATAGCTAGAAATACATATCTTGTAGTTGATTTTGATTCCTTGAAACCTTGTGAGCCTAGCACCCCAAGTGTGATGCCTCAAATGCTTCACACAACACCAAATGCCTTTGGAATGACCTTAGAGATAATGCACACACTCTAAAATTGGCCTAGCCCTCTTGTTTTTCTTAGTGTAGCCGATTTTGGTGGAGAACATGTTCTTTATATAGTGTTGACACATCTAGGGTTGCACCATGTAAACCCTAATGTGTCATGAATCTTCATTTCCATGACCCATGGGTTTGTAACTCCCATGGAGCATCCTATGGGTTTAACCCAACTTGATAATCCATGAAGCCTCTTAGCCCACTATACAAGTTATGGATGATTTACATAATCAACCCATATATTTAATTAGTTATCTTTTGACCACTTAATTAATTCTAAATTAATTTTTGATCAAACTAATTAAATAATACTATTTATATATTAGAACTTATAATATATTAATAAACCACAAGTGTTATTTCTCTCATTTAGTCTATCCAATTGCATGGTGCCATGCAACCCAAATGGACCATACCGGGTCGGGTCAAGTACATTCCAGAAATAGTTATGGACTTAGACACCTTATCCAACATCAGGTCGAGATGTTCGTTTCATTTACATATTTTAGAAGCGGTTTCATGAAGAGATGGGTACCCGTCTTCACTTCAGTACATCCTTCCACCCTCAGACGGACGGGCATCATGAAAGGACGATTCAAAATCTAGAGGACATGTTGCGTGCGTACGTATTAGACTTTGGTAGGAGTTGGGATATGTATCTTCCGTTAGCAGAGTTTTCATATAACAACAATTATCATGCTATCATAGATCGACCTCCCTTCGAAATGCTCCATGGGAGAAAGTGTAGGACCCCAATCTGTTGGGGCAAGGTCGGTCGGAGAGTCATCGGGAGTACTGAGGTGGTACTCAAGACCACGGAAAAGATCCAGCAGGTCTGGGGCAGGCTTCAAACTGCTCAGAGTTGATAGAAAAGCTATGCCAACAAGCGTCGTTCAGATTTGGAGTTTCAGGTGGGTGACATGGTTGTCCTGAAGGTGTCCCCTTGGAAAGGTGTCATCCATTTCAGGAAGCATGGCAAGCTGGGCCCCAGGTATATCTATCCATTCAGGGTTTTGGCTCACGTGGAATTGGTTACATATCGATTGGATCTGCCAGTCGAGCTTAGTAAAATCCACAACACTTTTCATGTCTCTCAGTTGCGGGAGTGTTTAGTGGATGACTCCGCAGTTGTGCATTTAGAGGATATTCAGGTGGATGACAGCTTGAACTACATCGAGAGACCAGGAGACATTCTCGACAAGACGATGTGGGAGTTGAGGAATAATAGGGTAAAGTTGGTAAAGGTGCAGTGGCAACATCGTTCGGGCTCGGAGTGGACTTGGGAATCAGAGAAGGAGATGCGGGGGCATTTCCCAGAGTAATTTGAGGCAGTAGACTTTGAGGACGAATTCTAAGACAAGCGGCGGAGAATTGCAACGTCTGGTATCTGGTATCTATGTTAATTTTTAATTTATTCACTTTCATTGAAGAACTCGACAAGTTGGGAGCCCCAAACTCGTCAAGTAGGAATAATTTTGGATGCGGGTTAAGGAACTTTGAGAGGCCTTAACTTGGCGAGTAGGCGGGCATAAATGAAACCCTAATATTCTAGGTTTTGTACCCTATTTAAAGGCCTTAATGTTTCATTGTGGCCTCCCTCATCGTTCCCTCAGTCCAGTAAAACCCTAATTTGTGGTTTCTATCATCTTGAATGTGTGGGAGTGTAAGGAGTGTTTTCTTTGGTGCTTTCTTGAAGGAGCCTGAAGATTTGTGTTTCTTAGTGAAGGGAGAAGCTTTAGATCAGGGAATTTCTCTATTGTGGCATCCATCTTAAGGTATAAAGTCGATACCTTGACTATGTATTAGATAGATCTCTTCATTGAGGGGTTTATGGCCTTAAGTAGCTTATTTTGAAGTCATTCTTGGATATAAGCATGTTTTTAAGTTATGATCTTAAATCAAGACATTCCATGGCCTTGCGAGACTTAAAGTTGCTAGATTTAACAAGTCTTGGCCTCCTCCATACTCGAGGTCTCTTATGAAGCTTAGTTTTAGTGTTTTTAGCGACTTGACATCATGCATGCACGTAAAGTTAGCAACTTTACGTGGTATCTCAGCCTTAGGGGACCGGATCTATGATTTTGATGCCTTAGACTAGGGATGTCAAAAACCCCCGTGGGACCCCGATCCCGTACGGGACTAAATTTTTAAAAAAACCGGGAGTGGGAGCGGGGGCAAAATTAAACCCCGCTTATTTTCGGGACCGGGGTCGGGAGTTGGTATTTCCGTCCCGTACTCCCGCAGGGCCCCAGTTGTACATTTATGTAAAAAATATATATTTAATATAAAATACATATACAAAATAGATTTTCTAATTTTAAGTGTAGGTTAGGTATCACTTTCCCGTTTCCAATTAATAGATATTGAAGAGGTAGTGAATTGATCATATATTTTTGGATATGTAAGTATTTTATATTTGTAATATTGGATTTGTCATATTTCATATTTTTAAGATTGATGGAATTTTCGTTTTGTAATGTTGAATTCGTAATGTTGGATTTTTAATTTTTTAGTTTCTAAAAGATTATGTTTTAAACTTTTGAAGTTATTAAAAATAAGCTTTTTAGCCTAACACAAAGTAGTTGTTTAACAAAAAAACGAATTTTAAGCGGGGGAACAGGGGCGGGACCGGGGGTGATGGAGGTAACCGGGGGCGGGATCGGGGGTATGTAAACGGGGGAGCTGGGGGCAGGACCGGGAGCGGGGGCAACAATTGATTTCGGGGGCGGGAGCGGGGGCAGCTATTCCCGCTCCCGTTTGGTACCGTTGACATCCCTACCTTAGACTCACTTGGAACTGACTGCATGAGTCAAGACTAGAAAAACTCGACGAGTTGATTATTCAACTCGGTGAGTTGGATTATGGTCCCCCGATCCTTCTGATCCTGAGCAGACTCGGCGAGTAGTTTAGATGACTCGACAAGCTGGTTAGAGTTTTCTTGATTGTCTAGGAACTCGACGAGCCTATAGGGGAAGTCGATGAGTTGTACTGAGAAAGTCTTGATTCTGTTGAGAGTGTAGAACTCGACGAGTTAGAGGAAAACTCGACAAGTTGATTTGCGACTTCACAATTTTGTGATTCAAGGAAACTCGGCAAGTTGAAGGGTAAACTCAACGAGTCGAGTCAACTCGGAGTGTTTACTTTGACTTTGACTTGACCAAGTTGACCCTTAAGGGTTATGAGTATGGAAAGAGAATCTAAGGGGTTGTTTTGGTTCAGGGAGTGAATAGAGCCAATTTCCGGGGCAGAGACGTTTCAACAATTCCCCGACATTCTAGGTGAGTTTCCTCCTGTATGAGCCGGTCTAAGGCACCAATGTCGGCCCGTATATATATGATAGTATGTTCCGGACCAATGTCTGATGCCGGCAGTGCCCGATGTAGGTTTATATGTTTTCTGGACTTCAATCGGATCTCCGGCAGTGCCCGAGGAATGTTTATATGCTTGATGTCTTCGTGATTCTTGCATGTGTCTATTTTGTATGTTACCGAACTCCGGTCTTATGTTGGGAAATGCCCGAGGAATGTTTATATGTTCCGGATTTCGGTCTAATGTGGGATGGGGCCCGAGGAAGGTTTATATGTTTATGCTAAGTGATTATTTATGTGTATTTGTTGATATGTTTATATGTATACCGAGCTTTGCCCGATGACGGGCAGGGCCCGATGAAGCAGGTGAGGCCCAAGATATGTTATTATGTGATTATGTCATTATGTATGGCATATGGTAGTTTGGTGAGACTCACTAAGCTTCGTGCTTACAGTTTTAAGTTTTAGTTTCAGGCACTTCCGGTAGCAAAGGGAAGAGCTCATGATGACTGCAGTGCACACACCATTTTGTTTAGCCTGTAATGTTTTACTCTGATATGTTGACATGTGTTTTGATATGATACTATTATTTGATACGATGACTTATGTTTTTGGATGAAATTATTTTGATAATTATACTTTATTTAATAATTTAAAATGAAACTTGTGGTCATGATTTTCGGGATGTTACACTAAGACAAGGAGTATGCCCAAAAGTCAAAATTATGGTGATGGATTTAACATGTTGAGGTTAATGACTAATGACAATGGTGATGGAGCATCTTGGTCAAATCTTAACCATCATTTGCGTCGTTTAGTTATGATGCAACTTTAAGTCATTTATTTTATTGCATTCAATTTGATTTTGCTAGTTATAGAGGTCACTACCCTCTCGAACAAAATCAGTTTCATAGCATTGGCACATAGACACCCATGGCGATATGGATCTCTAAACAAGTTAAATATGATAAATTACTCCCTAAAGGACTTGGAAGAAAGAAGATTCAAAATGCTACATCCCAAATTTGGTGGTAGGACCTACGTTAGATTAACAAAGTCATTTTGCTCAAAAGAATAAGGTTAAAATGGTCTATATTTGCATTTTTAAATTGTCATTTGATCATATTCAAACGATGATGTGGTGTCAACTATTTCCAAGATAAAACAATTTTGCCAAACATAAAAATATGGTGAAGTGGTCTATAAATATGTTAAACTATCATTTTTTAAACTATTATATGTTATTTTCAATATGGTCAATTAATAGGATTGTATTTGTTGGCCATGTTTATTGAATTCGGTAAATTCATATGATTATATTTGTTCATTTGAGTTCGACCCTCCATCGTTATCATCATTTCATTATCATACATACTTATAAAGCTAGCATTTTTTCTTGAATCTCATGCATTTGAAACCCCTATAAATATTTGCCAACACCTCATGCATTTAAAACCCCCACACCCTTTCACCTTCAAAGTAATTAATCACACATAATCTCATTCCAAGAAAATCACACACTCTATAAGTTCAACACCTCATGCATTTCATGTTGGATTAGGTGTCTAAGCCCATTACTATAATTGGTATGTACTTGAATTGATAGCAGCACAGTCCTTTTGGGTTGCCCTCAAACCTAGCAACCGGACAAGGAAATTATGAAATGAGAGATATTAATTTATTATAAGATTAATAAATTAATATAAATGATTTTATTAATATGTTAAAAGATTAATATATTAATAAGAAATCATTTGGTTTAATTTGTTGTTAGCCAGAAATTAATTAGAATTAATTTCGGGGTTAAAAGAATTAATTATAAGGTGCATGGACTAGTTTGCAATTATCTAATAGTTGAGTGGAAGGCTCTAGAACCCCCTTGGATAAGGGTGGACGAAATCTTTAGGGGAAACCCTAATAATTTCGTCCATAGGGGCTTGGATAAGGCCCTTGGGTTTGCTTAGGCCCTAAGCAAAGGATAACTAGGGTTTTCCTAAACCCTAGATCCCTCAGCTATATAAGGAGCCTCCTGGCTCATGTTTTGGTCACTCTTTTCTTTGGAAGAAACCCTAAGGGCCGAAATTTTGCATACTCCCTCTTCCCTCTCTCCTCTAATTTCCTTCTTGCTAGTTTGGGTGTGATTCCATTAGAGGCATTACACTTGTGGTGCTAAGCTTCCAAGAAGATCAAGATCAAGATCAAGGGAATCATCAATTGTTTACTATAACAATTGAAAGGTATGTAATTACTAAACCCTAGTTTGTAGATTTCGATTATAGCCTCTCTCCTCTAGGGTTCTTGTTTTGCAATTCAAAGTTGTATGTTCAATAGATAAAACATAGATCCAAAGTTGGTTGCATGTGAACTTAGGAATTGTTTTCTAGTTTATTTGTTTTACCTAAAACCCATCAGTGGTATCAGAGCCATTATTTGTTTTAAATTGAATTGTCATAATTGTTGAATTGCAAATTAGGGTTTATAGCTATTAAACCCTAAAGGCCATTTTTTCGATTTTTTGGGTTATGGATCAAAGGGTTTTTGAAAACTCTAGCCTCCAAAGAACCCTAATCGAAATTAGGGTTAGGGTTTTGAAAACCCTAGCCTCCTCCCTTGTGAATTTCGAAATATGCTAGAGATTTTAGGGTTTCTTGTTTTGGATAATTATTACTTGATTAGATTAATTGGATAATTATCCTTTACCCCTAATTTTCGAAATTTAGAGGGATAAGGATTAGGATTAAATTAATTGATTAATTTGATTAGATAATCCTTACAAGATTTAATAAATTAATTAAAAGTTAATTAATAGATAAATATTAAATTTAATTGATTGGTTTATTTAAATTTAAAATTTAATAGTTTAAATTTCAAAAATATATATAAACTCTTGGAGTTTTAAAATGTTTTAAAACACACCTTATATATATTACAATTAAAAGTTAAACATTATATATGTATAAGAATATGGTCAGTCAAATCGCTAGTATGCCTCATTCACGAAGCTAGTCTATAAGGGGGGTATAAGGAAATTGCCTATAAAATGGTAGTTGAATGGGTGTCCACTCTCACCCACCGCTTCCTTGATTAGTGGAGGGTCGTTACCAGAACGGATTTGATAGGACAACTACTCCTCATTAAAAGTATAATGCTATTAAAGAAAGTACTAGAACACTATTTTTCAAAATCCCAACTCTAGTTACTTTAGGAAAAAATGTGAAAAGTATGCTAATCCATGAAATTGCACATTATGCTTTATTGGTCGTTAGTGGAGCGTGTGTGGTTAACCGGCACACTAAAAGGCACTAATAAAGAGTAGTAATGGGTATCTTATAATTATCATTTTGATGGAGCGTGTGTGGTTTACCGGCACATCAATAGTTAATGATAAAGACGATAGGGTTACCAAGCACATTTGCATGGTTATTCACATCTAGTTTGTGATCCTCGGTATCCCAGTCACAAATAGTAGAGCATAATCCGAGATTAAAACATGCCATTAAATAGTTTTAATGTATCTCAAAAGAATTAGGAATTTCACTTCGTTTATTTTGTCTAATGGTGGAATTGGTGAATCGTCATTCACCTACCTTTATGAGATTTGAACTTGGATCTCGGCATCCCATTTCTAAGTTGTAAATCGTCATAGTTGGGTCCTAACCTTGATATGATATCTTTGGGTTATTATATTGAGGTGTCTTGGAATCTAACTAAAACTATCTTTCTTTTCAGATGTCTACTCCTGGAAACACTTCTGCTTCATCATCCTCTAGCCACAACTTCTCTCTACTAAACATCTGCTCCAAAGTCGTTATGGATGGCTCCAACTATAACGATTGGATGCGTAACATCAAGATGGCGCTTAGATTTGAGGACAAAGAGTATGTCCTTGAAAAGGAGTTCAAAGAACTTGATGAGTCAAAAGCCACTCCCGAAGAGTATGCTGCCTACAAGAAACACTATGATGATGCTACCAAAGTGGCATGCATCATGGTTGCAACCATGTCCCTAGAATTGCAAAGGTACTATGAGGACTACTGGCCCTTTGAGATGAACAAGGACCTTATGGAAAAGTACCATAAGCGAGCTCGTCAAGAAAAGTTTGAGGTAGTCAAGTCACTCATGGCTTGCAAGATGAAGGAGGGGGAATCGGTTGTATCTCATGTGCAAAGAATGCAACGCTACATAGAGCGTTTGGTCAAGCTCAACATTCACTTCGATGAGGAATTGGCCATTGACATGGTCTTGAACTCGTTGCCTGATTGTTATGGTCAGTTTATCTTAACTTACCATTTGAACAACACTGAGCAGACTTTGGCCCAATTGCACAACTTGTTGCAGACAGCTGAGGCAGGGATGAAGGGTAAAAGTATACCCTCCACACCTGCAAGTGCCCCTGTCTTGGCCATTGGACAGGGTAAGGGGAAGAAGAGGAAAGGTCCTCCCAAGCAAAACTGAAAGAGCAAGGCTCAAGCTGTGTCATCTAGTAATGGCCCGAAGGCTAAGCCCAATGGTTCCACTCCCCATGTTTCTGATCCAAAAGAGGCCACCTGTTTTTACTGCAATCAAAAGGGGCATTGGAAGAGATCTTTCCCACAATATCTGCAAGATATCAAGGATGGCAAAGTGAAGCCATCCTCGGCAGGTATTTACACTATTTCTGCTAATAACTCATTATCTTCTCATTCATGGGTCCTTGATACAGGATGTGGTTTTCATATCTGTTCTGATTCGCAAGGGCTAAAGGAAAGTGAGGAGATAGAGCATGGGAGGATAAACTTGATCATGGGGAACAGAAAGTCTTCACCAGTGACCAAGATCGGAGTTTATCAATTATTGCTTAGTAATGATGTTAGATTAGACTTAATAAATTGTTGCTATTCGTCTGAGATGACGAGAAACATTATTTCATTTCATGCATTGTTCAGATAAGGTTTTAAATATTCTTTTAATGATTTGAATGGTTCAATTTCTGTTTATAAGAATGGTGTTTTTGTGTTTGAAGCTTTACCTTGTGATGGTGTGTATGAAACGGTGACTTGTGTTGATAGCTTAGGAAATAGTGTACTTAATATTGACTTGTCTAATAGTGTAGATAAGGCATGCTTGTGGCATTGTCGTCTTGGACACATTAACAAGAAACGCATAGCCCAACTCCAAAAGGATGGAGTGTTGGAATCATTTGACCTAAAATCAGATGATATGTGTGAATCTTGTCTTTTGGGAAAGATGACAAAATCACCATTCACAGGGTCTTGTGAAAGAGGTGAAGGTCTGTTGGATCTCATACACATAGATGTGTGTGGGCCCTTCAGATCAACCACAAGGGATGCTAATCGATTCTATGTGACTTTCACTGACGATTATAGCAGATATGGTTACATCTACTTGATCAAACATAAGTCAGAAACCTTTGAAAAGTTCAAAGAGTTTAAGAATGAAGTCGAAAATCAATTGGGCAGAAAGATCAAGATACTTAGATCCGATAGAGGCGGGGAGTATCTTAGTACCGAGTTCAACGACTATCTGAAAGAATGTGGGATAGTCTCACAATTGACTCCTCCTAGGACACCACAGTTAAATGGTGTAGCTGAGAGGCGTAATCGAACCTTGTTAGACATGGTTCGTTCTATGATGAGTCGTGCCTCGCTTCCTATTCACTTCTGGGGGTATGCCTTAGAGACAGCCGCCCACATCCTCAATCTTGTCCCTACAAAGAAGGTTGCCAAAACACCTCACAAAATGTGGACATGGAAAGTTCCCTCGTTAGCACATATTAAAGTCTGGGGTTGTGAAGCTTTCGTAAGACGAGAGACTCACGACAAGCTAGCAGCTAGAAGTGAGAAATGTGTTTTCATTGGTTACCCAAAGCAGTCTTTTGGATATTTGTTCTACAGACCTAGTGAAAACGTAGTGTTTGTAGCTCGAAGAGGAGTCTTTCTGGAAAGAGAGATCATATTCAAAGAGGACAGTGGGAGTACCATTGACCTTGAAGAGATTCAAGAGTCAGCCAATGAAGGAACCTTAGATGACACTATCACTCAACCAGAGGAAACAGTCCCTGTTGAACCGGTTGATAAATCATTACCGCTTCGAAGATCCACTAGGGTGAGTGTGCCACCTGAGTTGTATGGTTTTCATATTACTTCAGATGGTGACACATTCATAAGTGACAAAACACTGGTAAACTTAGATGAACCAGTCACTTATAAGGAAGCAATGGCAGGCCCAGAGGCTTCCAAGTGGAAAGAAGCAATGGACAGCGAGATTAAGTCCATGTATGACAACCAAGTTTGGAATTTGGTTGAAAGTGCACCAGGTCGGAAGATAGTTGGGTGCAAATGGATCTTCAAGAAGAAGACAGACATGGATGGGAATGTGCATACGTTCAAGGCTCGACTGGTTGCAAAAGGTTTCACTCAAACCCCAGGGGTTGACTATGATGAGACTTTTTCGCCGGTGGCTAAGATTAAGTCTATTAGGATATTGCTCGCCATAGCTGCCTTTCATGACTATGAAATCTGGCAGATGGATGTCAAGACTGCCTTCCTTAACGGGAAGTTGGCTGAGGATGTTTACATGAGTCAGCCAGAGGGTTTTGTTGATGCAAAGTTTCCCAATAGGGTATGCAAGCTTGAGAAATCCATTTATGGATTGAAACAAGCATCTCGCAGCTGGAATCTTTGCTTCCATGAGAAAGTCAAAGAGTTTGGTTTCTCTAGAAGTGAAGATGAGTTTTGTGTGTATATCAAGGCTAGTGGGAGTATAGTAACTTTTCTGGTGTTATATGTCGATAAAATATTACTCATTGGTAACGACGTTCCAACCTTGAATGAAGTTAAGTCTTGGCTTGGAAAGTGTTTTGCCATGAAAGACCTAGGAGAAGCCGCCTATATTCTTGGGATTAGAATATTGAGAGATAGAAAGAAGAGACTAATTGGACTTAGTCAGAGCACATACTTGGATAAGGTACTAAAGAGGTTTAGTATGGAAAATTCCAAGAAGGGAGAGCTACCTATCCAGAGCAATACCAAACTGAGTAAGACTCAATGCCCGAGTACAGATGAGGAAATAGATGACATGAGTCGTGTACCTTATGCTTCCGCTGTCGGATCGATCATGTATACTATGACATGTACTCGTCCTAATGTGGCATTTGCTTTGAGCATGGTCAGTCGCTATCAAGGAAACCCAGGTAGAGCTCATTGGATAGCCGTGAAGAATATACTCAAGTATTTGCGAAGAACGAAGGACCGGGTCCTTGTACTTGGTGGCAATGATACTTTGAGAGTAGATGGTTACAGTGATGCCAGCTTTCAGACAGATAGAGATAACTTCCGTTCTCAGTCAGGCTGGGTATTCTTATTAAATGGAGGAGCAGTTACTTGGAAGAGTTCCAAGCAAGATACAGTGGCTAATTCTACTTGTGAATCAGAGTACATAGCAGCAAGTGAAGCGTCGAAAGAAGCAGCTTAGTTGAGGAACTTCATCGGGGATCTCGGAGTTGTTCCTGATGGGTTTTGAGCATTCTAACACTTCCTAAGTGTACATGCAACCCTAATAACCTTGGATCTATGTTTGTCTAATTATCATGCAAAGTTGAATTCCAAGGTTATATTCCTATCTAGCATACATGGGGAACAATTTTAACTTAAAGTATAGATAGAATAACTTACCTTGTTGTTGTTTGTGTTCCTTGAAACCTTGTGAGCCTAGCACCCCAAGTGTGATGCCTCAAATGCTTCACACAACACCAAATGCTCTTGGAAGAACTTATGAGAGAACACACACTTCTCAAAAATCGGCCAAGCCCTCTTGTTTCTTAGTGTAGCACCGATTTTAGGTGGAGAACATGTTTCTTATATAGTGTTGACATATCTAGGGTTACACCCTAATGTGTCATGACTCTTCATTTCCATGACCCATGGGTTTGTAACTCCCATGGAGCATCCATGGAGCATCCTATGGGTGGAACCCAACTTGATAGTCCATGGAGCCTTTTAGCCCACTATACAAGATATGGATGATTTACATAATCAACCCATATATTTAATTAGTTATCTTTTGATCACATAATTAATTCTTGATCAAACTAATCAAATAATATTATTAATATATTAGAACTTATAATATATTAATAA
Source organism: Lactuca saligna (assembly GCF_052625555.1). NCBI lineage: Eukaryota > Viridiplantae > Streptophyta > Magnoliopsida > Asterales > Asteraceae > Lactuca > Lactuca saligna. The sequence continues at coordinate 121,592,247 of NC_136423.1, read as the reverse complement.
TCTCCAAGTGTTATTTCTCTCATTTAGTCTATCCAATTGCACGGTGCCATGCAACCCAAATGGACCATGCCGGGTCGGGTCAAGTACATACCAGAAATACTTAATGGACTTAGACACCTTATCCAACAGTCTCCCACTTGGATAAGTCTAATAACTATTACTGCAAATATGACTTCAGGAACCGATCGGCAATCGTAGCTCTTTATAAGGTTTCTCGAAACTGAGAAGATGATGGTACGCCATTTAAGATAAGTGATCATATAATCCTCTGTTCTAGATATCAGTCGGACAAATACATGGAACAATGTCTTACTTATTGTCCAACAGTTTGTTTCCCGATTTCCGATTTGTTTGACAAAGAACTTCATTGAACACATCAATTTAGTTCTGACCGGGCCCGGTACATAGATCAAAACAAAATCATTGAGGGGCCCAGATATCAGCTTCTAATCCAAGAAGGAACAGATAAACTTCGACTCATATGTTTGTTCTACTACTCATTGAATTACACACAAGAGCGCGATTTATAACATCGAGTTACCAATGCATTTTTCGTACAATCAATGCATAACCAACTTGTAAGTAACAAATCATATCTCTAGGTTTAAAGACTTATATGATATTACCGTCTCACGATCACTCGAGATAGAATTCCATGAAGTGATTCCAGTGAGCGTGGGTTGAGTCCAATGCTCAGAACTTATGAGCACTCATGATTGTTGTAGCCTTGTCCAAGACCTCTACAACCAAACATGACAGTCTTGATTCATATCTACTTCCGACATATGACCGACTATGGAGGTTTGAATAATATGTTATACCAAACAAAATTATTCTGGAAGTCAAAACATGCAAAAGAAATATAGTAAACGATCGACAAGAGATAGCAACACTTTACTCATAAATAAAACACTTTTATTCATCATCAAATGTCAATTACACTTTACAAATTTCGAGGTTATCTAACTACTAAATCTAATATCATCCTTCAGCCCTATGCTCCGAGCATGCTAGAGATGCTTAACCTGAGTCAGTCCCTTCGTGAGGGGATCTGCCGGATTCTCATCTGATGATACCCTCTTTGCCACGAGGAGTCCTTCTTCGATCCGATGTCTGATGAAATGGTATTTTCTGTCGATGTGTCTGGATCTCCTGTGATCCCTTGGTTCCTTGGCTAAGGCAACAGCACTTTCACTATCACAGAAAATTTCCATTGGCTCTTTAATAGCTGGTACAACTCCAAGGTCTCCAATGAAGTTCCTCAGCCATAACGCCTCCTTTGCCGCCTCGCTAGCTGCAATATATTCTGATCCACAAGTAGAATCTGCCACTGTCTCTTGCTTGGAACTCTTCCAAGAAATTGCTCCTCCATTTAGGGTAAAGACCCAGCCCGACTGAGAGCGGAAGTTATCCCTATCAGTCTGGAAGCTAGCATCACTATACCCTACAACTCTCAAGTCGTCACTCCCACCGAGGGTAAGGACCCAGTCCTTAGTCCTTCGTAGGTACTTGAGAATATTCTTTACCGCAGTCCAGTGTGCCTTGCCAGGGTTCCCCTGAAACTTGCTAACCATGCTCAGGGAAAAAGCTACATCAGGTCGAGTACACGTCATAGCATACATGATCGATCCTACAGCCGAAGCATAAGGTACTCGACTCATTTGTGCTATCTCAGCCTCAGTACTAGGGCTTTGTGTCTTACTCAGTTTGGCGTTACTCTGGATGCGCAATTCGCCTTTCTTGGAGTCTTGCATTATGAATCTCTTTAGCACCTTATCCAAGTAGGTACTTTGACTAAGTCCAATTAGTCTTTTACTCTGATCTCTCAAGATCCTTGTCCCTAAAATATAGGCAGCTTCACCAAGGTCCTTCATAGCGAAACACTTTCCAAGCCAGGACTTTACTTCCTGTAGGGTTGGAATGTCGTTTCCTATGAGTAGTATGTCATCCACATACAGTACCAAGAAGCTAACTATACTCCCACTAGCCTTGACATACACACAAGATTCATCTTCACTCCTAGAAAAGCCAAATTCCTTGACCTTTTCATCAAAGCAAAGATTCCATCTGCGAGGTGCTTGCTTTAATCCATAAATGGACTTCTCAAGCTTATACACTCTATTAGGGTACTCGTTGCTGACAAAACCCTCTGGCTGACTCATGTAAACATCTTCAGCCAACTTTCCATTAAGGAAAGCGGTTTTGACATCCATTTGCCAAATTTCATAGTCATGAAATGCAGCTATGGCTAACAGAACCCGAATAGACTTAATCTTGGCTACCGGAGAAAAGGTCTCATCATAATCTACTCCAGGAATTTGAGAGAAACCCTTTGCAACCAGTCTAGCCTTATAAGTGTGTACTTTACCATCCATGTCGGTCTTCTTCTTGAAGACCCATTTGCACCCTACAGTCTTTCGACCTGGTACATTCTCAACCAAGTTCCAAACTTGATTGTCATACATGGATTGTATCTCGCTATCCATAGCCTCTTTCCATTTAGCAGACTCGGGGCCTGCCATGGCTTCCTCGTAGCTGTTACGGTCATCTTGACTTACTAGTGTTCCATCACTAATAAATGTCTCACCTTCTACAGTAATATGGAATCCATAGTAATACTCAGGTGCACTCCTAACTCTCGTGGAACGCCTCAGAGGTACAGATTCGTCAATTGGCTCAACAGGAGTTTCCTCCTCAAGTTGAGGGCTAGAGTTTGAAGTTCCATCACCACTTGACTCTTGAATTTCTTCAAGATCAATTTGCCTCCTACTGTCTCCTTGGCTTATAAACTCTCTTTCTCGAAAGACTCCTCTTCTTGCTACAAAGACCACATTGTCACTAGGTCTGTAGAAGAGGTAACCAAAGGATTGTTGTGGGTAGCCGATGAAAATACACCTCTCGCTTCGGGGTTCGAGCTTATCATGAGTCTCGCGTCTCACGAAAGCCTCGCAACCCCAAATCTTGATGTGGTCTAGTTTAGGTACTTTACCAGTCCACATCTCGTGAGGAGTTTTGGCAACTTTCTTTGTAGGGACTAGATTAAGGATATGGGCGGCAGTCTCTAAGTCATACCCCCAGAATGAGATTGGTAGTGAAACTCGACTCATCATGGAACGAACCATGTCCAACAAGGTTCGATTACGCCTCTCAGCCACACCATTCAACTGTGGTGTCCTGGGAGGTGTCAATTGTGATACAATCCCACATTCCCTTAGATAGTCGAGGAACTCTGAACTAAGATACTCACCACCCCGATCGGATCGAAGCATCTTAATGTTCCTGCCTAATTGATTCTCGACTTCCTGTTTAAATTCCTTAAACTTCTCGAAAGTCTCTGACTTATGCTTGATTAAGTAGACATATCCATATCTACTGTAATCATCAGTAAAAGTCAAATAATAACGATTAGCATCCCTTGTGGCATGTTTGAATGGTCCACACACATCCGTGTGTATAAGGTCCAACAAACCTTCACCCCTTTCACACGAGCCTGTGAAGGGTGACTTTGTCATTTTTCCAAGTAAGCATGATTCGCAACTATCATTTGACTTTAGGTCAAATGACTCCAAGACTCCATCCTTTTGGAGTTGGCCTATGCGTTTCTTGCTTATATGTCCAAGACGACAATGCCATAATGATGCTTTATCCAAGTTATTATTAGTAGTAGAATCAATACACAAAACATTATTTCCTGAGTTATCTACAACAAACACAGCTTCATACACACCATCACAAGGTAATTCTTTAAAATAAAGAACAATATTAAAGAAAGCATCAATAGAACCAACTTCATTATTAAATGAAAAGGTAAACCCTTGTTTGTACAAAGCATGAAAGGAAATAATATTTCTTGCCATTCCTGGCGAGTAACAACACTTATTCAAATCTAAACTAAACCCACTACTTAGCGATAAAGTATAAACTCCAATCTTGGTGACAGGTGAAGCTTTCCTATTCCCCATGATCAAGTTTATTCTTCCTTGCTCCACATTCTCACTTCTTCTTAGTCCCTGCAAGTCACAACAAATATGAATACCACAACCGATATCAAGGACCCAAGATTTAGAATGGGGTGAGTTATTAGAAATGATAGTGTAAATACCTGCATGGTTGGGTTTGACTTTCCCATCCTTCACATCCTACTGGTACTTTGGGCAGTTCCGCTTCCAATGAGCTTTTTCATGGCAATAGAAGCATTCAGCCTCTTTTGGGTCAGAAGAAGGAGTAATGAAACCTTTCTTGGTTCCACTTGAAGAAGAGCCATCAAGGGTCCGAGCCTTGGTACCCTTCGAAGATCTCTTTCTCTTCCTCCCTCGACTTTTCCCGATTGCCAAAACCGGAGTTGAGTTTGGAGTAGGAGTGATAGCAACCGACTTCCCCTTAAGGCCTGTTTCTGCAGTCTTGAGAAGTCCCTGAAGTTTGCTGAGGGTGACCTCTTCCTTGTTCATGTGATATGTCATGCGGAATTGATCATAGCACGATGGTAAGGAGTGCAAAATGATATCTATTGCAAGATCCTCAAGGAAGTTCACATTAAGCTTCAGCAAACGATCCACATACCTTTGCATTTTCTGCATGTGGCTCGTGACGGAATCTTCGTCCTTCATCATGGTTGTTATCATGGAGCAGATGACTTCGTACCTCTCTTGTCGTGCACTTTGATGGTATCTTTCCATCAAATCTTGGTGCATTTCATAAGGGTAGAAATCTTCATAAGACTTTTGGAGTTCAGCTGTCATTGTGGCCAACATGATGCAAGCCACCTTGGTTGCATCCCTTTCATGAGTATGAAAGTCAGCGATCTCCTTGGGAGTTGCAGTGGACTCATCAATTTCCTTAAGCTCCTTGTCAAGGACATATTCTTTGTCCTCGTAGCGGGTAATCATCCTGATGTTTCTGATCCATTTATTGAAGTTGGATCCATCAAAGGTGACTTTCCCACAAAAACTCATAAGAGTAAAGGAGCCATTAGGATTCGAGCCAGAAGCATTATTTGAAGACATCTGAAAGAGAAGAACAAGTTTAGTATAGATTTAAGAGAGTCCTTAATAAAACACCCAAATGTAATATTAAGGCTAGGATCCAATCACAATATAATATAACTTAGAAGAGGTATGCCGTAATCTAAGCTATATTATATTTGAAAGGTAGGTGAATGACGATTCACCAATTTCCACCACGAAAACCGAAATATTAGATATTAGGTTTTATTGGATTTTTAGAAATTCCTAGATTCTTTGAGATTCAATGAACTTTTCAAAGGCATGTTTCAATCTCGAGAGTGCCCTCCAAGTTTTGTGATTGGGATACCGAGGATCACAAAACGAGGTGTGAAGTAACCATGCAAATCACTTGGTACCCTTAAAGTTTATCACTCAATCGATGTGCCGGTAAACCACACACGCTCCATCGATACTATAACAAACCTTAAGTCACCCTTTACCTACCTTGTTAAGTCCAAGTTAGTGTGCCGGTTAACCACACACGCTCCACCAACGACTTAGACAAAGTGTAAAGTGTAATTTCATGGATTAGCACCTTATTCACATTTTCCTAAAGTAACTAAGATTGGAAATTTAATAAAACATTTAGTTACTTTATTATATTCATCATACTTTGAATGAGAATTTATAAGTCCTTGTCTTACCCGTTCGGCTAACGACCCTCCACCAGTCAAGCAAGCGGTGGGTGAGAGTAGACACCCATTAAGTCACCATTTTATAGGCAACAACCTTATACCCACCTTATAGACCGGCTTCGTGAATGAGGCGTACTAGCAGTAAGACGACTTTATTCTTATACATATATATAATTATTAAATCATCATAATATAAGTATAAGGGGTTGAATTTTAACTTTTAAAATTCTAGGGGTTGGAACTTAAAGTTTTAACTTAACTTTACTTGTTCCAAAACTTGAGGGCAAGTTTTGTAACTTTCAAAACTTTTCATTTCTTATAACTTATGAGTTTAATAGAGTAATAAAATGAAGACACTTCATTTTTCTAACTCTTGTATTTGTTTTAATGGTTTTAATTCAAGTGTGACTCTTGGTTTTCCATAACTTAAGGATAAGTTATGGACTCCATTAAAACACATTATGATCAAGAATTAATCTGCCACATAGGTTACAAATAATTCCTATGATCATCTAAAACATCATAAGAACAAGAACATGAATATGAACACAATCAAAAATTACATTTAAAACTTTGTAATTTTGATAACTAGTTGTTGTAAATGAATTAGCAAAGACATTACACCACCAAAAACAAGTTTTCAATTACCAAAATAGTTTAGGGTAATGTTTTTAATTCATTCCCAGCAACTAAATCGAAATTCTGCAATCAGTCGACCCTACTCGCCGAGTGCATGAACTCACTCGCTGAGTTGGTTGAAGATACTCATGAACTCGACGAGTCCCCCCTATAGACTCAACGAGTCCATTCGCAGACAGCAAGATTTTCGATTCTTTTTCAACTTTTAAGCACAAATAAGAGCAAACAAGCCTAGGCTCTGATACCACTGATGGGTTTTGAGCATTCTAACACTTCCTAAGTGTACATGCAACCCTAATAACCTTGGATCTATGTTTGTCTAATTATCATGCAAAGTTGAATTCCAAGGTTATATTCCTATCTAGCATACATGGGGAACAATTTTAACTTAAAGTATAGATAGAATAACTTACCTTGTTGTTGTTTGTGTTCCTTGAAACCTTGTGAGCCTAGCACCCCAAGTGTGATGCCTCAAATGCTTCACACAACACCAAATGCTCTTGGAAGAACTTATGAGAGAACACACACTTCTCAAAAATCGGCCAAGCCCTCTTGTTTCTTAGTGTAGCACCGATTTTAGGTGGAGAACATGTTTCTTATATAGTGTTGACATATCTAGGGTTACACCCTAATGTGTCATGACTCTTCATTTCCATGACCCATGGGTTTGTAACTCCCATGGAGCATCCATGGAGCATCCTATGGGTGGAACCCAACTTGATAGTCCATGGAGCCTTTTAGCCCACTATACAAGATATGGATGATTTACATAATCAACCCATATATTTAATTAGTTATCTTTTGATCACATAATTAATTCTTGATCAAACTAATCAAATAATATTATTAATATATTAGAACTTATAATATATTAATAATCTCCAAGTGTTATTTCTCTCATTTAGTCTATCCAATTGCACGGTGCCATGCAACCCAAATGGACCATGCCGGGTCGGGTCAAGTACATACCAGAAATAGTTATGGACTTAGACACCTTATCCAACAGTTCCAACCATCCAGGAGCCTATGGAACTGTTCTGCGATAATGAAGGAGCGGTTGCCTTGACAAAGGAACCGAGAGATCATGGTAAAACCAGACATATCGATAGAAAGTACCATTTCATCAGACATAGAGTAGAAGAAGGCCATCTTATAGTGAAGAGGGTGTCATCTGAAGATAACCCAGCAGATCCCCTCACAAAGGGTCTGAGTAGGGCTAAGCATATTCAGCATGCTCGGAGCATAGGACTGAAAGATGATATTAGTTTTAGTAGTTAGATTAGTTTTGTTCTGAAACTTGTAACAAAGTAAATGTAATTGACTTTTGGTGATTAAATAATAAAGTATTATTTATAAGTTTGGGTTCTACCTTTTGTCAATTGTTTATTATTGTGTTTCATTTTTGCATGTTTTACTTCCCAAATAATAAGATTATTCAAACTCCACAGTCGCTCGTACTTTTGGAAGTAAGTAGTGAATCAAGACTGTCATGAACTGGATTGTAGATTGTCTAAGGATAGACATAGCAATAGATTTTGCTGCAACGTTCATGAGTACTCAGAAATTGAGATTTGAGTATTGGATAAACCCTCGCTCAGAGTATTACTTCATGGAATTCATCACGAGTAATACTGAGATGATAATATCTTATAATCTTGAAACAGAGATATATGAGTTGTAATTTGCAAGTCGGTTATGCATTGGTAATACGAAAACGCATCAGTAACTTGGTGTTATAAAACGTATTATCATTTATGATTTGATGAGTAAAAGATACAAGCATATGAGTCAATGTTTATTCGTTCCTTTTTCCTTAATGGGAAAAGGCGATATCTGTGGGCCCCTCGATGATTTGGTGTTGACTTATGTGTTGGGCCCAGCCAGGACTAAATTGATGTGTTCAATTAGAAGTCCTACATCATCACTAATCAGGAATCGGGAAACATAGATTCTGGACAAAGAGGTTGATTGCATTCCATGTCTTTTGTCTAGGGATATCTAGCAGAACGAAGGATTATATGATCACTTATCTTAGGACACGTAACTGACTGGGTCAGAGTTCGGCAGCAGCTTTTTGGAAGCTACAATTTGCTGGTCAAATTTAGAAGGCATACTAGCAATTATAGTTACAGACTTATCCAAGTGGGAGACTGTTGGATTAGGTGTCTAAGCCCATTACTATAATTGGTATGTACTTGAATTGATAGCAGCACAGTCCTTTTGGGTTGCCCTCAAACCTAGCAACCGGACAAGGAAATTATGAAAGGAGAGATATTAATTTATTATAAGATTAATAAATTAATATAAATGATTTTATTAATATGTTAAAAGATTAATATATTAATAAGAAATCATTTGGTTTAATTTGTTGTTAGCCAGAAATTAATTAGAATTAATTTCGGGGTTAAAAGAATTAATTATAAGGTGCATGGACTAGTTTGCAATTATCTAATAGTTGAGTGGAAGGCTCTAGAACCCCCTTGGATAAGGGTGGACGAAATCTTTAGGGGAAACCCTAATAATTTCGTCCATAGGGGCTTGGATAAGGCCCTTGGGTTTGCTTAGGCCCTAAGCAAAGGATAACTAGGGTTTTCCTAAACCCTAGATCCCTCAGCTATATAAGGAGCCTCCTGGCTCATGTTTTGGTCACTCTTTTCTTTGGAAGAAACCCTAAGGGCCGAAATTTTGCATACTCCCTCTTCCCTCTCTCCTCTAATTTCCTTCTTGCTAGTTTGGGTGTGATTCCATTAGAGGCATTACACTTGTGGTGCTAAGCTTCCAAGAAGATCAAGATCAAGATCAAGGGAATCATCAATTGTTTACTATAACAATTGAAAGGTATGTAATTACTAAACCCTAGTTTGTAGATTTCGATTATAGCCTCTCTCCTCTAGGGTTCTTGTTTTGCAATTCAAAGTTGTATGTTAATAGATAAAACATAGATCCAAAGTAGGTTGCATGTGAACTTAGGAATTGTTTTCTAGTTTATTTGTGTTACCTAAAACCCATCATTTCAAACCCCCACACCCTCTCGCCTTCATTATATATGTAGTTACATTAATACATTTTTCTTACAAAAAGTCGTCATTTGGTTGAAGATATTATGATTCAAAATTTTTCATATAGTTGAAGCATTCACGATCCAAATATGATGATTTGAAGAAATGGGTTATGTCGCATCGATGGTAATTGTAATACGGTTTTTTCTTTCAATCAAAACAAATGAAGCTTTTCTATTCTTTCTTTATATTCGGTTTCTCATTTGACCTTTATACGTGATGGATGTATTACTCAATCTTGAATGTAACTCTCCAAACATCAATGTTTTGCTTGGAATATATTTCTCATTCTTCTTTTTCAAGAAAAACATTTTGATTGCAAGTTAGTGAAGAATTGCCATCAAGTTTCTATGGTTGACTAGTGTTCAATAAAGAAAGAAGATTCAGAAAACGGATATCGGATTTTTTTTTGTTTGAGCAAAGTAGAGGAATGTTAGTTTTTTTTTCTTTTGATTTAAACGAATATTTATGTAACATTTTTATTTATATATTCAACCATCCAATGTTCTTATTTATTTGATTGTAGTTTTTCTATTTTGATTATGTTTATTTTCTATTATTTTATTGTTGGGTTATCCTACACAACATATTTACAAGACAATATTTAAAAGATAACATAATTTTTAAAATTTTGATATGTAATTATGATGACTTATCATGATATGTTCTTCATAAGAAAGTAATTTATCCATATTACAACAACAAGAATTACATATGACGTTTACGAAAATATATATTATATGTGATTTGTTTAACATATATATGCACTTATGTATGTTATAAATTTATAATTAAATATATTTATGTTTAATAATTGAAGGGATTAAAATGATGCATCAAAACCAATTATTTAGACGAATATAATAATAATAATAATAATAATAATAATAATAATAATAATAACAACAACAACAACAACAACAACAACAACAACAACAATAATAATAATAATAATAATAATAATAATAAATACACATTTCCAAGTACTATATTCATTTAAAACTTACACTACAACTCAAGAACTTTCTATTTTATGTATATTTATTAGTTACAACTCAAGAGTTTTTTAACTTATGATTATTAATTAGTAATCACTAATAACTTTTTATTTTCTTTTCATTTATAAGATTGTAAAGTTTTGCTCATTAAAAACATTAATGTGTTTGAAGAGATTTGTGATTTAAATATAAAAATTAATATAAATGTTTTAGTGTTTTTTATGTTATTAAAAGTTGTAGTGTTTATTTTTCATATTTTTTATTATTCGTTGTGTGTGTGTGTGTGTGTGTGTATATATATATATACACAAATGTTATAATAGATGTTTCTGTATTTTTATGTTACTAAAAGTTGTAGTTCAATTTTTTGTTTATACATTTTGTTACCCGTTATATATAGATTATCATACGTTTAATATATAATTTACACAATTTTAAACTGTTTATAAAATTATCAAATAATTGTATATATCACAATGACTTCAAAATTAAAACTATAATCATCATATCATATCATACTATATTATAAAGGAAGCATTTTTTTCTTTCACCTCATTCATTTGAAACTCCCGACTTTTCATATTTCCATACAATATATTTAATTTATTAACTTAAATATGCTTTTAGTTGTAAACATTATCATAAATGGAAGAATTTGTGAGTTATCAATATGGTATACTTAATTTGTTAACTTCAATATATATTTAAATAAATAACTTATTAATATATTAAATAAGCTTAAAATTTAATGTCAAATTTAAAATCTAAAGTAAAATATCAAATAATGTTTAAAAAAAATCAATATATATCTTTTAACATAGTTAAAAGGAAAACATTAAATATAATAATAATAAAATAATCTAATTTGATGAATTGAATTAATTAAAAGGTGTCTGAAAACTATATTGCAACAATATATTTTTAACCTGCGCCGTGCAACGCGCGGGGATTCGTCTAGTATACTTATAAAGGAATCATTTTTCCTTTCACTACATTTATTTGAAACTCTCATGTATTTTTCCTTTCACCACATTCATTTGAAACTCTCATGTATTTTTCCTTTCACCACATTCATTTGAAACTCTCATTACATTTCAATTTCTTTCTAATAATAATTAAAATTTGGTTAATTAGGTTAAATAAATATCAAACCTAAAGTCTAATCATATATATACTAAATTTTATTATTCAAATAATATTTTTACCTCTACTTATAAAGTTATGTTTTTAACTTTTAACATATTATACTTAATTTATTAGTTTTAATATATTGTATGATGTAAATCATTATCATTTTAAAGATACAATTTTGGAACAATTTGTATAAAATACTTAAACTACTAGTTTAAATATAACATTACAGGGTTAACTTAAATACATATTTTACTTTAACTTAAACAATCCAAAGAATATTTATAAATAGTTAAAGTGATAAATTTTAGTGTCTTTGTAATAATAATTATAAGTTGGTTAATAAGATTAAATAAATATCAAACCTAAAGTGTAATCATAAATAAACTAAATTTCAATTTTAAAATAATATCTTTTCTTCTACTTATAAAATTATGTCTTTAACTTTTAACATATTATACTTAATTTATTAGATTTAATATGTTGTTATATGTAAACCATTATCAATTTAAAGCTACAAATTTTGAATAGTTTGGACAAAATACTTAAATTGTTAACTTAAATATAACATTACAATGTCAACTTAAATATAAATTCTAGTTCCACTTAAAACCAAAGAATATTTTGTAAATAGTTAAAAGTGGTAAATTGTAGTGATAAATACAAAAATTAAATTGTAATCTCAATTTAACTAAAATATTTCCTAAATATATTTTTATAATCGTTAAAAGTTTTCAAATAAGTAGCTTAAAATAACTTATAATAATAATCGTTAAAAATAATTATATCTAAATGATTCTATTGTTACCTTTAAAAAATAATATTTGATGTTTTAAATAGTTATAATGATAGAAATTAAAACATTAAACAAATAAATTTTATATAATTAGTTAACAATAACAACAACTATAAATAACATTAAAACATATATTATATTTAATTTTATTTATGTGTAACTCGCAGGTAGAAGTCATTCAAACGATTTAGATTATTAAGTTATAATAGATGTATACATATTATCATATAATTCAAAATAATCAATATATTATAACAATTTAGTATACAAATTATTATATCAAATTTAACAATAACGTTATTGTCATATTTAAAAAAAAGATATATTTGTAAGAACTTCAACTATATAGGTGTTTCAACGCATTACAATGTCAACTTAAATATAAATTTCAGTTCCACTTAAAAAACCAAAGAATATTTTGTAAATGGTTTAAAGTGATAAATTATAGTGATAAATGCAAAAACTAGATTGTAATATCAACTTAACAAAAATATATCCTAAATATATTTTTATAATCGTTAAAAGTTTACAAATAAGTAGCTTAAGATAACTTACAGTAACAATAGTTAAAAATAACTCTATATAAATGATTATATTGTTACATTCAAAATCAAAAAATAATGTTTGATGTTTTAAACAATTATAATGATAGAAATTAAAACATTAAGCAAATATGTAATATCATGTTTCAGATTGTCTGTGATTAGTTTTCGGGGGCCACGAGCCGAGAATGAGGATGTCTCGGGTTGCAGCGAGTTGCTCAAAGTGTAGGGCATCTCATCACCTTTTTCGTAGATATGACGATCTTTGGAACCATAGTTATATCAAAGAAGCTATGGTAGTTTGGAAAATATGGCAAGTTTAGTCCTTATTGAGAAATAGGTGGCAATCGGGTATGTTGGGCGTAAGTATGGGTACGCTTAGCGTACATATGAGCGTTGGATGGACGCGAGGACCACCTAGTACGTTGGGCGTACTAGGCACATGAGGAAAACCCTAATTCGTGTAGTGTCCCTATTTAAAGAATGAGATGGTCTCATTTTTGGCCCCCTTCCTCAGTCAATAAACCCTCTCAAACCCTAATATCCATTCTTGAGCTTATATGTGTGGCCATGTGGAGCTTATATGTGTTATTATGGGCTCTTTGGAGTTAAGAAGGAGCATGGAAGAGAATGGAGTTGAAGTCTAGACCTTAGATCTGAGCTTTCCTGGGGCTAGAGCATCATTTAAAGGTATAAAGCTCAAAGCTTTCCATTTATTTTTGATTTATGCTTAGTATGGTCCATTTTAGGGTTTTTTGGTCCCAAAGCTTGAATCTTTGTGAGTTATTAAACTCCAGAGCCCCATTATCCGTCCTTTTGAATGTTTTGATGGAGTAGTTTCATAAAAATGAGATCTTGGAGGTTAGAATCAAGTCATGCATGAGTAGAGAGCTTAATGAGTAAAGAGAATGATTATTTTGTGTGTTTGTTATCACATCAGCCATGCAAAGGCTTAAAGTCCCCGACTTTATGGAGTAAGGATTGCTAGGGAGTCTAAATCCAAGAGATGAGTTAAGGTCTTAATGGGTTAAGACCCAGAAAAGCAGATCTAGCGAAGTTGAGTGTACGTCCGGCGTAATTTCAGTATTCCCCGCGTACTGGGTTGAGGTCCCCGATCAGTTTCATGTGCGCTTGAGTACGCTAAGCGTACCAAAGGGGTACACCCCGTGTAACCCCTATGTGGGCTTTTGGGCTAAACTTTGTTGTGGGCCTTAGATGTTGGTCCTGAATCTTTGGGTTTGTGTAATTGAGACTATGAGTAGAGAATGTTATAATTAATTGGGCCCTTGTGTTGGGTTTGTCATGTAGATTGAGGTTTGGGCCTCGGGGAAGCCCATTTTTTATTTGGCCTTGGTGGGCCTAATAGGTTTAGAGCATTGATGGGTTGGTAGGTGGTCTATCTTTAGACCTAATAAGTGAGAGCTTGGACTTAGCTCCTAATTAAGATAATTCTTGGGTTGGCACAGAGTTAGAGGCCGATGCGTAGCAGCAGTGTCTATAGGAGATGTTCTTCATCCGAGGTGAGTTTTCTAACTATACTTTACCAAGAGTGGTAATTAGAGTTATGTGACAGAGTATCTTGTATGATATTTATATGATGTGATACACTGCATTATTTCTATGTTATTTGTGCTATGTATGATTCAGATTTTACAGAGTTAGGACCGGAAGGTCCACAGAGTTAGGACCAGAGGGTCCATAGAGTTATGGGACTGGAGGGTCCCACTGAGACACATTGACCAGAGGGTCATACAGAGTTATAGCCTCAAGTGGCAAATATGTGTTGTATGTGGTATTTTGGGGAACTCAATAAGCTTCGTGCTTACCGTGTTACGTGTTATGTGTTTCAGGTTCTTATCAAGATCGTGGGAAGGCGACGGCTCGATTGTACACACAAAGAGAAAAGAGTTGTATCTGAGGATCTTGGATTTTGATAATGCTTTGAAAACTTTGTTGAGTATTAAATGGTGTTTATTTAAAATGACATGTGTTTTATGAAATTAAAAATGAAAAAATTTTGGCTTGAAAATTTACCTTGTTACAAGTTGGTATCAGAGCCTTGGTTTGAGGGATTCGGATAGACCTTCGGGAATATTTGGACTCAAACTGAGGATTTGACAAAAGTTTTCAAAAGAAACGATTTTTCCGAAATGAGTAAAAGATTTCAAGAGGAAGCGAAAAAGAGCAGTGTGTACAATTAGCCAGCGTCCGAATGGTGATTTCCCAAAATACCCTTACGTTATGTATTATGAGATATTATACATGCTAGAGCAGGCTAGGTATTCATATTTAGGACTAGAGTGACCTGATTTGTGATGCCTTAG
The DNA here is from genome assembly GCF_052625555.1 of Lactuca saligna. Classification (NCBI taxonomy): domain Eukaryota; kingdom Viridiplantae; phylum Streptophyta; class Magnoliopsida; order Asterales; family Asteraceae; genus Lactuca; species Lactuca saligna. The sequence continues at coordinate 121,577,120 of NC_136423.1, read as the reverse complement.
ACTAGGAGTTGCTGCTATCTTTGATGCACTTTCGAGTATGTGCTGAGTGAAAATATCAAGCAGGAATCCTTGTAGAGATGGATTTGAGTGGAGGAGTAATCTAGGAGAGATACCTAGATGAGCATATATGGAGCCTATAAAGAGAGTAGCTAGATACCCGCGAGGGTAGGGTTGCAGAGTTCAGCGATATCTGTTGAGTACGAGTAGAGCAAGTGGAGTTATCACCTAGAGTGGGTTTTACATGTTTATTCGATGCCCGAATGTTGTTTGCTTTGTGCTTTGTGGAATTCCCGATGATGGGAATCATCTACCAAGTGAATGTGCCAATATTCAAGAGGTAGATGACTGGCATCTTAAGGAGTTTCTCGACAACTGATGGCGGAGAAGTGTGAGAACCTAGGAAGAACCTAGGATGTGACCTTAGTCAGATGAGTATGCTGACAGAGTAGAGCATTTCGTTGGGGAGCTGATACGTATATGGGGCTATTTTCGGATGGAAGAGAGAGAGGGGTAGAACACGAGATTATGAGGGTAGAGAAGAGGACAGGGTTAGTTCTTGTTGGATAAGGTGTCTAAGTCCATAACTATTTTTGGTAAATACTTGACCCGACCCGGCATGGTCCATTTAGATTGCATGGCACCATGCAATTGGATAGACTAAATGAGAGAAATACTTGTGGTTATTAATATATTATAAGTTCTAAGATATTAATAATATTATTTAATTATTTTGATCATGAATTAATTTAGAATTAATTAAGTGATCAAAAGATAACTAATTAAATATATGGGTTGATTATGTAAATCATCCATATCTTGTATAGTGGGCTAAGAGGCTCCATGGGTAATCAAGTTGGGTTAAACCCATTGGATGCTCCATGGAGGCTCCATGGGAGTTACAAACCCATGGGTCATGTAAATGAAGATTCATGACACATTAGGGTTTACATGGTGTAACCCTAGATGTGTCAACACTATATAAGGTTCATGATTCTCCCAAAATCGGCTATGTATGCATACTTGAGGGCTAGAGCCGAATTTTAGAGTATTATACTTTCTCTCCAAGTTTACTCCATAGCATTTGGTGTTGTGTGAAGCATTTGAGGCATCACACTTGGGGTGCTAGGCTCACAAGGTTTCAAGGATCAAAATCAACAACAAGGTATGTAGTTCTATCTTTTATTCAAGTTAAAATTGTTCCCCATGTATGCTAGATAGGAGCATAACCTTGGAAATCAACTTTGCATGATAATTAGACAAACATAGATCCAAGGTTATTAGGGTTGCATGTACACTTAGGAAGTGTTAGAATGCTCAAAACCCATCAGTGGTACCAGAGCCTAGGCTTGTTTGTTGATTATTTGTGCAAACTGTTAAAAAAAATTGTTTTTTCTGTTTTTTGCTCGTATGAACTCGTCGAGTTCATGGGGGGACTCGACAAGTCCATGACCAAATGCAAGCTACTCGTCGAGTTTGTTCTTGCACTCGACGAGTAGAAGTTACAGTTTTCAGAATTTCGATTTTAGTTGTTGGAAATGGACTAGAAACATTACCCTAAATTGTTTTGGTTTTTGTAAACATGTTTTAGTTTGTGTAATGTTTATGCTAATCCATTTACAATGACAATTATCAAAATTACAAGTTTTAAGTTTAATTTTTTGATTCATGATAGTGTTCATGTTCATGTTCTTATTCTTATGATGTTTAGATGATCACAGGAATTGTTTGTAACCTATGTGGTAGATTAATTCAAGATCATTATGTGTTTTAATGGAGTCCATAACTTGTCCTCAAGTTATGGAAAACCAAAAGTCACTTTGTTAAAAACCATTAAAATAACACATGAGTTATGAAAAATGAAGAATCTTCATTTTAATACTCCATTAACTCATAAGTTACAAGAAATGAAAAGTTTTGAAAGTTTACAAACTTGCCCTCAAGTTTTGGAACAAGTAAAGTCTTGATTAAAACTTTAGTTCCAACCCTTAGAATTTTAAAAGTTAAAATTCAATCCTTATACTTATAATATTATAAGTTAATAATATATATATATATATATATATATATATATATATATATATATATATATATATATATATATATATATGTATAAGATCAAAGTCGTCTTACCGCTAGTACGCCTCATTCACGAAGCCAGTCTATAAGGTGGGTATAAGGTTGTTGCCTATAAAATGGAAACTTAATGGCTGTCCACTCTCACCCACCGCTTGCTTGACTGGTGGAGGGTCGTTAGCCGAACGGGTAGGACAATGACTTAAAAATTCTCATCAAAAGTATAATGACTATTATAAAGTAACTAAATATTTTATAAATTCTCAATCTTAGTTACTTTAGGAAAAATGTGAATAAGGTGCTAATCCATGAAATTACACTTTGCACCTTGTTTAAGTCGTTGGTGGAGGGTGTGTGGTTTACCGGCACACTAACTTGGACTTAACAAGGAAGGCAAAGGGTGACTTAAGTTTTTTCATGAGGTCGAAAGGAGCGCGTGTGGTTTACCGGCACTACGATTAAGTGAAAAACATTAAGGGTACCAAGTAATTTGCATGGTTACTTCACACCTTGTTTTGTGATCCTCGGTATCCCTGTCACAAAACGTGAAGGGCACACTCGAGATTGAAACATGCCATTGAAAAGTTCAATGAATCTCAAAGAATCTAGGAATTTCTAAATGCCAAATAAAACCTAATAATTTATGTTTCGTTTTCATGGTGGAAATTGGTGAATCGTCATTCACCTACCTTTCAAATATGTTATAACTTGGATTACGGCATCCCTCTTCTAGGTTATAATATATTGTGATTGGATCCTAGCCTTAATATTACATTTGGGTGTTTTATTAAGGACTATCCCTATATCTAAACTAAACTTACTTTCTTCCTTTCAGATGTCTTCCAACAATTCTACTCCTGGCTCAAACCCAACTGGCTCCTTCTCTCTCATGAACCTTTGTGGGAGAGTCATCTTTGATGGATCCAACTTTACTGACTGGATCAGAAACATCAGGATGGTCACTCATTACGAGAACAAGGAATATGTTATTGACAAGGAGCTCAAGGTGCCTGAGCCAACTGCTACTCCTGAGGAACTTGCTGAATATGAGGTTCATGAAAGAGATGCTACCAAAGTGGCATGCATCATGATGGCCACCATGACAGCCGAGCTCCAAAAGTCCTATGAGGATTAATATCCTTTTGAGATGCACCAAGATTTGATGGACCGCTACCATCAGAGTGCTCGTCAAGAGCGATATGAAATCATCTCCTCTATGATCACAACCTGAATAAAAGATGGTGAACCCATCACGAGCCACATGCAGAAAATGTAAAGGTATGTGGATCGATTGATGAAGTTGAATGTGAACTTCCCTGAGGAGTTAGCAATAGATATTATTTTGCACTCCTTACCTTCGTGTTATGATCAATTCCGCAAGACATATCACATGAATAAGGAGGAAGTTACACTTAGAAAACTTCAAGGACTCCTAAAGATCGCAGAATCAGGTCTAAAAGGTAAATCGGTTGTGACCACTCCTACTTCTATTCAAATTCAGCACATGTCCTGGAAATCGGGAAAGGTAGAGGGAAGAAGAGAAAGAAACCTTCGAAGGGTACCAAGGGTAAGACCCTTGATGGCTCCTCTTCTAGCGGAACCAAGAAAGGTTCCGTTACACCTTCTTCTAATCCCAAAGAGGTTGAATGCTTCTATTGTCACGAAAAGGCGCACTGGAAGCGTAACTGTCCAAAGTACCAGCAAGATTTGAAGGATGGGAAAGTTAAACCCAACCATGCAGGTATTTACACTATCTCATCTAATAATTCACTCTATTCTAACTCTTGGGTCCTTGATACCGGTTGCGGTATTCATATTTTTTCTGAATTGCACGGACTAAGAAGAAGTGAGAATGTGGAGCATGGAAAGATAAACTTGATCATGGGGAATAGCAAAGTTTCAACTATCACCAAGATTGGAGTTTATACTTTGTTGCTTAGTAGTGGATTTACTTTAGATTTGAATAAATGTTGTTATTTGCCAGAAATGGCAAGAAATGTTATTTCTTTCATGCTTTGTATAAACAAGGTTTTACCTTTTCTTTTGATAATGAAATTGGTGGAATAAATGCTTTCTTTAATAATGTTTTTTATTTTAAACCATTACCTTGTGATGGTGTGTATGAAGTTGTGTCTGTTGTACATAATTTAGGAAATAATGTGTTGTGTATTGATTCTACTAATGATAATAACTTGGATAAAGCATCATTATGGCATTGTCGTCTTGGTCATATAAGCAAGAAACGCATAGGCCAACTCCAAAAGGATGGAGTATTGGAGTCATTTGACCTAAAGTCAGATGATAGTTGCGAATCATGCTTACTTGGAAAAATAACAAAGTCGCCCTTCACAGGTTCTTGTGAGAGGGGTGAAGGTTTGTTGGATCTTGTACACACAGATGTGTGTGGATCATTCAAACATGCCACAAGGGATGCTAATCGTTATTATGTGACTTTTACTAATGATTACAGTAGATATGGATATGTCTACTTAATCAAGCATAAGTTAGAGAATTTCGAGAGGTTTAAGGAATTTAAACAGGAAGTCGAGAATCAATTGGGCAGGAACATTAAGATGCTTCGATCCAATCGAGGTGGTGAGTATCTTAGTTCAGAGTTCCTCGACTATCTTAGGGAATGTGGGATTATCTCACAATTGACACCTCCCAGGCCACCGCAGTTAAATGGTGTGGCTGAGAGGTGTAATCGAACCTTGTTTGACATGGTTCGTTCCATGATGAGTCGAGCTACGCTACCAATCTCATTTTGGGGGTATACCTTAGAGACTTCCACCCATATCCTTAATCTGGTCCCTACAAAGAAGGTTGCCAAAACACCTCACGAGATGTGGACTGGAAAAGTTCCTAGTATATCCCACATCAAGGTTTGGGGTTGCAAGGCTTTCGTGAGACGCGAGACTCATGACAAGCTCGAACCTCGAAGTGAGAGGTGTATTTTCATCGGCTACCCACAAAAATCCTTTGGTTACCTCTTCTACAGACCTAGTGAGAATGTGGTCTTTGTAGCAAGGAGGGTTATCTTGAGAGAGAGAGAGAGAGAGAGTTCATAAGCCAAGGAGATAGTGGGAGGCTAATTGACCTTGAAGAACTTCAAGAGTCAAGTGGTGAAGGAACCTCAAACCCTAGCAGTCAACTTGAGGAGGAACCTCATGTTGATCCAATTATACCTCCAATTGTACCTCTGAGGCATTCCACAAGGGTTAGGAATGAACCTGAGCATTACTATGGTTTCCATATTACTGCAGAAGGTGAGACACTTATCAGTGATGGGACACTGGTAAGTCTGGATGATCCTAACAGCTATACGGAAGCCATGGCAGGCCCCGAGTCTGCTAAATAGAAAGAGGAAATGGATAGCGAGATACAATCCATGTATGACAATCAGTTCTAGGACTTGGTTGATAATGTGACAGGTCGTAAGACAGTTGGGTGCAAATGGATCTTCAAGAAGAAGACCGACATGGATGGTAATGTACACACTTATAAGGCACGACTGGTGGCAAAGGGCTTTTCTCAAACTCCAGGAGTTGATTATGATGAGACCTTTTCACCAATAGCCAAGATTAAGTCTATTAGGGTATTGTTAGCCATAGCTGCATTTCATGACTATGAAATATGGCAAATGGATATCAAAACTGCTTTCCTTAATGGAAAGTTGGCTGAGGATGTTTACATGAATCAGCCAGAGGGTTTTGTCAGCATAGAGTACCCTAATAGAGTGTGTAAGCTTGAGAATCCATCTATGTATTAAAGTAAGCACCTCGCAGATGGAATCTTTGCTTTGATGAGAAGGTTAAAGAGTTTGGCTTTTCTAGGAGTGAAGATGAATCTTGTGTATATGTTAAGGCTAGTGGGAGTATAGTTAGATTTTTGGTGTTGTATGTGGATGACATACTACTCATAGGAAATGACATCCCAACTCTACAGGAAGTTAAGTCCTAGCTTGGGAAGTGTTTCTCTATGAAGGACCTAGGAGGAGCTTGTTGGGTTATGAGCATTCTAACACTCCTAAGTGTACATGCAACCCTAAATACCTTGGATCTATGTTTTCTCTATTATACATGCAAATATGAACATCCAAGGTATTATCCTAATCTAGCATACAAAACTATCAATATAACAAAATAGAATACATACCTCTTTGATGTAGAATGTCTTCATGAAGCTTGAGTGCCTAGTGCCCCAAGTGTGACACCTCAAATGGTTCACACAACACCATAAGCACTTGGAATAACTTGGAGAGAATTCTACACTTCATGAAATCGGCTAGCCCTTTCTTTCTCTCACTAGTGGCTGATTTTCCTCAAGAATAAGATGCTTATATAGTTATACAATTAGGGTAAACTCTAATTGTCATGACTTTCCATTTCCTTGTATCCATGGGTTCAAATACACCATGGAGCATCATATGGGTTTTGGCCCAACCAGATAATCCATGGAGCATTAGCCCACTATATAAGTATGGATGATTTACACAATCAACCCATATATTTAATTAGTCTTCTTTTGATCACTTAATTAATCCTAGATTAATTCTTGATCAATACTAATTAAATAATCTTATTATTCTTATTATTAATATACTAGAACTTATAATATATTAATAACCATAAGTGTCTTATTTCTCTCATTATAGTCTATCCAAGTGCATGATGCCATGCAACCCAAATGGACCATGTCGGGTCGGGTCAAGTCTTACCAATTATAGTTATGGAGTTAGACATTAATCCAACAGTCTCCCACTTGGATAAGTCTAAAACTATTATTGCGTATGACTTCAGGAACCAACTGGCAATCGTAGCTCTCAAAAGCTTCTGTCGAACTTTGACCTTGTAGATGAACTCTGACCTTTGTCAATGACTTTTCCATTAGATAAGGGATCATATATTCCTCCATTATAGATATCATATGGACTGAGACATGGATTATAATCATTCTCTCTGTCCATTTGTTGTTTCCCGATTTCCGATTTATGACGACTGACTAATTGAACAAATCAAATCAGTCCTGGCCCGGCCGAGCACTTCCATTTGTCATCATCAAATCATCGAGGGGCCCACAGATATCGCTTTTATCCCGAAGGTAAAAGGAATGGATAAACTTCAACTCATATGGCTTGTTCTACTACTTGTTGAATCATACACAAAGGCACGTTTTATAGCACCGAGTTACCAAATGCGGTTTCGTGCAATCAATGTACAACCAACTCATAGTAACAACTCATATCTCTAGGTTTGAAGAATATAAGATATTATCGTCTCATGATCACTCGTGCTAAAATCCATGAAGTGATTCCAATGAGCGCGGGTTGAATCCAATACTCAGAACTTATGAGCACTCATGAGTGTTGTAGCCATTTGTCCAACACCTTAGACCTCTACAAGCCAACCCATGACAGTCTTAATTCATATCTACTTCCAATATATGACCGACTGTGGATGGTTTGAATAACTTAGTCATTCCGGGAGAATAACCTAGTTTATTCGGGAAGTCAAAACATGCAAAGTGAATAACAATAATAATTGAATCCAATATGGTATCAAAACCTATGAACACAAATAAAACACCTTTTATTTATCACCATATGATTACACATTATTCATTGTATACTGTTTCAGCTATCAACTTTATTCTTGAATTTAAAACAATAGTTGTCCCATGCTCCAAGCATGTACACTATGTTTTCTAAACACTAGTCATACCATACACCAAGTATGCATACTATGTTTTTCTATGATCTTTACTTTGTGAACTAGATCAATTGAACATAACTTCAATGATTCTCTTTTCACACTCCCAAATCCTTACTGCAAATGCAAGAATTCCAAATTCATGCCATTTACTGAAATCTGTTAGATTCTAAACTTATATGCATTGATCCTCTTGTAACGATTATGCACAAATTCACAAAGACTTGGCAACAATCATTACAAAGTATTCCAAAGGAGATCAATTCCTTGGAAACATCCTTCTTGCATTAAGTTTCCTTAATCTTACACAGATTGAAATTTCTGACTTTGAAACATTTCCAGATTCATTTTGACTATCACTTCTGAACAAGAGTTGCCTCCTTACAGATTATGTCAATATGGTCCTTCCAGAATTATCATTATACTTCCAACTGTCCTTGAGCAACCAATCTTTGGTAAACCTTAGATTGTCCTCGACAATTGTTTAATCCTTTTAGTCATATCCAGTTCTAAACCTTTTCCCTTCTTAATGCCCCAGGCATTTGGAAACTTTTAGAAAGGATGAATATAGCACATGTAATCGATCCTATATCCGAAGCATATGGGACACGATTCATGATGTCTCACATAAAGACTAAACCAGTCTTTTGCTATAACATTTCCATTTCTATTTGCCAAGTTCTCATAATTCAGATTATGAAAAGGGATGCCGTAATCATAATCGAATTTAAGAACGCAAATAATGGACCCATATACAAAATTTCCTTATGTTGAGCCTTTCCAACATGAAATTCATATATATCCTTGACTAAATGATTAAAACCTCACGATCTAAGCTTATAGATTTGAGATGAAGTATAATTTCCTCTCCCTTAATTATAGCAAAACAACTTTTTCCCAATTGAAACCTTTTGTTTTCTATAATTAACATTGCTAACTTACAATATTTATCATAATTATCATGCTCCCACTAACATGATGATCATTAGCATAACACTTATGCTCCCACTAGCTTTGACATGTACTCAGAAATCAGTTGAACTTCTAGAAATCAATACTTTATTGACTTTCTTACCAAAGTTCAGATTTCTGATACTGGATTGTTTTGATAAAACTTTATAAAAATCATACACCTTCCCTTAGATAGCACACTTGTGTGTCTAAACAATTATGAAGAGGGATTCTGTAATCATAATGGTTAGACCTTTTTGCCACTTCTCACAAGTCCAGGTTAGTGTGCCGGTAAACCACACACGCTCCACTAACGACTTTGAGAATGCAAATATCACAATTGCTATCTAACTAAAATCTACTTAGTGAAAGTGTTTCCTCACCATCATTTTCATGAATCGGAGAGAAACCTTATGACACTTAGATTTAATGGTGTATGTGTTCTTATCCATGTGAATTGTCAAAACCATAGTCACAAGACAAGGATAATGACAAATCCAAACTCATATGGACTGAACTCAATCTTAATTTCTTGCCACCTGGCAGCTCAAGGGCCTGCCATTGCTTCCAAGTTGTTGTGCAACAAGTTGAGAACTCTAAGAACTCATATGCAAAGCCAACTTTAACTGGAATGGGCACAAAATATGTCAACACAATAGGTTATAAACTGCAAGTCGTGTGCTAGTGAAGAATTTCAGGTTCTATTCTTGATTAGTTCTTGAGTCTTTCAAGATCTTTAAGACTCACACTGTCCTCTTGACCTATAAGACTCCCTTGTCAAACATCCAAGAGATAGTGTGGATTCTAACCAAGACAAATACTTCACACAATTGGCCTAAGTTGGTCTTTGTTTTATCCAAAACATCACAACTTAACAATTTCAAATGTACAAGAGTAGAAAACTTTTACTCTTACATTTTATAAGTGTTTTTTAAACCTTCTTTGAGATATGTCACTCAAGTTACAATCTTGGAGTATGACTCTAAGAATTGTTTTTGGAACGAAGTATGAATCATCTTCTTGATTTAACCACTTCAACAATTCATAGTTCCTCTACTTAGCTATAAGAAAGCACTTAGAGGATGAATTGTGATAACGTCTCTAAATCATTAAGATGATCATAAAAACGGATACGAAAGTACTCTCCCATCTTTTTAGATTTGAGAAACTTTTATCTTTCTGCCTAAGTTGATTCTTCTTATTCTCTCTGCCATACGTTGGAACCTTTTCCAATGTCTCAGAGTTACACTTAAGCTTGTAAGTATAATCATATTTACTGAGCTTTAGTAAACTATGACGAATAGTCTTATTGATCTTTTGTGGTGGACTTGACCAGTGCACAAGAATGTGTACTTGATCCCTTAGTCCTTTACTTGACTCACACATCCATGTGAACAAGTAATTAGTCTTAATTTTCCAATACTTGAAAGTTCTCATTCATCATGCTATACAACTTGCATGATTCCAAGTTCCGGTCCAATTAAGACTTAGGTGATGAGAATCTTTCCTTATTTGGTAAATTTAGACATTACCACAAATGAAGGAATCAATTTCATATTTCCACTCTTGCTATTAATGGGATCATATAAGCAACAATTTTTCCTCAAATGCCATTGTAAGGATATTTTAAAATAAATAAAATAAAAAATTTTCTTTTATTTTAAAACTATGCGGAAAAACTTATCCTTACAATCCATATGAAAACTTGTTGTTATCTATTCCTAAGCAATACCTCATAACTCCTAAGAAGTAGCTCAAGAATCCGATTTCAAACTACGCGATAGAAATCCATCTACGCGATCAGATTCAGCATATTCTTTCTTTAAGTTTCTTCACTTTTCTTTGATTCTTAAAACATCACCATGTGAACCAGTCACATCATGTATCAAGAATCTCAGAATAGAAACTTAACAGAGTTAGATAGTGGACTTTACCTGAAGTAGAGTCAAACTTATTGACTTTAACATCCTTAGGTAAATTTGGCAACTTCGCAACCAATGCCCCTTCCTTTGGCAATATAAACATATGGACCCTTTTGACAATGGTACACGAGACTATCACAGACTTAGCTTTTCTCTTTACCATTTGGTCAACCGAGTTGACTATGGCCGATCCCTTTCCACTGGGAAGAGAGAGCTTTACTAGATATCCAATGTCATCATTGTCAATGTCCATAAAGTTTTAGGAAGTTGATCTTAGCAAATAGATAAGATCATTAAGGGTCTTGTCATAGTCTGTTTCATAGGTGTTCCAAAAGAACTCACTATGTGACTTAGAAAGTAGTTAAACCTACAACTTTCTCAAGACTTTGACACCCAACTCTCCTGACTTGTCAATATGTGACTACATCTCCAAGATGTGATCACACCTAGACCTTGCCTTGCCAATAGGGCTTGAGTGACCTTAAACTTTTCAAGAACTTGTGGGTTAGGGAGAATAATCGAAGAAGGTGAAAGAAGTATGATTTCCAAGGGACATCATCTTCATTTAGGAAAGCTTGTTTCAAGAGATTTGGGAAGATCATAAATGTCTAAACCAGACATGTTATGGGAGATATCCAAGAAAGTTGATTTTAAAGTCCTTAATATGACACCCAATATGAAATATTAAGGCTAGGACCCAACAAACTATTTTATAACTTAGAAGAGGGATGCCGTAATCCAAGCTATAAAATATTTGAAGGTAGGTGAATGACGATTCACCAATTTCCACCAAGATAAACGAAATGTATTATTAGGTTTTAATTGGTTTTTGAAACTCCTAGATCTTTGAGATTCATTGAACTGTTCAATGGCATGTTTCAATCTCGAGAGTGCCCTTCAGGTTTTGTGACTGGGATGCCGAGGATCACAAAACAAGGTGTGAAGTAACCATGCAAATTACTTGGTACCCTTAAGTGTTTACCCCTCAATCGATGTGCCGGTTAACCACACACGCTCCATCGATACTATGATAAACATTAAGTTACCCTTTGCCTACCTTGTTAAATACGAGTTAGTGTGCCGGTTAACCACACACGCTCCACTAACCGACTTAAACAAAGTGCAAAGTGTAATTTCATGGATTAGCACCTTATTCACATTTTCCTAAGTAACTAAGATTGGGTATTTATAAGAGTTTAGTTACTTAGTATTTATCATTAATACTTTTAATGAAGGAAGAATTATAGTCCTGTCAAACCCGTTCGGCTAACGACCCTCCACCAGTCAAGCAAGCGGTGGGTGAGAGTGTACACCCATTAAGTTGCCATTTTATAGGCAACAACCTTATACCCACCTTATAGACCAGCTTCGTGAATGAGGCGTACTAGCGGTAAGACTGACTTTACTCTTACATATATATATATATATATATATATATATATATATATATATATATATATATATATATATATATATATATATATTATTAACTTATAATATTATAACGTATAAGGGTTGAATTTTAATTTTTAAAATTCTAAGGGCTAACTTGGAATTAAAGTATTCATAAGAGAAAACTTTACAAATTCCAAAACTTGAGGGCAAGTTTTGAAACTATTCAAAACTAATTAATTCCATAACTTATGTGTTTAAAGTAGTTTTAATCCAAAAACTCTTCAAGTTCCATAACTTGAGGACAAGTTATGGAAGACTTTAAACTAATATAAGAATTAACTTTTCTTTATTTTATAACTTATGGAATTAATTATGGTTACATTTTTTTATTATTATTTTTTTATTTAATGAAGAGACTCTTGGTCCTCCATAACTTGAGGACAAATTATGGAGTCATAACTCCAATTAATTAGAACTAGACTCTTCATTTTGTAACCTTTGCCAACTTTTATGAGTTTTATGAAACTTAAATGTGACTCTTCATTTAACTTGAGGACAAGTTACAAAAACACATTTTAGAATCAACTCTTAGATTAATTCGGATTGAAAACAACTATTTCACTCAACTTTTTCTATTAATCTAAGCAACTCATAAGAACAAGATAATTCAAATCAAACTTTTTCATGTAATTAGTCTAAACCTTAAACTAATACAAAACATGAATCTATTGACAATTATCTTTGAAATTGGATTAGCATGAACATTACCTCTTCAAAAAACAAGTTTATAAGTTCAAAACAACTTAGGGTAATGTTCCTAGTCCATTTCTAGCCAAAAACCTCGAAAATATGCTGTCTGGGGGTCCAACTCGTCGAGTGCATGAACCAACTCTGCAAGGTGGATCGATTTGATCACTTTTTAGGCATGGACTCGCCGAGTCCCTTGATGGACTCGCCGAGTCTGATGATCAGACAGCAACAATTTCAATTTTTTTAAGCAGTTTTGCAAGTTTAATAAGAAAACAAGCCTAGGCTCTGATACCACTGTTGGGTTATGAGCATTCTAACACTCCTAAGTGTACATGCAACCCTAAATACCTTGGATCTATGTTTTCTCTATTATACATGCAAATATGAACATCCAAGGTATTATCCTAATCTAGCATACAAAACTATCAATATAACAAGATAGAATACATACCTCTTTGATGTAGAATGTCTTCATGAAGCTTGAGTGCCTAGTGCCCCAAGTGTGACACCTCAAATGGTTCACACAACACCATAAGCACTTAGAATAACTTAGAGAGAATTCTACACTTCATGAAATCGGCTAGCCCTTTCTTTCTCTCACTAGTGGCTGATTTTCCTCAAGAATAAGATGCTTATATAGTTATACAATTAGGGTAAATTCTAATTGTCATGACTTTCCATTTCCTTGTATCCATGGGTTCAAATACACCATGGAGCATCCATGGAGCATCATATGGGTTTTAGCCCAACCAGATAATCCACTATATAAGTATGGATGATTTACACAATCAACTCATATATTTAATTAGTCTTCTTTTGATCACTTAATTAATCCTAGATTAATTCTTGATCAATACTAATTAAATAATCTTATTATTCTTATTATTAATATACTAGAACTTATAATATATTAATAACCATAAGTGTCTGATTTCTCTCATTATATTCTATCCAAGTGCATGATGCCATGCAACCCAAATGGACCATGCCGGGTCGGGTCAAGTCTTACCAATTATAGTAATAGACTTAGACATTAATCCAACAGAGCTGCCTATATTCTAGGAAAAAGGATCTTGAGAGACCGGAGTAAAAGACTAATTGGACTTAGTCAGAGTACATTCTTGGATAAGGTGCTGAAGAGATTCAGCATGCAAGATTCCAAGAAAGGAGAGTTACCCATTCAGAGTAACATTAGACTAAGTAAGACTCAGAGCCCGAGTACTGGGGATGAGATAGCAGAAATGAGTCGGGTACCTTATGCTTCGGCAGTAGGCTCGATGATGTATGTTATGACCTTTACTCGTCCTGATGTAGCCTTTACTTTAAGCATGGTTAGCAGGTATCAGTTGGGCTGGGTCTTTACCTTAAACGGAGGAGCAATCTATTGGAAAAGTTCCAAGCAGGAGACAGTGGCTGATTCAACTTGTGAATCAAAGTATATAGCGGCAAGCGAGGTGGAAAAAGAGGCTATGTGGCTAAAGAACTTCATTGGAGACCTTGCAGTTGTACCAGCTATATCGAAGCCCATAGAGATTTTCTGTGATAGTGAAAGTGCAGTTGCCTTAGCAAAGGAACCAAGGGATCATGGGAGATCCAGACACATTAATAGAAAATATCATTTCATCAGACATTGTATAGAAGAAGGACCCCTCGTGGAAAAGAGGGTATCATCGGATGAGAACCCGACAGATCCCCTCACGAAGGGACTAGGTAGGGTTAAGCATCTCCAGCATGCTAGCAGCATAGGGCTGAAGGATGATATTAGTCTTAGTAGTTAGATAATTTTGAAATTTGTAAAATGTAATTGACATTTGATGATGAATAAAAGGTGTGTTTATTGATGAGTAAAGTTTGCTATCTATTGTCAATCGTTTACTATTATTTCTTTTGCATGTTTTGACTTCCAGAATATTTATGTTGTTTTACATATTATTCAAATTATCCACAGTAAGTCATATGTTGGAAGTAGATATGAAGTAAGACTGTCATGAGTTGGTTGTAGAGGTCTAAGTTGTTGGACATGGCCTCACAACTCATGAGTGCTCGTAAGTTCTAAGTATTGGATTCAACCCACGCTCGCTGGTATCACTTCATGGAATTTATCTCGAGTGATTGCGAGACGGTAATATCATATAAGTCTTCAAACCTAGAGATATGACTTGTTAACTATGAGTTAGTTATGCATTGATCGTGCGAAATCGCATTGGTAACTCGATGTTATAAAACGTGTGTTTGTGTGCAATTTAACAAGTAGTAGAACAAGCATATGAGTCAAAGTTTATCTGTTCCTTCTTGGATTAGAAGCTGATATCTGGGCACCTCGATGATTTTGTTTTGACCTATGTACCGGGCCCAGTTAGAACTAAGTTGATGTGTTCAATTAAGTTCTTTGTCAAACAAATCGGAAATCAGGAAACAAACTGTTGGACAATAAGTAAGACCATGTTCCATGTATTTGTTCGGCTGATATCTAGAACTGAGGATTATATGATCACTTATCTAAAATGGCGTACCATCATCTTCTCAGTTCCGAGAAACCTTGAAAAGAGCTACAATTGTTGATCGGTTCCTGAAGTATTGCATTGAGTTATTAGACTTATCCAAGTGTGAGACTGTTGGATAAGGTGTCTAAGTCCATAACTATTTCTGGTAAATACTTGACCCGACCCGACATGGTCCATTTGGGTTGCATGGCACCATGCAATTGGATAGACTAAATGAGAGAAATAACACTTGTGGTTATTAATATATTATAAGTTCTAATATATTAATAATATTATTTAATTAGTTTGATCATGAATTAATTTAGAATTAATTAAGTGATCAAAAGATAACTAATTAAATATATGGGTTGATTATGTAAATTATCCATATCTTGTATAGTGGGCTGAGAGGCTCCATGGGTAATCAAGTTGGGTTAAACCCATTGGATGCTCCATGGAGGCTCCATGGGAGTTACAAACCCATGGGTCATGGAAATGAAGAGTCATGACACATTAAGGTTTACATGGTGTAACCCTAGATGTGTCAACACTATATAAGGTTCATGTTTCTCCCAAAATCGGCTATGTGTGCATACTTGAGGGCTAGAGCTGGTTTTTAGAGTGTTATACTTTCTCTCCAAGTTTACTCCATAGCATTTGGTGTTGTGTGAAGCATTTGAGGCATCACACTTGGGGTGCTAGGCTCACAAGGTTTCAAGGATCAAAATCAACAACAAGGTATGTAATTCTATCTTTTATTCAAGTTAAAATTGTTCCCCATGTATGCTAGATAGGAGCATAACCTTGGAAATCAACTTTGCATGATAATTAGAAAAACATATATCCAAGGTTATTAGGGTTGCATGTACACTTAGGAAGTGTTAGAATGCTCAAAACCCATCAGTTCTTACCTCAAGACCTATTGAAGCAAGAACTAGGTTGAATGCCAAGACCTATTGACACACAACACAACACACGATAAGAGACCTATCTTATGTGAGAAATAGAGCAAATTGTAACAAGTTCAAGTGATATTTTATTCATATAAATCAACCCTATATATAGTTGATAGGATCCATGAGTTACAAAAGTGAAAAGGATCATCATTAAGAGCTTTCGGACTTCGGTTCGATGCAGGGGACAAGGTCCCAATCAGTTTCCGGACTTCAGTCCGATGCAGGGGCAAGGCCCCAGTTAGTCCGGACTTCGGTCCGATGGACTGGACAAGGTCCCAGTCAATTTTCCAGAACTCGGTCCGATGCAGTGGGCAAGGCCCAGTATGTGCTTTATATGTTACTGTATGGTATGTGGTAGTTTGGGGGAGCTCACTAAGCTTCGTGCTTACGGTTTCAGTCTTTGGTTTCAGGTACTCGGTTTTCAAAGGAGGAGCTCGGAGAGATTGCAGTGCACACACCATAGTCAGCTATCCTGGGAAATGTTTACTCTGATAATAAGATTATGTTTTGGATTAATAGTCGGAAATTATGTTATGACTTATGATGCGGTTTTTATAAATATGGTTTTAGTAATGTTTTAAAAGAAATTTTTAGTTGTGATTTTTGGGATGTTACAGGTGCATCGCAGTTTGTTGGATTTGTTCTATGTGTTGGTAAGGAGCGATTTTGAGGGTGAAATCTAATTTAAGTGTGGGAGAATTGTAACATCCTGTTTCGGATTGTCCGTGATTAGTTTTCGTAGGCCACGAGTCGGGAATGAGGAGCTCTCGGGTTGCAGCGAGTTGCTAAAAGCGTAAGGCATCTCATCACCTTTTCCGTAGATATGAGGATCTTTTGAACCATAGTTATATCAAAGAAGCTATGGTAGTTTGGAAGATATGGCAAGTTTAGTCCTTATTGAGAAATAGGTGGCAATCGGGTACGTTGGGCGTAAGTATGGGTACGCTTAGCGTACATATGAGCGTGGGATGGACGCGAGGACCACCTAGTACGCTGGGCGTACCAGAGGGTATGCTAGGCGTACTAGGCATAGGAGGAAAACCCTAATTCGAGTAGTGTCCCTATTTAAATAATGAGATGGTATCATTTATGTCCACCTTCCTCAGTCAATAAACCCTCTCAAACCCTAATATCCATCCTTGAGCTTATGTGTGTGGCCATGTGGAGCTTATATGTGTTCTTGTGGGCTCTTTGGAGTTAAGAAGGAGCATGGAAGAGAATGGAGTTGAAGTCTAGACCTTGGATATGAGCTTTCCTGGGGCTAAAGCATCATTTGAAGGTATAAAGCTCAAAGCTTTCCCATTCTTTTTTATTTATGCTTAGTATGGTCCATTTTAGGGTTTCTGGTCCCAAAGCTTGAAGCTTTGTGAGTTGTTAAACTCCAAAGCCCCATTATCCGTCCTTTTGAATGTTTTGATGGAGTAGTTTCATAAAAATGAGATCTTGGAGGTTAGAATCAAGTCATGCATGAGTGGAGAGCTTAATGAGTAAAGAGAATGAGTATTTTGTGTGTTTGTGATCACACCAACCATGCAAAGGCTTAAAGTCCCTGACTTTATGGAGTAAGGATTGCTAGGGAGTCTAGATCCAAGAGATGAGTTAAGGTATTAACAGGTTAAGACCCATAAAAGCAAATATAGCAAAGTTGAGTGTATGCCCGGTGTAATTTCAGTATGCCCCGTGTACTAGGTTGAGCTCCCTGATCAGTTTCATGCGCGCTTGAGTACGCTAAGCATACCAAAGGGGTACGCCCCGCGTAACCCCTCTGTGGGCTTTTGGGCTAGACTTTGTTGTGGGCCTTAGATATTGGTCCTGAATCTTTGGGTTTGTGTAATTGAGACTATGAGTAAAGAATATTATAATTAAGCCTTAGGCCCTTGTGTTGGGCTTGTCATGTAGATTGACGTTTGGGCCTCAGGGAAGCCTATTTATTATTGGGCCATGGTGGGCCTAATAGGTTTAGGGCATTGATGGGCTGGTAGGTGGTCTATCTTTAGACCTAATAAGTGAGAGGTTGGACTTAGCTCCTAATTGAGATAATTGTTGGGTTAGCATAGAGTTAGAGGTTGATGCGTAACAACAGTGTCTATAGGAGATGTTCTTCATCCGAGGTGAGTCTTCTCACTATACTTTACCAAGAGTGGTAATTAGAGTTATGTGACAGAGTATCTTGTATGCTATTTATATGATGTGATACGCTGCATTATTTCTATGTGATTTGTGTTATGCATGATTCAGAGTTTACAGAGTTAGGACCGGAAGGTCCACAGAGTTAGGACTAGAGGGTCCATAGAGTTATGGGACTGGAAGGTCCCACTGAGACACATTGACTAGAGGGTTATACAGAGTTATAGCCTCAAGTGGCTAATATGTGTTGTATGTGGTATTTTGGGGGAACTCACTAAGCTTCATGCTTACCGTGTTATGTGTTATGTGTTTCAGGTTCTTAACAAGATCATGGGAAGGCGACGACTCGATTGTACACGCAAAGAGAAAAGAGTTGTAAATGAGGATCTTGGATTTTGATAATGCTTTGAAAACTTTGTTGAGTATTAAATGGTGTTTATTTACAATGACATGTGTTTTATGAAATTAAAAATAAAAATTTTGGCTTGAAAATTTACGTTGTTACAAAATAAATTTTAAAAAATTAATTAACAATAACAAAAACTATAAATAACATTAAATCATATATTATATTTAATTTTATTCATGTGTAACTCGCAGGTAGAAGTCATTCAAACGATTGAGATTATGAAGTTTTAGTAGATATATATATTATCATATAATTCAAAATAATCAATATATTATATCAATTTAGTATAATAATTCTTATATCAAATTTGACAACAATGATATTGTTATTTTAAAAAAACATATATTTGTAAAGAATTCAACTATATATGTGTTTCTGCGGAACGCGCGGACATTCGCCTAGTTTTATATAAAGGTCAGATTTCTCAAATCGTGTCACTTAATAGGATTGTATTTGTAGTCGAACTCAACTGCCACCAAGAGTTCATTCTTGATTTATCATAAAGTTGTATTTAATTGATATGTTATCGTGGCTCATTCTTGATTTGCTGTCAAGTATACTTTTGATCAGTTGTCATAAGATGTATACAATATCTAAATAGTCTAATTAATTTTGATTTTATTCTATACTAGATGTTTCATATAGTAGGGAATATATATATATATATATATATATATATATATATATATATATATATATATATATATATATATAATTTTATTTATTGTGAAATATATGTAAATTATCTTATATTTATTTCTTTTTAATGTATGTATGTAGCTTTGGCTTGTATTTTATTTATTGTGACATATATGTAAATTATCTTATATGGAGATCAATGGAATTGTGAATTATCAAGAGACGACATATATCATGTTGATATAGTGAGGCACATGATTGATTGACCTACAAATATGGTACCTCAAGTTAAAGTGGAATGGATGAAAGAAATTCATATTAAAGTTCTTTGCTTTAAATGGAGAGCAAATTTAGGAAGGATACCGACAGCCATTGAACTAGCTAAGAGAGGCATAACCGTAAAATCAACCTAATCTGGATATTGTATGGCAATGGATGAAAGCCCAAATCATATCCTACTCAACTGCAACTTTGCGAAAACTGTATGGGAATGGATCTAGAAATGGTGCAACATGCCTTAAGTTCAACTTAACACGGTGGGAAAGCTGATCAAATATGCAACAAAACATGGCACATGTAAGAAAAAAAGAAGGTTATAATTAACATATGCTACAGTATACTGTGGGGGATTTGGAAGGCTATGAATGAAAGGATATTCAAAAGACTTATCACTACCCCCACAAGGTAGCTATAACATCTTAATGACGGTATACACTTGGATGAAATTGTAGCGCAATATGATACAAGAATTATGTAAATCAAAATGTACTCCTCCCTCTAACTCCTTGCTAGTCGGGATCTTCTTTATTTTATTATAATATATAATATATTTGCAGGTTAAAAAAAATCTTATATTTATTTCTTTTTAATGCATTTTTGTTAGTACCATAATTAATACAAATATAAATCTAAAACCATAATAAATACAAATATAAAATCTAAAATATTATTGGGACGGTGCTTTTGTTGTACATCACGAGACTACATCGACCAATTGGATAACGACTGCCACATCACATCCGTGCCACCCAACGTGAAACTTGCTTCTCCTCCAAAATATCTCTTTTCACAATATTAATATCAAAAAGCATCTACGTGTCCGTCGTATGACTATGTTAGCTGTTACTTAATAAAGTGTCTACACACTATTAACATTATTAACGTTGTTCCATTTATTTTAATAATACAAATAGCCTAGAATCTAAGTTAAGTAGTTATGCCTTTTCATATTACTAAAGTTAAAAGTACAATATTTATCACATCATATAGTAATAAATAAATTAAATAAAAAATTGAAGAATTTTCATTTTATAAAACAATTATTTGCTTATAGTTTAAATGTCTAATCGAACAACATGAGCAATATTAACTCTACCCAAATATTATTTTCTTAAAGCAAGCGTAAATATATATCGTTATAATCTAATAGTATGTTTGGTGAATATAGCTGTTAGTTGCAAATTTACAGGTAGCAACCGAAAGTTGAAGCGTTTTTATGTGTAGAATAGTTTATCATATTAAATATAAGCTTCTAAATTTTATTAAATTACATAAAATATAATCTAAAAGTTAAAAACCTTTGAAATAATTTTTTAATTATTAGGTTTTTGGTTGAAAATAAAAAATTTAAGGTTGTCTCTTTAATATATATATATAACCCTCCAAACTATGTGGTTTTGATTCATATATATATATATATATATATATATATATATATATATATATATATATATATACATATATATATATATATATATATATATATATATATATATATATATATATATATATATCCAAACAAATCATGATATCTCGTTTAGCATTAATCCTTAATCACGTGATTTACTATATCGATCGAAATTATGTTTTTTTTCTTTATTGTGTTTAAGAATTTAAAGCATGAATGTAATGACGATTTAATCGATCATACTAAATTTTAAATGAAAACTAATAGAATAAATGATAAAAAAAAGAATATGCAATAACTAAATCAATATTTTCACAAAATCATTAGCTATAGTTTTTCAATTGAAAAACAAAACATTTGAGTTATATTCGTTAAAAAATATTGGTTTTTTACACTCATTATAAACTTCAAAAATTCTTTGCAATAAAAAGGTATATAATTCACCTTTTTAATTTCATAGTTTAACACAATTCAATGGTATTTTATTAAAAAAAATGAATTTGTTTTGTTTAAAACTACTTTGTTTACAATGTTCTAAATCTAATCTTATCTACATAACAATCACATATTCACTTTTCCATAACTACAACTATATATATATATATATATATATATATGTATATATATATATATATTCTAAAAAATTCCCAAAAAACTTTGTAACAAACACTATCTATATAAAATATTAAAATTTAATACCAGATAATTTTAAATATTTAACTTTATTTTAAATAATCAATCTTATTAGAACAAATCATTACCATATTAATAAAAAACAAATTCTATAAACACATCAAAAACCACTTCCTTATTTTCCCTATTCCTCTCGTTCCACTTTAAATTCGTCCTACTTTTTCTCCAATATTATATATTTCTTTTATATATATGTGGCTCCTACTCAAGATACTATTCAAATGTCAGCTTTTTCTGGAAGATACATAATATGGAGATCAACTTTCTAAAAGATCAGTGTCCAAGAGATTGAGTGTGTAACAGAAAATGCATCACTGAAGAACTCCCAGAGACGATTCTATTTCATTTCAAGATTTCATTAGATCAATCTGTTCATTTCCAACTAATTTGGCTACGACTTGTTGATCATCAGAGGATGTAAGATCGAAAATTTCGTATAACTTACGCCAATTCGTTCTATTAAATAGAGAGAAAGCAAAAGAGATGGATCATAATGTTGATATAGAATACGAAGGAGGTGGAAAGATGTCGAGAAACGGATCGGCTTCTGATGAAAGAGGCATGAACAGACAACCGCTTCTTTCGAAGAACAGGGTGAATACGTCATCGCAGATTGCCATTGTTGGTTCAAACATTTGTCCAATCGAATCTCTAGATTACGAGTAATGATTTTTATATCCCTATTCGTTCAATCTTCGATCTCGTATTTCAATCTTCTATATTCTGTTTCCTTTAATTCCAGAGGAAAATGAATGACTATACGTTTTCTTCATTTGTACGTTTACTGAAATTTTGATCAATTGATTGAGTCGCTCAACGATTTTTTTCGTTTGTTTTGATCTTATATTCTCACTGTATCTTTCAATTGAGACAGATCTCTCCATACCTGGTACTTCACTTTTCTTTTAATGAACAGTTAAACTCCCACATTTTTAGCTAAATTTTGTCAATTTCAATGACTATTTGATTTCTATTAACGCATATCCATCTATCAATCATGCTCCTTTACTATGATTCTATGAATGAACTACAAAAGGATATTTAAAAGAAAAATGACTAATATAGGAACCTTTTGTTGATTGATTATATTTTGGACATTGAACTTGTGATGTTTATTCATGCTAATTTTGTTTCTATGTAAACATTCAACATAGAATTTATGTTCTTCTAATTCATTTTGGTTGATTGATTTTGCAGGATTCTTGAAAACGATCTTTTTAAGCAGGATTGGAGGTCAAGGAAGAAGGTGGAGATATTTCAGTATGTTGTTCTAAAATGGACACTTGCTCTTCTTATAGGATTGCTTACAGGGCTTGTTGCCTTTTTCAATAACCTTGGAGTAGAAAACATTGCTGGTTTCAAGTTTCTTCTCACTAGCAAGTTTATGCTCCAACATAGGTAATAACCACCATTTCTTGTTACGTGTGAAAAGACATTTATACCCTCTGAACAGCAACCATTAACGAATGAATCTTGTTCTAAGTGCAGATATTATGAGGCGTTTGCTGTATTTGCTGGAATTAATCTATTTCTTGCTGTTCTTGCTGGACTTCTATGTGCTTATATTGCCCCTGCAGCAGCAGGGTCTGGTATACCTGAAGTTAAAGCTTATCTTAATGGAATAGATTCTCATTCTATTTTGGCTCCAAGTACACTCTTTGTAAAGGTATGTAATTCGTATTTATAGAGCTATTTACATGAAATAGCAATGAAATAGCAATGTACTTTTTTTTATACCTATAATATCATCATCATACTTGCATTTCTTTACCAATTTGGATTTGTTACATATATTATATTATATTATACTCTATATATTAAAAGCAAGTGACCTTGTGAATAGTATACTTTTGTGGTTTTGGACTTTAGCTACAAAAGTTTTTTATTTCATATTTTAACTACAAATGACCTTAACAATTTCATACTTAGGCCACAAAACATTCTTATTTTAGACGTTGGTGACAACAATTTTGTATGTTGGCAGGTTTGGTCCATGTGTAGAAAAAAAATTACAAAAATTGTCCATGTAATTTACAAAAATGGTCCCTATGTAGATTTTTTTTACAAAAAGGTCTGTATTTAACACTTTTGGATGTTGGCAGGTTTGGTCCTTATGTAGAAATAAATTACAAAAACTGTCCTTGTAACTTACAGAAAAGGCCCACGTGCAGATCTTTAAAAAAAATTACAAAAAGTGTCCATGTAATTTACAAAACTGGTCCCTATGTAGATTTTTTTTACAAAAATCAGTATGTGTTTAACATTTTCGGATGTTGGCAGGTTTGCTCCCTGTGTAGAAAATAAATTACAAAACATGTCCTTGTAACTTACAGAAAAGGTCCATGTGCAGATTTTTTTACATAAAAAGTCCAATGGTTCAGGTGTTTAAAAAATTACAAAAATGGTCCTTACCTAATAGAAAATTTACGGATTATGCCCCTTGCAAAGCGGAGGTAATATCACCCTAGTTCTTATCATTATTGGTAAAGAAATATAAGTCAGTTGCTATTATGAGTAACTAGAGTGTGAGTGCATTGCTATTATGGAAATTACATCTTGCTATTAACTGTAAGAAATTTTATTTATTTGCAAATAACTCAATATGTTTTTTTTCATGAAATTGAAAAGATATTTGGATCGATACTTGGTGTTGCTGCTGGATTTGTTGTGGGAAAAGAAGGTCCTATGGTACACACGGGTGCTTGCATAGCCAACTTACTTGGACAAGGAGGCTCTCGCAAATACCATCTCACGTGGAAATGGCTTAGATACTTTAAAAATGATCGTGACCGTAGGGATTTAATCACCTGTGGCTCAGCTGCAGGTGTAGCAGCCGCTTTCCGCGCCCCTGTTGGTGGGGTCCTCTTTGCCCTTGAAGAAGCAGCCTCATGGTAAAAAAAATTACCATGACACATTTATCTAAAAAAGTAAACCACACAACTTGATCTGATCCAACGATCGTGATCTGTTGTTGTCACTACTTAATCAAACGGACAAAATTGAGTTATGTGGTTTGGCTGTATAATTTGGTTTTGTTTTGAACTTTACACAGATGATTAATATTTAATATATTGTAGGTGGCGGAGTGCTCTTTTATGGAGAACATTTTTTACAACCGCTGTAGTGGCTGTGGTGTTGAGATCTCTTATTGGATTTTGTAGAAGTGGAAAATGTGGACTTTTTGGGGAAGGTGGTCTCATCATGTTTGATATCAATGGTACAATACCGGATTACAACATGGTGGATCTTGTAGCTGTTATACTAATTGGAGTTATCGGAGGAATCTTGGGAAGTTTATATAATTATTTCGTTGACAAGGTTGTGCGTACTTACAGCTACATCAATGGGTATCTCTCTCTTACTTTTCATATTTTTTTAAATGAAAAATTCATGTGCAATATAGAAATCATTTTAAATTTATCAAACTAAAGGCACCTCTACCCAACACCAAAAATCAGCTATTATTCCTTATTTGGTGTTAAAACTTTTTTTTATATATAATTTGGTCTCATTGTTTGTATATAATCTCATTATTTATAATTTTGAAAACAACCTTTTTTTTTTTTTTTTTTTGTTGATTTTTGTAGGAAAGGTCCTTTGATTAGGGTGTTTTTGGTGGCTATGATTTCGCTTTTAACCTCTTGTTGTGCTTATGGCCTTCCATGGTTCACAAACTGTGTCCCATGCCCGGTTGGGTTAAGT
Source organism: Lactuca saligna (assembly GCF_052625555.1). Classification (NCBI taxonomy): domain Eukaryota; kingdom Viridiplantae; phylum Streptophyta; class Magnoliopsida; order Asterales; family Asteraceae; genus Lactuca; species Lactuca saligna. The sequence goes on along the minus strand of NC_136423.1, from coordinate 121,551,625 downwards.
GTCGAATGCCCTACAGTCGGTCGATCCGGTAGCTACAAATTCTTTCAATGTCAACCCGGTTACTACAACGATCTCGCTTCCCTTCTGCTCAACACAAACGATGACGCCATCCGCAGTCTATTCGGTTCCACCAACGCAAACGAATTCCGTATCTCTACCCTCGCAATATTCTTCCTCGCCATGTACATCCTCGGAATCATAACCTACGGAATCGCGATTCCCTCCGGTCTCTTCATTCCGGTCATCCTCGCAGGATCATCCTACGGCCGCCTCGTCGGAACCCTACTCGTTTCCATCTCAAATCTCGACGTCGGCCTCTTCGCCCTCCTCGGTGCCGCCTCGTTCCTTGGCGGCACTATGCGAATGACCGTATCCCTATGCGTTATACTGCTCGAACTCACGAACAATCTCTTAATGCTACCATTAATGATGCTCGTTCTTCTCATTTCAAAATCGGTTGCGGATAATTTCAATAAAGGCGTTTACGACCAAATCGTAAGAATGAAAGGGTTACCGTTTCTTGAAGCGCATGCGGAACCGTATATGCGACATTTGGTTGCGGGTGATGTTGTTTCCGGACCTTTGATTACGTTCTCCGGAGTTGAAAAAGTTAGTAATATTGTACATTCCCTAAGGATGACGTCACATAATGGTTTTCCGGTGATTGATGAGCCGCCTTTCCTGGAAGCTCCGGAATTGTGTGGGGTTGTTTTGAGGTCTCATTTGATTGTTTTGCTTAAAGGAAAGATGTTCACGAAACAAAGACGCTTAACCGGAACCGAAACGTTACAAAGATACCATGCGTTTGATTTTGCAAAAGCGGGGTTAGGAAAAGGGCCTAAGATGGAAGATTTGGATGTTACACCGGAAGAGATGGAGATGTATGTTGACCTTCATCCGATTACCAATACGTCGCCGTATACTGTCGTGGAAACAATGTCTTTGGCAAAAGCTGCGGTTGCTTTTAGGGAACTCGGACTTAGGCACTTGTGTGTAGTGCCGAAGACTCCTGGGGTAAGCTCATTTTCTTATACTATTTCAGAACTCGATGTTTGGATGTGGGACATGTAGGTAACACTTTTTTTTTTTTTTTTTGGCAGAGGCCACCGGTTGTTGGTATCTTGACACGTCATGATTTCATGCCACAACACATTTTGGGACTCTACCCGGGGATTGACAAGCGGCATTGACGTATAGAAATAGAGATAGAGAAGGTAATAATACAGCGTGACCGGTATACAGATATCGCGAGGTAAAATGATATCATTTTAGCGAGCGAGGAACGATGAATGACAGTGATTTAGGTTATGCATAGTATTTATTTGTTATCTAATTGGATTGATGGGGTATATTTTGATTGTGAAAGTGCAATCAACATACATGGGTTTGTTTTTCTGTTTAGTTTCAAATGTTTTTTTTTGGGGTAAAAGTGTAAAAGTTAATAATAGAAAATGGAAATTGGAAAGAATGAACGAAATATATATAAGTTTGTGCGCATGCAAAGGGTAATGTTTGATTTTGTGGTTGCAAAACCAAGCGACGTAGAATTTGGTTCAACAATTATTTAGTATTTATGGTATGGACTTTTGTATTATTATAAGGATTCGAGGTTATATACTTACGTTAGCTTTGGTCATTCTTGCTAACTTCTTACTTTTGGAAAGAATAGGGAAATACTTAAAGCTATCAGTATATATCTACTGGATAAATTAATCATATTTGCATTAAATGATTATTTCATGATGGTTACAAATGGAAAGGGTTTCACTAACTTACACGCAAACCAAGGTTTGTAGAATTCTTCAGCGTGAGATGATGAAATTTCAATTAGGCTAAACTATTGAAAGTAATTTTAAGCTAATATATATATATATATATATATATATATATATATATATATATATATATATATATATATATATATATATATATATATATCTTACAAGATTCTTTATATCCTTTTCAACTTTTTAAAGAACTTTGGAAAATTCTAAAGTCTCACACTCTCACATGACGCTATAAACTTTGTATGCAAATGATTGTCAATTACATCTTTGTTTTCGGAGTCTTACAATTAAAGAAATGAAAGAGAATTATTTTTGGAAACACCACAAAAGTCAATAGGTTTATACGAAAATTTGATTTTAACATTGCGATATTTTTCTCAACTACGTTTCCAATTTGTTACAATTCTGACCATTCGACCGGTCAACCCGGTTGTCTGTTGACGTGGAATGATGACGTGTCAGTTTTTGATGACATAACATATTAACATTATATGCTGACGTGTCAAAATTGGAAAAAAAAATGTCACAAAACACATTAAATTATCACTTTTTTCAATTTTGATACTGAATTTTTATTATTGTTTTTAATTTTGACACTTGATTTTTTTGTTTCGAACTTATCATTTTTTTCAATTGTTCGGTTTTGATGACGTGACATTCTTTTTTTTTGTTCAAAATCGGAAATCACTTTTTGTTCGATTTGAAACCATATAAATAACTTTTTTTTTTTACATTTATAACCATATGAATACATTTTTTTTATTTAAAAGTTGTGTTTTTCATATAAATATAATTTTTTTTACATTCAAACCGTAATATTATGTATAAATATGTTTTAATTATTTTAAAACCATATATTTAAAACATAATATATTTTTGGTTTGTTGGAAAAATTATAACATTTTAAAATTTAAAGATTTAGTATGTGAGAATTATTAAATAAAATAAAATTAAACTTCAAACAACTAGGGCAAGAAATGTAAAAATGATTTCTATTAGTCATTTAATTAAATGAAATATAAAAGTGTCACTAAATAATAAATGTCTGGAAATTTCATATAAGATATATATCGATAACAAACTAAATATAATTATATTATAATTGTACTATATTATAACTGTATTTTTCATGTATTATTAAGATGTTATAATCTTTTTTCCAACAAATCAAAAAGTATATCTACAACTAGTGGTGACAATTCGGGCTGTCGTTTCGTGTTTTTACCTAGCACGACACAACACCAATTTCCTTTCTATAAGACTATAACCCGAACACAACACGACACAAAACATAAAATATTCATTTCATCCATAAGTTTTCTTTAAAAAGTCGGTAAAACACAACAAACACGATTAGAGCATACCCAAGAATTCTCCTTCCCATAAGCTTCTTAAATTCTCCAAGGCTCTCACCGATTCGAGTATGGATCCTGTGTATTTAGCAGTACGACCCCAATACTACCTTCCACACATATTCATACTTTCCTCACCAATCCTCTCAAATCCTCTAAGTCACTTCCTCAAACCAAAGCACCAACCTCGCCAAATGGCCTCACTAAACTAACTGGAGCATATCCTAGGCTTTCCTAGGTTCCCGACCTCACCCTGCCATCAGCTGCTGAAGAACTCGTCATGATGCCAGCCATCCACCTCCTGAATATCATCATATTCACTTGGTAGTTGACTCCCATTATCCAAGAGTTTCACAAAGCACAAAGCAATCAGCATTCGTGCAGTAACTCTCCAACCCATGAAACTATGATAGAACATTTAGCCCACATACCACAACTCATGTTGTCCACATCTACCCTCACTGTCGGCTACCTTATACGTGCAAATTATGCATAGATCAGGAACTAATAGACTTTCGAATAATAGACACTACCCTACGACCATAACTAGGCAAGGAACAGGAAATAAGGCCAAATCAATTATTCTAAGGCTATAAGAACCTAACCATATACAATTTTTAAAGCATTCACTTAGTAGTTACTAATACCAATAGTCATTCTCATTCCAGCATAACATCCAGTATCCCCAAGGCTACAAGCATCACATATTAGGCCAATTTATCACCGACTAATTAGCACTGACATGCAAGTCTACCAGCTCATACAATATGCATACAAAGGCATCTCTCCTAGCCCTAACTAGCATGCGATTTACAGATTCATTAATCAAGTCATAACAAGTAACATATATATATATATATATATATATATATATATATATATATATATAGGTATTCTATGGAAAACTTACTTGACCTCGGGCGATTGCATGCACCACACCCTTTCTTGTCCTAGAAAACTCTTTCCTTGAAAACGTTTTTCTTTTTTGAAAACTTTACAGATCCTCAATTTGTAACGACCCAAAAATACGGGGTAAAATTTTCATTTTTCATTATAGTCAAACACAGATGATACTTAGTACAACCATTCAAAAACATTGCTTAATTAAAACATTTATCAACGTTACATCCCAAAATCACATAATACGGAAAACACGGGTGTATGCCTTGCAAACAAGCCAGACCCTTTCTTTCCAAACCAATGATACCTGAAACCATAGACAAACTGTAAGCACGAAGCTTAGCGACTTCCCCATAACATACCCCACTGATGTGTACAAAAATGCACGGGTTTTAATCCTACTTTTAAGACAAAATTTAAACATACAAAGGCAGTGAACCTGTCTATTAGTGATATAGTTGAATAAGTAGGGTATCGAACTTAAGGAACGTAAATTAAACTAATAACTAGAATTAACTAAGCAAGTAATAAAAGTAAAAGGTTTTCTCTAGTATTGCAAGACTAGAAACTTTAGCACACTAACTAACACACAATTTAAATAACTAACAACTAAAAACAAGTAAAAATCAATTAAATTCAGTAATAAAAATGTTTATGTTTAGGTTCTATTCATTTACTCCTATGGTTGATTTTATGGCAATGCAATGGATTAATTGTTATTTGTAACGACCCAATTTTCACGTCCAAAAATTTCATTTTTAAAACATTACTTTAGAAAATGCTAATAATTAAAAACATTGTTTGATCAACCACATCACATTGTAAACCATGTCTAAAAGCCAAATCATACAACCAATCAAAATATCATAGTATAAATCCCAGAGAAATCTAATAGATGCGGAAACTAGCGTGTGTGCATGATGTGCCGCTACCATGCCAGCTCCTTCCCCTTCGATGAAGAGGTACCTGAAACCAAAACTGTAAACTGTAAGCACAAAGCTTAGTGAGTTCCCCCATTGTACCACATACCATACAATCACATAACATACATAAATTGTCAGGCATATCTGGGTGCCCGACCTACCCCTTCGGTCCTTTCGACTGGATACTGCCTAGCATATCTGGGTGCTGGCCTCCCCTTCGGTCCTCTCAACCAGATACTGCCTAGCATATCTGGGTGCTGGCTCCCCTTCGGTCCTCTCGACCGGATACCGGGGACTATTTCACCCCCTACTACTACCACATAACACATATATCACATAGTCTATCTAGCATGGCTGGGAATGACCGCCCTTTCGGCCATATCGACCGGTGTTCTGGGGGACTATCTCCCCCTACTGTCACTAACACATAAACATAACACAGGTAGTAGCAACCCTAGATGAATATCACAAAGACAACAATCTAATCACACATCTCCTACCGGTGGGCTGGCATTGTGGCCTTAGACCCACCGCTACTGGAAGGTAACTCACCTCGTAGTAGCTGCAGATCTGTGTGGGAATTGTCTGTCTGCTGCTGTTGCTCCGGAAATCCTCCGGCTGAAATTCCCACCAAACACTTAGTCAAATACTGCTAACTGTCCTTTGGGTAAAATAACCATTTTACCCCTGATCATTCCCTAAGTCAAAGTCAGAGTCAACTTTCAATTGACCCGACTCGCCGAGTTGGCTCGCCAACTCGCCGCGTCCATGTCCAAACGACTGACCTGGATTCTGCTTCTACTCGTCGAGTTAGGCGTTGACTCGACGAGTTCTCCTTCCAAACTGATGTTCAGGTCCTTCATCCTACTCGCCGAGTTGTATGAACAACTCGCCGAGTCTGTTCTTGATCTAAGGAGATTGCCTTGAACTCGCCGAGTCTGGGCATCGACTCGCCGAGTTCCATTATGGGTGAGTTTTGGCTTCCAACTCACCGATTCCACCCTGGACTCACTGCACAACTCGACACAGCTAAAAGGGGACAATCTCGGAGACTCACGACTAGACTCGCCGAGTCAGATAAGCGACTCGCCGAGTCTGCTTCATGCAAGAGCCATAAACGCGATTTTGCTCGAATCCAGTCCATGCCATTCGTAGATCTGGGCTCCTAGAGCATGAATAACACGTAAAGTTTCCAACTTTACGTGTAAATATCCATCTATGAGGGTTTTAGGGTTCAAAATGCACCAAAAGAGTAGATCTAAGGTTTTCATGTAACATGGGTCCATAAAGGCAGTAGATCTGAGCTCCTGGAGCTCAACCATGCCTAGATCTAGAGGTTACTCAGCTTATTACGAACCCCCAAACATACACAAGCTTGGAAATGGTTCAAAAAAGACTTTAATGGAGCTATAAGGGACTATAAGCATGAAAGCAATGGGAAAATCGAGTCATACCTTAGGGAACACACTGAGAAAGCTCAAAGATGCTTGACCTCCTCTTCTTCTTCTTGATCTACTCTTTTTCCCACTCCAAAACTTCAAGAGAGCACACCAAATGCTTCAAACTCACAAGGAAACAACTCTTGAACAAGGTATAGGGCTCTGAGGGTGAATGGGGGTGAGATTGGGGCGGAATGAGAGTTTAAATAGGGTGCAAACCCTTGAAACTTAGGGTTTCATCCAACAGCGGTGACTCGCCGAGTCCAGGATATGGACTCGCCGAGTCGCCAACTTAAAACGTGTCCCGGGTCCCGGCTCTACTCGGCGAGTCGGACCTCTGACTCGTCGAGTCCAAGGCTAATAATGGAAAACACTCAAATAAGATTTACATACCAGGAAACAGGTGCTACAAATCTCCCCCACTTATTTTAGACTCCGTCCTCGAAGTCTGTTGCTCGATCCTGAAACAGCTCGGGGTAATGCTCCATCATCTCTTCCAACGGCTCCCAAGTCTACTCCGAACCCTTGCGGTGCTACCATTGCACCTTCACTAGTTCCACCCTCTTGTTCCTCAAATCCTTCGACTTCCTGTCGAGGACTGAGACTGGGCGCTCAATGTAATTCAGGCTGTCATCAACCTGAATATCCTCCAACGGAACCACTGTTGAATCATCCACTAAGCACTTCCGCAACTGAGAGACATGGAAAGTGTTGTGGATCTGGCTGAGCTCGACTAGCAGATCCAACCTATACGCCACCTTACCCACCCGGGCTAGAACCCTGAATAGTCTGATAAATATCGGGCCAAACTTTCCCCGCTTCCTGAATCGTATGACGCCTTTCCAAGGCGACACCTTCAGGAGAACCATATCCCCAACTTGGAACTCCAAGTCGGATCGACGCTTGTCGGCGTAACTTTCTGCCGACTCTGAGCAGTCTGAAGCCTGCTACGAACTTGCTGGATCCTCTCTGTCATCTTGAGCACCACCGCGGTGCTTCCCATGACCCTCTGGCCAACCTTACCCCAGCATATCAGGGTCCTGCACCTCCATCCGTACAACATCTCGAATGGGGGACGATCAATACTCGCGTGGTAGCTGTTGTTGTATGAGAAATCAGCCAAGGGAGGATAGGTATCCCAACTACCACTGAAATCTAACACACATGCCCGCAACATATCCTCCAAAGTCTGGATGGTCCACTCGCTCTGACCATCCGTCCGCGGGTGAAAGGCGGTGCTAAAATGAAAACGAGTGCCCAACTCGTCATGAAACTTCTTCCAAAATCTGGAAGTGAATCGCACATCTCGGTCTGATATCACTGACACTGGCACCCCGTGCCGCGCTACTATCTCCCTGATGTAGATATCGGCCAACTTTTCGGCCGAGATGCTCTCCTGAATCAGAATAAAATGGGTGCTCTTGGTCAATCGGTACACGATGACCCAAATCGAATCTACTCCACGCGCAGTCCTAGGAAGCTTTGTGATAAAATTCATCGTGATGTCTTCCCATTTCCACAACGGGATGTCCAACGGCTGCGTCTTCCCATGCGGTCTCTGATGTTCGGCCTTGACCTTCCTGCAGGTCAAGCACCGCTCGACGTACCATGCCACATCCCGCTTCATGCAAGGCCACCAATAGTCTAGACGAAGATCCCTATACATCTTCGTCGCCCCGAGATGAATAGAGAATCGGGACTTGTGCGCCTCCTCCATCAAGATCTGGCGCACGCCTCCGTGATACGGCACCCACACCCTGCGGTGTAGTGTCAATAGTCCTCGGCTATCATAATCGAAGGATGAAACCTGACCCACCACAGCTCGCTCTTCCAATGTTCCTCCTTGATAGCCTCCTGTTGAGCCTCCCGAATCTGCTCCAACAGGGGAGTCACTACAGTCATCCTTATGCAAATATCCCTGATCGGTGCTGCCTTGCGGCTAAGCACATCGGCCACCACGTTGGCCTTTCCCGGATGGTAAAGTGTAACAAACCGTTATTTCAAACCTATGTAATAGTATAGGTCAATTTGTACTTCTTTGTAAATTAATAAAGAGAAATTTTAGCATACTATGTGTATTTACATAATTGACCCTCAAAAATAAATTATTAAATAATCTCAATTGGGATAAACCAAGTGATAGATATTGTAACAAGGTTTCCAAAAATATAAAGAACACTAAAATCCGAGTTATAACGAAGAAGTTACGACCAATCGAAAATCCGCGACAAAACCGGCAAAACACTATTCAGTGTAAAAACTGAAATTTTGATAAAAGGCTTTCTAGCCTTAACAATCTAAATGAAAGTTTTAGTTTATGTTAAACCGAGAACTTTCATAAAAAGAACGCCAAAATCTGACTTCGTATGAGGAAGTTATGATTTTTCGAAGTTTCAGTATAGCAGTGTACAGCTAAAAACTCGAAATAAAGATCTAGTGGTTTTTAGCCGACACAACCTAAATGATAATTGAAGGTCTCGTCATTAGTAGTACAACGGTAAAAAGACAGACAAAAACGGACGTCGTATGAAGAAGTTATGAATTTATAACGGATTCACATCCCGGTCTGTTTAAAATAATAATATTAAAAATAAAGTCAAAATTAGCCGACGAAGTCTAAATGAAAGTCATAGATTATAATTTTACCTACGTGTGCATATAAAGAACGTCAAAAACGGAGTTCGTATGCGAAAGTTATGAATTTTACAAGTTTTGGCAAAAAAAAATAAAGAAAAATAACAAAAACCGGGAATATTCGCATGAACAGTAACTGCCACGTCACCCTCGCATGCGAGCCTCCATGTGATGCCTTCTGATTGGGCCGCAGCCTCGGGTGTCACCTCCTGATTCGACCAACTCCGCGGTCCAATCCTACTCGGATAGCTTCGCATGAGACACCCCGGAGACGTTCCTCGCACGCTCCTCGCATACGCCTCGCACGCCCCTCGCACCCTTCTATTCGCATGTGTCGCCTTTTTATTGGACCGAAGTTCAGTCCAATCCGAACCAGCCAGCAGCGAACCTTCGAACCGAAGCAGCCCCCTCCCTTCGCCACCTGTCCGACACGAGGCAGCCTCGCATGGCCTCGGATCCGAGGCTTCAGCCTATGTAAGGCATGCGAGGGCTCCAAAGAATTTTCACTTTTTCACCCCAAATTTCACCCTCTTTCAAATTCTCCACTCCCCTAAGCTCATATACAACCCCTAAAGCCCCGGTATCAAGACTCGAACCCGAAGTAAGCCTTGAAGCCCCGAAATTCTTGAGAATTCATCCTCTCTCCTGTCAAAACTCTGTCGAAATTACCATCTATCATGTGAGTTCATACCCCTATATCTTCATAATTTCTATTGTTTTAATGGATGGAATACAAGTATAACACAAAAACTTTGTGTTATAAATAAATGATTTCAAATCACGATAAAACGATTTTAAAGCATAAAAAATACTCCAAATATTGAACTCTTTTATAAACTTATATTTTTCCCAAATATACATATTTGGATATATAAAATTGTTTATGTATATAAATATATAAGTTATCTCATCAATTTAAATACCCTTTGTAATATGCTGAGCAAAGGATTACATGCAAAAATAGTTATTTAACAATTCATAAAGTACATATAAATTATAATAGGTATAATTTATAATAAATAGAGCAATACTTCATGATTTAAGTATACATGAATACACTGTTTTACATGAAACAAGGATTTTAATTCAAAACAAATCAAGGGTTTACACTTGTCAAATACATGTTCGGAATACTAATTCAAGAACATATTATCAATCATTTATTTCAGAATGATTGGGTTTTCATAACTAATATACATGTAACGTTTATATGCTTTTTATGAGATATCCAATTCAGATTGTTTAATTCATTTTAGACAACCAAGGTAAAGCCCTGACATTATAACCAGAATCTCCAGTCCGGGGATCGAAACAAGTTGTGTGTAGATCTATATCGGGATTGACAACCCCGCACTCAGGCTGCTAGCTATAGTCAGGCATACACGCCAATGAGTGGCAATTGTTATCAACAGTTTAAGCGCTCACAAGGCGTTTGTTTCAGGCGTTCAGGTCTTAGTATGGTTATAATAACTCATTAAAAAGATATTAACAACACGTTAGTGTATAAACAACTAAACGTAAGTACATCTTCAAAGTACTAGTTTACAAAATACAAAGTACAATGGTATACTATAGATTTCAATAACAGCTGGCGAAGCCAGGCACACACTCAGTTACAAGTTTTACAAATACATTGGTTCACAAATAGGACGATTTTATGGGAATAAAACTACTTTTCACATACCACAGAAAATATGGGATTTTGTAGAACAATTTTCTTATTCAAAATACAAAGACACCCATATAAACATAAAGACTTATGTACTCACTCAACATATTGTTGATACTCTCTTTTCAAATTACTTGTATTCTCAGGGAAATAATAACAAGTACTCCCCGAGCTTTTTGAGAAGATGGAGCCATTATGAGTCTTATCTTCTTCTTTGTATAACTATTTTGGTTTCAATATACAATGATTGAACACATGTAAATATTATACTTTTAAATACAATGGTTGTTTGTACTTTGATTACTATGATGCATGTGTTGTGATACTACAAATGAAGTCCTCCACCCCCGGACGTTTCCGCCGTCTGGTTTGGGGGTGTGACATTTTGGTATCAGAGCATTGTTTATAGCGAACTCAGTATATCAATCCATAAAAGATATACAAACTATAAATGTATTGGGGTTGAGAACTCTGACTACAAGTATATTTTTAAGAATTCTAAGGATTTTTACAAGAAGTATACTAACCCTCATACGTACAAGTACATAATCATAAGAACTTAAAAGTATTTGGATGTTGAACATTACAGTCAAACCCGGACAGTTATGTAATCACATCTAGAATTAATATAGCCTGATCAACTATATTGATTTCAGATATGACCAACATGTGTTTGGGAGTAATAGTAGTGTTGTGACGTATCTAAAACTTACCAACTACAGAAGAAACTTTATAACATAACCTAAAATACTATAAGAATATTTAAACATTGATATGCTTTAGTTTGTCAGGCATTTCTCGTAACCTTATTCTCGTACAGACACAATGGCAGGACATCATCTACCAGGGGACCCTTATTTTCTAAATCATGGCAATCAAGGATGGATAGAGGAAGATCCAGAAGAAGACTCGGATGAAGAACCCTTTGAGGACAGTGCATCAAGTGGTACGGATACAGAGCCACAAGTTTGAAACCCGGTGATACATCCCCAAAGGCAAGAGGAAGCAATCACCATACCCGAGTGAGGCCAATACATAAACTATTGGAGTCGACAAGACGGCCAACACCGTCCCTACGAAATGGTAGGGGGCTTCTATAACGTCTCAGAAGGAGGAACAGCTGACAGAGCTCTTCCAGTTATAGTGAACCGAATATCCCGACAATTTGATCAATCAAGGATGTCAATCAACCGAATCCTAGAAGTAAATGCGGCTGCGCAGGATAACGTCGCAGATATCATTCGTCTTGACGAGATGCAAGATGATACCCAGCACCATACTGAAGCCCTTCAAAGGCAACTTAATACTGCTGAATCAGAAATCAAAGAACTAAGGGAGCATCAAGCTACCCAAGAAAAGTGCTGGAAATCGCAAAACGAAGCGGAACTCAGTAACCGTCGCAACAAACGTCGCAAGTAGTGTTTACACTACTTTTCTAGTTTAATATACTGAATGTATAGACTACTTTCAGCACATGTACAAAATCAAGCATCAATAAAATAATAAGCACCTTAGTTCAACAAGAGCTATTACAATTTTCACAAACTTTCCATTCTAAAGTTTTGGGATATATATTCCAGTGTTGTTTTTCATACTTTTCTATACGGCCGCGAAAATTTTTAATTTCGGTAGGTCGGTTTGATATTGATACTCTCATAATATTGTGGACCTATTTGAGAGTCAAAATATACAGATTACATACATATCAAGACAATCGACAGGTATGTAGATACTCTTTGAAAAATAACCACTTCATTTTATATTATTCTATTGCAAGTTATACTTGCAGTGGACACCTATTCCTAATTCTTTACAAGCTTCTTGCGAATTAAGTGTTTAAGTTCAAAGATATCAAATTCATATTCATTCTTGATATCTCACTATCTTTTTATTGACTTTTATAGAAAAATATGCCTCGTAGGAATCCAAGGAGTAACAATGAACCAAAAGCACCGACGCCACCTCTACCACCACCCCCTCAATTCGATGCTGCCATGTTCCAAGTGGCAGTCACAGCAGCGGTAACGGCTGCCTTATCTCATATCAATGCTTATGGTACTAGTGAGTCAGGAGCTGATCCACATCCTTTTAACTTTATCGAGGGCCATTAGCACTCGAGAGAGCGCACTTATAAAGACTTCTCGAATGCCAAACCCAGGACCTTTAATGGAACTGGAGGAGTGATGGTTTTAAGGCAGTGGATTGAGAAGATAGAAGCGGTCTTTGAAATTTGCTCCTGTCCAGAGGGTAGCAAAGTTAAATTTGCTACCTTTACCTTCTTAGATAGGGCGCTAACATGGTGGAATGGCCATGTTAAGTCACTAACTTTAGCAGTGGCTAATACTATAAGCTGGGAGGACCTAAAATCCATGTTGATGCGGGAATACTGCCCGCAAGGGGAAATTCAGAAACCGGAACAAGAACTCTGGAGTATTACTATGACCGGTACCGACATAACGACTTACATGAATCGATTCTGTGACTTGGCGATTCTGTGCCCGAAGATGGTTGCTCTAGAGAGCAAAAAGATTGAAAGGTATATTTGGGGACTGTCACCCCAAATACAAGCAAGCATCATTGCATCTAAACCTGTCATCTTTGATAGTGCCAAAGAACTGGCACAGTCATTTATTGACCACGGAAACCGTCAAAACTTTGTGGTTACTGCCCCAGAAAAACCTAGGGAGAACAACAACAACAAGAAGAAGAAGGGTTGGAACAAAAGAAAGGGAAAATCTCCTCTGGAACCTTGAAAGAAGCAACAAATAGTGGCAGTCCATGCTACTACTGTGCCTGCTACCATACCTACTACTGCACCTACTGTTGCCCGTAACTACCCAACACCAACTAAACCCTATGCCGGTAACCTCCCTAAATGCAACAAGTGTAATTTTCACCACACTGGGAATTGCCCTGAAATGCAGTGCCGTAACTGCAATAGGAAAGGGCATACTGTCCGATTCTGTAGAACACCACCTCAACCCCTTAACCAAGTACCTACCGCTGGAGTAAGTCGAGCATGCTACCAATGCGGTGATGTGGAGCATTTCAAGAAAAATTGTCCAAAAGCTGGAAATGATGGTGGGGTTGGGAGAATTCTAGCACTAGGTCATGAAGAAGCGGTGGCAGACCCTGCAGTGGTCACGGGTACGTTCCTTCTCAACAATACTTATGCATGCATTCTTTTTTATTGTGGTGCCGAGAGGAGCTTTGTGAGCCATAACTTTAAACATCTACTAAATCAGAACTCCCAACCACTAAATAAAACTTTCACAGTAGAAATGGCTAATGGGAAATCCGAATCCACCAATGATATATACATAGGATGTATCCTTACCTTAAATAACTTATCTTTCCCAATAGACCTTATGTCGGTCTCTATCAAAAGTTTTGACATCATAATAGGTATGGATTGGTTGTGCCCCAACCATGCCGACATCCTATGCTATGAAAGAGCTATTCGTTTGAACTTTCCAACTAACGAAACTCTTATTATCTACGGCGACAAACCCGGAACGAACCTTCAGATCATTTCTTGCATTAAGGCACATAAATACCTTCGCAAGGAATATTGTGAATTCCTAGCTCATGTAGTAGACAAAAATCAAGAAGTGAAAGACATCGCAAGCATTCCAGAGGTCTGCAACTTTCCCGATGTATTTCCTGATGATCTTCCAGGAGTGCCTCCCGAACGACAAGTCGAATTCCGAATCGACTTAATCCCTAGAGCTACCCCTGTAGCCAAATCCCCCTACCGTCTTGCACCTTCTGAAATGCAGGAATTATCCATCCAACTTAACGAACTCCTAAGAAAAGGTTTCATAAGACCAAGCTTCTCACCTTGGGGAGCACCGGTTTTGTTCGTAAAGAAGAAGGATGGATCATTCCACATGTGTATAGACTACCGTGAACTGAATAAACTTACCGTCAAGAATGATACCCTCCGCCTCGCATTGACGATCTGTTCGACCAACTTCAAGGGGCGAACTACTTCTCGAAGATATACTTAAGATCCGGGTATCACCAGTTACGAATTTTGGAGGAAGACGTTCCCAAAACCGCGTTCAGAACTCGTTATGGTCATTATGAGTTTATAGTGATGCCATTCGGATTGATGAATGCACCTGCAGTTTTCATGGACCTAATGAATAGAGTGTGTCGTCCAATCTTGGACAAATTCGTTATAGTCTTCATTGACGATATCCTTATCTACTCAAAGAGCAAAGAGGAACATGGCCAACATCTTCGTCAAATATTACAAACACTTAGATCGGAGAAGCTCTATGCGAAGTTTTCAAAGTGTGAATTTTGGATCAGGAAGGTAGATTTCCTAGGTCACGTGGTCAGTTCAGAAGGAATACACGTCGACCCTTCCAAAATAAAGGCCATTGAAAACTGGTCAGCACCCAAAACACCTACAGAAATACGTCAATTCTTAGGTTTTGCTGGCTATTATCCCATATTCATTCAAAATTTGTCTCGAATAGCTAAGCCTCTTACTACTCTGACCCAAAAGGGTGTAACTTATAGTTGGGGAGAAAAGCAAGAAACAGCGTTCCAAATACTGAAGCGAGCCTTATGTAGTGCACCGATCCTGTCCCTCCCTGAAGGGATAGAGGATTTCGTAGTGTACTGTGATGTTTCTAATCAAGGGATTGGATGTGTTCTTATGCAAAGAGGAAAGGTTATATCCTATGCCTCAAGACAGCTAAAGACACATGAAGTCAAATATACAACACATGACCTTGAACTAGGAGCAGTGGTGTTTGCTCTGAAGATCTGGAGACATTACTTATATGGCACGAAATGCACAATATTCACGGACCATAAAAGTCTCCAACATATCTTCGATCAGAAAGAGCTGAATATGAGACAACGATGATGGGTGGAGATACTGAACGATTACGAGTGTGAAATTCTTTATCACCCTGGTAAAGAAAACGTAGTAGCTGACGCCCTTAGTAGAAAAGAATACTCGGGACGCCGGGTAAAGTCGTTGACCATGACAATCCTTTCGCATTTGTCCACGCAGATCAAGGAAGCTCAACTTGAAGCCTTAAAACCCGAAAACATGGCAGGTGAAACCCTGAGAGGAATGGACAAGAACTTCAAAGTCAGGGATGATGGAGTCTATTATTTCATGAACCGAATCTGGACACCAAAGTTTGGTGGTTACAGAGACGTGGTTATGAATGAAGCACACAAAACCCGATACTCCATCCACCCAGGTTCAGACAAGATGTATCTGGACCTTAAGAAACTATATTGGTGGCCTAACATGAAGGCCGAAATCGCTACCTTTGTGAGCAAGTGCCTTACTTTCGCCAAAGTTAAGGCAGAGTACCAAAAACCTTCAGGATTATTACAACAACCTGAAATCCCTGAATGGAAGTGGGAGCGGATTACAATGGATTTCATAACCAAGTTACCCAAGACATCAAGTGGTTATGATACTATTTGGGTAATCATCGATAGATTAACCAAATCCGCACACTTCTTACCAATCAAAGAGACTGACAAGATGGAAAAGCTAACGAGAACATACCTCAAGGAGATTGTCCGACTGCATGGTGTACCAATGTCCATTATTTCAGACCGAGATAGTAGATTCACCTTTCGTTTTTGGCAGTCTTTACAAAACTCTCCAGGAACTAGGCTAGACATGAGCACAACCTACCATCCGCAAACTGATGGACAAAGTGAAAGGATGATTCAAACGTTAGAAGATATGTTACGAGCTTGTGTGATAGACTTTGGGAAGGCATGGGATATTCATTTACCCCTTGTTGAGTTATCTTATAACAACAATTATCACACTAGCATAAAAGCTGCTCCATTTGAAGCCCTTTATGGCCGCAAGTGCAGATCCCCTCTGTGTTGGGCAGAAGTGGGAGACACGCAGCTAGCTAAAGGTCAAACTCCTGACAGCGCTCTCACAGGTCCAGAAATTATTCGAGAAACTACTGAGAGGATCGTACAAATTCGGGAACGACTTAAAGGTTCCAGAGATAGACAGAAAAGCTACGCAGGCAAAAGGAGAAAACCCTTGGAATTCCAGGTTGGCGACCGAGTTTTGCTGAAGGTCTCACCCTGGAAGGGCATGATACGCTTTGGAAAGCATGACAAACTAAATCCAAGGTACATAGGACCATTCGATATTCTTGCCCGAATCGACCCTGTAGCTTACAAACTACAATTACCCTAAGAACTAAGTAACATTCATCCTACCTTCCACGTTTCGAACTTGAAAAAGTGTCTTTCCGACGAGACTCTTATGATACCGCTCGAGGAAATCAAGTTAAACGAGAGCCTCAATTTTATGGAAGAACCCGTAGAGATACTAGACAGGGAAGTTAAGAAAACCAAACAAAGCCGTATCCCAATAGTGAAGGTTCACTGGAATGCAAGGCGGGGACCTGAATTCACTTGGGAGCGGGAAGATCAAATGCAACAGAAATACCCACATCTTTTTCCCTAGTCTATCTATAAAGTAAATTTCGGGACGAAAGTCTCTCTAATGGGGGGATAATGCAACAAACCGTTATTTCAAACCTATGTAATAGTTTATGTCAATTTGAACTTCTTTGTAAATTAATAAAGAGAATTTTTAGCATACTATGTGTATTTACATAATTGACCCTCAAAAATAAATTATTAAATAATCTCAATTAGGATAAACCAAATGATACAGATTGTAACAAGGTTTCCAAAAAATATAAAGAACACTAAAATCCGAGTTATAACGAAAAAGTTACGACCAATCGAAAATCCGTGACAAAACCGGCAAAACACTATTCAGTGTAAAAACTGAAATTTTGATAAAAGGCTTTCTAGCCTTAACAATCTAAATGAAAGTTATAGTTTATGTTAAACCGAGAACTTTCATAAAAAGAACGCCAAAATCTGACTTCGTATGAGGAAGTTATGATTTTTCGAAGTTTCAGTATAGTAGTGTACAGCTAAAAACTCGAAATAAAGATCTAGTGGTTTTTAGCCGACACAACCTAAATGATAATTGAAGGTCTCGTCATTAGTAGTACAACGGTAAAAAGACAGACAAAAACGGACGTCGTATGAAGAAGTTATGAATTTATAACGGATTCACGTCCCGGTCTGTTTAAAATAATAATATTAAAAATAAAGTCAAAATTAGCCGACAAAGTCTAAACGAAAATCGTAGAGTATAATTTTACCTACGCGTGCATATAAAGAACGTCAAAAACAGAGTTCGTATGCGAAAGTTATGAATTTTACAAGTTTTGGCAAAAATAAATAAAGAAAAATAACAAAAACCGGGAATATTTGCATGAACAGTAACTGCCACGTCACCCTCGCATCCGAGCCTCCACGTGGCGCCTTCTGATTGGGCCGCAGCCTCGGGTGTCACCTCCTGATTCGACCAACTCCAAGGTCCAATCCTACTCGGACAGCTTCGCATCAGACACCCCGGAGACGCTCCTCGCACATGCCTCGCACGCCCCTCGCACCCTTCTGTTCGCACGTGTCGCCTTTCTATTGGACCGAAGTTCAGTCCAATCCGAACCAGCCAGCAGTGAACCTCCGAACCGAAGCAACCCCCTCCCTTCGCCACCTGTCCGACACGAGGCAGCCTCGCATGGCCTCGGATCCGAGGCTTCGGCCTATGTAAGGCATGCAAGGGCTCCAAAGAATTTTCACTTTTTCACCCCAAATTTCACCCTCTTTCAAATTCTCCACTCCCCTAAGCTCATATACAACCCCTAAAGCCCCGATATCAAGACTCGAACCCGAAGTAAGCCTTGAAGCCCCGAAATTCTTGAGAATTCATCCTCTCTCCTGTCAAAACTCTGTCCAAATTACCATCTATCATGTGAGTTTATACCCCTATATCTTCATAATTCTATTGTTTTAATGGGGGGAATACAAGTATAACACAAAAACTTTGTGTTATAAATAAATGATTTCAAATCACGATAAAACGATTTTAAAGCATCAAAAATACTCCAAATATTGAACTCTTTTATAAACTTATATTTTTCCCAAATATACATATTTGGATATATAAAATTGTTTATGTATATAAATATATAAGTTATCTCATCAGTTTAAATACCCTTTGTAATATGCTGAGCAAAGGATTACATGCAAAAATAGTTATTTAACAATTCATAAAGTACATATAAATTATAATAGGTATAATTTATAATACATAAAGCAATACTTCATGATTTAAGTATACATGAATACACTGTTTTACATGAAACAAGGATTTTAATTCAAAACAAATCAAGGGTTTACACTTGTCAAATACATGTTCGGAATACTAATTCAAGAACATATTATCAATCATTTATTTCAGAATGATTGGGTTTTCATAACTAATATACATGTAACGTTTATATGCTTTTTATGAGATATCCAATTCAGATTGCTTAATTCATTTTAGACAACCAAGGTAAAGCCCTGACATTATAACCAGAATCTCCAGTCCGGGGTTCGAAACAAGTTGTGTGTAGATCTATATCTGGATTGACAACCCCGCACTCAGGCTGCTAGCTATAGTCAGGCATACACGCCAATGAGTGGCAATTGTTATCAACAGTTTAAGCGCTCACAAGGCGTTTGTTTCAGGCGTTCAGGTCTTAGTATGGTTATAATAACTCATTAAAAAGATATTAACAACACGTTAGTGTATAAACAACTAAACATAAGTACATCTTCAAATTACTAGTTTACAAAATACAAAGTACAATGGTATACTACATATTTCAATAACAGCTGGCGAAGCCAGGCACACACTCAGTTACAAGTTTTACAAATACATTGGTTCACAAATAGGACGGTTTTATGGGAATAAAACTACTTTTCACATACCACAGAAAATATGGGATTTTGTAGAACAATTTTCTTATTCAAAATACAAAGACACCCATATAAACATAAAGACTTATGTACTCACTCAACATATTGGTGATACTCTCTTTTCAAATTACTTGTATTCTCAGGGAAATAATAACAGGTACTCCCCGAGATTTTTGAGAAGATGGAGCCATTATGAGTCTTATCTTCTTCTTTGTATAACTATTTTGGTTTCAATATACAATGATTGAACACATGTAAATATTATACTTTTAAATACAATGGTTGTTTGTACTTTGATTACTATGATGCATGTGTTGTGATACTACAAATGGAGTCCTCCACCCCCGGACATTTCCATCGTCTGGTTTGGGGGTGTGACATAAAGGATCTCACAATCATAATCCTTCACCACGTCAAACAACCGACGCTGCCTCATGTTCAGATTCGGCTTATCCATGAGGTACCTCAAACTCTTGTGGTCCGTGTAAATGGTACTCCGAACCCCGTAGAGGTAATGCCGCCAAATCTTGAGGGCAAAAACCACCGCCCCCAACTCCAAATCATGCGTCAGGTAGTTTGCCTCGTGAGGCTTGAGCTGCCTCGAAGCGTAGGCAATGACATGACCCCTCTGCATCAATACCGGGCCCAACCCTGAAATAGACGCGTCACAATAAACCACAAAATCCTCTACGCCCTCTGGCAGGGCTAAGATCGGCGCCTCGCACAATCTCTGTCTCAGTGTCTCAAACGCTGCCTGCTGCTCGAGTCCCCACCGAAAGACCACGGCTTTCTTCGTCAACCGTGTCAGGGGTACAGCTATCTTGGAGAAATCCTGAATGAACCTCCGATAATAGCATGCCAATCCTAGGAAACCCCGAATCTCAAATGGAGACTTCGGAACCTCCCATCTCATCATGGCCTCGACCTTGGCCGGATCGACCAGAATCCCGTTCTGGTTGACAAGGTGTCCGAGAAATTGCACCTCGCACAACCAAAACTCACACTTGGAGAACTTGGCATACAAGCTCTCCCTCCCCAAGGTCTCCAATACCTCTCTCAGATGCTCCTCATGCTCCTCCTGTGTCTTGGAATAAACCAAGATGTCATCGATAAAGACTATCACAGACCGATCCAACATCGGTCTGCATACGCGGTTCATGAGGTCCATGAACACGGCAGGAGCATTGGTGAGCTCAAAAGGCATCACCACGAACTCATAGTGGCCATAGCGCATCCGAAACGCGGTCTTCTGCATATCCTCCTCCCTGACCCTCATCTAATGATAACCCAAACGCAAATCAATCTTGGAGAACCAAGATGCTCCCTGAAGCTGGTCAAAGAGATCATCAATCCTCGGGAGTGGGTAATGGTTCTTCACCGTTACCTTGTTCAACTCCCGATAATCTATACACATCCGGTGCGACCCATCCTTATTCTTCACAAACAGAATCGAGGCTCCCCAGGGTGAACTGCTCGGACGAATAAATCCCTTGTCTAGCAGCTCGTGCAGCTACGCAGACAACTCCTGCATCTCGGGAGGAGCCAACCGACACGGTGCCTTGGCTATCGGAGCTGCACCAGGAACGAGGTCAATCCTAAACTCCACCTATCGCTCTGGAGGTATCCCAGGAAGCTCCTCTGGGAAAACATCTACGAAATCTCGAACCACCGGAACCTCGCTCACTATCGCCTTACCCGCCTCCCGGGTATCCATCATGTACGCGACATATCTTGCGCACCCCTGCTGAAGGTAGCGTCTAGCCCTCGCTACTGAACATACCGCGGGTCCACACTGTGGCCTCTCGCCATGAATCACTAACTCTCCCCCACCTGGGGTCCTGACTCGCACTAACTGTTGCGCGCAATCTATCACCGCCCTATTGGGGCTCAACCAATCCATGCCTATAATCACCTTGTTCCCACGCAACAGAATGGGAACCAAGTCCACCAGATAACGCTCCTCAAATAACTTCAAAATACAATCCCTGAACACTGCTGATGCTCGCATCGATCGATCATCGGCAATCTCTACCTCTAAAGGGAAATCCAACATACCCGAAGACTCCGTGAACTTCTTGCTAAGCGCAAGGGTAACAAACGATCGGGTAGCACCCGAGTCGAACAACACCTGGACTGGGATATCGTTCACATGGAATGATCCTAATACATATATATACATAAACCGAGCACATATCAATATCATATCATCATATAAATAAATGAGAAGGAAAGAATCATACCCGTCACCACATCGGGTGCAGCGCGTGCCTCCTCGGCGGTCAGCTGAAATGCCTGGCTCCTTACCACGGGAGCCTCTGCCTTGACCTTCCGGCCATCTGTGATCCGCAGGGTCGCTGGAGTTGGCACCTTTACCAGCGCTGAAATTGTCAACTGGGGGCAATTGGCCTTCTTGTGGCCCCTCTGGTTGCAGTGGAAACACAGTAACTCAGACGTCTGAATAACTGCTACCGGAGCAGTGCAATCCCTGCTAAAGTGCCCAGACTTGCCGCACTTGTAGCACCCTGATGATCCCAACATGTACGCCCCCTCGTGCGTCTTGCCGCATTTCCTGCAGCGGCCCCGTCCCTGTTGGCCTTTCGGCCCCACATTTGATCCCTTGGGCTTCTTCCCTAAAGCCCCTCCTGGCTGTCCCTCCTCCACCTTCTGTTTCCGGATGTGCTCCAAATCTATCTCCCGTCTCCCTCACCCTGGCAATCATGGAGTCCAAGGTGGGGCAAGCTGAAAAACTAACGTGCTCCCGGATATCAGCCCAGAGCATGTCATGATAGTGGGTCCTCCTCATGACCTCATCGCCCACATATTGGGGCACCAACAGTGCCCTCTCCCGGAACTTGGCGGTGATCTCCGCCATAGTTTTCGTCGTCTGTCTCATGTCTAAAACTCTCTAGCCAGCTGCTGAAGCTCGACAGCCGGCGCAAACTCTGCCCTGAACCTGGTCACAAAGTCCGACCAGGTCATAGCCTCGATAGCTAAGGCTCCCAAATAGTCACCCACTGACTCCCACTAATCTCGAGCTCGGTCTCGTAAACACCCTGCTGCATACCTCACCTTCGACCCCTCGGGGCAGAAGTTAATCAATTGTGCAGACTCGATGTTTGCAATCCATCGCCTGGCAACAATGGGGTCCTTCACGCCGTGGAAATCCGGCGCACCACTGCCCCTGAAGTCCTTAAAGGACAGCGTGCGAGATCCCGACTGGCCAGATGCCATGTCACTCCTGAATGCCTGGAGGCGATCCTCCATCATCTCCAATATCCCCTCCTTGATCGACCCGAAGATAATGGGGGTCGACTCAAGGATACCTCTGGTGATCTCCGACGCGATGAACTCGTGTAGCCTCTCATCCACTGGCTCGGAACCTGATCCCGAACCCGATCCCTCTCCTGAACTACCAACTGTTGGCCTCAGGCGTAGCACCACCATTATGAAATACAAAGAAATAACAACTGTTAGCAATACTGATACCCCTAGAGGGATCCCACCCACTACAAGTTCCCTAGTCTTATTTTAGCCTTCCTCGGTTCGGGTACGGATCCTATGCTTTCAGTAGTACGGGCCCATACGACCTTCCACATCTATCTGTACCCTCCCCAAGGACCGCCTTGACTCAACCAGGTCCCTTCCCCTACCGTTGATCACTGCTACTCTTTATCCTAGGCTTACCCTAGGAAACCTCTGACTCCACCCTACCCAGTCCTCAGCTGCTGAAGGCCTCTTGTTGATGCCAATTAACTATTACATGAATACAATCACATGTGCTGAGGCTCGGATAATCCTTCGAGTAAGGGACTCATCTCTACAACGGTTAGGACTCAAATAAGAGCTACGCAATAGAGTCAAATCCAACACTCTGAGATTATTCAACCCTGATCATATGTGACTTTAACGTATTCACCTAACAGTTAACTCCCATCACTTCAAAGCCCACATAGCACAAAGCAAACAACATTTGGACATAATAAAAACAATCTCAAGCAACTATATCCTCGTAGAGAGAACTGAACTAGCATACAACGCTAAACTCGTACTATCAGGAATAACCTAAACAGGCTACTCTACTACTGTCTACTCAACTCTAGCATGCAACTCTTTCATATACTGAAGCACATAAAGCAGGCACATAAGGCATCACTCCTAGATCATTATCCTATTCTAGCATGTTGTTCTACAGAAACTGATAAACATAAATAAACTTGTATGGGTACATTGGGGAATACTTACTTGAGCTTGGCCGGTCGCGCACATCACACACACATTGTTCTTTCTTAAACCCTTTACTTAACCTTTTAGAAAACATTTTCTCCTTCCAAAATCTTTTAATCCCTCGATTTGAGTTCAAACACCCCGAAGGTGTGTCCGAATCCCTCAAACCAGGGCTCTGATACCAACTTGTAACGACCCAATTTTCACGTCCAAAATTTTGTTTTTAAAACATTACTTTAGAAAATGTTAATAATTAAAAACATTGTTTGATCAACCATATCACATTGTAAACCATGTCTAAAAGCCAAATCATACAACCAATCAAAATATCAGAGTATAAATCCCAGAGAAATCTAATAGATGCGGAAACCAGCGTGTGTGCATGATGTGCCGCTACCGTGCCAGCTCCTTCCCCTTCGATGAAGAGGTACCTGAAACCAAAACTGTAAACTGTAAGCACAAATCTTAGTGAGTTCCCCCATTGTACCACATACCATACAATCACATAACATACATAAATTGCCAGGCATATCTGGGTGCCCGACCTACCCCTTCGGTCCTCTCGACCGGATACTGCCTAGCATATCTGGGTGCTGGCCTCCCCTTCGGTCCTCTCGACCGGATACAGCCTAGCATATCTACGTGCTGGCTCCCCTTCGGTCCTCTCGACCGGATACCGGGGACTATTTCACCCCCTATTACTACCACATAACACATATATCACATAGTCTATCTAGCATGGATGGGCATGACCGCCCCTTCGGCCCTATCGACCGGTGTTCTGGGGGACTATCTCCCCCTACTGTCACTAACACATAAACATAGCACAGGTAGTAGCAACCCTAGATGAATATCACAAAGACAATCATCTAATCACACATCTCCTACCGGTGGGCCGGCATTGTGGCCTTAGACCCACCGCTACAGGAAGGTAACTCACCTCGTAGTAGCTGCTGATCTATGTGGGAATAGTCTGTCTGCTGCTGTTGCTCCGAAAATCCTCCGGCTGAAATTCCCACCAAACACTTAGTCAAATACTGCTAACTGTCCTTTGGGTAAAATGATCATTTTACCCATGATCATGCCCTAAGTCAAAGTCAGAGTTAACTTTCAGTTGACCCGACTCGCCGAGTCCATATCCAAACGACTGACCTGGATTCTGCTTCTACTCGTCGAGTTAGGTGTTGACTCGACGAGTTCTCCTTCCAAACTGATGTTTAAGTCCTTCATCCTACTCGCCGAGTTGTATGAACAACTCGCCGAGTTCATCTTCATCCGATGAACAATTTATACTGTGACTCGCCGAGTTGTATGAACAACTCGCCGAGTCTGTTCTTGATCTAAGGAGATTGCCTTGAACTCGCCGAGTCTGGGCATCGACTCGCTGAGTTCCATTATGGGTGAGTTTTGGCTTCCAACTCACCGAGTCCACCCTGGACTCACTACACAACTCGACACAGCTAAAAGGGGACAATCTCGGAGACTCGCGACTAGACTCGCCAAGTCAGATGAGCGACTCGCCGAGTCTGCTTCATGCAAGAGCCATAAACGCGATTTTGCTCGAATCCAGTCCATGTCATTCGTAGATCTGGGCTCCTAGAGCATGAATAACACGTAAAGTTTCCAACTTTATGTGTAAATGTCCATCTATGAGGGTTTTAGGGTTTAAAATGCACCAAAAGAGTAGATCTAAGGTTTTCATGCAACATGGGTCCATAAATGCAGTAATCTGAGCTCCTGGAGCTCAACCATGCCTAGATCTAGAGGTTACTTAGCTTTTACGAACCCCCAAACATACAAAAGCTTGGAAATGGTTCAAAAAAGACTTTAATGGAGCTATAAGGGACTATAAGCATGAAAGCAATGGGAAAATCGAGTCATACCTTAGGGAACACACTGAGAAAGCTCAAAGATGCTTGACCTCCTCTTCTTCTTCTTGATCTACTATTTTTCCCACTACAAAACTTCAAGAGAGCACACCAAATGCTTCAAACTCACAAGGAAACAACTCTTGAACAAGGTATAGGGCTCTGAGGGTGAATGGGGGCGGGATTGGGGCAGAATGAGAGTTTAAATAGGGTGCAAACCCTTGATACTTAGGGTTTCATCCAACAGCGGTGACTCGCAGAGTCCAGGATATGGACTCGCCGAGTCGCCAACTTAAAACGTGTCCCGGTTCCCGGCTCTACTCGGCGAGTCGGACCTATGACTCGCCGAGTCCAAGGCTAAAAATGGAAAACACTCAAATAAGATTTACATACCAGGAACCAGGTGCTACATTATTGGTTACCGACTAAGGTGATTAGATTCACATTCGTTGTTACCAATCCTTAGAAAATAAATTAATTTAAGCAGTGATCAAGTGATTAAACTAATAAATTCCCTAGTTTATTTATTCGGGTTAAATAAGACTTGTAATTAGTTAATCAAATTAATAATTCAATTAACCTCTTGTTGATGGTTTATCACACAAGATCACACATTAATTTACCCACTTTCTAGTTAGCCCTAGTTTCACATTCACTATTCCCAGGCATATAACAACGTTTTCACATGAATCATATGAGGTAAGCAATTAAGAGATGTTCATGCAGCTTAATTACTTGTCAATTAACAAAAAATAGTTATAGTTAATGCATAAGGTTCTTTAACATGCTTAATTTAACAAGATTTACCAATAAACAATCAATCCAAATATAAATCAATCCATAGTAGCAAACTTATCTACCCTAAACAGAAACTAAAGGAATTAGTTCATAATTACAGCAGATAACAACACAAAAACGAATTCTAACAATCCAAGCATAGTTCTATTCAAGAATAAAGAGGCAAAGTAAATTTATGTTGCCTTAATTCTTCTAAGAATTGAAGATTAGGGTTCTCTCATGATTTCCAAAGCTCCAGATGCCTTCTTGGTCGCAAAGTAATTCCACAAGGATTCCAGAGAAAACCTCAAATCGGGAATGTGGCTTATATTTATAGTTTTCACAAAACAGGGTCTACTCATCGAGTAGATAATCGACTCATCGAGTCCCCTCTGTAGAGTCCGTGTATGGCAAGGACTTTACGTATTGCTTCACGAACCTTCATGGGTAATCGTCGAGTAGACGTTCCTACTCACCGAGTAACTTCAGGATTTGGCTCTTTTTTCTCTCTTCAGTCCCCGAGCTTCTGATTGCCTCTCCTGCTTCCTTTTGCTTCTGAACACATCTTTTGGACTGAAAATACAATTTAAACATTATTAAGTACCTTTTGTCCATAATTTGCAAATAATGAGCTAATAAATATTAAAAATCTATACTAAAAATATAGTTAAATATGCACATATCACCCACATAATCACATAAACCATATCAGTCATATAAGCTACATAAGCCATGCATGCCAACATATACGGATATCGTGGACTCCCTCCAGGGTCTTACTCCAGGATGTTGTGAGCTCCTCCAGGGTCTTACACCTATGTGCCATGGGCACCCCCATGGTCTTACTTAGAATGCCATGGGCATCCCTACATGTTTTGATAACCAAGTGTCGTGGGCACCCCCATGGTCTTTACCTGGAATGCAATGGGCACCCCCACATGCTCTGACATCCAAGTCCCCCGGGGTCTTCCATGAAAGTATCACAAAGACAACTAGCATATCACGTACCACATAATCAACTAGCATACCTCATAATATATAATTAACTAGTATACCCCATAACACATAATCAACTAGCATACACAAGTCATACATATAATCATATAAGGGTGTCGTGGATTCCCTCCAGGGTCTTACTCCAAGATACCGTGGGCTCCCCCAGGGTCTTACACATGTTGGGTGTATGGTGTTGCGTCTTGAGCTCGGCTCTTAGCCCTGTTTTGTATCCGGATTGGGCCTGTCCATCCGTGATTTATTTGTTAGGGTTTGAGTATTTATAGATGCTTGCATGCATCTTAGTACGTAAGATTTTAGAGATAATTTAATAGCGTTCATTGTTTTTATCGTTTGTAAACCCTAAAGCCTCTACAGCGGAAGTTCTTTGTCGAGCTCTGTTGAGGCTTGAATCATTTGAATCATTAAGCATACTATTGATTCCATCTCTTGTTTATTACTTTGCTTGAATCGTTTTGCCAAACCTATGTAAGATCTAAACAATCTAAGCGATTTATATCTCATCAATTGGTATCAGAGCAGGAGGCGGTGTAATTCATACACATCTCTTCTGTGAAAGAAGTGATTAGGGTTTATTCCGCATTAACTGATATTTATTGAGCCGTCACTCCATAATTGACATATCTCATTATTTATTCATTTTGCCATAATATTACATATTACAAGTCTGATCTTGCAATAGGTTAAATGATCAAGCATGGACGATTCTCAATCTAATCCTATCAACATCTCAAACAGTATTGGATCAACAAAAAAGATTCCAATTCTTTACACTCAAGATTACGAGGTTTGGGCGCATCATTTCGAAGACTACGTTATTGGATCTGAAGATAATGGGTATCTAATATGGGAAGCCATTGTGTCTGGACCATTTGCTCATTCGGGAACATCCAGAATTATTAAAACTCAAAAGGAGTATAATGATTTGTTAAAAGATGTTAAAGACGTCGCTCAGGACGAAAAGGAGAAGTTTCAGTGCAACATCAAAGCATTAAGACTGATTCGATTCGCTCTTCAATCTGACACGTTTAGATTGGTGAGTTCCTGCAGTACTGCTAAAGAAATCTGGGATTGGCTGCGAGAGCTGTATTCCACGGATGAAGATTTGGAGCACTCAATTCAGACCTTGCTTTTGTCTGAGTTTGGAGAGTTCAAGCAAAATCCTGATGAGTCTGTTACACAGACGTTTGATCGCTTCAATCATCTTCTCAGCAAGATGATCAAACATGATATCGAAAGGAATCTTATTGAACAGAAGGTCACTTTTTTGAATGGCTTAAGATCCGAATGGAGAGCTGTTGTGTCTACAGTTAAAGAACACGAGCAGTTCAAATCATATTCGCTGGCGAAACTGGTGGGAATTCTGAAATCCCAAGAAAAGATAGTGATGCAAGAGAAAAGTGTGGTCTCAAACTTGGGATCCTTGGCCCTCCTGTCTAAAAGTAAGAATGCAGTAGAAGACAAAGATCTGAACCTGGAGGACTATGATCTAACTTCAGAAGATTATGTTATGATGGTGTCCAATCCCAAGAGGTTCATCAAGAAGAAGTTTTCTACCAATAAGAACCGAAATTGGCAGGGAAGCTACAATTCTGATAAAGTAAGGGAGGAGCCGAAGACTGAAGAACCAAAGCAAGAGGCGAAGGTTGAAGCAGATTCTGGTGTCAGCTGTTATTACTGTGGAGAAAAGAATCATTACGCCAAAGATTGTGTTTTGAAGAAAATGACTGAGAAAGATGAGGAGAAAGATGAAGAGGCAATCCTTATGAAAAGGCTGGAGGAGATTAAAAGGAAGAAAGCTGCTACTAATCCTTCTATGAATGTTCTTATTGTACAGGGTTCGGCAGAGTATGACTAGTTCGGTGGCGTACAGGTGTGGTCGACCGACTCAGAAGATGATGAGGTGAGAAAGCCTTCTCACGGAAAGGCTTATGTCGCAAGAGGTAGTGAAAGCAGTGGAAAGTGTCTGACGGTGACTGACGTATCTCACATGAGGGGATATAATACTGATGGTGGACATGAAGACGCCAAGGAGCGAGAGGACTTATGCTTCACAGCAAAACCTCTCAGTGTGCAGATCAGTGAACTTGATGAACTGATCAAGAAGGTACAATCTCTTTGTTTCGTTCAAAATTCCACAGAAATCATATGAAAAGGAATTAAATAACTTGAATTCAAGAATCTCAAATCTAGATAGTTGTTTAACTCAAACACAGGTCACAAATTCTAACCTGAGTGACCAAATAAGCAGGGTGTCATCTAAGAGTGAGGAGCGAAGGATGTGGATTGAGCAGAAGGAGTTGGAGATCATTAAGACTATAGATGAAAACATTTATTTCCAAAGAGACAATTTGAAATTGTTAAAACAAAGGAATATTTTTTGTTTAATCGCTAAAAGGCTTTATGCTAACATTAATCAACTACATCTGAATTGTGAAATAGGACAGAAGATACATTGCATGATTTTACCCTTCCTTGAGTTTAAGGAGGACGAAATCGATGCAGAAGCATACAACTGTGAAAGTGTTGTATATTCCGATGATGTGAATCCTACTTATATGTATGGTCTGGACAAAATAGAATCTTTTATAAAGTCCAAAGACCATAAGGACATGCTTAAAAATCTTCTGGATGAAAATGATAAGCTAAAAATCAAGACCGAAACCATACAAAAATTCGACTCATTGAGTGCCAACTTAAGTTCAGAAAACAAAATCGATGTTGAAAACGCATCTGAACTTAATGAGGACGATAATATGAGTGAAATTTCTGTAGATGATGAAGTCAACTGTTCGGAATTTGTCAAGAGCGAACCTGCAAACCACAAAAACCTGATTTCTAAAAATTTTGTAGAGTTCGCTCGCTTGTCCAAATCTAAGTCCCCAGTCCTTAAAGAAAAAGTTTTGTGTTTCAGAAGGTTAGAACTACTCCAAATCAGGTATATAAAGTCACAGGAGTAACCGAACATCAAACTGCTAAACTCACTGCCATGGTGAACGAAGACAATGCAGATGGGTATGATGAGTTTTTCTGGTCAGCTCCTATAGACAAGGCAAACGAAACAGTTGGTCTGTCAGAGCGAACGTCCTGGAAAACCAAAGGAAGATATGTACCAGAGCCACTGAATAAGCTTGACAACTTTGACGTACCAAGTACAAGTGGCACAAAAGAAATACCTGTAGAAGAAGTCACCTCCACAAGAGAAACCTCATCTATGAAGAGTGATCCGGCTACCAAGAAGCTGAAACAAAAAGCTAATATCCATAGACAACGAAACAGGTGAAAAATCAAAAGCAGCAGAGAAACCTGAGATACAAAAAGAATCTCTCAGAGCGAAAGCAGTTTTGGCGCTCTCAAAATGCTCACTTCTCTTATCCTAATAAAGATTCAAAGTCACGGAAAAAGACTTTTAGGCCACATGAAGAACATAACCGAAAGGAGAGGTTCGGTCCTGAGAGCAACAAGAACCAAAAGGATAAGTTCGGTCCCGAAAGCAACGGCAACCGAAAGGATAGGTTCGGTCCGACCAACAACACTCAAAAATCCAACTTCGGCTCATCAGCAAGTAGCTACCGAAGGTCCAGGTTCGGTCCTTCTAATGACCATAAACAAAAGGGTCATTTCAAACCACAAGTCAGGAAAATTCCCATTCTAAATTCTCTTTTTCTAATTCTTCTCATTCTCAATTCTCTTCTAAACCTAATTCTGTTCCTGCACAAAATTCAAAATCATCAACGAACTTAAAAGTAAAGTCGAAGATTTCTTCAGTCAAGGAAGACCAAAAGCAGAATAATGCCCAAAAACCAGAATCTGAAACCAAAACGTCCGTAGCTAACTCTAACAAAATCAAAGTGTTTACTATTAAGAGAAAAGATGAAACAGCCTTAGTAAAACGAACATATCTTGTTGATGTTTCTATTACTATTCCTGTACCTGTGAAAGGCTCACGTGAACCCAAGAAACTTTGGGCTCCTAAATTTGCTTAATTTTTGCAAGTTATTAGTGACGAGCAGTTTGACGAAGAATGGTACATTGACAGTGGCTGCTCACGTCACATGACGGGAAGAAAGGAAGAGCTAAGGGAGTTTCGATCTCTTCAAAATGGTGGCAATGTCATGTTCGGTAACAACTCCTATGGAACGATAAAGGGTTATGGGATGATAATTAATGGAGACTTCACAATAAGAAAGGTGGCGTACGTTGAAGGGTTGCAGCATAATCTCATCAGTGTATCTCAACTAGTGGGAGATACCGGTCTTAAAGTTTCTTTCGACGACAACGGTTCAGAGATTATAGAGAAGAAATCCAACAAGGTCATCCTCAAATCAGACCGAAAAGGTGAAATGTTTCCTCTAAATCTCAAACCAATCAAAGGAAATCCAGCTATATGTCTTTTGTCCAAAGCTCATTCTGACGAAAGCTGGTTGTGGCACCGAAGGCTCTCACATCTCAACTTCAAAGACATCAACAAGCTTGTCACTGGAGGTCATGTTCGGGGTCTTCCATTACTCAAGTTTGATCGAGAACACTTGTGTGCTGCATGCGAAATAGGGAAACAAAGTCGTCAAAGTCACCCATCAATTATAAACACAAAAGTTGTTGAACCACTTTAGTTGCTTCACATCGACTTGTGTGGTCCATCATCAATCGAAAGCATTGGCTGTAGCAAGTATATTCTTGTTATTGTTGATGATTTCTCACGTTTTACAAGGGTGTTCTTTCTGAAGCACAAATCTGAGGCCACTCCTAAGCTAAAGATGTTCATCAAGCAGGTTGAAGTGCAACTAAGAAAAGTCGTTCGAAACATTAGGAGCGACAATGGACTGGAGTTCAAGAACAAAGAATTTGAAGACTTTTTGGCAGAAAAAGGAACCAGTCACAACTTCTCAGCCCCTTACACGCCTCAACAGAACGGTATTGTCGAAAGGCGAAACCGATCCTTGTGTGAGGCGGCCCGAACTATGCTAAGTTTCGCTTCTCTTCCCTTATATTTCTGGGCTGATGCTATTGCTGCAGCATGCTTTACGCAGAACATGTCTTATCTCAACAAGCGTTTCTCTCTCACTCCTTATGAGATCATCAATAACAGGGAGCCGAACGTAAAGTTCTTTCATGTGTTCGGTTCACGATGCTTCATATTCAACTCCAAAGAACATCGTAACAAGTTTGATGTTAAAGTAGACGAAGGAATTTTTCTGGGATATTCTCTCACTTCAAAAGCATATCGGGCTTTAAACAAGCGTTCTAGAAAAATTGAAGAAACCTATTATGTGACTTTTGATGATAGCTATGTCAAGAAGCTTAAGACTACTGAAGGAGCAATTTGAGAGATTTTCTCTCAAACAGGTCAAGTCACAGCCACGATTGCCAATTTATTTGATCAGTTTGTGGACTTATTCGATGAACCTGAGAAAGCCACTCTCTCGAAAGCCAAGGCGGCAGACAACAAAATGGGTGACGGAGAGCATGTTCCAAACGAACCTCCTCAGCACGGTGCTTCAGTTGAGGGGGAGAATCCATTCTCTTCAAATCAACCGAACACACACTTTCAGGGGGAGAACTCTATCCCAGTGGCACCCGAAGGTCCTGCATCACTCGAAAGTCCTGCATCACCCGACGGTCCTGCATCACCCGAAGGTCCTGTAGCACCCGAACGTCTAGCCACACCCGAAAGTCCAGAAGCACCAGAAAGTCCAGTTACACCTGAGAGTTCTGTTGCACCTGAAGGTCTGAACCAACCTGAAAAACTAAATGATTCATCATCAGTCGAGGGGGAGAATTCCGATATGTTCTATGATGACGATAGTCAATCTGAATTGGAAGAAATGATCAACGCCGAATTGGATCCATCTTATGATCCAACCTATCCTCCCCTCATTAAATGGACCAGAGATCATCCTGTATCTCAGATAGTGGGTAATGTATCTGAAAAGGTCCTGACCCGATCCCAAGTGAAGGCAAATCAAGCCTCTCTATTCTCCAAAGTAGAGTTCTGCATGTATAATTCTTTCGTATCCAAAGTTGAGCCGAAGACAGTCAATACGACTCTTGACCATTCTGATTGGGTTCAGGCTATGCAAGATGAACTCAATGAGTTTGAACGCAACAAGGTTTGGCGCCTTATCCCAACACCTAAAGATGCCTCAGCCGTTGGTCTCAAATGGGTATTCAGAAACAAAATGGACAAGGAAGGTAATGTAATTCGAAATAAAGCTCATCTCGTGGTGAAAGGATACTGCCAGGAAGAAGGAATTGATTACGAAGAAACTTTTGCTCCGGTAGCAAGGCTGGAATCTGTTAGAATATTTCTTGCCTATTCTGCATACAAGAACTTCGAGGTCTACCAAATGGA
Source organism: Lactuca saligna (assembly GCF_052625555.1). Lineage (NCBI taxonomy): Eukaryota > Viridiplantae > Streptophyta > Magnoliopsida > Asterales > Asteraceae > Lactuca > Lactuca saligna. The sequence continues at coordinate 121,517,845 of NC_136423.1, read as the reverse complement.
TGTAAAATGCGCCTTTCTGAATGGAGAACTAGAAGAAACGGTTTACGTGGAGCAACCTCCTGGTTTTGTGAACGAAAAACATCCTAATCACTGCTATATCTTGGATAAAGTAGTTTATGGTCTGAAACAAGCACATAGGGCATGGTATGAAACTTTAACTAAATTTTTAAAGATGTCTAAATTCAAACAAGGCTCGGTTGACCCAACCTTCTTTCGTAAAAAGGAAGGTAACCATCTTATGATAAATCAAATCTATGTCGATGATATCATCTTTGGCTCAACGAATCCTAGCTTAACAGCTGAATTCAGAAAGCTGATGGAGACTAAATTTGAAATGAGCTCAATGGGTCCGATTAACTTTTTCCTTGGTTTAAACATTAGACAGGGACCCGAAGGCATCTTTATCAATCAGGAAACATACACCAAGACTCTTCTTGCTAAATTCGGCATGATGGGAGATTCAAAATTCAAAGTTCCAATTTGGCACCAAGCTCACACCATCCTTGGATAAACCGGCAGTCGATATAACGTTATACCGCCAGATGATTGGATCCTTGATGTACCTCACAGCTAGCAGGCCCGATATAATGTTTTCTGTTTGTTATTGTGCCAGGTTTCAAGCGAATGCTCGTGAACCACACATGCTAGCAGTGAAGAATATACTCTGGTATTTGAAGCGAACCACCTCTCTCGGTCTCTGGTATCCATCAAACTCAGGTTTCTTTGTTCAAGCCTACTCAGATGCAGACCTTGGAGGATGTGGTTTAGATAGGAAAAGCACTACAAGAGGATGTCAATTCCTCGACGGGAAGTTGGTGAGCTGGCAATATAAGAAACAAACATGTGTTTCACTGTCTACAGCCGAAGCAGAATACATTGCAGCCGCCTCTTGCACATCTCAAGTGATTTGGATCCAAAGCCAACTTCGGGACTATGGACTCAATATGAAAAAGATCCCACTATATTGTGACGCAGAAAGTGCAATTAGGATCTGTGATAACCCAGTGCAACATTCCAAAACCAAACACATTGCACTAAGGTATCACTTCATTAAAGATCACGTTGAAGACGGAAACATAGAGATTCATTTTGTACGCACTACTGATCAACTGGCTGACATCTTCACCAAAGCTCTTCCTGAAGCAAGTTTCAATAAAATTCTACAAGGTCTAGGCATGATGGAATCGGAGTCAGTTCCAAAAACACCATCTTAAAACTAAAAGTTAGAAGAGAAATGAACCAAACGCTCGGTCTATTTCGGGTTTGGTTCACATGGGAACCGAAATGAACCGAACGCTCGGTCTATTTCGGGTTCGGTCCTATTCTCTTGTCTTCGCTTATCACTTAAAGGTAGTTTCTTTGGTTGTAAACTTTTTGTATCCTTTCTTCTCAATTACATCTCTCTTATTTTCCAAAACTTTTTCTTTTTCAAATTCATTTTTTTGCAACCGAAATACACCGAACGCTCGGGTTCGGTTCCAAAAATTTTTGTGTTTGTTTTTCTTTCTTTCTTTAAATCAAAAATTCCAAATTTTTTTTATTATTATTTGTGTTCGTTAACTTTCATGTGTGGATATTTATGGGGAAATTCTGGTTATCACATTTTTATTAGTTAAGTGTCCCTAGAAGCATGTTGTTGTATGTGTCCAAAGCCTCACTTGATTCTGAATAATAACCTTACTGACTTGGTATATACAAACCTTGTCTTCCCAATTAGGCTTTTCTATTTATTCTAATCATGAGCTACCTTACTCTCTTCTCACATGAGATAAGAGTTATCTGCTTGGTCCTTATTTTAACAGCATAGGTACTTTGGTTTCTTTACACCATCTCCAATACTTTTCTCCATCCTATTCGCTTCATAAATGTAACCCTTGAGACTCTCAGAAATTACCACTGAGGTTTATGGTTATACAATTTCTGTGTTCATGATCTTAGCTTCATGCCACTACGTGCTAAGTGAAACCCACAATTCAATACCTACCATGAATTGACGGTAAACCATTACATTTGTAGTTGTATCATGAAATCTCTTTCTTTTGTGTGATTCCTATGAAATTGTTACTAACCATGACATTTCTTCCCATAGAATCCGGTTTTAATATTTTGAGATTTCACAAACAAACATTTCCAACAAGTCACCACAAATACATCCCAACCTACTTGTTCAACAAACCACATTGGTCTCACAAGTACTTCAGTCGATTTCTGTCTTATGTCAAGATCAGGAATTATGCACTGAAGCGAAAGACACCAAAATTAGCCTAATTAAAAGAAGCCTTTCAACACTTCTCAATATTTTTTTGATCGTAATTCAACGGGAAACCAAGCAAACACTTTAAGGTCTCTCTTGACTTTGAAGAAAGAGATTCGTGCCCGGGATCCATTGTTTCGTGTCTTCATTGACATCACATATTCCCTCATAGATATTGTTTTCTCTCTTTATCTTTTGACACTCTATGCACGAAAATCTTTTGATTTTCCAAAAGTCTGGTTCAGTTCAATACATGCTATTTACTCTTGTATAGCTTTGGGTCTCAAAGAAATTCTTAATCAACGACTAACGTGGCGATTCTATCTCAAGATAACGGCTATGTTAAACGATATGATGATGACTCAGCCGGAAGGTCAACAGTTTAAAAGGTGATATGATGGAAAGGCGCGTTTGACGGCACAGTATTTCTCTCTTATGCGTAACCATCGGGGTTGCTAACAGTCACAAATCAGTCTATTCAGGGAACGTTTCACATTTCGAGAGGATTTGGGGGCTGATTCTTCTCTCTCCTCTACCGGGTATAAAGGGATCATTCCAAAATCACTTTACCACTTTACAGCAATCCAACATCAGAAAGCAACCTAAGCCGATTTATCCTTTACTGTTCATCTTCTTCAACCCAACATTCAACAATGGCGGATTCTTCGTCTATTCACGAAACTTCTTCTCGCACCCACATTCTGCCTATTCGACCTAAACAAAGCCTGGTGATTGACCTAAACCCTCTTGTCTACGATCATTACATGTATCCCATCGTGGAGTGTCTCAAATACTCTCCATTGGTTATCGCCTTGTCGAAGGTGGAAATCGTACCCATGGAATGTCTTTCCCAGGTATTCTCCACTGCTCATTATGACAAATCAGTGGATAGAATCTACTTCAACATTCTTTCCAACAAGACCTCCATATCCAAGCAATGTTTTTGCTGGCTTCTAGGGTTTGAACCTGATGAATCACGGGTTAACCCTGACTCAATCTCTGTGGGACAATTATTCTCAATGTTCTACAACATGGGCTACACAGAAATCCTCACTATAGTAACTAAGTTTAAAAAGTCGTGTCTTCCTCCTCAATGGAATGACTTCTTCACCCTTCTATTCAAGGGATTATCCGAGAGAAGTGTTGGTTCTGATGGGGCCAGTAAATTGTTCATGACTATTCTCTACGGCTTGTACAATGGGATCAACCTAGATTATGGCTTGACTCTCTGGCAACAGCTTATTCAAAGCCTTGCCACCTCATCCCGTCATACTGAAGTATCCTATGCCAGATTTTGGACGCTCATCACCAAATGGGCAATGGACAAGCTTCACGTTCCAATTGTAGCCGATTCCCCCCTTTCCTCGATCAGTGTCTTCCACACCACCAAGATAATTGTCTCTGATCCCACCAAGTTCTCTTTCATTGGATCCATTCCGAAGTCTATGTACGCCGGTGTGTCAAAGGCGAGCATTATCATGAAGACCTACAAGGAGTTTCGTCCTTCGAGTCCAAGGGAGATGACTGCAGAGATGGTTCAATCCATAAATGATGCAGATAAACCACTTGCCAGGGGAAAGAAACCATATAAAGGGAAACTTAAGAAATAGGCTCAAGGGGCGAAGGGTCCTTCTCCTAAGAAGCGGAAACCCTCAAAGACAGATCAACCCCACCCCCCCCCCCCCCACCGAAAAGGAAGAAAAACCAGCCAAGGAGGAACCTAATTCTCACTTCTTCCTCAAGCGATTCATAGGTTGACAAGTCTGACTCTGAGGAATCTGATCGAGGTGGTTCTCCTCCCTATTCTCCTTCACATGAGGTACTGGTTTCATCCAAACCTATTTCTCCTCCTCCTACCACCATCCCTATTTCCATTCCCTCCATAACCTCTTCTATCCCTATACCACCCACTTCTATTCCTATACCACCATCCATTTTCACTGAAGCCACCAAACCAACTATCAGTGAGGTTCGACCCAACGTATCTGATACGGGGGATCGAACTTCAGCATCTGAAACCACCTTTACCACAGTGCCATCTTCCATACCTGAACCTACCCCTACCACTGAACCTCCAACTTCACCCTTATCTCCCACTCCCTTAGCCGAAACTGAGACATTTTTGGGTGGAGAGAATATGACCTTTGATTCCACATACTACAATCCTTACTGGATCCAAAGCGATGATGATGATGATGCTCCCGTCACCAAAAAGCACATCAAAGAACTTTCTGAGAAAATTGACAATCTCATCGCTTCTTCCTCTTCCTCTCGGTCCCACGTGACAGAGGATGTTATTCAGAAAATGGTGGACGACTTCACCAACAAACACGACGCTTCCATCACCTCTGCCACTGCTGCCATTGATGCATCCTCAAAGGCATGCAATGCTGCGACCGAAAAAGTCGAAAAACTATTCAAAGATGCTAACATATTTTTGAAGTCTTTGCAGGGGGCTACCGAAACCAATGCCGAGAGGGTCAATTCTGTCATTATGAAGCTGACCACTTTGTTTGCCACTGAAAAGCAGAACTTTGCTAGTCTTCAACAGACTCTTGAAGCAGACCATAAAACCTTCCAGTCCAGCATTGACGAGCGTCTCTCCAAACTACAACAGGATCTAGCCACAAAAAATTCTGTGAAGGATGCCCTTGTTAGCAAAACCTCTGAGCTTATAGCCAAGAACCTTCTTCTTTCTCAATCAAGAAAGGAGGTTGACACTCTTTTGTTAGAGCGAGCAGTGATTAAGAGTTGTGTTTCGGATGTCCACAGAGCCATTACAAACATCCATGAAGCGCATGACCCAATTCTCAACTACTCGGTGAGGCAAACCCTGCATGAGAAGCTGGCTCCTACGCTTGCCATACTCAGTCACATTGAGGGGCTTCCTGAGACTGTGGAGTATCCAAAACAAGGGGGAGAAGATAGCTCAAAGGGAAATAATCAATCTCAACCTCCTCCTATTTCTACTGCTCAAACCAAAGCAACCGAACCACCAACTGGTCATGCATCAGGTTCGGGTACTAAAGATAAAGGTAAGAAGGTTACTGGTGACAGTGATGTAGATGAAGATAAAGAAACGATTGCAGAGATCTTGAAGAAGCAGGCCAGGGAAAGTGAACTGAATCCGAACGCTCGGGTCACTAGGGAGGCTGAGGCAAATGAAAGGAGGATGAAGGAGGCTCATGATCTCCTTGAAAGTCGAAAAACATTGTTCCCTCCTTGGACTCTTGAAAAGCTTATCAAAGAAGCAATCGAGTCTCCTAGTCTCCTCTGGCTAGAAACTGTTATCTTACTGGATCGAGATAACTCTGTTGACTCACAGTTTGACATGCCCCTGACCAGAAAGGCCTTCATCTTTCATGCCTTCGACCACATTGCTGAAGTACCTCATCCGCACCCGAAGATTGACCGGGAGTTGATTGATTTATACCTGAGGAATGCTCAGCCTCAGTATAAAACATGGAGTGCACATAAAATCATCAACGTCCGGGTTCTCAAACCTGCAAAAGAGGGCAACTTTATCAATGTTCGATTCAAAATCTTGAGGGGATCAGAGAAAACTGAACATGCCATTTCTCTTGCTGATCTTGCCAACTTAAATCCTCATGATTGGATCATTCTGCACAATATCCTCCTCACCAATGAAAAGGAATATGAGCCGATCATTGATCACTTAAAAAGGATGTTGGGCTTCTATGTCATGGAAGTTGCCAAGTTGGATCAAGAAATCGCTAGTGTCCTCAGAAAGAAGCCTACCGTCGCCCCAGTCGGTTCTGCAAGTGATTTGAACAAAATGCAAATGGGGAGGATTGACTTGAAGCGAAACTCGGTCATGTTCACAAGAGGATAAGGCCAGAAGTGTTTGTTTGCCTTAGCAGATAAACATCTTTATTCTACATCTTGTATGGAGCATGCTCTTGGGATCATCCATCGATGTAGGCAAAACTCTGACAGTGACAAGAAATACTTCAACGATATGATCCAGTGGTATATTCGGTTCAGGGTAACTCTTCTCGCCATCATTCCTTGCTTATTCAAAGTTACAAAGAAGGCTGATGTTGTTGTGTCTAGTAAGTCGTAGTTGAGTCTTTCCCCATTTGACGCAAAGGGGGAGATTGTTGGGTGTATGGTGTTGCGTCTTGAGCTTGGCTCTTAGCCCTGTTTTGTATCTGGATTAGGCCAGTCCATCCGTGATTTATTTTTTAGGGTTTGAGTATTTATAGATGCTTGCATGCATCTTAGTACGTAAGATTTTAGAGATAATTTAATAGCGTTCATTGTTTTTATCGTTTGTAAACCCTAAAGCCTTTACAGCGGAAGTTATTTGTCGAGCTCTGCTGAGGCTTGAATCATTTGAATCATTAAGCATACTGTTGATTCCATCTCTTTTTTATTACTTTGCTTGAATCGTTTTGCCAAACCTGTGTAAGATCTAAACGATCTAAGAGATTTATATCTCATCAACACCTATGTGTCATGGGCACTTCCCATGGTCTTACTTGGAATGCCATGTGTACCGCCACATGGTCTGATAACCAAGTGACATGGGCACCCCCATAGTCTTTACCTAGAATGCCATGGGCACCCCCACATGGTCTAACTTACAAGTGCCATGGGCTCCCCGGGGTATTCCATGCAAGTATCACAAAGACAACAAGCATCCACATACATACATATTAGGCATGTCGATAATGATTCCACGATAAACATCACAAATAACTGAATAGGCCTGCCTTGGTGCCTCCAACCAATTGGTTTGGTGAGGAGACTCACCTCGTACTGCTGAAGTTACGCAGATAAAACTCTATATGTCACAACTAGTTTTTTTTACTAGGAAATTCTATATATCTATGATCCACTCTCGATGTAACTTGTAACCCTAAGATTGATGTTAATCAATTCAAAAAAAACTATTCAAATCAAAACTCACTCATGGAACCCTAAACCTAATTAAATACATTTCATACACTCAACTGTAGGTTTGTAACCCTAATGTTTCGGTTCAAACTCGGAATGGACCAGGAGCCTTTTATTGGGCCTGTTGGGCCAATAAACTCTCAATTTGGTTATTTTAGGCCAAGGAACCCCATTTGGGCTCCAGTTGAACCTACATTCATTAAACTATAGCAATTTTGATCCATAAGACTTTTCATGGGCCTTGTTAGGCCTAAAATGTCTCTTTGGTTTTCGTGGGCATTGTTGGGCCGAAAACTTTCTCTCTTGATCAAAATGGGCCGAAGACCCATATCTTTTTCCCTTTTTGGGCCGTAAACTTATAAGAGGGACCAATGGGCCGAAAACTTCCACATTGGGCCTTGTAATTTCAAGAATATTCAATAAAAGCAACAACCACTCTTTTCCTTCACCCTCTCTTTCCCTTTCTCGGTTTAAAAAAATAATAATAATTAAAAATAAAATAAAAATTAAGATGGAATAAGACCATGACACCTCAATATTATATGTGGGATATATAGGCTAATTAACCAACAAATCTCTAGGATTAGAGATAATCTATCATGCAATAGACACCCAACCATTCTCTCCCTTCCTCTTCTTCTAGTCTCGGCCGAGAGCACCCACAACACTCCCATTTTCCACATCACAACTAACTGAATAGGCCTGCCTTGGTGCCATCAACCCATTGGTATGGTGAGGAGACTCACCTCGCACTGATGAAGTCCCGCAGATAAAACTCTAGCTGTCACAACTAGTTTTTTACTAGGAAATTCTATCTATTTATGATCCACTCTCGATGTAACTTGTAACCCTAGGATTGATGTTAATCAATTCAAAAACAACTATTCAAATAACAACTCACTCATGGAACCCTAAACCTAATTCAATACATTTCATACACTCAACTGTAGGTTTGTAACCCTAATGTTCCGGTTCAAACTCGGAATGGACCAGAATCCTTTTATTGGACCTGTAGGGCCAATAAACTCTCGATTTGGTTATTTTAGGCCAAGGAACCCCATTAGGGCTCCAATAGGACCTACATTCGTTAAACTATAGCAATTTTGAGCCATAAGACTTTTCATGGGCCTTGTTAGGCCAAAAATGTCTCTTTGGTTTTCGTGGGCCTTGTTGGGCCAAAAACTTTCTCTCTTGATCAAATTGGGCCGAAGACCCATATCTTTGTCCTTTTTGGGCTGTAAACTTATAAGAGGGCCCAATGGGCCAAAAACTTCCACATTGAGCCTTATAATTTCAAGAATATTCAATAAAAGCCCAAACCACTCTTTTCTTTCCCCCTCTATTTCCCTTTCTCGGTTTAAAAAAATAAATAAAAATAAAATAAAAATTAAGATGGAATAAGACCATGACACCTCAATTGTCACACCCCCGAACCATCAGAAAAACAACGACGGAAACGTTCGGGGGCGAGTGACGTCATGCGTAGTATCACAACAATCGTACCATAGCAATCAAACGGTATATAGCAAAATTTAAAGACGAGACTCCAAAAATTCTCTGTCTTCTCTGAAAGCTGGCAAGGTACCTGTCTATCGTTGCCCTGAGAATACAAGCGGTTTTGAAAACGTATCAACATCAAGTTGGTGAGTTCATAAGCATGTTTTTGTTTTGAAAACTAGTCACTGAGTTTGTATAAATGGTTTATTTTCATTATAAGTGAAATGTCGTTTGTATCGAAAACCATTGTTATCAAGTTCTGAAGTATGTATGCATGCTTTCCATGAAAATCCAATATTTTCTAACATGTTTGTTGGTTTCTGTATGAAAAGTATGTTCTGTTTGAAAACCCTGGCTACCACCAGTATGTAGTGTAAGTTCTGTTCGAAAACCATGTCTACCACCAGGGCATAGTGTATGACCTATTTGAAAACCCTGGTTACCACTAGTATGTATAGTAGTTTTATTACTTAAAATAAAACTAGAGGTTGTGTCCCTAGAATACCCTCCAGTAAGTAGATAGGTAGTTTTATTAATTAAAATAAAACTATAGAAGAAAGAAATCTTGTAAACAAAGGTTAGTTTATACTTACTGTGAGTCGTATAACCATACTAATATGACCGGTGACCTCCTTGACATTTCTTCATCGCGCTAATACACCCATAAAATAATACAATTTAGTGAGTTAGTGATTACACTACTCACACCTCGATTTAGAGTGTTTAGATATAAGTCTTCATGAGCCTGTCTTTCCACAATCTTCGTTCCAAACCGTCCTCAGATCTTTCCAAAGCCGGAGAGTGAATCTCTCCAGTATAAAGATAACTCAATAGGAACGACTCTCATCTTATGACCTTCCGATACTCTTACTCCTACCTTGAAACCCAGACTACATCATAGGGATGTAGGTCGACACTCAGATAACCAATATCCAAGGCACGGGAAAAATTTATGCCTATTATAGTAAGGATAGATACGTCTAGAATTAAACCTCGTCTCGCATCAGCTTGTGCTCGTTGTCCGTGTAGGAAAACCATGCCTCCAAAGAAGCGTAACTAATCCGCTGGCAAGAAACCGACTCTCCTATTCGATGAAGCTACGTTCCAAGCTGCAGTCTCGGCAGCCATAGCAGCTGTCATGGCTCAACTAAATGCTAACAACGCCAACATTAGCAGGAGCCTTATCAGGAATCCCAATCTAAGTAATGGACAACAACAACCAACACCTGCGTACACAGCCACCCAAGAACCTCAACCAACTCAATTGAAGAGAAATTTTAAGAACGAGGAGGGAAGTACCTCGGCTCAAGGACCTTCTGAAGGGCAACGAGCTGAGACAGTCAATAGCCCAGCCAACCCTTCCATCCCGACACCTGGAAGACCATACCGAGGAAACCTTCCCCGTTGCAGCTAATGTAGCTACCATCATCATGGTATATACCGAGAACTCTTTTATGCTAGGTGCAACAGGAAGGGGCATACCTCACGTACCTGCAGAGCCTCGGTTGAGTTCATTACATCAACCACCGATGTGGGGTCCAGTCCAGTTTGCCATCTATGTGGTGAAATTGGGAACTTCAAGAGGGACTGCCCAATTGAAGGAAGCGACAAAGTCACAGGAGGACTCTAACCCTAATACCTAAGAGAATCATCAATGAACCGGTAAAATTTTGGTACGTCTCTCAATCTCAGATAACTAACCAAAAACATTAAAAGACTAATTCTAAATGTAATTACTCTCCCGTTAAGGCGAAAATCGCAACACTGTTGTAGGAATTCAAAATTTGATCAGGTAAAGCTTTAATGGCTCGATATATACGTCAAATCCATGTATAATTAAGATGGATAGATCTCGAGTGAGTGATGTTGCCTCATATCCTGTTCCTCATTTGGTTGTGGATTTAGGGCAAAGTCGCTCAGGAAACAACCCTTTCCACCTTAATTATACATGACTAGTGTATGCTAAGCGATTATAACAAGACCTCGTGAAAATCCATTCATGAAAAGTACATTATTCCGAAACCTCAGGACCCTCTATAGTTTCCACGTCGACTCTATCAGTCCAAGTATCCACGACAGTGATATACGGGATGAAATCCGAGACACCAAGAACTTGTGCGCCCGTTCAACACATGGCCCTATCGACCCTCATTCTATATCATGTCGATGTATGCTAACTTAGACGCCTCTATCAATCATGGTTCGACTTAGTGCAACCATTTGTAAATTCCTAGTGCTGTGTAAAAAGAACTTTCACCGTAGCCATTCCGACAAATAAAAGTTCTTCCGAACTTAATAATAAAACCTAATGCAATCCGTCAGTCGTCTCTCTTATCTGAAACTTCCCGTAATACCCCTGAGTAGGGTATCGCGCACTGTTAACCAACCCTTCCTTAGACAGATAGAACCCGAAGCAAAAGATACTGCAGGCATTCCAAAAGACGATAACCACCCGAAACCTACTCCGTAGATCCCCCAAATAGACCCTTAGCACCTCACAATCAGGGTTGTGAATCAAGAGGAAAGGACTCACGGGATTGACTACTATTAACTGGGTATATGCACATGAGTGGTATATAATTTAGATCATAAAGATTTTGAGATGTGTGTTTCCTCCCTCCTCCCTGTTCCTCGTTGGGTTATGGGTCTGGGGCGGAGTCGCACAACTGAACATCCCGTCGATCTCAATTATATACGGATTGCATGCACCAAGCATTAGTGGTTAAGCCAAGTATGAGCTCTACCACGAACCTCATACTAAAAACCCTTCATCCTATCCCATAGTATCAGAACTGGAGTCAAGAGAACCACTGCAGGATGAGCTACTAAAATGACCACAAATCTGAAATTTGTTGTCATCCCGGTTAAGCCAATGTAGTAGCTAACACCCTCAGTTGGAAAAGTAACTCAAGTCGGAAGAGTAGTTGCAGAGGATGCTCGCACTACTCAGGAACTTCGTCCACCCCGCTACTGACGAGTAATGCCTAGGACACTCCGCCTCCCCACGTGGAAGAAGTCACTGTCGCCCTGTAGACGATAGAATGCATTCTCTGAAGTGAATACTAGAATGTCAAGAACCACAGGATAACCTCCGCAGCCAAGAATACTTGAATAAAGTACGAAAGTAGGTTGCGTAAGCCTTATAACCTAGATCCCAAAGAGATTATAGACTTGACACTAGTCTAGGTGTTAGTCGATGGTAGAGGTGGCAAACGGTTCGTGTCGTGTCGGGTTCGTGTCGTGTCGAAACTTAAACATGTTAGAAATATGTGACACGGACACTACCTGTTTATTAAACGGGTCAAAATTGTTAACCTGAACTCGACACGTATAAAACCCTTTAACCCGACACGACCTGTTTAACCCGCAAATCATGTTTAACCCATGTAACCCGTTTAACCTATTTTACCCGTTTAAAGAATAAAATTTTCTAAATTTTACATCAGGAAAGTAAACAACCAAATCAGTAGATCAAAACTTAAAGTTCACAAGTTAAATCATTAAACATTCAAAGTATTAAGAGAAGTTTACAATCCAAAATAACAGCAAGTTTCCACAACTAAAAACATCCAAAACATTAAAATAAAAAATACAAATAATACGAGAATTCAACTTCAAATCTTTAACCTAAACCGGATTGTTGAGTTTGAATACTAGGAGCACTTGGTACATCACTTTCATCTTCATTCACATCGCCAATCTTCATTGTTAAAGTCTGTTTGCATAACGCCTCAATATCTGGATGCATTGAACCTACAAAATACAATAAATTATATTAGCATTACTTTCATATTAAATGCAGTTTTTTTTTTATAAATGCATAAATTTAAATGTTGTTTTTTTTGTAAATGCAAAATTTTAACTCTTTAAAAAATGCAGATTTTACTCTTAATATTTGTTTAAATGCATTTTTTTTTGTAAATACATAATTTTATAAATGCAGATTTTACCTTCACTAAAAACCCAATCTCTAAGACAAACCAAGGCTTCAGCTGCATTTGCCTTCAATGAACTACGATAAGCATCAATAACTCTTCCTCTAATACTGAAAACAGATTCGGAAGCAACAATAGATATTGGGATGGCCAAAATATCTCTAGCCATTTGAGAAACAATGGGATACCGTCCTTGAAGATGTTTCCAATACTCCAACACATTCAAATCACCCGTGCGAGGTAATTTTGGCTCCTCTAGGTAAGATTGCAGCTCAGATTTACCACCAGTAGTAAATTCACAGCTAAAGAAATCATCAAAATCCTAACAAAAAATGTAGAAGTTAGGAATATACAAAAAAAAATCAAAAAATAAGATAGGAGCAAAATATTACCGTCATATATGTGTCCAACTTATCATTGGCAACACCGGAATGAGATGAGCTTTCATTAGCCTTGGTTGTAGCACTAAGAGCCATATAATCATCAAACAAGGAAAATATTTTTTTCTTAAACAAATCCAACTCAACATCAAAAGATGAACCATATATCTTTTTGAAAGCTCATTCAATAAAATGAAACTTGTAACGGGGATCATAAACAATGGCAATACCCATAATAGTGCTAAACTCACACCAATACTTGTCAAACTTCAAATGCATATTTTTAGCCATGTTCTTTATAAAAGTATCACCATTTTCCTTCTCCTCTTGAAAAAGCAATCTTATCTTTAAAACATTAGGAAAATAAAGATTGGAAGTTGGATACTTAGAACCTGAAAAAGCTAAAGTCACATCATGGAAAAGTTGCAAAAAGTTGCAAATTTTTTCAATCCTACTCCATTCTTCGAAGCTTGGGCAATGAACAAAGTTTGCATCAGTCTTTGCCAAATGAAGAATTGCTTTTTTGTGATATAATGCACTATCTAACATGTGATATGTAGAATTCCAAAGAGTTGGAACATCTTGCCTTAGCCCTCTTGTGGAATCTATGTCAACATATTGAACAGAATGCAAAATGATTTTTTCCGAGCTTGAGAACCTTTGCAATACTTAACAGTATCTCTCACCTTAACGATAGCTTCATCTAATTCTTTTAAGCCATCTTGTATAATCAAGTTAAGGATGTGAGCACAACAACGAACATGAAAATAATCACCATGAGACATCAAATTCAAATCAAACTTCAGTGCATTAGCCATAGAATCATTTGTAGAGGCATTATCTAAGGTTATGCAAACTATTTTCTTATCAATTCCCCACTGTTTTAACAATCCACAAACTCTTTCTTCTAAGGAAGCACCATTATGGGGAGGGGGCATAGAAGTAAAAGCTAAAATTCATTTTTGCAAGCACCAATTATGATCAACAAAGTGAGCAGTCAATGAAATATACCCATCAGTTGTTATAGAAGTCCAACAATCTGATGTTAATGTTATTCTACCAGGAACAAGTCGCAACAAATCACAAAGATTTGATTTCTCAATTGAATACATGTTGAATATTTCTTTTTTATGGTATTTCTGCAAAATGTTTTAACTTCTGGATATAAGTAAGCAAAACATTTCCTAATACCTTCATATTCTACAAATTGAAAGGGGAGATTATGTCTAGCAATAACAACAACAACCAAATCACGAAATTCATCAGCATTAAAAGTAGGAGATCTAGTACCCAAAGTCCCTTTCAAATTAAATTGTATAAGAAGTTGTCCAACATCTTTATAACTTTTGTGTTTCAAATCACAAGCCCTTTTATGCCTAAGTAGATTCCCTGTCCCGTGACTACTTTCAGCAATATACGTAGTCCCACATTTCTTGCATTTGCACAACATATTTCCCTTACTATCTGATTCTTTAAGTATTTCAAAGGATTTCCAAACACGAGAAGTAAGCTTACGTTTTTGTTTGACAGGTGGGTTACCAGACAGATTCGGTTTATGCATATTCGTATTAGAAATTGGTGGTGCACTACCAACTTCCTCTTCCATCTCATCTCCTATTTTGTCATCAGAAACATCGATTTCATCACCAGACAAGTGATTGGTTCATCCATGATTACCTAACTGCAACAAAAAAAAACAGAACATATAAGAGGAAAAGAAGACGATAATCGATTGATATGTGGGAGGAAGTAAACTGATAGTTGTTGTGACTCACAAGGAACGATTAATCAAACGACATAAGAGGAAAAGAAGACGAGAATCGAGAGCGTTTTCGTGGAGTGTGGAGTGCGTTATGTGGTCACTATTGTGCGGAAAGCCGCAAACTAGGAAAGAAATTAGGTCATCACGTAATTAGTTCAAAAAATCTCTTTATTAGCCCAATACCCTTTGAACACAATAACAGCCCAATATGTTACTTTATCCCAATACACTCTATAATTATATATATATATATATATATATATATATATATATATATATATATATATATATAAATGGGTTATTTTCGTGTCGTTTTCGAGTTGAAAATCTTAACCCTAACCTTACCCGTTTAATAATCGTGTTGTTTCGTGTCAACCCGTTTAATTAAACGTGTCGAAATCTCTAAACCAAACCCATTTATTTCGTGTCGATTTCAGGTCGAGTTTCGGGTCGTGTCAATTTTTGCCACCTTTAGTCGATGGGTTATACAAGAAAATGCGCTTTTTGGAACTGGAATAAATCGACACCTTGGAGAATAAAGCATGTCTTAGAGATTCATTGGACTACTAGGTGTTCCAAGAATAGTATCTCACACAAAAATAGTAGAACCACCTCCCGAGATAGTCCAACACTACAGAAAACCTCTAAGAACTGAGTTAGCCCTGAGCAGAGCTTGTTATTCATGAAACAGCAAAGCAAGTAAGAGCATGATTCTTTCCTGTTAGAAATCATATCATGAAAGCGACAACTGGACGATGATGAGAAGTCTCAAAACTTCCTAAAAACAATCATCTGGAAAAAACCTATCTCACTGACCCCTGAGAGTTTCCGTTAGAAACCTCCAAAGAACCAGAAGTGCAGGTTCATTTTGCACAAAGCAGAGATAGACCCCCTGCAGCAAACAGATACCCGTAGACATACAATTCATCCGATGATCCAGAAAACCTCTGAAAGCAAATCAACAGGAAACACGAATCCAAGTATAACCCGAGCTTTCTAAGAGCCAACCTGAAGGACTACACCCCCAGTATGAGAGAACGTTTGGAACTTCAGAATGGCGATCACGCCAGTGATGATCTCGCCATAGAAGTACACTATGTTCTAAGTACTGAAAAGCTCTACCTTTCCGAGAGCTTAGGACCATCCGGGATTCTTTATAAAAATAGGGTCAACCCTCGTCAGATCACAACTACTTTCGGAAATTCCATAAGCTTCGCCCCAAATCAATCCACGTGTTAGACTTCAAAAGTGTTTGCCCGACGTAACTTTCTAAATCCCACTTGTCTTGATAGAAATCACTGGAGACTCTAACTTCGTATAGGAATCTTTAGGAATTGCAAGCCGAGCGATCAAGTGAACGAAAGGAATCTGCATCCCGTAAGTGAAAATTCGTTAGAACACCAAGCAAAGACCAGAGTTCACTTGGGAGCGCAAAGACCAACCGAATAGGAAGTACCCTCACCTCTCTACCCGATTGTTCATGCCTACCTCTCTGCCTAATCCCTAATTTTGGGACGAAATTCCCTCTAACGGGGGGATGATGTGACAACCAGAAATTTATTCCATCACGGTAAACCCTTATTCTGTTAATAAAACTTGTTTATTAAATTGTTCCGTTAACCTTTTTGGATTAGGTTAATTAAATTGGGTCTTTTACTATAACTTCATAAGTGTTCAAAATGAAGTAGAAACACGTGAAAAGCCCTTAATATACTTTTTAAAAGTTTCTAATTCACGACCCCGTCGAGTTATAACCATCCAATCGGGTGTGACCAAAAGCCCCGTTCAACGTCAGTATCGGATAGATTTCCACCGATACACAAACTCAAAACCCTATATAAGGGTGAATGAACCTCTGTAGCACCTGGTTTCCGGTATGTGAATTTTATTTGAGTATTTCCCTATTTTAGCCTTGGACTCGGCGAGTCATAGGTCTGACTCGCCGAGTAGGGACGAGACTCAGGACACGTTTAAGTTGGCGACTCGGCGAGTCACCGCTGCTGGATGAAACCCTAAATTTCAAGGGTTTGCACCCTATTTAAACCCTCATTCCGCCCCAAACTCGTCCCCATTCACCCCCAGAACTCCCAACCTCGTTTATACCCTTATTTCCTTGAGAGATTGAAGTGTTTTGGAGTGTTCTTGAAGATTTTGAGGAGAAAGAAAAGTAGATCAAGAAGAGGAGAAGGAGACCAGGCATCTTTGTGTCATCTCAACGTTTTCCTTGAGGTATAGCTCGTTTCCCCTCTGTTCTCAAGCTTGTAATCTCTTTTAGCTTCATAGGAGTCCTTCTTGGAATCTTCCCCAAGCTTATTTGTGCTTTGTGGGTTGTAATAAGTTGTTAGCCTTTAGATCTAGGCATGATTTAGTCCCTGGAGCTTGGATCTAATGCCTTTATGGGGTCATATTGCATGAAAGCCCTAGATCTACCTCTTTTGGTGCACTTTGAGCCTTAAAATCCATATTGGTGAATATCTACACGTAAAGTTGGAAACTTTACGTGTGATTTGTGTCCTAGAAGCCCAGATCTGTGAATGGCATGGACTGGAATCGAGCAAATCGGTGTATTTGATGGATGCATGGCTGCGACTCGGCGAGTCGTATATGTGACTCGACGAGTCTGGTCGCGAGTCACTGAATTGGTCCCTTTATGATGTATCGAGTTGAGACGTGAGTCACAGGGGGTGACTCGGTGAGTTAGAAGCTGAACTCACTCATGATAGGACTCGGCGAGTCCAAGGCAATCTTCATAGATCAAGAACAGACTCGGCGAGTTGTTCATACAACTCGGCGAGTCTTAGCATAAGTGTTCTTCGGATGAAGACGAACTCGACGAGTTGTTCATACAACTCGGCGAGTAGGATGAAGAGGTTGAACGTCAGTCTAGAAGATGAACTCGTCGAGTCATAGCCTAACTCGACGAGTAGAAACAGGGACTCACGACAATCGTCTGATAGGGACTCGACGAGTTGGAGATCCAACTCGGCGAGTCGGGTCAACTGAAAGTTGACTCTGACATTGACTTAGAGCTAGACCAGGGGTAAAATGGTCATTTTACCAAAGGATAGTTAACAGTGTTTGATTGAGTATGTTGTGGGAATTGCAGCCGGAGGATTTCCGGAGCAGCAGCAGTCAGTTAGTTCCCGATCAGTTCAGCAGCTACTTTGAGGTGAGTTACCTTCCAGTAGTGGTGGGTCTAAGGCCACAATGCCGGCCCACCAGTAGGAGACGTATGATAGATGATTGTCTTTGTGATATCATCTAGGTTTGCTATTACCTAATATGTTATATGCTATCATGATACGTTATATGCGATAGTAGTAGAGTTTGGTTGTTAGGACCGCAGGGTAGTCAGATACCCCAGAAACATTTGACAGTATGTGATGATATGTTTGTATGTTGGCCTGTTATGTTATGCGATAGAGGTAGCAGGAGGGGACCAGTCCCCGAGGATCGGTTGTTAGGACCGATGGGTAGTCAGCACCCCATAATGGCTTGACATGGGTAGTCAGCACCCCAGAATGGTTTGACACGGGTAGGACGGCACCTCAGAATGGCCGTATGGGTAGGTCGGCACCCCAGAGTGGCCGTACCGGGTAGTCAGGCACCCCAGAATGGCCTGGCAGTACGTATGTTATGTGTTTGTATGGTATGTGGTACGTTGGGGGAAACTCACTAAGCTTTGTGCTTACGTTTACAGTTTTGTTTTCAGGTACCTCTTCACCAAAGGGGAAGGAGCCGGCGCGGTAGCAACACATCATGCACACACTCTGGTTTCCGTATTTACGAGATTCCCTGGGATTGTACTCTGATGTTTTGATGGGATGTATGGTTTGACTTTTTAAAACATGGTTTGCGATGTGTTATGGTGTGATCAAATAATGTTTTTATTTATTAATGTTTTCTAAAGTAATATTTTAAAATGAAATTTTCGGACATGAAAATTGGGTCGTTACAAGTTGGTATCAGAGCCCTGGTTTGAGGGATTCGGACTCACCTTCGGGGGTGTCTGAACTCAAATCTAGGGATTTAAAGAACTTTTTTTTGAAAATGATTTCGAACAACGAGAAAAGAGTTTAAGATAGAACAAAAGTGTGTGTGATGTGCGCAACCGGCCGAGCTCAAGTAAGTACTCCCCAAAGTACCCATACCAGTTTATGTTATGTTTATCAGCTTTTGTAGAACAGCATGCTAGAATAGGGCTAAGGATCTAGGAATAATGCCTTATGTGCCTGCCTTATGTGTTCTATCTATATGTGAATTGCATGCTTGTATAGTGTAGACAGCGGTAGGGTAGCCTATTAGGGTTTGCCTGGTAGTATAAGCTAACACGGTGTGCTAGTTCAGTTCCTCTCTATGAGAGCGAAATTGTTTGAAGTCGTTTTTCCTTGTCCGAATGCTGCTTGCTTCGTGCTAAGTGGGACTCTGAATAATGGGAATTAGCCATTAGGCGAATACGTCACACCACATGTGATCAGAGTTGAATAATCTTAGAGTACCGGATTTAATCCTACCATGCAGCTCTTGTTTGAGTCCAACCGTTGTAGGGACGAGTCGGGTGCTCGAAGGATTATCTGAGTCTCGCCGCATGTGATGGTGTTCGGGTGATGGCTAATTGGCATTACAAGGAGGCCTGCAGCAGCTAAGGATTGAATCGGGTAGAGCCGGAGGTTTCCCTAGGGCGAGCCGGGAATGAGTATAGTAGTAACTAGCCTTAGTGTAAGGGATCTGGTGGGGTCGAGGCAGTCCTTGAAGAAGGTACGGATAGATGTGGAAGGTAGTATGGGCCCGTACTACTGAAAGCAGAGGATCCGTACCCGAACCAAGGAAGGCCAAGACAAGACCAGGGAACTTGTAAGTAGCTATGATTCCTCAGGGATCACCAATATATCTAATGATTGTTGTGACGTATTGCAGAATGGTGGTACTTCGATCGAGGCCGGTGGACGGCGGTTCTGGAGAAGGGTCAGGTTCGGGATCAGGGTCCGAGCCGATAGATGAGGGACTACGCGAGTTCATCGCGTCAGAGATCACCAGGGGCATCCTTGAGTCGACTCCCATTATCTTCGGGTCGATCAAGGAAGGGATCATGGAGTTGATGGAGGATCGCCTACGGGAATTCAGGAGCGATTTGGCATCTGGACAGTCGGGGTCACGCACACTGTCCTTCAAGGACTTCAGGGGCAGTGGTGCACCGGATTTCCATGGGGTAAAGGACCCCATTGCTGCCAGGCGATGGATTGCAGACATCGAGTCTGCACAGCTGACTAGCTTCTGCCCCGAGGGGTCGAAGGTGAGATACGTAGCGGGGTGTTTACGGGACCGAGCCGGGATTGGTGGGAGTCAGTGGGTGACTCGTTGGGAGCCTCAGCTATCGAGGCTATGACCTAGTCGGACTTTGTGACCAGGTTCAGGGCAGAGTTTGCGCCAGTTGTCGAGCTTCAGCAGCTGGCCAGGGAGTTTCTGGATATGAGACAGACGACGGAGACTGTGGCGGAGATCACCGCCAAGTTCCGGGAGAGGGCTTTGTTGGTGACCTAGTATGCTGGTGACGAGGATATGAGGAGGACTCGTTATCACGATATGCTTCGAGCTGACATCTGGGAGCATGTTAGCTTTTCGGCTTGCCCTACCTTGGACTCTATGATCGCCAGGGCAAGGGGGAGGGAGATAGATTTGGACCACATCCGGAAATGGAAATCTGAGGAGGGACAGGCAGGAGGGGCTTCGGGGAAAAAGCCCAAGGGATCAGATGGGAGGCCGAAAGGCCAGTCAGGACCAAGCCGCTGCAGGAAGTGCGGCAGGCCGCACGAGGGGGCGTGCAGGATGGGATCGTCAGGCTGCTACAAGTGCGGCAAGTTTGGGTACATCAGCAGGGATTACACTGCTCCTGCGACAGTTGTTCAGACATCGGAGTTGCTGTGTTTCCACTGCAACCAGAGGGGCCATAAGAAGGCCAATTGCCCCATGTTGACAGTTTCAGCACCAGTAAAGGCGCCAGCTCCAGCGACCCTGCGGATCACGGATGGCCGTCAGAGCAAGGCAAAGGCTCCGGTGGTGAGGAGCCGAGCATTCCAGCTGACTATAGAGGAGGCATGCGCCGCGCCCGATGTGGTGACGGGTATGATTCTTTCCTTCTATCTTATGTTTTATGTTGTTATGATATTGATATGTGCTCCGTGTTTATATATATATATATATATATATATATATATATATATATATATATATATATATATGTATTAGGATCGTTCCATGTGAACGGCATCCCAGTTCAGGTATTATTCGACTCGGATGCATCCCGATCGTTCGTTTCTCTTGCGCTTAGCAAGAGGTTTCATGAGACTTCAGGCAAGTTAGATTGCCCGTTAGAGGTAGAGATTGCTGACGATCGATCGGTGCAAGCATCGATGGTGTTTCGAGATTGCATTCTGCGACTGTTTGAGGAGCGTTACCTGGTAGACTTGGTTCCTATTCCATTGCGTGGGAACAAGGTGATTATTGGCATGGATTGGTTGAGCCCTAATGGGGCAGTGATAGATTGCGCGCAGCAGCTAGTGCGAGTCAGGACCCTAAGCGGGGGAGAGTGAGTGATTTATGGCGAACGGCCACAGTGTGGACCCACTGTATGTTCAGCAGCGAGGGCTAGGCGTTATCTCCAGCAGGGATGCGTGGGATATGTCGCGTATGTGATGGATACTCGGGAGGCGGGTAAGGCGACCGTGAGCGAGGTCCCGGTGGTTCGAGATTTTGCAGATGTTTTCCCGGAGGAACTACCTGGGATACCTCCGGAGCGACAGGTAGAGTTCAGGATCGATCTTATTCCCAGTGCGGCTCCGATAGCCAAAGCACCGTATCGGTTGGCCCCTCCCGAGATGCAGGAGTTGTCTACGCAGCTGCAAGAGCTGCTGGACAAGGGATTTATTCGTCCGAGCAGTTCGCCTTGGGGAGCCCCGATTCTATTTGTGAAGAAGAAGGACGGGTCGCATCAGATGTGTATAGATTACCGGGAGTTGAATAAGGTGACGGTGAAGAACCGTTACCCACTCCCGAGGATTGATGACCTCTTTGACCAGCTTCAAGGAGCATCTTGGTTCTCCAAGATTGACTTGCGTTCGGGTTATCATCAGATGAGGATCAGGGAGGAGGATACGCAGAAGTCCGCGTTTCGGACACGTTATGGCCATTATGAGTTTGTGGTGATGTCGTTTGGGCTCACCAATGCTCCTGCCGCGTTCATGGATCTCATGAACCGCGTTTGCAGACCGATGCTGGATCGGTCTGTGATAGTCTTTATCGATGACATCCTGGTTTATTCCAAAACCCAGGAGGAGCATGAGGAGCATCTGAGGGAGGTGTTGGAGACCCTGAGGAGGGAGAGCTTGTATGCCAAGTTCTCCAAGTGCGAGTTCTTGATGCGCGAGGTGCAGTTTCTTGGGCACCTCGTCAACCAGAACGGGATTCTGGTCGATCCAGCCAAGGTTGAGGCCGTGATGAGATGGGAGGTTTCGAAGTCTCCATCTGAGATTCGGAGTTTCCTGGGATTGGCGGGCTACTATCGGAGATTTAT
The DNA here is from genome assembly GCF_052625555.1 of Lactuca saligna. NCBI lineage: Eukaryota > Viridiplantae > Streptophyta > Magnoliopsida > Asterales > Asteraceae > Lactuca > Lactuca saligna. Next base: position 121,495,527 of record NC_136423.1, on the reverse strand, counting down.
CCAAGATTTCTCCAAGATAGCCGTACCCCTGACACGACTGAAGAAGAAAGCCGTGGTCTTTCGGTGGGCACCTGAGCAGCAGGCTGCGTTTGAGATGCTGAGACAGAAATTGTGTGAGGCGCCGATCTTAGCCCTGCCTGAGGGCGTAGAGGATTTTGTGGTTTATTGTGATGCGTCCATTTCGGGGTTGGGCGCAGTTCTGATGCAGAGGGGGGCATGTCATTGCCTACGCTTCGAGGCAGCTCAAGCCCCACGAGGCGAACTACCTGACGCACGATTTGGAGTTGGGGGCCGTGGTCTTCGCCCTCAAGATTTGGCGACATTACCTCTACGGGGTTCGTTGTACCATCTACACGGACCACAAGAGTCTGAGGTATCTCATGGACCAGCCGAATCTGAACATGAGGCAGCGTCGGTGGTTGGATGTGGTGAAGGATTATGATTGTGAGATCCTTTACCACCCGGGGAAGGCCAACATGGTGGCCGATGCGCTTAGCCGCAAGGCGGCGCCGATCAGGGACATATGCCTGAGGATGACCGTAGTGGCTCCTCTATTGGAGCAAATTCGGGAGGCTCAACAGGAGGCTATCAAGGAGGAGCATCGGAAGAGCGAGCGCGTGGTGGGTCAGGTATCCTCTTTTGATTATGATAGTCGGGGTCTATTGACACTACACCATAGGGTGTGGGTGCCGTATCACGGGGGCGTCCGCCAGATTTTGAAGGATGAGGCGCACAAGTCCCGATTCTCTATCCATCTCGGGGCGACGAAGATGTATAGGGATCTTCGTCTGAACTATTGGTGGCCCTGCATGAAGCGGGACGTGGCATGGTACGTAGAGCGGTGCTTGACCTGCAGGAAGGTCAAGGCCGAACATCAGCGACCGCATGGTAAGATGCAGTCGTTGGACATTCCACTGTGGAAATGGGAAGATATCACCATGGATTTTATTACAAAGCTTCCCAGAACCGCGCGTGGAGTGGATTTGATTTGGGTCATCGTGGACCGACTGACCAAGAGTGCTCACTTTATTCCGATTCAGGAGAGCATATTGGCCGAGAAGTTGGCCGATATCTATATCAGGGAAATCGTGGCGCGGCACGGGGTGCCGGTATCGGTGATCTCGGATAGGGATGTACGTTTCACTTCCAGATTTTGGAAGAAGTTTCATGACGAGTTGGGTACTCGATTGCATTTTAGCACCGCCTTTCACCCGCAGACAGATGGTCAGAGTGAGCGGACCATCCAGACTTTGGAGGACATGTTGCGGGCGTGTGTGTTGGATTTCGATGGTAGCTGGGATACCTATCTTCCCTTGGCTGAGTTCTCCTACAACAACAGCTATCACGCGAGTATTGACCGACCACCGTTCGAGATGTTGTACGGGCGGAGGTGCAGAACCCCGATATGTTGGGGTGAAGTTGGCCAGAGAGTCATGGGAAGCACCGAGGTGGTGCTAAAGACGACCGAGAGGATCCAGCAGGTTCGGAGCAGACTTCAGACTGCTCAGAGTCGGCAGAAAAGTTACACCGATAATGTAGGGTTTCAAAGCACTCCATGGATGATGGCAATGAGCCCCTTTGATGAATTCTAGGTTAAAAGCCCAAGACTTGTCTTTTCCCTATAAATAGTCATGTATTATTCACAATTAGGGTTAAGAGAGTGAGGCAAAATGTAGCCGCCAAGTGAGGTTGCTTATGTAGTGTTAGATTTTTTAGTCTATGCTTAAAGTGTAATTTATTCCTCCTGTTTTCAATAAATCGAGTGATCATTCGACCTAATCTTCATGTTTGTGTTTGTTCTTATTTTCCGCATCTTGTTCATCAAATCTCAATTAGGGTTTTATTCCCAACAAGTGGTATCAGAGCGGGTCTTTGAAGATCTATTGATTTTTGAAGTGTCGGTTCTTGATTTGGTGATTTTCTGCACATATATTGAAGATTATTGGTGTTTTGGTGGTATGGAATCAAATTGTTGTTCAAGTTACTGCTCATGGAAATTTATACTGTTCATCACTGTTCATCTGGTATTTTTTTTTTTTTCTGATTCGTTCTTCTGAGATCTGGTGATTAGCTTAATCCAAAAATCAGTCGATTTTAATTTGTTTTGACCCAATTGGATCCATTCGTGTCTTATCTTGATCTGGCCCAATCCTTTGGCCGATTCACTGTTCATGATCCAACTCTTTTTCCGTAATATCACATTCGATTTCTGTTTGCGTCATTTACTTTACGTGCTCAATTCATCCATTTATTCATTCTCTCAAGATCAATCAAGATTAACAATCGTTGCTTGTATCATTGTCGACTAAGGTTATTGATATGTCTTCATCAATTCTGATGAATCGATTTGTGTGTGGTTTAATTCAAGATCAAACCTTTCATCGTTTTTCTCATTCACATTCTTAAGATCGGTTTGATTAACTCATTTTGAACTTGGATATTGTTTGATGATATTGTTATGATTTATCTCGATTTTTGGAAGCAGCGATTATATGATTCTTGAGTAGAAATTTTGAAGACCTGTGATGTACAGGTGACGAACGGATGTGAAAAGTCAAACCAGAAAAAGTCAAAATTGGCTGTGATTAGATTCGTTTTTGTTGATTCGCTTTCGGGTGTGAACGACTGATTTGGATCAAACCTGGAATGAATTTGGGTTCGCGTGATTTCAATTAGAACGAAAGGGCTTGAAGCGAATGTGAGTGATAATAATAAGCGAACCTGTGATTCGGTTTGGCTAAAGTTTCGATTTTGTTCTGTGATCTATTGATTTGGAGCGAAAGGGTGAGAAATCGGGAACGGAAATATGGGATTGCACTCGTTCTTCTCACACGATCGTTTGATTCGGAAGTGAACCTGTGATTGGGTTCATGTTTGAAATTGGTTCGCTTTGGGTGAGATTCTTGGTGTTCAGAACTCAGGGCTTGGTATGAAGGCTTGTGCTCAAAACGAACGTGAAATAATCTTGGGGTCATTGGTTAGCACTTGGAACGAAAGGGGGAAGATTCACTTTGGTAGCTATTGGAACGAACCTCGATCTTGGATTCGCGTGTTTATGTTGGGACTGAAATAGGAGATGAACCGAAAGCGAACCTGTGATTCGGTTTGGCTAAGGTTTCGCTCCTTATTCTAATTAGGATGCTCGGTTTTGCTTTTGAAACTGGGTTCGGTTGTTAATGGTTGGAGCGATCGAAGGATGAACCGAAAGCGAAAGGAGTTTCGCCTGATGAAGCTTGATTTGGAATAAGAAACGAACCGAACGTTCGGTTATGTTCGCGTGAATCAATGGCGATCTTGAAACGAACCTTGGTTCGGTTGGTTGTGCTTGAAACGAAAGTGGCTCAGATTCGCGTTCGCTTGAAATCATGTTCCAGTCGCTGTGTTTGAATAAATGGGGAAGAAGATAAACGTGTTACATTATTAGTCCCTGAAACTTTGGCGAATTAACTCCTTTGGTCCCTATGCGTTTCATGCCTTGGCACTTTTGGACCAATTCAAGATTTTGTTACAAATAAAGGGGTTTATTGATGCATGATTACAATTCCATCCCCTGGGTTTCTGGAAAGTGACAGTTTCGGCCCATTATTCAGAAAAGTTTACATCTTTGGGGGCCGGTGAACAGTTTTGAATTCTTTAACGCACATATTTTTTTGTGAACAGAAAAATAAAGATTCCATCAAGTCTTGGCGATTCGGAAAGTCGTTTTTTGTGATAACGTCAAATTTTTCACGAGTTTTTCGGATTTTATACTTCATTGTGTATATCTTTTTGTCGCGGGGGAGCATAGTAAATTTTTATCCATTCAAGATCATTCTCATGACCATTTGAAGGCTTTATAATCATGTTTTGGATTATAAATCGGGGGAGAATTTGGTATGGCCATTCGAAATTGGATTTGTGACTTTTCAAAGTCGAAGATTTTTGATAAAGCTTGTGGGAGAATTATGAAGGTAGCTTTTTTACAGAAGTTCTTCATCGAGCTCTACTAAGGTTTTTACAGAGAAGTATCCTTTACAGCAGGAGTTCTTCATCGAGCTCTGCTAAGGACTTGTTATATCTCCGACTTCTTGTATTTTCTCGATCAAGTGGCATTATGAATCTTAAAGTTTGGGTTGTTACATGATATTTTTTGATGGCTTATATCATTAGCTTATTTGAAGATCGTTGTGACTTGGAGGGGGAGCTCTTCAAAGACAAGAAGTGATTCAGTTTCTTTGTTCTGAAATGGGTTTTTATGGTGGGTTTGGTTTTCATGAAGATTCTTTGGGATTACATTCGAAAATGAAGTTTAAAGACATTACTTCAGTGCTTGATTTATATATCCTAGAGCCCATGTTTGAAGACTATTGAAGAATCAAGATTCGTGGATTGCTTCATATATTCCTCGTTGCAGATCTTTTTATTTGCTAGATGCTTGTTTTGGAAGTTAAAGCATTGTCATCCATTCCATACTTTGAGGGGGAGATTGTAGGGTTTCAAAGCACTCCATGGATGATGGCAATGGGCCCCTTTGATGAATTCTAGGTTAAAAGCCCAAGACTTGTCTTTTCCCTATAAATAGTCATGTATTATTCACAATTAGGGTTAAGAGAGTGAGGCAAAATGTAGCCGCCAAGTGAGGTTGCTTATGTAGTGTTAGATTTTTTAGTCTATGCTTAAAGTGTAATTTATTCCTCCTGTTTTCAATAAATCGAGTGATCATTCGACCTAATCTTCATGTTTGTGTTTGTTCTTATTTTCCGCATCTTGTTCATCAAATCTCAATTAGGGTTTTATTCACAACAATAAGCGTCGATCCAACTTGGAGTTCCAAGTCGGGGATATGGTTCTCCTGAAAGTGTCGCCTTGGAAAGGCGTCATTCGATTCAGGAAGCGGGGCAAGTTGGGCCCAAGATTCATCGGGTCGTTCAGGGTTGTAGCCCGGGTGAGCAAGGTGGCGTATAGGCTGGATCTGCCAGCCGAGCTCAGTCAGATCCACAACACTTTCCATGTTTCGCAGCTACGGAAGTGCCTGGTGGACGATTCAGCGGTAGTACCATTGGAGGATATTCAGGTTGATGACAGCTTGAATTACATTGAGCGCCCAGTCGCAATACTCGACAGGAAGTCAAAGGCTTTGAGGAACAAGAGGGTAGAACTAGTGAAGGTGCAATGGCAGCACCGCAAGGGTTCGGAATGGACTTGGGAGCCGATGGACGAGATGATGGAGCATTACCCCGAGCTGTTTAAGGATCGAGCAGCAGACTTCGAGGACGAAGTCTAAAATAAGTGGGGGAGATTTGTAGCACCTGGTTTCCGGTATGTGAATTTTATTTGAGTATTTCCCTATTTTAGCCTTGGACTCGGCGAGTCATAGGTCCGACTCGCCGAGTAGGGACCAGACTCAGGACACGTTTAAGTTGGCGACTCGGCGAGTCCATATCCCGGACTCGGCGAGTCACCGCTGTTGGATGAAACCCTAAATTTCAAGGGTTTGCACCCTATTTAAACCCTCATTCTGCCCCAAACTCATCCCCATTCACCCCAGAACTCCCAACCTCGTTTATACCCTTATTTCCTTGAGAGATTGAAGTGTTTTGGAGTGTTCTTGAAGATTTTGAGGAGAAAGAAAAGTAGATCAAGAAGAGGAGAAGGAGACCAGGCATCTTTGTGTCATCTCAACGTTTTCCTTGAGGTATAGCTCGTTTCCCCTCTGTTCTCAAGCTTGTAATCTCTTTTAGCATCATAGGAGTCCTTCTTGGGCTCTTCCCCAAGCTTGTTTGTGCTTTGTGGGTTGTAATAAGTTGTTAGCCTTTAGATCTAGGCATGATTTAGTCCCTGGAGCTTGGATCTAATGCCTTTATGGGGTCATATTGCATGAAAGCCCTAGATCTACCTCTTTTGGTGCACTTTGAGCCTTAAAATCCATATTGGTGAATATCTACTCGTAAAGTTGGAAACTTTACGTGTGATTTGTGTCCTAGAAGCCCAGATCTATGAATGGCATGGACTGGAATCGAGCAAATCGGTGTATTTGATGGATGCATGGTTGCGACACGGCGAGTCGTATATGTGACTCGACGAGTCTGGTCGCGAGTCACTGAATTGGTCCCTTTATGATGTATCGAGTTGAGCCGTGAGTCACAGGGGGTGACTCGGTGAGTTAGAAGCTGAACTCACTCATGATAGGACTCGGCGAGTCAATGCCCTGACTCGGCGAGTCCAAGGCAATCTTCATAGATCAAGTACAGACTCGGCGAGTTATTCATACAACTCGGCGAGTCTTAGCATAAGTGTTCTTCGGATGAAGACGAACTCGACGAGTTGTTCATACAACTCGGCGAGTAGGATGAAGAGGTAGAACGTCAGTCTAGAAGATGAACTCGTCAAGTCATAGCCTAACTCGACGAGTAGAAACAGGGACTCAGGACAATCGTTTGATAGGGACTCGACGAGTTGGAGAGCCAACTCGGCGAGTCGGGTCAACTGAAAGTTGACTCTGACATTGACTTAGAGCTAGACCAGGGGTAAAATGGTCATTTTACCAAAGGACAGTTAACAGTGTTTGATTGAGTATGTTGTGGGAATTGCAGCCGGAGGATTTCCGGAGCAGCAACAGTCAGTTAGTTCCCGATCAGTTCAGCAGCTACTTTGAGGTGAGTTACCTTCCAGTAGTGGTGGGTCTAAGGCCACAATGCCGGCCCACCAGTAGGAGACGTATGATAGATGATTGTCTTTGTGATATCATCTAGGTTTTCTATTACCTAATATGTTATATGCTATCATGATACGTTATATGCGATAGTAGTAGAGTTTGGTTGTTAGGACCGCAGGGTAGTCAGATACCCCAGAAACGTCTGACAGTATGTGATGATATGTTTGTATGTTGGCCTGTTATGTTATGCGTTAGAGGAAGCAGGAGGGGACCAGTCCCCGAGGATCGGTTGTTAGGACCGATGGGTAGTCAGCACCCCAGAATGGCTTGACATGGGTAGTCAGCACCCCAGAATGGCTTGACACGGGTAGGACGGCACCTCAGAATGGCCGTATGGGTAGGTCGGCACCCCAGAATGGCTGTACCGGGTAGTCAGGCACCCCAGAATGGCCTGGCAGTACGTATGTTATGTGTTTGTATGGTATGTGGTACGTTGGGGGAAACTCACTAAGCTTTGTGCTTACGTTTACAGTTTTGTTTTCAGGTACCTCTTCACCGAAGGGGAAGGAGCCGGTGTGGTAGCGGCACATCATGCACACACTCTGGTTTCCGCATTTACGAGATTCCCTGGGATTGTACTCTGATGTTTTGATGGGATGTATGGTTTGACTTTTTAAAACATGGTTTGCGATGTGTTATGGTGTGATCAAACAATGTTTTTATTTATTAATGTTTTCTAAAGTAATATTTTAAAATGAAATTTTCGGACATGAAAATTGGGTCGTTACAACCTCATTTACACCTTTTTCACTCTCTCTCTACTCTCTCTCTCTCTCTCTCTACAAGTTGCCTTCGATCCAAAAACGCCCATTTCGAGCTCTATAATCGTAAGTAATCTATCCTACCTTATTGTTTACCTTGATATACCTGAAAATTAGTGTTTAAATCACCCAAACCCACTCATAAACATGTGTTTATGGCCCAATAACCCTCTTGGACCACAAACACTCATAAATGGGGTTTTGAAGCCCCAAAACCCTTCCAAATCACTCCTAGGGCTTAGATATGACTTGTGGACTTGCATGTATGAGCTTAGAACACCAAAACCTTGTATATTGAGGAGTAAACAAGAGTTTACAGCCCAAGAACACTCTTGGACCGTAAACCCCTCTTCTTGGGTCGTGAACACCAATTAAGGTGTTAAATTTGCCCTTAAACACCTCCTAAGGCTTGGGTAAATGTCTAGAATCAACCACAAATGAAGTAGGGGAATTAAACATCAAAGAAACTAAGGAATTAGGAGTTTATGGCCATAAACCCCCCAAGGATTGGTCCATGGGCTGTAAACTCCCTTAATGAAGCCAAATGATGCCCTAACTTCCCCATTTGACTTGGAAAAATGCATAGAACCTTATACCCTTTCATTTAAGACCTTAATTCATGAATTGAAAGACCAAGTGAGATTTTACGGCCGTAAACTCTATGTTTACAGCCGTAAACTCTATGTTTACAGCCGTGAACTCCCTTAAATGGTTCATTTGGAGCCTTAACCCCTTCATATGCCCTAAATGTGAACCTAGCCAAATTCTACAAGTGATATAAGAGCTTTAGACATCCAATAACACACCACCCATGAGTTTACGGCTGTAAACTCATGAGGATATGGTCTTAGGGCCAAAATATCCATAAAGATTTTACTCTTGAAGAGTAAACTCCCTAACTAGGCCATACACTTCCTTATTGCAACCCAATAACCTCCTAGCACTTGACCACAATGTTTTTCGCACATTAGAATGCTTATACGTGTTTAATTAGTATTATAATCACTAATTGTATGTAAACATATGTCTTCATATGTTACTAGCTCATTAAGTGTGTTCAAAGTCTTCACTTGACCCAGAACACCCAACCGACACCTCCATCCGATCCACCCGCAGCAGGTGAGTTCATACCCCTGAATTAACCTTTTAAATGATTTTACTACTTTTATAGGGGGGAATACAAGTTGAGCTGTACAATTATTAGATAAATCCCATGTAATTAATAACTGTATAGCAAAATAGATTTTGCATATTAAATTGTTTATCAAGCTTAAAGATTTCCAAATTATGCTTTCAACTCTTGATAAAGTATGAATTTCTCTTTTAGATTATCATAAGTATTCGAAAGGTTTTCCGAAGGTTTTTCAAAGGTTTTCCAAAGGTTTTTCAAAGGTTTCCAAAGGTTTTCTTCACTTAATCTGTTTTTATAAAAATCATTTCCAAAGCTGTTATGAAAGGTTTTTCAAAGGATTCCAAAGATTTTCAAAACTTGTTTTACAAACTGACATCGAGTCGTAAATTTCTTATGTGTAAAGGTTTTCCAAAGTTTTCATCAGAGTTTCTTCTATGCTTTTATTTTGTAAAATGCATGCCTGTATTTGTATAGTTATATAAATAATGTTTAAAAGACTTAGGAAGGCTAGTTCGCCTTATTTCCTTTTCCTCGTTGGGATGTGGTCTAGTGGGTATTGATTATCTGTCCGAAGGTCGTTTAAACATTAGTTATATATCATGTATACATGTATAGACATAAAGGTTTCCATCGGCCAATTTCCCTTGGGTAGCAAGGGCATCCTTCCATTCATCATTCATAGATCTTTTGTTAAATGCATGCATGTATTTGTATAGTTATATAAATAATGTTTAAAAGACTTAGGAATTCCAGTTCTCTCTATTTCCTTTTCCTCATTGGGATGTGGTCTGGTGGGTATCGGTTATCCATCTGAAGGTCGTTTAAACATTAGTTATATATCGTGTATACATGTATAGACATAAAGGTTTCCATCGACCAGTTCATATCCCTTGGGTAGCAAGGGCACCCTTCCAGTCATCATTCATAGACCATAAACACTAGTAACTATTATAGGAATAGTTAGGAGATTCTATTTACTCTTTCTAGTACGAGAATTCCAAAAGAGTCAGTTCATTCGTGAGTCTATATCATTAGTCCAGTACCTATAATAAAATTCAGAATACGAGATGCATCTTCAGAACACGGATTTCCCCGTTGTCAAGTTGGTAACCTGAGTCTCCTGGAAGGAGATCGGACATTGTGTGTATAGATCTATACGGGACTGACACTCCCACACCCTGACTGCTAGCTACAGTCCCCGGCCGACCAAGCCAAGGGGTGACAAATGTCACATTCATTCCGACACTTGCAGGGCGTCAAGTACTATATTGTCAATCAGTATGGTTACGAGTATCTCCATGTTTACCTTATAACTCATGGCCTTAAGGTAACAAGAATTATCACTGTATTTTCTTGTTTTAGACTTTGCTAGCTGTATCAATCATTTATATTGTCTGGAGTCTGTGTTCCTTTTGTTAGACTGAGCCAGGCGTATCATTCATTTGATACTCTCCTAAAGTCTATGATTTCTTTTGCCTTAATCAGCAGTATTACTGCTGAGGCATATGTTATTTTTCCACTAATATTTTTACTAGTAATATTCTCATATTTCCTTTAAAGTCAATACCGTATTTTGGTAATGATAGTATCTTGGGGAAAATTACTCCTTAAAACATAAGTCCGTCGGGTCTTGGTAGAAGACTACTTTTATTTAGAAAATATAGGCTTTTCTGGAAAGGGCGCTAGTACACCGTAGATTCTAAACTACTATCTTACATAAAGTTATGTTGAATAAAAAATGTGTATTTATACAAATGACACTAAATACTTATGAACTCACCAGCATTATAAAAATGTTGATACTCACTTTCAAAATAACTTGTATTCTCAGGTCAACGATAGACAGGTACACCAGGGAGCTTTTGCGAAGACAGCCTAGTACCGATCTGCATCTATATTAGTTTCTGTATTACTTTGATGTTGCTATGAAATGTAACCTATGTAAAACTATTACTATTAATGCAATGGTTGTTGTACTTTGATTACTATACTGCATATGTTGTGATACTTGACATGACGTCATCCACCCCAGAACATTTCCGTCGTTCCGGTTTTAGGGTGTGACAAATACAGTGATGATAACTACACTTGTTGCACCAAGGAAGAGTACCAATATATTCGTTGGTAGGTGCTTGAGTTGCAGGAGCAGCAGTAGGAGTAGTGGCAGCATGGACTGTCACAGTATGTTGTTTCTTGGAAGGCTCATAAGAAGACTGGCCCTTTCGCTGCTTCCAGAACTCTCTTTTCTCGCCACCTCCTTTTGCTGGTTCAGGAGCGGCTATTACTTTATCCAGATCAACCTCATGATTTATGATAGTCTGCGCCAGGCACTTAGCGCTGTCAAAAGTGATTGGCCTAGCAGCCAGGACATTCCCTTGAGTTAGGGCGTCAATCCCCAAATGTATCTCTCTATCTTCTTGCTTTCCGGGGTGACCATTCCCGGGAAAAGAAGTGTTAGGTCTTCAAACCTAGAAGTGTAGGCAGTAATGTCGGAACCCTTCATTTTCTAGTTCCATAGCTCGTGCTCCAGTTTCTGCATTTCGCCCCTTAGGCAGTACTCAGCAAGCATGAGCTCTTTCAATCTCTCCCAAACCATAGCATTTATTACTAACAGAGTTAGGGATTTGACCCGACTATTCCACCAGGTCAATGCTCTGTTGGTGAAAGTGTAGGCGGCAAATTTCACCTTGTTAGCTTCAGAACATGAACAAATTTTGAAGATAGACTCGATCTTCTCGAACCATCAAGTCAGGGCTATAATACCTTCGTTGCCATCGAAGGACGTGGGTTTTGCATTCATGAAGACCTTATAGGAGCACTCCTTTTGATGCCCTTTAATTCCTTCATGATTTTGGGAATGATTACCACTCTCGGATCCGCCAGAGCCACCAGGATTTATCTGTGACAAAGCAGCAGTCACAGCGGCAGTAACTGCTGCTTGGAACATAGCAGGATCAAATTGAGGAGGTGGTGGTGGCATCAGATCCATCGAGGAATTGTTGTGCTTTTTGTTGGGTCTTTTCTTTAGGGCCATCTTGTTCTATATTAGGAAGAAGAAGATGATAAGTCCCTTTGAATTTAGAACCAAGAGATATGAAATAAGATATATCTCTATCTGATAGATAAAGTGTTCTACTAAGCGATAAACAAGGAAGGATTACTAATACAAGCAATCTGTCGCAAAGAAAGAATGAGCAGCAACACTTGAAATGAATATCTACAATGTATTTTTCTCTGACTAAAATACTCCCATAGTACTTTAAGTTGAATGCTTTGTTCTATTGATATCTTGTGGTAGGAATACTTGGTAAGTTTTAGGCCTGCTACAACACCACAATCACCCCCAAGCAAATGTTGGTCGTGTCTTGAATGAATATGGTTGATCAGGCTATATTAACCCTAGACATTATTACATAACTACCCAGGTTTAACCATAGTGTCCAACATCCAATTACTTTTGTTTGGTTCTATTTATGATATTGTTTCTGGTATGTAGGTATACTTGTATACTTTTTGTAAAAATATTATATTTTAAAAGTATATTTTTAGTTCAGTGCGCTACAACCCCTTAGTGTTTATAGTTGTACACCATGTAAGGTTCAGTATACTTAGTTCACTATAAACAATAGCTCTTATACCAATTTGTCACACCCCCGAACCGTCAGAAAAACAAAGACGGAAACGTCCGGGAGAGGGTGACGTCATGCGTAGTATCACAACAATCGTATCATAGCAATCAAAGTAAACACAACCATTACATTACAATATGAATATTTACATCTATTTGAAAACGTAGTTTGTACAAATGGTATATAGCAAAAGATAAAGACGAGACTCCAAAAATGCTCAGTCTTCTCCGAAAGCTGGCAAGGTAGTTGTCTATCGTTGTCCTGAGAATACAAGCGGTTTTGAAAACATATCAGCATAAAGCTGGTGAGTTTATAAGCATGTTTTTGTATTGAAAACTAGTTAATGAGTTTGTATAAATGGTTTATTTTCATTATAAGTGAAATGTCATTTGTATCGAAAACCATTGTTATCAAGTTTTGAAGTATGTCTGCATGCTTTCCAAGAAAATCCAATATTTTCTAACACGTTTGTTGATTTCTGTATGAAAAGTATGTTCTATTTGAAAACCCTGGCTACCACCAGTATGTAGTATAAGTTATGTTCGAAAACCCTGGCTACCACCAGTACGTAGTGTATGACCTGTTTAAAAACCCTAGTTACCACCAATATGTATAGTAGTTTTATTACTTAAAATAAAACCAAAGGTTGTGTCCCTGGAATACCCTCCAGTAAGTAGATATGTAGTTTTATTAATTAAAATAAAACTATAGAAGAAAGAAATCCCGTAAACAAAGGTTAGTTTATACTTATTGTGAGTCGTATAACCATACTAATATGACCGGTGACCTCCTTGACATTTCTTTAGGCGTCGTACGATTAAAAAATTTGTCACCCAGGCGTGCCTGCCTAACTGTAACTAACAGTTCAGGTGTGGGATTGTCGGTCCCGAATAGATCTATTCATAAATTTCACGCTCTCCCTCCAGTAGACTCTGTTTATACTACTGGAGAGGATTTATTGGTACCCCGAGGGGCATAATGAAGATAGGTCTCACAATCCTGTATTAAATAGTTTACGTGCGGTTCAATTGTTCTTGAGTTCAAAATAGTTTGTAACGGTGTAGAGTATAAATAATTATACACAAAATAATTATTTAGTAAGATACTCTAGTTTTGTATTCGTAGTAATGGATAAACTAAATTTGTCATAGTTTATATGTTTGACTTTGCATGAAGTTTGAATTTGTAAAACCGATAATGAATTTCCCAATCGATATTTGTTATAGTTTGATTGGTTTGTTATGTTCATGTATTGTTCGAAAAACTATGCAATTAGGTTTAGAAAGCGTCCCTTATGCTCCGCATAATACAAAAGGGATAAAGTATATAAATGTTTGATGGAAACACCGATGTAATTGCATTAGTTTTTAAGTTATGAAAACATTTATGTGAGGCTAGTATTCCACCCTGAAAACATTTTAAAAACTATAAAAGAGTAGGGCTATCAACTCACAGTTTAATGTAGGATTCAAGTGTACGATCAGTATGAGTGCTGAGTGTCAACTGATGTTTCGTACGCAAGTGGACCCTATTAACATATCGTAACACATATACGTATTAGATTATTGTATTTCATGACTAAACATGACAGGAAACCACCCTAAGGTCTTGGAAATGCTTGTACTAAGTGTTCTAGGTCCCACACTTAGTGGTTTTTGCAAGTTTAAGGCCAAATATGAGCATTAAAGTGGGTGTAAGGCCATAAAGGTGTATGTGCGGCCGTACAGAGTGTGTGTGCGGCCAGAGTGTGCGGTCAGGGTGTGTGTGCGGCTGCACACAGGAGTGTGCGGCCGTACATAGTGGGTGTGCGGCCGTACACTCTTCGTTTATGCTCCAAAAGTTGATTTTCAAGTGTTTCAAGGCCCGAATCAAGTCTAGATAGAAGATAGGGGGCCAAACTCACTTTGGAGGGTTCTTGAGGTGTGTACGACAACCTTATGAAGGTGTGCGGTCGTACACCTTCAAGTGATGAAGAACACGAAGAACATGAAGAGTTTCAGGATTAGATCAAGGTGTCTTACTAGTATAACAAGATAAATGATGGAATACTTCACGTTTTTGAGGCCTTTGGAGTGGTATTGGATGAAGTTTCTAGAAAGAGAAAGTAGAGTGAGAAAGTTGAGTGCAGCCAAAGGAAAGAATTGAGTGAAAGGGTCACCCCTTATATATAGAGGGGAGTGTGCAGCTGGGGGATGGGTGTGCGGCCGCACACCCATGTATGCATCCGTACACACCTATCGGGAGGGTGTATGGATCGGTTTTGTCCCTATACGACTTGTTGAATCACTCCTAATCTCATTCCCGGCTGTACTCAAGCTTAGAACACTTAAACGGACCCTTAAACAATGTCAAAAGATAACGGAATCGAGTTTAATGTTGATAAAGTTGACCAATCATACATAATGAAAGTTTCTGGTTCTCACATCAATATTATATGTGGGATATATAAGCTATTTAACCAACAAATCTCTAGGATTAGAGATAATCCATCACGCAATAGCCACCCAACCATTCTCTCCCTTCCTCTTCTTCTAGTCACGGCTGAGAGCACCCACAACACACCCATTGTCCACATCACAATCACTAACAAATCCTCTCATATCTCTCTATGACACCAAGAATATTCTACCTTTTTTCTTCTAAAATTCGTGAACTAGAGTGTGTTTCAACAAAGTTTTTATCAAGTCATCTCTTTTGGTAAGCTACTTCACACTTGATTTGGTTTACTTCACCTATATAATAAGATCATTCATTAAAACATCACCAATCTCGTGTTTATACTTCTAGAATCATATTAATTTCGAAGATCTCCTCAAAGAGGTGTGCTAGGCCGAAAACTCCTCCAATCTCCTTCCAAAAACCGATCCATCTTCCAATGTGAGTTCATACCCCCAATTTTTGGTTTTTACTATGTTTTGGGGGAGGATACAAGTTTCTTTGTGTAGTTCTATGTGTGTATGCATGTTTATGTGTGTTTTTCATAATATGTGTTGTGATTATGTGTCGAAAACTTCATAAACTCAAAAGATATACTAAACATGATGATATTTGTAAAATAAAACACTTGATGCATCTTATCATGAAAATGAAAGGATTAAAAACATTTTAAGGATGTTTGAAACAAAGAAAAACCGTGTAAGGGACCAAAACTGACAAAATGAACAAAAGTGAGGCTCTTATGTAACTCACAGTTTTTGAGGGGACCAAAAAGGGTTATTTTAAATAAAATTGGATCCTGGTGATATTATGGTTTTAAAAGGGCTAAAAGTGTATATTTTCACAAATGGGCCTCAGTTTGGGCCTTCACGACTTCATGGGCTAATTTTGGAATTTTTTGACTTTTGTGGACTTAATGGTCATTTTGTACAATTTTGAGCCAAAAATGTTATTTTTCAGATTTTTTGGCTGAAAATGACAATTTTATTAAACTTTGGGGCAAAAAATATAATTTCTATGCATTTGGGTTGAAAATGTAAATTTTCATAAAATTGGGCCGAAAATGTTATTTTTGACAAAAGTTGGCTAAAAATGTTATTTTATTTAATACAAGCCCTTAAATGTAAACTTTTGGTCTTAAAGGACCTAAAGTGTCATTTTTACCAAAAACATGCCTAAATTATAAATTTTAGTCCAATGGACCAAAAATGTCAATATTACAAAACAAGTGGGTCTTTTATGTTATTTTGGTAAATGATTGAACAAGAACGAACAATATAATAACAAACGAGTCAATTACGTCAAACTCACTTTTATTGGCCCTAGAATACACAATACATGTTTAGTGGGCCTTTGTAGTCCATTTACATGCTTGTGGGCTTCATACATTCACATACATATAATTTGGGCCTTGTACACTTACAACATACTTGGTAAAACATTATTTACTACGTTAAATAGTGTGATACAATATTCACGTAAATCCAGTTAAGTTTCTTGTGAGACACGTGTCACACCCCCAAACCAAGGATGGCGGAAACGTCCGGGGGTGGGGGACATCATGTATAGTATCACAACAACGTGTATAATAATGCTCAAAGTAAATACAACCATCATAAATATAATTGAAAAAGTTACACCAAAGTATATGTTTACATGTTTCAAATCAATTACATTATGATGACAAAATGAACTGTTTAACGATTTAACATCCTATCCTCAAAATGCTGTTGGTTTTCCTGTTTCACTGATTTCTTGAGAATACAAGTAGTTTTGAAAGAGTGTCAACAATTAATTTGGTGAGTTCGTAAGAGTTTTGTTTGAGAATGAAACCGTTTTCTTTGTAAAAACGACAAGTATGTTCCCAGAAAATCCAATATTTTCTTTATCAAGTGTGAATTGAATGCTTCTATGTTATGTGATAATGAACTCTAGAAGGACCCATAGGTTCCTTCTATGATCACTCAACGTATATAAGTTATATATAAATTGGGTTAGATGAATCGTTGAAGTCTAACAATTCTAGACGAGATGTAATATTAATAGAATATGTTCCAAAGAAAATCCAATATTTTCCTTATAAAGGTTATGTAGTCCTAAATCCCAGGATAGAAAATGAACGAGTGTTTTTCCATACTTAAAGATATAAGAGTGATTTTAAATCGGCATAAACCCTTTTTGATATGAAAGCATACAAGTATTTTCCGTACTTAAAGTAATTACTGAGAGTTAAATTTACATAACTTGCTAATTTAAAAACAGAATCCGTAAATCTTATGATTTGTTAATACCACATATGAGCTATTATAACCATACTTGACATAGACGGTCTCGTAATACGACGTTCTTCAGGCGTCGCTGTTAAATGACACTTATCACCACAGACCTGCCGGTCTAGCTATTGCAAGCAACTCAGGTGTGGGTTTGTCAAACCCAAAATAGATCTATACACAACTATCACGTTCTCCCTACAAGAGACTCTGGTTACAATTTACAAGACTTTTTAACTTTGTTACTTTGGAAGTAACCCGAAGTGAATGACTCACAAATTTATTCATTAACAGATTTACATGAACTAAACTGAAAACCGTTGATAAATAAGTTTGAAAAGTAATTGATACATAAACTATACCTATTATAATTTATCTAAAATGTTTGTAATGTATAAGAACTCTTTTATGAAAACACATTAGCGCTATGAATCCATAAACTATGCTTATTTTAGCTTAATATATGTGTTCTAAATGAATGAAGAATCTTATCATGAATGACTAAATTTCAGTTTATGATGATAAACTAACAAGGAAACATATTCAATATTTAGAACTCATTGTTATATACTTTGTTCAACATAATACAAAGTGTTATGAAAGTTATAAGCCATTAACTAGTTTTTAACCTTTATGTGTTGTTTTAGAAAAATCATACGAAGTCAAAAAGTGAATCCGTAAATTTTGAGAGTTCCTAAAATGTGTCTAGTTTATTCATAATTTTTATCATGATTTTTGGAAGTCTTTAACTTGTGTTAAAATGTTCATATTCACAGACTGGTCCGGATTTGTTCTTGAAATGATAGGTTGTTTTGAAAAAATCACCATAAATCTTAGAAAAATCGTATGGAGATATGCAAGTAGTCATTTTAAAGGTATAGACCTGAACTATTTTCATCTAATACAGTTTTGAAAAAAAAATGTTTAAGTCGACCAAAACAATCTGTGAATGGAGTCCAACTTTTCTGATGAAAACTGTTAGAAGTATTTAGTTGTGTTCCTGATGATTTTAACTTGTATTCCCCCCCCCCCCTCCCCCCTCTTAAAACTTAAGAAAAAACTAAATTGTAGGGGTGTGAACTCACCTTATATGATTTCAGTGGGTGAATGTTGAAGAAATGAAGTGCTCAACTCAAGAACGCTTGAAGGATCACTTGAAGATTTGAGAATCTAACACAATAATGATGGAGTTTGTGTAAGGAATCAATGATTTGTGTAAAAGGAAATGTAATGACCATAAGGAGGGTGATGATACTTACCAAATGAAGATGGAAAGCTTGAAAAATGGCTTGGAAATCTCGAAATTATATGAGAGAATTTGAGAGAAAAGATGTGTTTGATCTTTGGTGAAAATGAAAGAAATGAGTAAGAATGAGAAGAGAGGGTGAGTTTTTAGCCTTTGACTAAGAGTATGGTTGGTCAAATGGTGGGGAAAGTACCCTTGAATGACCAGGTATGGTGGGGGACAATAGTTGGTCATGGAGTGGGTATGGGAGGGGTTGCTTATGTTACACACAAAGGTAAAGTCAACACTCCACCACAAGATCTTATTTAATAGATTTTATTCTTAAATAAAGATTTCGTTAAAAATATGTTGAATTTATGAATATATGGGTCCTTATATGCCAAAATATGAATTTGGGTGAAAATCCCGCTTTAAAACAATGAAAAACGGTCTTAAAACAGAGTCGTGGTCGAAAACCGGGTGAAAAAGAGGAAATTCTGAAGGTTCTGGGCGAGGCTGCTGAAGGGCGTCACTGTTGATGTGGATCTGAGGAGAAGAAGCTGCGGTCAGAAGGCTCGCTGCGGTGCGTGGCTATGGCTCGCTTGCTGCGGTAGGGACTGCGGCTCGCCTGCTGCTGATCCGGTCCAAGAGGTTTCGGCCTCTAAGAGGCTTCGGTCCTAGGGGAGGTTCTGGATCCTTTGGGGTATTTTACCCGTTCTAACCTCGTTTTAAGCGATTTTTGACCCGGTTAAGGGTCGAAATGACCTGAATGACTTCAAAAAGTTACGGGAACTTTTGAGAGAGATTTGGGAGAGATTTCAAATAGAAAGAGATAGAGTGAAAACGATTGAGAGAGGTTTCGTTTGTGACCTTTTTGAGTGTTTAGCTTCGCAATGAAAGGTCCGTAAACCCCGTTAAGCCATGTTTTAAGGTCCTACACACTCCCGATGAGTGTGCAATAGTGTTTTATCTCTTTGGTTCGATGTTTAGCATTTTCACGGCTATGGAAATTCAAACATACGAATTTTCCAATTGATGTTTTCTCAGTAAAATAGCGAGTGGTTTAGTAATTACATAACATAAACCCTAATATACAAGGGTTAACTGAGTTAACCAGTTTGACTTGTTGACTTTGCTTGACTTTGGCTTGATCAGAATTTGATGGTTGTCACAACACGTATTCATTTGTACCTACCTAGCGTACAAAGTCCTGTAGTTATAATCAGAGTTTCCTGGAGGGAGAGCGAAAGTTTGTGTATAGATCTATATGGGGATGACACACCCCACCTGAGCTGTTCGCTATAGCTAGACTAGGCCAGTCTAGGGTGACAAAACTTACCTTAAACAAGTCAACACCTGAAAAACGTCAAGACATGCATATCAGTCATATCAAGTATAGTTATAATGACTCACATAGAAATTATCTCCATAATAAATTTAAGGACTACATATACAGTTTGATAACACAAAAAAATACATACACTGGTTATTGGACTTAAGGTTTAAGACCACAACATTTATTACAAGCAGAAAATATCAGATTTTCTGGAAAATCATACAATTATACAATACGTTCTACTTACAATAGAATCTATCAGATTTGCTAGAATACTCATTTTATGCATCTTCAAAATAGGAAACACACATGCGTTAATACATGATTTGACACAATACTTTCAACCATTTTACAGAAAATATCGGATTTTCTAGTGTTTACAAATTTATACAAAAAAATTTCATACAAACATGCTTATGAACTCACCAGCATTATATATGTTGACGATTTCAAAATAACTTGTATTCTCAGGAAATCATTAAGCAGGTGGACATCAAGAATATGTGGAAATTTGTTGTGTTTTGTTGCCATTTTAAAACATTATACTTTTGGGATGTAACTTTTGTAAACAACTTCAATGATGTAAACTCAGTATTGTTGTGTTATTGTACGTGTGATTATGATGCATGCCTTGTTTCTATTATATTCACTGTGATGATATTACACAATGACGTCACCCAACCCCCGAGCGTTTCCGTTGTTCCGATTCGGGGGTGTGACACTAGCTGCTGGATGACAGACTCCTGAACTGTCCATATCAAAACAACACCTAATTAACCATTTGGGTTTCAATGTATAAGCATAAATCCACACTTAGGGTAAAAGGACCATTTTACTCCCTATCCTAGCATGGTTCAAAAACAAGGCCCAAACTCACACTCTGAAGGCACAAAAGCCAAATAATCAACCAAGACCTACTCCCAATTGGCCCACGAAGGCCCACAACAATTTAGTCCAAGAAATGGGCTAACAAGAACCCAAACCTAATTAGGGTTTTTTCACATAAAATAACGATTAGGGTTAAGTGTTCTTACTTAACCCATCAAGGACATAATCCATTAAGTCTGTCACCCCACTAGGCTAAACATACAATGTAATCAGACATAAGTCATAACATCAATCCAGTGGTCCAAAAGGTGGGTCCTGACAATTCCAAACTAACATATCCAAAATTAGGGTTTACTAAACCCTAATTAGGGTTTCCAACCCAATCACATGTCAATTAGTCCATTGGTTAAGTTTTTAGGTTAATTAATGTTATATAAGTCGGGCACCACCCACTACCACCTCGGGTAGTGGTGGTCAACGGCGGCATCCATGTCACACCCCCAAACCAGACGGCGGAAACGTTCGGGGGTTGGGTGACTTTATTCTTGTAGTATCATCACATTGTATATAATTGAAACAAAACATCATCATCATCACACATACAATATTACAACTGTCATTGTTTACATCAAGTATTGTAATTCAAATTACATGCCAAAATTTCCAAAGTATGGTGATAAAAACAAAATTCCAGGTATTCTTGCTGACCAACCTGCTCAATGATTTCCTGAGAATACAAGTTAATTTGAAAAAAAAACGTCAACACGTATAATGTTGGTGAGCTCATAAGTATGTTTGAGTAAAATGTTTTGTATTACTTTGTAAACACCAGAAAATCCGATATTTTCTGAAAAACGGTTTAAAATATTTGTGTTCGATCTTGTATTAATGCATGTGTGTTAATGTTTGAAAATGTATGAAGTGAATGATCCCAGACAATCCGATATTGTCTGTTTATAAAACTTTGTGGTCTTAACACCCTAAGACTGAGTACCAGTGCATGTATGTTACCGTGTTACCAACTGAAATTGTATTCCGTAAATTTTATAATGGAGTTAATTTCTTTAAGTGAGTCGTTATAACCATACTTGATAATGACTGATCCGCTTGTCATGACGTTTTTCAGACGCCGACTTGTTTAAGGTAAGGTTTGTCACCCTAGACCGCCCTAGTCTAACTGTAACGAAAAACTCAGGTGTGGGGTGTCAACCCCGTATCGATTTATACACAAACTTCCGCTTTCCCCCCAGGAGACTCTGGTTATAACTACAGACTATGGTTGTACACTTGATAGGTTTCAAACGAAGTGTCTCACAATATCCTTAACTGAATTTACGCGAATATTGAATTGCGCAGTGTATATTGTTTCCGTGTGTGACATCCCCAATTTCACGGCCAGAAAAGACCAATTTGTTTATGCTTTGTTTTTAAAATCAGAGTAATCGTTTAAAGAAAACGGTTGCAGAATTTGTTCCCAAAACAAGATATGATAAAAACTTATCAAAACATTTCTCAAAGATAATGTATTTTCATTAAATAATAAAACCTCGGGATGTCATGTTCCGATACAGACACATAAGCATAAACAGAACATACATTCATTTACTCTAGTGATTTACATCTCCTTTAATCTCTCAGTGCAAAGCAGCTTCGTATCGATACCTGTGATACAATTAAACTGAGTGGGTCAGACTTGGGAGCCTGGTGAGCATATAGGGTTTTCAACCCACAATAATATAATTATTATATTTAATTATCAAACAATCAACCCAATTACCCATCCCTATTATCTCCATTTATTTCTTAAGTACCTTCCCTAAGGAATTATCCTAAGGGTCATCTCCTACATCGTATTTACCTCTCATATCCTTACATCACATTTCCTTGTAAGTTTGTTCCTAAGGACTTTTTCCTAAGGATTATCGCATGAATACGTAGTCACAACATCGCCTGGACTAGTAAGTCATAATAAGGGTTAGACTATCATCGCATGAATACATAGCCACAACATCGCCTGGACTCGTAATTCATAGTAAGGGTTAGTCTATCATCGCATGAATATGTAGCCACAACATCGCCTGGACTCGTAATTCATAGTAAGGGTTAGAGTATCATCGCATGAATACGTAGCCACAACATCGCTTGTACTCGTAATTCATCACCTACAGGTTATGAGCCTGCTGGTGTTTCCACGGGGTCATCTAGAATAGTCTGTGGTCGCCATCTATAGTCTGGTAGATGACTACATCGCCAAATTGCCACATCGCCGGTCAAGGTTATGGTATCTCCTCTCATCTCACATCACCTATTTATCATCACCTATCTATCATCACCTATTTCTCATCACCTAATTATCATCACCTATTTCTCATCACCTAATTATCATCACACATCATCTAATTCATCTACCCATGTTCTGTAACGACCCAATTTTCATGTCCAAAAATTTCATTTTAAAATATTACTTTTAGAAAACATTAATAAATAAAAACATTGTTTGATCACGCCATAACACATTGCAAACCATGTTTTAATAATCAAACCATACAACCCATCAAATATCAGAGTACAATCCCAGTGAATCTCGTAAATGTGGAAACCGAAGAGTGTGTGTGTGTGACATGCTGCTACCGTGCCGGCTCCTTTCCCCTAGCTGAGGAGGTACCTGAAACCAAAACTGAAACCGTAAGCACAAAGCTTAGTGAGCTCCCCCATAATACCTCATACCATACAACATATAACAAATAACATGCAATTAGGAGATACGGGCCCCGCCCACACTCGTGAAGATACGGGCCCCGCCCACACCTCACTTTCTGAGAGATACGGGCCCCGCCCACACTCGTGAAGATACGGGCCCCGCCCACACTTCGCTACCTGGGAGATACGGGCCTAGCCCACACTCCATTCTCGGAGAGATACGGGCCTCACCCACACCCAACCGTCAACACATATCATACAAGTATCACACAGACAACAAGTGTAAACAGTTCTATCATACTGGTATATATCACAATTAACTCGACTAATAGATACGGGCTCGACCCACACTATAATACTAACATCTCATCTATACGGGTCGGCCTTGGTGCCTTAGACCCATTACTACTGAAGGGAAACTCACCTCGAAATAGCTGCTGGTCTGTGTGGGAATTGATCACCTATTACTGTTGCTGCTGCTCCGGAAACTCCCCGGCTGTAATTCCCACAATATACTTAATCATACACTGCTAACTGTCCTTTGGGTAAAAAGACCATTTTACCCCTGGTCTAGCCCTAAGTCAAATCGAAGTCAACTTTTAGTTGACCCGACTCGCCGAGTGGATCTCCACTCGCCGAGTCCCTAGCAAACTATTGTCCTGGGTCCCTGATTCTACTCGTCGAGTTGGGCTATGACTCGACGAGTTCATCTTCTAAACTGTCATTCAACTCCTTCATCCTACTCACCGAGTTGTATGAACAACTCGTCGAGTTCATCTTCATCCGAAGAACACATATGCTAAGACTCGCCGAGTTGTATGAACAACTCGCCGAGTCTGTTCTTGATCTATGAAGATTGCCTTGGACTCGCCGAGTCAGGGTATTGACTCGCCGAGTCCTATCATGAGTGAGTTCAGCTTTCAACTCACTGAGTCACCCCCTGTGACTCACGGCTCAACTCGATACGTCTAAAAGGGACCAATTCGGTGACTCGCGAGCCAACTCGCCGAGTCACATGAACGACTCGCCGAGTCGTCGCCATGCATCCACTAGATACACCGATTTGTTTGATTTCAGTCCATGCCATTCATAGATCTGGGCTTCTAAGACACGAATCATACGTAAAGTTTCCAACTTTACGTGTGGATCTTCACTAATATGGATTTTAGGGTCCAAAATGCCTCAAAAAGGGTAGATCTAGGATGAACAAGCCACATGGGTCCATAAAGCTAACAGATCTGAGCTCTTGGAGCTCAATCTTGCCTAGATCTAAAGGGCAACCCACTTATTACGAAACATTAAGCACAAACAAGCTTGGGGAATGGCTCAAGAGTGTCTTAAATGAAATCTTAAGCATAGAAACAGGGGGAAAACGAGATATACCTCAATGAAACCGCTGAAAAACACAATGATGCTTGGATGGCTCTCCTTCCTCTTGATCTCTTTCCCCTTCTTACCTCAAAACCTTCAAGAATCCACACAAGAGCCTCAAATTCACAAGAAACAAGCTTAGGACGAGTTAGGACGAGGGTTGGGAGCTCTGGGGGTGAATGGGGGCTGGCAAGAGGCAGATATGAGGTTTAAATAGGGTGCAAACCCCTGAAACTTAGGGTTTCATCCAACAGCGGTGACTTGCCGAGTCCAGGATATGGACTCGCCGAGTCGCCAACTTAAACGTGTCCTGGGCCTCGTCCCTACTCGGCGAGTCGGACCTTGTGACTCGCCGAGTCCAAGGCTAAAATAGGGCAATACTCAAATAAAATTCACATACCGGAAACCAGGTGCTACAAATCTCCCCCACTTATTTTAGACTTCGTCCTCGAAGTCTGCTGCCCGGTCCTGAAACAGCTCGGGGTAATGCTCCATCATCTCGTCCATCGGTTCCCAAGTCCACTCCGAACCCTTGCGGTGCTACCATTGCACCTTTACTAGTTCTACCCTCTTGTTTCTCAACATCTTTGCCTTTCTGTCAAGTATTGCGACTGGGCGCTCAATGTAATTCAAGCTGTCATCAACCTGAATATCCTCCAATCGTACTACTGCTGAATCGTCCACCAGGCACTTCCGCAGCTGCGAAACATGAAAGGTGCTGTGGATCTGACTGAGCTCGACTGGCAGGTCCAGCCTATACGCCACCTTGCCCACCCGGGCTGCAACCCTGAACGGCCCGATGAACCTTGGGCCCAGCTTGCCCCGCTTCCTGAATCGAATGACACCTTTCCAAGGCGACACTTTCAGGAGAACCATATCCCCGACTTGGAATTCCAAGTCGGATCGACGTCTATCGGCGTAGCTTTTCTGCCGACTCTGTGCAGTCTGAAGTCTGCTCCGAACCTGCCGGATCCTCTCGGTCGTCTCTAGCACCACCTCGGTGCTTCCCATGACTCTCTGGCCAACCTCACCCCAACATATCGGGGTTCTGCACTTCCGCCCATACAACATCTCGAACGGTGGTCGCTCAATACTCGCGTGATAGCTGTTGTTGTAGGAGAACTCAGCCAAAGGAAGATAGGTATCCCAGCTACCACCGAAATTCAACACACACGCCCGCAACATGTCCTCCAAAGTCTGGATGGTCCGCTCACTCTGACCATCTGTCTGCGGGTGAAAGGCGGTGCTGAAATGCAGACGAGTGCCCAACTCGTCATGGAATTTCTTCCAGAATCTGGAAGTAAAACGCACATCCCTGTCCGAGATTACCGATACTGGCACTCCATGTCGTGCCACAATCTCCCTGATATAGATGTCGGCCAATTTTTCAGCCGATATGCTCTCCTGGATTGGAATAAAGTGAGCACTCTTGGTCAATCTATCCACGACGACCCAAATCGAATCCACTCCACGTGCGGTCCTGGGAAGCTTTGTGATAAAATCCATCGTGATATCTTCCCATTTCCACAGTGGGATGTCCAACGGCTGCATCTTGCCATGCGGTCTCTGATTTTCGGCCTTGACCTTCCTGCAGGTCAAACACCGCTCGACGTACCATGCCACATCCCGCTTCATGCAGGGCCACCAGTAATCCGGACGAAGATCCCTATACATATTCGTCGCCCCGGGATGAATAGAAAATCGGGACTTGTGCGCCTCCTCCATCAAAATCTGATGCACGCCACCGTGATACGGCACCCACACCCTACGGTGTAGTGTCAAAAGTCCTCTGCCATCATAATCAAAGGAGGAAACCTGACCCACCACATGCTCGCTCTTCCGATGCTCCTCCTTGATAGCCTCCTGTTGAGCCTCCCGAATCTGCTCCAATAGGGGAGTCACCACGGTCATCCTCAAACAAACGTCCCTGATCAGCACCGTCTTGCGACTAAGCGCATCGGCCACCACATTGGCCTTCCCCGGGTGGTAAAGGATCTCGCAATCATAATCCTTCACCACGTCCAACCACCGCCGCTGCCTCATATTCAGATTCGGCTGGTCCATGAGGTACCTCAAACTCTTGTGGTCCGTGTAGATGGTACACCGAACCCCGTAGAGGTGCTGAAATGCAGACGAGTGCCCAACTCCAAATCGTGCATCGGGTAGTTTGCCTCGTGAGGCTTGAGCTGCCATGAAGCGTAGGCAATGACATGCCCCCTCTGCATCAGAACTGCGCCCAACCCCGAAATGGACGCATCGCAGTAAACCACAAAATCCTCTACGCCCTCAGGCAGGGCTAGGATCGGCGCCTCACACAATTTCTGTCTCAGCATCTCAAACGCAGCCTGCTGCTCGGGTCCCCACCGAAAGACCACGGCTTTCTTCGTCAGTCGCGTCAGGGGTACGACTATCTTGGAGAAATATTGGATAAACCTCCGATAGTAGCCTGCCAATCCCAGGAAGCTCCGAATCTCAGATGGAGACTTCGGGACCTCCCATCTCATCACGGCCTCGACCTTGGCCGGATCAACCAGAATCCCGTTCTGGTTGACGAGGTGTCCAAGGAATTGCACCTCGCGCAACCAAAACTCACACTTGGAGAACTTGGCATACAAGCTCTCCCTCCTCAGGCTCTCCAATACCTCCCTCAGATGCTCCTCGTGTTCAACCCGAGTCTTGGAATAGACCAAAATATCATCGATAAAGACTATCACAGACCGATCTAGCATCAGTCTACACACGCGGTTCATGAGGTCCATGAACACGGCAGGAGCATTGGTGAGCCCAAACGGCATCACCACGAACTCGTAATGACCATAGCGCGTCCGAAACGCAGTCTTCTGCATATCCTCCTCCCTGACCCTCATCTGATGATAGCCTGAACGCAAGTCAATCTTGGAGAACCAAGATGCTCCCTGAAGATGGTCAAATAGGTCATCAATCCTCGGAAGCGGGTATCGGTTCTTCACCGTTACCTTGTTCAGCTCCCGATAATCTATACACATCCGATGCGACCTGTCCTTCTTCCTTACAAACAGAATCGGGGCTCCCCAGGGTGAACTGCTCGGACGAATAAATCCCTTGTCTAGCAGCTCCTGCAGCTGCGTAGACAACTCCTGCACCTCGGGAGGAGCCAACCGATACGGTGCTTTGGCTATCGGAGCCGCACCGGGAATAAGGTCAATCCTGAACTCCACCTGTCGCTCCGGAGGTATCCCAGGTAGTTCCTCCGGGAAAACATCTGCAAAATCTCGAACCACCGGGACCTCGCTCACGGTCGCCTTACCCGCCTCCCGGGTATCCATCACATACGCGACATAACCCGCGCATCCCTGCTGAAGGTAGCGCCTAGCCCTCGCTGCTGAACATACAGTGGGTCCATACTGCGGCCGCTCTCCATGAATCACTAACTCTCCCCCGCTTGGGGTCCTGACTCGCACTAGCTGCTGCGCGCAATCTATCAGTGCCCCATTAGGGCTCAACCAATCCATACCAATAATCACCTTGTTCCCACGAAATGGGATGGGAACCAAGTCTACCAGGTAACGCTCCTCAAACAGTCGCAGAACACAATCTCGAAACACCATCGATGCACGCACCGATCGATCGTCAGTAATCTCTACCTCTAACGGGCAATCTAACTCGCCTGAAGTCTCATGAAATCTCTTGCTAAGAGCAAGAGAAACGAACGATCGGGATGCACCCGAGTCGAACAATACCTGAACCGGAATGCCGTTCACATGGAACGATCCTAATACACATGTATACACACGGAGCACATATCAATATCATAACAACATAAAACAAAAGATAGAAGGAAAGAATCATACCCGTCACCACATCGGGCGCGGCGCGTGCCTCCTCGGCAGTCAACTGAAATGCCCGACTCCTCACTACTGGAGCCTCTGCCTTGCCCTACCGACCATCCGTGATCCACAGGGTCGCTGGAGCCGGCGCCTTCACTGGCGCTGCAACTGACAACTGGGGGCAATTGGCCTTCTTGTGGCCCCTCTGGTTGCAGTGAAAACACAGTAACTCGGACGTCTGAATAGCTGAAACTGGAGCAGTACAATCCCTGCTAAAGTGCCCTGTCTTGCCGCACTTGTAGCAGCCTCCTGATCCCATCCTACATATCCCCACGTGCGTCCTGCCGCATTTCCCGCAGCGGCTCGATCCTGAATGACCTTTCGGTCTACCGTCTGATCCCTTAGGCTTCTTCCCCGAAGCCCCTCCTGCCTGACCGTCCTCTAGTTTCCGTTTCCGGATGTGCTCCAAATCTATCTCTCTCTCCCTAGCCCTGGCGATCATAGAGTCCAGGGTAGGGCAAGCCGAAAAGCTAACATGCTCCCGGATGTCAGCTCGTAGCATATCATTGTAACGAGTCCTCCTCATATCCTCGTCACCGGCATACTGGGGCACCAATAAAGCCCTCTCCCGGAACTTGGCGGTGATCTCCGCCACAGTCTCCGTCGTCTGCCTCATGTCTAGAAACGCCCTGGCCAGCTGCTGAAGCTCGACCGCCGGTGCAAAATCCGCCCTGAACCTAGTCACAAAGTCCGACCAGGTCATTGCCTCGATAGCCGAGGCTCCCAACGAGTCACCCACTGACTCCCACCAATCCCGGGCTCGGTCCCGTAAACACCCTGCTGCGTACCTCACCTTCGACCCCTCGGGGCAGAAGCTAGTCAACTGGGCAGACTCGATATCCGCAATCCACCGCCTGGCGACAATGGGGTCCTTCACCCCATGGAAATCCGGCGCACCACTGCCCCTGAAGTCCTTGAAGGACAGTGTGCGAGATCCTGACTGGCTAGAGGCTAAATCGCTCCTGAATGCCCGTAGGCGATCCTCCATCAACTCCATAATCCCTTCCTTGATCGACCCAAAGAGGATGGGGGTCGACTCAAGGATGCCCCTGGTGATCTCCGACGTGATGAACTCACGTAGCCTCTCATCAATCGGCTCGGTGCCTGATCCCGAACCTGACCCCTCTCCTGACCCGCCATCTGTCGGTCTCGGTCGAAGTACCACCATTCTGCAAAACATCATAATAATCATTAGTGATACTGCTACTTTCTGAGGGATCTCAACTACTTACAGGTTCCTTGGTCTCGTCTTGGCCTTCCTCAGCTAGGGTACGGATCCTCTGCTTTCAGTAGTACGGGCCCATACTACCTTCCACATCTATCAGTACCTTCTCCGAGAAATTCCTCGACTTCACCAGATCCCCTTTACTACTGCTACTCCCTGCTATTCTCATCCTAGGCTTGCCCTAGGGAAAACTCAAGTTCAACACGACTGGTCCTCAGCTGCTGTAGGTCTCCTCATAATGCCAGTTAGCCACCACCTAAACACCATCACATGTGATGAGGATTATATAATCCTTCAAGTAAAAGATCCGTCCCTACAACGGTTGGACTCAAACAAGAGCTGCGCAATAGGGCCAGTTCCAGTACTTTGGGATTATTCAAACCTGATTACATGTGGTGTGACGTGTTCACCTAGTGGCTAACTCTCATTACTCAGAACCCCACCAAGCACGAAGCAAGCAGCATTCGGTTAAGGGGAAACAGACTCAAGCCAAAACTATTCTTATAACAAGAAACGGCACTAGCATAAGATGCTAAGCTCATACTATCAGGCATAACCTAAACAGGCTATCCTACTGCTGTCTACTCAATTCTAGCATGCAATACTCATAAAGCTGTAACACATAAGCAGGCACCTAAGGCATCACTCCTAGATCCTTAGCCCTATTCTAGCATGCGGTTCTACGTAAGCTGATAAACATAACATAAACTTGTATGGGTACTATGGGGAATACTTACTTGAGCTCGGCCAGTCGCGCACGTCACACACTTCGCTCTTTCTTATGAATCTTTTCCGAGTTTTTAGAGAACATTTCTTTTTGGAAAATCTTTCAATCCCTCGATTTGAGTTCAGACACTCCCGAAGGCGTGTCCGAATCCCTCAAACCAGGGCTCTGATACCAACTTGTAACGACCCAATTTTCATGTCCAAAAATTTCATTTTAAAATATTACTTTTAGAAAACATTAATAAATAAAAACATTGTTTGATCACGCCATAACACATCGCAAACCATGTTTTAATAATCAAACCATACAACCCATCAAATATCAGAGTACAATCCCAGTGAATCTCGTAAATGCGGAAACTGAAGAGTGTGTGTGTGTGACATGCTGCTACCGTGCCGGCTCCTTTCCCCTAGCTGAGGAGGTACCTGAAACCAAAACTGAAACCGTAAGCACAAAGCTTAGTGAGCTCCCCCATAATACCCCATACCATACAGCATATAACAAATAACATGCAATTAGGAGATACGGGCCCCGCCCACACTCGTGAAGATACGGGCCCCGTCCACACCTCACTTTCTGAGAGATACGGGCCCCGCCCACACTCGTGAAGATACGGGCCCCGCCCACACTTCGCTACCTGGGAGATACGGGCCTAGCCCACACTCCATTCTCGGAGAGATACGGGCCTCGCCCACACCCAACCGTCAACACATATCATACAAGTATCACACAGACAACAAGTGTAAACAGTTCTATCATACTGGTATATATCACAATTAACTCGACTAATAGATACGGGCTCGACCCACACTATAATACTAACGTCTCATCTATACGGGCCGGCCTTGGTGCCTTAGACCCGTTACTACTGAAGGGAAACTCACCTCGAAATAGCTGCTGGTCTGTGTGGGAATTGATCACCTATTACTGTTGCTGCTGCTCCGGAAACTCCCCGGCTGTAATTCCCACAATATACTTAATCATACACTGCTAACTGTCCTTTGGGTAAAAAGACCATTTTACCCCTGGTCTAGCCCTAAGTCAAATCGAAGTCAACTTTTAGTTGACCCGACTCGCCGAGTGGATCTCCACTCGCCGAGTCCCTAGCAAACTATTGTCCTGGGTCCCTGATTCTACTCGTCGAGTTGGGCTATGACTCGACGAGTTCATCTTCTAAACTGTCATTCAACTCCTTCATCCTACTCGCCGGGTTGTATGAACAACTCGTCGAGTTCATCTTCATCCGAAGAACACATATGCTAAGACTCGCCGAGTTGTATGAACAACTCGCCGAGTCTGTTCTTGATCTATGAAGATTGCCTTGGACTCGCCGAGTCAGGGCATTGACTCGCCGAGTCCTATCATGAGTGAGTTCAGCTTTCAACTCACCGAGTCACCCCCTGTGACTCACGGCTCAACTCGATACGTCTAAAAGGGACCAATTCAGTGACTCGCGAGCCGACTCGCCGAGTCACATGAACGACTCGCCGAGTCGTCGCCATGCATCCACTAGATACACCGATTTGTTTGATTTCAGTCCATGCCATTCATAGATCTGGGCTTCTAAGACACGAATCATACGTAAAGTTTCCAACTTTACGTGTGGATCTTCACTAATATGGATTTTAGGGTCTAAAATGCCTCAAAAAGGGTAGATCTAGGATGAACAAGCCACATGGGTCCATAAAGCTAACAGATCTGAGCTCTTGGAGCTCAATCTTGCCTAGATCTAAAGGGCAACCCACTTATTACGAAACATTAAGCACAAACAAGCTTGGGGAATGGCTCAAGAGTGTCTTAAATGAAATCTTAAGCATAGAAACAGGGGGAAAACGAGATATACCTCAATGAAACCGCTGAAAAACACAATGATGCTTGGATGGCTCTCCTTCCTCTTGATCTCTTTCCCCTTCTTGCCTCAAAACCTTCAAGAATCCACACAAGAGCCTCAAATTCACAAGAAACAAGCTTAGGATGAGTTAGGACGAGGGTTGGGAGCTCTGGGGGTGAATGGGGGCTGGCAAGAGGCAGATATGAGGTTTAAATAGGGTGCAAACCCCTGAAACTTAGGGTTTCATCCAACAGCGGTGACTCACCGAGTCCAGGATATGGACTCGCCGAGTCGCCAACTTAAACGTGTCCTGGGCCTCGTCCCTACTCGGCGAGTCGGACCTTGTGACTCACCGAGTCCAAGGCTAAAATAGGGCAATACTCAAATAAAATTCACATACCGGAAACCAGGTGCTACATGTTCTACCCAACATATTTGTAGATATAAAATACATATACATATTAACTCATTTAATACCTATATAAAACATCCATTCCACACTCATCTCAAATAAACAACAATATATAAACACATACCACGTATTTCATAGCAAATACTTAATACATATATATATATATATATATATATATATATATATATATATATATATATATATATATATGTTAGAAGAAAGTGATCACATACTCACACGTATAAACAACAATATATATACACATAGCACGTATTTTATAAAATACTTCATATCTATGTGTAAGATGAAAGTGACTATACACTCACACATATAAACAACTTTATATTATACACATAGCACGTATTTCATAGCAAATACTTAATATTTATGTGTAAGATGAAAGTGACTACACACTCACTTGATCAGAAGATGATCAGACAGCACTACGGCTCTTCAAGTAGATATTCTTCGGTGAAATCGGGATCACTTCACACACCGGGTTTCTCGCGGGCATAGCTTCGGCTCGAAAACTCTTTTCTTCTCGGGATCTTCGGACTTCAGGACTCGCTTCGGGTCTCGGGATTGATACTGGGGCTTTGGGGGTACTTCTTTACACGTAAATCGATGTAATATGGGAGAGAGATGAGAGAATGAGCAACCAAACTCGGCTGACCCTTCAAATCTATTTATAGGGCAAAACTGGCCCTTGCCACGTCGTGGAACCTTTTGCCACGTCGTGGGCTTGATCGTCACTGCATGCGTCATCCCAAGTTGCATCTGGGGGACTCCTGGAGGTGTCAGGAGACTTGCCACGTCGTGGTCTCTGACAGTTTTGGGGTTTCGCGCCCCAAACTTCAGAAATTCATAACTTTCGCATACAAACTCCGTTTTCGACGTTATTTATATCGACGCGAAGGTGAGATTATGCTCTACAACTCTTGTTTAGACTCCATTGGCTAAATTTGACTTTAGTTTTAATATATTATAAGTATATTACTTATATATTATCTTTAGTAGGCCGGGACAGGAAAACTCCGTTATAAACTAATAACACCTTCATCTGAACTCCGTTTTCGTCTGTCTTTTTATCGTTGGACTACTATCGACGAGATCTTCAATTCTCATTTAGATTGTTTTGGATAAATATCGCTCTAACGTAAATTCACTATTTACGTCAGTTGTGTCGTGTCGGTTCTGTCGCGAAACTTCGACAGGTCATAACTTCTTCATTATAACTCGAATTTTGGCGTTCTTTATATGCACGGAAACCTTGTGACATATACTACAACTTGGTTAAGATTAATCATTCTAAATAACCTTCCATCAAAAAGTCATTTTTGATGCTTATTGTCTCTTAATTGACTAGTCCGGATCTACGGGCGTTACACCGTGTATGTTTTAAGTCTACGAAGCCAAATGAGTATGTATGTGAATGTATGAGGCCCAACAAGCATGTAAAAGGACAACTAAGGCCTACCAAGCATGTAATGTATATTTCAGGCCCAATAAACATGTAAAAGAACAAACTAAGGCCCACTAAGCATGTAATGTATATTCCAGACCCAATAAGCATGCAAAATGACAACTAAGGCCCACTAAGCATGTAATGTATATTCCAGGCCCAATAAGCATGCAAAAGGACAACTAAGGCCCATTAAGCATGTAAGGTATATTCCAGGCCCAATAAGCATGTAAAAGGACAATTAAGACCCACTAAGCATGTAATGTATATTTCAGGCCTAATAAGCATGCAAAAGGACAACTAAGGCCCACTAAGCATGTAATGTATATTCCAGGCCCAATAAGCATGCAAAAGGATAACTAAGGCTCACTAAGCATGTAATGTATATTTTCGTCCCAATAAGCATGCAAAAAGACAATTAAGGCCTACTAAGCAGGTAATGTATATTCCACGCCCAATAAAAGTGAGTTTAACGCATTTGACTCATTTGTTATTGTAATGTTCGTTCTTGTTCAATCGTTTTCCGAAATGACATAAAAGGGCTACTTTTTGTAATATTGACATCTTTGGTCCAGTGGACTAAAAATTTAAAACTTATGGGTAATTTTGGTAAAAATGACACTTTAGGTCCTTTAGGACCAAAAGTTTACATTTAAGGCTAGTTTCAAATAAAAATAACATTTTTAACCAAATTTTATCAAAATTATCATTTTCGGCCCAAGTGTATGAAGTTTTTACATTTTCGGCCCAAAAGCGTAGAATTTATCCTTTTTGGCCCAAGTTTGATAAAATTATCATTTTCAGCCCTTATAACCAAAAAATAACATTTTTGGCTCAACTTTGTTAAAAATGACACTCAAGCCTACAAAAGTCCAAAAATTTACAATCTTAGCCCAAAAATCTTGAAAGCCCAATATGAGGCCCATTTGTGAAAATTTATACTTTTAGCTCTCTTAAAATCATAAATACAATAAAGATTCACATTGATCCAAAACAAATCCTTTTGGTCCCTTAGAACCGTGAGTTATATATAATAACTTCCCTTTTGATTATTTTGTCATTTTTGGCCCTCTTATGCAATTTTTCTTAGTTTAAACAACCTTTAAATGTTTTAAACCATTTCTTTGCATAATAAGTTGTATCAAGTGTTATTTTCTACAAATATCATCATATTTTAGCATATTGTAGAGTTTATGAAGTCTATAACATTATAATCACAACATATAACATGAAAAACACACAAAATCATGCATATACACATATATCTACATAAAACAACTTGTATTCTCCCCCAAAACATACTAAAACCGAAAATAAGGGGTATGAACTCACTTTGGGGTATTGGATTCGGTTTTAGTGAAGAGTTTGGAGGAGATTTCGGCCTAAATCACTTCTTGAAGAGAATTTCGAGTCCAAGTTGGTTCTAGGAGCTTAAATCACGAAATGAGAATGGTTTAAGGAGAGATTTCTGGAGTAAACTTGAATCAAAAGTAATAGAGTTTCACAATAACTTACCAAGAATGAATGAGCTTTGATGGAGAGTTCTTGATGCACCCTTAAAACTCATGAGAATTTGGAGGAATGGAGAGAGGAATTTCCTTGTGCTAGAGAGGAAAAAAAGAGAGAATATTGTGTTTGAAATGAAGATTGTGGGTGGTGAAGACCTTATGGCCGAGGGTATGGAGAGAAGAGAGATGTATACTAATCTTGTTATTTGTGAGGTAATGACTTGTCTAGAAACATGAGATTTTCCATAGATATATGGGGGTTAAACATGAGTTGTCACATACATGTTTAATCTTCATCCTTTTTTTACAATGTGTGTGTGTGTGTATATATATATATATATACACATACATACATATATAATCGAGAATGAGAGAGGAGGAAAATAAATATTGATTGTTGGGCTAAAATTGAACATAACCGAAAGTATAAGGTCGTACAAGGAAGTTTTCGGCCCATTGAGCCCTCTTATGCATTCACGGCCCAAAAAGAGGTAAAATAATGGGTTTTCGGCCCAATGAGGCTCAAGAAAACATTTATGGCCCATTAAGGCCCATTCAGACAAAGTGAGACATTTTAGGCCTTATATAGCCCAAAATGCTAATACTTAGTGAATGTGGGTCCAATTAGGGCCCAAATGAAGACTCTTAGCTTAAAAGAATCAAGTTGAGAGTTTATTGGCCTCTTAAAATTTTTGAACCGTGATATTAGAGTTACAACTCACAGCTGAATGTGTGAAGTGTATTGAATTAGGTTTTGAACTTCACGAGTGAGTTTAGATACAAATAGTTGTTTTTAGAATGAGCATTAGTACATAACATCAACTTAGATTACAAGTTACACAAGATTTGAGTACATGAAGACAACATTTCCTAGATAAAAATGCTAGTTGTGACAATCCACTACCTTAATGTGTGGTGGTTATGATTTTAGGCCAAAACAACACCAAAAACACTCAAACATCAGTCCAAACGCACCCGAAAGCACACAGCCACCGGAGATGGTGGCTAGCAGTGGTGGAACGATGAGAGAAGGTGGCAACCACCACCTGCACTGTGGTGGGTGATGAGTTTTCTTCGGTTTCCTAGCCAAGCAAAATCCATCCAACATTAAGCCTATGAAATATGCTTACACACACACACACACCAAAACACACAGCTACCCCCGGGTGGCTGGTGGCGGTAGAAGAAGACAATATGGCGGCAGCCACCATTGTTGGTTGCCATGGCGGTTGTTTTCAATTTCCGGCCATCCACCTATCCACACATACACAACTGAACACACACTCCATTGTTACTCTAAATAGTAAACGCACCATACACACACAATTAACATGTATAACACCATCACCCACACGATGGCAGACGATAGCAAAGGGACGGAACAAGAGAAGCCAACGCTCGGAGCGACAACGACGATGGGTTTGGCTAGGGCGTAGCAAACGAACAGAGAAGAAAGATTGAACCATGAACGACAACAACGACTATGCTATACAATACCGACGACCCACTGGTTTAACATCAATGTGAGGCTCTTCGTTGCTGTCGGTGGTTGCACCGACAATTTGGCTTCGATCGGCAACACCGAGTGGCTAAGAGGCTGTGACGGCCGAAGGTAGGGGATACAAGGTTGACAGTTGGAGGATGACATTAGGGTTAAGGTTTAGGTGATGCAACGACAGGGAAAGAAGACATCGGGTTTAATCCCGTGTCCCATTTTAAACTTCATACATAATTTACACAATCGGTCCCTTCCACTCATAATATTTTCAAAACAAATCCATAAATTAACATTTAACCCTCACCATTCGAAAACCCTTTCATTTAAGTCCAATATTTACCAAACACCCCCTGACTTCTGAAAATCTTTACAAACCAATCCAGAAATTACACTTAACCCCAATATTCCAAAATTATGACGTTTAACTCCCGAAACCAGCACCCTGCTAAATTATTATGGATTTTAGGACTACTATAAAATAATATAAAATATAAATTTACATCTTGGGGTTCAGGGTTTATTATTTAATTACTTAATTTCAAACGGAATGTTACATATACGAAATACTTATTTTTAAAAATAGGTATTTATTAAGTACATAAATATATACAAATTTGTTTTTATAAAAAAATGAATACAAACACATATTTTACAAAAAAAATAATACAAACACCCATTTTGATATATTATTTTGGGTTTAAAACAAATATATAACATTGTGTGGGTTGAAAAAAAAGTTGTATACCAATGAATTTTATTTTTAATTTAAAGACGTATCAGTGATAAAAATTCATTTTGAATTTTGAATATGAGTTATTATTTTATGGTATTAATTGTTATATAACTATTATTTAGAGTATACATTTAAAAAGAAAATTTTACTTTCTCAAACAATGTTTTTTTTTTTGTTAAAAATATGTTTGTGTGTGTGTATATATATATATATATATATATATATATATATATATATATATATATATATATATATATATATATATATATATATGTGTGTGTGTGTGTGTGTGTTTTTAATACAAATGCATTTATTATAAAATAGATGTTTATAAAAAGTATATAAATATGTTTTTACAAAAGAAATGTATACAATCATTTATTTGGATGCATATAAATATGTTTTTATAAAATATATGATAAAATCGATGTGTGTATATATTTTTTCTTGTAAAATACATGTTTGTATATATTTAAAAAAATGGATTTGTATATATTTATGTACGTAATAAATACCTATTTTTATAAATAGATATTTAAAAAAAATGAATTTGTATATATTTATATAGTTAATAAATTTCTATTTTTATAAATAAGTATTTCGTATATAGAAAAATTTTTAAAAAAAGTTTTTATATAGAAAATATAAGATTTTTTATTTGAAAATATGTTTTTTATATAAATATGATTTTATAAAGAAAAAATATATTCAAAATTTTTCCTTGAGAAAAAATGTTATAAAAAAAATTAAATTTACCATGAGTTCATAACAAAGTTATGAAATTTGAGCCAACAGAATAAATTTTGAATCAAATTTGTAATAAAATTTAAAATTTAAATCAAAAGTATAAATTTTGAATCAAATTTATAAAAAAAATTTAAAATCTAAACTAAAAATGTAACTCTTAAAAGTTAAATAAACGTTTGACGTATGGTCGGTTTTTAAAATTTAATTAAATAAAAAAATATATATAAAATTTTTTTTACCCATTAAAAATTAAAAATAAGTTATGTAACTAGTAACTACACTCTTTGTTACAAACTACTAGTTTGACGGTGCTCCGATGTGGTGAATGGCGACGGATCACATCTCATCTATCTACTCTTTAATTTCACTTGTAAATAAATGATTCCTCTTTATGTTCTCCTGCCCATTTCCATCATCCTGCCTGGACGCACACAGCCAGTTTAAATTTCAAAAAAGGTTTCAAATCTCACTGTAGAACCCTAAAAATATCACTCGATCCATCATTGTTTTCCATCACAAACGTTGGTCTTATACACTTTTTAAATTATTTTGTACCTCTGGATTCGGTGTCTGGGGGGTTTCATCTCCATTCACTGCTCGATCTGTATTTTTCTTGGCTTCGATCTGTTATCGTTTAAGTCTTTTTCGACTTGAAAGATACAAAAATGGAGGCGATTGAAGAATTGGCTCAACTTGCGGATTCGATGCGGCAGGCTGCGGCTTTGCTTAACGATGAAGATGTTGATGCAAATTCATCGTCTTCTTCAAAACGCCCTTCCACATTTCTTAACGTTGTTGCTCTTGGCAATACCGTAAGTTTGCTCTACGAGCTCTTTTGATCCGACTACTTGCTTTTGTGTTCATTGACCAAGTCAGTGGATCTCTCGATATGGTTTTGTTGCGATCCCTATTTTTGATGGATCTTTTTCTAAATGTAGTTAGGAACTATTTTTGCTTAGATTTCAATTTATCATATAGATGATTCAAAACTATTGTTTGCAGCGGAAACTCATGTACTGTTCGCTTAATGCCACATGTCACAGTATGAATTTGCATTATGCTTTCCACTAGATCAGGCTCCACTTATCAACTGCTAGGGTCTCCTGTTTAGCTAATCATGGATCCAATATGATCTTCTTGCTAGCCTACCCTTTTGCTTTTTTAGGTTTACCAATTTATGGATCTTAAATAGTTCATTCATCAGATGCTCCTGATTATTCCGTAGACAGGGTTATTATCTAATCAAGTACATGGTCATCGCATCTAGCATCTACTTGACGTTGTTTTGTATGTTAAGATAGACTAGAAGAACAATATTCCTTTAAGAAGGCACACTTACATACTTTAGAAAAGAATATGGAATCAAAGAACTTTGATAGTGCAGTCACATTGTGGATTTGTGGGCAAATTTGTTCTGTATCTTATCTGACAGTTCTTTAGTTGGATGTCCCTTTTGTAAAATTAAAGGATGGTAGCTAGTTTCTAATTATGGGCTACCAATTGTTCAGAGTGCAGGTAAATCAGCAGTTTTGAACAGTTTGATTGGACATCCTGCTCTGGTACGATCTTCATTTTTCTTTATTTTCATCTTCAATCTGGACATATATAATTCACTTTATGTTTTTCTAATTCATTATGATAACATAACATAACAAGTCATTTCAATTTGCAAATTAACTTGAGCAGCCAACTGGTGAAGGTGGTGCAACTCGCGCGCCTATATGTATTGAATTAAAGAGGGATGGTAACTTAAGCAGCAAATCAATTGTACTGCAGATTGATAGTAAATCCCAACCTGTGTCTGCAAGTGAGTCCTCATGTCATACTTAAGGGCTTAAGCCAATTCAACACACACCACACACATTTCATAATAGGGTTCTACATATATGTCTTCATATACACCAAATATGATTATTGAATTTTTATGCTCTTTTTGTCCACCAACAGGTGCTCTTCGACACTCATTGCAGGATAGGCTTAGTAAAGTGTCAAGCAAGAGTCGGGATGAAATATTTTTGAAGCTTAAAACAAGTACAGGTGAGTCTGTTTGCTTAAAAATATCAAGAATTTGGCAAATGCATTCGGATTCTTTTTATAGCACTTAAGCCTGATTGTTTGTTTGCTTCATTTTTTTATTAAATTTCTATGTTTTTGACATATTCGAGATACAATTTAATTCCTTCCATTCTTTTTTATTAAAAGACCAAAATACCCTCATTTAGTCACACAGAATGGATGAGTAAACTCCTGAATACCATTTTTATGCGCAACCTCTGCCTTCCTATATGCTTCATTTGTTATTCTTTTTATTTGCTAATTTAATCATATTGTTTCCAGCTCCTCCTTTGAAATTAATTGATTTGCCTGGAGTGGATAAGGGAAATCTTGATGATTCTTTGGTGAGTGGCTACAAAATTTGTTGTTTTTATTCCACATTGTTTATTTATTTATTCTTTTTTTTGCAGAGTGAATATGCTCAACATAATGATGCAATTCTCCTGGTCATAATACCTGCTGCCCAGGCACCAGAAATTGCCTCTGCAAAAGCCCTCAGAATTGCAAAAGAATACGATGGAGAATGTAGGTTTACTTTTACTATTCATCTTCTTATCCACTTTTTCAGTTTTACTCTCAGATTCTTTATAAATTATTAAATTATAATATTCTTACTGTAGCAACTAGAACCATTGGTGTGATCAGTAAAATCGATCAAGCAACATCAGATCCCAAAGTTCTTGCTGCTGTTCAGGCACTTCTGTTGGGTCAAGGACCAAGGAGTTCAGCTGA
Organism: Lactuca saligna; assembly: GCF_052625555.1. Taxonomy (NCBI): domain Eukaryota; kingdom Viridiplantae; phylum Streptophyta; class Magnoliopsida; order Asterales; family Asteraceae; genus Lactuca; species Lactuca saligna. Next base: position 121,454,349 of record NC_136423.1, on the reverse strand, counting down.
TATCCCATGGGTTGCTCTGATTGGGCAATCAGTTGCCATTGCTTCAGCTCAATCTGGAAATGTGGGGTCAGATAACTCGTTAGAAACTGCTTGGAGGGCTGAAAGTGAAAGTTTGAAATCTATATTGACAGGTGTCCCTCAGAGCAAGCTTGGTAGATTAGCTCTTGTGGAGACCCTTGCTCATCAAATTCGTAGCAGAATGAAAATCAGGCTTCCAAGTCTTTTATCAGGGTATGTCTATCATTGGTTATTTTGCTATTACTTGGTTTATGTAATTTGTGTTTCTATGTATCAGATTAAAAATAGATTACAAAATGGTCCTTGTGCTTTCTGATTTTCACCGTGTTTGGTCCAAAATTTCAATTTTGGTCTTTATTTTAACGTTTCATATCGATTTTGGTCCCTGGAACCTTGAAATGAGGACCAAAATTGATATGAAACTGTGAAATGAGTACTAGAATCAGAAAGTCTTGGGGAGAAAAAGCGATATGGAACCTTGAAATAAGAACCAAAACTAAAAAATGTTTTCGTGTTGGACTAAAACGGTAAAAACCAGATAGCACAGGGACCATTATTGTAATTTACTCTATAACTACAGTAAAAAAAGAATCGAGCAGTACTATACTCTGCTGTTTATCCTTGTCTTTTATCATTAATTTTTTATGCCTTTCATAGATAATTGTATTTGTATACCACACTAGCAAAAGTTTCTTTTTTCAGAAATTAAGTATCCTCCTACATTTTCTTCCTACTTATCTTCCTACCCATTTGAAATTGTGACAAGTGTCATATTTTAGGACACTTGTCATCATTTCAAATGGGTAGGAAGATAATTAGGAAGATATTTAACTTCTCTCTCTTTTTTTAATCATATTTTATGCAATCTGTAATCATATTGTTTTTTAAAACTCATGCAGGCTTCAGGGTAAGTCACAAATTGTGCAAGATGAATTGGTAAGGCTTGGGGAATCAATGGTGACTAGTTCTGAAGGTACAAGAGCTTTGGCTTTGGAACTATGTCGTGAATTTGAGGACAAATTTCTTCAACATATTATGACTGGGGAGGTAAGAACAAGTAGTTATGCGTATTATAATAATAATAATAATTATTATTATAACCTACTTGAATGCTTGTTTTTCAGGGAAATGGTTGGAAAGTTGTTGCAAGTTTTGAGGGTAACTTTCCTAATAGGATCAAACAGCTTCCTCTTGATAGACATTTTGACATAAAAAACGTGAAGAGGGTATCTATTATATATTTTCCTCAAATTTTGGTTCACTTAAATATATATTCAATACTTTCTATAATGACAATGGAATTTGTATCAGGTTGTTTTAGAAGCAGATGGTTATCAACCTTACCTCATATCTCCAGAGAAAGGATTACGCTCTTTAATAAAAGGTGTATTGGACCTTGCAAAGGAGCCCTCACGTCTCTGTGTTGACGAGGTAATAAAACTACACATTCTTTTGTTTTTCATTTTTAATTAATTCCCCTTTTCTCTTATTAATATTATTATTCTTTTAAATTCATTTCTTTAATCATTTGTAATGAGTACAGGTTCATCGTGTACTTGCTGACATAGTTTCAGCTTCAGCTAATGCTACACCAGGGCTAGGGAGATATCCTCCATTCAAAAGAGAGGTACTTTAGTGCTTTATTATAAGTGTAAAATTACAGGAAATAGCAATGTGATAATGCTGACGTGGCACTGATTGTTTTTAATAGGTGGTGGCAATTGCTACAACGGCTCTGGAGGGGTTTAAGAATGATGCAAAGACCATGGTGACTGCACTTGTTGACATGGAGAGGGTGTTTGTTCCACCACAACATTTCATCCGTTTGGTGCAAAGAAGGTATGCTAAATTTCATTTAGGGTTAAATGCAAGAAATAGCAACCTACTTCCATTGATTTATTTATTATAGCATCATACTCTCATTTCTTCCTATTACAACATTAAAAAGTTGAAAGTACAATGCTTTAATAGAAAAAAATGGAAGTTAGATACTGTATTCAACAAGTAAATGAAAGTATGTTGCTATTTCTTGCATTTAGTCCTTTGATTTATTTCTATTTTTCTGTTAAAATAGTATTAGATCAATTTTGGATTCATTAATTCTCAAGTTACCTTTTTTTATTATTATTATTATCAGGATGGATAGACAGCGAAAAGAAGAAGAGATTAAAACCAAATCTTCCAAAAAGGCTGTTGATGCAGAACAATCCTTACTAAATAGGGTACATTGAGAGGCTTGAAATAAACTTAATAATTTTATTTTCGTTAATTTTTTTTTTAATTGTTGTTTTTGCTTTGTTTAGGCAAGTAGTCCCCAAAAAGGTGGGAACTTAAAATCAATGAAAGATACCAAGCAAGATAAGGATGAAAAAGAGGGGCCCACTTTAAAGACTGCAGGACCTGATGGAGAGATAACAGCAGGTTTACACTTTGACATCTTTCTCGACTTTTATTTTGTCTTACCATATCTTGTAATAAACATATAACCATTATTTCATGCCTGTATTATATTATTTACTTCCTTTTAGGGATGTATAATGTATCTATCTCTCTCTCTTCATGCAGGATTCTTGTTGAAGAAAAGTGCAAAAACTAACGGGTGGAGCAGGAGATGGTTTGTTTTAAATGAGAAAACTGGGAAGGTTAGTGACATGGCATGAACTTTAATATACATGTTTTCATGTCCCTTTGCTTTGAAATCCCTTTTTTTTGCAGCTTGGATACACTAAAAAACAAGAAGAGAGAAATTTCCGTGGTGTCATCACTTTAGAGGTACGTGTGGGCAACCATCCTCGTGAAATTTAGTGTTCATTTCATTTGCAAAATATATAAAACAACCTTACCAATTAACAATGTGATTTTCAACAAACTCTAACTAATATTAATAAGTAACAATAAACAAACAAATCAGTAATGATGCATGTGCCATGTGTGATCAGGAATGTGTTGTGGAAGAAGTTGAAGAGGAAGAACCCCCAGCCAAAAGCTCCAAGGACAAAAAGTCAAAGGTGGAAGAAAAACCACCGAGTTTGGTCTTCAAAATAACAAGCAAAGTTGCATATAAGACTGTTTTAAAAGGTACTGTAATTGTTTTTCATTGTTACTGTGTAATGATATTTGAAATGTAGACGTAAAGTTTAATAATAAGTGGTTGTGCAGCTCATAGTGCTGTTCTGTTGAAGGCTGAGAGTGGTGTAGATAAGGCTGAATGGTTAAACAAATTAAGAGCTGTCATGGGTATCAAAGGTGGTGAAGTGGGTATGAAGCCAGATGGTCCTCCCATTCGCCATACTCATTCAGATGGCTCTCTTGTAATTTACTCAATCCCTCTCTCTCTTTTTTTTTTTTTTTTCAACTAATTCTTGTCAAAAAGAAGAAAGATGACCTAACAAGTCTTTATAACTGATTTGTTGCAAATTGTAGGATACAATGGCTAGAAAACCCGCAGATCCAGAGGAAGAACTTTGTTGGATGGCTCAGGAAGTGCGTGGTTATGTTGAAGCAGTTCTCAACAGCCTTGCAGCAAATGTCCCAAAGGTCTCTGTTTAACTAACTGTCTCCCTTCATCTTCTTATTTCTATTTATTTATTTAAATTTGTTATGCAGGCTGTTGTTCTATGCCAAGTGGAGAAGGCTAAAGAAGACATGCTGAATAAGCTCTATAGTTCTGTAAGGTCAGTATTCGATTCCTATGTATATATTTCCGTATGGTTTGAAAGGATTTGGAACAAGAAATGACGGATTTGCCCTTTTGTATTTGTTTGGTGGAAAAGCTCCCAGAGTACAGCTCGGATCGAGGAGCTGCTTCAAGAAGATGGGAATGTGAAGCGTAAAAGGGAGAAAGTACAGATGCAATCCACCTTACTCTCCAAACTCACCAGGCAACTCAGCATTCATGATAACCGAGCAGCTGCAGCCTCAACCATCTCCAATGGTAGCCCTGCAGGTAATACCAACCTACTTTCATGTATTTATTTTTATTATTTTTTCATACATTATTTGCTATTTTGGGTGTTTAATGATTTTTATGAATATGAGAAATGAACAGAAAGTCCAAGAAGTAGTGGAGCATCATCAGGTGGTGGGGACTGGAGATCTGCTTTTGATTCTGCGGCCAATGGCGGGAGCCCATCGGGTCTTGATTCCCGATATGGATCATCCAACGGGCATAGTCGAAGGTACAGTGACCCGTCTCAAAACGGTGATGATGGTCCCGCCCCCAGATCAAACTCCACCGGCCGCCGCACGCCCAACCGACTGCCGCCAGCGCCACCTGGCGCTTCTGGTTATAGATACTAGATTTATAGTTGAAAGAATTTGGAACTTATGAGTTATGATTGATTCATGCATTCTTGTTACGGTACATTCTGTAGAACTCATTTATTGTAGATAGATATTTGATATGACGGAAATACCCTTGGTTATTCGGTGGTTTTGTTTATTTTTTATTTTTTTTTAAGAGTTGTTTTGGACGATGAGGGTGGATTTGTATTTTTTTTTTTTACAATTTATGATGCTTATTAGGCATATATATTGGTTGCTATTTTTTTGATGCTTGGAAATAAATATCTTTTTGTTTTGCTTTCTTCTATTTGCTCTTGTGTTTTGTTGAGACAAATTACGAAAAAACCACTCAATTTTGTGCCATGTTTGAAAACAATTTTACAAATCAACCATTATGATTTATCAACGTGGTTTCCAGTTGAATTAACAGTTTGTTAATCACTTTATTTTCGAAACTAATCATAGTTTGATTCGGGTTAAGATGATGAAATGCTAACTGATAACAACAAAACCTCAATTAAGTAAGATTGTATAAGTATAAAGGTTCAAAATTCTAGCAAGCTAAAACAAGGTGGGTGAGCAAAACTGAAATTGAAAACTAAAAGCTGACAAAACCCAAACTAAAATAAAACTGGCAGTTAGGGTTTATATTTTTTAAAAACAAAAAATATGGGTTCGGTTTCGGTTTTTAAGGAGTGTACACATCGAGAAAAACTAAACCAAACCGATTTTATATAGTATATATATATTCAATGAATTATACATGTTTATATTGGTATTATGCGACTTATAATCACAAAAAGTGCTCTAATTTAATGGTTAAGGCGTTGATGCTTTGTGCAGCTGACACATTCCTCTACCTCTCAACTCCTCTTACCTCTCAACTCCTCTTTGGAGAGTCCCACACCGATGGAGATAAACAAGAATTTTCCTTCTCATTATCTATATAGTAAAAAGTTGGCTAGATCTTTCATTGCTACCGGTATACCCAAAACCCATAAATCAATTTGAGTGGGTTTAAATCCGAAACTGAGCCAGAAAAAACCAAAAATTGAGAAACCGAACCCGTTGGTTTCAGTTTGGTTTTGCTTTAGTTTTTTTTGAAACCGAAGCCTGTCAGTTTGGGTTTGGTTTTTGGGTCAAAATCAACCCAAATCCATGCTCACCCCTAATACGATGATATGTTTAAAACCTATTCATGTATGTATCTTAAGAAGAAAGAAGGAATAGGGATCACAAGAAGTAGTTACTATTTTAACAAAAGTTTTGGATGTTAATATAGATTTTCTTGTATGTACTTCCGCTTATGTAATTTTGTTAAACCATAATGAAATAAATTTTTTTTCCTACTAAAATAAAGAGCACTAAGGATAAATGATGGTACCCATATGATTGGAGAATCACAAGTTGGTATCAAAACATTAGTTTAAATGAACTAAGTTTTCCTTAAATAAAATAAGGGAAAATGACACTGTAACCCTACAATGTATTCATTTGCCAATTCAATTCCTTATGTTATTTCTGTTCCTTTTAAGTGAACAAAGTTAGTAACCTATCTTTTTGAGACCTCTACCTATAATATATAGTTTCTTGCCATTTCAAAGTCAAAATTGGATAGTAAAAGTCAAAATCATAGTGTAAATCGGAAAAACATCGTTGGACTGTATCGAGTTGGAGTGTATTGAGTTAGAGTGGATCAACTTCGACAATTGAGACTGTATCGACTTCCACAATCGAATATCTATGACCGTTCCCTCTATCAACTTCAACTGCTGTATCAACTCTGACTGCTTTTTATTTCTAGAAACTAATCTTCTTTGTTATTCTGTAATTGTAATATGACAACTTCAATGGAGATGGATATGAACCTCGATGAAAAAAACCAGAATGTTAATGATGATGGAGGGAGGTGGAAGACGAAAGGTTCCGATTTTTCCAAAAAAAAACCAAAACACAATTATCATTGATCCATAGCAAGTTCACTTCTAAGATACATCAAGTTACACCTTGTAAACAATTATGCCAAAAAACAAAACCCAACTAAACATTAACTAAACCTTCAGCTTCTGATTTTGGCTTAGCACCTCCTTCATGCAGATATCCAGGCTTTGATTTTGGATTACCACTTCCCTCAAGCTTTGATTTTGGACTTCTTGTAACGTCCCAAAAGTAAAACCCGTAGAATTTCCATTTTTAAATTACTAATAATAATTCATATCAATTTCATAAAACCAAGGTAATCAAAGTTTTATCAATACATCATTGTTATCAGAGTAAATAACAGAAAACGGAAACATGTGGTGTGTGTTCTGTAATCATCCCAAGCTCTTCCTTTTGAAAACAGAAGTACCTGAAACATAAACTGAAAACCGTTAGCACAAAGCTTAGCGAGTTCCCCAAAATACCACATACCATACATACACAAATAAACACATACTGGGCCCCACTTAGCATCGAGCCCTGCTCAGTATACATATCTGTCAGTCATCGGGCCCCGCTCAATATACATATAAAACATATTAACATATCAATACATAACATATGCAATAATCACAAAGATACATAGCATATAGAATGGTCATCAGGCCTTGCCCGACATCGGTTCGTACCAGGTAATCATAAAACACATACATATAAGTAGCATACAATATACTTATTAGGCCCAGCCTGGCATCGGGCCCTGCCCGGCATCGAGCTCCGCTCGGTAAACATAAAACACATAACACATGCGATAGTCACGCAGACGACAAGCATATTAAGCATAACAAACCATAGGTCGACATTGGTGCCTTCGACCCTCTAAACACAGTGAGGAAACTCAACTTGGATTGCTGAATCTCATAGAAAGAATCTTTAGCTGCTGGCCCACTAAAATCCCCACGCTAACAATCATAAAATAATCATCCATTAATAATCGGATCCCGACCCACACTAAGTGTCCAAAACTAGGGTAAAAGACCTTCTTACCCTTTGCCCAACTTGGCCCAAAGCCTAGGCCCAAACCACCAATCCAAAGGCCCAAGTTCCAAATAAACACCTAAGGCCCAAATATAGCTCAATTTTCCAAATTGGCCCCAAACCCTTTCATGGGCCTTAAACCAAGGTCCAAAATATTCTTATCTCAAAACACTTGAATTTAGATGGCCTAACAAAGCCCTAAACATCTAAGCCAAAAATATGGCCCAAACCGAAGACCCAATAATCTGAGGCCCACTCTGCTGAGTACATGGGGTGTACTTAGTTTGTACGCGCAACGTACTCGCCTTAGGGCTTGTACGCCAAGTGTACTTGCTTGTACGCCCAACGCACTCTCTAATTCAACCATCTTCCATTTCTAGCTCTTAACTGATTAAGACTTTACTCCAACACTTAGATCTGACATCCTTTGGATGGTTTACCATGTAAAGTTGCCAACTTTACGTGCATGCATGACTTAATGAAGCTCTTAAAGCTCAAAAGGACTTAATAGATGACTTAATGCATGCATGATGCCATAAACACCATAAAGTTGCTAACTTTATGCCTAAGAAACTCGTAATATGTCCAGATCTAAAAGAATAAGTCTCACAAACGTAACCCATCAAGCTAACCCAAAAGGGACCAAAAGCATAACAAACCAAGATATGAAGAGATCTAAGCAAGGATAAGACAAGTTATGAACTTGATACCTCAAAATACTTGCAAAATGTGTGATGATTCTAGATCTAAAAACTTCACACCAAGCAAAGCACCTTTAATCTTCTTTACTTCCTTTAAAAAGAGAAAAATAACCACCAAATTCTTCTCACGAGCTCAAAGCCACAACAATGGAGGTTAAGGGTTGAGATTTAGGGTTTAGGAGGCATGGAGGCTGGTAAAGAGGCCATCCCTAGGGGCTTAACGAGCTTAAATAGAGTGCAACATCTCAAAACTATGGTTTCATTAAACCATCATACACCCCGCGTAATCCTCGTACTCCCAGTGTACGAGGCCTCACACCTGTGATTAATCCTTCTTAGTACGCTAAGCGTACACCAGTGTACGCCCCACATACTGGATCTCGCACTAGTACGCCATACGTACTCCCTATGTACCCCCATATACTAGTGTTATCCTTAAACCCTAAATTCTTCTGAAGGTCATAACTTTTTCATTATAAGTTTGTTTTCGACGATCCTTATAACCATGAAAAGGTAACGAGAAGCTCTACGCTTTTATCATCTCATACATGCCTTAAAATTTTCCGAACAAAAATCCAATTTCCATAAAAGCCCGAGTTGACACTTTACCAAAATATCCCTTGGCTTCAAAACACAAATCGAACACCTGGGTCATTTAAATACGTCAACCACATCCAAATGGGAAACGATTCGGGATAGGACGTTACACTTCAACAACATACACATGATTTTCAACCTGATCAACCCATAAAAGAAACCCACTCCTAAGTCCCTGTAGATTTCAATATCACCAATTAGCAAAATTAGGTTAGAACCGAAAAAACCCAAATGTTTATTGAGAATAGAGTACCATATTCAGGCAAGTGTCACACCCCCAAACCAAGGATGGCGGAAACATCCGGGGGTGGAAGACTTCATGTATAGTATAACCACAATTGCAATAGGAATTCAAGCAAGCACAACCAACATATATATATATATATATATATATATATATATATATATATATATATATATATATATATATAATTGAAAGAGTTACATCATTGTATGAATTACATGTTTCCAAATCAACTACAATATGTTGACAAAATATGAAATATTGACGCCTTAACGTCCCATCCTCAAAATGCACTTTGATACCTGTTTAGTGATTTCCTGAGAATACAAGTTGTTTGAAAAAGTGTAAACACAAAGGTTGGTGAGTTCATAAGCTTTTGTTTTGAATTGATAAAAGTCTTTCTCTTGTAAATGTAATTTTTGTTCTAGAAAATCCGATAATTTCCTTAAAATGTGTAATATAGTCTTATATCCAAAGACCGAAATGTATAAGTAACATTTCTTACTTATAGTAAATAATGAAAGCTTAAATTTACATAAACTCTTTTAATTTAAATGAAATTTCCATAAATTCCTATGTGTGTTAATACTTTCTGTGAGTTATTATAACCATGCTATGACCTAGTTGGCCTGAAACGACGTTCTTCAGGCGTCGGAAATGTTATGACATTTGTCACCCCAGACCTGCCGGTCTAACTGTTGCATGCAGTTAAGGTGTGGGTTTGTCAAACCCAATATAGATCTATATACAACTATCACGCTCTCCCTCCAGGAGACTTTGGTTACAATACATGACTTATTGGTAAATGTGAAGCGAATATCTCACAAAGTCATTAACAAATTTATGTGTAATGTAATGAAAATCCCTTTTCGTATAAATGTACCCTTTTTTTATGAGTGTGTTATGCAATGTATCATAAACTATACCTATTATAGTTTATCAAAACAAGGGTAGTAATGGTAATGTACGTAAACTATATTCAACGTAGTTTATTCAATTGTTCGAGTAAAATGGATGTACTTTGATTATAACAATTGTGTTATCCTTTATATTTCATATGTATGTATATATCAAAATCCATTTATTAACTGATGCATGTTTATATACCAAGAAAAAATGTCATTTAATTGCAATAACATACATTCCCATAAAGATGTACACCTTGCTCAACATGTTACAAGGTGAACTGAAATAGTTAGTATTTTTCTGTTAGTAACAGTTCTATTACTGTTATTAGAAAATTTATAAAAATTTCATAACAGATCCAAATTAGAATCCGCAAGTTTTGGGAATTTTTGGAAAATGAGTCTAGTTTGTTCATAAAATTTTCCATGATTTTTAGTGACCTCCAACTTAGGTGAAAACGTCCATAAACACAGACTGGTACGGATTGGTTCTTGAAATGATAGGCAGTTTTGTAAAAATCACTATAAATTGTAGAAAAATCGTATGAAGATGTGCAAGTATTCATTTTAAAGCTAAAGACATGAAATATTTGCACCTAGTACATTTTTGAAAACTAAAATGTTTAAGTTTACCGAAACAGTCTGTGAATGGAGTCCAACTTTTCTGATGAAAGCTGTTAGAAGTATTTAGTGATGTTCTTGGTGATTTAACTTGTATCCCCCCCTTAAAACTTAAGAAAATACAAAAATGTAGGGGTATGAACTCACATTAAATGATTTCAGTAGATGAGTGTTGGAGATGAGAAGTGTTCAACTCAAGAACACTTGAAGGATTACTTTGAAGGATTACTTTGAAGGTTTAATCGAGTTGACCGATTTGACTTGATGACTTGACTTGACTCTAGACTGAGGATTGTCACATCATCCCCCCGTTAGAGGGAATTTCGTCCCGAAATTTAAACTCGGCTGGGACTTCAAGGGTTTGGGAAAAGATGCGGATACTTTTGCTTCATTTGATCTTCGCGTTCCCAGGTAAACTCAGGCCCTCGTTTCGCATTCCAACGAACCTTCACTATGGGAATGCGACTTTGTTTCGTTCTCTTGATCTCTCGATCCATGATCTCGACTGGTTCCTCCACAAAGTGGAGATTTTCATTAACTTCGATTTCATCGAGCGGTATTACGAGTGTCTCATCAGACAGGCACTTCTTTAGGTTCGATACGTGAAATGTGGGATGTACCTTGTCGAGTTCGTGAGGTAATTTAAGTTTGTATGCCACTGGTCCAATCCGAGCAAGAATTTCAAATGGACTAATGTACCTTGGGTTTAGTTTCCCACGTTTACCGAAACGTATCATCCCTTTCCAGGGGGAAACTTTTAGTAGTACTCGGTCTCCAACCTGGAATTCTAAAGGTTTGTGTCGCTTATCCGCGTAACTCTTTTGTCGATCACAAGACGCCTTCAGTCTTTCCCGAATTTGAATGGTCTTTTTTGTGGTTTCCCTTATGATTTCAGGCCCAGTAAGGGTGCTATCAGGAATTTTCCCTCTGGCTAGCTGAGTATCCCAGACTTCGGCCCAACACAGAGGTGATCTACACTTGCGACTGTAGAGAGCTTCGAATGGAGCGACTCCAATGCTAGTGTGATAGTTGTTATTATAAGAGAATTCGATAAGTGGCAGATGGGTATCCCATGCCTTACCAAAATCTATCACACAGGCTCTCAGCATGTCTTCCAATGTATGGATGGTTCTCTCGCTTTGCCCGTCGGTCTGTGGATGGTAGGCCGTACTCATATCAAGCCTAGTTCCTAGAGACTTCTGTAGGGACTGCCAGAACCGCGAGGTGAATCTGCTATCTCGGTCAGAGATAATGGATATTGGTACACCATGCAGTCGCACGATCTCTTTAATGTACGTCCTGGTTAACTTCTCCATCTTGTCTGTTTCCTTTATTGGCAGAAAGTGCGCGGACTTGGTCAATCTGTCCATGACAACCCATATGGTGTCCAGCCCACCTGATGTCTTAGGCAGTTTGGTTATGAAGTCCATGGTTACTCGCTCCCACTTCCACTCGGGTATATCCGGTTGTTGAAGTAGTCCTAATGGCTTCTGATATTCTACCTTGACCTTGGCGCAAGTGAGGCATTTGCTCACATAAGCAACAATTTCAGCCTTCATGTTTGGCCACCAGTATAACCTTTTGAGGTCTAGATACATCTTATCTGACCTAGGATGAATGGAGTATTGAGTCTTGTGGGCCTCGTTCATTACAACGTCTCGGTACCCACCGAGCTTTGGTGTCCAGATTCGGTTCATGAGATAACGAGTTCCATCCTCTTTGACTTCCAAGTTCTTATCCATCCCTCTTAGTGCTTCGTTTGTCACGTTTTCTGGTTTCAAGGCTTCTAACTGGGCATCCTTGATCTGCTTGTCCAGTTGGGAGTGGATGGTCATGACTAGGGATTTTACTCGGCGACCCGAGTATTCTTTCCTGCTTAAGGCATCGGCTACTACATTGGCCTTGCCCGGGTGGTAGCGAATTTCACATTCGTAGTCATTCAGCAATTCTACCCATCTTCTTTGGCGCATGTTCAGTTCTTTCTGATTGAGAATATGCTGAAGACTTTTGTGATCAGTGAAGATGGTGCACTTGGTGCCGTAGAGGTAGTGCCTCCAGATTTTCAGGGCGAACACCACTGCTCCCAGTTCAAGGTCGTGGGTGGTATAATTAACTTCGTGTGTCTTAATGTGACAATCGTCAATCTTGAGTCAAGTCGAGTCATCAAGTCAAACCGGTCAACTCGATTAAACCTTGTGTATTAGGGTTTGTGTTATGTTCATACTGTATAATTTGCTATATTAATGGGAAAACATCACTAGGGAAAAATCTTGTGTTAAAATTTCCTGAGCCTTAGTGCAAATCAATGAACTAAACTGATAAAACCATGTTTCATACTCATCGGGGGTGTGTAAGATCCTTAAACAAGGCTTAACAGGGTTTACGAACCTTGCATTACGAAGTCGGACACTCACATTTGTCACACACGAAACCTCTCTTAATCGTTTTCACTCTATCTCTTCTTATCAAGAATCTCTCCCAAATATCTCTTTGTATGAGAAATCTCTCCAAGAATGTTAAATCTATCCCAAATCTCTCTAAGAATGTCAAATCTCTCCCAAATATCTCTTCGTATGAGAAATCTCTCCAAGCATGTGAAATATCTCTCAAATATCTCTTTGTATGAAAGATCTCTCCAAGTGTGTGAAATCTCTCCCAAATCTCTCTAAGAATGTCAAATCTCTCCCAAATATCTCTTCGTATGAGAAATCTCTCCAAGCATGTGAAATATCTCTCAAATATCTCTTTGTATGAGAAATCTCTCCAAGAATGTTAAATCTCTCCCAAATCTCTCCAAGTATGTGAAATCTCTCACAAATCTCTCTCAAAAGTTCCCCGTAACTTTTTAGAGTCATTCGGGTCATTCCGACCCTTAACCGGGTCAAAAACGGCTTAAAACGGGGTAAAAACGAGAAAAATGGACCTTAGGAACCGAAACCTCATTATAAGAAGAGAAGCCTCTTAGGACCCGAAGGCCCTCTTAGGGACCGAGAGCAAGAAGGGCCGAACTCGAGAGCAAGGAGGAACCGAACCCGAGCAAGGAAGAACCGAACCCAAGCCAGGAGGAACCGAACCTCGCGCACCACCCGAACCCGAAGGCACTGTTCACCACTGTTCATTCGGCTCCTTTCGGTCGGACACGTTCGCCTCTTATCTCCGGACCGAACCCCCTCACCTTCGCCTCTCGCTTCCGGTTCGCCTCCCTTCGCTTCTCACCCCCTTCGTTTCCCTCTGTTCGTTTTGTTTCCAGCTACAGCCCCCAGCAAGGACCGAACCTCGGCCTAGGGACCGAGAGGTCTCGCTGGGAATGTTTTTCTTCCCGGTTTTCGCGTAGTTTTGCGTTTAAGGCATGTTTTTAATTATTTTAACGTGGGATTTTCACCCAAAATCATATTTTAACATAATAAACTCTAAATATTCACAATTTAATCATATTTTCATAAAAATCTTTATTTAAATAATAAAAGTTAGTGGGTAAAGTACAAAGAGGTGGAGTGTTGACTTTGCTTTACCTTATGACACGAGCAACCACTCCCACACCCACTCTATGACCAGCCACACCTCCCCACCTTACCTAGGTCACTTCAATGTCCCTTACACTCAATTTCTACTCATTCCCACGTTTTTAGAGCTGGAACAAAACACCCTCTCTCATTTGTCTCATTTGCTCTCATTTCACTAAGTATCAAGCACCACTTTTCTCTCAAACTTTTTCTCCACAAATTTCGAGATTCAAGGCTGATTTTCAAGTGTTCTTCCACTCTTAGTAAGTATAATTCATCCTCCTTATGATTATTTCACATCATTCTACTCAAATCATTGATTTCTTACACAAACTCCATATCTATGATGTTAGATTCTCGAAAACCTTCAAGGCATCTCCAAGTGTTCTTGAGTTAAACACTTCCATTCTTCAACAATCATCTACTGAAATCACTCAAGGTGAGTTCATACCCCTACATTTTCATGTTTTCTCAAGTTTTCAGGGGGGGAATACAAATTAAAACACCAAGAACATAACTAAAATTTTCTAACAGCCTTCATCAGAAAAGTTCAACTCCATTCACGGACTGTTTTGAGCATCTTAAACATTTTTGTTTTCAAAACTATACAAGGTGAAAATAGTTCAAGTTCTTAGCTTTAAAATGACTACTTGCACATCTCCATACGATTTTTCTACAATTTATGGTGATTTTTACAAAACTGCCTATCATTTCAAACAACAATCCGGACCAGTCTGTGATTATAGACTTTTTCACCCAAGTTGGAGGTCATTAAAAATCGTTATAAAATTTATGAGTAAACTAGACACATTTTCTGAACTCTCAGAATTTACGGATCTAGTTTTTGACTTCGTATGATTTTTCTATGATTTTTCCAAAACAATGCTGAATGGCTAAAGTTAGCCGACAACATGTAAATATCATAACACTTTGTATTATGTTGAGCAAAGTGTATAATCATAAGTTCTAATTATTGAATGTGTTTCTTTGTTAGTTTATCATCATGAACTGAAACTAAGTCATTCATAATAAATATTATTCATTCATTTTAGAACATGTATATTGAACTATAAAAGGGTATAGTTTAATAAATTCATAAAACTAATACATTTCCATAAAAGAGTTCTTACATATTACAAACGTTTTAGATAAACTATAATATGTATAGTTTATGATATATTGTATAACACCCTCGTACTAAAAGAGTACATTCATACAGAAAAGGTTTACACTCACACACATTATACGTAAACTTGTTACCCTAAATTGTGAGACATTCTCTCTTTCCGTACGTCCGAGTGCGGAATATAATTCCTGGTAGTTATAATCAGAGTCTCCCGGAAGGAGAACGTGATACTTGTATATAGATCTATATTGGGTTTGACACCCCACACATTGCTGCTAGCTACAGTGGGACCTGCAGGTCTACGGGTGACAAATGTCATTTCATTTTTGCGACGCCTGAGAAACGTCGTGGCAGGTTCACATAGTCATAGTATGATTATAGCGACTCACGTAGGGAGATAACAATTCATAAAGTTTACGGGATTTCATAAAACCTAAGTAGGTTTTAGGTTGATTTAAATTCACTTTTTATATCAATTGAAACTCATGACATTTCTACTAAGTAACAATTATTTCTTATACATTTTGGTCTTTGGTTATAAGGCTACATTAGACGGATTTTAAGGAAAATATCGGATTTTTCTGAAACAAACGCGACATTTACATGAGAAAGACTTCTACTGAGTTTCATAACAAAAATTTATGAACTCATCAACCTTTGTGTTGACACTTTTCAAACAACTTGTATTCTCAGGAAATCACTAAACAGGAAATCAAGTGCTTTTGAGGATGGGACGTTAAGGCGTCAAACTTTCCATATATTGTCAACATATTGTAATTGATTTTGAAACATGTAATTCATACAAGTGATGTAACTTTTTCAATTATATATATGTTGGTTGTGTTTGCTTAAATTACTATTGAATTTGTGGTTATGATACTATACATGAAGTCCTCCACCCCCGGACGTTTCCGCCATCCTTGGTTTGGGGGTGTGACACTTAAGTTGCCTTGATGCGTAAGAGATGACTTTTCCCCTTTGCATGAGCACACAGTCGAGGCCTTGATTCGAAGCATCGCAATACACCACAAAATCATCGGTTCCTTCTAGAAGAGACAAGACTGGTGTGCTGCATAGGGCTTGCTTTAGAGTCTGGAAGGCGGCTTCTTGTTTATCTTCCCATTTGAACACCACGCCTTTCTGAGTTAAGGTGGTGAGGGGCTTGGCGATCTTGGAGAAGTTTTGTATGAATCTTCGATAGTAGCCTGCGAGTCCCTAAAATTGCCGGATTTCTGTTGGCGTTGTAGGTGCTGACCAATCTTCGATTACTTTGATCTTTGAGGGATCCACATGTATTCCTTCCTCGCTTACTACGTGGCCAAGGAATCCTACTTCACGGAGCCAAAATTCACACTTTGAGAACTTGACGTAAAGCTTCTCAGTTCTTAAAATCTCCAGAACTAGTCGTTGGTGTTGTCTGTGCTCTTCTTCGCTTCTCGAATAGACCAAGATATCGTCGATGAATACGATGACAAATTTATCCAAGAAGGGTCGACACACTCGGTTCATCAAATCCATGAACACCACAGGCGCGTTTGTTAATCCGAATGGCATCACTACAAATTCGTAGTGTCCATAGCGAGTTCTGAATGTCGTCTTGGGGATATCCTCTTCTTGAACTCGTAGTTGATGATAGCCCGACCTCAGGTCGATTTTTGAAAAGTAGCTGGCTCCTTGGAGCTGGTCGAAGAGGTCATCGATTCGGGGTAGGGGATAACAGTTCTTGATAGTGAGTTTGTTTAGTTCTCGGTAGTCTATGCACATGCGAAAAGATCCATCCTTCTTCTTTACAAATAGGACTGGTGCTCCCCAAGGTGAGAAGCTTGGCCTGATGAATCCTTTGCTCAACAGTTCATTCAACTGGCTGGACAGTTCTTGCATTTCTACCGGTGCTAAGCGGTATGGAGCCCTGGCGACGGGGGTAGCACCTGGGATTAAGTCGATCCGAAATTCGACTTGTTGTGCGAGTGGTACACCTGGCAGATCGTCTGGGAATACATCAGGGAAGTTACATACTTCTGGAATTTCTTTGATGTCCTTCACCTCTTGTTTCATGTCTACGATGTGGGCTAAGAATGCATGGTATTGCTTTCGGAGGTACTTTTGGGTTTTAACACAAGAGATGATTTGTAGGTTCGCACTAGGTTTGTTGCCATAAACGGTGAGAATGTTGCCATTCGGCAGATTGAGGCGGACGGCCCTTTCGTAACATAGAATGTCGGCACGATGAAGGCTTAACCAATCCATACCGATGATTATGTCGAAACTTTTTATGGTGACCGGCATAAGGTCAATTTTGAACAAATGGTTGTCTAGAGTGAGAGTACACCCTATGTAAATATCGTTAGCGCGCTCAACCTTTCCATTTGCCATTTCTACAACGTAAGAATCTTCTAGTGGCTGGGAATTTTGCTTAAGTATATGTTTGAATTGGTGACTTACGAAACTTCTTTCTGCCCACTATCGAAAAGTACGCATGCATAAGAGTTATTGAGGAGGAACGTACCAGTAACCACAGAGGGATCCTTGACTGCTTCTCCATGCCCTAAAGTTAGGACTCTTCCTACACCCCCAGCATTAGGGGCTCGTGCCTTGGAGCAGTTCCTCCTGAAGTGTCCCGTTTCACCACATCCATAGCAGGTTTGGCTTGCTCCGGTGTTGGCGGGCGTAGCGGCTTGAGCGGTGGGTTGGGTAGTCGCTCTACAGAATCGTGCAGTGTGTCCCTTCTTGTTGCAGTTATTGCAGTGTAAATCTTGACAAGCACCGTTATGGTGGTAGTTACACTTGTTGCACTTGGGAAGAGTTCCCGTGTACTATTTCGGCGGTGCTGGAGTGACAGCCGTAGTGGCGGCACGGACAGCAACAATCTGTTGCTTTTTGGCGGGGTCCTGCATCGGTTGTTTCTTTTTATTGCCCTAGAATTTCCTCTTGTTGTTCCCTCCTTTTGTTCGGTCGGTGGTGGTTATCACGGTACCACGACTAGCCCTGTGATCTATAAGTTGTTGTGCCAATTCCTTGGCACTCTCAAAGGTAGTGGGTTTCGAGGCCAATACACTATCTTGAATCTGGAATGACAGCCCCCAGAGGTATCGTTCCACCTTCTTCTCCTCTGGAGTGGCCATTGTTGGACAGAGGAGTGCTAGGTCATTGAAACGGGCAATATAAGTTTCAAGATCAGTGCCTGTCATTCTGAGGTTCCAAAGTTCCAAAGTTCCTCTTCAAGTTTTTGTATTTCGCCCCTCGGGCAATATTCCTTTAACATTAAGGCTTTCAAATCCTCCCATCTGATAGCGTTAGCTACTGCAGGAGTAAGTGATTTAACTCGGCCATTCCACCAAGTAAGTGCTTTTCCAGTGAAAGTGAATGCCGCATACTTGACCTTGCTCGCTTCGAGACAAGCACAGATTTCGAAAACTGCCTCGGTCCTTTCGAACCATTGCACCAGTGTGATGACGCCCCCGCTTCCATTGAAAGGGTCGGCTTGCCATTTGTGAAGTCTTTGTAAGAGCACTCCCTCGTACGCCCCGTGCTGTCCCCATGAATGGAATTGGTAGCTCCGGATCCAGAACTGCTAGAACCATTGGTACCCATTTGCGACATTGCTGCCGCCACGGCTGCCGTTACTGCAGCCTGAAACATCGCAGGATCAAACTGCGGAGGTTGTGGTGGAGGCAGCACTGTGTTGCCGGAAGGTCTTGGTCTTCTCCTTGGTGGCATGGTTCTGTCATAAAAAAATGACCATTCGGTAAGACTTCAATAGTGATAACGAGTCGAGTGTTACTGGTTTCATTTCTCTTGTATTTTATCAAAACTTTATTATTCGTAAACTGTTTGTGTGATCAGGTTATGATGTCTAGTGCCAAACATTCAATAAATAAAACGCATGCCAAAATTCATTGATAAACTTTTAGTACATAGCGTTTAGAGGGAAAAGTGTGACCACATAAAGATCTACATTACATCGTTACAAAAGATAGCTTTGACATTACAAAAGCCCTTTGAATAGTGTAATCACTTATTCGCAGGGTCGACCTACATACAAAGAGTAGCACCAACGCATACTCATAAACTTTTACTACCAAGACGTGAGAATAGTAGCGAGTTCTAATCACGACGACCCTTCTTTGACGGAGCCTGCGATGATGTCGATGTGCCCTGTAGTTCTGCCAATCTCCGTTCGGCTGCAACCATTCTCTCTTCGAGTGCCATGTATCTTTCCCGATACTCTCTTGTTTCTGCTCGAGCAACGAGAAGGTCTTGAATGAGTTGGTCTCTGTGGTGAGAGTCTCGTTCCAGGTCTTTGGTACGATCAGTGGTAGACTGTACGATGACGCTTAGTTCCCAGACCTGATCGGTCGTCATCCTACCACGATCATCCATACTTGCTATTTGTTGTATCGTGACGGGGAGGGCTCTGTCAGCCGGTCCACCATGAGTGAGATCATAATAACCTCGTTGGTAGCCATATGGTGATCGCTGGTGTTGTTGTCGGCTCCACCTTTCGATCGTTGTTACCCAAGGGGGTTCAAGTCCGTTGTATCCAAAACGGTGTGCGGGTACCCTCGCGATGTAAGGAGGGTTGAATACTTCCGGTTGTTCCTCCATTTCATTCCCAAACATGACTATATCATCATCTTCCTTTTCTTCTTCTTCGTCTTCCTCCTCTTCTTCTTGTTCTTCGTCTTCCTCCTCGGGTTCTTCTTCGGGATCCTCCTCGGGATCCTCTTCGATTTGTTGCTCGGGCTCATCATCGATCCACCCCGCGTTTCCCTGATTGGGAAAGTATGGGTCCCCGGATATGTGGAATCCTGCCATGTCGTCTGCACGAGAAACGGGGGGGGGGGGGGGGTTAAGAAGCACATATCGGAAAATAATAACATGGCGCTATAGAAACGTACAAATACTCCTATAGTATTTTTTTTAGTGTTTATATTTGGTTATTAGCATGTTCTTTGTAGAGTGTAGTTAGGTTATTAGATTTGTCGCCGATTACGAATTTTCCCCAATGTGCGTAAGTTACTTCTCGGACGGATATAGTTGATCAGGCTATATCCTTCCCAGAACTGATTACACATGCTAAGGCGTACTAGTAATGTTCAATTCCTCCTCTTTCAATTTATGTTCTCCTTAGCTATGACACTACGCGAGTATATAATGCATGTAAGTATACCTTAAAACAAGAAACTATTTGTTTTCTAAAAGTACAACTCGTTAAAGCGTTTTAAGAATCAGAGACTTTTAGTCCCAAATGTGTTTATAGTTTGTATATATTATGTGGCTTGACATACTTAATTCACTATAAACCGTGCTCTGATACCAATCTGTCACACCCCCAAACCAAGGATGGCGGAAACGTCCGGGGGTGGAGGACTTCATGTATAGTATCATAACTACAAATTCAATAGTAATTTAAGCAAACACAAACAACATATATATAATTGAAAAAGTTACATCACTTGTATGAATTACATGTTTCAAAATCAATTACAATATGTTGACAATATATGGAAAGTTTGACGCCTTAACGTCCCATCCTCAAAAGCACTTGATTTCCTGTTTAGTGATTTCCTGAGAATACAAGTTGTTTGAAAAGTGTCAACACAAAGGTTGATGAGTTCATAAATTTTTGTTATGAAACTCAGTAGAAGTCTTTCTCATGTAAATGTCGCGTTTGTTTCAGAAAAATCCGATATTTTCCTTAAAATCCGTCTAATGTAGCCTTATAACCAAAGACCAAAATGTATAAGAAATAATTGTTACTTAGTAGAAATGTCATGAGTTTCAATTGATATAAAAAGTGAATTTAAATCAACCTAAAACCTACTTAGGTTTTATGAAATCCCGTAAACTTTATGAATTGTTATCTCCCTACGTGAGTCGCTATAATCATACTATGACTATGTGAACCTGCCACGACGTTTCTCAGGCGTCGCAAAAATGAAATGACATTTGTCACCCGTAGACCTGCAGGTCCCACTGTAGCTAGCAGCAATGTGTGGGGTGTCAAACCCAATATAGATCTATATACAAGTATCACGTTCTCCTTCCGGGAGACTCTGATTATAACTACCAGGAATTATATTCCGCACTCGGACGTACGGAAAGAGAGAATGTCTCACAATTTAGGGTAACAAGTTTACGTATAATGTGTGTGAGTGTAAACCTTTTCTGTATGAATGTACTCTTTTAGTACGAGGGTGTTATACAATATATCATAAACTATACATATTATAGTTTATCTAAAACGTTTGTAATATGTAAGAACTCTTTTATGGAAATGTATTAGTTTTATGAATTTATTAAACTATACCCTTTTATAGTTCAATATACATGTTCTAAAATGAATGAATAATATTTATTATGAATGACTTAGTTTCAGTTCATGATGATAAACTAACAAAGAAACACATTCAATAATTAGAACTTATGATTATACACTTTGCTCAACATAATACAAAGTGTTATGATATTTACATGTTGTCGGCTAACTTTAGCCATTCAGCATTGTTTTGGAAAAATCATAGAAAAATCATACGAAGTCAAAAACTAGATCCGTAAATTCTGAGAGTTCAGAAAAAAATGTGTCTAGTTTACTCATAAATTTTATAACGATTTTTAATGACCTCCAACTTGGGTGAAAAAGTCCATAATCACAGACTGGTCCGGATTGTTGTTTGAAATGATAGGCAGTTTTGTAAAAATCACCATAAATTGTAGAAAAATCGTATGGAGATGTGCAAGTAGTCATTTTAAAGCTAAGAACTTGAACTATTTTCACCTTGTATAGTTTTGAAAACAAAAATGTTTAAGATGCTCAAAACAGTCCGTGAATGGAGTTGAACTTTTCTGATGAAGGCTGTTAGAAAATTTTAGTTATGTTCTTGGTGTTTTAATTTGTATTCCCCCCATGAAAACTTGAGAAAACATGAAAATGTAGGGGTATGAACTCACCTTGAGTGATTTCAGTAGATGATTGTTGAAGAATGGAAGTGTTTAACTCAAGAACACTTGGAGATGCCTTGAAGGTTTTCGAGAATCTAACATCATAGATATGGAGTTTGTGTAAGAAATCAATGATTTGAGTAGAATGATGTGAAATAATCATAAGGAGGATGAATTATACTTACTAAGAGTGGAAGAACACTTGAAAATCAGCCTTGAATCTCGAAATTTGTGGAGAAAAAGTTTGAGAGAAAAGTGGTGCTTGATACTTAGTGAAATGAGAGCAAATGAGACAAATGAGAGAGGGTGTTTTGTTCCAGCTCTAAAAACGTGGGAATGAGTAGAAATTGAGTGTAAGGGACATTGAAGTGACCTAGGTAAGGTGGGGAGGTGTGGCTAGTCATAGAGTGGGTGTGGGAGTGGTTGCTCGTGTCATAAGGTAAAGCAAAGTCAACACTCCACCTCTTTGTACTTTACCCACTAACTTTTATTATTTAAATAAAGATTTTTATGAAAATATGATTAAATTGTGAATATTTAGAGTTTATTATGTTAAAATATGATTTTGGGTGAAAATCCCACGTTAAAATAATTAAAAACAGGCCTTAAACGCAAAACTACGCGAAAACCGGGAAGAAAAACATTCCCAGCGAGACCTCTCGGTCCCTAGGCCGAGGTTCGGTCCTTGCTGGGGGCTGTAGCTGGAAACAAAACGAACAGAGGGAAACGAAGGGGGTGAGAAGCGAAGGGAGGCGAACCGGAAGCGAGAGGCGAAGGCGAGGGGGTTCGGTCCGGAGATAAGAGGCGAACGTGTCCGACCGAAAGGAGCCGAATGAACAGTGGTGAACAGTGCCTTCGGGTTCGGGTGGTGCGCGAGGTTCGGTTCCTCCTGGCTTGGGTTCGGTTCTTCCTTGCTCGGGTTCGGTTCCTCCTTGATCTCGAGTTCGGCCCTTCTTGCTCTCGGTCCCTAAGAGGGCCTTCGGGTCCTAAGAGGCTTCTCTTCTTATAATGAGGTTTCGGTTCCTAAGGTCCATTTTTCTCGTTTTTACCCCGTTTTAAGCCGTTTTTGACCCGGTTAAGGGTCGGAATGACCCGAATGACTCTAAAAAGTTACGGGGAACTTTTGAGAGAGATTTGTGAGAGATTTCACATACTTGGAGAGATTTGGGAGAGATTTAACATTCTTGGAGAGATTTCTCATACAAAGAGATATTTGAGAGATATTTCACATGCTTGGAGAGATTTCTCATACGAAGAGATATTTGGGAGAGATTTGACATTCTTAGAGAGATTTGGGAGAGATTTCACACACTTGGAGAGATCTTTCATACAAAGAGATATTTGAGAGATATTTCACATGCTTGGAGAGATTTCTCATACGAAGAGATATTTGGGAGAGATTTGACATTCTTAGAGAGATTTGGGATAGATTTAACATTCTTGGAGAGATTTCTCATACAAAGAGATATTTGGGAGAGATTCTTGATAAGAAGAGATAGAGTGAAAACGATTAAGAGAGGTTTCGTGTGTGACAAATGTGAGTGTCCGGCTTCGTAATGCAAGGTTCGTAAACCCTGTTAAGCCTTGTTTAAGGATCTTACACACCCCCGATGAGTATGCAACATGGTTTTATCAGTTTAGTTCATTGATTTGCACTAAGGCTCAGGAAATTTTAACACAAGATTTTTCCCTAGTGATGTTTTCCCATTAATATAGCAAGTTATACAGTATGAACATAACACAAACCCTAATACACAAGGTTTAATCGAGTTGACCGGTTTGACTTGATGACTCGACTTGACTCAAGATTGACGATTGTCACATTAAGACACACGAAGTTAATTATACCACCCACGACCTTGAACTGGGAGCAGTGGTGTTCGCCCTGAAAATCTGGAGGCACTACCTCTACGGCACCAAGTGCACCATCTTCACTGATCACAAAAGTCTTCAGCATATTCTCAATCAGAAAGAACTGAACATGCGCCAAAGAAGATGGGTAGAATTGCTGAATGACTACGAATGTGAAATTCGCTACCACCCGGGCAAGGCCAATGTAGTAGCCGATGCCTTAAGCAGGAAAGAATACTCGGGTCGCCGAGTAAAATCCCTAGTCATGACCATCCACTCCCAACTGGACACGCAGATCAAGGATGCCCAGTTAGAAGCCTTGAAACCAGAAAACGTGACAAACGAAACACTAAGAGGGATGGACAAGAACTTGGAAGTCAAAGAGGATGGAACTCGTTATCTCATGAACCGAATCTGGACACCAAAGTTCGGTGGGTACCGAGACGTTGTAATGAACGAGGCCCACAAGACTCGATACTCCATTCATCCTGGGTCAGATAAGATGTATCTAGACCTCAAAAGGTTATACTGGTGGCCAAACGTGAAGGCTGAAATTGCTGCTTATGTGAGCAAGGTCAAGGTAGAATATCAGAAGCCATCAGGACTACTTCAACAACCGGATATACCCGAGTGGAAGTGGGAGCGAGTAACCATGGACTTCATAACCAAACTGCCTAAGACATCAGGTGGGCTGGACACCATATGGGTTGTCGTGGACAGATTGACCAAGTCCGCGCACTTTCTGCCAATAAAGGAAACAAACAAGATGGAGAAGTTTACCAGGATGTACATTAAAGAGATCGTGCGACTGCATTGTGTACCAATATCCATTATCTCTGACCGAGATAGCAGATTCACCTCGTTGTTCTGGCAGTCCCTACAGAAGTCTCTAGGAACTAGGCTTGATATGAGTACAACCCACCATCCACAGACCGACGGGCAAAGCGAGAGAACCATCCAGACATTGGAAGACATGCTGAGAGCCTGTGTGATAGATTTTGGTAAGGCATGGGATACCCATCTGCCACTTATCGAATTCTCTTATAATAACAACTATCACACTAGCATTGGAGTCACTCCATTCGAAGCTCTCTACGGTCGCAAGTGTAGATCACCTCTGTGTTGGGCCGAAGTCGGGGATACTCAGCTAGCCATAGGGCAAATCCCTGATAGCACCCTTACTGGGCCTGAAATCATAAGGGAAACCACAAAAAAGATCATTCAAATTCGGGAAAGACTGAAGGCGTCTTGTGATCGACAAAAGAGTTACGCGGATAAGCGACACAAACCTTTAGAATTCCAGGTTGGAGACCGAGTACTACTAAAAGTTTCCCCCTGGAAAGGGATGATACGTTTCGGTAAACGTGGGAAACTAAACCCAAGGTACATTGGTCCATTTGAAATTCTTGCTCGGATTGGACCAGTGGCATACAAACTTAAATTACCTCACGAACTCGACAAGGTACATCCCACATTTCACGTATCGAACCTAAAGAAGTGCCTGTCTGATGAGACACTCGTAATACCGCTTGACGAAATCAAAGTTAATGAAAATCTCCACCTTGTGGAGGAACCAGTCGAGATCATGGATCGAGAGATCAAGAGAACGAAACTAAGTCGCATTCCCATAGTGAAGGTTCGTTGGAATGCGAAACGAGGGCCTGAGTTTACCTGGGAACGCGAAGATCAAATGAAGCAAAAGTATCCGCATCTTTTCCCAAACCCTTGAAGTCCCAGCAGAGTTTAAATTTCGGGACGAAATTCACTCTAACGGGGGGATGATGTGACAATCGTCAGTCTAGAGTCAAGTCAAGTCATCAAGTCAAACCGGTCAACTCGATTAAACCTTGTGCATTAGGGTTTGTGTTATGTACATACTGTATAACTAGTTATATTAATGGGAAAACATCACTTGGGAAAAGCTCTTGTGTTAAAATTTCCTGAGCCTTAGTGCTAATCAATGAATTAAACTGATAAAAACCATCTTGCATACTCATCGGGAGTGTGTAGGATCCTTAATCATGACTTAACGAGGCTCAAGAACCTTGCGTTGCGGAGCCAAACACTCACAATTGTCACATAAGGAACCTTTCTCAATCGTTTTCACTCTATCTCTCTCTATGTCAAATCTCTCCAAGTATGTGAAATCTCTCTCAAATATCTCTTTGTTTGAGGAATCTCTCCAAGAATGTCAAATCTCTCCCAAATCTCTCCAAGTATGTGAAATCTCTCTCAAATATCTCCTTGTATGAGGAATCTCTCCAAGAATGTTAAATCTCTCCTAAATCTCTCCAAGTATGTGAAATCTCTCTCAAATATCTCTTTGTATGAGGAATCTCTCCGAGAATTTCAAATCTCTCCCAAATCTCTCCAAGTATGTGAAATCTCTCTCAAATATCTCTTTGTATGAGGAATCTCTCCAAGAATGTCAAATTTCTCCCAAATCTCTCCAAGCATGTGAAATCTCTCCCAAATCTCTCTCAAATCTCTCTCAAAAGTTCCTTGGACTTTTTATAGTCTTTCGGGCCATCCCGACCCTTAACCGGGTCAAAAACGGCTTAAAACGGGGTAAAAACGAGAAAAATGGACCTTAGGAACCGAAACCTCCTTATAAGAGAGAAGCCTCTTAGGACCCGAAGGTTCTCTTAGGACCGAACCCGAGCCCAGGAGGAACCGAACCCAAGCCCAGGAGGAACCGAACCCGAGCCCAGGAGGAACCGAACCCGAGCACAGGAGGAACCGAACCCAAGCCCATAAGGAACCGAACCCGAGCCCAGGAAGAACCGAACCCGAAGGCTACTGTTCATTCGGCTCATTTCGGGTCTGAGATTTTCGCCTCTTATCTCCGGACCGAGCCTTCCCTTCGTTTCCGGCTACAGTCCTCAGCAAGGACCGAACCTCGGCCTAGGACCGAGAGGTCTCGCTGGGAATGCTTTTCTTCCCGGTTTTCGCGTAGTTTTGCGTTTAAGGCCCGTTTTTAATTATTTTAACGCGGGATTTTCACCCAAAATTATATTTTAACATAATGAACCCTAAATATTCACAATTTAATCATATTTTCATGAAAATCTTTATTTAAATAATAAAAGTTAGTGGGTAAAGTACAAAGAGGTGGAGTGTTGACTTTGCCTTAACTTATGTCACAAGCAACCACCCCACACCCACTCTATGACTAGTCACACCTCCCCACCATACCTAGGTCACTTCAATGTCCCTTACACTCAATTTCCACTCATTCCCACGTTTTTAGAGTTGGAACAAAACACCCTCTCTCCTCATTTCTCTCATTTGCTCTCATTTCACTAAGTATCAAGCACCACTTTTCTCTCAAACTTTTTCTCCACCAAATTCAAGATTCAAGGCTGATTTTAAAGTGTTCTTCCACTCTTAGTAAGTATAATTCATCCTCCTTGTGATTATTACACTTCATTCTACTCAAATCATTGATTGCTTACACAAACTCCATAACTATGATGTTAGATTCTCGAAAATCTTCAAGGCATCTCCAAGTGTTCTTGAGTTAAACACTTCCATTATTCAACAATCATCTACTGAAATCACTTAAGGTGAGTTTATACCCCTACATTTTCATGTTTTCTCAAGTTTTCAGGGGGGGGGGGGGGAATACAAGTTAAAACACCAAGAACATAACTAAAATTTTCTAACAGCCTTCATCAAAAAAGTTCAACTCCATTCACGGACTGTTTTGGGCATTTTAAACATTTTTGTTTTCAAAACTGTACAAGGTGCAAATAGATAAAGTTCTTAGATTTAAAATGACTACTTGCACATCTCCATACGATTTTTCTAGAATTTATGGTGATTTTTACAAAACTGCCTATCATTTCAAACAACAATCCGGACCAGTCTGTGATTATGGACTTATTCACCCAAGTTCGAGGTCATTAAAAATCGTGATAAAAATTATGAGTAAACTAGACACATTTTGTGAACTCTCAGAATTTATGTATCTAGTTTTCGACTTCGTATGATTTTTCTATGATTTTTCCAAAACAGTGGAGAATGGCTAAAGTTAGCCAACAGCATGTAAATATCATAACACTTTGTATTATGTTGAGCAAAGTGTATAATCATAAGTTCTAATTATTGAATGTGTTTCTTTGTTAGTTTATCATCATGAACTGAAACTAAGTCATTCATAATAAATATTATTCATTCATTTTAGAACACGTATATTAAACTATAAAAAGTATAGTTTAATAAATTCATAACACTAATACATATCCATAAAAGAGTTCTTACATATTACAAACGTTTTAGATGAACTAAAATAGGTATAGTTTATGATATATCGCATAACACAATCGTACTAAAAGAGTACATTCATACAGAAAAGGTTTACACTCACACACATTATACGTAAACGTGTTACCCTAAATTGTGAGACATTCTCTCTTTCCGTACGTCCGAGTGCGGAATATAATTCCTGGCAGTTATAATCAGAGTCTCCTGGAGGGAGAACGTGATACTTGTATATAGATCTATATTGGGTTTGACACCCCACACATTGCTGCTAGCTACAGTGGGACCTGCAGGTCTACGGGTGACAAATGTCATTTCATTTTCGTGACGCCTGAGAAACGTCGTGGCAGGTTCACATAGTCATAGTATGATTATAGCGACTCACATAGGGAGATAACAATTCATAAAGTTTACGGGATTTCATAAAACCTAAGTAGGTTTTAGGTTGATTTAAATTCACTTTTTATATCAATTGAAACTCATGACATTTCTACTACGTAAGAATGATTTCTTATACATTTTGGTCTTTGGTTATAAGGCTACATTAGACGGATTTTAAGGAAAATATCGGATTTTTCTGAAACAAACGCGACATTTACATGAGAAAGATTTCTACTAAGTTTCATAACAAAAATTTATGAACTCATCAACCTTTGTGTTGACACTTTTCAAACAACTTGTATTCTCAGGAAATCACTAAACAGGAAATCAAGTGCTTTTGAGGATGGGACGTTAAGGCGTCAAACTTTCCATATTTTGTCAACATATTGTAATTGATTTTGAAACATGTAATTCATACAAGTGATGTAACTTTTTCAATTATATATATGTTGGTTGTGTTTGCTTAAATTACTATTGAAATTGTGGTTATGATACTATACATGAAGTCCTCCACCCCCGGACGTTTCCGCCATCCTTGGTTTGGGGGTGTGACAAAATCTTAGATAAGATTTGCATTAAAACATGAATAATTAAGACATATGGGTCTTAATATGTTAAAATAAAATTTTGGGTGAAAATCCCACTTTAAAATGATGTAAAACGGGCTTAAAATGCTAAAAATATTGAAAATCGGGCAAAAATGGCAAAAATCAGAATTTCTGGCTGAAATTGCGAAGGTTCGGCTCCTAAGGAGCTTAGAACCGAAGCCGAAGTTCGGTTGATCAAGAGGACCGAAAGCAGAGAAGAGACCGAGAGGAGAGGAAGAAAAGAACCGAAGGTGCGAAGGCGGGAAAGGAAGAGGCGAGGCTCGGTTTCGATCCTTAACAGATTCGGCTCTCGGTTTTGAGGTTTGGGTCTCAGAGGTTTCGCCTCCCGGAGGTCTCGGTTTCGGCTCCTTAAGGCTGTTTTTCCTGTTTTCACCCCGTTTCAAGTCGTTTTTGACCCGGTTAAGGGTCGGGATGGCCTGAAGGACTATGAAAAGTTACGGAAACTTTTGAGAGAGATTTGGGAGAGATTTGAAATAGAGAGAGGTAGAGTGAATACAATTGAGGGAGGTTTCGTTTGTGACCTTTTTGAGTGTCCGGCTTTGCAATGCAAGGTCCGTAGACCCCATTAAGCCTTGTTGTAGTGTCCTACACACTCCCGATGAGGGTGTAATAGTGTTTTATCGCTTTGGTTCAATGTATAGCATTTTCACGACTATGGGAATTCAAACATACAAATTTTCCAATTGATGTTTTCTCATTAAAACAGCGGGTTGTTTAGTAAATATACAATGTAAACCCTAATATACAAGGGCTAATTGATTCGTCTGATTTGACTTGTTGACTTTGTTTGACTTTGACTTGACCCAAAATTAACTATTGTCACAGCAAGCATAATATTCCCTACTAGGATTCTTCTTAGTGGTGGAAGTCCTTATGATTTCCATGCTTCCATAATCACACCTCACCATGTTTGGACAAGCATAATATTCCCTACCAGGATTCTTCTTAGTGGTGGAAGTCCTTATGATTTCCATGCTTCCATAATCACACCTCACCATGTTTTCTTATACGGATGCATCAAAAGAAGAAAAGCGAAGGAGGCGAAGAAGAAGGATAAAAAGAAGGAAAATTTCTTAATGAAGATAAATCAGAAGGAAGTTGTAGCAAAGACTGGTCAGTTGACTAGTCAACTGGTGATCATTTTAGACGAGGAATTCACCGACTGACCCTTTAAGTTCTTCGAAGGACCAAATCGACCCGAAAAAAATAGTTTGTTCCTTTAAAAGGAATGAAAATAACATAAGGGACTAAATGAGAAAATATGGAATACATTGTAGGGATACACTGTCATTTTCGCATAAAATAACTTGGACTTAAACTGAGAACACTAGGTTAAAAAATTATGATGATTTCACTGATAATTAATCTTTTACTAACCATATGAGATGATGTCTAGAAATTTGAGGCGATTGTGGATTTTCCGAAAGGTCACTGGATTTCATATCTATACTGAAAGACACCTGGCCTCCATGATACCCCTTGGCTATTCCATGTGAAAACAAAAGAGAATAATGAAAAGTGGCAATCTGAATAGTTTTTTTTAAAAGAAATATAAATAAACACACACACATATGTGTATATATATACACACACACACACATATATACAACTTAAAACATTTTATCCGTAATATGCTCAACTCAAAAACTTGAAAACGACATAAAAATGTGAAAAATATGGTAAGTCTAGTGAAAAACATGAGCAAACCATTATTTACACTAAATCAAACATGAATGATTAAAATATGGTACAAAACATTACTAAATGCTAATATAAAAGAAGGAAGCCTATTGAATTCCAAGTTGGTGATATGGTAGTACTGAATGTATCATCTTTGAAAGAAGTCCTACATTTTGGGAAAACGGGTAAGGTAGGATCACAACATATCAAACTATACAAGATAATTATAAAAATAGGAGCAATGGTGTAGCAACTTGAATTACCAAGTGGGATACACAATGTGAAATATTTAAAGGAATGTCTTGTTGAAGAAGATGTAATACTAGTTGATGACAAACTCAATTCTGTAGAAAACCTGATAGCTGATAGCTGTCACATTACATAAAGTGAGAAAGCTTTAAAACAAGGAGGTATCATTAGTATTAATTCATTGGAACTGTTATCATGGATCAAAGGCAACATGGGAAGTAGAGTCAGAAATACAGAATAAATATCCACACCATTTCAAGTAAAATTTCGAGTAATAAATTCTTATAAGGGTGGGGAAGTTGTAACAACCTTGTTTTCAAAACAAGTACTATTTTCACACACACATACACACACACAAACACGCACACACACACACACACATATATATATATATATATAATATTTTTCTCGTTTTTAGAAAAATAAATGTATATATTTGCATATTAATAGAGCTAAATAAGTCTAAAGCTTTAATCGACAATAACATGACATAGACAACAATGGGGACCATTTGAGAAATTTTGTTATGGAAAAATAATAGACTAAACTGCAAAATTGGTCATTGTGGTTTGCAAAAAACTATGGATGAAGTCCAACAAGTTTTCAATTTGCACCACTAGTCCAAATTTGATACTTTCCATGGTTTTGGTCCTAAAATTTGACATATTCCGTGTTTGGAGTCCATAAAGCATTTAAAATGATTGTTTTGTCCTTTTAATTTAATTTTTGTATTTTTTCCATATTTATTTTAATACTTGATTAATTAAAAATACAAAATAAACATTCACTCCCACACTCTCTCTCACTCTCACACACACATACACACACACACACTCTTTCTCTTTCTCTCTCTCTCTCTCTCTCACACACACACACACACACACACTCTTACACACACACACTCTCTCTCTCTATCTCGCCCTCTCTCTCAAATGGATCTTATGTTTTTTCTTGAAGCTCCAATTGTCCATAAACATGGCAATTTTTTGAGTTCTACGTCATACAATGTACTCTAGTACAACCTCTAATTTCCTACCTATTACAATTGCTTCCTTTCAAGACACAATCATCAGATACCATTAGTTATGTTTGCTCAACTGCTTTGAGTTTTTTCCTTTGTATATTCCATGTACTGATGTATCTCTTAAATCAATAACTCCTAACATCATTTTCATCTTTGCTTTGTGTAATTGATCTATTTGAGATTCCTTTGAACTCTTCACCTATTTGTTACCCAAGGAGCTGTTGTTGTTTGTAAAGACTAATTTGACTTTTACGCTAGTGAATGTTCTTCAGAAGCTAGTCCCACCCTTGTAAGAATCATTCACCTAGTTGTCTATATCAGTCTTGTGTAATCCTTGAATCAAATCGAACGAACTAGTAAAAAAAATGTGCAAGGAAGTAAACAACTCAACCAAATCATCGTTCATCTTAACGTTGTCGGTAATCATGGCAAGATTGGAGAAAAGAAAACAGAGCTAGCCAACAAGAGAGCTATCTGAGTGTGTTAGGGTTATAACTCGAGAATATGGTGTTAATTCGACATGGAAGTTTTGGCTGAGGTATCAAGCATTCAAACCCTAAGTTTTGCGCACAACGATTTTGGAGGATTAATGCCTGATGTAAGAAATATTGGGCTGTTGAGGAGTATTTATTCATCGAATAACAATGTTACGAGGGTGATTGGGAACGATTTGTTTGCTGGAATGAGTTCGATGAGGTAAGTTGAAGTTTAGAGTAACAAATTGGGTGGTCGAATTCTTGAATTGCTTACATAAATGAGCATTCTTGTTGATTTGCAGATGCAGGAATGTGTGTGTGTGTGAGAGAGAGAGAGAGAGGCTATTTTTTTTGTTTTTAAAATTTAATTAATAAAGTAGCTCTAACATAATAAATGAAAATCATTTTGGCCAAATGTCATGTTATTATTGAATTTGACACATGTCATTTTCTAGAATTTTTAGATTTTTTCTTGTTCCACTTGATATTTTCTTGTGTTTTTCATTTTTCCAAATTTAAATTTCACCATTTATGTAAAGTATCAATTTCAATAATGATTAATGAAGAATTTTCTTTTAATTTCAATATTCCTAAATTTAAGTTGAATTACAATTTCAATATTCTTATATTTAAAATGAATTACAAAAACACTTGAACCGTTGTTTTACCTCATATCAAGCATTGATTTTTATTCTAACATTCCAAGATTATTCTGACATTATAATTAATCAGATGAATAAATTATTTACTGATTAAGGAATTGTTTATATGGTTTTTACTGTGGTTTTAGTATAAATATGAGTTTGATTATACTCTTTACTTTTAGATGTTTAGCATTACAGTGAGTATTTCAAACTTCACTTTCACTTGTAACATGTCCATGGAGGCAACGCCAAGTTTGGCATGTCATATCAATGTTCCATGGTTTATCCTATGTAATGATTTTTATCCTTATAAATGAATTTGATGATCTTTTCTTTATTTTTGTTTGTGATGGTTAGTGCAAAATTTTCAACATATTTTATTAATGTGTAATAGTTACAATAAAATTATATTCGTCTAAATTTACAAGTAATAATGATAATTCATCATGTTGAGATTATAACTACATAACAAAAATCAACTACAAAATATATATATATATATATATATATATATATATATATATATATATATATATATATATATATATATATATATATATATATATATATATATATATATATATATATATAATATGAAAAATAGCCCAAAATTATATTTCAAAAAGACAATTTCCATTGATTGTATGTTTTGCGATGACAATAACAAAAGTTAAGGACGGTTGCTATCAATGGTGATGTTGTTTTTTAGATAACCAATGTTCGCTCATTGACAATTGTATATTGCATTGTCCTGATATGGAAGTAAAAAAAATAAAAAATACCAGTTTTAGACAGTGATGAGAAACTAAACAGACATCTAATGTTTTATTCAATGAAGTCTTTAAAAATTTGTGATTCAGGACAATTCTTAAAAATATTTCCAAGAGTATTCTGACATTATAATTAATCAAATGAATAAATTATTGACTGATTGAGGAATTGTTTATATGGTTTTTACTGTGGTTTTAATATAAATATGAGTTTGATTATATTTTTAGATGTTTAGCATTATAGTGAGTATTTGAAACTTCACTTTCACTTGTAACATGTCCATGGAGGCAACGCCAAGTTTGGCATGTCATAACAATGTTCCATGGTTTAGCCTTTTTAATGATTTTTATCCTTATAAATGAATTTGATGATCTTTTCTTTATTTTTGTTTGTGATGGTTAGTGCAAAATTTTCAAAATATTTTATTAGTGTGTAATAGTTACAATAAAATTATATTCGTCTAAATTTACAAGTAATAATGATAATTCATAATGTTGAGATTATAACTACATAACAAAAATCAACTTTTATATATATATATATATATATATATATATATATATATATATATATATATATATATATATATATATATATATATATATATGAAAAATGGTCCAAAATTATATTTCAAAAAGACAATTTCCATTGATCGTATGTTTTGCGATGACAATAACAATAGTTAAGAACGGTTGCTATCAATGGTAATGTTGTTTTTTAGATAACCAATGTTCGCTCATTGACAATTGTATGTTGCATAGTCCTGATATGAAAGCAAAAAAATAAAAAATATTAGTTTTAGACAGTGATGAAAAACTAAGCAGACATCTAATGTTTTATTCAATGAAGTCTTCAGAAATTTATGATTCATGATAATTCTTAAAAATATTTCAATAGTTTCTTTTACGGAAAATGACACATACGCCCTATGAAGTTTCTAGGGTCGACCATTTTAGTCACTTAAGTTTTTTCGTGGCTTTATGAGGAAATCAAGTTGTAGGCAACCTGTCTTTTTAGTCCATTTTACTTGTTTTAGCCGGTTTAGGGGAAACATAGATAAAAATTGGGCCCACCCATCTCTCTCTCTCTCAATTGAATAATTGTTACCTAGAAACCAATCACCACCTGTATTTTCCTTTGTTCACCAATAATTTGTTTAGGTATCAGATTGAATAATTGTCTTCATTAAATCGCTAATATATACAAAATGGGGGGGGGGGGGGGGGGGGGGGCTTCGTCTTCATTAGATCTGGAAGGGAAATTGATTCGGATGGAAACAGGAAACGATGGGGTGATTGTTTGTGGCTGATCAGCGAGCACCGGTTGAGGAAGGAAGATGGAAATAATAGGTGGTTGCAGTCTGTCTCCATCTTCAACAATCGGGTAAGGAATGTATTGTCGAAGTCGCAAGGAAACTCTGATGTTGGCTGGCAATCGAGAGAAGGGGAGGGCATTAATCTTCGGCGATGGCTGGGAGGACATGAGGAGGGGTGTCGACACTCCAGGGCTGCTCCGGCGACTTCCTTCTTCTTCTGGTCCGACCGACTGCAACACAAGAAGGGAAGGAAGGTTCATTGGAAATTGAACAACAACAAATGAGGGGTGGTTATGAGGAGTTCGATCGATCAAGGAGGAAGAAAATCAAAAGAAGAAGGGTGGATTTCGGTCCGGTGGCGGAAAATCCGTTAAAGGGGACGAAGCTCATTTTTTCGGTGGTACCCTTGACATTCTTGATTTTGTCGCCAACGACCACAGATCAAGGGGAAGGAGCTAAAGGCGGTGACAGGCTCGATGATGGTTGAAGCATCGAAGGTGATGACGATATGGATGCTCCGGTAATCCTCTTGAATGTTTTCCCTTCTTGTTGTTAATTGTGGAGGTGAGTAGCTCACGAAGTGATCAGAGGGAGTTTGGGTGGAGCTTCAATCGTTATTCTCTGGGGGAGGGGCTGCCATCGCCGATGAGTGTGAGAGAGAGAGAGAGAGATAGAGTGATTTAGATGTCATGGGACGTTTTAATTTTTTTAATTTATTAAAATAGAAAAATAAGTGACCTGGCATATGGGTAACCGGGTTACCCCTTCGTTTTCTCAAAAAGGACGTATTGGACCCGACAAAACCAAATTTGTTCCCTTAAAACGCCACTTAAAAAGTTAAGTGACTAAAAGAGTAAATCATAAAAACTTCATAGGGCGGATGTGTCATTTTCCCTTTCTTTTAAATACTATAGATTAAAGTATTTACATACTCATCAATGTGGTTATATTTATTTCATAATTTTACTATAAAAATGTTCGATGTTTATACATTTATATTTAAACTTGTTTAATCAACTCTACACAGGTCTCACACCTAATAAAATAAATATGAAAAAAATATAAAAAACGAAATTAAAAGGGCAAAATAATCATTTCAAGTTTTCAGAACCAAATCCACTGAAAGTTTGTGATTTTAGAATCATGGTGCAAGTTGAAAACTTTTTGGACTTAATCCGTAGTTTTTTTGCAAACCACAGCTAAAAGCACAAGAACACAAGAAGCTTACTATATACTTATATCATGCTTACAAAGTAGCTTACAATTACCACAACACAAGCAACAAGCCACCTCGGCATAGCACTACAAAGAGTAGTGACCAAGTAAACCATATGGACCACAAGAAGTAATTACTCAATAAATTTAAAGCATACATTTTCATGTATGTATCTCAGGAGAAAAGAATGAGAATGGACCACAAGAAGTAGTTATTATTGTCACATAAGTTTTGGATGTATTATAAATTATAATATGTTAAAATGAATTCTTTTATGCATTGCCGCTTATGTAACTTTGTTAAATCATAATGAAATAAAAGAATTTATTGGATTTATTCTAGTGAAATAAAGAGTACTAAGGATAAATGACGAAACCCACGGGATCGAGGCATCACAATTTGCATGCTAATTCAAAGTTTGTTTAATTTAGAGCAGTAAATTAATTAAAAAAAACATGTTTTACTTACATTAACACGATCAACCATGTTTCAACTGCTACAACTAATTAGATATTATATAGGTGCCAATATGTTCTTATAGGTTTCGTAAATCATCAATTAGTGACATGTTAATTACATAGGTTATATTGTAAATTTTAGCTTAAAGTTCTGGTCAAGAATAAAGTTAATTGCCACAACACATTTCAAGTAAATCATATTATTTCCAAATTGTAAATTACATATAACAATAAGTATCAATTTTTGACTATATACATCGTATTTATCAACACTAAACATATAAAAAACCTTACATGACTATTTTTTTTTCTATGATCACTAACATGACTCCACAGGGTTAAAGAAGTAAATTAACAAACTTACCTGTGTCCTCGAATAACATCACGTTAATGATCAAATAACAGAAGACTTTCCATATAATTAATATCGACTGCAGATCGACTAAAAGAGATTCCAAGATCATGAACTTGAGTTTCCAGGCTTTCAAGATCAAAAGAAACAAGCTTTTTCTCCAAATTTGCATAAAGAAATTTCCCACTTTTTGTAAATCCTATAGTCCACCACACACCTCTGTTACACTGAATTGTGTATGCTTTTGTCCAACTTTTGCTATATTCATCCATCTTCCATAACACCAAGATGTCATTTTGTCCACCAAAGAACTTTGAGTAGATAGCAAATAAAGAACCAGATGATCCCCTCACTGACAAAAGAGAAAATGGAAAATCAACAGAAGGCTGTTCAATCTCTTTGAATTTCTCATTGTCAAGATCAAATGACATGATGTAATTCTCCATCGGATCATCGCGAATGCTCTTGAAACCCATCCAGTAAAAGAAACCCTTGTGAAATGTCACTACACTTTGAGTAACAATGGGTGGAACTTCAGTGCGAATTATCCTCCATGAATCTGTTTTCAAACTGTAAACTTCAACCAAAGGTGCGGCATCCACAGAGGTGAAATTACGGCACTCTGGAAAGTAAATCAGTCTGATAACTTTGTAGTCGTTTGTCGATTCATGAAAACCGAATCCCAAACGAGAAACCATCCACCTTTCGTCGGTGAACTCATCGGAAAACTGTGACGGCGGAAGCTTTTTATGGCTTCTGATTGATGGATTCCAGATATACACATCGTTCCCCAAATTATACTCCAATCCAGGTGCTAAACATAGCAATCCGTTACACGAACCGATGAAGTTTAACGATGATTTTCGATTAGGTCCAACAGCGAAAGGGGTTTCAACAGCGTAGAGCGATTTAAAACTTCTATCGCAAACTATATGGCAGAAATTAGTGCATCCCAATAGAAGATATCCATTATCGCGACACTCTGGACGATAACTGTCATTTGAATTGAAATGTAAAGCGACGAAATTAGGGTTTCTGATAAGATCGTACCATGATTTACAAACAGAGGTGCATCGAATTAGTGTTTTGACTGGTAATCTCAAGAACATGTCGATTACGATCTCCGGTGGTATGAAATAGCTTGAAGCACTCATTTGCTCCGGCATGACGATTGATTTTGGTTTCTTTGAACTGAAATCTTGGAACTAGAAGAAGACACAACACCGTTGAACACTTTACAGACTCGAAGCATTCGGTTCTTTA
Organism: Lactuca saligna; assembly: GCF_052625555.1. Taxonomy (NCBI): domain Eukaryota; kingdom Viridiplantae; phylum Streptophyta; class Magnoliopsida; order Asterales; family Asteraceae; genus Lactuca; species Lactuca saligna. The sequence continues at coordinate 121,415,899 of NC_136423.1, read as the reverse complement.
ATGCTTGACTTGAAATTTTGCATACTTAGTCCCTGTAGTTTGATGTTTTTGTAGTTTTGATGGAATGTTATAAATGTTATATTTGTTGGTCTATGTTACATACTTGCCAATGATGACTATAACATAAGTACTATTTTTAGTATTTTATGATTTTATCAAGTGTTTTATTTGGAAAAAAACTATACATTTTTAATTACAATAAGCAAATGCATCATTTTTTAATTAAAAAAAAAATCTGAATTTACCAATTTATTATTTGACGATAATTACAAAATATTTATAAGATTAAAGATTGATTAAGGTATAAAAGTTTTTTCCAATTTATTTTGTTAGGAGATTGATTACTTATCTGATTATTGATTATATTTTATTCGTAGGAGTGAATGTTGGAAATATCGAAATAGGGTTATGGAAATCTGGATAACAAAACAGGAATAGTGTAATCACTTTTCTTGTTTGATATTTCGATTCTATATGCCTTTGGTATCACGAAATCCAAACTTAGGATAATCCATGATACAACAATTCTGATTTTAAGCACAAAATCAAAATCAATTTTAGAAGAAGATGAAGAAGGAAGCGTTTCCCGGTTTTCAGTGTTCCAAAGGAGTCGTTATTTTCTCGGATTTATCCACTCAACGGATAAATGAGAATAGTTTTTTCAGAAAAAACAGATTAGTCCATAAATTTGCATTTTTCAAGAATGACAGCTTAGTCCTTGTACCGTTCGGTATTAACAATGTTTAGTAAATACAAGTGTACACTCCCACACCTTCTAACTTGTATTATAACTAAAACATTATTCCTGAAACACTTATTAAATTCATTACACTAAAATATATTTGGTGATAAAAAATCACTAACAATCCTCCCCTATTTTAGTGTAACCTTGAATTAACAAACTTAAAAACAAAAGAAACGAAACTAATGCTTAAATGAAAATATCGATACGATTGAATTTTCATGTTAGTATATTACACATTTCAAACATTCGAGAAATCAAGGTATCTTAAAGATTGAACCCATCAACTAGTTTGAATATCTGAAGATAATATACACATTAGTTTTACAATCATCTAAAACAAAATAACTTGATACTAATTATAAATCTGTGTGTCCCAATCCATTCTTTATCGTATAAAAGCCAAGTCCCAAGCTCTTTGAAGTACGGCTAGGTGATTCTTTTATTCATGTACCTGTATACATTTTATCAAAAGAATCATTAAGAAATCAAATTCATCCTGGTCTCTACAGGTTCAAACACACGTACCTTGGGATGTTTTAATGTGTGTTTCAATTCATATAAATAAGCTTTCCTCATTAAATTCAACCCCTAACATTGTATTAGAGGGGAATTGGATGTCTCATTCATAAGAATTTATAAGGACTTTAAGCCCATCCCTATAACAGACTTGTGCACTAAGTCTCATGCCAAGCTCTTAGTGAGATGGTCCCCCAAATTTTGTTGTGATTTTACAAATTCAATCGAAATCACACCATCCATGATTAGATTTCTAATCATCCCATGTCTAACATCAATGTGTCTCGATTTACCATTATAAACTTAACTATAAGATTTACTCAAAGTAGAAACACTATCACATCGGATAGATAATGGCGAAATCGGTTTCCTCCACAATGGAATTTCATAAATCAAATTCTTTAACCATTCTGCTTCCTTGCTTGCAGCAGGCAATGCAATAAACTCAGATTCCATTGTTGAACTTGTTATACAAGATTGCTTTTTAGATGCCCATGATATAGCACCTCCACCAAGCAAGAATACCCAACCAGTTGTAGAAGAGTGATCTTCTCTATTGGATATCCAACTTGCATCAGAATATCCTTTCCAAGACCGAAGGAAATCCTGAATAACATAAACAATAATCCTTCATTCCTTTCAAATACTTGAAAACACGATGAACCGCTTACCAATGTTGAGTACTAGGATTATGAGTAAATCTACTCAATATTCCCACTGCGAAAGCTATATCTGGACGAGTGCTAGTCATAGCATACATCAAAGAACCAATAGCTTGCGAGTACTCAAGTTGAGAAACTGATCTGCCTCTATTAGGCATCAACTTCATGCTTGAATCCATAGGGGTGCTAACAGGTGTACAATCACTATAATTGAACCGTTTGAGAAATTTCTCAATGTAATGTGACTGTGTAATAACAAGTCCCTTGTTCACCCGTTTAATCCTTATTCCAAGGATTACATCCGCTTCCCCCATATCCTTCATGGAAAACTTTGAAGAAAATAAATTCTTTGTTGCATTAATTTGATTTTGATCAGTGCCAAAAATCAACATATCATCTACATACAAGCAAATGATCACACCAGATCCAGATGAATCAAAACGGCTATACACATATTTATCAGATTGGTTTAAAGAAAAACCATTAGACAAAATAACTTCTCCAAACTTCAAATGCCATTGTTTAGGAGCTTGTTTAAGTCCATACAATGATATCACAAGTCTACAAACTTTTTGCTCATTTCTAGGCAGAACAAAACCTTCTGGTTGTTTCATATAAACTTCCTCGTCAAGATCACCATTCAAAAAAGTTGTTTTTACATCCATTTGGTGAATAACTAGATTGTGAATAGCTACCAAAGCAAGCAACAATCTAATGGTATAAATCCGTGCTACCGGTGCATACGTATCAAAATAATCGATACCAACTTTTTGTCTAAAACCTTGTATGACCAGACGAGCCTTGAATTTATCAATGATTCCATCTACCTTCATTTTCTTTTTGAAAATCCATTTACATCCTAAAGGATTAGAACCAGGAGGTAAATTAGATAACACCCAAACATTATTCTCCATAATGGATGACATCTCTTCATCAATCGCTTCTTTCCAAAACACAACATCTCGAGACTCCATAGCTTCCTTAAAAGTCTTTGGATCAGTCTCAAGATGAGAGGAATATGATTATTGTTTCTCCACTTTATCCCTCAAACCTTGAACTAAAAATAGTTGAAAGTCATCACCAAAATTTTTCGCGACTCGACCTCGTTTACTTTTACGAAGTTGTTGTGTTTCTGGAATTGAAACAACTTCCTTAACATCTGATTTAGGCACCTCACTTGTTCTTGGAATCAGATCATTTGGTCTTTGAATTGAAGAATACCGCAGCTCATCAAAAATAGCATCTCACGATTCTATAATGGTATGAACGGAATATGTCTCATTAGGTTCTATAACATAAAACCTATAAGCTTTGGAATGTTCTACATATCCAATAAATATGCAGTCAATTCCTCTTTCACCCAAATTTTTCTTTTTAGGTTCGGGTAATTTCACAACTGCTCGACATCCCCAAATTTAAAATAACTCAAATTTGGTGCTTTCTTGTGCCAAAGTTCATAAGGAGTAACTTTGTTCCGTTTATTAGGAACCCGATTTAGCACATAATTATCTGTGAGCATAGCTTCACCCCAAAAGCCTTCACTTAAACCCGAAATAGAAAGCATTGAATTTACCATTTCTTTTAAAACTCGATTTTTTTGTTCAGCAATACCATTTTGTTGTGGATTGTAAGGAGCTGTGGTTTCATGAATGATTCCAACCGATTGAAAGTATTCAGAATCCATGTACTCTCCTCACCTATCCGTCCTAAGAAATTTTATCGAAATACCCAACTGTAATTCGACTTCGGTTTTATATACTTTAAACTTTTCCAAAGCCTCATTTTTGGAATATAACAAGTACACATAACAAAACCGACTTGAATCATCAATAAAAGTAACAATGTACTCTTTATTTCCCAAGGAAGGTGTAGCATGGAAATCACATAGATCACTATGAATCAATTCCAACACTTCTGTTTTTCTATTAACATTTGGTAACGGTTGTTTCGTGATTTTAGTTAACATACAAGTTTTGCATTTTTTAGAATTAATGTCAAAAGCTGGAATCAATCCGGATTTTGACATTTCAATGATTCTTTTAACATGAACATGTCCTATTCTATTATGCCATAACATAGTATTATCAAGATTAAACGTAGAAGTCATACAAGTAGATTTGACATGTGATGCATAACTTATAATATTTAACTTAAAAACACGATCATAATAATAACCAAATCCCACAAATATTCCACATTTAGAAAACACATACTTGTTTGACTCGATAACTTGTTTATAACCCATACAATTCAACAAACCACTAGACACAAGGTTCTTTCGAACCTTTGGTACATACAATACATCAAACAAACTAATTGTTTTTCCAGAAGTAAACGTAATACTAACAACACCAGTTCCTAATATTGGCTTTGATCCTTCATCCGCCATGTGTAAGCCATGGCGGATGAAGGATTTGTGTTGTTATTGAAATATAACAACAAGAGGTACTACACTTGTGGTACCTGCTTTCCAAGACAAGAGATTGAAGATTTGTGTTGTTATTGAAATATAACAACAAGAGGTATGTAATCCCTTTTAGTATGTAAATTTTAAAATATATAGATGCATGCTAGGGTTCTTCTTGTGTTCATAAAGTTGTGTATCTAATAGAGAAAACATAGATCCAAATCTAGGGTTGCATGCACACATAGGATTGTTTGTATAAAACCCATAAGTGGTCTCGGAGCTTATGGTTAAATTGTTTTCAATTAGAATCATACAATTGTATGAATTTGACACTTTAGGTTTTATGACCAATAAACCCTAGGAGGCTAGGATTTCGATTTTAGGGTTCTTGAACCCTAGTGTTTGAAATTTTGAGAAGGTTTTTCAAACCCTTTTCCTTGTTGCCCAAGATTTCAAGATCTAGGGTTTGCAAACCCTAGATTTTCGAGATATGCCTTATCCCCAAGATAAGTCCTTAAAATTTAGGGATTTGGATAATCCCATATCTTGTAATTATCCTTTAATGGTTAAATATGGTAATTAAAGATTTTGAATTATCCCACCCCATATTTTCAAATTTTAGAGGGATTTAAGGGATTAGGATAAAATTAATTGTTTAATTTAAAATAATCCTTTATGATTTAGTAATTCAAATTAATTGTTTAATTTAGATAATTATTAAATCAAGAGTTTTAATATTTAAAATTTTAATTTAAAGGTTATAAATTTCGAAAATTTTAAATTGAAATTAAAACCCTAGTATTTTAAAATGTTTGAAATACACCCTATACTATTATATTATTACAATATTAATATATATATATATATATATATATATATATATATATATATATATATATATATATATATATATATATGTATAACTAAAATGCTAGTCTTACTGTTAATAGGCCTTATTCACAAAGCCGATCTATAAAGGGGGTATAAGGTTATGGCCAATAAAATAGCCATTTAATGGGTATCCACTCTTACCCACCGCTTCCTTGATTGGTGGAGGGTCGTTAGCCGAATGGGTAGGATAGAGCAATCATCTCCTCATTAATAAGTATAATGAAACTGTATAAATTAGCTAAACGGTTTTCAAAAATTTCCAATCCTAGTTAGATGCAATCCCATGAAATTACACTTTGTACCCTTGCTAAGAAGTTAGTGGAGCGTGTATGGTTAACCGGCACACTAATTGGTTCTAAGAAAAGGTGGAAAGGGATGACTCATTGTTTGTCATAGTTCGATGGAGCGTGTGTGGTTAACCGGCACATCTAATAGGTGATTGTAACAATGAGGGCACCATGTAGATTTGCATGGTTATTCACACCCACTTTGTGATCCTCGGCATCCCAATCACAAACGAGAGGGGCATATCGAGATTTAAACATGCCATTGAAAAGTTCAATGAATCTCAAAAAGAAATCTAGGAATTCTCAATACATTTAAAACCTAAGCCTTTATGTTTTTCATGGTGAAGAATTAGTGAATCGTCATTCACTTACCTCCAAATTATTTGCATGTTGGATTACGACATCCCTTTTCTAATGTGTAAATAATGTTGTTGGATCCTAGCCCTAATTTCTCATTTTTGGGTGTTTAATTAGGGGTTCAATTCTAATCAAACTCTGTTCCTTTCTATTTACATATGTCTAACGCAAACGCAAACAACGCTACTGCTGGTTTATTCTCGCTAATAAGCCTATGTCAAAAGGTGACATTTGACGGATCGAATTTCAACGAATGGATAAGATACATTCGCATGATTGCCCGCTACAATGACAAAGAATATGTCCTCAACGAGAAGCTTGAAAAGATCAATCTGGAAATCGCTACTCCCGAAGAAATGGCCGTCTTTGAGACCCATGAGCGTGATGCAATGAAAGTCCATTGCATTATGCTGGCCACTATGAATCTTGAACTCTAAAAGTCCTATGAGGACATGTATCCCTATGAAATGCACCAAGATTTGCTGGAGAGGTACCACCAAAGCGTAAGGCAAGAGCGCTACGAGATCCACCAACATGATCACCGCTAAGATGGGAAGCGGAGAATCCCTAACCTCGCATTTGCAAAAGATATAAAGGTATGTTGATCGTCTTCACAAGTTAAATGTTAACTTTGGGGAAGACTTGGCTATCGACATCATTCTCCACTCCTTGCCCTCGTGCTACAACCAATTTAGGATGACGTACCACATGAACAAAGAGGAAGTCACCTTAAGCAAACTCCAAGGACTACTGAGATCAACCTCAAGGACAAATATATTACACCAACTCCCACTCCACCCGTTGCTCTTGTTTTGGCCATTGGGCAAGGAAAGGGCAAAAAGAGGAAGGCTCCTTCAAAGAGCCATCACAAGGGAAAGCCCCAAGATGGTTCCTCTTCTAGTGGAACCAAAGTTGGTCCTGCTAAGCCCAACTCAAACCCTAAGGAGTCAGAGTGTCACCACTACCACAAAATAGGACACTGGAAGAAAAGCTGCCCAGAATATCTGCAAGCCATCAAGGATGGGAAGATCAAGCCGTCTTTCGTAGGTATTTACACAATTAAATATAATGATTCATCACGTACTATTTCTTGGGTTCTTGATACGTGATGTGGTTTTCACATATGTTATGATTTGCAGGGACTAAGAAGCAATAGAGATGTGGAGCGTGGAAGAATAAATCTAGTGATGGGAAACAAAAAATCATCGCCTGTCACCAAGATTGGAGTGTATTCTTTAGCGCTTAGTAATGGGTTAGGTTTAGATTTAGATAATTGTTGTTATTCGCTAGATATGGCAAGAAACATCATTTCATTTCATGGTTTGTTTAGACAAGGATTTAGATATTCGTTTGATAATGAGAAAGGTTCAATTTATGCTTATCTAAATGATGTTTTATATTTTGAAGCATTGCCTTGTAATGGAATTTATGAAACTGTTATGGTTGTAGATAACTTAGGAAATGATGTGTTGTGTGTGGATTCTTCCAATAGTTTGGATAAAGCATGCTTGTGGCATTGTAATCTTGGACATGTTAACAAGAAACGCATAGCCCAACTCCAAAAGGATGGAGTGTTGGAGTCATTTGACGATAGGGATGATGACGTGTGCGAGTCTTGTTTAATTGGAAAGATGACCAAGTCACCCTTCACTGGTACTTGCGAAAGGGGTGAGGGTTTATTGGATCTCATACATACCGATGTGTGTGGGCCCTTTAGATCCACCACAAGGGACGTGAACCACTTCTATGTGACTTTCACCGATGATTACAGTAGATATGGGTATATTTACTTAATCAAGCACAAGTCAGAAACTTTTGAAAAGTTCAAAGAGTTTAAACAAGAAGTGGAGAATCAATTTGGCAGGAAAATCAAGATGCTTCGATCTGATCGACGAGGAGAGTACCTAAGTCTTGAATTCCACGACTATCTCAAGAAATGCAGAATAGTTTTGCAATTGACGCCGCCTAGGACACCGCAGTTGAATGGTGTGGCTGAGAGGCGTAATCGAACCTTGTTGGACATGGTTCGTTCCATGATGAGTTGTGCTTCACAACCTATCTCATTATGGGGGTATGCCTTAGAGACTGTCGCCCATATCCTTAACTTAGTCCCTACAAAGAAGGTTACCAAAACACCTCACGAGATGTGGACAGGGAAAGCTCCCTCGTTGGCACACATCAACGTTTGGGGTTGCGAGGTTTTCGTAAGACGAGAGACTCACGACAAGCTCGAACCTCATAGTGAGCGATGTATTTTCATCGCATACCCGCAGAAATCCTTTGGATATCTCTTCTATAGACCGAGTGACAATGTTGTCTTCATTGTGAGGAGAGGGGTTTTCCGAGAGCAAGAACTCATAAGCCAAGGAGACGGTGGGTGGCAAATCAATCTTGAAGAGATTCAAGAGACAAGCGATGAAGGAACCTCTAATGCTGGCGCTCAACCCAAGGAGGAAACTCCGTTTGAACCGATTGACGAATCCTTACCTCTTAGACATTCCGAAAGAGTTAGAGTTCAACCCCAGTTGTATGGTTTTCATATTACTACCGAAGGGGACATGTATACTAGTGATAGTATGCTAGTAAATTTAAATGAACCTAACATCTATAAGGAAGCCATGGTAGGCCCGGAGTCTGCGAAATGGAAAGAGGAAATGGATAGCGAGATTCAGTCCATGTATGACAACCAAGTTTGGAATTTGGTTGATAATGTGCCCGGACGCAAGACAGTCAGGTAGAAGAAGGACTCCTCATAGTTAAGAGGATATCGTCATAGGATAACCCAACAGATCCGCTTACGAAGGGAATGAGTAGGGTTAAGCATTTGCAGCACGCTAGGAGCATTGGGTTGAAGGACGATGTTAGTTTGGATTAGATAGTTTAGAAATGTGTAATAGATAATTGTAATTGACATTTGATGATTAAATCAAGGAGTGTTATTTATTAGTACAATTACTGTCTTATGTTAATTGGGTGACTATTATTTTGCTTTGCATGTTTTGACTTCCTGAATAATTGAGTTAATTAAGAATAATCGAATTATTCAAACGGTCCACAGTCGTTGATATGTTGGAAGTAGGTATGAATGAAGACTATCATGAATTGGTGTATAGATTATCTGAAAGGTATTATTCATAACAAAGGTATGTTACAACCTTCATGAGTGCTTATAAATAAGTTTTGAGCATTGGAATAAACCCGCGCTTGCTGGAATCACTTCATGGAATCTATCACGAGTGATCGCAAGACAATAATAAGTCAAAGTTTATCTGTTTCTTTTATCCTAAGAGGGTAAAAGCGATATCAGGCCCCCTCGATGATTTGATTTTGATTTGTGTGTCGGGCCCGGTCAGGACTGGATTGATGTGTTCAATTAAGTTCTATGTCAAATGAATTTGAGATCGAGAAACAAGCTGTTGGACAATAAGTATGATTGTGCTCCATGAGATTGTCCGCACGATATCTAAAACAGAGGACTGTACGATCCCTTATCTAAAGGGCATGTTACTGATAAGATCAGAGTTCGACATCGTCTTTGAGAGCTACGATTGCTAATTGAGTTGTACTTACATTTGTGTTTACTAGACTTATCCAAGTGGGAGACTGTTGGATTAGTGTCTAAGTCTGTAACCATATTTGGTAAGTACTTGACCCGGTTGTGCATGGTCCTTTTGGGTTGCCTTCACCAAAGCAACTTGATTGGAGAAATGATAGAGAAAAGGGTTATTATGATTTATTAATATATTATAAGAATAATATATTACAGGAGAAATCATATTTGTTTAATTAATATTGGTCAATAATTAATTAAGAATTAATTTTGTGATCAAATGTAATTAATTAAACTATAGGGGCTGAATTGTAATTATGTGATAGTTGCAAATTAGGGCGATGGATGCCCTAAGGAAGGGGTGGGCGAATTTAAGGGGATAAAGCCCTAGAATTCGTCCAAGGATAAGGGTTCTAGACTTATCTTATGGATTTCTTGGTGGGCAAGCAACTAGATAAGGATAATGACTGAAACCCTAATCTCTACCCTATATAAAGACCCCTTGGCTAAGGGAAATTGGCCACTTGATTCTAAGAAGGCTTAGAGCCGATTTTCCTGCCTCTCTCTCTCTCTCTCTCTCTCTCTCTCTCTTGCCTCTCCATTTGCTTGTGGTGTTTGTGAGCCATTAGAGGTACTACACTTGTGGTACTTGCTTTCCAAGACAAGAGATTGAATATTTGTGTTGTTATTGCAATATAACAACAAGAGGTATGTAATCCCTTTTAGTATGTAAATTTCAAAATATATAGATGCATGCTAGGGTTCTTCTTGTGTTCATAAAGTTGTGTATCTAATAGAGAAAATATAGATCCAAATCTAGGGTTGCATGCACACATAGGATTGTTTGTATAAACCCATCATCAACAATCCCCCCTAAGTGATCTTGACATTGGATGGGATTTTACACTCAATCTCTAAAAATGAATAGGTAGGCATTTCGCAGTCAGTTATGGACTTCGATCCACTAGCTAAGTTGTTCGACCAATTGTTCCTTTACTTGCTCGGAAGCTTCAGACTTGGTTGTCTTGGCAATTATCTTTTGAAGCACACTGGTGTGAACCAATTGCTTTTGCCCAGCTCTGAAGAACTCTTTCTTCTCTGTATTCTTCTTCTTATAAATGCATCCAAGTTTTGGTTTAGAAACTAGACCTTCATATAGCAAGATGATTTCTTCCAGCGAGGTGTCAATTGGAGCAAAGAGCTTGTCGTTCTTGAATAGAGGAGCACGCTCAACATCTGATCATCCAAACTCAAAAATGTAGTCCTTCCGAAAATCTAATGTTTGTTTCACTATCATGTTTGTCCTTGAGACGAGCTACAATCATAAAAGCAACATTTTGATTTATTTTCGAAAAATTAGCATCCGAAATGGTAAACTGCTCCTGGGAATTCCGAAAGATATGGTATCTATGTAGGAAGCAATCCTGTCCAAACATGCTCAAAACTTTCATACCACAACCACTGATTTGAGTGATCCTTCATTTAGACCACACCTATTTTCTGGAAGGGAAATGGTGGCATAAAAGGTGTTTAGATGCTTACATTTTGTTCGGATGATGATCTCCATATCGTCGTTCGGATAGAGCGGAGAGACCTTGACATAGAATCTTGCATATGGAGATCTCGACAAGTCAAGTTGATCATCATCTGAAATAGGAAGATCATAACTCATGCAAGGCACTATGTGATGTTCATGTAGAATTCCATCAGGGTAGAGTGGAGAAATTTCGAGCAAAGGATTAAGAGAACCATTTTGAGATTAAATTCTAAGACTCTCTTCAACTGCTTAGTTGATTTGATTCTGTAGCCAGCCCTCAGACTTTTTCAACGACTTCATCAAGCTTATTGGCTCGAACGAGATTCCTTTGCCTTTTTATTTGATAGGTGCTTCGTGAGTGACTTGGAAGAAATTTTGAGCAACAAGAGTCACAAATCCCTCGGAACTTGGTAGAAACAATTATGGTGCCGGGAGACCATCATCTTTGTTAATAGGAGATCCTTGATCAATCTTTGCAATTATCGAAGAGGGAATCGAAATAGACTTTTGTTGAGTGTCCCGAAATGCATCAACATTCAATTTCACCTTTAACTTATCCATTTCCCTGCTTTCTTTAAATGAGTCGGCAAGATTGGACGGCCAAACATAGGAAGACCATTTTTTTCTTATATTGTTCGGAAAAGGTTCTTCCGGACGAAGGTTGTTCTCTTCCAGATGAAAGGGAAAGCACCACTTTATCACTCACAACATCTTCATCACTTTATTCTTGTTCACCATCTCTCTCCTTTTGTCACAACTAGTAAAATTACGGTCAAGATTGTATTCATGTACAAACAATTCCTCTATGTAAACTTGTTGTATTAGATTATTGAAATTCAAAAAAACACCAATGTTATATGAGCACATAGATGCATAAACTAAGAATCAAGGTTTTGTCACACCCCCAAACCAAGGATGGCGGAAACGTCCGGGGGTGGAGGACTTCATGTATAGTATCATAACCACAATTTCAATAGTAATTTAAGCAAACACAACCAACATATATATAATTGAAAAAGTTACATCACTTGTATGAATTACATGTTTCAAAATCAATTACAATATGTTGACAAAATATAAAAAGTTTGACGTCTTAACGTCCCATCCTCAAAAGCACTTGATTACCTGTTTAGTGTTTTCCTGAGAATACGAGTTGTTTGAAAAGTGTCAACACAAAGGTTGGTGAGTTCATAAGCTTTTATTAATAAACTTAGTAGAAGTCTTTCACATGTAAATGTCGCGTTTGCTTCAGAAAAATACGATATTTTCCTTAAAATCCGAAAAATGTAGCCTTATAACCAAAGCCTAAAATGTATAAGAAATCATCATTTCTTAGTAGAAATGTCGTGAGTTTAAAATGATATGGAAAGTAAATTTCTTTATCAACCTAAAACCTACTTCGGTTTGATGAAACCCCGTAAACTTTATGAATTGTTATCTCCCTAGGTGAGTTGCTATAATCATACTGTGACTATGTGAACCTGCCACAACGTTTCTCAGGCGTCGCGAAAATGAAATGACATTTGTCACCCGTAGACCTGCAGGTCCCACTGTAGCTAGCAGAAAGGTGTGGGGTGTCAAACCCAATATAGATCTATATACAAGTATCACGTTCTCCCTCAAGGAGATTTTGATTATAACTACTAGGAATTATATCCCGCACTCGGACGTACGGGGAGAGAGAGTCTCACAACATAGGTTAACAAGTTTACGTGAAATGTGTGTGGATTTAAATCTTTCTTGTATGAATGTACCCTTTTTGTACGAGTGTGTTGAGTGATGTATCATAAACTATACCTATTATAGTTTATCTAAAATGTATATATATGTATGAATTCTTTTTATGGAAATGTATTAGTGTTGTGAATTTATCCAACTATACTTTTTATAGTTACATAATACGTGTTCTAAATGAATGAATAATATTTAATATGAATGACTTAGTTTCAGTTCATAATGATAAACTAACAAGGAAACACATTCAAATATTAGAACTTATGATTATACACTTTGCTCAACATATTACAAAGTGTTATGATATTTACATGCTGTTGGCTAACTTTAGCAATTCTGCCCAGGTTTGGAAAAATCATAGAAAAATCATACGAAGTCGAAAACTAGATCCGTAAATTCTGAGGGTTCACAAAATGTGTCTAGTTTACTCATAATTTTTATCACGATTTTTAATGACCTCCAACTTGGGTGAAAATGTCCATAATCACAGACTGGTCCGGATTGTTGTTTGAAATGATAGGCAGTTTTGTAAAAATCACCATAAATTGTAGAAAAATAGTATGGAGATGTGCAAGTAGTAATTTTAAAGCTACAAACTTGAACTATTTGCACCTTGTACATTTTTGAAAACAAAAATGTTTAAGATGCCCAAAACAGTCCGTGAATGGAGTTGAACTTTTCTGATGAAGGCTGTTAGAAAATTTTAATTATGTTCTTAGTGTTTTAACTTGTATTCCCCCCCCCCCCCCCCCTGAAAACTTGAGAAAACATGAAAATGTAGGGGTATGAACTCACCTTAAGTGATTTCAGTAGGTAAGTGTTGAAGAAGAGAAGTGTTCAACCCAAGAACACTTGAAGAATCACTTGAAGATTCGAAGATCTAACACAATTATGAGAGAGTTTGTCTAAGATATCCATGATTCGAGTGGAAATAATTGAGATAATCATAAAGAGAATGGATCATTCTTACCAAATGTGGAGGAAAATCCAAAGATCAGCCCTCAAATCTCGAGTTCTAGAGAGGGAAATTGAGAGAGAAAAGAGTTTGCTCTTTTTGGTGAAAAGAGAGGAAATGAGAGAAATGAGGAGAAAGGGTGAATATTCAGCTCTCCAAAAACGTGGGGAGGAGTGATGATTGAGTGGAAAGGACATTGATGTGACCTAGGTAAGGTGGGGAGGTGTGGCTGGTCATAGAGTGGGTGTGGGAGTGGTTGCTTGTGTCATAAAGTAAAGCAAAGTCAACACTCCACCTCTTTGTACTTTACCTAGTTGCTCTTATTATTTAAATAAGGATTTTTATGAAAATATGATTAAATTGAGAATATGTAGGGTTTATTATGTTAAAATATGATTTTGGGTGAAAATCCCGCGTTAAAATAATTAAAAACGGGCCTTAAATGCAAAACTATGCGAAAACCGGGAAGAAAATGAGTTCCCAGCGAGACCTCTCGGTCCCTAGGCCGAGGCTCGGTCCATGCTGAGGTTGGAGTCGGAAGCGAAAGGCGCGAGTCACACGCGAGAAGTGAAGGGCGAGGGTCCGGTCCGAAGGGTCAGTAGCGAGGGTGGGGTTCGGTTCGGGAATAAGAGGCGAGAATGTCAGAACCGAACGGACTGTAGTGAACAGTAGTGAACAGTACCTTCGGTTCGGTTAGTGAACAGTACCTTCGGTTCGGTTCCTCTTGAGCAGGGTTCGGTTTCGGTTAGTGGTGAACAGTACCTTCGGGTTCGGTTCCTCCTTGCTCTCAGTCCCTAAGAGGACCTTCGGGTCCTAAGAAGCTTCTCTCTTCTCGAGAGGTTTCGGTTCCTAATGTCTATTTTTCTCGTTTTTACCCCGTTTTAAGCTGTTTTTGACACGGTTAAGCGTCGGAATGACCCGAATGATTCTAAAAAGTTACGGGAACTATTTGAGAGAGATTCGGTAGAGGTTTCTCACACTTGGAGAGATTTGGGAGAGATTTGACATTCTTGGAGAGATTTCTCATACAAAGAGATATTTGCGAGAGTTTTCACATACTTAGAGGGATTTGGGAGAGATTTGACATTCTTGGAGAGATTTCTAATACAGAGAGATATTTGAGAGAGATTTCACATACTTGGAGAGATTTGGGAGAGATTTGACATTCTTGGAGAGATTTCTCATACAAAGAGATATTTGCGAGAGTTTTCACATACTTAGAGGGATTTGGGAGAGATTTGACATTCTTGGAGAGATTTCTAATACAGAGAGATATTTGAAAGAGATTTCGCATACTTGGAGAGATTTGGGAGAGGTTTGACATAGAGAGAGATAGTGTGGAAACGATTGAGAGAGGTTCCATGTGGGATAGTTGTGAGTGTCCGACATCGAAATGCATGGTTCGTGAACCCTATTAAGCCTTGTTTAAGGATCTTACACACTCCCGATGAGTATGCAACATTGTTTTATCGGTCTAGTTCATTGATTAGAGCTAGGGTTTAGGAAATTTTTAACACAAGACTTTTCTCAAGTGATGTTTTCCCATTAATATAGCAAGTTATACAGTATGAACATAACACAAACCCTAATACACAAGGTTTAATCGAGTTGACCGGTCTTGACTTGATGACTTGACTTGACTCAAGATTGACGATTGTCACATCATCCCCCCGTTAGAGGAAATTTCGTCCCGAAATTTAAATTCGGCTGGGAACTTCAAGGGTTTGGGAAAAGATGTGGATACTTTTGCTTCATTTGATCTTCACGTTCCCAGGTAAACTCAGGCCCTCGTTTCGCGTTCCAACGAACCTTCACTATGGGAATGCGACTTTGTTTTGTTCTCTTGATCTCTCGATCCATGATCTCGATGGGTTCCTCCACAAAGTGGAGATTTTCATTAACTTCGATTTCTTCGAGTGGTACTACGAGTGTCTCGTCAGACAGACACTTCTTTAAGTTGGATACGTGGAAGGTAGGGTGCACATTACTAAGTTCTTGTGGTAGTCGGAGTTTGTACGCCACAGGACCAATCCTAGCAAGGATTTCGAACGGACCGATGTACCTTGGGTTTAGTTTCCCCCGTTTACCGAAACGTATCATCCCCTTCCAGGGGGAAACTTTAAGTAGTACCCGGTCTCCGACCTGGAATTCTAAAGGTTTGCATCGCTTATCCACGTAACTCTTTTGTCGATCACGAGACGCTTTTAGTCTTTCCCGAATTTGAATGATCTTTTCTGTGGTTTCCCTTATGATTTCAGGCCCAGTAAGGGTGCTATCAGGGACTTGCCCTCTGGCTAGCTGAGTATCTCCAACTTCAGCCCAACACAGTGGTGATCTACACTTACGACCGTAGAGAGCTTCGAATGGAGCGACTCCAATGCTAGTGTGATAACTGTTATTATAAGAGAATTCGATAAGCGGTAGATGGGTATCCCATGCCTTACCAAAATCGATCACACAGGCTCTCAGCATGTCTTCCAACGTCTGGATGGTTCTCTCGCTTTGTCCGTCAGTTTGTGGATGGTAGGCCGTACTCATGTCTAGCCTGGTTCCCAGAGACTTCTGTAGGGACTGCCAGAAACGCGAGGTGAATCTACTATCTCGATCAGAGATAATGGATGTTGGTACACCATGTAGTCGCACGATCTCTTTAATGTACATCCTGGTTAACTTTTCCATCTTGTCTGTTTCCTTTATTGGCAGGAAGTGCGCGGACTTGGTCAATCTGTCCACAACCACCCATATGGTATCCATTCCACCTGATGTCTTAGGCAGTTTGGTTATGAAGTCCATGGTTATTCGCTCCCACTTCCACTCAGGTATATCCGGTTGTTGAAGTAGTCCTGATGGCTTCTGATATTCCACCTTGACCTTGGCACAAGTGAGGCACTTGCTCACATAAGTAGCAATTTCAGCCTTCATGTTTGGCCACCAGAATAACCTTTTGAGGTCTAGATACATCTTATCTGACCCAGGGTGAATGGAGTATCGAGTCTTGTGGGCCTCGTTCATTACAACATCTCGGTACCCACCGAACTTCGGTGTCTAGATTCGATTCATGAGATAACGAGTTCCATCCCCTTTGACTTCCAAGTTCTTATCCATCCCCCTTAGTGCTTCGCTTGCCACGTTTTCTGGTTTCAAGGCTTCTAATTGGGCATCCTTGATCTGGGTGGCTAGTTGGGAGTGGATGGTCATGGCTAGGGATTTTACTTGGCGACCCGAGTATTCTTTCCTGCTTAAGGCATCGGCTACTACATTGGCCTTGCCTGGGTGGTAACGAATTTCACATTCGTAGTCATTCAATAATTCCAACCATATTCTTTGGCGCATGTTAAGTTCTTTCTGATTGAGAATGTGCTGAAGACTTTTGTGATCAGTGAAGATGGTGCACTTGGTGCCGTAGAGATAGTGCCTCCAGATCTTCAGGGCGAACACCACCGCTCCTAGTTCAAGGTCGTGGGTTGTGTAATTAACTTCATGTGTCTTCAGTTGCCTTGGTGCATAAGCGATAACTTTTCCCCTTTGCATGAGCACACAGCCGAGGCCTTGATTCGA
This sequence comes from Lactuca saligna, assembly GCF_052625555.1. Classification (NCBI taxonomy): domain Eukaryota; kingdom Viridiplantae; phylum Streptophyta; class Magnoliopsida; order Asterales; family Asteraceae; genus Lactuca; species Lactuca saligna. The sequence continues at coordinate 121,398,700 of NC_136423.1, read as the reverse complement.
AGCATCGCAATACACCACAAAATCATCGGTTCCTTCTGGAAGAGACAAGACCGGTGCGGTGCATAGGGCTTGCTTTAGTGTCTGGAAGGCGGCTTCTTGTTTATCTTCCCATTCGAACACCACACCTTTCTGAGTCAAGGTGGTGAGAGGCTTAGCGATCTTGGAGAAATTTTGTATGAATCTTCGATAGTAGCCTGCGAGTCCCAAAAACTATCGGATTTCTGTTGGCGTTGCAGGTGTTGACCAATCTTCGATTGCTTTGATCTTTGAGGGGTCCACATGTATTCCTTCTTTGCTTACTACATGGCCAAGGAATCCTACTTCACGGAGCCAAAATTCACACTTTGAGAATTTGGCGTAAAGCTTCTCGGTTCTTAAAATCTCCAGAACTAGTCGTAGGTGTTGTCTGTGCTCTTCTTCACTCCTCGAATAGACCAAGATATCATTGATGAATACGATGACGAATTTATCCAAGAAGGGTCGACACACTCGATTCATCAAATCCATGAACACCGCAGGCGCGTTAGTTAACCCGAATGGCATTACTACAAACTCATAGTGCCCATAACGAGTTCTGAATGCCGTCTTGGGGATATCCTCTTCCTGAACTCGTAGTTGATGATAACCCGACCTCAGGTCGATTTTTGAAAAGTAGCTGGCTCCTTGGAGCTGGTCGAAGAGGTCATCTATTCGGGGTAGGGGATAACGGTTCTTGATAGTGAGTTTGTTTAGTTCTCGATAGTCTATGCACATGCGAAAAGACCCATCCTTCTTCTTTACAAATAAGACTGGTGCTCCCCAGGGCGAGAAGCTTGGCCTGATGAACCCTTTGCTCAATAGTTCATTCAGCTGGCTGGATAGTTCTTGCATTTCTGCCAGTGCTAAGCGATATGGAGCCCTGGCGACGGGGGTAGCTCCTGGGATTAAGTCGATCCGAAATTCGACTTGTCGTGCGAGTGGTACACCAGGCAGATCGTCTGGGAAAACATCAGGGAAGTTGCATACTTCTGGAATTTCTTTGATGTCCTTCACCTCCTGTTTCTTGTCTACGATGTGGGCTAAGAAAGCATGGTATTGCTTTCGGAGGTACTTTTGGGTTTTAACACAAGAGATGATTTGTAGGTTCGCACTAGGTTTATTGCCATAAACGGTGAGAACGTTGCCATTTGGCAGATTGAGGCGGACGGCCCTTTCGTAACATAGAATGTCGGCACGATGAAGGCTTAACCAATCCATATCAATGATTATATCGAAGCTTTTTATGGTGACCGGCATAAGGTCAATTTTGAACAAATGGTTGTCTAAAGTGAGAGTACACCCTATGTAAATATCATTAGCGCGCTCAACCTTTCCATTTTCCATTTCTACGATGTAAGAATCTTCTAGTGGTTGAGAATTTTGCTTAAGTATATGTTTGAATTGGTGACTTATGAAACTTCTTTCTGCCCCACTATCGAAAAGTACGCATGCATAAGAGTTATTGAGGAGGAACGTACCAGTAACCACAGAGGGATCCTTGACTGCTTCTCCCTGCCCTAAAGTTAGGACTCTCCCTACACCCCCAGCATTAGGGGCTCGTGCCTTGGGGCAGTTCCTCCTGAAGTGTCCTGTTTCACCACATCCATAGCAGGTTTGGCTTGCTCCAGTGTTGGCGGTCGTAGCGACTTGTGCGGCGGGTTGGGTAGTCGCTCTACAGAATCGTGCGGTGTGCCCCTTCTTGTTGCAGTTATTGCAGTGTAACTCTCGACAAGCACCGTTATGGTGGTAGTTACACTTGTTGCACTTGGGAAGAGTTCCCGTATATTGTTTCGGCGGCGCTGGAGCGACAGCAGTAGTGGCGGCACGAACAGCAACAATCTGTTGCTTTTTGGCGGGGTCCTGAATTGGTTGATTCTTTTTATTGCCCCAGAACCTCCTTTTGTTGTTCCCTCCTTTTGTTCGGTCGGTGGTGGTTATCACGGTACCACGGCTAGCCCTATGATCTATGAGTTGTTGTGCCAATTCCTTGGCACTCTCAAAGGTAGTGGGTTTCGAGGCCAATACACTATCTTGAATCTGGGATGACAGCCCCCAGAGATATCGTTCCACCTTCTTCTCTTCTGGAGTGACCATTGTTGGGCAGAGGAGTGCTAAGTCATTGAAACGGGCAGTATAAGTTTCAAGATCAGTGCCTGTCATTCTGAGGTTCCAAAGTTCTTCTTCAAGTTTTTGTATTTCGCCCCTCGGGCAGTATTCCTTTAACATTAGGGCTTTCAAATCCTCCCAGCTGATTGCGTTAGCTATTGCGGGAGTAAGTGATTTAACTCGGCCATTCCACCAAGTAAGTGCTTTTCCAGTGAAAGTGAATGCCGCATACTTGACCTTGCTCGCTTCGGGACAAGCGCAGATTTCAAAAACTGCCTCGGTCCTTTCGAACCATTGCACCAGCGTGATAACGCCCCCGCTTCCATTGAAAGGGTCGGGTTTTCCATTCGTGAAGTCTTTGTAAGAGCACTCCCTCGTACGCCCCATGCTGTCCCCATGAATGGAATTGGTAGCTCCTGATCCAGAACCGCCAGAACCATTGGTCCCCATTTGCGACATTGTTGCCGCCACGGCTGCCGTTACTGCAGCCTGGAACATTGCAGGATCAAACTGCGGAGGTGGTGGTGGAGGCGGCACTGTGTTGTTGGAAGGTCTTGGTCTTTTCCTTGGTGGCATGGTTCTGTCATAAAAAAAAATGACCAGTCGGTAAGACTTCAATAGTGATAACGAGTCGAGTGTTACTGGTTTCATCCCTCTTGTATTTTATCAAAACTTTATTATTTGTAAACTGTTTGTGTGATCAGGTTATGATGTATAGTGCCAAATATTCAATAAATAAAACACATGCAAAATTTCATTGATAACTTTTAGTACATAACATTTAGAGGGAAAAGTTTGACCTCATAAGGGTCTACATTACATCGTTACAAAAGATAGTTTTTGGCATTACAAAAACCCTTTGAATAGTGTGATCACATAGTCGCAGGGTCGACCTACATACAAAGAGTAACACCAACGCATACTCCTAAAATTTTACTACAAAAACATGAGAATAGTAATGAGTTCTAATCACTGCGACCCTTCTTTGACGGAGGCTGCGATGATGTCGATGCGCCCTGTAGTTCCGCCAATCTGCGTTCGGCTGCAACCATTCTCTCTTCGAGAGCCATGTATCTTTCCCGATACTCTCTTGTTTCTGCTTGAGCTGCGAGAAGGTCTTGGATGAGTTGGTCTATGTGGCGGGAGTCTCGTTCCAGGTCTCTGGTGCGATCAGTAGTAGACTGTACGATGGCACTTAACTCCCGGACCTGATCGGTCGTCATCCTACCACGATCATCCATACTTGCTATTCGTTGTATCGTGACGGGGAGAGCTCTGTCAGCCGGTCCACCATGAGTGAGATCATAGTAACCTCGTTGGTAGCCATATGGTGACCGCTGGCGTTGTTGTCGGCTCCATCTTTCGATCGTTGTTACCCAAGGGGGTTCAGGTCTGTTGTATCCAAAACGGTGCGCGGGTACCCTCGCGATGTAGGGAGGGTTGAATACTTCTGGTGGTTCCTCCGCTTCGTTCCCAAACATGACTATCTCATCACCTTCCTCTTCTTCCTCTTTGTCTTCATCTTCTTCTTGGTCGTCTTCCTCTTCTTCTTCTTGTTCGTCTTCCTCCTCGGGATCCTCTTCGGGATCCTCTTCGGGATCCTCCTCAGGATCCTCTTCGGGATCCTCCTCGGGCTCATCATCGATCCATCCCGCGTTTCCCTGATTGGGAAAATAGGGGTCCCCGGGTATGTGAAATCCTGCCATGTCGTCTGCACGAGAAATGGGGTTAAGAAGCACATATCGGAAAATAATAATCGGGCACTATAGAAACGTACAAATACTCCTATAGTATTTTTAGATGTTTATATTTGGTTCTTAGCGTGTTCTTTATGGAGTGTAATTAGGTTATCAGATTCGTCGCTTATTACGACTATTCCTTAGTGTGCGTAAGTTACTTCTTGGACGGATATAGTTGATCAGGCTATATCCCTCCCAGAACTGATTACACATGCTAAGGCGTACTAATATAGTTGATTACACATGCATGTAAGTATACTTTAAAACAAGAAATTATTTGTTTTCTAAAAGTACAACTCGTTAAAGCATTTTAAGAATCAGAGACCTTTAGTCCCAAATGTGTTTATAGTTTGTATATCTTATGTGGTATGACATACTTAATTCGCTATAAACCGTGCTCTGATACCAATCTGTCACACCCCCAAACCAAGGATGGCGGAAACGTCCGGGGGTGGAGGACTTCATGTATAGTATCATAACCACAATTTCAATAGTAATTTAAGCAAACACAACCAACATATATATAATTGAAAAAGTTACATCACTTGTATGAATTACATGTTTCAAAATCAATTACAATGTGTTGACAAAATATAAAAAGTTTGACGTCTTAACGTCCCATCCTCAAAAGCACTTGATTACCTGTTTAGTGTTTTCCTGAGAATACGAGTTGTTTGAAAAGTGTCAACACAAAGGTTGGTGAGTTCATAAGCTTTTATTAATAAACTTAGTAGAAGTCTTTCACATGTAAATGTCGCGTTTGCTTCAGAAAAATACGATATTTTCCTTAAAATCCGAAAAATGTAGCCTTATAACCAAAGACTAAAATGTATAAGAAATCATCATTTCTTAGTAGAAATGGCGTGAGTTTAAAATGATATGGAAAGTAAATTTCTTTATCAACCTAAAACCTACTTCGGTTTTATGAAACCCCGTAAACTTTATGAATTGTTATCTCCCTAGGTGAGTCGCTATAATCATACTGTGACTATGTGAACCTGCCACAACGTTTCTCAGGCGTCGCGAAAATGAAATGACATTTGTCACCCGTAGACCTGCAGGTCCCACTGTAGCTAGCAGCAAGGTGTGGGGTGTCAAACCCAATATAGATCTATATACAAGTACCACGTTCTCCCTCAAGGAGATTTTGATTATAACTACCAGGAATTATATCCCGCACTCGGACGTACGGGGAGAGAGAGTCTCACAACATAGGTTAACAAGTTTACGTGAAATGTGTGTGGATTTAAATCTTTCTTGTATGAATGTACCCTTTTTGTACGAGTGTGTTGAGTGATGTATCATAAACTATACCTATTATAGTTTATCTAAAATGTATATAATATGTATGAATTCTTTTTATGGAAATGTATTAGTGTTGTGAATTTATCCAACTATACTTTTTATAGTTACATAATACGTGTTCTAAATGAATGAATAATATTTAATATGAATGACTTAGTTTCAGTTCATAATGATAAACTAACAAGGAAACACATTCAAATATTAGAACTTATGATTATACACTTTGCTCAACATATTACAAAGTGTTATGATATTTACATGCTGTTGGCTAACTTTAGCAATTCTGCCCAGGTTTGGAAAAATCATAGAAAAATCATACGAAGTCTAAAACTAGATCCGTAAATTCTGAGGGTTCACAAAATGTGTCTAGTTTACTCATAATTTTTATCACGATTTTTAATGACCTCCAACTTGGGTGAAAATGTCCATAATCACAGACTGGTCCGGATTGTTGTTTGAAATGATAGGCAGTTTTGTAAAAATCACCATAAATTGTAGAAAAATCGTATGGAGATGTGCAAGTAGTCATTTTAAAGCTACAAACTTGAACTATTTTCACCTTGTACAGTTTTGAAAAAAAAAATGTTTAAGATGCCCAAAACAGTCCGTGAATGGAGTTGAACTTTTCTGATGAAGGCTGTTAGAAAAATTTAATTATGTTCTTAGTGTTTTAACTTGTATTCCCCCCCCCCCCCCCCCCCCATGAAAACTTGAGAAAACATGAAAATGTAGGGGTATGAACTCACCTTAAGTGATTTCAGTAGGTAAGTGTTGAAGAAGAGAAGTGTTCAACCCAAGAACACTTGAAGAATCACTTGAAGATTCGAAGATCTAACACAGTTATGAGAGAGTTTGTCTAAGATATCCATGATTCGAGTGGAAATAATTGAGATAATCATAAAGAGAATGGATCATTCTTACCAAATGTGGAGGAAAATCCAAAGATCAGCCCTCAAATCTCGAGTTCTAGAGAGGGAAATTGAGAGAGAAAAGAGTTTGCTCTTTTTGGTGAAAAGAGAGGAAATGAGAGAAATGAGGAGAGAGGGTGAATATTCAGCTCTCCAAAAACGTGGGGAGGAGTGATGATTGAGTGGAAAGGACATTGATGTGACCTAGGTAAGGTGGGGAGGTGTGGCTGGTCATAGAGTGGGTGTGGGAGTGGTTGCTTGCGTCATAAAGTAAAGCAAAGTCAACACTCCACCTCTTTGTACTTTACCTACTTACTCTTATTATTTAAATAAGGATTTTTATGAAAATATGATTAAATTGAGAATATGTAGGGTTTATTATGTTAAAATATGATTTTGGGTGAAAATCCCGCGTTAAAATAATTAAAAACGGGCCTTAAATGCAAAACTATGCGAAAACCGGGAAGAAAATGAGTTCCCAGCGAGACCTCTCGGTCCTAGGCCGAGGTTCGGTCCCTAGGCCGAGGCTCGGTCCATGCTGAGGTTGGAGTCGGAAGCGAAAGGCGCGAGTCAGACGCGAGAAGTGAAGGGCGAGGGTCCGGTCCGAAGGGTCAGTAGCGAGGGTGGGGTTCGGTTCGGGAATAAGAGGCGAGAATGTCAGAACCGAACGGACTGTAGTGAACAGTAGTGAACAGTACCTTCGGTTCGGTTAGTGAACAGTACCTTCGGTTCGGTTCCTCTTGAGCAGGGTTCGGTTTCGGTTAGTGGTGAACAGTACCTTCGGGTTCGGTTCGGCTCAGGAGGGTTCGGTTCGGTTCGGCTCAGGAGGGTTCGGTTCGGCTCAGGAGGGTTCGGTTCCTCCTTGCTCTCAGTCCCTAAGAGGACCTTCGGGTCCTAAGAAGCTTCTCTCTTCTCGAGAGGTTTCGGTTCCTAATGTCTATTTTTCTCGTTTTTACCCCGTTTTAAGCTGTTTTTGACACGGTTAAGCGTCGGAATGACCCGAATGATTCTAAAAAGTTACGGGAACTATTTGAGAGAGATTCGGGAGAGGTTTCTCACACTTGGAGAGATTTGGGAGAGATTTGACATTCTTGGAGAGATTTCTCATACAAAGAGATATTTGCGAGAGTTTTCACATACTTAGAGGGATTTGGGAGAGATTTGACATTCTTGGAGAGATTTCTAATACAGAGAGATATTTGAGAGAGATTTCTCATACTTGGAGAGATTTGGGAGAGATTTGACATTCTTGGAGAGATTTCTCATACAAAGAGATATTTGCGAGAGTTTTCACATACTTAGAGGGATTTGGGAGAGATTTGACATTCTTGGAGAGATTTCTAATACAGAGAGATATTTGAGAGAGATTTCGCATACTTGGAGAGATTTGGGAGAGGTTTGACATAGAGAGAGATAGTGTGGAAACGATTGAGAGAGGTTCCATGTGGGATAGTTGTGAGTGTCCGGCATCGAAATGCATGGTTCGTGAACCCTATTAAGCCTTGTTTAAGGATCTTACACACTCCCGATGAGTATGCAACATTGTTTTATCGGTCTAGTTCATTGATTAGAACTAGGGTTTAGGAAATTTTTAACACAAGACTTTTCTCAAGTGATGTTTTCCCATTAATATAGCAAGTTATACAGTATGAACATAACACAAACCCTAATACACAAGGTTTAATCGAGTTGACCAGTCTTGACTTGATGACCTGACTTGACTCAAGATTGACGATTGTCACAGGTTTAATAACCTCTTATAAGATCTAATAGCTAAAAAAAATCAAGTTTTTTTTGCTTGTGCTTAGGATTTCTTGGCCCAACTAACCCTAGGTCGAAAACCCATTTTCCTTGGACCATCCAAAAACCGGAAACCCATTACAATAGCCCATGAAGGTCGAAAACCCTATGAGGGGTCGGTTAGGGCACGAGACAAAAAAAGGAGAGAGAAAAGGAATTAACCAAGCCTTGACACCTCACCACTTTACCTCCCATTGTCCATCAAATAACCATGCATGACAAGCTAATACACTTCATGCATCCATACAACACACACCAATATCTAGCATGCAACCAAGCCTATCTCTTCCCTCTCTTCTTAAGATTGACCGAGAACCCCTAAGGCCACACCAAAATCCCCCCCACTCCATTTTCTCTCAAATTTCCCTCATCTTGCATCTTCCAAAATAGTGAGCCATCTTCAAGGAGTGATATTTCTTCAAGTGGTCCATAGGAATTTTTGGTAAGTCCCTTGTAAAACTCAAGAGTTTCTACACATTTTAAGGTTAAGATCACCATATTTACACACACTTTTTGTGTGTTTGACCCTTAGAACACTTGCATTTTCGTGAGGCCCTTCAAGCTTGTGCAAGGCTAGGCTCGATATCTTCTTCATTTTCCTCCATACCACACGAAAATACCAAGGTGAGTTTCATACCCCCAAAATTTCGTATTTTTCATGCTTTGCGTGTGTGTGTCGGGGGGGGGGGGGGGGATAAGATGTCGAAAACCTCATATACACACACATACAAATCGTGATTTACAAGCTTGTCATAAGTTAAAATGAGTTTGTCCATTGGACACTTGCATGTACTATGATTATATGTTAAATATGGGGCAATTGCTTTTATAATACATCATGAAAATCGTGACATATGTTAAAATCATTATTTTTATTACATAAAAATCGTGGTTATATATATATATATATATATATATATATATATATATATATATATATATATATATATATAAGTATAACCAAAAACATATGTTTATATAAGTCCAAAAATGTTTGATCTTTGGAAATTTACATGTACTACTTTTATAAAGTAAAATTTATATAAGTACAAAATGTTGAAGTCACCATTTAGTTTGTTTTTATAAAAATCAGGAACCATATGGTAAAATATGAAAAAAAATCAACTATTTTATGTTACGAAAGTTCAACCGGAAAAATACAAGATATACAACACTACAAGTTCTTGGTGATTTTTACTAAAAATAACCTTTCTAGTAAAAATGGCTGTATTTAGTCGTTACAGTTTTGATGATTTAAAAACCCAAGAATATTATGTTTTAACAACCTTACAATTAGATATCAATGGTACAATTTGTGTGTCATAAAATTCATTTCATAAATTTTCCAATAGTATAATTATTTTATGATACAAGAAAAAGGGAGTCGAAGTTCATGTAAATCCGTTAATGCTCTAGTGAGATATATTCACTTCACCGTACCTACCTACTGTACACCTTAAGTCCGACATTATAACCAGAGTCTCTTGAAGGGAGAAAGAGATAGTTGTGTATAGATCTATACGGGGATTGACAACTCCACACCTGAGCTCTTCGCTATAGCTAGACGGGCCAGTCTAGGGTGACAAATATCTTACCGATTCTGACGCCTGAAGAACGTCGTACATGCATAACAGTCACATACGAAAAGATCCATCATTATTTATCATGAACAAGACCGGTGCTCCCCAAGGTGAGAAGCTTGGTCTAATGAAACCTTTACTAAGAAGTTCGTTCAGCTGGCTGGATAGTTCCTACATTTTTGCTGATGCAAGACGATAAGGTGACTTGGCTACAGGGGTAGCTCCAGGCATTAAATCGGTTATGAATTTGACTTGTCTTTCTGTTGGGGTGCAAAGTTATTCATGATTGAATTTGTAAATGTTTGACTTTTGTAAAACCCACTTGCATGTGGAGTATTAGCCTTTTGATACATGTGTTAGTGAGAGCAAGAGAGAGACATGTAAACATCTCTATATAAGGTGGGTTTGTCCACTTGTAGAGTTGTGCTTGAGGGATGTAAAATTTGAGTGTGTAAGTGTGTGTTATTTATGTAGTCTAGATCTAGATCCTTTTTGTAACACCATATATAATCAATACATCTCTTGAACACCCAAATCACCATGTTCATTGTGCAAACTTTACTTCCGCAAGCCAAACCATGTTCTTTTGTCACTACAATTGGTATCAGAGTGGGTCTTCAAGATCAAGGTGATTTTTGAAGAACGATTATCGGTTTGGCAATATTTGTCTCAATTTGAGAAATTTTGGTGAGTCTCTCTCTATGATCTCTCTTAATTTTGATGATTTGTACGTTGCATTTTTTATTCATGATCGTTTGACTCGTTGGATCAAATTTTCTTTGAAAAACGCATTTGTTTTGATCCAATAATTTTTTTTGTTGATCAAGTCCTGATTCAATCCTATTCGTTGGGTCTATTCGATTCTACAATTGCAATTAATTGATTTTATACTGTTCATTCTCTATTTTCGAGTCAAAATCACGAAAGGATACTGTTCGTTATTTTTAAGCCCAACATTTGAGTCGTTACTATTCATGTCCGATTTTGTTAAGCCGAAATCTAAATTGGATCAATCAGTGTTCATTACTTATTTTATATTTGGATTATCACCGCTCCATTATCTTCTATAGTTTCTTTTCGTCAGAGTTTTTGATCTGAAAATTGGGATCGAGAATATGACTTTGATGTTTCCTTTTCTTGATTATCTCTGGCTCACGATTTTTGTTCATCTTATTATGTCTCGCTTATATCATTGATTCACAATTGCTGGTCAAAATACGAATATTGATTTGATTCAATTATAAGTTTTTCTATTGGTGATTTCGTTGGTTGATTAAGAATGGAAATCTTAAGGATCGATTTGAAAGTATTCTATTTGTTGTTTGTCGACCGAAGCACTGATAGTCGATCAAAAGTCAAAATCGGGATTTGAAAGTCATAATTCGGTTTCTTCTTGAAGACGAGTTTATTTGTTGAAATCGATTTCGAAGGTTTGTTGTTTGATGGATTAGAAATCAGTAGGATTAAATCAGTTGTTGATTTTATGTCGAATGGAGTTGGAATCAATGGTCATTTTTATTGATAGGCCTATGAGTTTGAGTTAGAATCTATTAACAAAGGACGAAGGACTAGCATGTTTTGGTTCACATCAAAAAGCGAAGGCAGAAATGAAATTTGATGGTCGAAAGTATATGTGTGAATCGATTTTGATTTATGGCTTGAGTATATGTTGTTGACAGGAGTATCTTCGAAAACAGATGGGCATTTGAAATCGATGTGTTAAAAAGCGAAAATTGTGAGAACGAAGGTTTAGAAACGAAAAGCGTTTGGGTTATTATCAGTCGAAGGGTGTTTTGCATTTCAATGGAAATGTTTTGTATACGAAGGGGGTGTTTATGATTTACATTCGAAGCTGGTGTATTGAAAATTCATACCAAGTTTTACTGTTCATAAGAAAAGTTTCATATGCTTTGAATGTTCAACATTTAGTATGAATTGGAAAGAAGTAAAAACAAAGTTACGAAAATGGCCCCTGAAATTTCGACTGTTTGGCACCTTTTCAAAATCCTTCGTATGAATCAATGCTTCGTATGATTTTGATCAAAAAGCAAAAATTTTCGAATTCAACCTCTAGATCTTCGAATTTTTGTCATTTCAAAAATTAACCCAAGTTTCGAATGTTTGACACTTTTCACCCAAATTCGAAATTTTTTTGGTGCTTCGTATATTTGGGGATGCTTTGTATGATTTGGGCACAAAGAGCAGAATTTTCGAAAATGGTCCCTGACACTTCGAATTTTTGGCAGTTTGCACCCAAATTCGAAAATGACTGTTTTTGCTGAAAATTGAAGATTATGCATTTCAGACCCCTACAGTTTGTGTAAATTGATGCTTTTTACCCAGATTTGAAAAAGGGGGGAGTTTTGCATATTTTGTTGTTTTGGGCGCAACAGGTCACTGCATAATTTTGAAATTGACAATTTCTACCAATTTTTGAGAAATTTTGTCAAATGCGATCCGTGAACGATGCTAAAAATTCAATATTTTTTGGATTTTTCGGATTGAAGCACAAAGTTTATGCCACATGTTAAGGGGGAGTTTTGACTAGAAAAATTCCAAATAGAGCATGTTTTTTTCCTTGGGAATTGTATAATCAAATTTCGATTATAAAAAGGGGGAGAAGTTTATATAGAAATTTGAACTTGAATTTTTCATATTACGCGGATTTGAAGAGTGAAGTGATTTTGAAGTTTTGAAGCTTCCGAGATGATGCAATTGGAAGTTCAGAAATGATGTATTCGAAATGGTTTTGGTTTCATTGAAGATTTTTTAGGTGTGTTTTTATGTGCAACTTTAGGGTGATTATTTTGAGTTAATCATTCGTTGCTGCTCGGATTGTATCGTCTCACATCCTAGAGCCCAAATTGAAGAATCATGAAAAATTGAAGATTATAGTTCGTTTCGACATGTTTCACCTTTGAGGCTCGAGCTGCATAGTTGCTCGACTTTGGAAGAATTGAAGTGGGTCATGCATTCCTAACTTTGAGGGGGAGAATGTTGTGGTGCAAGGTTACTCATGATTGAATTTGTTAATGTTTGACTTTTGTAAAACCCACTTGCATGTGGAGTATTAGCCTTTTGACACATATGTTAGTGAGGGTGAGAGAGAGACATGTAAACACCTCTATACAAGGAGGGTTTATCCACTTGTAGAGGTGTACTTGTGGGATTTAAAAGTTGAGTGTGTAAGTGTGTGTTATTTATGTAGTCCAGATCTAGATCCTTTTTGTAACACCATATACAATCAATACATCTATTGAACACCCAAATCACCATGTTCATGGTGAAAAATTTACTTCCGCATGCCAAACCATGTTCTTTTGTCACTACACTTTTTGGTGTGACTCGTGGAAGATTATCGGGGAAAATTTCGGGGAAATTACAGACTTTAGGAATGCTATCGAAGTCCTTCACTTCTTGTTTCTTGTCTACCGCATGAGCTAGAAAAGCACAGTACTCCTTGCAAAGATAGTTTTGCGCCTTGATACAAGAAGTGATTTGCAGGTTCGCGTTGGATTTATCGCTGTAAATGATAAGGGTTTCGCTACTTGGCAGGTTAAGGCGAATGGCTTTCTCGTAACATAGGATGTCGGCATGATTAAGACTTAACCATTCCATCCCAATAATGAGGTCGGAACTTTTTATGGAGACCGACATAAGTCGATTGAGAAGGAAAAGTTATTTAGGGTAAGGGTACATCCTATGTATATATCGTTAGTGCACTCGGTTTTCCTGTTGGCCATTTCTACAGTGAAGGTATATTTTAGTGGTTGGGAATTTTGTTTAAGTAGGTGTTCAAATTTATGGCTCAGAAGCTTTTCTCTGCACCATTAACAAATAGAATGCATGCATATGAATTGTTAAGAGGAAACGTACCCATGACCACAATAGGGTTTGCAACGGCTTCCTCGTGACCAATAGCAGTATTCTTCCCACACCACTAGCATTCCTTGCCTTTGGACAATCCATTCTGAGGTGTCTAGTTTCACCGTACTCATAACATGACCGACTTACTCCAACGCCAGAAATGAGCATTATGCCCCTTTCTGTTGCAGTTCTTGCAGTGCATTTCATGACAATTTCCTGTGTGATGAAAATTACACTTGTTACACTTTGGCAGATTCCCAACATATTGCTTTGTTGGGGTAGGGGTAACAGGATCAACAGTATGAACAGAAGCAACGTGAACGACCACTATCTACTATTTATTGGAGGGCTCTTAGGAAGATTGACCCATCCTTTTGTTCCAGGACTTTTTCTTGCTGTTGTTCTTTCTGTTTATTTAGGGTTGTTCTCGAACGACAATCATGAAGCCTTGACGAACTCCATGATCTACTAGTGACTGTGCCCGTTGTTTGGCACTATCAAATGTAATAGGATTTGAAGCTAACACACTCCCTTGGATCTGAGGTGATAGTCCCCAGATATACCTTTTGATTTTATTGCTCTCTAGGGCAACCATTCCAGGACATAGGATTGCTAGATCACTGAATCTATTGGTGTAAGTTGCTATGTATGAACCTCTCATAGTAAGGCCCCAAAGCTCTTGCTCGAGATTTTGTACTTCACCCCTCATGCAATACTCTTGCATCATCATGGATTTCATATTTTCCCAACTCATTAAATTAGCCACTATAAGAGTTAGTGACTTTACATGGCCATTCCACTATGTGAGAGCTCAGTCAGAAAAGGTGCAGGTAGCAAATTTCACTTTTCTCCCTTCAGGACACGAGCAGATCTCAAAGACTGCTTTGGTTTTCTCTATCCATTGAGTTAGATCCATGACTCCCTCGGTCCCATTAAAGGTTCTAGGTTTGCCATTTGTGAAGTCCTTATGAGAACACTCCCGTGGGTGTCCAAGACTTTCACCATGATTAGAGAGATGAGCACCACTCCCAAATCCACTGATACCGATTGTATTTATGTGTAACATGGAGGCCGCCACAGCTGCAGTGACCGCTGCCTGAAACATAGCAGCATCAAATTGTGGAGGTGACGGTGAAGGTGGAGGTGGTGTCGGAGCTGCATTAACATTGATACGCCTTGGATTTCTTCTTGGAGGCATCTTTTTCCTTAAGATTTAAAAGATGGAAAGGTAGTAAGACATTAATAGTGATTATAATTCAGATATCTTTGAACTAATTACACTAGTTCAACATGTATTATGAAAGAAGTTTATATAGAAGTCTACCCCAAGGAATAACTTGTAAAGCAATAATGTGAAATTGGATAGTGATTTTTCAAAGGAAGTAAGATGCCTGACAATTTCATTGGTATATAAGATACATAGAGTTCGGAAAATTTGACCTTGAAGCAGTTCTACAATATACCAACTTAATGAAAAACTTGACAGCATATTGACCTATCGAAAAATGAAATTTTCGAGGTTGTACTATGAACATGAAAACATCACTAGCGTATATACATAGACTTAATCTATATCTAAAAGAGTGAGTATAGTATGCTCTACTTGCGAGGAGTGTTGTTTGGTTTCCTACTACTTTCAACCCTGGATTTAGCCAACTCGGGTTCTGTTTCAAACATGCTCCTTTCCAATGATACTTGGCGTTCCCGAAGTTCTCTGACTTCAGCTCGGGTTGCAGCCAGTTCCCTTTGCAGGGCATCCGTGTGATTTCTGGTTAATTCTTGGTCTTTGCTCAAGTGGCGGAGGCGAACTGTGTTGACTACCGTGGTAACACCAACCTCCACAATTCGGTGGATGGCTTCCCTTGCTTGCTCGTCATTACGAGCAACTCGACGTACTATCACAGGGAGGGATCTGTCTGCTGAGCCTCCCTCATCAATTTTGTAGAAGCTTCGGTCTCCATTGTAAGGACGGTCCTGACCCTGCTCATGACTCCACCTATCAAAGTTCACTGCCCACTAAGGTGTCGGGCCATGGAAATTCTGTCGAGGATTGGGATTTTGGGCATCTTGAGGTGGATCATAGACTTTTGGTTCTGAGTCACATTCTTCTTGAATATCCTCTTCATCCTCTTCCTCGGAGTCTTCTTTTTCTATTGGAGCAACAGGGTCGCCCTCTGGTTCCTCTTCGATTCAACCTCCGTTTCCTTAATTGGGAAAGTACGGGTCTCCTAATAGATGAAATCCAACCATGATATCTACGCGATAATAGGGGTGTAAGAGACACCTAATAGACTTATTAAAGGTAAGTAAACAATTTCAAGTTTCCATATAAGAAACTTATAGTAAAAAGTTAATGTATTTTGTATGGTATGACCCATACTAGGCCCCCTATAACTACATAGTGTATACTAATTATATATAACTCAAGTCGAATAGACCTTCGAATAAATGATCCTACTTTATATCCACATCCAAACAAGGAAAAGGAAGTAAATCTAAACCATAAATTCTAAGTCTATAAAACCTTAATTATATATAAACGTAATATGTACACTTAGTACTTATTGATCTATCAGCAAGGGTCCTTTGTTGTCACATAGTTGGTTCTTAGTATTATAGTGCCTAAAATACTCCTATAGTATTTAATATTTTATGTTCTGTTCTAGATTTCTTTTGTATATGTAGAGTTGGTAAGTTTTAGACTTGTCGCAACACTACCATCACTCCTAAGAACATGTTGGTCGTATCTCAGATAAATATAGTTGTTCAGGCTATATTTATCCCAGATATGATTACATAAATGTACAGGTTTAACTGCAGTATCCAACATCCAAATACTTTTATGTAGTTATGACTGTGATGTTGTTCTTATATGTCTGAGTGTTAGTATACTTCTTATAAAATACTTATATTTTAAAAGTTTACTTGTAGTCAGAGCTCTTTAGCCCCAATGTATTTATAGTTCTATATCTTTTATGGACTGATATACTGAGTTCACTATAAACAGTGATTTGATACCAATCTGTCACACCCCAAACCGGAGCGACATAAACGTCCGGGGTGGATGACTTCATGTTAAGTATCACAACACATGCATCATAGTAATCAAAGTACAACAACCATTGCATTAATAATGTATAAGTTTTACATAGTGTTCAAGTCATTGAATATGACATCAAAAGTAGATATAGCAAAAGACAAAAGATGCAACTCTATACTGCTCCGTCTTCTCAAAATCATGTGTACCTATCTACTGGTTCCCTGAGAATACAAGTATTTTGAAAAAGAGAGTATCAACATTTAAGTTGGCGAGTTCATAAGTATTTATGCTTAGAAGTTTGTTATTTGTTCCTTGAAATAGTGAGTATGTATATTGTTCCAGAAAATCCAATATTTTCTAAAATAACTGAAAGTAGTTTTAATACCATAAAACCATTATGTGTAAGTGTTGTTGTACTATGAAATAGTGTAACATAGTTTTAGTTCACAATAAAACTATAAAAAGAATGTTTTATGTATTGCTATGTTTTCCTTTGTTATAAACTAGATTACTGTATTTGTACTCTTTGCAAACCCTGTTATTGTGAGTGTTCCTGGCTCAACCAGTTGTAATTGTAAGTTGTAATGTAATACTGTAATTCGTATATTGTAAAACCAGTACGTTGTATTTGTACTCCTTTGTTTATTTATTCATACACTAATCATATTGTTAATATCTTTTTGTGAGTTATTATAACCATACTAAGACTAGTAAGCCTGATATGACGCTTTGTAGACGCCGAAACTGTAACGACATTTGTCACTCCCATGCATACACATCTAACTGTAGCTAGCAGTTTGAGTGCGAGATTGTCAATCCCGTATAGATCTATACACATGTGTCTTGCTCTCTGTTGGGAGATTCTGGTTAAAATCATCAAGACTTTAATAGTAATGCCTAAATAAATAAACGACTGAACATTTTCTCACAAAAACAATATTGATGCTTACGTGTATAAAAATGATGAACAATCATTCTGAAATAAATGAACTGATAGTATGTTCCTTTCCTAGTATACTTGAAGTGTAAAGTATTTGTACGAGAGTATATAGTTAAACTTTGTATACTTGACTAGTGAAAATAGTGTGAGAGTTCCATAAATTATACCTATTATAATTTATTTTTGTATTCTGTTTGATATGATTCGTTCGTGAAAGTACCCCCTTTGCTCGACATGATACAAAGGGTAATGAAAATGATTGAAGTACTTTATATATATATATATATATATATATATATATATATATATATATATATATATATATATATATATATATATATATATATATATATATATATATATATATATATATATATATATATATAATTAAAATTGAAACGACATTAGCACAAATAATGCTACTCTAAGCCCACATCCAAACAAGGAAAAGGAAAGAAAGCGATTTATTAGTCCTAAGCCCTTTAAATCTTATTTATATAAACATACATATATAAATATGATTTTGGCAAAATATAAGTTTAAAGGAGTTTTTAAGACATTTAAAAGAGTTTGAAAATATTTAAAAGAGTTTGATAATATTTAAAAGAGTCCTTGTAACTTGAAGTCGTTTTAGAAATATTTAGAAATCATTTAATTGTGAACACAATATTCTTGTGTTAGACTTGTATTCCCCCCTAAAACCGTGAAAAATAGTAAAAACGCATGGGTATGAACTCACCTTTTGTGAGTTTCCGGTTGAAGATACGGTGTAATAGAGCTAAATCCACAAGTTAGAACTCGTGACAAAAACCAAATCCTAATTTATGTTAACATCATATTAAGTATAAATTAGATAATCTAGTAATGTTTAAAGTGTTAAACAACACTTAATTATCGTTAGAAGACTTACAATAATTCTTAGAATAATGTGTGGATGTTCTTGGTGTTCTTAGTGTTCTTCGTGAAAACAAGTGTAATTTGGTGTTTTCAGCCCAGTATAGGAAGATTGGAAGGTGTTTTTGGGTGATATCAAGCCCAATATTTGATAATTGCAAGATTCTAAGAAGAATCAAGGGATTTTTGCATGTTGATCAAGAAGATTGAGAGATTTCGCATGTTCTTGAGAGGAGAGAGGAGATTTCGGTTGATGTTCTTGAGAGAAAAGATGAAGATTTCGGCTGAATTGTGTAAGAAATGAGAAATGTTTTCGGTTTACACACACACACACACAAACACACACACACACACACACATATATATATATATGGGAGTTTAGTGTGAAAGTTTAACATAAATATCTAGATATTTATGTTTTCGGCCAAGAACACAAACCGAGGAAAGGAGGTTCTCGGTTGGGAACTCTACCTGAGAAGCTTTGTTTGCATTCAGAAGAGGATAAGTTTTGTGAGGGTAAACAATTTGCGATCCCTCCGGGTTTGCGGTCCAAAGCGAGTTTTCGGTCTAGGCAAGAATCCTTGGTTTCTTGGGTGGTTTTCCTTCTTAACTTTACACACTTTAACACAAGATTTATCCTAACCAAAATCATTAATTTAAATTTATTAAATAAATCAAAACACAAAGTTGACTTTAATTTGATATGTTTGAATTTGGTTGACTTTTACAAGATTGAAAAATAACGGGTTGTCACACCTCTCTCGTGCCCAGGCTATCATATCATTCAAAGTCAGGCACGCCGTATAGCTGACATATTTTTGAATTTCAGCTCTCAACATATCATGGTACCGGGTTTTCTTTATCTCCTCATCACCCACGTAGTGAGGAAACCCACACAAGGCCCTCTCCCTGAATTTGGCGGTAATCTCCGCCACTGTGTCCGTAGTTTGTCTCATATCCAAAAACTCTCTGGCCAGCTGCTTAACCTCCACAACGGGCACGAACTCCGCCCGAAACCTGGACACAAAATCCGACCCGGTCATGGCCTCAATGGTTGGGGCTCCCAAAGTATGACTGCCTCCCACCGGTCTCTGGCTCGCTCCCTCAAACAACCAGCAGCGAACCCAACCTTCAACCCCTCAAGGAAGAAGCTCGTCACTTGTGAAGACTCCATGTTTGCAATCCATCGCCTAGCCACAATGGGGTCTTTCACCCTGTAAAAGTCTGGTGCTCCGCATCCCCTGAAATCCTTGAAGGAGAGCGTACGAGTCCCTGACTGGCCTGGTGCCATGTCACTCCTGAATGCCTAAGGCGATCCTCCATCAGCTCAATGATACCCTCATTGATCGACCCGAAAATCACTGGGGTTGCCTCAAGGATGCCTCTCGTAATATCAGATGCAATGAACTCGCACAATCCATCATTAATTGCTCGGAACCCATACCCGAACCCAAACTAGACCCTGAACCTCCTGCTCCGTGACGTGTCATCACCATTCTGAAACAAACCACACAATCATCAGAGTCATACATAATATCGAGAGACATCATGCTCACTACAAGTTCCCTGGTTTAATCTCAGTTCACATTGATTTGAGTATGGATCCTCTGCTTTCAGTAGTACGGGCTCGTACTACCTTCCACATATATCTGTACTTTCCTCAAGGATTGCTTTGACCTCACCAAGTCCCTTTCACTATATTGCTCAGTGCTCACTACACTAATATCATCCTAGGCTTACCCTAAGGTAATCTCTAACCTACTCTCTGCCATCAACTGCATAAGAAGTCCATGATATCTCTCCCTAACTAGCTCGCGAATACCATTACACATTACTAAGACCAGATAATTCTTAAAATGAGAGTTCCTACCCTACAACGGTTAGACTCAGACAAGAGCTGGGAAATAGGGCTAGACCTAACCTTCTGAAATTATTTAGTCCTCGTAATATGTAACTTAACGTATTCACTTACTAGTTAATTAAAGATAACTATGACTCCTAAAAGCACAAATCAAGAAGCATTTGTGCATTGAGTAACCAAAACCAGACATATCCTAAACACACCATCATATCACTGACTAATCAATACTAGCACGCAGCTCAAAAAGGACATTCAGTAGGCATACAAGGCATCCTTCCTACATCCTTAGCCCTAATCTAGCATGCAGTTCAGCAGTTCAATAAGCACATACAATAAGCATACAAGGAATCCTTCCTAGATCCTTAGTCCTAATTTATCATGCAGTTCACATTTTCATATTTCATATCATAACATAACATATATGGTATCTTGGGGAAAACTTACTTGAGCTCGGCCGATTGCACGCATCACACTCCCTGTTCTTTCTCAAAACCCTTAATTTTAATTTTAGAAAAATTATTTTCATTGTAAAAATTTCTCAAACCCTCAATTTGAGTCCAGACACCCCTGAAGGTGTGTCTGAATCCCTCAAACCAAGGCTCTGATACCAACTTGTAACATCCCAAAATTTAAGACCAAAAATTTCATTTTTCATTTTATTATTATAAAATCAATTGTCTGAAAACATCCATAGTGTCAACACATATCAAAACCAACATATCAACAATCAAAACATGTTATAATAAAACAACATCAGAGTATAACTCCCAAAGATCTCATGTGTGGAAATCGTGGTGTGATGCGCTACAATCATGTAACACCCGATTCCTGATACACAGTTAATTCTAGCATTTCTTATGTTTTTCTCTGGGGATCGACGAGTTGGAGGCCCAACTCGTCGAGTAGAGTCAAGATCCACGGACGATTTAAGTGACCTACTCAATGAGTCGGAAGACTGACTCGGCGAATAGGTGCTGTTTGGGTAAAACCCTAAATTGAGGGTTTGCAATCTATTTAAACACCTTATCTCAGCCTCCATCGTCCCTATTACTCCCAGAAAGCATTATCTCGGAACCCTAGTCATTCTTATTGTATTCTTCAGCCTTGTGGTGCTACTTTTTGTGTTTGAAGCTTGGAAAGGAGAAGGAGACTTGTGAGACCAAGGGGAAACAAGAAGATCCAGAGTTTGGAGCTCATTTTCAGCTTATTGGAGCTATGAAGCTGAACCTTTTTCTATAAATCTTTATTTTTGGGCCTTTTCCTACATCTTTCTAAGCCCTAGAGAGGTTGTATTTGGGATTAAGTGTTGGAAGTCAGTGTATGCTTTAGATCCAGGTCTATTGGGGGTTTCATGGCACAAAGGTGCCCATTTTGCTGCCATGAACACCCCCATGCACCTTGTAGGCCATCTTTTATGGCCTTTTGAGCCAAAGACCCCTTGCATGTGCACCAAGTTCGGGACTTTACATATAAATTGGGCGTTGGGAGGCAAGATCTATGGTTTTGGTGTGTTAAGACCCATTTAAATCGACTGTATATAGTGTTGGTCAAGGATGGACTCGACGAGTTGTTCTTGGGACTCGTCGGGTCGCGGTGGATTGACCACCAAATCCTTTCTGTGGATGGACCAGCTGTTAGGGAGGAAAGTCCCGTAGATGTTTAGACACGAAAAGGGACCTGGAAATCATGGGACTCGACGAGTGTATGAACATACTCGGCGAGTCTAAGGCAATCTCTCAATCTTTGAAGATGAACTTGACGAGTTGTTCATAATGCTCGGCGAGTCATAAACTAGATGCATTCATATGCTGAAGATAAACTCGACGAGTTAAAGGAAGAACTCACCGAGTCGGATGAAGATGTTCCCGATGGTTTGAATGAAGGAGAACCCGCCGAGTTCTTCCTAGACTCGATGAGTGAAGTCAGGGTTGGATCGGGTTAGTGGAGTATGGACTCGATGATTTGGTAGACCAACTCAGCGAGTCAGGTCAACTGGGTGCTGACTTTGATCAATGTTGACTTTTCCTGGTTTGGTATGACCCCGGTTAGGGTTGCATACGCAAATGAATAACTTTGAAGTATTGTCGTATAGGGATCGAGGAGTCGAGGGTAGTCGACTTGTATGCCGAAGATAGTTCAGACACTACACGACATCGAGGTGAGTTACCTTCCAGTAGGGGTGGGTCTAAGGCTACAATGTCGACCCACCATCAGGGGTATTTGGTGGATAGTTGTCTCTATGATAATTATATTGGTGTGTTTATGTGATATGGTCATGAGATATGGTTATATGATAAGCAATGTGTATGTTAATGGTAGTAGTAGGGAATAGTTATTCCATGACATCGGTAGTTAGGATCGAAGGGTAGGTCAGTACCCATATATGCCTGACTGTATGATTATATCTTGATATTGTATGATAGCAGTAGGGGTGAAATAGTCCCCGGTTACCGGTTGAAAGATACCGATGACAGGTACCAGTTGAAAGATACCGATGGCGATTACCGATTGAAAGATACCAATGGCAGATACTGGTTGAAAGATACCGATGGTAGTTACCGGTTGAAAGATACCGATGACAGTTACCGGTTGAAAGATACTGATGATATGATATTGTATGTGGTATGATTGGGGAACTCACTAAGCTTTGTGCTTACAATTTTGGTTTTGGTTTTAGGTACCTCTTCGTCGAAGGGGAAGGAGTCGGCGGTATAGCAGTACATCAAACACACACACATGGTTTCCACATTGTGTTTCTGGGATTGTACTCTTATTTTCATTACTTATGATGTTATGGTTTGGGACACGACATTGTGGTTTTTATAACTTGATGTAATATTCACAATGTTTTGGTAAAATGTTTTATAAAATATTAGTTCAAAAATGAAATTTTTGGTCTCGAAATTTAGCATGTTACAAGTTGGTATCAGAGCCTAGGTTTGAGGGATTCGGACACACCCTCGGGGGTGTCTGAACTCAAACTGAGGGCTTGAAAGATTTTTTACAAGGAAATGGTTTTTCTAAAATCTAAACTAAAGAGTTTTGAGAAAGAACGAGGTGTGATGCGTTCGACCGGTCAAGCTCAAGTAAGTTTTTCCCAAGATACCCATACTTGTTATGATATATGATACGTGCTTATGAGATCTGCATGCTAGAATAGGGCTAAGGGTCTAGGAAGGATGCCTTGTATGCCTGCTATAGGAGCTCATCGAGCCATATGTAGAGTTGTAGTTAGCAGTGAGATAGCCCGATTAGGTTATACCAGACAATTATCACAAAGACAATCATCTCTACTATAATCAGCTACTAGTGGGTCAACATTGGTGCCTTCGACACACTTCTACAGGAAGGTAACTCACCTTGAATACCGGAAAGTAGCTGAAAATCCTCGGCTCTGAAAATCAACCCAACTCAAGCTCCTATACATAAAAGATCTCCTTAATTACCCTTTCATACTCATAACCCCTTTAGGGTTAACTTGGTCCAAGTTAAAGTCAAAGTCAACACTCCAAGATGACTCAACTCATCAAGTTCACTCCTCAACTCGCCGAGTTCGCATAAATCACAGAATCGTGAAATTGCGATCCAACTCGTCGAGTTTTCCTCCAACTCACCATGTTCCTCCTTCTCAACAGAATCAGGACTTTACGGTATAACTCGTCGAGTCCCATTGTGGACTCATTAAGTTCCTTCTGTCTTCAGAAAACCGAGAAAACCCTAGCCAACTCACCGAGTCATCTCTTCAACTTGCTGAGTTTGCTCAGTAATCAAAAAGGTCGGGGACCACGATCCAACTCGTCGGGTTCCTTAGTCTTAACTACCCTTTCATACTCATAACCCCTTTAGGGTTAACTTGGTCCAAGTTAAAGTCAAAGTCAACACTCCAAGATGACTCAACTCATCAAGTTCACTCCTCAACTCGCCGAGTTCGCATAAATCACAGAATCGTGAAATTGCGATCCAACTCGTCGAGTTTTCCTCCAACTCACCATGTTCCTCCTTCTCAACAGAATCAGGACTTTACGGTATAACTCGTCGAGTCCCATTGTGGACTCATTAAGTTCCTTCTGTCTTCAGAAAACTGAGAAAACCCTAGCCAACTCACCGAGTCATCTCTTCAACTTGCTGAGTTTGCTCAGTAATCAAAAAGGTCGGGGACCACGATCCAACTCGTCGGGTTCCTTAGTCTTAACTCATTCAGTCACTTCCAAGCGAGTCTAATGCCTCTAAACCAGATATCTGGTCCTCTTGGGTTGAGATACCATGTAAAGTTGCTAACTTTACATCCATGCATGGTATCAAGAGGCTAAAAACAGTAAAACTAAGCTTTATAAGGGACATAGGGTATGGAGGAGGGCCAAGTCTTGATAAAGCTGACAACTTTATCTTAATAGGCCATGAAATCTCTAGATCTGAAGTCATAACTTCATAACATGTTCAAATCCATGAATGACACCAAAATAAGCTATTAAAGGCCATAAACTTCTCAAAGAAGAGATCTAGCAAAAAAATAGTCAAGGTATCGATTTTATACCTCCAAATGGTTGCAACAACATTGAAAATCCCAAATCTAAAGCTTTTCCCTTCAACTTTGCACCACCAACTTCACACTACTTCAATAAAACCACCAAAGAACACTGTTAAGGCTCACACACACTCAAAATAGGGAAAGAGGCATGATTAGGGTTTTCTCTGGACTGAGGGGACGATGAGGGAGGCCACAATGAAACATTAAAGCATTTAACTAGGGTATAAAACCCTGAAAATTAGGGTTTCATTTCTGCCAGCCTACTCGTCGAGTTGAGGCCTCCCAACTTGTCGAATATATTTCTTAACCCGCATCCTAAATCATCTATACTCGAAGAGTCTGGGGCTCCCAACTCATCGAGTTTCTTTATAAAAGTGCATAAATTATGATTTTAAATACATACCAGGAACCAAGCGTTACATTATTTATCTAAGGGGGAGCAGACCGCATATGTTATTTATCTAAGGAGGAGCTTAATCTAAGGGGGAGTTGATATCAACATTCTATCATCTCCTCATTATATACTATTCAGCTGCAACTCATGATATGCTCATTGTTTCTATTGCTCTTACTGCCTCTACCCCTGGTAACCAAAAATGGGGAAGAGTCATACACCTTCTCATGGGGAAATATTTTCAATATATGATATTTGTTGTGATATGTACTTCGAGCTTAATTCCTTTTGGGAATAGCTTTGTCTAGGTTAAGCCTGGGAATCGCAACAGAGAAAGAACTGACATCAGTAATCATCTGGGATGTGGTCCTAGAACAAAGCCCCGACGATCTAGTCAGTAATTAGATGAGAGAATGAGAGATTTAGGGTTTAAATTAAGGTAGAGAATGAGGTGGTCCCTTCTTCAGGTAAAGAAGGGCTTATTTAATACATGTCGTTGTGGTAGCATGTCCATGACAATACCTTTTATCTTATATGGGCCGATTGGACATGGAGGCGTCCTATTGGCAGATCGTGCACCACTAGCAGTTATCTACTATTGGTGCATAACTACCGAATGGCAGCGCTCTGAGCGCTACGCCTATCACCCTGTGGAGCAGTTAGTATTATTTTGGCTTGCTATAGACCATAGTTTCTCGTTCTAAGCTGGACTTGGGCGCTAGACCACCGAGGTCTAAGTGTGAGGCTACGAGGGTAAGGACCCATTCCTAGCACTTATGATGGATAGTGATCGTTAGCTAGGTCGTCTATTAGATAACTGCTACGCTTTCTTTGACGTATTTGTTAGGCGTGTCAAACCCAACAAATAATAGGGTTACAATAGACTCCAAATTGTGACAATAGTCAATTTCGGGTCAAGTCAAAGTCAAACAAAGTCAACGAGTTAAATCGGACGACTCAATTAACCATTGTATATTAGGGTTTACGTTATGTA
This sequence comes from Lactuca saligna, assembly GCF_052625555.1. Lineage (NCBI taxonomy): Eukaryota > Viridiplantae > Streptophyta > Magnoliopsida > Asterales > Asteraceae > Lactuca > Lactuca saligna. Next base: position 121,372,726 of record NC_136423.1, on the reverse strand, counting down.
ATTACTGTACAACTCGCTATTTTAATGAGAAAACATCATTTGGAAAATTCGTGTGTTTAATTTTACTTAGCCTTAATAGTGCTAAACAATGAACCAAAGAGATAAAACACTATTACACACTCATCGGGAGTGTGTAGGACACTAAAACATGGCTTAATGGGGTTTACGGACCTTGCATTGCGAAGTCGGATTCTCAAAAAGGTCATAAATGGAACCTCTAAATCTCTTTTAATCTATCTCTCTTTATTACAAATCTCTCTCAAATGTTCCCGTAACTTTTTGTAATCATTCAGGTCATTCCGACCCTTTACTGGGTCAAAAACGGCTTGAAACGGGGTAAAAACGAGAAAAATAGGCTCAAGGATCTGAAACACGAAGCCTCAGATCCGAAGCCTAATTCCTAGAACCGAATCCCGAAGCCTTAGCCTCAGATTCGAAGCCCGAAGCCTTAGGATCCGAAGTCCGAAGCCTCTAGGGCCAAAGCCGAAGGGCTTCACAGGAAAACCCATTTTTCTTGGTTTTCGAATACGACTTCATTTTAAGCCCGTTTTTCATCATTTTAAAGCGGGATTTTCACCCAAAACTTTATTTTAACATATTAAGACCCATATGTCTTAATTAATCACATTTTTAATGCAAAACTTATCCAAGAAGAGTGGGGGAAGTGCAAGAGGTGGAGTGTTGACCTTTCTTTAGTTTATGACACAAGCAACCTCCTATACCAACTCCATGACTAACCCACACACCTCCCCACCATACCTTTTCACTTCCTTGTACCTTCACACTCAATTTTCAGCCTCTCCCATGTCCTAAGAGCTGGAACAACTCATCCTCTCTCCTCATTCTCACTCACTTGTTCTCATTTCACCAAAGATCAAACTCAACTTTTCTCTCAAACTTTCTCCCTCAATTTTGGTATTTCAAGGCTGATTATCAAGCTTTCTTACACTCTTAGTAAGTATAATTCATACTCCTTGTGATAATTACACTTCATTCTACTCAAATCATTGATTGCTTACACAAACTCCATCATTATTGTGTTAGATTCTTGAATATTCAAAGTAATCCTTCAAGTGTTCTTGAGTTGAACACTTCTCTTCTTCAACATACATCCACTACAATCACTCAAGGTGAGTTCATACCCCTAAATGCTTCTAACAGCTTTCATCAGAAAAGTTGGACTCCATTACTAAAACATTTTAGTTTTCAAAACTATACAAGGTGCAAATATTTCAAGTTCTTAGCTTTAAAATGGCTACTTGCACATTTCCATACGATGTTTCTACAATTTATGGTGATTTTTACAAAACTGCCTATCATTTCAAGAACCAATCTGGATCAGTCTGTGTTTATGGACGTTTTCACCTAAGTTGGAGGTCACTAAAAATCATGGGAAAATTTATGAACAAACTAGACTTATTTTCCAAACTCCTAGAATTTATGGATTCTGATTTGGATTTGTTATGAATTTTCTATAAATTTTCTAAGAACAGTAATAGAAACTGTTAATAACAGAAAAATGCTAACAATTCCATTTCACCTTGTAACATGTCGAGTAAGGTGTACATATTTATGTGAATATATGTTATTGAAAATAAATGGCATTTTGTCTTGGTATATAGACATGCATCAGTTGATAAATGAATTTTGATACATATATATGGAATATAAGAGATAACAAATTGTTATAATCAAAGTACATCCATTTCATACAAACATTTGAATAAACTACGTCAAATATAGTTTACATACATTACCACTACTACCCTTGTTTTGATAAACTATAATAGGTATAGTTTATGATACATTGCATAACACACTCTGTCACACCCCCAAACCAAGGATGGCGGAAACGTCCGGGGGTGGAGGACTTCATGTATAGTATCATAACCACAATTTCAATAGTAATTTAAGCAAACACAACCAACATATATATAATTGAAAAAGTTACATCACTTGTATGAATTACATGTTTCAAAATCAATTACAATATGTTGACAAAATATAAAAAGTTTGACGTCTTAACGTCCCATCCTCAAAAGCACTTGATTACCTGTTTAGTGTTTTCCTGAGAATACGAGTTGTTTGAAAAGTGTCAACACAAAGGTTGGTGAGTTCATAAGCTTTTATTAATAAACTTAGTAGAAGTCTTTCACATGTAAATGTCGCGTTTGCTTCAGAAAAATACGATATTTTACTTGAAATCCGAAAAATGTAGCCTTATAACCAAAGACTAAAATGTATAAGAAATCATCATTTCTTAGTAGAAATGTCGTGAGTTTAAAATGATATGGAAAGTAAATTTCTTTATCAACCTAAAACCTACTTCGGTTTTATGAAACCCCGTAAACTTTATGAATTGTTATCTCCCTAGGTGAGTCGCTATAATCATACTGTGACTATGTGAACCTGCCACAACGTTTCTCAGGCGTCGCGAAAATGAAATGACATTTGTCACCCGTAGACCTGCAGGTCCCACTGTAGCTAGCAGCAAGGTGTGGGGTGTCAAACCCAATATAGATCTATATACAAGTATCACGTTCTTCCTCAAGGAGATTTTGATTATAACTACCAGGAATTATATCTCGCACTCGGACGTACGGGGAGAGAGAGTCTCACAACATAGGTTAACAAGTTTACGTGAAATGTGTGTGGATTTAAATCTTTCTTGCATGAATGTACCCTTTTTGTATGAGTGTGTTGAGTGATGTATCATAAACTATACCTATTATAGTTTATCTAAAATGTATATAATATGGATGAATTCTTTTTATGGAAATGTATTAGTGTTGTGAATTTATCCAACTATACTTTTTATAGTTACATAATACGTGTTCTAAATGAATGAATAATATTTAATAAGAATGAATTAGTTTCAGTTCATAATGATAAACTAACAAGGAAACACATTCAAATATTAGAACTTATGATTATACACTTTGCTCAACATATTACAAAGTGTTATGATATTTACATGTTGTTGGCTAACTTTAGCAATTCTGCCCAGTTTTGGAAAAATCATAGAAACATCATACGAAGTCGAAAACTAGATCCGTAAATTCTGAGGGTTCACAAAATGTGTCTAGTTTACTCATAATTTTTATCACGATTTTTAATGACCTCCAACTTGGGTGAAAATGTCCATAATCACAGACTGGTCCGGATTGTTGTTTGAAATGATAGGCAGTTTTGTAAAAATCACCATAAATTGTAGAAAAATCGTATGGAGATGTGCAAGTAGTCATTTTAAAGCTACAAACTTGAACTATTTGCACCTTGTACAGTTTTGAAAACAAAAATGTTTAAGATGCCCAAAACAGTCCGTGAATGGAGTTGAACTTTTCTGATGAAGGCTATTAGAAAATTTTAATTATGTTCTTTGTGTTTTAACTTGTATTCCCCCCCCCCCCCCCTTGAAAACTTGAGAAAACATGAAAATGTAGGGGTATGAACTCACCTTAAGTGATTTCAGTAGGTAAGTGTTGAAGAAGAGAAGTGTTCAACCCAAGAACACTTGAAGAATCACTTGAAGATTCGAAGATCTAACACAATTATGAGAGAGTTTGTCTAAGATATCCATGATTCGAGTGGAAATAATTGAGATAATCATAAAGAAAATGGATCATTCTTACCAAATGTGGAGGAAAATCCAAAGATCAGCCCTCAAATCTCGAGTTCTAGAGAGGGAAATTGAGAGAGAAAAGAGTTTGCTCTTTTTGGTGAAAAGAGAGGAAATGAGAGAAATGAGGAGAGAGGGTGAATATTCAGCTCTCCAAAAACGTGGGGAGGAGTGATGATTGAGTGGAAAGGACATTGATGTGACCTAGGTAAGGTGGGGAGGTGTGGCTGGTCATAGAGTGGGTGTGGGAGTGGTTGCTTGTGTCATAAAGTAAAGCAAAGTCAACACTCCACCTCTTTGTACTTTACCTACTTGCTCTTATTATTTAAATAAGGATTTTTATGAAAATATGATTAAATTGAGAATATGTAGGGTTTATTATGTTAAAATATGATTTTGGGTGAAAATCCCGCGTTAAAATAATTAAAAACGGGCCTTAAATGCAAAACTATGCGAAAACCGTGAAGAAAATGAGTTCCCAGCGAGACCTCTCGGTCCTAGGCCGAGGTTCGGTCCCTAGGCCGAGGCTCGGTCCATGCTGAGGTTGGAGTCGGAAGCGAAAGGCGCGAGTCAGACGCGAGAAGTGAAGGGCGAGGGTCCAGTCCGAAGGGTCAGTAGCGAGGGTGGGGTTTGGTTCGGGAATAAGAGGCGAGATGTCAGAACCGAACGGACTGTAGTGAACAGTAGTGAACAGTACCTTCGGTTCGGTTCCTCTTGAGCAGGGTTCGGTTTCGGTTAGTGGTGAACAGTACCTTTGGGTTCGGTTCGGCTCAGGAGGGTTCGGTTCGGCTCAGGAGGGTTCGGTTCGGTTCGGCTCAGGAGGGTTCGGTTCGGCTCAGGAGGGTTCGGTTCCTCCTTGCTCTCAGTCCCTAAGAGGACCTTCGGGTCCTAAGAAGCTTCTCTCTCTCGAGAGGTTTCAGTTCCTAATGTCTATTTTTCTCGTTTTTATCCCGTTTTAAGCTGTTTTTGACACGGTTAAGCGTCGGAATGACCCGAATGATTCTAAAAAGTTACGGGAACTATTTGAGAGTGATTCGGGAGAGGTTTCTCACACTTGGAGAGATTTGGGAGAGATTTGACATTCTTGGAGAGATTTCTCATACAAAGAGATATTTGCGAGAGTTTTCACATACTTAGAGGGATTTGGGAGAGATTTGACATTCTTGGAGAGATTTCTAATACAGAGAGATATTTGAGAGAGATTTCGCATACTTGGAGAGATTTGGGAGAGATTTGACATTCTTGGAGAGATTTCTCATACAAAGAGATATTTGCGAGAGTTTTCACATACTTAGAGGGATTTGGGAGAGATTTGACATTCTTGGAGAGATTTCTAATACAGAGAGATATTTGAGAGAGATTTCGCATACTTGGAGAGATTTGGGAGAGGTTTGACATAGAGAGAGATAGTGTGGAAACGATTGAGAGTGGTTCCATGTGGGATAGTTGTGAGTGTCCGGCATCGAAATGCATGGTTCGTGAACCCTATTAAGCCTTGTTTAAGGATCTTACACACTCCCGATGAGTATGCAACATTGTTTTATCGGTCTAGTTCATTGATTAGAACTAGGGTTTAGGAAATTTTTAACACAAGACTTTTCTCAAGTGATGTTTTCCCATTAATATAGCAAGTTATACAGTATGAACATAACACAAACCCTAATACACAAGGTTTAATCGAGTTGACTGGTCTTGACTTGATGACTTGACTTGACTCAAGATTGACGATTGTCACATCATCCCCCCGTTAGAGGAAATTTCGTCCTGAAATTTAAATTCGGCTGGGAACTTTAAGGGTTTGGGAAAAGATGTGGATACTTTTTCTTCATTTGATCTTCACGTTCCTAGGTAAACTCAGGCCCTCGTTTCACGTTCCAACGAACCTTCACTATGGGAATGCGACTTTGTTTTGTTCTCTTGATCTCTCGATCCACGATCTCGACGGGTTCCTCCACAAAGTGGAGATTTTCATTAACTTCGATTTCTTCGAGTGGTACTACGAGTGTCTCGTCAGACAGACACTTATTTAAGTTGGATACGTGGAAGGTAGGGTGCACATTACTAAGTTCTTGTGGTTGTCGGAGTTTGTACGCCACAGGACCAATCCTAGCAAGGATTTCGAACGGACCAATGTACCTTGGGTTTAGTTTCCCCCGTTTACCGAAACGTATCATCCCCTTCCAGGGGGAAACTTTAAGTAGTACCCGGTCTCCGACCTGAAATTCTAAAGGTTTGCGTCGCTTATCCGCGTAACTCTTTTGTCGATTACGAGATGCTTTTACTCTTTCCCGAATTTGAATGATCTTTTCTGTGGTTTCCCTTATGATTTCAGGCCCAGTAAGGGTGCTATCAGGGACTTGCCCTCTGGCTAGCTGAGTATCTCCAACTTCGGCCCAACACAGTGGTGATCTACACTTACGACCGTAGAGAGCTTCGAATGGAGCGACTCCAATGCTAGTGTGATAACTGTTATTATAAGAGAATTCGATAAGTGGTAGATGGGTATCCCATGCCTTACCAAAATCTATCACACAGGCTCTCAGCATGTCTTCCAACGTCTGGATGGTTCTCTCGCTTTGTCCGTCAGTTTGTGGATGGTAGGTCGTACTCATGTCTAGCCTGGTTCCCAGAGACTTCTGTAGGGACTGCCAGAAACGCGAGGTGAATCTACTATCTCGATCAGAGATAATGGATGTTGGTACACCATGTAGTCGCACGATCTCTTTAATGTACGTACTGGTTAACTTTTCCATCTTGTCTGTTTCCTTTATTGGCAGGAAGTGCGCGGACTTGGTCAATCTGTCCACAACCACCCATATGGTATCCATCCCACCTGATGTCTTAGGCAGTTTGGTTATGAAGTCCATGGTTATTCGCTCCCACTTCCACTCGGGTATATCCGGTTGTTGAAGTAGTCCTGATGGCTTCTGATATTCCACCTTGACCTTGGCACAAGTGAGGCACTTGCTCACATAAGTAGCAATTTCAGCCTTCATGTTTGGCCACCAGAATAACCTTTTGAGGTCTAGATACATCTTATCTGACCCAGGGTGAATGGAGTATCGAGTCTTGTGGGCCTCGTTCATTACAACATCTCGGTACCCACCGAACTTCGGTGTCCAGATTCGATTCATGAGATAACGAGTTACATCCCCTTTGACTTCCAAGTTCTTATCCATCCCCCTTAGTGCTTCGCTTGCCACGTTTTCTGGTTTCAAGGCTTCTAATTGGGCATCCTTGATCTGGGTGGCTAGTTGGGAGTGGATGGTCATGGCTAGGGATTTTACTTGGCGACCCGAGTATTCTTTCCTGCTTAAGGCATCGGCTACTACATTGGCCTTGCCTGGGTGGTAACGAATTTCACATTCGTAGTCATTCAGTAATTCCACCCATCTTCTTTGGCGCATGTTAAGTTCTTTCTGATTGAGAATGTGCTGAAGACTTTTGTGATCAGTGAAGATGGTGCACTTGGTGCCGTAGAGATAGTGCCTCCAGATCTTCAGGGCGAACACCACCGCTCCCAGTTCAAGGTCGTGGGTTGTGTAATTAACTTCATGTGTCTTCAGTTGCCTTGATGCATAAGCGATAACTTTTCCCCTTTGCATGAGCACACAGCCGAGGCCTTGATTCGAAGCATCGCAATACACCACAAAATCATCGGTTCCTTTTGGAAGAGACAAGACCGGTGCGCTGCATAGGGCTTGCTTTAGTGTCTGGAAGGCGGCTTCTTGTTTATCTTCCCATTCGAACACCACACCTTTCTGAGTCAAGGTGGTGAGAGGCTTAGCGATCTTGGAGAAATTTTGTATGAATCTTCGATAGTAGCCTGCGAGTCCCAAAAACTGTTGGATTTCTGTTGGCGTTGCAGGTGTTGACCAATCTTCGATTGCTTTGATCTTTGAGGGGTCCACATGTATTCCTTCTTTGCTTACTACGTGGCCAAGGAATCCTACTTCACGGAGCCAAAATTCACACTTTGAGAATTTGGCGTAAAGCTTCTCGGTTCTTAAAATCTCCAGAACTAGTCGTAGGTGTTGTCTGTGCTCTTCTTCGCTCCTCGAATAGACCAAGATATCATCGATGAATACGATGACGAATTTATCCAAGAAGGGTCGACACACTCGATTCATCAAATCCATGAACACCGCAGGCGCGTTAGTTAACCCGAATGGCATTACTACAAACTCATAGTGCCCATAACGAGTTCTGAATGCCGTCTTGGGGATATCCTCTTCCTGAACTCGTAGTTGATGATAACCCGACCTCAGGTCGATTTTTGAAAAGTAGCTGGCTCCTTGGAGCTGGTCGAAGAGGTCATCTATTCGGGGTAGGGGATAACGGTTCTTGATAGTGAGTTTGTTTAGTTCTCGATAGTCTATGCACATGCGAAAAGACCCATCCTTCTTCTTTACAAATAAGACTGGTGCTCCCCAGGGCGAGAAGCTTGGCCTGATGAACCCTTTGCTCAATAGTTCATTCAGCTGGCTGGATAGTTCTTGCATTTCTGCCGGTGCTAAGCGATATGGAGCCCTGGCGACGGGGGTAGCTCCTGGGATTAAGTCGATCCGAAATTCGACTTGTCGTGCGAGTGGTACACCAGGCAGATCGTCTGGGAAAACATCAGGGAAGTTGCATACTTCTGGAATTTCTTTGATGTCCTTCACCTCCTGTTTCTTGTCTACGATGTGGGCTAAGAAAGCATGGTATTGCTTTCGGAGGTACTTTTGGGTTTTAACACAAGAGATGATTTGTAGGTTCGCACTAGGTTTATTGCCATAAACGGTGAGAACGTTGCCATTCGGCAGATTGAGGCGGATGGCCCTTTCGTAACATAGAATGTCGGCACGATGAAGGCTTAACCAATCCATACCAATGATTATATCGAAGCTTTTTATGGTGACCGGCATAAGGTCAATTTTGAACAAATGGTTGTCTAGAGTGAGAGTACACCCTATGTAAATATCATTAGCGCGCTCAACCTTTCCATTTGCCATTTCTACGATGTAAGAATATTCTAGTGGTTGAGAATTTTGCTTAAGTATATGTTTGAATTGGTGACTTATGAAACTTCTTTCTGCCCCACTATCGAAAAGTACGCATGCATAAGAGTTATTGAGGAGGAACGTACCAGTAACCACAGAGGGATCCTTGACTGCTTCTCCCTGCCCTAAAGTTAGGACTCTCCCTACACCCCCAGCATTAGGGGCTCGTGCCTTGGGGCAGTTCCTCCTGAAGTGTCCTGTTTCACCACATCCATAGCAGGTTTGGCTTGCTCGAGTGTTGGCGGTCGTAGCGACTTGTGCGGCGGGTTGGGTAGTCGCTCTACAGAATCGTGCGGTGTGCCCCTTCTTGTTGCAGTTATTGCAGTGTAACTCTCGACAAGCACCTTTATGGTGGTAGTTACACTTGTTGCACTTGGGAAGAGTTCCCGTATACTGTTTCGGCGGCGCTGGAGCGACAGCAGTAGTGGCGGCACGAACAGCAACAATCTGTTGCTTTTTGGCGGGGTCCTGAATTGGTTGTTTCTTTTTATTGCCCCAGAACCTCCTTTTGTTGTTCCCTCCTTTTGTTCGGTCGGTGGTGGTTATCACGGTACCACGGCTAGCCCTGTGATCTATGAGTTGTTGTGCCAATTCCTTGGCACTCTCAAAGGTAGTGGGTTTCGAGGCCAATACACTATCTTGAATCTGGGATGACAGCCCCCAGAGATATCGTTCCACCTTCTTCTCTTCTGGAGTGACCATTGTTGGGCAGAGGAGTGCTAAGTCATTGAAACGGGCAGTATAAGTTTCAAGATCAGTGCCTGTCATTCTGAGGTTCCAAAGTTCTTTTTCAAGTTTTTGTATTTCGCCCCTCAGGCAGTATTCCTTTAACATTAGGGCTTTCAAATCCTCCCAGCTGATTGCGTTAGCTATTGCGGGAGTAAGTGATTTAACTCGGCCATTCCACCAAGTAAGTGCTTTTCCAGTGAAAGTGAATGCCGCATACTTGACCTTGCTCGCTTCGGGACAAGCGCAGATTTCAAAAACTGCCTCGGTCCTTTCGAACCATTGCACCAGCGTGATAACGCCCCCGCTTCCATTGAAAGGGTCGGGTTTTCCATTCGTGAAGTCTTTGTAAGAGCACTCCCTCGTACGCCCCGTGCTGTCCCCATGAATGGAATTGGTAGCTCCTGATCCAAAACCGCCAGAACCATTGGTCCCCATTTGCGACATTGCTGCCGCCACGGCTGCCGTTACTGCAGCCTGGAACATTGCAGGATCAAACTGCGGAGGTGGTGGTGGAGGCGGCACTGTGTTGTTGGAAGGCCTTGCTCTTTTCCTTGGTGGCATGGTTCTGTCATAAAAAAAAATGACCAGTCGGTAAGACTTCAATAGTGATAACGAGTCGAGTGTTACTGGTTTCATCCCTCTTGTATTTTATCAAAACTTTATTATTTGTAAACTGTTTGTGTGATCAGGTTATGATGTATAGTGCCAAATATTCAATAAATAAAACACATGCCAAATTTCATTGATAACTTTTAGTACATAACATTTAGAGGGAAAAGTTTGACCTCATAAGGGTCTACATTACATCGTTACAAAAGATAGTTTTTGGCATTACAAAAACCCTTTGAATAGTGTGATCACATAGTCGCAGGGTCGACCTACATACAAAGAGTAACACCAACGCATACTCCTAAAATTTTACTACCAAAACATGAGAATAGTAATGAGTTCTAATCACTGCGACCCTTCTTTGACGGAGGTTGCGATGATGTCGATGCGCCCTGTAGTTCTACCAATCTGCGTTCGGCTGCAACCATTCTCTCTTCGAGAGCCGTGCATCTTTCCCGATACTCTCTTGTTTCTGCTTGAGCTGCGAGAAGGTCTTGGATGAGTTGGTCTCTGTGGCGGGAGTCTCGTTCCAGATCTCTGGTGCGATCAGTAGTAGACTGTATGATGGCACTTAACTCCCGGACCTGATCGGTCGTCGTCCTACCACGATCATCCATACTTGCTATTCGTTGTATCATGACGGGGAGAGCTCTGTCAGCCGGTCCACCATGAGTGAGATCATAGTAACCTCGTTGGTAGCCATATGGTGACCGCTGGCGTTGTTGTCGGCTCCATCTTTCGATCGTTGTTACCCAAGGGGGTTCAGGTCCGTTGTATCCAAAACGGTGCGTGGGTACCCTCGCGATGTAGGGAGGGTTGAATACTTCTGGTGGTTCCTCCGCTTCGTTCCCAAACATGACTATCTCATCACCTTCCTCTTCTTCCTCTTCGTCTTCATCTTCTTCTTGGTCGTCTTCCTCTTCTTCTTCTTGTTCGTCTTCCTCCTCGGGCTCCTCCTCGGGATCCTCTTCGGGATCCTCCTCGGGATCCTCTTCGGGATCCTCCTCGTGCTCATCATCGATCCATCCCGCGTTTCCCTGATTGGGAAAATAGGGGTCCCCGGGTATGTGAAATCCTGCCATGTCGTCTGCACGAGAAATGGGGTTAAGAAGCACATATCGGAAAATAATAATCGGGCACTATAGAAACATACAAATACTCCTATAGTATTTTTAGATGTTTATATTTGGTTCTTAGCGTGTTCTTTATGGAGTGTAATTAGGTTATCAGATTCGTCGCTTATTACGACTATTCCTTAGTGTGCGTAAGTTACTTCTTGGACGGATATAGTTGATCAGGCTATATCCCTCCCAGAACTGATTACACATGCTAAGGCGTACTAATAATGTTTGACTCCTCCTCTTTCAATTTATGTTCTCCTAAGATATGACACCATGCTAGTATAGAATGCATGTAAGTATACTTTAAAACAAGAAATTATTTGTTTTCTAAAAGTACAACTCGTTAAAGCATTTTAAGAATCAGAGACCTTTAGTCCCAAATGTGTTTATAGTTTGTATATCTTATGTGGTTTGACATACTTAATTCGCTATATACCGTGCTCTGATACCAATCTGTCACACCCCCAAACCAAGGATGGCGGAAACGTCCGGGGGTGGAGGACTTCATGTATAGTATCATAACCACAATTTCAATAGTAATTTAAGCAAACACAACCAACATATATATAATTGAAAAAGTTACATCACTTGTATGAATTACATGTTTCAAAATCAATTACAATATGTTGACAAAATATAAAAAGTTTGACGTCTTAACGTCCCATCCTCAAAAGCACTTGATTACCTGTTTAGTGTTTTCCTGAGAATACGAGTTGTTTGAAAAGTGTCAACACAAAGGTTGGTGAGTTCATAAGCTTTTATTAATAAACTTAGTAGAAGTCTTTCACATGTAAATGTCGCGTTTGCTTCAGAAAAATACGATATTTTCCTTGAAATCCGAAAAATGTAGCCTTATAACCAAAGACTAAAATGTATAAGAAATCATCATTTCTTAGTAGAAATGTCGTGAGTTTAAAATGATATGGAAAGTAAATTTCTTTATCAACCTAAAACCTACTTCGGTTTTATGAAACCCCGTAAACTTTATGAATTGTTATCTCCCTAGGTGAGTCGCTATAATCATACTGTGACTATGTGAACCTGCCACAACGTTTCTCAGGCGTCGCGAAAATGAAATGACATTTGTCACCCGTAGACCTGCAGGTCCCACTGTAGCTAGCAGCAAGGTGTGGGGTGTCAAACCCAATATAAATCTATATACAAGTATCACGTTCTCCCTCAAGTAGATTTTGATTATAACTACCAGGAATTATATCTCGCACTCGGACGTACGGGGAGAGAGAGTCTCACAACATAGGTTAACAAGTTTACGTGAAATGTGTGTGGATTTAAATCTTTCTTGCATGAATGTACCCTTTTTGTACGAGTGTGTTGAGTGATGTATCATAAACTATACCTATTATAGTTTATCTAAAATATATATAATATGTATGAATTCTTTTTATGGAAATGTATTAGTGTTGTGAATTTATCCAACTATACTTTTTATAGTTACATAATACGTGTTCTAAATGAATGAATAATATTTAATAAGAATGACTTAGTTTCAGTTCATAATGATAAACTAACAAGGAAACACATTCAAATATTAGAACTTATGATTATACACTTTGCTCAACATATTACAAAGTGTTATGATATTTACATGTTGTTGGCTAACTTTAGCAATTCTGCCCAGTTTTGGAAAAATCATAGAAAAATCATACGAAGTCGAAAACTAGATCCGTAAATTCTGAGGGTTCACAAAATGTGTCTAGTTTACTAATAATTTTTATCACGATTTTTAATGACCTCCAACTTGGGTGAAAATGTCCATAATCACAGACTGGTCCGGATTGTTGTTTGAAATGATAGGCAGTTTTGTAAAAATCACCATAAATTGTAGAAAAATCGTATGGAGATGTGCAAGTAGTCATTTTAAAGCTACAAACTTGAACTATTTTGACCTTGTACATTTTTGAAAACAAAAATGTTTAAGATGCCCAAAACAGTCCGTGAATGGAGTTGAACTTTTCTGATGAAGGCTATTAGAAAATTTTAATTATGTTCTTTGTGTTTTAACTTGTATTCCCCCCCCCCCCCCTGAAAACTTGAGAAAACATGAAAATGTAGGGGTATGAACTCACCTTAAGTGATTTCAGTAGGTAAGTGTTGAAGAAGAGAAGTGTTCAACCCAAGAACACTTGAAGAATCACTTGAAGATTCGAAGATCTAACACAATTATGAGAGAGTTTGTCTAGGATATCCATGATTCGAGTGGAAATAATTGAGATAATCATAAAGAGAATGGATCATTCTTACCAAATGTGGAGGAAAATCCAAAGATCAGCCCTCAAATCTCGAGTTCTAGAGAGGGAAATTGAGAGAGAAAAGAGTTTGCTCTTTTTGGTGAAAAGAGAGGAAATGAGAGAAATAAGGAGAGAGGGTGAATATTCAGCTCTCCAAAAACGTGGGGAGGAGTGATGATTGAGTGGAAAGGACATTGATGTGACCTAGGTAAGGTGGGGAGGTGTGGCTGGTCATAGAGTGGGTGTGGGAGTGGTTGCTTGTGTCATAAAGTAAAGCAAAGTCAACACTCCACCTCTTTGTACTTTACATACTTGCTCTTATTATTTAAATAAGGATTTTTATGAAAATATGATTAAATTGAGAATATGTAGGGTTTATTATGTTAAAATATGATTTTGGGTGAAAATCCCGCGTTAAAATAATTAAAAACGGGCCTTAAATGCAAAACTATGCGAAAACCGGGAAGAAAATGAGTTCCCAACGAGACCTCTCGGTCCTAGGCCGAGGTTCGGTCCCTAGGCCGAGGCTCGGTCCATGCTGAGGTTGGAGTCGGAAGCGAAAGGCGCGAGTCAGACGCGAGAAGTGAAGGGCGAGGGTCCGGTCCGAAGGGTCAGTAGCGAGGGTGGGGTTCGGTTCGGGAATAAGAGGCGAGAATGTCAGAACCGAACGGACTGTAGTGAACAGTACCTTCGGTTCGGTTCCTCTTGAGCAGGGTTCGGTTTCGGTTAGTGGTGAACAGTACCTTCGGGTTCGGTTCGGCTCAGGAGGGTTCGGTTCCTCCTTGCTCTCAGTCCCTAAGAGGACCTTCGGGTCCTAAGAAGCTTCTCTCTTCTCAAGAGGTTTCGGTTCCTAATGTCTATTTTTCTCGTTTTTACCCCGTTTTAAGCTGTTTTTGACACGGTTAAGCGTCGAAATGACCCGAATGATTCTAAAAAGTTACGGGAACTATTTGAGAGAGATTCGGGAGAGGTTTCTCACACTTGGAGAGATTTGGGAGAGATTTGACATTCTTGGAGAGATTTCTCATACAAAGAGATATTTGCGAGAGTTTTCACATACTTAGAGGGATTTGGGAGAGATTTGACATTCTTGGAGAGATTTCTAATACAGAGAGATATTTGAGAGAGATTTCACATACTTGGAGAGATTTGGGAGAGATTTGACATTCTTGGAGAGATTTCTCATACAAAGAGATATTTGCGTGAGTTTTCACATACTTAGAGGGATTTGGGAGAGATTTGACATTCTTGGAGAGATTTCTGATACAGAGAGATATTTGAGAGAGATTTCGCATACTTGGAGAGATTTGGGAGAGGTTTGACATAGAGAGAGATAGTGTGGAAACGATTGAGAGAGGTTCCATGTGGGATAGTTGTGAGTGTCCGGCATCGAAATGCATGGTTCGTGAACCCTATTAAGCCTTGTTTAAGGATCTTACACACTCCCGATGAGTATGCAACATTGTTTTATTGGTCTAGTTCATTGATTAGAACTAAGGTTTAGGAAATTTTTAACACAAGACTTTTCTCAAGTGATGTTTTCCCATTAATATAGCAAGTTATACAGTATGAACATAACACAAACCCTAATACACAAGGTTTAATCGAGTTGACCGGTCTTGACTTGATGACTTGACGACTTGACTTGACTCAAGATTGACGATTGTCACATCATCCCCCCGTTAGAGGAAATTTCGTCCCGAAATTTAAATTCGGATTTTTCTGGAACAAACATGACATTTACAAGACAAAGGCTTTTATCAAGTTTAAAACAAAAGCTTATGAACTCACCAACCTTTGTGTTGACACTTTTTCAAACAACTTGTATTCTCAGGAAATCACTAAACAGGTAACCAAGTGCATTTTGAGGATGGGACGTTAAGGCGTCAACATTTCATATTTTTGTCAACATATTGTAATTGATTTCGAAACATGTAATTCATACAATGATGTAACTCTTTAAATTATATATATGTTGGTTGTGTTTGCTTTAATTATTATTTCCGCCATCCTTGGTTTGGGGGTGTGACACAAATACACTGATTTAATACAATAAAAAGTAGTACAAGGCAAGTAAGGTCTAACCACAAAGACAAAGGATAAAATTCTATACCTCTTTGTGCAAGGTAATTTGGTCACAAATGGGGTTTTGTTTGCAAAAGTTAAATAATGAAAATAACAATCTACAATATGAACATGGAGAGAAAGGAAATAGATTTGTAAACAAGTTGTTGGAATGGTTCTAGTTCTAGTTCTTAATGTTGTTGTTTAACTTCATTATGACTTGATGTAATTCATGCTTGCTATTCTATGTTGGTACTGAAAGGTATTAACACGCTCTAATACCTATCGTTTTCCAAATTATCTTACCAAAACACGCTCTTTGACTAGACCTAGCTTTACTAATTCAACCTATACAAGCTCTTAGATTGTATTGAAAATTTGTATTAAGTTTTGTACACGTTTCCCAACAATGTTCATTTCTTCTCATACACACGAAAGTGTGAAAACATGTGATACATGTTTTATAATAAGAAAATGTAACATCCCGAAATATCAAGAGTACAGTTGAAGGGCTAAAACTGTAAATTTTGAAGGGCAACTCGGTGAGTCCATGGATGGACTCGGCGAGTAGGGTCGCAACTTTGGTCGCGTGACAAGTGGCCTACTCGGCGAGTCCAAAGATGGACTCAGCGAGTAGGTGCTGAGTGGAGAAAACCCTAATTCTCGGGGTTGAGCCCTATATAAAGAACTTAACATCTGTTCTTGGATTCGGCGAGTCTTGTCGAAGAGTCCCAATTTTTTCTGGTTGAGTCGAGAATCGGTGAGTCAAGGGATGACTCGGTGAGTTGGGTGCGAGTGGACTCAGAGTTGTTGGAATCGACGAGTCTCGGGGTGACTCGTCGAGTTAGTTCGCAGATTGAGGGAAGTTCTGAGCTTGGGGACTCGGCGAGTCATCGGGTTGACTCGGCGAGTAGAGTCAGTCAGGGGTTGACTTTGACCTTGTCCAAGGGTTGACCAGTTGTCTTCCAGGGGTATTTTGGTATTTAAGGGTATTTATTGAGTTGAGTGTTTTGGTGCTCAGTGGAGGAGTTCGTGTCGGAGTTTGGAGTAGCGGGATCTTATCCTTTCAGCCGGCAGTTTCGAGGTGAGTTATCCTCACTATATCAACAGGGTCTAAGGCACCAAGGTCGGCCCTTTATCGGATTGAGATCCGGGTATCTGTTGTTATGTTTTTGCTTTGATATGTTTGCATCCGAGTAGTTAGGATGGTATTCGTTAGAGACCTGGTTAAGGTCGGTATTCTGGTAGATAGGATGACGCTATGCTAGTGACCGGTTAGGTCGGTATCCTGTTAGAGTATGTTGTGTTATGTGATCTGCTAGATCAGTTTGTCTGAATATGAATTGTTATGTGATTGTATGTTTATGTGCACATGGTTTTTTAGACTGGAGTTGGGTTGAGGCGCGTCTTGCTTCATGCTGTAGGCCAAGATACCCATGGCGGACCGGTTGTTCCGAAGGCCCAGCGAGCGGTCCGGATAGGCTGTAGGCCCCACGAGGGCGGACCAGACGTGCCGAGGCTCGGAGAGTGGACCAGGCCAACTGAAGGCCCGAGTTCGGGCGGACCAGTCATACTGTAGACTCAGAGAGTGGACCAGGTGGGTTGAAGGCCCGGTGCAGGCGGACCAACCACACTGCAGACTCGAAGGACATGATTGGACTCAGAGAGTGGACCAGGTGAGTTGAAGGCCCAATGCGGGCGGACCAACCACACTGTAGACTCGAGGGACATGATTGGACATGGAGGGTGGACCAGGTGGACTGAAGGCCCGACAAGGCGGACCAGTCCCACAGTAGACCCGATATGCATGACTGTTCCGTGATTCGTTATGAGATAGCATGATATGTGTATGGTATATGTGGTTGGTATTTTGGGGGTATCTCACTAAGCTTTCAGGCTTACAGTTGTGGTTTAATGTTTTTCAGGTTCTTCAGGAGACTGTGGCAAGGCAAAGGCGTGATCGTACCGCTCCTCATGATTTTGTAGTAATGTGATTCTGGGAATACTCTAAATGATTTGTATTGAAAACCTTTTTGTAATAATTTAATGAAATCGGGTTGTTTTTGAAAAATTTAAATTGGTTGGATTTTTCGGTCGTTACAAGTTGGTATCAGAGCCTTGGTTTGAGTGAATTGGAGGAACACTTGTGTGACTCTAGTCTCAAATCGAGGAGGGTTTTCGAAAGAGAATTTAAAATGGTTTTAAAAAAAAATAAGTAAAGGAGGATGCGGAGGTACGATCAGTCGGAGCCAGTAAGGAACCCCAAAATACCATACATGATATTTGTTTTATTGAGCTTTGATAGAACAGCATGCTAGAGTTAGGCTAGGGGTCTTCAGGATTTCATGATGTGTTGTCTGATTTATGATGTCTGCTAGCCTAGGGTTTCATTGTGAGAGATTTCTAGTGTTCCTCTAGTTGTGAGGATAGAGCGTTGTTATGAGTGTTTTCTCTAGGGTGTTGTGGAAGTACTTCATACAAATATGGGTAGGTGTGGAAGGTAGTATGGGCCCGTACTACTGAAAGCACATGACCCATACGCGTATAAGGGAAACCATGACCTCTAGGGTTGGGTTGAGAGTTGGTTCCCGGGATAGTGGGAAGTGTCTGAGGTTTTGTGGTTTATTTCAGTATGGCGATTTCGAGGCATGCTGGGAGTGGATCCGGGTCAGGATCGGGTGCAGGAGAGGGAGTTGCGGACGGGTCAGTTCTGCCTGAGGTTATCGGTTAGATGAGTACGCACGAGTTGGATGCGAGGATTCGTGAGATCCTGCATGATGAGGTTGCTGCATTGTTCCGGGCCGAGCTGCCGGAACTGTTTGGGTCGATCAAGACCGCCATGGTGGAGTATTTTGATGAGCACTATGCGGCTCTCACGGAGACGGCGGCCGCGGCAGCTACAACGGCAGGGGGAGGAGCTATTAGAGGTTTTCAGTATCGGGACTTCGATAATACGAAGCCTCCCACCTTTGATGGAGTTCAGGATCCGATCATTGCTATGAGATGGTTATCAGACATGGAGGAGTGTTTCTTCACGTGTTCATGCCCTGCTGATCAGAGGATGAGGTGCGCTCTGAACTTGTTAAGGCTCGGGGCAAAGGATTGATGGAGATTGACCACGGGGTCATCTCGGATGCGCAGAGGGCTGCGATTTCATGGGATCAGTTCAGAGAGATGTTCAACACTCGTTATGTTCCGCAGGTCGAGAGGGAGAGGTTGGCTCAGGAGTTCCTTGAGCTGAAGCAGGATTCAGAGTCGGTAACGAAAATCACCAGGATGTTTACTGAGAGGGCGATGTTTTGCCCCGAGTTCGCTTCGGAGCAGGCTCAGATGTCCCGATATCTGAGTATGCTAAAGAGAGATATCAGGCAGTTTGTGTCCACGCAGAGGTGCGGGAATTTATTGGAGTTGCAGGAGGCCACCAGGCGGCATGAGTTAGAGATTGAGTTGCAGTCGCGTGAGCTGAGGCAAGCTTTGGTGCAGTCGCAGCAGGCGACGAAACGGTTTAAGACTGTTGATTCCAGGGTAGGAGAGCAGAGTAGTCACACTTGTGGGAAGTGTGGGAAGGGTCACACCGGAGTTTGTAGGTCCGGTGGCGCGCGCCGTAAGTGCGGAAAGGAGGGGCACTATGCGAGGGATTGTCGGTAGTCAGTGCCGATTCGGGATTTGAGGATATGTTATCATTGTCATCAGGTTGGGCACTTGAGGGTCAACTGTCCACAGATTGCTGCAGGACCGGTGTAGGCTCCAACACCGGCCACTTTGAGGATCACAGGAGGAGGTCAGGGTGGAGCGGAGCCCCCAAGGGTTTAGGGTCGCGCTTTTCAGCTTTCAGCAGAGGAGGTCAGAGCAATGCCGGATGCAGTTGCGGGTATGTTTATTTCTTGTTGTATTGATTATTTATGATTATTGTGGAGTATCGTTTATCTGCTAGTCTCGTTGGGTGGTTTTCGTTTTGGTATCCGTTGTTCCTTGAGGGTTTGGCATGGTTATGGGTTAGTATTTCGGGTTTTCGCTGGTTATCTTTTGTGAGGATTATTGGTGGATGCGACGTTGGTTTGAAAATTCGGGTAGCATCTGCAGTCTGAGGAGTGGATAATTGAAGATTGGGTTCCTTTCGAGCGAGATGATCGGTATGGAAATGTGTTTTTGCGGAGGTTGCTAGTGCTAGTGGGAATCAGTCTGCGTGTAAGTGTTGGGTTTTGTGCAAGGTTATTTTGGGAGGTCGGTGATAGCGACCGGTGGTTGATAGTCAGTGACCTAAGTGGGGGAGAATTGGAGAATTCTCCGGAGGATCGACGAGTATGAAAGGTTGTTTATCTGCATGGGATTCAGTAGTGTCGCGGTCAGCCAAGGGAATTGGTTGGTATGAGTAAATGGCAGGCGCGCGGGGCGGGATACAGACCAAGAGCTTGTTTGTGCAGGGTCCTGGGATCAGGCCGGGATCGAGTATGTATGATGGAGATAGAGTTCGGAACCCCCTAGGGGGCTAGAACAGTATGCATGGGAGGATTTCCCGGAGAGGTAACTCGGAATGTTGATTGCTAGTTGAGCGGTCCGGATAGACTGAAGGCCAATAGGCGTACCAGTCAAGCCGAAGGCTCGGTCAACGGTCCAGCTAGACTGAAGGCCTTGGAGGGCGGTCCAGGTCTGCTGAAGGTTATGAGAGTGGTCCAGTTGGCTGAAGGCCTGGTAAGGCGGTCCAGTCATGCTGAAGACTCTATGGGTGTCGTTAGATCGGTGCGAGGTAATGAATTGAGTATGTTGCGATGTGTTAGCATCAGAAGGTCTGGCCCCGGGTATTGATCTTGATTAGTGGAGATGGTGCATGGACTCGAGAGTCCTTGCGAGCAGATTCAGGGCATGTGTGTTGCATGGATAGCGGTTATGCTATAAAGAGGTGGTGTAGCGTTGGGTGAGCACCGTGGCTCTTGTCCTGGTGACGAGGCGGTCAAGTGGTTTTACTTGGTAAGGAAATAGGGAGGAATGTAATTCCGAAGGGGAGTGCAAATTCGCGGAAGTGAAGCGGCAGAGTAGAGTTATGATCGGAGTGGTCCGATGGTGGTCATTGAGCAGCGTGATTGCGGTGGTGGTATGGAATGACATGATGATGGGGTGTCTGTTGAGGACGCGGAAGGGATTCCGCGGGTGTAGAGTCAAGAGGCTCGTTAGGGATGCAGGTATGGAGTCTTGGATTCCCAGCTTGTTTTCGGTAAAGAATTTGTGTATCAGTGGTTCATCCTGAGGGATGTTTTGAGGGTCGTCAGTGTGATGGGTTTTCCTAACCCGAGGGTGCTAGAGGTAGTTCAGCATGTGCATGCGATTGCAGGAAGAGAACTCAAGGGAGTTGCTCTGAAGAGTGTGTCTTTCTATCAGCATGGAAAGGATAGAGTTGGACTCGGATCGGGAATCGGGTGGTGCATAGTTATTTATAGCTCATATGGGTCGAGTAATGGTCGTGATTTGGAGCAGTGTTGCATCATGGGTGGTACTCAGTTGTTGTGTGTGGTTATCAGAGGGTAAAGCCGGTGGCCGGCTTGTGGTGGTGGTCAGGACACCACGAGCAAGGAGAAAGTGAGTTTATGGTCTCCATGATTGTGCCTTGAGGAGCCTGGTTGGGTTAATGCCAGGAGTTGTAATGCGAGAGTATTTCTAGAGTTGAGTTATCGCAGGCTTTGAGGGCAAAGCCTAATTTAAGTGGGGGAGAATTGTAACATCCCGAAATATCAAGAGTAGAGTTGAAGGGCTAAAAGTGTAAATTTTGAAGGGCAACTCGGCGAGTCCATGGATGGACTCGGCGAGTAGGGTCGCGACTTTGGTCGCGTGTCAAAGTGCATTTGGGAGCTTGAAGAGTATTTGTTGAAGGAATCTTGGGAGTTTGGAGGCTTGGAGCAAGGGGCTTTGCTTGGATTCGAGTTTCATTGCAATTGGGGTGTTCTTTTGAGGTAATATCTCATTCTTAGGTTGTTACTTATTTGGATTCATCATTTTGGGGTTTATAGGGAGCTTATCTTGGTATGTTTTGGAGTTTGGAGGTTAGATCTGAGGTTGCTACCTCAGATCTGGAATGGGGAAGGTCTATAGTGCATTAAAGTCCCTGTGTTTGAGTGCTTAGTGAAGCCATCATGTCCCAAACCCTAGCCCTAAAGTGTATAAGGCCTAGATCTCTTTGGATTCACGTAAAGTTTGCCACTTTACGTGATGGATGGGTTGTATGAGGCTAGATCTATGTTTTGGATCAATTGCATGGCCTGAAATGCTTCTGTATGGATTCAGACCGGTGGTACTCGGCGAGTCACATGGGTGGACTCGACGAGTTGCTTGAAGATGAGCTGGAACTCGACGAGTTGGATGAACAACTCGGCGAGTAGGTTGAAGATATCCTTAGACTCGGCGAGTCTGTTCTTGGATTCGGTGAGTCTTGTCGAAGAGTCCCAATTTTTTCTGGTTGAATCGAGAATCGGTGAGTCAAGGGATGACTCGGTGAGTTGGGTGCGAGTGGACACAGAGTTGTTGGACTCGGTGAGTCTCGGGGTGACTCATCGAGTTAGGTCACGGATTGAGGGAAGTTCTGAGCTTGGGGACTCGGCGAGTCATCGGGTTGACTCGACGAGTAGAGTCAGTCAGGGGTTGACTTTGACCTTATCCAAGGGTTGACCAGTTGTCTTCCAGGGGTATTTTTGGTATTTATTGAGTTGAGTGTTTTTGGTGTTCAGTGGAGGAGTTCGTGTCGGAGTTTGGAGTAGCAGGATCTTATCCTTTCAGCCGGCAGTTTCGAGGTGAGTTATCCTCACTATATCAACAGGGTCTAAGGCACCAAGGTCGGCCCTTTATCGGATTGAGATCCGGGTATCTATTGTTATGTTTTTGCTTTGATATGTTTGCATCCGAGTAGTTAGGATGGTATTCGTGTGTGAGTGGATCAAAGTGCATTTGGGAGCTTGAAGAGTATTTGTTGAAGGAATCTTGGGAGTTTGGAGGCTTGGAGCAAGGGGCTTTGCTTGGATTCGAGTTTCATTGCAATTGGGGTGTTCTTTTGAGGTAATATCTCATTCTTAGGTTGTTACTTATTTGGATTCATCATTTTGGGGTTTATAGGGAGCTTATCTTGGTATGTTTTGGAGTTTGGAGGTTAGATCTGAGGTTGCTACCTCAGATCTGGAATGGGGAAGGTCTAGAGTGCATTAAAGTCCCTGTGTTTGAGTGCTTAGTGAAGCCATCATGTCCCAAACCCTAGCCCTAAAGTGTATAAGGCCTAGATCTCTTTGGATTCACGTAAAGTTTGCCACTTTACGTGATGGATGGGTTGTATGAGGCTAGATCTATGTTTTGGATCAATTGCATGGCCTGAAATGCTTCTGTATGGATTCAGACCGGTGGTACTCGGCGAGTCACATGGGTGGACTCGACGAGTTGCTTGAAGATGAGCTGGAACTCGACGAGTTGGATGAACAACTCGGCGAGTAGGTTGAAGATATCCTTAGACTCGGTGAGTCTGTTCTTGGATTCGGTGAGTCTTGTCGAAGAGTCCCAATTTTTTCTGGTTGAATCGAGAATCGGTGAGTCAAGGGATGACTCGGTGAGTTGGGTGCGAGTGGACACAGAGTTGTTGGACTCGGTGAGTCTCGGGGTGACTCGTCGAGTTAGGTCACGGATTGAGGGAAGTTCTGAGCTTGGGGACTCGGCGAGTCATCGGGTTGACTCGACGAGTAGAGTCAGTCAGGGGTTGACTTTGACCTTATCCAAGGGTTGACCAGTTGTCTTCCAGGGGTATTTTTGGTATTTATTGAGTTGAGTGTTTTTGGTGTTCAGTGGAGGAGTTCGTGTCGGAGTTTGGAGTAGCAGGATCTTATCCTTTCAGCCGGCAGTTTCGAGGTGAGTTATCCTCACTATATCAACAGGGTCTAAGGCACCAAGGTCGGCCCTTTATCGGATTGAGATCCGGGTATCTATTGTTATGTTTTTGCTTTGATATGTTTGCATCCGAGTAGTTAGGATGGTATTCGTTAGAGACCTGGTTAAGGTCGGTATCCTGGTAGATAGGATGATGCTATGCTAGTGACCGGTTAGGTCGGTATCCTGTTAGAGTATGTTGTGCTATGTGATCTGCTAGATCAGTTTGCCTGAATATGAATTGTTATGTGATTGTAGGTTTATGTGCACATGGTTGTTTAGACTGGAGTTGGGTTGGGCGGGTCCTGCTTCGTGCTGTAGGCCAAGATACCCAGGGCGGACCGGTTGTTCCAAAGGCCCAGCGAGCGGTCCGGATAGGCTGTAGGCCCCACGAGGGCGGACCAGACGTGCCGAGGCTCGGAGAGTGGACCAGGCCAACTGAAGGCCCGGGTTCGGGCGGACCAATCATATTGTAGACTCAGAGAGTGGACCAGGTGGGTTGAAGGCCCGGTGCGGGCGGACCAACCACACTACAGACTCGAAGGACATGATTGGACTCAGAGAGTGGACCAGGTGAGTTGAAGGCCCAGTGCGGGCGGACCAACCACACTATAGACTCGAGGGACATGATTGGACACGAAGGGTGGACTAGGTGGACTGAAGACACGACAAGGCGGACCAGTCCCACAGTAGACCCGATATGCATGACTGTTCTGTGATTCGTTATGAGATAGCATGATATGTGTATGGTATATGTGGTTGGTATTTTGGGGATATCTCACTAAGCTTTCGGGCTTACAGTTGTGGTTTAATGTTTTTCAGGTTCTTCAGGAGACTGTGGCAAGACGAAGGCGTGATCGTACCGCTCCTCATGATTTTGTAGTAATGTGATTCTGGGAATACTCTAAATGATTTGTATTGAAAACCTTTTTGTAATAATTTAATGAAATCGGGTTGTTTTTGAAAAATTTAAATTGGTTGGATTTTTCGGTCGTTACTGAAAACTTATTGTTTGTTACCAATTATTCACTTAATAGAACGACTAGGTGCCCTAAAAGTTAACTAACTACACAAAAATTCAATTCATGAAAGTGGTCAATCAAACACAAATCAAATTCAAGGGTTCTAGTTTAAACAAAAACATAATCACTAGAATAGAATCACAAATCAAACACTAAATCATATGCTTCAAGTGAAGCAATCAACATGTTTTGAAAAAGAACTAGAAATTAGGGTTTATCAGTAATACCAGTAGTCATTATATTGATCGACCAACTTACGGGAGTGATGTCTAGGCTAGATATGTGTGGTGTTTAAAGTGGATTTTCCAAATGATACATCTTATTAACAAACGGATCCTACCTTTAGAGTGATCTTACCTGGTTATTCGTTATCAACTATAAGTCAATATTCTTTTTGGATTACTGATAAATATAAAAAACAGTTATTATAATTACGAATCCAGTAACGAATAAATATAACTTTATAAATACAAACGAATACTAAGGCTTGGTAATACTCATCTTTAGGTCATTTAAAAGGGAAAACTGAAGTGTCATTCAAGGACCTGACTTTCCTACGAGTTTTCCACCTCAGTCAGGTGAGTGTATAGTTATTTTCATGAACATGATTTTAATACAAGTATTTATTAAAAGTGTTACATATCTGTTGAAAGTTTATATGTGAAACTAAATACTTATTATCTGGAAGATGTGTTAAATATGTATTTGATAACATTTATTATGCGAATCAAATGTGGTTATATGTGTTAATATATATATATATATATATATATATATATATATATATATATATATATATATATGGTATTATTACATGATAATCTTAATATAAGTGTTATTACTTAAAAGATTAATGTATATTAAATACCTTGTACTATGTGTCAAATATATATACATTGAATTAAGATGGTGTTGCGTCAACAACGTTGGTATTGAAAGTAGATTACAGGGATTATGGTATTGTCTAAGTTTTAAACTATGACGTATAAAGGATAATCAGTTCCAGTTAAGTAGTCATATACTATATTGCAATAATATGGTATAAGCAGGAAAATGATTTTATAAGTTGACTAAAGAATTATAGTCTTGCCCAATAATGAAATAAGACTTATAAATAATGCTTAGTTCGAGTTAAATTGAAAGAGTGTTTAGCTATATCCTATAATCTAAAGATATTACATAGATATGAAATTTGTGTTTGAAGTTGCTTGTGGGTATTGCAACATTGTCTAGCTATAAACTAAGATCTAAAGAGGATACTTAGTTCAATAAACTTTGGATATTAGGTAACATCATATTAAGGGTGTGTGTTGTGACATTCATAAATTTTCTCGGCCAAAAAAAATTGTTTTATTTATTCATATTTTAAACAAAGTATATTTATAAATACGAAATTTGTCTTATTAAAAAGTATTTCCAAAGAATGTTTTTCATTGATTTTTATAATTTTTGTGATCTTACAAATAAAACGATCGTATTACGATTTTCATAGGTAGGATCTTAAGATCTTGCAATCCTAGGATCAGGACCTTTACAAACTTACTTAACACAATTAAGACAAAATTCTTTGATGCAATTTTAGCAAGGAGCATAATGTTGAGAGTATAAAAGTATAACTTGGGTTGCAACTTCTACACCCAAAGGAAGGTTTCAAGTACATGAGTATTGTATGGCAAAATGTCAGTTAAAGAAGGGACATGAGAAAAATGAGAATGCTACGGTGTATGTATGTACATACTGAATGTTGGGTTTTGTTTTTTGTGAACACGATCATAAATATTAATAACTTAATGTAAGAAAAATAAGAACTAAAAATGACACATCATCTTTTACAAGCGTAGTCGAACATTTTCTGGAAGATGCTTCTCGTGTCTTGCTCCTTTGGCAGCTTTAGTAAACGAGCCACTTCTGTATATCTGGCATGTTGCCTGAGGAGAGATTCAGGCTTTACATCAGACTTCATTTCCTGATTAGTCCCTTTGGGTTGTGTTAAAGCCCATTGCATAGCCCAAATCGCCAAAGGCCGCATGTAAGTCAGAGATCTGTATTTCCCATTACTGTTCCAAGCTTCTGGGGTTTGGAAAGAATAACTGCATGTACCAATAAAACAGACTTATTACTTAATTGTTGGAATTTTCATGGGATGTGAGATAATGAAACTTGGTGGAAAAGAAGGTGTAACTTTTCCAACCTGTCATATTTGGATTTTTATTGCAAATAGACCACCATTTTTGCAAAAAGTAGAATTTTTTTTTTTTTGTAAGAAAGACAGTCTGGATATAAGTAGACTTACCTAGATCCCTCTTCAGACCAGGCGGTTTCATAGACACCACTTGCAGTGTGGAAAGCGGTGTTGATCATGTCTTCATGAAGCATACCTGCAGCAACTGCATAAGTGACTCCGGTCCAAATTTCTCTTGATTGCATACATGAGGTATCGGGTTCTCCAGTGGGTAGCATCCCATTAATAGCTCCACGCTTCCCATTGTTCACTTTTAAAACATTGAAGTTGTAAATCGTCTCCAATGCACTTTTCGCCTTTTCTTCATCAACAATCGGAGAAAGCCCACATGCTCGACCATACCTACCACAATTCACAACCAATGTTAAATGTAAAAAAAAAAATATATATATATATTGTTTTAACATGACAAAAAATTGTTTTTATTATAAGTTTATTTGGGGTTTACAAAGGTAGTTCAATTGTAACATACCATTGTCCAGCCAATTGGATAGCTTGAATTGACGAACTTGCCCTCCCATTACTATCATCATAGTTAAAGTAAGAACCATTCCACAGCTTATCATACACACTCCTCGCTTTCATAAACTTGGCCCAAAAATACTCCTCGCAACCCTTATCACCAACTACACCAGCCATAGCAGACGCCGCCTGCAACGCCGCCACCCACAGCCCACCGGAATACGCGCTAACACCCGAAACCGACCACGTATCAAACGTCTGATCAGGGAACCCTTCATTTTCAATCATCCCATCTTCATCCTTATCAAACTGCTCCATGTACGCCATTGCAATATAAACTGAAGGCCAAACAGCTTTCGCAAAAGTCTTATCTCCGGTAGCCACCACGTTTCTGTAAGCTTGGAGGACAAATTTAGGGTTTAGATCTTTCCATTGATCCGTATTGAAGACGTTATAGAAGTTAACTTCAAACCAAGGATCGATCATTCCGATATCATGTGGGACAGCACCTAGGGCTTTTCGTGGGACCCATGTCCCATCGGATAAAAGATTCATTTTACGAGGATCATGCATCAGGACAGAAGCTGCGAAGTCGCGTTGGAGGCTGAGTTCGAGTTTGGGGAAAAGCATGATTAGGGCGAATGATGCGTAGAAATGGACGTCGTATGTGTTACACATGTGGTATTCAATTCCTTCGTAATATAGAAATTGCCCAATGTTTTCTTCGCCTTCTTGTAGAAGATTTGTACCGAATGCTGAGTTTTTTGATGTTGGTATATGGATTTCTTCAAGGACTGAAGTGATCTTTTCAAGAACATTATCATCATTGTCGGATTCATGAGTTATATTACCATTATTAATACTCTGGGGATTCTGTACTGGACCTAGTCCATCTGGAAACATGGATTATGAACATGAACGTGAGCTGCTGCTTTCATTTTATGCAAAGACGATGATTTAAAAAAATAATAAAAAGATCAAGGTTACCTGTCCAAATTGCTCCCCCTGAGTTGAGATAATATAATTCATTGAAAAGAGTGATTGGGTACCTGAAGAAAGGCAATAGGATTAGAGATTAGTAAGTAAGGGCAGTGAAAAGAAAGAAAATTAGAGGTTCTGGATTACCATTCAGGAAGCCTCTTGTCTTCAAGGATAGGCTGTTGCCATGCTTCTATCTGGGCCTCCCAGTTACCATGTTCTAAATTTCATACAAAATGAATAATTAGAATTGTTAATAATATATAAAAACAACTTTCTTGAAACAACAATGGACTTTAAAATACTAAAATAGATACCAAGAATAGCATCATGTGCGATTTTTTCAGCAGCATCCCCATGAGTACCATAAAATTTGGTGTAACGCCTGTCACAAAACATCACTTGTAAAAATCATGCTAGTTTTCATATAACGCTAAAATGCTATGAAAATGGCTTTGTATTTGGATGACATTGTGATAACCTGGTTGATTTTCAAAGTAGGATCATGTAATAGGATGAAATGAAAGTAAAATGCTATGAATTAAAAGTACATTATTATTTCTTGCATTTACCCTTTTCATATATCATAAAGGTGTAGAAAAGGTTTGGTGAGTCACCTATGGTAAGTCCTGGTTGGAAAGACAAGTTCCGGACAGTCCCATGCCAATGAGAAGGTGACAGTACGCACAGCCTGAGATGGTATGGTCACAGAAGCTGCAATAGCCGCACCTATACACGACTTTGCTTCTGAGATCATTGGTAGTTGAGAGGAATCAAGGTCATCAAAAGAACCATTCTGAATCATAAAAATTAAGGCTAAATGTAAGAAATGGCAAAATCTACTTCCATTTATTTGCTTATTGTAACATCTTGCTTTCATTTCTACCTATTACAACATTGCAGTTTGAAAAATCTATCCCATTATAGTAATATCATTGCTATAATTGGGTAAAAATTGTCTTTACAAGGAAAAGAAAATTGAAAGTACAGTGTTGTAATAGCTATAAATGAAATATAGTAAACAATTAAGCCAACCTTTTTAATTTCATTCCACATGTCTTTTGCTGTGAAACCCTTGGACTTTCCAGATGTTATGAAGGAAGGGCACTCTGAAATGTGAACATGGTTTGTTTCTTGTGCTGCAATAGCAAATGTTAACGGGGATTGCCCATCTGCACTCCTGTAATAAAAATAAATGAAAGCACATTATTATTTCTTGCATACAGCACAAATAGAACAACACATTATTAATGAATTAATAAATTAAGAAGACAAGAATTTACCTGTGATGTAGGAGAACTCCATGAACGCCATCTTTCACCCTGATAACAATATTTTTAACATTTATGACAAAGTATATATAATAAATAATAATCCTGAAACCCAGTATGGATGTACAATTGAGGTTAACATGTGAACATCCTTACGTCATTTTTGAATTGGAATGATGACCAGATAATCCAGAGGATCCACCAACAGAATTCTGAAATAAGTGAGAATATCAGCTTTTACTTATTTTGTTTTTCTGAAATACCTAAAATGATGAAAACTTACCTCCCATGTAAATAGCAAAGTGACATCTGCATCTGTGTCTCCGGTGTTTGACAGCTAAGCAAGATTAAAGTCAGTGATAAAGATCAATGTCATCTCAATAGACCAAATAACAAAAATCTATAAATAAGGACAGGAGGGTATTCACGTCTTTTATACAAAAGAAAGATTGAGAGCGAGTCTCTCTCCCACCTTTTTGAATGGGACAAAAATTGTAGTTTTTGTCTCATTGGCATCAATCTCAATACATGGTCTTATTCTAATGTTATGTTGTGTCCTAGTCCATTATCATGTCTCGTCATGTTAGGCTTTAGGAGAAAAGACATACTGTGTAAGTAAATACTGCTACAGGAAGGCTGCTTTCTTTATAATTATGAGGGATAATAGGGGAAATCTGACGACAAACTATTTTGAGGTCCGGATCAGGTTCACCTACATAACAGAAAAAGGGTCGGTCAATGATGACGCAAAAAAAGTCAAACTTAGACCAGTAGTCAACCTTGGGAATTAAAAAGATGAGAATTACCATCATAAACTGTCCAAGCCCTTGGGTATAATCCATGGTATTTAGATTTCTCTCCACTAAAATTCCAGTCCCAAGATCCAATCCCATCAACCGAACTCTCTCTGTTAATTTCACATTATTTTCAGTTTCACTTTCATTCATTCGTATACATAGAACAAGATTTTGTCATCATGAAAAAATAAAATCAAATGCCTTCTTATCAATCTTAGAGTCAAATTTTGGGTATTCAAAATCTATAAAATAAAATCTATCCAAGATAAATAGTGATTTTGCTACTTGGATTGCCTGTAAAAGATTTAGTAGTCTAAACTCTAAATTAGTGTTTCTACGTAATACTATATTTTCATAACTTCCACATAATTTATAATTATTTTGGGACACGAGAAAAATTGCTTACTTTAGCAGTTTTGGGTTTGGTGGGCAGAGGACAGTGGAGGTCTTGTTTCCATTTGGTCGTGAGACAAATATCTATACAATGTCAAAAAGTAAATATGATATAATTTTTGAATATTAAAGTGATGAATATCTGTTAAAAAGAAGAAAAAACTAACAGAAAATTGATTTGCTAAAACTGGTTTATCTTCACATATTTTAGGAAAGAGTTGCCAACGCAAAAATTCGCCTTTATATGTCCTTCCAATGCTACCTGCACTGCCAGATGTGTTTTTACAAATAAAATGACCAAAAGAAAAAGTTGTGATTATCAATTTATCATACAAAAGTTTATTCAGCTTACCCAATACCACCTAAAGGAACACCATAACAAGAAGAAAAGTAGTGTTTCTTGAAAGGGTCCACAAAAGTTCCCTGAAACAAATACAATATATATAAATAAGTGATTATTAGTATAATACTAGTGAGAGAAATAATGATATTAACGACTAACGAGTTAGAAAAATACATTTCCGTTTCCCTTTGAAGCATCTTCTCGTAACCAAAGCCATAAGCGATATATTAATGGAGCCTATGCAAATCAATAAAACAACTTAAAAAATCCAATAAATGACCAGAGTTTGATTGCTACAGACAAAATACTGATAAAGTGAAGAGTATTGATTTCGATAAAGACTCTTTCACTTTAATTTTATGATTGGTAAAGCATACATACCAGACGAATTACTTCTGAGACCTTTATGCCAAACTGTTGAAGAGGAATTGCCTCGGTGTTCAGTTTTCTATTCCATGTAAGTGATGCTGGTTTTGCTGGATCAACTTTACCCTAGAGAAAGAAAGAAACACCAAGCCAGATCTAGTCAAATTCAGTATAAACGTCAATTTAAGTTCTGAAGAATCTAATCATGGTTAATTTCTAGTGTTCTCCAACAGTACAATTTACTTGAAACACAATTTACAGATGCAATGCAGGACAATGATTTACAGACAAATGAAAAGAATAATAGAATATAAACGTTATTATCCGTGTACCTTGATATTATTCGAATTAGAAGCTTCTCTATCAGCATCATATTTATTTGCTGTCATTTCCCTGAAAAAATAAATAAATAAATAAATAAAACACAGGTAAGAAGCTTAAATACAATTTCCGCACACTCAGCAATGGTGCTGAACGCTGATACGAGTGTTTATTGCCATAACCAGTACGAAGATTCAAATACAACGAACTGTAAGTAATAAAACAAAATTTATTTGAAAAAAATCCTCCAAACAAAACACAATCGACGATTGTAACATATTTTGAAAAATCAATGTTAAATTTTCAACGGAAAACTTAAAGTTGACGTAACCTTGATTCTCCGATGCGGAAAGAAAAACCACATGCGGAGTTGTTTGCGATAGAAAACAAATTTCAATTTGAGAAGCATATATTTGGCAAATCAAACTTATGAGCAATTAATCAATCAACTAAGAATTTAGATTTCAGCATTCAAGTGAAAGAATCAAACCGTGATTAGTTTCAGTGATGAACTTCACGAACCCTACCCACGTTGTGACTTGTGAAGAAACGATACAGCAAATGTTTGCTGGTGATATTGATGTAGAGACCCTCTCTATTATGCTTAACTGGCAACTTGAAAATACGAATAAACAATATGGTGTAGCTGCCTCTGGTTTATATTTAAAAACCACTGTATGAACTTTTGAACTCTTAAACTCTTTTTACTAATTTACATAAGTTGTCCTTGACTATTTATCATTGTACAACTTTGGTCTTGAAGTTTTATTTATTATTTTTTCAGTCTAATTTTTTTTTTCTTTAAACGATTCCTTCGTTAACTTCAGTGGGACTCTATTAAAAAAGTAATGTGTTATCATATTACAAGGGTAAAAAAGTAATTGTACTCGTAACATCGTTTGATGTTTCGTTCTCAACCGGCAGTTGCAACCATTAAAATCATTAAATTGTAAATTGCAGTGAAAACACATAAATTTGGTGGATTTTAGATTTTATTTTTTATGTATATTAGAAATTAATTATATGTGACATAAACTAGATAATATTAATTTATAAACAGATATGGAACCCTCTTAACATGATATGTATTGCTCGATATAAACAAATTCAAGATTTTGACAAATAACATCAACACATATAAGTAGATGGATGAATAGATGAGTTTTGTAGTTCACTTCAATTTACAGAACAGAAGGTTCAAGAAGAGTTTAGGTGGGCAAACGATATAAAAAAGTCATTGTAATTAGCTATTTCTTCTTTAAAAAGTCACCCTTAACTTTTTATTTTCAATCAAATCATCATAACTTATGAGATTTGAACGCTCGTTTTAAATCATAATGAATTTAGCAAGCACACGACTTATCCACATGGCGAAAATAGACTTGTGATGTTAACCAACAACTTAGTTGATAGATAAAGTAGCAACGTTTAGATTTTAGAAAAACTATCTAATATATAAAATATAAAATGATATAAAAAATAATTAAATAATAATATATAAATAGACTAGGTGTAACACCCATATATTAAATGAGTTTTTTTTTAAAAGAAAAACTAAATATAAAATTTTAAACATTTAAGAGTTTGAATTTATAATAAAAGTAAAAAAAATATTGAATTATAAAGATTAAAGTGTTTTTTCTTTTTTAAATTTAAATAAATAAATAAATAAAATTAATGAATCTTTAATTTAGTAATTTTGAAATTAGAAGAAAAGTTCATTAATGAAATTGATATACATTTATTATTGCATTTAAATACTATCGAGAATTTAATAAAATGAAAAAAAACTATAAAGTGAGATGTGGAATAAAAATTAATTTAAAATAACCACAAAATTAAATGTGGCAAAATAAATAAGAATGTGACATGTGGTAAAAAGATCTTTATTTATTAGGGAGGATTCGAAAAACTTGTGAAAAAAACATCTCACAAGTTTGTATATAAATTATTTCAAATAACTTTTTAAATGATTAAAGATGAATTAATAACTCAAAATTCTAAAGAATGATTTTTTTTCTCAGTAATATTTTTTAATCACAACACCATCAAACGTGCACTAATACACCGATTTGAAGATTTTGAAAAAAAAATCACAAACATGTCGGATTTTTCCCGTGCAGGTGCACATTGCATATCTTTTTTATATACTGTTAAGATGGTATATATATATATATATATATATATATATATATATATATATATATATATATATATATATATATATATATATATATATATATATATATATATATATGATAAGTGTTGTGTGGATGTATGAATAAATGTGGACCAAGAGTTTAAAATACATATTCTAATAGAATATATATTCTGATTGAATACAAATTCTAACAGAATATATATTTTAAGTGAATAAACATTTTGAAGAATAACAAAATTTTGAATCATGAGTTGAATAATATCAACATTCATTCTAACAAACAATAATACACATTCTTTAATGACTTACAACAAACATGAAAAATATAAATAAATTCTTAAAGAATAAAACTATATTTCATTCATTCTCTAACTAATATCAACCATTCTTAAGAAAAAGATATATGCAATTATGGAAAGTACAAAAACAAATATAAAATTTAAGAATGCATTTTGTCAGATTTCTCCTTAAAGAAAGAATGGTGCTGTTTTTATAAGGTGGACCCTTATATTCTGAAAGAATGTTGCTGTTTTTGTAAGGTGGACCCTTCTATTCCGAAATTAGAAGGAAAGTTCAATAATGAAATTGATATATATTTATTATTGCATTTAAATACTATCTAGAATTTCATAAAATGAAAAAAAACTATAAAGTTAGATGTGGAATAAAAATTAATTTAAAATAACCACAAAATTACATGTGGCAAAATAAATAAGAATGTGACATGTGGTAAAAAGATCTTTGTTTATTAGGGAGGATTTGAAAAACTTGTGAAAAAAACATCTCAGAAGTTTGTATATAAATTATTTCAAATGACTTTTTAAATGATTAAAGATGAATTAATAACTCAAAATTCTAAAGAATGATTTTTTTCTCAGTAATATTTTTTAATCACAACACCATCAAACGTGCACTAATACACCGATTTGAAGATTTTGAAAAAAAAATCACAAACATGTCGGATTTTTCCCGTGCAGGTGCACATTGCATATCTTTTTTATATACTGTTAAGATGGTATATATATATATATATATATATATATATATATATATATATATATATATATATATGATAAGTGTTGTGTGGATGTATGAATGAATGTGGACCAAGAGTTTCAAATACATATTCTAATAGAATATATATTATGATTGAATACAAATTCTAACAGAATATATATTTTAAGTGAATAAACATTTTGAAGAATAGCAAAATTTTGAATCATGAGTTGAATAATATCAACATTTATTCTGACAAACAACAATACACGTTCTCTAATGACTTACAACAAACATGAAAAATATAAATAAATTCTTAAAGAATAAAACTAAATTTCATTCATTCTCTAACTAATGTCAACCATTCTTAAGAAAAAGATATATGCAATTATGGAAAGTACAAAAACTAATATAAAATTTAAGAATGCATTCTATCAGATTTCTCCTTAAAGAAAGAATGGTGCTGTTTTTATAAGGTGGACCCTTTTATTCTGAAAGAATGTTGCTGTTTTTGTAGGGTGGACCCTTCTATTCCGAAATTAGAAGAAAAGTTCAATAATGAAATTGATATATATTTATTATTGCATTTAAATACTATCTAGAATTTTATAAAATGAAAAAAACTATAAAGTGAGATGTGAAATAAAAATTAATTTAAAATAACCACAAAATTACATGTGGCAAAATAAATAAGAATGTGACATGTTGTAAAAAGATCTTTATTTATTAGGGAGGATTCGAAAAACTTGTGAAAAAAACATCTCACAAGTTTGTATATAAATTATTTCAAATGACTTTTTAAATGATGAAAGATGAATTAATAACTCAAAATTCTAAAGAATGATTTTTTTCTCAGTAATATTTTTTAATCACAACACCATCAAACGTGCACTAATACACCGATTTGAAGATTTTGAAAAAAAAATCACAAACATGTCGGATTTTTCCCGTGCAGGTGCACATTGCATATCTTTTTTATATACTGTTAAGATGGTATATATATATATATATATATATATATATATATATATATATATATATATATATATATATATATATATATATATACGATAAGTATTGTGTGGATGTATGAATGAATGTGGACCAAGAGTTTAACATACATATTCTAATAAAATACATATTTTGATTAAATACAAATTCGAACAGAATATATATTCTGAGTGAATAAACATTTTGAAGAATAACAAAATTTTGAATCATGAATTGAATAATATCAACATTTATTCCGACAAACAACAATACACGTTCTTTAATGACTTACAACAAACACGAAAAATATAACTAAATTCTTAAAGAATAAAACTAAATTTCATTCATTCTCTAACTAATGTCAACCATTCTTAAAAAAAGATATATGCAATTCTTGTAAGATGGATCATTCTATTCCGAAAGAATGATGTTGTTTTTATATAATGAACATTGATATTCTGAAAAAATGATGTTCCTTTTGTAAGGTGGATCAAATCTTTTTACAAGAACGTGTAACAACAATGGAATAAACCAATGAGAAACTATTTAAAGATATTACAATCAAACCACATATGAAGGAAAAAAAAAAAAAAAAAAAAAAACCGAAAACAAAAACATAAACAGGTGGTGTGCAACACAGTCACACACCCATTTGATAAATTTTTTTGTGGGGTTCAAGTTTTATTTTATAATCAAACAACTAAACCAAACTACCTAGACTATCCTGTGATCATTGAAAAATACTGCCAACAACACCATACTGCCGATAACTTGGAGTAGCACACAAACCAATAAAATTGAGCAAAAGAAACTACTGTGGACAAAAAACAAATCAAAATTAGGTTAATTGTTCTTAATATGAAAACAAAACTAAATATTTCACAAACAAATCAAGATAAGTAAGAAACCTAAGCCCACCATTCTTCTTTTCTTAATAAAAACAAATGCGAATATTAATTTAAATTTGTGTAGGATCAACAGGCAAATCAATAAAGTGAAACAAAAAAATTACTTTGCTTCTAACATCAATTTCAAAGCGAATGCAATCAAAATCACTTAAAAAAAAACCAAATCAACAAAGATTTATAAAAAAAAAAAAAACTCCGAGAAAATATGATTTCTTTTAAGTTGATTTGAAAATAATTAGAAAACTTACAAACTTGTTATACCTCTCCCTCCAGACGGCGAACTTTGTAATTTTGATGATGTGTTGATACGATGGAAATTGATTCACTCCATCTAATTTGTAAAAATCGATTATGATATTACTTAAAATAGGTTTCAAATAATATGGCCGAAGGTCTGATGGGGCCGGTCGATGAAAGCGGGAGAGATATAGCGGAAGGTCTCATAGGATTTTAAATAAAGTAATTTGCCTAAATTAAAGGGTAGATGATTTAATTAATTATTTATTAAAATTAAATAATACTTGGACCCATATTAATACCTACATCATTACAATATTTGTTCATTCACATTTGAGGATATATATATATATATATATATATATATATATATATATATATATATATAGAGAGAGAGAGAGAGAGAGAGAGAGAAAGAAAGAGAAAGAGAGATTAAATTGACTCCTACATTTTATACCTATATATATACCTATCCACTAACATTATGATACGTGTGATCATTCCAATATTCAATTTAATTTATTTGATATATTGTTAATATACTTTTAATGAGATAATTAAGTAATATGGAATGATGACACGTGTCACAATATTAGTGGTTAGGTATATTTGTACGCATAAAAAATAGGAGACAATTTAATTTCTCATATATATATATATATATATATATATATATATATATATATATATATATATATATATATATATATATATATATATATATATATATGGAAAAGTTCAATAGAGAACCATTATTATTCAACGAACCAAGGAACCAATCCAAAGCGTCGGAATTTAAAGCAACGACAAAATGAAGGGTTGTAAATTTTTATCATGGACGCACATGTACCGGATTATAACAAAACTCACTTCCTTTTTTTCATTAAAAAAATTTTTAGGCCAAGTTTTTTATCGAAAAAAAAAATCCGAATATACCGTTGTTCACGATTTTTTGTCATCTTTCCATAGAGATACATGATAATATATAAAAAACTAACTTTTTTTTTCGAAAAAAAACCCACTTAATTTTCTTATTTTTTCAATATTTAAGCTATTTTTTTATAAAAAAAAATTAATTATACCAAAAATATTAATTTTTTGTACTCTATTAATAAACATCAACACCAATTAAAAAAAAAACCCTCGAACAGTGTAGATTCACACTGTGAATCTAAAACGTAAATATTTCAATTTTTAACATTCACAATATGAAAAATCTCGAACAGTTCAGATTCACATTTTGAATCTGAAAATGTTCACAAAAAAAAAAAAACATCGGTTAGTGTAGATTCACATTGTGAATCTAAATTGTAAATATTTCAAATTTTAACATTCACAATGCGAAAAAGCTCCGATCAGTTCAGATTTACACTGTGAATCTGATTTATTATTATACACACTGTGAATCTGAGGAGGTTCACAATTTGAATCTGAACAGGTTTACAATATGAATCTGAACAAGTTCACAATGTGAATCTGAACTGAAATATCGTTTTTTTTAATATAAATATGAATATATGTTTAAAAAGTACAAAAAATATAAATTTTGATATATTTATTAATTTTTTTCTATAAAAAATAGACCTTTAACTTTTTTTCATTAAAGAAAATGAAGTGGATTTTTTTCGGAAAAAAAAAGTTCGTTTTTTATATATCATCATGAATGTCTATGGAAAGAGGACGAAAAATCGTGAACAACGGTATATTATTATTATTATTATTATTTTTTGATAAAAAACGTGGACTAAAAATTTTTTTAAACGAAAAAAAAGTGGTGTGTTGATTTTTTTTAATAAAAAAATAGTTAATTCTATTAATTAAACGAAAAAAAGTGGTGTATTTTGATTTTTTTTTAATAAAAAAATATCTAATTCTATTAATTAACACCTCTATTATTATATATAAAATATTAATATTGAATGTGTAGATAAACACTATATTTAATGAAACATTTATTATTTAAGCTAAATTTAGTTTTCTTCATAAAATGAATATAATAATAAATAATTTTTTTTTTTCTACCACTAAAAATATTTATTATGATTTTTTGTTACATAAATTAAAATAATTAAATCTTATAAAACAATATTGTCATAATTAATACATAATAAAATAAATTTTGTTAAAATTTGAGATGAAATAGACATTAAAAATATTTAATGCTTACACATTTATATAAAATTTTTATTTTTAATAAACATGTATAATTACGATCACACCCAAGGTTCAAAAACGCTTGTAATGGCTTCGCCATGACGCGTCACGACTCCAACGCTTGCACCTATTGCTAAGCTTTGCTAAAACGCCGCCTTAACTCATATATATGTATTAAAATGAATAATATTTGAAAAATACATATAAAAATATTAATCATATAGAAAATTGTCTTACAAACGCCATGACTCGCCAATGTTCGGAAAAACTTAAGACTTGATATTGCCGCCAAGTTACGTCTTACGTTATTTAAAACCTTGATCACACCTCATAATAACTTCACGCCTTAAATATTTTGACTAGACTAAATTGGACGTTCCTTGTCTACGATTCTTTCCAAAAAGATTTTGGGTACATGAGTCTCATATATTTGTTTCGCTTAATAGTTAAGCAAAATTAAAAAGTATTAAATGCCAAATAACTTTTGTCAAATTTCTATTAAAATAATATGGTGTTTGACCCTAACAATTAAATCAATAATTACGTCTAACAAATTATAATATATCGAAAATAAGTAATAAATTTTGAACTAATTACAATAAATTTATTAATAGATAACAACAATAACAATATTTTTTTACCATCTGAATTCTGAATCAAAAAATATCATAAATATCTTATTTATTTTTATTGGAGATTTAGAAAGTGTTTAATATTTACTCTGGAAATATTTAGCTATATTTAATAAAATTATGTTGTACAAGTATTTCTACATTTGTTTTTGTCTTCTCTAATGTATTAATATTAACTAATAAAAACCCCGCACACATTGCGGGTTTGAAACAGTTTAATATATCGAGCAACTGTAACATGCAAGCTTTATGATTGATGATTTGTTTTATTTTATTATTATTATTTTGTCAATTATTGGTTGTTTTGTAAAATGTTGGGGCAAAAGGACAAAAAAGAAAAA
This sequence comes from Lactuca saligna, assembly GCF_052625555.1. Taxonomy (NCBI): domain Eukaryota; kingdom Viridiplantae; phylum Streptophyta; class Magnoliopsida; order Asterales; family Asteraceae; genus Lactuca; species Lactuca saligna. The sequence goes on along the minus strand of NC_136423.1, from coordinate 121,332,786 downwards.
ATTATTATTTTAGGGTCTAAAAGTGTCAAAACAAACAAAGAAATGTGAACAAAAATGGATAAAATGGATGATTAAGCAAATTGGGAGGTTTAAAAAACCAATAAGACATATGAGTCAGCCCACATTGTCGGAAATTTACAAATGTTGGAGAGAAAAGACTAAAAAGAAAAATTTATTATTTTAAAGATTAAAACTATCAAAATAAGTAACAAATATGGTAAAATTTTGAAACATAAAAACTTTACTATTCTTAATGCCATAATGATTTAATTATAGATATAATTTAATTTTACCTTTTTGACAAAAAAAAAAAAAAAGGGGAAATATTCTTGCTAGAAAACCGTTGTGTGAATGGAAGTAAAACTCTCAAATTAGATTTAAAAGTGGATATATATAAAAGATTTTTTTTATCATGTTATAGTTGATTTTGTTGTGACCAATAAATAATTGACTGTAACGAATTCAAGTTAAAATTTGTAACGTTCTTAAAATTTTAAGTAAAAATTTCATTTTAAAAGTCAATAAAAACATCATTCATTTTAAAATCATCAAAACGTGATAATGTATAAAATAGTTATCAGGATACAAATCATTTCATAAAATGTAGAATGTTGGTGGATGCGGTGCAATCATGCCAACCACTTCCCTTTCGAATTGCAAGTACCTGAAACCATAAACTGTAAGCACATAGCCTAGTGAGTTTCCTCAAAATACCGCATACCATACATACATAACAGTCAAAACATAATTGGGTCTATTTCACCCCCCCCCCCCCCCCTTCAGTCTCTTTCAATTGGTATCATGTCTATTTCACCCCCTTCGACCTCTTTTAACCGGTACTGAGTCTATTTCATCCCCTTCAATCTCTTTCAACCGGTATTGGGTCTATTTCACCCTTACAACGAAGCATACAATCACATCAGCAATAGTCACCAAGACAACAAACACATACATACATAACAATAAGTGTCACAATGACAACTATCATCCTACAAACATAATCCAGTAGGCCGGAATTGGTGCATTCGACCCACAAGTACGTAAAGGAACTCACCTCAATCGATAACAGACAATAACTAACTACCACTACTCTCACTGCTGAATCACGATGCTAAATCCCACAAGGAGTCCAGAAGATGCACACTAAAGGAGGAAATGATCACTTGAAGAACCAAACATTAATTCTTCTTCTTCTTCTTCTTCCAATCAAGTGTTAAACACTAAACTAGTCAAATCCTAGTCCTTTGTGGTGGAATGTTGGGAAAAGGGTGAAGAGGGGTAGTGTAGGCATGTGGGCAAGGGCAAAGAGGGAAGCAAATGGCTGGCTTCTACACTTGGGCAAGGCTTGTGGGTCCCACATGAGGTTACACCCTCATTAAATGCTCAAAAACACACATAATCGGGTGCATCATGATCCGAATGTCAATAATTTTTTTCGAACATTTTGATAGATAGAGTTTAATTCAAGGATTTCAAAAACTCAAGTGGATTAATTTTTCAAGTTATGGAACTCTGGGAAATTGCATTTAAAGTTCCGCATCTAAATAACCTGTAACGCTCGATTTTTCGATTTTCGCAAATAATTTGCTAAAAATATTATGAGTGTGAAATTTAATACTAGGCTTTAGCCTGATTCCAAAAACGAACTCGGAATTTCCATCGGAGGTTTGTAAGTTCCTTAACGAATCGATTTGATTTTAAGCGATTAAAGAAAATAAGTGGTTTATTGTCTGTTTTCTTAAAATTATCATATCTTTTGCATACGAACTCCGTTTGGATTTTCTTTATATTTTCGGAAATAGGAGAACATATATTATAAGGTTTTAATGTTTTCCTGGTTCATAATTGCTTAATAAAAATTTTCAGTTTTTTAGACGCATTAACTAGTGTTGCAGTTTGAGTTGTTTGATTCGTTTGGCAGTTTACACATTTGGAAGTAAGGTATCACTTGACATCTTATAATATTTGAAATGAACTCATTTATTTTAATTAGATACACTAAAACTGAATGAGTTCAATTACAAAAAGATTTACCGTAATTTAGTCATTCGTAGTCTATGACCTAAATTGTGGGATGTCACATTACCTCCCCGTTAAGGGAATTTCATCCCGAAATTATTAAGTTCTAGGCTACTTTGTACTGTCATTATGTCTTTCCACTAGTAGAGGGAGCATCACCGAACAAATGTGGATACTTTTGATCCTCGTGTTCCCAACTTAACTCTGGCTATACGAGAGTTCCATCGGACTTTTACTATAGGTATGCAGCTTTGTTTAAGTCTTTTGATCTCTAGATCCTTGATCTCCACTAGTTCCTCCATGAAGTGAAGCTTAGTGTGGACTTGGATCTCATCGAGTAGAATGACGAGGTTCTCATCAGCTAAACACTTTTTGAGATTACACACGTGGACGGTATCGTAAACTTTGTTGAGTTCTTGAGGTAATTTAAGCTTGTAAGATACTGAACCAACCCTTGTTAAGACTTCGAAATGTCCGATGTAATGGGGGTTTCTATTTCCTCATTTTCCAAATCCGATGATGGCCTTCCATGGAGCAACCTTTAGCCGGACACGGTCTCCTACCTAGAATTCCAATAGTTTGTGTCCGATGTCAGCATAACTCTTCTTTCGACTACGTGCAACTTTTAACCGTTCTTTTATCTGGACAATATTTTTTGTTGTTTCTTGAATAACTTCCATACCAGTAAATACTGTATCCCCAACATGTTTTATAGCTAGTTGGGTATCTCCAACTTCTACCCAGCATAGCGAAGAACACCATTTATGCCCGTACAAGGCCTAGAATGGAGAAGGCTTGATGCTAATGTGAGTTATTGTTGTATGAGAATTCAACCAATGGAAAATGAGCATCCCATGCATTTCCAAATTCTATGACACAAGCATGGAGCATATTAATATTGTTCTTTCTCTTTGTCCATCTGTTTGAGGGTGGTATGTTGTACTCATATCGAGTTTGATTCCTAAGGACCTTAGTAGTGATTGCCAAAATCTATAAGTGAATCTACTATCTATGTCTGAGATGATAGATATTGGCATGCTGTGTAGTCTGAGTATCTCTATGAGACAGGTCTTGGTGAGTTTTTCCATCTTGTTAGTTTCTTTGATGGCTAAGAAGTGGGTGGACTTGGTCAAATGGTCAAACACTGCCTAGATGGTGTCATAACCGCTTGATGTTTTTGGCAGCTTTGTTATAAATTCGATGTTATATGTTCCCACTTCAATTATGGAATCGATGTTTGTTGTAGTAGACCAAACGACTTCTGGTATTTTGCCTTGACCTTGACGATGGTCAAACATTTACCAACATAGGTGGCAATTTCTGCATTCATATTGGGCCACTAATAAAGCTTTTTGAGATCGAGATACATCTTGTCTGATCCACGATATATTGAGTATCTTGATTTATGAGCTTCATTTAAAACTAAACTCCTGACTTCATCAAACTTTGGGGTCCAAATTCAGTTAATGAAATATCATGTTCCGTCTTCCTTGAGGTCGAATTGTTTGTCCATACCACGAAGGTTTTCTTTTACGATATTCTCAGGGTTGAGTGCTTATAGCTGAATATCATGAATTTGGGTGGCGTGTATCTTGATTTATGAGCTTCATTTAAAACTAAACTCCTGACTTCATCAAACTTTAGGGTCCAAATTAGGTTAATGAAATATCATGTTCCGTCTTCCTTGAGGTCGAACTGTTTATCCATACCTCGAAGGTTTTCTTCTACGATATTCTCAGGTTTGAGTGCTTCTAGCTGAATATCATGAATTTGGGTGGTGAGGTTCGAGTGGATGGTTAGGGTTAGATCCTTTACACGAAGAGGATTTGCTCGCCCTTTCCTGCTTAAAGCATCTGCCACGACATTTTCTTTACTAGGATGATAATGAATTTCACATTCATAATCATTTAGCAATTCGACCCATCTTCGTTGTCTCATATTAGATCTTTCTAATCAAAGATGTGTTGAAGGATTTTATGGTCAGTTAATACAACACACTTTGTTTCGTACAGGTAGTGCCTCCAAATCTTCAGGGTAAACACTACAACTCCCAACTCTAGGTCATGGGTAGTGTAGTTTGTCTCATTTAGATTCAGTTGTCGAGATGTATATGCAATAATCTTATTTCTTTTCATTAGTACACATCCTAAAACTTGGTGTGAGGCATCAGAGTATACCACAAAGTCTTCTGTTCCCTCAGGAAGAGACAAAATCGGTGCAGTGCACAACAATTGTTCCAATTTCCAGAAGGCAGACTCTTGACTGTCTCCACAATCGAACGTTTTTTCTTTTTGGGTTAGTACAGTGAGAGGCTTGGCTATTTTGTAAGATTTCTTGATGAGTCTCCAATAATAGCCTGCAAGTCCTAAAAATTGGCGTTTTCCCATTCTTAATCGCTTCAATTCTTAATCGCTTCAATCTTTGCAGGATCGACATGAATCCTTTTATTGTTGACCACATGACTGAGGAAATGTACTTCATTAATCTAGAACTCACATTTCAGAAACTTTGCATAAAGTTTTTCTTTTATTAATAGTTCCAGAATTAAACGCAAGTGTTGGCCATGTTCTTCCTTGGTTCATGAATATATCAATATGTCGTCGATGAAGATGATCACGAATTTATCCAAGTAGGGTTTACACACTCGATTCATAAGGTCCATGAATATAGCTGGTGCGTTGGTCGGTCCAAATGGCATAACCGGAAACTTGTAGTGACCATATCTAGTTCGAAATGCCATCTTTGGAATATCTTCTTCTTGAGATCTAAGTTGATGGTAGCCGGATCTTAGGTCGAGCTTTGAGTAGTAGCAGGATCCTTGCAGCTGGTCTAACAAGTCATCGATCCTCGGGAGTGGATATCGGTTTTTGATGGTAAGCTTGTTCAACTCTCGATAATTGTTGCACATCCTGAACGATCCATCCTTCTTTTTGACAAATGATTCTAGGGCTCCCCATAGAGAGATGCTTGGGCGAATAAAACCTTTGTTAAGAAGTTCTTGGAGTTGACTGGATAGTTCTTGCATTTTCGATGGAGCCAAACGATAAGAAGATTGTGCCACTGGTGTTGCACCCGGGATTAGGTCGATTCGGAATTTAACTTGTCTAACTGGAGGTACTCCGGGTAGATCTTCTGGAAATACATCTGAGTAGTTGCACACTTACAGTATGTCTTTGATTTCCTTACCCTTGTCTTGCATATCCACCATGTGGGCCAGGAAAGCGAAGCATCTCTTCTGCAAATACTTCTTTTCCTTCATGCAAGTGATGACTCTTAGGTTCTTTCCTGCCTTGTCTGCATAAATCACAAGGGATTCGTTATTTGGTAAGGGTAATCATACAACCTTTTCGTAACATAGAATCTTTGCTCGATGGGTTGATTACCAATCCTATCCGATCATCACATCGAAACTTCCAATGTTCATGGCCATTAAGTCAACATGGAAAACGTGATTATTCAAGGTGAGAAGGAAATTGGTGAGTATTTCTAAGGCGATTTCTATTTGACCATTTGCTACTTTTACCATGTAAGCTTCATTAAGTTTGCATAATTCATGATTTATCATCCTCCTAAACTTGTGGGAAATAAAGCTCTATCCGCACCAATATCAAATAATACGGAAGCATAATTATTGTTGATATGAAACATACCGGTAACCACAATTGGTTCTTGGCGTTCATCTCCCATACCTATCACTAATTCCATTCCATTACCACCCCGATTCTTTAGCTTAGGGCAGTGTTTCTTGAAATGCCCTGGTTGGTTGCATTCAAAGCAGGCTCGACTTCCTCATGCAGTAGTAGTTGGGGATGTGTTGTTCAAGGCTTTTCTATAAATCTTAGCAGCGTGACCCATTAAGTTGTATTTGCTACAGGTCATGCAATTTCCAACATGATGATAGTTCCACTTGGTGCAGTGAGGTAGAGTTCCATAGTAGGGATTTGCTGGAGTGGGAGTGTTTGTGACTGTAACATATACCGTTATAAGTTCCGGATTAGGCCTGCGATATTTGAAGTTCCCTTTCGGCTTTTCATGGAACTTCCTCTTTGTACTCCTAGTGTGGTTCTTTTCTTTTGATGGGGCCATGGTACCTCGACGTATACATTGCTCAGTCAACTGATAGGCCAGTTGTTTGGCACTGTCAAAAGTGTAGGGTCTGGATGTAGTAACCAGACCTTGGATCGATGATGCTAGTCCGCAAATCTATCTCTCTGTCTTCTTGTCTTCCGGGGTCACCATTCCCAGGAAAAGGTTATCAAGATCACTGAACCGGGAGGTGTAGGTAACCAACTCTAATCCTTGCATGGTCAAATTCCAAATTTCCTGTTCCAGAGCTTGAACTTCCTGTCGTGGGCAGTACTCCTTAATCATCATCTGTTTCAGTGGTTCCCAACCCATGGCATAGGATTAAATGATTCCCATGGACTTAGCGTGGTTATTCCACCAACTTAAAGAGGAGTCCATTTGTGTGCGGGTAGCGTACTTGACCTTGCAGTCATCAGGGAAAAAACTGATGTGAAAAACTGCCTCCGTCTTTTGTATCTAACAGGATAAACGAACAACTCCTTCGGTTCCATAAAAGGATTGAGGTTTTGATCCCACAAATTCCTTGTAATAGTAGTGTCTGGGATTGTTTTGGTTAGTTATTGGAGTACCACTTCCACTATTCCTAGTGTTTTTGTTTCGGGCAGCCTTGTATGCTGCCAAGGTTGTAGCAATTCCTTGTGCAAGTGTGTTTTGCATCAATGTGGGATCCATTTGGAATGTCGGGTTTGTATTTTTTTCTTCTGGAGCTCATCCATGGTTCAGAGTTTCTACAGATGTTTGAGTTACTTCTGGGGATTTTCTCCGCTTGCCTCAGGGAGTTGGTGGTGGATGAACTCATGGTTGCTTTCGTAGAGGCACTGTCCTAATATGTTAGATAGGTAACTTAAGTTGTTTTAAACCATGTTGTTATATCAAGCATGCATGTATTTTGTATAATTTGTTTTTCCTGAAATCCTACAAATTTCCAAGTCGTAGAATGAAGGTTTTTCTTAATATAGTGTTTGCAAACAATTCATGATAAGTGTAGACATTTAACAAAATACTGAAATATTTTCATTAGAATTGGTTGTTTTTTGGTACAAAAGTATCAACCATGTAGGGTTAGTAATGGAAATCTTTACAAAAGATCTAATACGAATCAGGCGGTGATAAACACTTGCAAAATAAAAGCTATTCCTCAAAAGTTCTAACCCTACCCTAGGGCACAAGCCGCCCTACATAAAGCATCTATCTCCCGAAGTGTGTCATCAAATAGAGGAAAAACTCCTCAAACTGTTCCAGGATGTAGCGTTACTCCCGTGTAGCGACAAACGCCAGATGTCGAGCTGCAGCAACCCCACTCTCGAGGATCTGTATCATGTAGTCTTGTCTGTAGTGAGCACTCATGGCATTCGCCTATGTGCGGTCAACAACAGAGCGATGATATAAGGTTTGGATAGCATCGGGTATCCTCGTTCTTCCCTTCCTCAAGCATCTCAACTCAATGCCCGAGTGAAGCAAAGCCCGAGTCTCTAACAAAACTCTCCAGAGACCCAACTCTATCTAGTAACTGATCAGTCTGGGACATGTGGCGCAATATCGGGTCGTTCTTAGGGTGATCGCTCAGTAGTGCTTATGAATATTCTCCAACCTTAAATCATTGTCGCATATCAATAATATTCCTCTTACAGATGAGGTCTGGGAGCCAGGATGGATCATATGGTCTGGTCAGTTTCCCTAATTGACCACAAGTGGGTCAGGAAACATGTGTGGCTGGGTTCAAGTGGTAAATGGGAGGAGCCCTCCTCCCGCGGGTCCTCATCAAGCGGGGACCCTTTCCACGAAGAAGATATGGTTGCTAGTGTAATCTAGGTGGATAGACTGGTGGAGTAGGAGGGTCGGGTTCCTCCTCAACAAGGTCCTCATCATCATCATCATCAATCTCCTGGGCATCTTGGAGTATGACCTCATTGTCTAAATCTTCTTCCTCTTCAAGATCTTCCTCCTCTTCCTCCTCAAATAGGTCTTACTCATCTGGGTGATCCGCAGAAGCGTCTTGTGGAAAGTATGGATCCCTAGCCAAGTGTATCGAGATTTCCTGTAGCTCCTCATGGTTGGCAATGTCAATCCAAGCGGGATGGCCATAAGGTAAATCTTCCATGTACATAAAAGGGTTTTAAGTGTGTTAGTAAAATTTTAAATGAATTAAAATTGCATAAGTGTTTTGAGGTTGACATAAAGGCTCTAGGGTACTAGGTAGATGTAACGAATCTTGAGAACATTTTTCAACTTCTAAAACTCTCAACAGTTGTACTCTGTCAAACTCATTGCTCGAGGTTGGTTATGTACTGGCCCAAATGTAAATACCATAGGCACACATTCTAGGTTTATTTGTGGTATGGATTATGTACAATACTAACCTTAGTTGAGGCGTATGACCTAAAGGGTTGAGTTGGTAGTTTTAGTTGAAGGGATGTTTAGAATTTAATTAAGTGTTTTCATCACGGATCAGAGTAAATATATAACTCTTATATATTAGTATTGGTGAGGTTTGTGGACTTATAAAATTGTTTTTTGTACTCCAAGGCTAATATGTACAGATAAGGGCCAGACAGGAAACACCGGAGGGCAATACCATTTTGGCAATTAAGCTGTTCTAAAATCCAACAACCCTATACGAGCTTTCAAACCAGATTCCCCATACCATACGTAGCCAAGAAGTAGTGTAATTCATAATAATACTTTTATTAGGAGATTTTTGCTATATTTATATTTCCTAATTCCATGATAAGAGTTATTAGCCAATTTAGCTCTGATACCAATCTGTCACACCCCCGGCCGAGACGATGGAACATGTCGGGCTGTGCGACTAAGTTCATGGATCACAGATAAACTGAATATACAACACAAGTACTACAATAAGCAAAAAAACAATTGTATTCCATATTTAGTTTGAATACATGGTTCTTACACATAATAATAATACATGAATTGCCATAACAGTTAGGCTTAACCTTAAGACCAGTCAAGTCGGAGATAATGCATTCAACAAAGTATTCAAGTCATAAATTAAGAGTAAGAAATATAATCAAAGTAAAGATAATAAATGAAGAACAAAGAGAATGTATTGAAGATGATTTGAAGAGAGTAAAGATGAAGACAACTGAGGTGATACTTTGAATAATCCGTCACATTATTCAACATTGAAAGCTCATATAAGTAAGAGTACACGATACATGGTACTAACCGATTACATACATAGGACTGGATAATAGAGATACTTCTGAAATTCTGATTATCCGTGTCTGATGAATAATACTAAGTCCTATGACAAGTTAAATCATGCTAAAAGACAAAGACAATTAATACACTTGGATAAGGAACTAATTCGGACAAGCTAACATTCCAGACATTACATTCATTCTGAAATGCCTTCAACTGGTCTTCACATCAGGAGCAAGGCTTCAAGTCCGGACACAAAATTGATTCTGTAGCATCTTCTAATTCGGAACTCTAACTGACTTCGGATCTTCAAAAAGGTTTGAGATTGCTAGAGGTTCACTTTCAGGTTCCAACAAAACCATGAAGGAAATTTGGTATACGTTGAAAGAGAAATATCAGGGCATTAAGAGGACCATGAAAAGTTCAGTGAAGCAGTGTCTATTGGAAATGGGTGAATTCAAGCAGAAAGATAACGAAATCATTGAGTTATACTATGATCGCTTGAATGATTTGATTTTCAAGTGTACTCGTTATGATGTCACTCGTTCGACTCTGGAGTACAATTAGACTTTCTTCATGTGATTGTTAAAGGATGGAGGAACATAAGCTTGATGATCAAAACTCAACAGAGTTTCAACGGTTATTCTTTGGCTGATTTGGACAACATTCTGAAAGCCCATGAAAGTGAGATTAATGAGATTACTGAAGAATGGAAGTTAATCTTAGGAGGACCATCAGCTTTAATGTCAAAGTCATTTCCAAGGGCTCTGAAATAAAATCCAGTGAACAAGAAGATGTTGAAGAAGAAGGATTTTTGGTGAACTTTGAGGATGAAGTGATGGCTTATTATTCAAATAATAAAGTGAAAAAGTTTTTTTCAAAAATCCATTTAATCCAAAGTACAAGAACAACAGTGAATTCAAAACGAATAGCTCAGCGGGTAAAAGTGCAATAGTAGAGTCGAAGGAGGAGAAGAAGGAAGGAAACACTATGACTGAGAAGAAACCACTGAAGCTGAAAGGGAATTCGGGTTATGATTGAAACTACTGCAATGCTTTGAATCACGTGGCCAAAGACTGCATGTTGCAAAAGAAGGAAGAGAAGAAGCAGAAGGTGAAAGATGAAGCGTACTACATTGAAAAAATTGAGGAGTTGAGAGCACAAACCAAGGGACACTCCTTGATGGCGAAAGGAGGAGATGAAAGTGATGGGACATATTAGATCTGGTCATCTAGGTCTGATAATGAGAAAATGAGGAATACAACCCATGGAGCAATGTTCGCTTAGTTCGAAGAGGATGATTAGCAGCATGAGAAGGTTACAAGAACATGCTTTGTCTCGACTGGAGATGACAAGTCTCCAATAACTGCGAAGGTACATAATATTTATTATCTTAGTGATATGTTGATCCCCGTGAGTAGAGAAGTTGAACAATAGGAGTCATTACTATATGATATTTGAACTAAGATGGAGGTTAAGAAGGGAGAACATAGAGCTTCAATTGTGAAATATTACAGTAGATAGGGATTTGATTAGGAATGATAATATTTTGTAGTTAAACAAAGAAACATCTATTGTAACTCTACTAAACGATTGTATGCTAAGCTTACTAAATTGCATCATTCTTCTGATATCTGCAAAGAATAATATAGAAAATTATTACCATTCTTAGCTTATGAAATAGAAAAAGCAGATGCTACTTCTTATGACTGCAAAAAGAAAATTTCTGAGTTTGATAAAGTTCTTAATGACTCGTATGCATATGGAATTATTAATATTGATGAATTTCTAAATGCTGATGAACTTGTGCATATAGTTAATGAAACTCTAACTAAAAAAGAACTAGTTAAAATTTTGAACATGACTGAGAATTCGACATTAGACTCTCAAAAAAATTTCGCTAATGTCGAAGATGATTTTGATAATCTCAGTGAAATTGAGGAGGAGGAAATTGTTGATTGTTCTCAATTATCTGTTTTTAATGTCAATCAATGACAAAAGGCACATAAATTTGTCATGATTCAATGGTAAAGGTTAACAGTGATCAACCCTCTGCATTGAAAGTTTGTGATTCTTTTGATCAAGTTGTAGTGGAAGATTGTGAAAACGATGAGGATGATGTTTCGAATGAAACACCTACTCATCAGTTTGTTGTCGAACAGGTCTATGAAGATTCAAAGGATTTTCAAAAGGTGTTCAAAGACAAAGGTCCATGTTATCTTGAATCTAATTCAATCGTCTATCCATCATTCAAATGCACTAATGAGGTTGTATTTCCAAACCAAGTGTTTGTCACTTCTGGAAATGGTCACAAGGTGAATCCAAAAATAAACAAACTTGTTGAAGAAGATAATAAAGATGTGACAAAAGATGGTTTCTATTCTAACCAAAGCACAGTTGAAAATGTTCTGATAAAAAACTCAACAAATTTTCAAAGACAAAAACCAAAATGTGTTTGGGAAGTAAAAACTGAAAAATCAAAAGTTGTTAATCAAACTAAAGAAACTATTTTAAAATCTTAAAAGAAAAAAACACAAATTTTCAATTAAAGTGTTAAAAAATTTGTTCGTGAGGAAGGTATTTCGACTACAAAAGCTCGAAAGAAAGTTTATTGGAAAAATGTCAAAACTTTTCAAAAACAAAAAGTTTTTAAGAAAAAAATCAACTGAACATGTTAAATTTTTTTCCCAAAATAAGATGTTTGTTCAAACCAAGCCATATCAAAAGCAAAATGATTTTTTAAAAAGTCAAACAAATGTTCAAAATCAAGTTCAATCTCAAAATGTTCAACTACAAGGATAAGGAAAATTTGTTTAAAATCAATATTCGAGAAATTTTGGTCCAAATTATGAAAATGGAAGGTTTAATCAAAAAAATCAAAGGAATTTTGTTCGAAAGAATGAACAAAGGAATTTCAATCCAACTCATGGACAAAGGCGTTTTCAACAATGACAAAGTGTTTTGAATCGAAATGATGTTGATTATAATAATCAATACCAAAATCGATTTCAAAATTCACCAAAGCCGTCTTTTCCAAGATGAAAATTTGAAAAATTGGACATTCAACGGAAGAAAAATAAACCGTTTAAGCCCTCAAATCTACACTTTCCAAATCCTAAGTTGATGCAAAAAGTGAAGGCATCTTTTTCAAAAGGAATAAGAGATGTGAAAAACATCAATCGTTGGGTCGAAGGTAAAGGAAAACAATATCAGCCAATAAAGTACTCTCAAGAGCAAATCAAGCCTGCTTACGAGAGGTACTTAAATGATTCTATGAATGGAAGTTCATCATCACAGGAGTCAAATCCATCTGTGAAGAAGTGGAAAGAAATTCCAAAGTAGAAGGTTGAAGGACATCAAACTGAGGATGGAAAAAGGAAATCAATGTTCAACCTTTCCCATTGAATGATTACATTTCAATGCCAAAATCTTTTAAAATTGACTTAATTAACAATTTACAGTCAAAAGTTTGAAATTAGGTACTAGGTTCATCTTTTCATAATGCATTTCAAACTAATGTCCAAGGACCCAAAAAGCCTTGGGGACCTAAATTCTTTTGAATGATCGCAAGTACTATGTGACGAGCAATATGATGAGCATTAGTACATTGATAATGGTTGCTCTGGTAACATAACTAGATGAAAGGAGAATTTGTGACATTATCGAAAGCTGGCTAATGTAGAAGTAGTGAAATTTGGCAACAACAAAAAATGAAAAGTTAAAGGATATGGCAAGGTAACAAACGTAAAATTTACTGTGAATAGAGTGGTGTATGATGAAGGATTAAAATATAATTTGGTAAGTGTTTCGCAACTTGTTGTGGGCACTGGTAATCAAGTAGTGCTTAATGAAGAAGGAAGTGTCATCTCTAACAAAGAAACGAAGGAGGTTCTTCGTAAGTCATAAAGAAAAGGAGATATGTTCACACTCGATACGAAACCTATAGTTGGTGTTCCCTCTGTATATCTATTATGGAAAGCTTCATCAAACCTTAGCTGGTAATGGAATCGTCCACTCTCCCATCTGAATTTCAAAAATCTCAACAAGCTAGTTTTACATGATTTAGTTCAATGCTTACCTTTATTAAAATTTGACAATGATTCGTTGTGTGTTGCATGTGAATAGGGAAAGCAACATAGACAAGGTCATCCAATTGTCATCAATTCCAATATCATCGATCCTTTGGACTTCTTCACATTGATCTATGTGGACCTTCGACTGTTGAGACTCTCAATAAGAAGAAGTACGTATTGGTAATTGTTGATGATTTTTCAAGGTTTACTGGGGTTTTCATTTTCCTCAAAAGTCTGAAATTGCTCAAGTGATGATAGATTTCATCAGAAATATTGAGTTGATTTTGAGGAAGAAGGTTTGAAGAATTAAGAGTGATAATGGTTCAGAATTCAAAAAATCAAATTCTTGATTCATTCTTGGGTGGATTGGGGATTTCGCATAACTTTTCATCTCCTGACACACCACAACAAAATGGTGTAGCTGAAAGGAGGAATTGCTCTCTATGTTAAGCTGCAAGAACAGTTCTAACATATGCGAATCTGCCTCAATATCTTTGGGCAGAAGTTGTTTCGACGACATGTTTTACAAAAAAATCACTACTAGAAAAACAGCCTTTTACGACACGCAATGTGTGTCATAAAACTCTCAGACAACGCGCAAATGCGTGTCAATGAAGGCCCTGTCATAAAGAGAGACGACACGCATTTACGACGCGTATCAAGGAAGCCCCTGTCATGAAGGAAGACGACACACATTTGCGTGTTGTAAATTTACGACGCACGTTTAGGACATGGATTGTGTATCATTAAAGCCCCTATCATAAATGAAGATGACACGCATTTGCGTGTCATAAACTTCAGTAACCATTTACGATATACATTTACAATGCGTCTTTACGATACTCATTTACACATAATACAAAAATATGGAAACAAATATATACCTAAACAATCAATTTCATCCATAACATCATGTCAGAAAATTGTAATACATTGGTATTAAGGGGATATGATTTTACATTGTTAATAAGTGGTTTTCCCTAACTATATAACCTAATACTACATTGTTATTAAGGGACACCTTGTTTCAGATATCATGTCAAAAAAACCCGTCATGTCAAAAATTGGTTGTTGTCCACCGGTTATAGATGGCAAGTAATGACTTGAACATTAGCTGAAACAAAAAAGCTTTTATTAATCACACAATCAACAACATTCATAAGTACATCAGAATGCATATGTATACTAACAAATGTGATATAATGTGTACGCTCATGTAAAAAGAAATATAGCAAAAAACAATTTAAGGAATAGATTGCCAATGATAATAAATAATAAAGAAAATCCTCTTACTAGATGATCCAAGAGCTTCATTAGCTTATCATTGAGTGAAGGCAATTGCCCATACGAAATTTAATCAACCTGCAATATATTATAAAAACAAGTGTATGAGATGGAACAATCAGCAACTTGAAAATGAATATCTAGCTTATCTACCTTTGTGGTTTTGAAGAAAAATAAAACAACCACAAGACCCACCTACAATACCAGTTCAACAAAAGTAAATAAATTATACTATAATTTAAACTTTATACCACCATACACCATAGGCAATGAAATCAAGGAGCTTTACGAGACAAGTTGGAAGGTGGCATGCTCAAGAGATTCATATCTGGAAGAAAATTGGAAGATTCTTGTGGGTTTTGAACTTCCTGCAAAATTTTATCAAGTTTTTAATTTCCCAACAGTTTTTTATAATAAATTACATGACAAAGTAAACCTTTGGGGGTATCAGTATGGAAGCAGTGTGTTGTGATTTAGAATGAAGACGATGCACCTTCTGCATTTGTTGAAATTTTTGCAGCCAACTTCCAAAGTTTATCATTATTATTCCATTATCACTCTCATTCTAATTCTAGTTGTTGTTGGTAAAAGAATAGGAATATGAATCTGAAGGCATCGTATTTAAACGAGTTCTTAATATCTTAAAAGTCACACTTTGCTGCAACAACCAACCAACATTTACAGTTTACACTCACTTCACTTTATTACCAGTCTTTCACATCACATATATTATATATACATGGGGAAGTAACTATTGGATAAGGTGTCTAAATCCATAACTATTTATGGTATGTACTTGACCCGACCCAACATGGTCCATTTGGGTTGCATGGCACCATGCAATTGGATAGACTAAATGAGGGAAATAACACTTGTGGTTTATTAATATATTATAAGTTATAATATATTAATAATATTATTTAATTAGTTTGATGAAGAACTAATTTAGAATTAATTAAGTGATCAAAAGATAACAAATTAAATATATGGGTTGATTATGTAAATCATCCATATCTTGTATAGTGGGCTAAGAGGCTCCATGGATAATCAAATTGGGTTAAACCCATTGGATGGTCCATGGAGGCTCCATGGGAGTTACAAACCCATGGGTCATGGAAATGAAGAGTCATGACACATTAGGGTTTACATGGTGTAACCCTAGATGTGTCAACACTATATAAGAGTCTCATAGTCTCCCAAAATCGGTTAGGAAAAAAGAAACAAGAGGGATAGAACCGATTTTAGAGTGTTACAATTTCTCTCTAAGTTTACTCCATAGCATTTGGTGTGGTGTGAAGCATTTGAGGCATCACACTTGGGGTGCTAGGCTCACAAGGTTTCAAGGATCAAAATCAACAACAAGGTATGTAGTTCTATCTATTATTCAAGTTAAAGTTGTTCCCCGTGTATGCTAGATAGGATCATAGCCTTGGAAATCAACTTTGCATGATAATTAGACAAATATAGATCCAAGGTTATTAGGGTTGCATGTACACTTAGGAAGTGTTAGAATGCTCAAAACCCATCAGTGGTATCAGAGCCAAGGCTTGTTTGTTTGTTATTTGTGCTAAATAGTTGAGAAAAAAGTCAATTTTGTGCAATCTGCCTGATGAACTCGCCGAGTCCATGGGGGGACTCGCCGAGTTCATGTGTATCTTCATCCTACTCGCCGAGTAGGTTCGTGCACTCGTCGAGTAGAAGCCTCAGAATGCAGATTTCCGACTTTAGTTTCTGGAAATGGACTAGAAACATTACCCTAAACTGTTTTGGTACTTGAAAACTCATTTTAGATGGTGTAATGAGTTTGCTAATCCATTTACAACAACAAGTTATCAAAATTACAAAGTTTTAAATGTAAGTTTTGATTCATGAACGTGTTCATATTCATGTTCTTGTTCTTATGATGTTTAGATGATCATAGGAATTATTTGTAACCTATGTGGTAGATTAATTCATGATCATTATGTGTTTTAATGGAGTCCAGAACTTGTCGTCAAGTTATGGAAAACCAAAAGCACTTTGTTTTAAAAAACCATTAAAAGAACACATGGGTTATAAAATGAAGAGTCTCTATTTTTAATACTCTAATTAACTCATAAGTTACAAGAAATGAAAAGTTTTGAAAGTTTACAAAACTTGCCCTCAAGTTTTGGAACAAGTAAAATCTTGATTAAAACTTTAGTTCCAACCCTTAGAATTTTAAAAGTTAAAATCCAACCCTTATACTTATAATATTATAAGTTAATAATATATATATATATATATATATATATATATATATATATATATATATGTATAAGAACAAAGTCATCTTACCGCTAGTACGCCTCATTCATGAAGCTGATCTATAAGGTGGGTATAAGGTTGTTGCCTATAAAATGGCAACTTAATGGGTGTCCACTCTCACCCACCGCTTGCTTGACTGGTGGAGGGTCGTTAGACGAACGGGTAAGACAAGGACTTATAAATTCTCATTAAAAGTATAATGATTATTATAAAGTACCTAAATGTTTTATAAATTCCCAATCTTATTTACTTTAGGAAAAATGTGAATAAGGTGCTAATCCATGAAATTACACTTTGCACCTTGTTTAAGTCGTTGGTGGAGCGTGTGTGGTTTACCGGCACACTAACTTGGACTTAAAAAGGAAGGCAAAGGGTGACTTAAGGTTTTTCATGAGGTCGGAAGGAGCGCGTGTGGTTTACCGTCATAATGATTAAGTGAAAAACATTAAGGGTACCAAGTAATTTGCATGGTTACTTCACACCTTGTTTTGTGATCCTCGGTATCCCAGTCAGAAAACATGAAGGGCACACTCGAGATTGAAACATGTCATTGAAAAGTTCAATGAATCTCATAGAATCTAGGAATTTCTAAAAGCCAAATAAAACCTAATGATTTATATTTCGTTTTCATGATGGAAATTGGTGAATCGTCATTCACCTACCTTTCAAATATGTTATAACTTGGATTACGACATCCCACTTCTAGGTTATAATATATTGTGATTGGATCCTAGCCTTAATATTACATTTGGGTGTTTTATTAAGGACTATATCTGTATCTAAACTAAACTACTTTCTTCTTTTCAGATGTCTTCCAACAATGCTACTCCTGGCTCAAACCCTACAAGCTCCTTCTCTCTCATGAACCTCTGTGGGAGAGTCATCTTTGATGGATCCAACTTTACTGACTGGATCAGAAACATCAGGATGGTCACTCGTTACGAGAACAAGGAATATGTTCTTGACAAGGAGCTCAAGGTGCTTGATCCAACTGCTACTCCTGAGGAGTTTGCTGAATATGAGGCACATGAAAGAGATGCCACCAAAGTGGCATGCATCATGATGGCCACCATGACAACCGAGCTCCAAAAGTCCTATGAGGACTACCATCCTTTTGAGATGCACCAGGATTTGATGGACCACTACCATCAGAGTGCTCGTCAAGAGCGATATGAAGACATCTCCTCTATGATCACAACCCGAATGAAGGATGGCGAACCCATCACAAGCCACATGCAGAAAATGCAAAGGTATGTGGATCGATTGATGAAGTTAAATGTGAAATTCCCTGAGGAGTTAGCAATAGATATTATTTTGCACTCCTTACCTTCGTGCTATGATCAATTCCGCATGACACACCACATGAATAAGGAGGAAGTTACACTTAGAAAACTTTAGGGACTCCTAAAGACCGCAAAATCAGGTCTTAAATGTAAGTCGGTTGTGACCACTCCTGCTACTACTCCAAACTCAGCACCTGTCCTAGCAATCGGGAAAGGTATAGGGAAGAAGAGAAAGAACCCTTTGAAGGGTACCAAGGGTAATACCCTTGATGGCTCCTCTTCTAGCGGAACCAAGAAAGGTTTCGTTACACCTTCTTCTGATCCCAAAGAGGCTGAATGCTTCTACTGCCACGAAAAGGCGCACTGGAAGCGTAACTGCCCAAAGTACGAGCAAGACTTGAAGGATGGGAAGGTTAAACCCAACCATGCAGGTATTTACACTATATCATCTAATAATTCACTATATTCTAACTCTTGGGTCCTTGATACCGGTTGCGGTATTCATATTTGCTCTGAATTGCAGGGACTAAGAAGAAGTGAGAATGTGGAGCATGGAAAGATAAACTTGATCATGGCGAATAGGAAAGTTTCACCAAGATTGGAGTTTATACTTTGTTTCTTAGTAGTGGATTTACTTTAGATTTGAATAAATGTTGTTATTCGCCAGAAATGGAAAGAAATGTTATTTACTTTCATGCTTTGTATAAACAAGGTTTTACCTTTTCTTTTGATAATGAAACTGGTGGAATAAATGCTTTCTTCAGTAATGTGTTTTATTTTAAAGCATTACCTTGTGATGGTGTGTATGAAGCTGTGTCTGTTATAGATAGCTTAGGAAATAATGTATTGTGTATTGATTCTACTAATGATAATAACTTGGATAAAGCATCATTATGGCATTTTCGTCTTGGACATATAAGCAAGAAACACATAGGCCAACTCCAAAAGGATGGAGTTTTGGAATCATTTGACCTAAAGTCAGATGATAGTTGCGAATCATGCTTACTTGGGAAAATGACAAAGTCACCCTTTACAGGTTCTTGTGAGAGGAGTGAAGGTTTGTTGGATCTTATACACACGGATGTGTGTGGACCCTTCAAACATGCCACAAGGGATGCTAATCGTTATTATGTAACTTTTACAAATGATTATAGTAGATATGGATATGTCTACTTAATCAAGCATAAGTCAGAGACTTTTGAAAGGTTTAAAGAGTTTAAACAGGAAGTCGAGAATCAATTGGGCAAGAACATTAAGATGCTTCGATCCGATCGTGGTGGTGAGTATCTTAGTACTGAGTTCCTCGACTATCTGAGGGAATGTGGGATTGTCTCACAATTAACACCTCCCAGGACACCGCAGTTTAATGGTGTGGCTGAGAGGCGTAATCGAACCTTGTTGGACATGGTTCTTTCCATGATGAGTCGAGCTACTCTACCAATCTCATTTTGGGGGTATGCCTTAGAGACTGCCACCCAAATCCTTAATCTGGTTCCTACAAAGAAGGTTGCCAAAACACCTCACGAGATGTGGACTGGAAAAGTTCCTAGTCTAGCCCACATCAAGGTTTGGGGTTGCGAGGCTTTTGTGAGATGCGAGACTCATGACAAGATCGAACCTCGAAGCGAGAAGTGTATTTTCATCGGCTACCCACAAAAATCCTTTGGTTACATCTTCTACAGACCTAGTGAGAATGTGGTCTTTGTAGCAAGGATGGCTGTCTTGAGAGAGAGAGAGAGAGATAGAGAGTTCATAAGCCAAGGAGACAGTGGGAGGCTAATTGACCTTAAAGAACTTCAAGAGTCAAGTGGTGAAGGAACCTCAAACCCTAGCAGTCAACTTGAGGAGGAACTCCTATTGATCCAATTATACCTCCAATTATACCTCTGAGGCGTTCCACAAGGGTTCGGAATGTACCTGAGCATTACTATGGTTTCCATATTACTGCGGAAGGTGAGACACTTATTAGTGATGAGACACTCGTAGGTCTGGATAAACCTAACAGCTATGCGGAAGCCATGGCAGGCCCTGAGTCTGCTAAATGGAAAGAGGCAATAGATAGCAAGATACAATCCATGTACGACAATCAGGTTTGGGACTTGGTTGACAATGTGCCAGGTCGTAAGACAGTTGGGTGCAAATGGATCTTCAAGAAGAAGACCGACATGGATGGTATTGTACACACTTATAAGGCACGACTGGTTGCAAAGGGCTTTTCTCAAACTCCAGGAGTTGATTATGATGAGACTTTTTCACCAGTAGCCAAGATTAAGTCTATTAGGGTATTTTTAGCCATAGCTGCATTTCATGACTATGAAATATGGCTAATGGATGTCAAAACTGCTTTCCTTAATGGAAAGTTGGCTGAGGATGTTTACATGAATCATCCAGAGGGTTTTGTCAGCACAGAGTATCCTAATAGAGTGTGTAAGCTTGAGAAATCCATCTATGGATTAAAGCAAGCACCTCGCAGATAGAATCTTTGCTTTGATGAGAAGGCCAAAGAGTTTGGCTTCTCTAGGAGTGAAGATGAATCTTGTGTATATGTCAAGGCAAGTGGGAGTATTGTTAGCTTTTTGGTACTGTATGTGGATGACATTGTTGGATATAGTGTCTAAGTCCATAACTTTATTTGGTATGAACTTGACCCGACCCGGCATGGTCCATTTGGGTTGCATGGCATTGCAATACTTGGATAGACTAAATGAGAGAATAAGGCACTTATGATTATTAATATATTATAAGTTCTAATATATTAATAATAGTATTATTTAATTAGTATTTGATCAAGTATTAATCTAGTATTAATTTGGTGATCAAAGTGAGACTAATTAAATATGTAAGGGTTGATTATGACAATCATCAATTCTTTTATGGTGGATTAATGATCCATGGTTTATGGGTTATGGATGTCACCATTTGGAGCTCCATGGATAGTCCATGGGAGTTACAAAACCATGGGTCATGAGAAATGAAGAGTCATGATAATTATGGGTCTTCTTAATGAAACCCTAATTGTGACACCACTATAAAAGGAACCCTTTGGCTAGTAAAATCGAACCTAAGAGGTTACTAGAGAGGGCATAACCGATTTTGAGTGCTACAAGTATTCTCTCAAGTTATTCCAAGTTTTGTGGTGTTGCGTGAAGCATTTGAGGCACAACATTTGGGGTGCTAGGCTCACAAAGTCTTGAAGGAATCCAAGCAACAACAAGGTATGTATTTCTACTAGTTTTTATGTTTTATGTAATCCCCATGCCATGCTAGTTAGGAAATAACCTTGAAAAAGAAATTTGCATGTATATAGAGAAAACATAGATTCAAGGTTATTAGGGTTGCATGTACACTTAGGAAGTGTTAGAATGCTCAAAACCCATCAATGGTATTAGAGCCACGTTTGTTTTCTGTATACTTGATGCAAAACTGCTTGAAAAACGAAAATTCTGCATTCTGACGACTGTACTCGCCGAGTCCATGGGGAGGACTCGCCGAGTCCATGAACAAATTCATCCTACTCGCCGAGTAGGATAATGCACTCGCCGAGTAGGATCGAGCTGGGCAGATTTTTCGAGTTTTTGTTGCTGGAAATGGATTAGAATCATTATCCCAATCTATTTTGGACTTATAAAATCTATTTTTCAAAATGATAATGATTATGTTAATCCATTTTACATGACTTTTAACAATTTCAAAGTATTATATATGTTTATATGATTTCTTGAAATTGCTTGACATGAATTTGTGTTCTTATAAGTTTTTAGAAGATCATAGGAATTATGTGTAACCACCATGTGTGTTTAATTCTTGATCTTAATTGTATTAATGGTGTCCATAACTTGTCCTCAAGTTATGGATAACCAAAGGTCACTTCTTTAATTTATGTTTAAAGAACAAAAGAGGTTTCATAAAATGAAGAGTCTTCATTTTTTATGAACCAATAGAACTCATAAGTTACAAAATTGAAGAGACTTGGAATAGTTTCAATTCTTGCCCTCAAGTTTTGGAATCTGAAAAGTCTTACACTTTAATTCCAAATTAAACCTTAGATTTTTAAAAGGTTTAAAAATCAACCCTTATACTATTATTATAATTTTATTATATAGATATGTATAAGAATATGTTGTTCTTACCGTTAGTAGGCCTCATTCATGAAGCCGGTCTATAAGGGGGGTACAAGGTTGTTGCCTATAAAATGGTGACTTAATGGGTGTCCACTCTCACCCACTGCTTCCTTGATCGTTGGAGGGTTGTTAGCCGAACGGGTAGGATACGACTTTAAATTCTCATTAAAAGTATAATGAATTATAAAGTAACTATACATTATAAATTCCCAATCTTAGTTACTTTAGGAAAATGTGAAATTGGTGCTAGCCCATAAAATTACACTTTGTACCTTACCAAGTCGTTAGTGGAGGGTGCGTGGTTAACCGACACATTAACATGGACTAGTAAGAGTGGCTAAGGGTAACTTGACTTTATTATAGATCGGTGGAGCGTGTGTGGTTAACCGGCACATCGATTAGGTAATATTGTTAAGGGTACCAAGTCAATTTGTATGGTTATTCACACCTTGTTTGTGATCCTCGGCATCCCAGTCACAAACTTGAGACGGCACATTCGAGATTCAAACATGCCATTGAAAAGTTCAATGTATCTCAAAAGATCTAGGAGTTTCAAAAACCAATAAAACCTAATAATAAAATATTTCGTTCTTATGGTGGAAATTGGTAAATCTTCATTTACCTACCTTCAAATATTTTATAGTGTGGATTACGTCATCCCTCTTCCACCTATAAATAGTTTGTTGGATCCTAGCCATAATATCTCATTTGGGTGACTTATTAAGGACTCTTAATCTAATGAAACTTATCTTCCTTCTATTCCAGATGTCTTCCAATAACGCTGCTGGCTCAAACCCTACAGGCTCCTTTTCCCTAATGAACTTGTGTGGTAAGGTCATCTTTGATGGATCCAACTTCAATGAGTGGATCAGAAACATCAGGATGATTACCCGCTATGAGGACAAAGAATATGTCCTTGATAGGGAGCTTAAGGTTGTTAATGAAGCCACTGCTACTCCAGAAGAGATTGCGGAGTTCATTGCACATGAGAAGGATGCCACCAAGGTGTCCTACATCATGATGGCCACAATGACTCCGGAACTCCTAAAATCTTATGAAGATTTCTACCCCTATGAGATGCACCTAGATCTGATGGAAAGGTACCATCAGAGCGCGCGTCAAGAGAGGTATGAAATCATTTCCTCCATGATAACCGCAAGGACGAAGGATGGTGAACCCATCATCGGTCACTTGCAGAAGATGCAGAGGTTCGTTGACCGGTTGCTAAAGCTCAATGTTGACTTCCCTGAGGAATTGGCGATTGACATCATTCTCCATTCCTTACCTTCAAGTTATGATCAGTTTCGTATGACTTATCATATGAATAAGGAGGAAGTCACACTTAGCAAACTTCAAGGACTCTTAAGGATAGCTGAAAATGGTCTTAAGGGTAAAGCGGTTGCTACTTCTACTCCTTTAACAACCCCTGTTCTTGCAATTGGGCAAGGGAAGAGTAAGAAGAGGAAAAGCCCTTCAAAGGGTACCAAGGGTAAGACTCTTGATGGTTCCTCTTCAAGTGGGACAAAGAAAGGTCCCATTACTCCTTCTTCGAACCCAAAGGAAGCACAGTGCTTCTATTGCCAAGATAAGGGACACTTCAAGCGAAGCTGCACCAAATATCTGCAAGATGTAAAG
This sequence comes from Lactuca saligna, assembly GCF_052625555.1. Taxonomy (NCBI): domain Eukaryota; kingdom Viridiplantae; phylum Streptophyta; class Magnoliopsida; order Asterales; family Asteraceae; genus Lactuca; species Lactuca saligna. The sequence goes on along the minus strand of NC_136423.1, from coordinate 121,308,837 downwards.
GATGGGAAGGTTAAACCCACCCATGCAGGTATTTACACAATATTGTCTAACAACTCATATAATGCTAATTCTTGGGTGCTTGATACAGGGTGTGGTATTCACATTTGTACTGATTTGCAGGCACTAAAAAGAAGTGAGCAAGTGGAGCACGGGAAGATAAACTTAGTCATGGGCAACAGGAAAGCCTCACCTGTTACCAAGATAGGAGTTTATTCTTTATTGCTTAATAATGGGTTAATGTTAGATTTGAATAAGTGTTGTTACTCGCCCGAAATGGCGAGAAATATTATTTCCTTTCATGTCTTGTACAAACAAGGTTTTACATTTTCATTTGATAATAAAAATGGTGCTATTAATGTTTATTACAATGATGTATTTTACTTTAAAGCAATACCTTGTGATGGTGTATATGAAGCCGTGAATGTTGTAGACGATCTAGGAAATAAAGTGTTGTATATTGATTCTTCTGATAGCTTGGATAAAGCATCTTTGTGGCATTGTCATCTTGGACATGTTAGCAAGAAGCGCATAGGCCAACTCCAAAAGGCTGGAGTCTTGGAATCGTTTGACCTCAAGTCAGATGATAGTTGCGAGTCTTGTTTACTTGGAAAAATGACAAAGTCACCCTTCACAGGTACTTGTGATAGGGGTGAAGGTTTGTTGGACCTTGTACACATGGATGTGTGTGGGCCCTTCAGAGTTGCTACAAGAGATGCTAATCGTTATTATGTGACTTTTACTGATGATTACAGTAGATATGGATATATTTACTTAATCAAGCATAAGTCAGAAACCTTTGAAAAGTTCAAAGAGTTTAAGCAGGAAGTTGAGTATCAATTGGGCAGGAACATCAAGATGCTCCGATCCGATCGGGGAGGAGAGTATCTTAGCATTGAGTTCCTTGACTATCTTAAGGAATGTGGGATTGTCTCACAATTAACACCTCCCAGGACACCACAGTTGAATGGTATGGCTGAGAGGCGCAATCGAACCCTGCTAGATATGGTTCGTTCCATGATGATTCGAGCTTCGTTACCAATCTCTTTCTGGGGGTATGCCTTAGAGACTGCTGCCCATATCCTTAATCTAGTCCCTACTAAAAAGGTTGCCAAAACACCTCACGAGATGTAGACTGGGAAAGTGCCCAATTTGGACCACATCAAGATTTGGGGTTGTGAAGCTTTTGTGAGGCGTGAGACTCATGACAAGCTTGAGCCCCGAAGCGAGAGGTGTATTTTCATTGGCTACCCACAGAGATCCTTTGGTTACCTCTTCTACAGACCCAGTGATAATGTGGTCTTTGTAGCAAGAAGAGGAGTCTTTCGTGAGAGAGAATTCATAAGCCAAGGGGACAGTGGGAGGCAAATTGACCTTGAAGAGCTTCAAGAGTCAAGTGGTGAAGGAACCTCAAATACTGTCAGCCAACCTGAGAAGGAAACTCCTGTTGAGCCGATAGACGAGTCTGTACCTCCAAGACGTTCCACTAGGATGAGGAACACACCTGAATTTTAATATGGTTATCACATCACCACTGAAGGTGATACATTTATCAGTGATAGTACACTGATAGATTTGGATGAACCTAATAATTATAAGGAAGCCATGGCAGACCCTGAGTCTGCGAAATGGAAGGAAGCTATGGATAGCGAGATTCAGTCCATGTATGACAATCAAGTTTGGAACTTGGTTGACAATGTACCAGGTCGTAAGACAGTTGGGTGCAAATCGATCTTCAAGAAGAAGCCCGACATGGATGGGAAAGTACACACTTATAAAGCGCGACTGGTTGCGAAGGGCTTTACTCAAACTCCGTGAGTTGACTATGATGAGACCTTCTCACCAGTGGCCAAGATTAAGTCTATTAGAGTGTTGTTAGCCATAGCTGCATTTCATGACTATGAAATATGGCAAATGGATGTCAAAATCGCTTTCCTTAATGGGATGTTGGTTGAGGATGTTTACAAGGATCAGCCAGAGGGTTTTGTCAATCTAAAGTACCCTAATAGAGTGTGTAAGCTTGAAAAATCCATTTATGGATTGAAACAAGCATCTCGTAGGTGGAATCTTTGCTTTGATGAGAAAGTCAAAGAGTTTGGCTTTTCTAGGAGTAAGGATGAGTCTTGTGTATATGTCAGGGCTAATGGGAGCATAGTTAGCTTCTTGGTGTTGTATGTGAATGACATACTTCTCATAGGAAACAACATCCCAACTTTGCAGGAGTTTAAGGCCTGGCTTGGGAAGTGTTTTGCTATGAAGGACCTTGGGGAAGCTGCCTATATCCTGGGATAAGGATATTGAGAGATAGGAGTAAGAGACTAATTGGACTTAGTCAAAGTACTTATGTGGATAAGGTACTGAAGAGGTTCAGTATGCAAGATTCCAAGAAAAGAGAGTTATCAATCCAGAGTAATGTCAAATTAAGTAAGACTCAAAGTCCGAGTATAGAGGCTGAGATAGCTGAAATGAGTCAGATACCATATGCTTCCGCTGTGGGCTCGATCATGTATGCTATGATTTATACTCGCCCTGATGTGGCCTTTGCTTTGAGCATGGTCAGTAGATATCAAGGGAACCCTGGCAAAGCACACTGGACAGCAGTAAAGAACATTCTCAAGTATTTGCGGAGGACTAAGGACTGGGTCCTTACCCTCGGAGGCAGTGATGACTTGAGAGTGGAAGGATATAGTGATGCTAGCTTTCAAACTGATAGGGATAATTTTCGCTCTCATTCAGGCTGGGTCTTTATCCTAAATGGAGAAGCTATTACTTGGAAAAGTTCCAAGCAGGAGACAGTAGCTGATTCGACTTGTGAATCAGAGTACATAGCAGCAAGCGAGGCAGCAAAAGAGGCGATATGGCTAAAGAACTTCATCGGAGACCTTGGAGTTGTACCAGCTATAAAGGAGCCAATGGAAATTTTCTGTGACAGTGAAAGTGTGGTTGCTTTGGCGAAAGAACCAAGAGATCACAGGAGATCTAGGCACATTGACAGAAAATATCATTTCATCAGACATAGAATAGAAGAAGGACACCTCGTGGCAAAGAGGGTATCATCAAATGAGAACCCGGTGGATCCCCTCACGAAGGGACTGAGCAGGGTTAAGCATTTACAGCATGCAAGGCGCATTGGGCTGAAGGATGATATTAGTTTCAATAATTAGATTCCTGAAACTTGTAAAATGTAATTGACATTTGATGATAAATAAAAGTTGTTATTTATTTGTGAGTAAGGTGTTACTATATTATGTTGATTGTTTACTATGTTTAAATTTTGCATGTTTTTACTTCCAGAATAATTATGTTATGGTATATATCATATTATTCAAACCATCCACAGTCAGTCAAACTTTGGAAGTAAGTATTGATTTTAAGACTGTCATGAATTTGGCTTGTACGATTTGTCTAAAGTGATTTGGACAATGCAATGGTTGCTACAACATTCATGAGTACTCATAAGGGCTGAGTATTGGATTCAACCCACGCTCACTTGTATCACTTCATGGAATTTATCTTGAGTGATCGTGAGACGGTAATATCATATAAATCTTCAAACCTAGAGATATGAGTTGTTGACTATGAGTTGGTTATTCATTGATTGTATGAAAACGCATTGGTAACTCGATGTTATAAAACGTGCCTTTGTGAGTAATTCAACAAGTAGTTAGTACAAGCATATCAGTCGAAGTTTATCTGTTCCTTCTAGAAATAGAACCGATATCTGGGCCCCTCGATGATTTGGTTTTGACCCATGTACCGGGCTCAGCCAGAACCTAATTGATGTGTTCAATTTAGTTCTATGTCGAAACAAATCGGAGATCGAGAAACAAATGTTGGACAATAAGTAAGACCATGTTCCATGTGTTTGTCCGACTGATATCATGAGAACAGAGGATTATATGATCACTTATCTTAAATGGCGTATCATCATCATCTCAGTTTCGAGAGACTTTGAAAGAGCTACGATTGCTGGTCAGATTTTGAAGTCATATTTGCAAATATAGTTATTAGACTTATCCAAGTGGGAGACTGTTGGATATAGTGTCAAAGTCCATAACTTTATTTGGTATGAACTTGACCCGACCCGGCATGGTCCATTTGGGTTGCATGGCATTGCAATACTTGGATAGACTAAATGAGAGAATAAGGCACTTGTGATTATTAATATATTATAAGTTCTAATATATTAATAATAGTATTATTTAATTAGTATTTGATCAAGTATTAATCTAGTATTAATTTGGTGATCAAAGTGAGACTAATTAAATATGTAAGGGTTGATTATGACAATCATCAATTCTTTTATGGTGGATTAATGATCCATGGTTTATGGGTTATGGATGTCACCATTTGGAGCTCCATGGATAGTCCATGGGAGTTACAAACCCATGGGTCATGAGAAATGAAGAGTCATGATAATTATGGGTCTTCTTAATGAAACCCTAATTGTGACACCACTATAAAAGGAACCCTTTGGCTAGTAAAATCGAACCTAAGAGGTTACTAGAGAGGGCATAACCGATTTTGAGTGCTACAAGTATTCTCTCAAGTTATTCCAAGTTTTGTGGTGTTGTGTGAAGTATTTGAGGCACAACATTTGGGGTGCTAGGCTCACAAAGTCTTGAAGGAATCCAAGCAACAACAAGGTATGCATTTCTACTAGCTTTTATGTTTTATGTAATCCCCATGCCATGCTAGTTAGGAAATAACCTTGAAAAAGAAATTTGCATGTATATAGAGAAAACATAGATTCAAGGTTATTAGGGTTGCATGTACACTTAGGAAGTGTTAGAATGCTCAAAACCCATAAGACATACTACTCATAGGAAATGACATCCCAACTCTGCAGGAATTTAAGTCCTAGCTTGGGAAGTGTTTTGCTTTGAAGGACCTAGGAGAAGCTGCCTATATTCTAGGAATTAGGATTGTGAGAAACCTGAGTAAAAGAATAATTGGACTTAGTCAAAGTACCTACTTGGACAAGGTGTTGAAGAGATTCAACATGCAAGATTCCAATAAAGGAGATTTACCCTTCCAGAGTAACACTAGACTGAGTAAGACTCAGAGCCCGAGTACTGAGGATGAGATAGAAGAAATGATTCGGATACCTTATGCTTCAGCAGTAGGCTCGATCATGTATGGTATGACCTATACTCGTCCTGATGCAGCCTTTGAGGTAAAGAACATTCTCAAGTACATGCGGAGGACGAAGGACTGGGTCCTTACCCTTGTTGGGAGTGATGACTTGAGAGTTGCAGGTTATAGTGATGCTAGCTTCCAGATTGATAGGGATAATTTCCGCTCTCAGTCGGGCTATCTTTACCTTAAATGGAGGAGCAATCTCTTGGAAAAGTTCCAAGCAGGAGACAGTGGCTGATTTAACTTGCGAATCAGAGTATATAGCGGCAAGCGAGGCGGCAAAAGAGGCTATGTGGCTAAAGAACTTCATTGGAGACCTTGGAGTTGTACCAGCTATATCGAAGCCTATAGAGATTTTCTGTGATAGTGAAAGTGTATTTGCCTTAGCAAAGGAACCAAGGGATCATGGGAGATCCAGACACATCGACAGAAAATATCATTTTATCAGACATCACATGGAAGAAGGACTTCCCATGGCAAAGAGGGTATCATCGGATGAGAACCCGGCAGATCCCCTCACGAAGGGACTGGGTAGGGTTAAGCATCTCCAGCATGCTAGGAGCATAGGGCTGAAGAATGATATTAGTGTTAGTAGTTAGATAATTTGGAAATTTGTAAAATGTAATTGACATTTGATGATGAATAAAAGTTGTGTTTATTTATGAGTAAAGTGTTGCTATCCCTTGTCAATCGTTTACTATTATTCCTTTTGCATGTTTTGACTTCCAAAATATTTATGTTGTGTTACATATTATTCAAATTATCCACAGTCAATCATATGTTGGAAGTAGATATGAAGTGAGATTGTCATGAGTTGGTTGTAGAGGTCTAAGATGTTGGACATGGCCTCAACACTCATGAGTGCTCATAAGTTCTGAGTATTGGATTCAACCCACGCTCGGTGGCATCACTTCATGGAATTTATCTCGAGTGATCGCTGGCATCACTTCATGGAATTTAACTATGAATTAGTTATGCACTAAATGTGCGCAACCGCATTGGTAACTCGATGTTATAAAACGTGCGTTTATGTGTAATTTAACAAGTAATAGAACAAGCATATGAGTCAAAGTTTATCTGTTTCTTCTTGGATTAGAAGCTGATATCTGGGCCCCTCAATGATTTTGTTTTGACCTATGTATCGGGCCCGGTCAGAACTAAGTTGATGTGTTCAATTAAGTTCTATGTCAAACAAATCAGAAATCGGGAAACAAACTGCTGGACAATAAGCAAGATCGTGTTGCATGTGTTTGTCCGACTGATATCTAGAATAGAGGATTATTTGATCACTTATCTGAAATGGCGTACCATCATCGTCTCAGTTTCGAGAAACCTTGAAAAGAGCTACGATTGCCGATCGGTTCCTAAAGTCATGCTTGCAGTTATAGTTATTAGACTTATCCAAGTGGAAGACTGTTGGATAAGGTGTCTAAGTCCATAACTATTTATGGTATGTACTTGACCCGACCCGGCATGGTCCATTTGGGTTGCATGGCACCATGCAATTGGATAGACTAAATGAGAGAAATAACACTTGTGGTTTATTAATATATTATAAGTTCTAATATATTAATAGTATTATTTAATTAGTTTGATCAATAATTAATTTAGAATTAATTAAGTGATCAAAAGATAAATAATTAAATATATGGGTTGATTATGTAAATCATCCATATCTTGTATTGTGGGCTAAGAGGCTCCATGGATAATCAAGTTGGGTTAAACCCATTAGATGGTCCATGGAGGCTCCATGGGAGTTACAAACCTATGGGTCATGGAAATGAAGAGTCATGACACATTAGGGTTTACATGGTGTAACCCTAGATGTGTCGACACTATATAAGAGTCTCATACTCTCCCAAAATTGGTTAGGAAAAAGAAACAAGAGGGCTAGAACTGATTTTAGAGTGTTACACTTTCTCTCTAAGTTTACTCCATAGCATTTGGTGTTATGTGAAGCATTTGAGGCATCACACTTGGGGTGCTAGGCTCACAAGGTTTCAAGGATCAAAATCAACAACAAGGTATGTAGTTCCATCTATTATTCAAGTTAAAAGTGTTCCCCGTGTATGCTAGATAGGATCATAGCCTTGGAAATCAACTTTGCATGATAATTAGACAAACATAGATCCAATGTTATTACGGTTGCATGTACACTTAGGAAGTGTTAGAATGCTGAAAACCCATCAGTAACATCAACAGACCATACAACGCTTTTAACAGCCATATATATCTTCCAGCTTCAAGAAGCTATCAAAAAAATCAAAAATAGACAATAAACCATGTATTTTCCATACATCTTTATCGCATATCAAACCATACTCGCTCAACTTTAATACTGAATGTATATACATATATAAGTTACCTGAAGCCTAAGATAAGCAAAAATTAGAGACTCCAATAGGTGGATCAATTTATCCAACTGAACCAAAAACTTTACATTAATATCCTCTTCCATTGGAGATTGGATCACAGAACTCGTATGCTAGTAAGCCCAGAACACAACATTCCAAAAAATTAAAATTAAAATTAAAATACCCTCCTAGTTTTTATTATGTGAGAATGATCATAAAAGAAGAGAAAATTATTTTTTGAGACTTGCCTGTGCTAATAAGCAAAGACTTATTATGGCCATTGATGAATGGCTCCATGATGTATAACATGAAAGAAAAAAGTATTTTACAACAACATTAACTAATAACAGCTCACCCAATTCAGAAGATGTAAGCAAAATCAAATTTAAAGCCTGAAGAAAGCTTGGTTGTAGCAGCAAGTTTCTGCATTACATATTCTTCATTCCTTTTTACAACTTCTTCTTTGTTGCAGCTGCAGGTTTCCTAGAAGGGGTATGAAGAAAGCTTGTCAAATTCCTTTTTACAACTTCATTTCTTTTTATAAAAGGTAAACAGGCCATACGCCCTACAAACTTGTAGACTAAATGTGAACAAAGCCCAATATGAAGAATCCATGTGTGTTGTGATAGATACATTTTAGTTCTTGTTGTTACTATTCTTGATTACATTTAAATAATATTTTTGTCATTTATATGAATCATTAGAGATTTTTATAAATAAATAAATAAATGGCACGAAACCATTAGTCAATCTTGTACCAAAAACATTGGTGTCAACAAACTCCACCATTCTCCATATAAGAGGAACTGACTGATCTTTACTCCATAGAGTGCTGGAAGTAAAAACGTTCAAGATCCGAGTTCTTTATTGGACTTGCAATTTTAAAGAGATAAACTGCAATGTTTATGGACACCATTGTGCATCTGCAATGTGAAAAACAAGAATTATCAGAGGCGAACACAAATGCAGTATCAGAACTCCATCTTGAATACAAACAATTACCATAAACTGAAACTTAAACCACAATACAAAATGTCCACCAAAAAAAATTTACCATAATACCCCCAGTAAAAAAGAAAAACCTCAAGCCATCCTAGGAACCGGGGTATTCTCTAGCACTGTAACATACCTATAAATTCACCATATCATTAAATAATTCATGATATATATATATATATATATATATATATATATATATATATATATATATATATATATATATATAACATGAATAAATAAATCTCACCTGAACCAATAACACATCCAATGCAAGAACAGGGCTAACCCAGGAGGGGTACCTTAGTAATATGGCGTAGCTGAAATAGTAAGATCCTTATCCACTAGGAATCCTGCAGGGGTCTGCATCCCTAAAATAGCAGCACCCAATCCCACAAGGTTCATGTCTAATTGTGAATTACCAGACAAGATTTTGACTCCTGCTGGACATATAGAAAATCTGCAAAAGGGTAAATACAAGTAATATAAATATACTTTCATTGATTTAGTTATTATGACATCCTAGTTTCATGTCTAATTGTGAGTTACCAAAGAAGATTTTGACTCGCACTGAACATATACACAACCAAGACACCTCTTAAAATAACAGAAAATGGTAATTATAATCCAATGATAGCAATTTTATAAAATATATAGAAATAGTACAAGAAGTTAGAAAAAAAAGAACTTCAAAAAAATAAGGAGAATTGCAAAGGAAAAATCAACATTGAAGGGATATAATCTATAATTTTCTTTTTTTTTTCCATTGAAGTGTTGTATGTATATGATTTAAACCAACCCTATACGGCCAACCAGATGAAGCTTGCCCACTGATCTCTTCAACAATGATAAGCAATAAACCAAACAAAGTCAGTTTATATTACCACAAACTTACATGGAAATAACATTTTGGATCTAAAAAACTACGCAAACCTTGGAAACAAAACTTGGAAATGAGGCATACAAACTTACATGGATATAACATTTTGACATGAACTCGTGTATTATTTCTAAATATGATAGACAAACTAAACTTCAAGTCAAGAAACTTGCACAAAAAAGTAAACTTATTTTTATCACATATTAACACATAAAACCCAATAAACAAAAATAGAATCAGACCATATAAAAATAGATATGAAATAGAACAGATAATGTTCATTAGAGAAAAGAAAGCAAAAGAGAACATTTCCATGAATCTAAAACCTAATTCCACTAACAATTAATCTTAAAAAATGAGAAGCTAGAGAGAGAATTAGCACATACCAAAGAGAAATTTCATCGGGGGAAGGAGAAGAAGAAATTGCATAGAGAAGCAGAAGGGCATACTCAATGGGGGGAAATATCAATTCATTCACACAACATCAAAAACAAAGAAATTGAAATCCATTGAAGGACTTGGTTTGACAATAGCCATGTGCCTTATAAAACTAAAGTTCCCAAATTACCCTGTATCTTTGATTTCAATATGGAAGTAATGGGAAAAAAATGATAGTAGAAACTCTTACTGATGCATTCCACATTAGCAAATTACCAAATTACCAAATTCAAATAACAATAGTAGAAACTCTTACTGATGAAGAGAGGGTTTGTGGTAGTAGAAATATTACCTAGATGTAAGGAAGTGAGAAAGCTTGACGATGGGTCTAGGGTTCATGGTGTACTGTGTGAGGACTAAGGAGGAGCGCGGTTTAGGGAATAGGGAGAAGAATCAGACCTACGGATTCATAGATAGACATTTTGTATTCCAACAAATGAAGTTACTAGGTATGAAAATAGGGTGAGGTTGAGGCTGATGTTGCTGGCCGAAAAGGTGAGTGAGTCGAGGTCGCCAATAACAGAGCGGTCGTCATGTGGTTCTTAAAAAAATCCTAGCTTACATGTGATGATTTCAATGGTGCCTGAAGGAAATCAAGGAATAATTATGATCAAAAATACATAGAAGAGAAGAGAAGATATTACATACGCAAGTGAGAAGAAGGAAAAGATGAGTGGGAAGCATTAGTTCCGTAGGGTTGTATTTTGCGGGGATGATGTAAATAGAAAAGAAAATTACAAAAGAACCCTAGCCTATTTCATCCACATTCACCTTTCAAAAAAAACTCTGGTGATCTCTCTCTCTCTCTCTAACATTCCCGAAAAAGCTATGGAAAGACGAGACGAGGTGAGGTAATGAGATTGAAGATTGTTGCAAAGGCCAAGGAGAAGTGAGAGTGTTTTCAAAATTTTAGGGTTTCATTTTCCCTCGTTATCTACTCAAGGCGCGTTTCACTAAAATTATAAAGCAACCTACAAAGTACGCGTATTTAAGATAAAGCACCCTCCGTGTTTTTAATTTTTTTTCTTTAGACACTAATTTAAGGGCATGGAAAAATGTATGTCCTCTATCCTTCAAATTTTGGAAGGCTGACATTATTTTTAAGGACACATAAAAATGCGTATCGTAAATCAGCGAGTGTAATTGTTTGCGCGTCATTAAAGGGTATTTTTCTTGTAGTGAGTTTTTCTTTTATTCATCTTCGTTTCAACATCACCCCTTATGAGATTATTAAAAAAATGAAAGCCTAATGTTAAATTCTTTCATGTTTTTGGATGCAGGTGCTTTATAATGAATCTCAAGGATAATCTTTCTAAATTTCAGTCAAAAACTGATGAAAGAATTTTTCTAGGATATTCGCATAATTTTGTTGCATATCGGATGTTGAATAAATGAACAAGAAATATTTTGGAAACTATCAATCTTAATTTTGATGACTGTCATCTCAAATGAGTCGAACAGTCCTTCGTACAAAAGCCATTCATTTCTAAAATTAATGATGACTCAGAAATTATGAATTCTTTTGATGTTGACTATGATTTGATTTTTGGTATTCCAGATAGAGCTATAGATGTTGAAATCCTTATTGATGACAATCATATTCATAAAGAATCAAAGCACTCATATGATTCAACCGTTACTAGGGAAAATGACGATTCTCATTATATATACCTCAACTTCACAAGTGAATGTCGAACACATACCAGTTTTGAAAGGAGATCAAGCGGAGGGGGAACACTTGAGTTCGATATCACATATGCATATTCATGATTCAAATATTGAACGGGAGCATGAGCAAACTACATATCCATTTGTGGGGAAGCATGAATAGAACAATGATGATGTCGATGGGGAGCATCTTAATTTGAATCCATTGTTTGACGATGAGCTAAATGTGTCGAAACCTAATGATATAAATGATCAAGCTAATGAGTTCCATGATGTTGCTGATAATTTTTCGAATGAAGGTGAAGGTTCTGAAATAGATGATGTATATGAGGATGCACCTTTAGATTTTCATCCTACATATCCACCAATGGATAAATGGACACGTAGTCATTCAAAGAAATAAGTTCTTGGTGATCCACATGTTGGAGTCATGGCGCGAGCAAAATTTCGAGCTAAGAATGAAGTACTTACTGTTCACCAAAAATACTATATGTTTAATATGTTTATCTCCAAACTTGAACCACAAACAGTGAAGGTTGCATTACAACACTCAGATTGGGTTGTTGTAATGAAATTTGAACTGGTATAATTTTAACGAGACAAAGTTTGGATGTTAATTCCTAGACCAAAGGATGTTTCTTTAATTGGGTTAAAATGGATTTTTAAGAATAAGACTGATAAAGAAGGTAATGTGATTCGTAATATGGCAAGATTAGCTGTTAAAGGTTATTCTCAACAAGAAGGACTAGATTATGTGGAAACCTTTTCCCCTGTCGCAAGACTCGAGGCTGTTAGAATTTTTCTGGCTTATGCAACGCATAAGGATTTCAACATATATTAATAGGATGTCAAATGTGACTTCATGAATGGTTTATTGGAGGGAACGTCTATGTCAAACAACCACCTGGTTTCGTTAATGATAAGTATCTTGATTGTTGTTACGTTTTAGATAAGGCAGCTTATGTGTTAAAACAAGAACCTCATGCATGGTATGCAACCTTAACTAATTTTTTGAAAGTTTCTAAATTTAAACAAGGATCGTTTGATCCCACATTATTTCGAAAGAAAGTTGGGAATCACTTGATGCTTGTCCAAATTATGTCGATGATATTATTTTTTTTGTTCAACTGACCCTTTGTTCTCGAAAGAATTTGAAGAGCTTATGAAAAGCAAGTTCGAAATGATCATGATAGGAAAAATTAATAATTTTATGGGTTTACATATTTGTCAAAGCAGGGAAGTCATCTTCATAAATCAAGAAAAATACCCATGCAAACTACTTGAAAGATTTGGGATAATGAACAATACAAAATTGAAAGTACCGATGGCAGTTGGAACACACTTGAATCCTTCATTGGACAAGCCAACAGTGGACTAAACTACATATCAAATCATGATAGGTTCGCTTTTATACTTTACTACAAGTCGACCTGATATCATGTTTATTGTGTGTAACTATGCCAGGTACCAATCGAACCTAAGAGAACCTCATCTTAATGTTATAAAGAACATCATTCACTATCTTAAAGGATCAGTTTCATTGGCTCTTTGGTATCCTTCAAAGACATGATTTTTTGTTCAATCTTTTTTAGACGCAGACCTAGGTGGATGTCAACTCGATCGCAAATGCGCAACAGGAGGATGTCACTTGTTGGGCGAGAAGCTCGGAAGCTGTAAATCAAAGAAACCAACATGCATTTCGATTTCTACAGCAGAAGCAGAGTATGTGGTTGCTGCAGCTTGCACTTCTAAAATTATATGTATTCAAAATCAACTACGTGACTATGCAATCAATATAAAAAATATTTGTTTATACTGTGACTCACAAAGTGCTATTCACATCTTCCATAATCCAGTCTAACATTCGAAAACCAAACATATTGATCTTCACTATCACTTCATCAAAGATCATGTCGAAGATGGGAACATTGAGGTTAATATTGTGAAAACGACAGAACAAATTGCAGAAATCATTGATGCAGGCTCTGTTCCTGGTTCTTCTTGAATAAAAAGATATTGATTTGGTTGGTATGTTACTGAAGAGTTCATAGAATACTGTTTATGATTCAGCATTTGGATATGTTCGCTTTAGAAATTCCTCTGAATCGTTCTGACCTCAATTTGCTTTGTGGGAGATAGAGTTGTGCGTTGTACATTATCTTTGCTAGTTGTTACTTCTTACTTCGAACGTCATTGGTACCACTTTATTAGTTCATTTTTGTGTACTTAAAAAAAACAAAAATCCTAAAATAATTTATTCTTTTTGTCTTTAATTTTGAAAAACAAAAACTCAAAAAGATTTTCGTATTGTTTTTATATATATATATTTTTTCAAAAATTACAAATCCAAAAAGATTTTCTTGTTTTTATTTCATATCATGTGTAACCTTTCGTGGCTCATTGTAACAACACGTTGTGGTGGAGAATGCTTAACAATCTTACTAAAAAAGGGGAACATATATTATTTCGAACTAATGTCCAAGTTAGAAATCCCTAGAAGCATGTTGTTGTATGTTTACCTCAACCCTCATAGACTTTATGTGTTTGAAGCCTTAATGGTTCTCTCATTACGAGTGTTCCTTCCCAATCAGGCTATATTCACATTAGTCAAAGAGTTACCTTTCTCTTCTCAAATTGAGTAAAGAGATTTCTGCTATATCCATATCTTTCGTAGAGGTTCAATGAGTTTCTTTAGCCAATCTTTTTCACCAACAATTTCTTCATGATCACACACATCACTACATATCCTCAACATCTCTAGTAAAAACCAACCAGAATGTAGATATTGCCACAATCTGTGTTTATGATCCTGATTCATTCTTCCATGATGATGGTGAAATCCAAAAATCCCAACTACTAAGGCATTGATGGTGAACATATTGTTCGAGATTCTAATGAAACATTTGTTTCAGTACCATTTTCGATATTCAAAATCATATTCCTTTTGTATTGCGTGATCTTGATAAAATGCTCTATAAACAAGACATTTTTACTCAACCAGATCCAGATCTTAATTTTTTTTTGGAATGTGATTTCAATCTAAATATCTTTCTGGATTCTTGTTACTTCAAAACTTATCCAACCTTACTTGTTCTTGAATACATTGGTTATCCAAGTATTTTTTTCAATCAACTCACACTTATATTAAATTGTGGTATTGAGAAAAAGTAAGCATACCTTTGAAACTAATAGAATAGAGGCTCTTCGATGCTCATTGATGAGTATTCGATTGTACTTCATGTAAAACAACGCAAGCAGTTCGTCATCTCTCTTGATGTCGAATGAAGAAATCTTTGTTTGGAATCAAACTAATTTCGTATCAAATGCTATTTGATATCACTAATTGCACACTTTTGTAAATTTTAATCCCACTTATTCTTTGTCACACATTTGCACTGGAATCCTTGATGTTTTGGGTACTACCAATTCGATACCTAGATTTCACAAAGTTTGGCATATGATTTTGCTTTACAATCCCAAAAGTGAGTGAGCTAACCTCAAAGAGAAGTTCTAGTGTTCTCTTGATGTCGAAACCATTCAATATACTTGTTCCACAATTCGCAAATGTGGTGGTTCTTATCCAGTTGGGAACAATGAAAAGTTTAGCGGACGAGACGGTTCAGTATCTCACATGATTTGAGGGGATTGTGATGATAACTTTTTCTAACGTGGTGGTCGGTCCCATAATTGATGCACCACGTGGTAGTATCTGATTGGTTACCAGTTCAAATTCAAATTATTTTTCGACTATTAAAGGAAATTGGTGATGTTATTTGAAGACTTTGTGCTCTCTTATCAAATTTTCCCTGAAGTTCTCCAAAGTTTATCGTCTTCAAACAACCTTTGCAACCATAACAATGACGGATCCTACTACAAATGTTGATCCTCCCACTGTTGATTAATATCCTAAGTAGATGCAAATGCTGGTTTTAGCCCTAATTCACCCCTTTCTTTCAATTGTGTTATCATCATTTTTTTCTATTCCAATGACCTGGTTATCTCTTTCTGGTTCTACGATGGTATTCCACAAAACAACTATGGTTGTTACTTTCCAACTGATGAACAATAAGTTGCGAAAACTCACCAAGAAACATTTTGCACAGATTATGAGGCTACCATACTCAGGTACTTTTTATGAGGTTATGAATGAATAGGTTCTTCATATGTTTAATGAGACGGTTCATCAACTTGTTCTTACCGGGATTAGTCTATTTCTCAAGTCAAGTCTTTCCTATGTTTAGAATTTTTCTCTTCAGCATTATACTACAATGCTTGACTGGTCGTAGTTCATGGTTAGATAAGGCGAAATTGGAGGTTTATGTGATGATTGCTAGTCTTTATTATGATCTTATTGTTGATTATGTTACTCAACTTAGGGAGGAGTTTGGCATAGTAATTACTCACACCAATGTTTCGAATGGTGTTTCTTGTACACGCTATTAGAGTTTAATCCTCAAGTAGGTGTATGAACAGGAAGGGATTTTGGTTCCCTCAGAAGATGAAAAATCTAACTTTTTTTACATTGCAGACTCCAAAAATTGTTGTATTTAATCCATTTCTTTTTCCCAATTTTGCTCGCATTCCTGATGCAATGTTACAACGAATTGATTTTCCAAACCCTATTCTTGTTCTGTATTTGGCATCCTTTAATACAACTATTTCAGTTGGAGTTCTATTTCCAAAAGGGGTTAAGGGTTCGTTGAAGGTTATTAAAGCACAAAAGAAAGAGAAGCAGACTGAAGAATCAAAACCTATTCAAGAACATGCAGAGGAGGAAGTCTCTAAAGAAGTAATTCATTTGAAAATTGGCATTCTCAAATGCACTAAAAGCCAGCAAAGAGACTTCATCATTCTCCTATCAATCATCACTTCCAAAGATTGAAGATAATACCACTAGACAACCTCAGTGTGAGTCTTTGCATACTCATTCTTCATCAAAGGGTATCAAGAAGATTCGTAAACCGCAACTTAATAGTCGAGGTGTGTTAATTCAAGAAATTATTGTTCATGTTTCACTTGTATCAAAGAAACATCAAGCCATAGAGATGGTTCAAAAGATAAATAAGAAGAAGAGACAATTTGAAGACCCGCTTGACAAAGTCACTGTAGAAACAGATCATAAAAGTGAAAGAGAAAGGTTTAATATTCGCATTGAAGATTCTGGATTTGGGTGACCTCGAAGGTATTCTCTAGTTAAGTTGATTTTCAAGGAGACTGGAAATCCTGGTGCAAATGTAAACATATCTAATACGGATACAATCACCAATTCGACTAATACTCTATCTACATCCATCCCTGAGAAATTATGGAGGAGGTTTGAACCTTAGACATCAATGTAAGAGTATATGATACAGGCATAAATGTCAACATGGGTGAAGGGGTGTTGAACAGCAAATCCTTTGGTACTTCCAATATTGAAACTTCTACTATTTCTATGTTACTCATACTTTTATCCACCATCGAAACCTCAATTCTTGACACATCAACTTCGTTACCACCATTATCTTCTCATATCCCATCTTCACTTCCTGTTTCCATAATATCACCAACTTATTCCACCATAATGAATGAGCCAATAACTACTATCTTCTCTTTGTAATCCACATAAGCATAGAAAATAGTTCAAGACGATGAACCTAATGAAGATGATATCATCGTTTATTTTGCTGACCCGCAATTCGATCCGAAGGAAGATAATGTTCCTGATAACATGCTAATGTTAGGTAAACACTTCAAGATGCAAGCATATACTAGGGGTCTGAATTTCTTTATGGGGTAGGAATGGAGTACATGTTAAATTCTAAAGAGAATCATCTTACGAGTTTGGTGTAAAATATTTATAAACAACAAGTTGAAAGATTGGTAATTCATGTCAATCATTTTGAATATCAGATTCAAAATCTTGGTGATGTTGCTAAAGAGTGTCATGAACTTTTAGTTGATCATGTGAAGAATATGAAAGAGATTGTTGATATCAAGATGGTTGAACTTAAATCGGAGATAGCCAAGGAGGTTGAAAAGATAGAGAAAAGTTACTATGTTATTCATGGAAAAGTTGATGTTATTTTTGATACTATTGCAAAGCTGGTTGAATACAATAATTTTTATTCGAAAAAGCTTGATGAGAAGACAGAAAAGGATTCCCAAATATTTGCAAATTTGGAGTTCTTAAATAGTATCAAGGAATCCATTTCACAGGTTGCTCTTTGGAATCAATCTTCTTTTTCCTAAGAATCAATTTCTCATTTGATTTCATCTATCGAGGCTAATCATAAAGCAGAGCTTGCTCCCATCCTTGAGTTGATTCTTCTTTTACCAACTAATGCTCCTACTGCGAAGCATGTGTCACAAGGGGGAGAGAAAGGATGTGGAGGCATTGGATCTTTGAAAGATACAAATAAAGGAGCAGTTGTTGGGAAGGTGATGTCTACTCAAATACTTACTTCACTTTCAATTTCATTAACAACTACTTCTACAACTACCACAACAAGACCTATTTCGAAAGGTATTGTTATAAGTGAAAGTGATGGGGGTTCTGGTGCATGCTCTATGCCACCTACTTCGAGAGACAATCAAGGATACAAAGGAAAAGGTGTTTTAGTAACTCCTTCAGAAGAAGAAAAAAAGAAACAACAAGCCTTGGAAATCAAAAGGCAGAGATAAGACAATATTATATTAAGGAGAAGGCAAAATGATCCATCAGGCTTGAACATGGGTGATCCTAACAAGCATTGGTGTTACGAAACTATTAAGGAAATCGTCTAAATTCGGAAGCCTAGGTATTTTTGTAAATTTCCAAAGAACAGTTATGAGGTTGAGAAATCTGATTTTAACCAACTTGATTTCCCAATAAATCATATGATGTACATATCTTCTCAATAAAAGTTAGTTGATAAATTCAATGAAAAAGAAGAATACAAAATACTGAAGATGAGATTTCATGCAGTCTTGGAGAAAAGGGAAGAGGAGGTGTGGTCATCTATTAAGATCATAAAAGTGATGTCAATTTCACGTGAAAACTTATTCGAAAGCATATTAGTGAATTTTCGTTATGTTGTTGTTAGAGCGAATAATGTGGTCTGTGATTTTTCGATTGTTGATTTCCCATTTATGAAATTAAATGATTTGGTCACTGTGAGAAGTATTTTAAGCAATGTTGATGTTACAAAGCTGCTAGAGAAAAACAAGGTTGATTTTCTCATTGTCTTTGCTCATATCAAGGTGTTCATTGATAACTATTATGATTGCCTCACAATCACTGATATTGAGCTGGCTATGGCTATAAACAAGACTTAAAAAGTTCCTAAGTCCTTGTTGAAGGGGAAGCTCAACATAGATGTGTGTGAAGATGGGGAAATCATTCATCAGCCTTTCGGAGTGGTGTTTCGTGGCAAAAACAACAAGAGGATGACGAAGTTTTTGTTTCAAGTTGTCGATGTGGAGAGGTATACGAATTACCAATATACAAGATTTCTTGTTCGAATTAATAAATGCAAAAGGAATGAAGCTGTTGACAAGTCTGAAATTCAAAAGACAATACTTTGGTATATGGAGATTCGTTAAGTACTTCTCAGACTATGAAGCTAATGACATGATTTCGTCTTTCTGTGTAAGGGGGAGAGTGTAGGGTGTGAAGTGTATAGTGAGAAGTCAAAATTAGTTTCAGTTTGGTTAGATGCGTAGTCATGTACTTCGAAGTGTATGTATTTTGTAAGGCACTTGTTAATGTCGAATTCCAATGTCTAGTCCTTGCATATTTTGTGTGTGTCTACATCACTCTATAAATGGAGTAAGCATAGGGTAGAGAGTAGCTTTGCACATTTTGTTCTTGTATTCTCTCTTTATAACTGTTTTAATCTTACAGACAATTAACAAGCCAATCAGATATTATTTACATACCGTGTTCTTATAACATTCAGTGATTGATTTTGTATTCTAAACTTGATTTAAACACTCTTCAAATGGGTCCCAACGCATCATCAAGAATTGATGACGAATCAAGTGGAATCCATATGGTTGTTTTGTCCCTAGAAATAACCATATTTTCTGCATGTTGACTCATGAGAAAGATACATATGATTGTGGCAAAAGTTTCATTTATTTTTTCATGTTTTTTGTGTTTATTTTGATTTTCTTCATGATTGCTTACAATTAAATTTGAAAACATAAACAATAACTGTTAAAAGGGTTAATGTCATTTTAGTCCTACAAACTTATCACATTTGTTTTAAAACGTCCTTAATGTTTTTTTTGGTAATTTAAGGGCTTACACTTTATATTTATGGTTTAAAAACATCCTTATTGAAGAAGTGAAGGAGTATGTTGCTTACCCCTTTACCATAACAGCCCCATGATTGAATTTATTTTCTAACTCAAGCCTTTACCCCCATAGAGTCAATATTTTTTTACATGGTTTTAAAGGATTATGGAGGATGAAGGTGAATCAATGGTTCTATGATTAAGATTCGGAATCAAGAGACATAGTGATTCACAACTCAAGCCTTTACCTATTAGTCTCCACAAATCGGAGGATGTATAGGACGACTTATCATAGATGTCGTTGTGTTCCTTCTCTTCACCTTGAATTCATTCTAGAATACAAAACCCGGAAAACCAACCTAAGTTGGAGGTGAATTCTAACACCCAAAATCTTAAGGAATAATTATTGGGAATAAATCCCCTTTTGAGGGTTGGATATGCCATGTCTAGACTTGAAGATACGTGGATTTCATTAAGGCCATCATTGCGTGTTTATGCCATTACGCGACATGTTGACGGCTGGTGGAGAAACCCCAGTTTTTTTAGTGTTGCACCCTATATAAAGTCCTTAAGTACTCATGGTTGGGATACTTACCATCCGCTATTGCCACTAAAACCCTAAAATCGATCTTTAAGTCCCTTGGTGGTGTTCTTGATCTTGTAAGAAGTTATTGGTGATCATTTTTTGTCTTCGTGAAGGAAGAGGGGATCTTGAAGTTGTCTTGCATAGTGGAAAGGTTTTGAATCCAGAATCATCTTCTTTTGTGCAAGCTTTCTAAGGTATCGAGTTTGAACCTTGACTTATAGATGTTTAGATCTCTTCATATTGTTCTTTGTTGTGCTTTTGGGTCCTTTTTTAGGTTAACGAGAGAGTGAATTCGTTTAAGGGCTTGTTATTCCAGATCTGAGTTTGAATTGGGCTCGTTGAGCATAAAGGTGCAAGATTTATGAGATACTTGGTTACATACATGCATTAAGTCACTTATTAAGTCCTTTTTAAACTTAAGAGCTTCATTTAGACATGAGAGAACATAAATTTGGCAACTTTACGTGGGTTTCCAGCTCAAGGAAGTCAAATCTATGTTTTGGGGCTATGTCTTTATGGATTTAGTGCTTATTGGTCAAGCCCTTGCACTATTAAGCCTTATGGATTGAGTTTTGAACCTTTTTGGGTAGTCCAAATGGATGAAGTTGGAAACTTTATCTTTCTGGACCACATTATGATCTAGATCTGAGCTTTGGAGCTCTTGGTATCAAAGGAAACAACTTAATGTATTAAGTTGTTGAAACTCGGGAAAACACGGCGTGTTTGCAAGTCAACACGACATGTTGGTTGCGGTTTTCCTGACTATCTAGATGATGGTGGAACATAGCATGTCCAACGAGAAACACGGCGTGTTTGGTCAACATGGAATTTTGACTTTGTCTTTGACCAAAAGTTTGATCAGGGTTGACCATGGGATATTTTGGGCCATGTTTGGGCGTTTCGGATTGTAGGTTTGGGCCTTAGTCTTGGACCAAGCTAGATAAGGGGTAAATTAGTATTTTACCCTAAGTATGGATTGAAGGATGTGGTTTCGATTCCAATTGTTAATTGAGTGTTATTTGTTATTGATAGATCGAGGGATTAACAAACCAATTGTTAAGGGTTATTAGTGTGATTCTGTAGTGCGAGGTGAGTCTCCTCACTATTCGATGGGTTGAAGGAACCAAGGCCAACCCCTTTGATTTATGTTATAGGAAGACTAGAGGATGGCCCTTGGCATATGTATGAAAGACCTAGAGTTGGCTCCTGGCAAACCTGTATGAAAGACTAGGGTTCGGAACCTGGCAGTTAAGTAGATAGTTGTAGATTATATGCTAGTTGTATTTATGATGCTTGCCATGGAAGACCAGGAGGTGGCTCTTGTCACTTATCTATAAGACCCAAGGTTTTGCCCCCGACTTGGCAAGGAAAGAGCATGATACGGCTCGGGCATAATGACAAGACCATGGTTGGCACATAGCACCTCCTATCGCATGTTTAATATGTATGAGATGTATGACTTGTATATTATGCTTGGTATGTGGTATTTTGGGGAAAACTCACTAAACTTTGTGCTTACCGTTGTTTTTTATGGTTTCAGGTACTTTCGGTTCAAAAGGGAAGGGTCCGACTTGATTGCAGCGCATACACCTATGTTTTCCGCAACCTTGAGATTTTGGGATTGTACTCTGATAGCTGATTTAATATGAAATAGCTTTAAATGTTTTAGTAACGATAAATGGGTGTTTCAGTTGTTTTAAAAACTAAATTTTTACCTTGATATTTTGGGATGTGACAAATTGGTATTACAACCTTGGTTTGAGGGATTCGGGCATACTCTAGGTTATTCCTGGACTCAAACTGAGGGTGTGGTGAAAACTTTCTTAAAATAAATGTTTTATTAACAAAAGGGGGTTTCTAATCAAAGAACAGGGTGTGATCCGTGCAATCGGCCGAGCTCAAGTAAGTGGTTCCCAGAATACCAATACTTGTTTATTATGATACATGATCTGATTATGTGAATCGCATGCTAGATTAGGGCGAAGGATCTGCTCAAGATTTTATAAAAGGAGAGATGCTTTCATATGCCTGATTGTATGCGCTTTTAGAATTGCATGGTAGTTTGGTATCGGATAAGTGGATAGAATGGTTTGATTAGTGTATGCTGGTTAGATTTATGTTGTCTGAATGCTGCTTGCTTTGTGCTTGTGGGACTCTTAGCGATGTGAATCAACTACTAAGTGAATATGCGAAGTCACATGTGGCGCAGGCTAAATAATCTCAGAGTGATGGATCCGACCCTATTACGAAACTCTTGTCTGAGTCCAACCGTTCTAGGGTTGAGTCTTTTACTCGAAGGATTATCTGATATCTGTTGCATGTAACTGTATTTATGAGGTAGTTAGTTGACATTGGTGGGATCCTTTCAACTACTGAGGGCAGGATGAGGCCGAGAACCTTGGAGAGCCTAGGATATGCTCTGGTGGTTTTGGTTGTGTTATTAAGTGAGCATTTAGTGCATCAATTTGAGAAGGCGACTTAGAGAATTTGGGATGATTCTTGAGGAAAGTATGGATAGGTGTGGAAGGTAGTATTGGTCCCGTACTACTAAAAACACAGGATCCATACTCGAATCAGGGAGAGTTTTTGAGAATCTAGGAAGCTTGTGGAATGAAGATTCTTGGGCGTATTCTGATCATTTGCATGTTGTGTTTCAATTTGGTGATGAGCAGTCTGGAAGTAGGTTCTGGTTCTGGTTCCGGCTCAGGTGCAGGTACTCATCCGATTAGCAAGCAGATGCGGAAGTTGATCTCTTCGGAGATTACCCATGGTATTTTGGAGCAGACTCCTATGATCTTTGGTTCGGTCAAGGAACAGATTCTAGAGATTATGGATGAGCTCTTGGGTGCATTATGTGCTAAGGTTATTACTATCGTTGGAGTTCACACTCATTTTTCTGTGAGTTTCGTTCTTGTGTAGCTCCCACGTTCTCAAGGGATAAGGACCCCATTTCTAGTAGTAGATGGTTTGCGGATATGGCTAACGCATTCAGGACGAGTTTCTGTCCCGAGGGGTCAAAGGTCATATTTGCTTCTTGCCTTTGGATTGACAGGGCACGAGATTGGTGGGAAGAGCTAGGACATGAGGTGGTTAATGATACTATTGATGCTATGTCGTAGGATGATTTTTCGACCACGTTTTGAGCTGAGTTCACACCGGTGATTGAGGTGCAGCATGTGGCGTGAGAGTTTCAGAATCTCCACCAGACTATTGAGATAGAGATCACTACCAAATTCTGAGAGAGGGCCTTATTGGTTTTGCAGTATGCAACAGACGAGGAAATTAAGAAGGTAAGGTATCTTGATATGATGAGAGATGATATCAGGGAGTGTAGCACGTGAGGTAAACTGCACGATGGGTTTGTCGTTCTAGGGGTTTGGGCTACTACAAATATGGTAGGGTTGGTGATATCAACAGGGATTGTCCTCATGGGGCAAACCCATTATGTTTTCACTACAACCAAGTGGGCCACAAGAAGGAGAAATGTCCAATGGTGAGGGGAGGATTAGTGAGTGCACCTATTCCAGCTACTTTGAAGATCACTGATGGTCATGAGGGTAGGACAGGAGCCCTAGAAAATATGAGTTGGGCATTGTAGTGTTAGACTGGGGAGGTGAGGACTCTAGCATGTGATATTGAGGGTATGTTATCTTTTACCTTCTTTTTGAATTGTATCATCAATAATTGTTATATACATTTTTCATGCCATGAATTGTTAGTTGTCAGTAAGAGGTTGTATCATGTTGAGCAGGTTTCAATGTGTTCGGTTGTTATTCTGGTTCATGGTCGAGATAGGTTCAGGGGTGTTGTGTGGAAGGTCTATGGTTAGGTTTAGCGAGTTAGTTCTCCAGTATCGACGGGGTTCAGTGGCTTAGTATTTGAGCTTGGTTAGCCATTGGGAGTGCCAAGGGAAGTAATCTATTGCTAAGGATTGGTCTTGTCACCAGTATAAAGCATTTCAAGATTTGGGTTTTTTATCATTAAAAGTGTCTAGAGTTATCAGATTTGCTGGGACTTTGGAGAGTGTTTATCTGGTCTTCAAGGATTGTACGGTCTTTAGGTTTGGATAGTAATGGAACACTGGCATTGGTAACTTCAGGTTTTCAACGCCTCAATCATAAGGGGTAAGATGGATTGGGAATCCTTCAAATCTTGTGTGATGGGAGAGCTTTGTCGAATCAAAGTGGGGTAGAACCATTAAAAATTATGAGAGCGGAATCAGGCGTGAAACAAGGAGGAGTTTCACATCCACGTCGAGGAGGAATGTAGCCCAAGTGGTCGTATGGATAAAGGATTGTATGAGTTGGGAGTTCAAGAAAATCCCAAATAGTTGGTTTGCGCCTTCTTGGTTATGGATAACAGGCTTTTGGTGGACCCAGGTTGGGGTTCCAGGCATGGCTCGAGCCTAGCTTAGGCGCGTGGTTGAGTGTGTGTTCGACTCTGGATGTGTATGGATGGATTGACAAATGAGCAGCAAGACCATGAGCGGTGGCCATGGAAAATTAGGAGTGTTGTAGGACTGCAGGGAAGCCCGTAGCATTAACTAGGTTGGCAATTAGTGTAGAAGTGTTGTAAGATTGTGGGGTGGCCCGTAGCATTTACTAGGTTGGCGGTTGGTGTGGGAGTGCCGTAAGACTGTGGGGTGGCCAGTAGCATTCACTGGTCCCTGTGTAGCGATGAGGGTGTGTTAAATCCATGATTGGTCATGGATTTCTTCAGATGGATTATACTAGGGCGGGTTAGTTCGTGAGACTGTAGGAGGGCTACAACATGCTTGAAATCGGGAAGTGGTAGGTCATTGGAGGTCGGGTATGATATAAGACTGAATTTAGTCAGGTAGCATTCGTTGTTAGCATTGGATTTGGTGGCAAGATAGTTTGGGAAATTATTTCCATATAAGGCTTTCTTTCGTAAGTCACATGGGTGACTGTGTGTGTCTTTTGATTCAGCAACCGAGCGGGAATTTGGTGTTTCAGTTAGTTGGCAGACAATTTTGGACCATGGAGTTCTCGGTTGCTATTGGAAAGCAGCTAGGGGGCAGCAAGATGACTCAAGCGGTTTTAGTGTTGTGGGATCCATGTGTGGAGTCGCTTGTTATTTGGGGAATATGTTAAATCACTTGCATTTTGGATTAAATAATCTCATAGTAATTAGTTTGGCCCAGTTGTGCAGCTCTCGTATGAGTCTAACTATTGCAAGGACGAATCTTCTACTCGAAGGATTATTTGAGCCTTCTATCATGTATAAATGTTCTATAGCAGTAAACGGCCAATGATTTTGTTCCCAATGGAAGCATCAAGATAATCAAGGGTTGGAAGTGTTTTTTTGGTCTTGAATTCAATGAGGTTTCGACATGGTAGTGATTTAGTATGGGTGGTCTGTCGGGGAATCAAACCAATTTGAGACTTCAGATTTCGTGTTTCGGGTAAGGTAGAAATGGTTTTATACAAGGGATTAAAGATTCGTTCATCATCAGGTTTGCAGAATTCTACTAAGGTTGGGTTTGGTAGCCTTGGAAAGTTCGTTGTATGCTCGGGGTTGTGGTTGCGTTCTTCAGGCTGTCTGGCATGCCTGGGATGGTAAGGAATGATTTCGAGGATGAAATCTAATTTAAGTGGGGGAGAGTTGTAACACCTGGAATCTTAAGGAGTAATTGTTGGGAATAATTCCCCTTTTGAGGGTTGGATACGGCGTGTCTAGACTTGAAGAAATGTGGCTTTCATTAAGGCCAACATGCTGTGTATTATGCCATTACACAACGTGTTGGTGGCTGGTGGAGAAAACCCTAATTTTTATCGTGTTGCACCCCATATAAAGGCGTTAAGTCCTCATGGATGGCCTACTTACCAGCCTCCATTGCCACTAAAACCCTAAAATCGATCTTTAAGCCTCATGGTGGTGTTCTTGAGCTTGTAAGAAGTTCTTGGTGCTCATTTTTGGTCTTTATGAAGGGAGAGAAGATCTTGAAGTTGTCATGCTTGGTGGAAAGGTTTTGGATCCAGAATCATCTTCTTTTGTGCAAGCTTTCTAAGGTATCAAGTTTTCACCCTGAATTATAGATGGTTACATCTCTTGATATTATGCTTTGTTGTGCTTCTGTCTCCCTTTTGGGTTGATGAGAGAGTGAAGTCGTGTAACATCCAGATTCCCAGGTATGATCATATGATTATTTATTTTGATATATGAGGAGTTACTCGACGAGTTGATGCCCTAACTCATCAAGTAGGACCGCGAATGATGACTCGGATTAATGAATGGACTCGATGAGTCTGTGCTGTTGGCAGAAACCCTAAATCCTTTGGCATGTGCCCTATTTAAGGATCCGTATGGCCTTCATTTGTGGCCACCCTTCCTAGAGAAAAGAACCCTAGCATATTGAGCATGTGAAGTAATAGAGAGAGAGAGCCATCATGAGCCATTTTTTGTGATTTTGCTAAGGAGAAGAAGTGATCTAGCAAGAAGGACCAAAGGAGGTTGTTGTTCTATGACTTTCAAGCAAGTAGACTCCACTTTGAGGTAGCAATTCGCCCTTTTCTTCTTTATTGTGCAGGATTGCTTAATCAAGGGTTTCTTTACCCTTTCCTGAGTTGGAATAAGAAGCATGAGAAGTCCCAATGTGGAATAGATCTTAGATCTGGACCTTGGGAGGTCCAGAGAGTCCCAATCATCCAGCTTTATGCAGTCTCAATGGGGTTTTGGATCTTGGTTGTCATATTAAGAGTTAAATCATCAAATAGAGCCATATGAGTGTTGCATGAGCATAAAGATTGGACCTTTACGTGACTTTTGGGTGTTAGAAGGCCAGATCTATAAGTTAGAGAAACAGATCTGACGTCAAGAGGTCAAATGAGTGATGCAATGGAGGACACTCGCCGAGTCCATGAGAGGACTCGACGAGTCGAGTCGGGTTGCCCCGCGATTCGTTACCAGTAGTAACTCGGTGAGTTGAGAGGTTTGCTTGACGAGTTGAGTGACGCCTTAGGAGGATTCTGAGAACACGTTTGGACTCGCCGTGTCGCTCGAATGCACTCGACGAGTGTGGTGAATGAAGGATGGTTGACTGGAGTTGATTTCCGTGGACCTTAGGGTTTTGGTTAACTGATTCAAGAGAGGCTGTGGAGGGGTAGCATGGTCTTTTACCCATCCTTTAGAGATGAGAACATAAAGAGAGTATTGATTAGATGTTATCATTTGATATGCGGGGTCTAGATCGGGGATTCGAGCACAAGAGTTTTCTAAACATCTTACGAGGTGAGTCTTCTCACTGTACATTACCTAAAGTGGTATCTATGTGTAGACTGGAGGGTCTTATGTGTATGTGTATGTTTGTGATTATGTGAAATGTGTTATATGTATGCTATGTGTTATATAGACCGGACCAGAGGGTCCAAACACTCATGAGGCCAGAGGGTCCTTGATCAGACCTGATCGGAGGGTCCAACGATTTAAACCGGACCAGAGAGCCCAACGAGCTACGGGACTGGAGGATCCCGCTAAGACACATTGACCGGGGGGTATACCGAGTTATAGCCTCGAGTGGCTTATGTGTTGTATGTGGTATATTTGGGAACTCACTTTGCATTTATGCTTACCATGTTATGTGTTATGTGTTATGTGTTTTAGGTACTAGTGAGGACCGTGGGAAGGCACTGACATGATCTGTACATATTGGCGGAGTTTTATGTATTGAGATTCTGGGATTTGTTTTATTGAGTTAACATTTGAGTCTGTGAATGATTTATGAGATATATATTATGTTTGAAAATGATTTTTTTTTTTGAAAAATTATGTCGTTAGAAGTTGGTATCAAAGCCTTGGTTAGAGGGATTCGGATGCATCTTAGGGAATATCTGACCTCAAACTGAGGATTTGAGAACATTTTCATAAAATAAACAATTTTTCTAAAAGAGTAAAATATTTTGAGACAAGCAGAATGGAGCAGTGTGTACAATCAGCCAGCGCTCGAACAGTAATTTCCCAAAATACCCTTACATTATGTGTTATGCTATGCATGCTAGAGCAGGCTAGGTATTCATATCTAGGACTAGAGTGGCCTGATTTGTGATGCCTTAGCCTAGGAGATTATTTATATTATGAGATACTTCGGGTGTGAGTAGGTAGCAGCGAGGAGTTATGAGTGGTCTACCGGAGGGTAGCCTGTGTTCAGCGAGATATAGAGTACTTGTGACCTGGGATCTGAGGAGGAGGACTTAGGGTGATTACAGATACAGTGTGGAAGGTAGTATAGGGCCTGTACTATTGGAAACACCGGATCAGTGATCAGTCCAAGTAAGAATCCTTGGGGTACCAAGGAACAAGTAGGGTTGAGTATCTAGTGTGAGTATACTTGATCGAGTCTCTAATATCTTTTGTGTTGTGTTTCAGAGACATCATGGTTGAGAACGCCACACACACGGGGGTAGCGACGTCACCGACGAGGAGATTCATCGGATGATCATGACGAGGTGGACGCGGCAATCTGGGAGGCCATTTTGGAGATGTTTGGGTCTATCAAGACCACGCTGATTGAGACATTTGATAAGAGGTATGATACTGTTACCGAGGTGGCTACTGATGCAACCATAGCAACTGTTGCTGCCGTGAGGCCATAGGGGGTGACTCATTACTGTACCGAGAGTTCAACAACACGAAGCCACCAGAGTTTGTTGGGACTTAGGATCCGACAGCCGCGATGATGTGGATTTCAGACATTTAGGGATGCTTTTACACATGTTCTTGTCCAGAGCATCTGAGGGCTCGGTTCGCTTTGAACCAACTTTGTTTGGGAGCGAAGGATTGGTGGAAATTTGTGACAGATAATTTCACTTCTACAGAGATTGCGGTGGTGACCTGGGAGAGGTTCACCACCATGTTTCGAGATGAGTATGTTCCCTGGTGGAGAGGGAACGACTGGCGCAAGAGTTCTTATCCCTCAAGCAGGGGACGGAGTCTGTGACTGTGATTACACAGATGTTTCATGAGAGGGCGTTGTTTTACCCTGAACACGTGTCTACTGAGTAAGCACGCATGAGTCAATATCTGAGCATACTAAGGAGAGACATTTGTGAGTTCGTGGAGAACTCAACATACCGTACATTTGCTGAGCTCCAACAAAACGGCCGGAAGAGGGAGATTGAGCTGGAGACTCGGGCCAGGGAAGAGGCCGAGTCTCAGAGGAGGGATAGGCGACCGGTTCAGTCTCAGCCAACAGCCAAGCGGGAAAAGCCCGCTGATTCAAGATCTGGGGGTCAGAAGGGCCGCACTTGTGGGAAGTGTGGCAAGAGCCATAAGGGAGTATGCAGAGCATGTGTGTGTTACAAATGTGGCAAGAAGGAGCATTTCATGAGGGATTTCCCCCAAGGGGTTTGCAGTTTGCTTTCACTGCAACCAGACCGTACATCGGAAGGCCGAGTGCCCGCAGTTACTTCAGGGATCAGCACTGGGATCTGCACTTGCTGCTAGAGCTACCGAGGTCTAGCCAGCGAAGACCAAGGCACCGAAGGCTCGCAGGAGAGCCTTCCAGTTGACAGCAGAGGAGGTCCGTGCAGCGCTCGATGTCGTGGCTGGTATGTATTCTTTTATTTATTTATGCTGAGTTTGAGATATTATGCTTATATTGTGGTATGCTTAGGTACTTTTCTTGTGAATTATGTACCTGCTTTGGTGTTATTTGACTCAAGTGCGAGTCGGTATTTCGTATCTTTAGCATTTAGTCAGCACATCAGTATCCGACGAGAGGCGTTGAGTCGACCTCTGTAAGTTTCTATAGCCAACGAGCGAGCGGTGTATGCTATGGATGTGTACTCGAGATTTTAGATGTTGAGTTCCTGATAGATTTGTTATCAATTGCGATGCGGCATGTCTGTGTCATCATGGGCATGAACTGGTTGAGCCGATTTGGAGTTGTTATTGACAACGAGCATCAGTTGGTGACAATTCGAGACCCTAGTGGGGGACTACTTATGGTGTATGGCGAGGGTACCCGATCTGGGTCAGCATTTTGCTCGGCTGCCAGAGTAAGTATGAGTCTACAGCAGGGCTACAGAGGGTTTGTAGCCTACGTGATGGATACACGAATTGCCACCGAGAGGTCGAGTTTAGTCGATGATGTCCCGATAGTGCGTGAGTTCCCAGATGTTTTCCCTAAAGAGTTACTGGGTATGCCTATGGAGAGGCACGTGGAGTTTCACATTGATTTGGTTATGGGAGCAGCGCCTATTGCCAAGGGACCCTATTGCCTTGCACCACTAGATGTGCAGGAGTTATCCTTGTAGCTTCAGGAGTTGCTGCGGAAGGGATTCATTCGACTAGGTAGCTCACCGTGGGGAGCGCCAATCCTTTTTGTCAAGAAAAAGGATAGAACACACCGGATGTGCATTGATTACGGGGAGTTGAATAAGTTAACGGTCAAGAACCGTTACCCACTATCGAGGATCGATGATCTATTCGATTAGTTGCGGGGAGCATCTTGGTTTTCCAAGATAGACTTGAGGTCGGGATATCATCAGATGGGGGTGCATGATGAGGATATCCCGAAGACGGCGTTTAGGACTCGTTATGGGCATTACGAGTTCGTGGTGATGCCTTTTAGGCTTACCAATGCACGAGAAGCGTTCATGGATCTCATGAAACGAGTATGCAAGCTGATGTTGGATCGATTGGTGATAGTTTTCATTTACGACATTCTAGTGTATTCGAGGTCCAGAGAGCAGCATGAGGAGCATCTTAGAGAGATCCTCAGAGTATTGAGATCGGATAGGCTTTATGCCAAATTCTCCAATTGTGATTTCTTGTTATGAGAGGTCCAATTCTTGGGGCACCTCGTTAACCAGAATGGGATATTGGTCTATCCGTCCAAGATTGAGGCTGTTATGAGTTGGGAGGTGCCGAGATCCCTCACCGAGATCAGGAGTTTTCTAGGATTGGCCGGCTACTATCGGAGATTTATTAGGGATTTCTCCAAGATTTCCGTTCCCCTCACCAGATTGACCCGAAAGTGTGTGACTTTTACTTGGGGACCAAAGCAGCAGACCTCGTTTGAGACTCTTCGCCAGAAGTTATGTGAAACCCCGGTGTTAGCTCTTCCGGAGGGAATAGAGGATTTTGTGGTGTATTGTGATGCGTCTATATTGGGGTTGGGTGCGGTGCTTATGCATAGAGGTCACGTGATAGCATACGCATCGAGGCAGCTGAAGCCTCATGAGACGGGTACCCCACCCACGATTTGGATTTGGGGGAAGTGGTGTTTGCCCTCAAGATATGGCGCCATTATTTATATGGGGTTAGGTGTACCATATACACGGACCACAAGAGTTTGAAGTATCTGATGGATCAGCCCAACCTGAATATGTGCCATAGGAGATGGTTAGATGTGGTAAAGGATTATAATTGTGAGATCCTGTACCACCCGGGCAACGCTAACATGGTAGCCAATGCTCTGAGCCGTAGGGCGGAGAGTGCCCTGATTTGAGACATATGTATGAGGAAGACGGTGATGAATCTGGTGTTGGATACCATTCAAGAGGCCCAAATAGAGGCTGTGAGACCGGAGAACCGCAAGAGATAGCGGGTGATTGGGCAGGTATCCGAGTTTTTTACCGATGGTCGAGGGCTTATGACCATCCATGGTTGGATTTAGGTGTCGTTTATGGGTGGGACACGTAGCATACTGATGGAGGAGGTGCACAGATCGAGATTTTCGATCCATCCCAAGGCCACCTAGATGTACTTGGACTTGAAGAGAGACTATTGGTGGCTCTGTATGAAGAGGGATGTTGTGTGGGTTGTAGAGAGGTGCTTGACCTGTCGTCAGGTTAAGGTCGAGCACCAGCATCCGCATGGCAAGTTGCAGCCACTAGAGGTCCTGCAGTTAAAGTGGGAACATATTTCTATGGACTTCATCACCAAATTGTCGAGGACCGCGAGGGGTGTTGATGCAATTTGGGTGATTTTGGATCGTCTGTGGAAGAGCGCTCACTTCCTTGCTATCAGTGATAGCTCTTCTCCAGAGAGGCTGGCAGAGATATATGTGAGGGAGGTGGTATCTCAGAATGGAGTGTCGATCTCGATCGTGTCGGACCGAGATGTTCATTTTACATCCAGGTTCTGGAAGAAGTTTCATGAGGAGTTGGGCACGAGATTGCACTTCAGCACTGCTTATTACCCTCAGACAGATAGGCAAAGTGAGCGGACGATTCAGACACTCGAGGACATTCTTTGAGCATGCATTATGTACTTCAGGGGAAGTTGGGATGCATACCCACCTTTAGCTGAGTTTTCCTACAACAACAGCCACCATTCGAGTATTGGTATGCCTACCTTTGAACTGTTGTATGAGAGGAGGTGTAGGACCCCTATCTGTTGGGGCGAAGTGGGGCAACAAGTGATGGGTAGCACTGAGATAGTGCTTAAGACGACTGAGAAGATACAAAAAGTCAGGCAGCAATTGCTGATAGCCCAGAGCCGCCAGAAGAGTTACACGAATACTCGGCGATCCGAACTCGAGGTTGGAGATTTTGTACTCCTGAAGGTATCTCCTTGGAAGGGAGTGATTCGATTTAGGAAAAAGGGCAAGCTGGGGCCTTGGAAGGGCAAGTGATTCGATTTTCAGAGTGATTTCGAGGGTAGGCAAGGTAGCATACCGTTTAGAGCTACCCAAGGATTTGGGTCAGATTAATGATACCTTCCACGTATCCCAATTGAGGAAGTGTATAGCCGATGAGACGACAGTAGTACCACTAAAGGATATTCAGGTGGACGCGAGCCTGAACTATATTGAGAGGCAGATCGCAATCTAGGATCAAAAGACCAAGGTTCTGAGGAACAAAGAGGTGCTCCTGGTTCAGGTCCAGTGGCAACATCAGAGAGGGTTCGAGCTGACCTGGGAGCCGAAAGCGGAGATGCGGGAGCAGCATCCAGAGTTGTTCGAGTAAGACTTCAAGGGCAAAGTCTGATTCTAGTGGAAGAGAATTTTAATATCCAGATTCTCAGGTTTCATCATATGATTATTTATTTTGAGATATGAGGAGTGACTTGACAATTTGAGGCCCTAACTCGTCGAGTAGGACCGCAAATGATGACTTGGATTAATGAATGGACTCGACGAGTCTGTGTTGTTGGCAGAAACCCTAAATCCCTGGGCGTGTGAGCGTGTGAAGTGAGAGAAAGAGCCATCATGAGCCATTTGTTGTGATTTTTCTAAGGAGTCGAAGTGATCCAGCAAGACGGACCAAAGGAGATTGTTATTTTGTGACTTTCAAGCAAGGAGACTCCACTTTGAGGTAGCAATTCGCCCATTTCTTCTTTATTGTGTAGGCTTGCTTAATCAAGGGTTTCTTTACCCTTTCTTGAGTTGGAATAAGAAGTATGAGAAGTCCCAATGTGGAATAGACCTTAGATCTGGACCTTGGGAGGTCCTAAGAGTCCCAATCATCCAGCTTTATGCAGTCCCTTTGGGGTTTTGGATCTTGGTTGTCATATTAAGAGCTAAATCATCAAATATAGTCATATGAGTGTTGCATAAGCATAAAGATTGGACCTTTATGTGACTTTTGGGTGTTAGAAGGCCAGATCTATAAGTTAGAGAAACAGATCTGACCTCAGGAGGTCAAATGTGTGTTGCCATGGAGGACACTCGCCAAGTCACTTATTATGTTTGTGAATGTTTTATGAGATATATATTATGTTTGAAAATGAAAAATTGGTTTGAAAAATTACATCATTACAAGTCGTTTAAGGGCTGGTTATTCCAGATCTGAGTTCGTATTGGGCTCCTTGAGCATAAAGGTGCAAGCTTTATGAGATAACTTGTTACATGCAGGCACTAAGTCACTTATTAAGTCCTTTTTAAACTTAAGAGCTTCATTTAGACATGCATTAACGTAAAGTTGGCAAATTTATGTTGGTTTCCGGCTCAAGGAAGTCATATCTATGTTTTAGGGATACGTCTTTATGGATAAAGTGATTATTGGTTAAGCCTTTTCACTATTAAGCCTTATGGATTGAGTTTTGAACCTTTTTGGGTAGTCCCAATGGATAAAGTTGGAAACTTTAACCTTCTGGACCACATTATGATCTAGATCTATGCATTGAAGCTCTTGGTATCATAGGAAACAACTTAATGTATTCAGTTATTGAAACTCGAGCAAACACGGCGTGTTTACAAGTCAACATAACGTGTTGGCTGGGGTTTTCCCGACTATCTGGATGTTGGCAGAACACGGTGTGTCCAAGGGGAAACACATCATGTTTGGTCAACACGGAGTATTGATTTGTCTTTGACTATAAATTTGATCAGAGTTGACCATGGGATATCTTGGGCCATGTTTGGGCCTTTTGGATTGAAGGTTTGGGCCTTAGTCTAGGGACAAGCTAGATAAGGGGTAAATTGGTATATGAGGAAATAGATTCGATTCCATTTGTTAATTTGGTGTTATTTGTTATTGATAGATAAGGGGATTGAAGGACCAGTTGTTAGGAGTTATCAATGTGATTCTACAGTACAAGGTGAGTCTCCTCACTATTGTATGGGTCAAAGGCACCAAAGCCAACCCCTTTGATTTATGTTATACGAAGACTAGGGGTGGCCCTTGGAATTTTTATGAAATACCAAGAGTTAGCTCCTGCCAAACCTGTATGCAAGACCAGAGTTCGGACCCTGGCAGTTAAGTAGATAGTTGTAGATTATATGCTAGTTGTCTTTGTGATGCTTGCATGGAAAACTAGGAGGTGGATTTTGGAACTTGTCTATAAGACCCACGGTTTTGGCCCCTGGCCTGGCAAGGAAAGACCATGATACTGCTCCTGGCATAATGGCAAGACTATGGTTGGCACATAGCACCTCCTATCGCATGTTTAATATATATGAGATGTATGGCTCTTATTTTATGTTTGGTATGTGGTATTTTGGGGAACTCACTAATCTTTGTGCTTACAGTTGTTGTTTATGGTTTCAGGTACTTCCGTTTCGAAAGAGAAGGGCCCGACTTGATCTTAGCACTTACAACCCTATTTTCCGCAACCTTGATATTTTAGGATTGTACTCTGATAACTGATTTAATATGAAATACCTTTAAGTGTTTTAGTAATGATAAATTGGCGTTTTGGTTGTTTTAAAAACAAAATTTTTACCTTGATATTTTGGGATGTTACATGAATCTTGACAAGGAAGACCGAAAAATCATTATAAAAAAGGCATCGATGGCCATGGCTGCAAACTGAAGAAACATCTAGCAAAAACAG
Organism: Lactuca saligna; assembly: GCF_052625555.1. Classification (NCBI taxonomy): domain Eukaryota; kingdom Viridiplantae; phylum Streptophyta; class Magnoliopsida; order Asterales; family Asteraceae; genus Lactuca; species Lactuca saligna. The sequence continues at coordinate 121,273,280 of NC_136423.1, read as the reverse complement.
TGTCTCCGCCTCCAATTTTAACCCGCCACCACCATTCTTTGAATGATTGAAGAGAAAGACTCATATATTCAGTTTCATTACTGTTTTTTTTTAAATCAAATCCGAAGGAGGAAAGATTTGATGAAATTGCATACCTGGAGAAGTATTATGTCTTGTAATTGATGAAGCACCGATCAGGAAAAATGACTTAATTGTATCTAATATAGAGTCGTGATCAAGAGAGGAGGCAAGAAGCTTGAGTTTTGTGCATTGCCCATTTGATTATGATTTCACTTTTTTCAATCTAGTGTTTGATCAAAATCTATAATCGAGGTTGAATTTTTTTATTGTCGCGTCTTGGTGGTAGTGGGTTCCATGCAGCAAGTGATTTTTGTGCATGACTAGAGAAAAATCAAGCATTTAAATCAGAATATAAAGGTGGAATAGAAATTCCTTAGTCAAAATGTTGTGTGAACATAAACTAGTCTCATCTATGTGATATTTGGGGTGGTTATTTTCTCATCTTACCCCTGATTTTTGTGAAGTTAATGGAGGTCGATAAATGGTGCAGGTGATTCATGGTAGCATAAGTCTGATTCACAGTGGTGAAGGGTTAGCTGTAATGAAGAGATAGGGATGGTAATAGGTACTCTTTGTGAGGGTGGTGTTTGGTGGAGTTTTAAAACCTATTATTGCAGGTCATGTGACCTTAGTAACAGGTGAAATTTCACTTCATTCCCTAATAGTGCACAAAAAAAAAATTGAGTGGTCTTTTATACCAAATGTGAAAACTTTGTAGGGTTAAATTTACATTAACCCTTGTTGAGAGTTAACAATTGAATTTTCCAAACAATCTTGGAATTTATAAAAAAAAAAATTATAAAAACGGATCTTAAAAGGGTTTAAAAATGATTATTTTCCAAAAAAAAAAAGTTACAATGTTTTAACTAAATAAAAACAAAAAACCATTTTTATAAAAATGTTGTAAATTTCATTATCCAGGTAATTTACATCTTTGATCCCATAGTATAAAATTTGTTTGCAAAGTGGTCCCTTGACACTTTAATGAAAAACATGGGTTGCATGCATACATTGGCTGTGCCCAAGCGTACATTGGGCATACGTGGTTAATGTTCAAAACCTAATTTTTAGGTTTTGGACCCAATTTAAGCATTATTAACTCCCAAGACCTCTTCCCCCTATCAGCCTCCATTACCCACTTCGTCCCTTAAAAATCCTAATCTCCATTGGTGGTGTTTTGAGCTTACTTTTAATGTTTTTGTCCACTCTTGATGGAAGGAAACAATTAGAAAGCAATAAAGGAACTCCAATCTTGGTAGATCTGAGTTCTTCACTCCTTGAGCAACCTCCAAAAGGTATAAAGCTCTGAACTTGTTGGTTGTTTCTTTAGATCTTGTTAGATGTGAAGTTTTAAGCTTGTTAGCCCCTTAATATTGGTCCATTTGGGTATGAGCTACTCTAGATGTAACAACCCAAAATACGACCCAAATTTTTTTGTTTAAATAGTGCTAAAAGCTAACAATCATCCATAATATAATGAAATCGTACGTCACAAATCCCAAAAAGTTATAATAGATGTGTCATGACAAGAGAACTGTATCAACATATCACAGTATCTGAAACAAACTCCCAGGATAAAAGAAACCAAATTTGTGGTGTGCGCGATGCCATCAACCTGAACTCTTCCCTTTACTAGATCGGGTACTGATAAACGCCCTCAGGGTAAAATGACTATTTTACCCCTGATCAAAGTCAACTTCCAAATGACCGGACTTGCCGAGTCAGGGCGCAGACTCGCCGAGTCCCTCTATTACTAAGTCAGACTTTAACTCACCGAGTCCCCTTCCCCACTCACTGATTCACCCTAAACTCACAACTTGAAGAAAGACAAGGGACTCGCGACTCGACTCATCGATTCCGAAGAACAACTCATCATACAATCGATCCCAATCCATTCCATAGCATCTAACTCGTAGATCTAAGCTCCTAGGGCCATCTAAACACGTAAAGTTGCTAACTTTACGTGTAACTAAGAAGGAATGAAGCTATTTCACTCAACCTCTACTTTAATGGGGAAAACTCATCTGACTCGTCGAGTTGCATGAACAACTCGTCGAGTCTAAGGCAATCTTCATTGGACTCGCTTAGTTACTCATCCAACTCGTCGAGTCCACGACTATCTTCATATGACTCGTCGAGTCAACCTTGTGACTCGTCGAGTCCATTCAATCCTTTTTCCATACAGACTTGATTTGAGCCATGCAGCGGCTCCAAATCAAAGATCCAAGCTTCTAGGGCATGCTTATCACGTAAATTTGCAAACTTTACGTGCATGCATGGTTTTAAAGGCTTCAAATGCCAAATCTAGGCTCTTAATGGGGTTCTAAGCTCAAGAGGGACCTTAATCACGACCACAACTGAAACTTTACACTTCTAGAATACAATGAGGGTTCAGATTTGAAGTATAACCCGATCATAACGCTTTATCACAAAGGATTTTGAGTTTTTGGGCTTAAAAGCAACAATTTGGGGACAAACAAGATCTACTAGATCAATAAGCAAGATGGAGACTTTATTACCAGAATATATGACCACAAATGAGTGTGTTCTGGATCTACTTCCTTTTCCTTGAACTCTTCAACCTTCTCCTTCTTCTACTTGCTTCCAAAGTTCCTTCACAAAGTCATAATCAGTCACACACTCTTTAAGGGGGCTAGGGTTCAGTAAAGGATGCTCTGAGGGTGATGGAGGCGAGGTTGGGATGCATTAATGCGTTTAAATTAGGTGTAAACCCTTAGAATTAGGGCTTCATTCAGATAGGTGGACTCGCTGAGTCCCTGCGTACGGACTCATCGAGTAGCCAACTTAATTTGCGTGATCATCCTGTCTCTACTCGACGAATCGGGCTACAGACTCATCGAGCACCCCTTAAGAAATGAAATATTTTATTTAAATCACATACCATAAATGAGGCATTACAACTCTCCCCCACTTATCTTAGACTTCATCCTCGAAATCTGCTGTTGCTGCTGTATCTGAAAATAACTCTAGATAATGCTCCCTCATCTCCCCCTCGGACTCCCACGTCCACTCTGAACCCTTTCAGTGTTGCCACTGCACCTTCACTAACTGAACCACCTTGTTCCTCAAGGTCTTCGTCTTTCGATCTAAGATCACCACTGGTCTCTCGATATAATTCGGGCTACTATCAACCTGAATATCCTCCAAGGGTACAACTGCTAACTCGTCCACCAAACACTTTCTCAACTGAGAAACATGGAAAGTGTTGTGGATCTGGCTAAGCTCTACCGGAAGATCCAACTGATAAGCAACCTGACCCACTTGGGCCAAAACCCTAAAAAGACCAATGAACCTGGGGCCCAACTTGCCCCTCTTCCGAAACCTGATAACACCCTTCCAGGAGGACCATATCGCCCACCCCAAACTCCAAGTCTGCACGCCTCATGTCGGCGTAACTCTTCTGCCTACTCTGTGCAGTCTGCAGTCTGTTATGAACCTGCTGGACCAACTCTGTGGTCTTGAGCACCACCTTGGTGCTCCCGATGACTCGCTGACCGACCTCGCCCCAACAAATTGGGGTGCTGCACTTCCTTTCGTAGAGCATATCGAAAGGAGAACGGTCAATGCTAGCGTGGTAACTGTTGTTATATGAAAATTCCGCTAGGGGAAGATACGTATTCCAACTACCATCGAAGTCTAGAACACATCCCCGGATCATGTCCTCGAGATTCTGAATCATCCTCTCGCTCTGCCCGTCCATCTGGGTGTGGAAAATGGTGCTAAAATGAAGACGAGTCCCCGTCTCGTCATGGATCCGCTTCCAAAATCTGGAAGTAAAACAGACGTCTTAATCTACCTCGCGGACATAGATGTCGACTAGCTTCTCAGCCGATATGCTCTCCTGGATCGGTATAAAATGCGCACTCTTGGTCAGCCGATCCACTATGACCCAAATCGAATCCACTCCCCGTGCGGTCCTGGGAAGCTTAATGATAAAATCCATGGTAATATCCACCCATTTCCATACGGGAATGTCTAACGGCTGCATCTTTTTGTGGGGTCTCTGGTGCTCTGCCTTGACCTTCCTGCAGTTCAGGCATCTCTCCACATACTCGGCGACATCCCGCTTCATGCAGCGCCACCAATAGTCGGGTCGAAGATCTCTGTACATCTTCATCGCCCCTGGGTGAATGGAAAATCGAGACTTATGGGCCTCTTCCATCAACACTTCTTGTACTCTGCCCTAGTACGGTACCCAAACCCTCCCATGAAGGGTCAACAATCCCCAACTGACATAATCAAAGGAAGCTACTCGGCCCATGATCCTCTAACACTTCTGCCTCTCCTCCTTGAGGCCTTCGACCTGTGTCTCCCACATCTGCTCCAACAATGGAGTAATCACTGTCATCCTTAGGCATATATCCCTGATTGGTGCCGATGCCGCCTTGCGGCTTAGGGCGTCGGCCACTATGTTGGCCTTCCACGGGTGATAAAGGATCTCACAATCATAATCCTTCACCACATCTAACCACCGATGCTGCTTCATGTTAAGATTCGGTTGGTCCATGAGGTATCTCAGCCTCTTGTGATCTATGTAGATGGTGCAACGGACCCCATAAAGGTAGTGTCTCCAAATCTTGAGGGCGAACACCACTTCCCCCAACTCCAAATCGTGCGTCGGATAGTTAGCCTCGTGGGGCTTCAACTGTCTGGAGGTGTAAGCTATCACATGCCCCACTGCATCAACATTGCTCCCATACCTGTGATCGGGGCATCACAGTAGACTACAAAATCATCCACTCCCTCCAGCAGGGTCAGAATCGGTGCCTCGCATAATCGCTGTCTGAGAGTCTCGAATGTCGCCTGTTGCTCAGGCCCCCAACGAAACAGCACCGACCTCTTGGTTAGTCGGGTGAGTGGAAGTGCTATCTTGGAGAAATCCTGGATGAATCTCTTGTAGTACCCTGCCAATCCTAGGAAGCTCTGCATCTCAATGAAAAATAATAAGTCTTTGATGATTTGAAAGTCGTGTGATAAAAAGTTGGTTATTTAGAATTCTTCATATGTTAAGATTCACTTTATTTCCTTTTCCTCGTTTGGATGTGGATTTAGAGTATCAGTTGTCTGTCCGAAGGCCGTTTAAGTCTTAGTTATATATATATATATATATATATATATATATATATATATATATGTATATGTATATATATATATATATATATATATATATAAAAGTACTACCAATCAGTTCGATGTCGTTGGGTAGCAAAGGTATACATTCATGATCATTCATTCAAACTAAAGAAATTACTAGTAACTATAATAGGTATAGATTAGGGAAATACTACTTACTATTTCTGGAACATTGAAACTTACATAAATCCGTACTTACAAAAGTCAGTTCATACATGAGTCAGTTCAAACAAACAATAACAAGTACAGAAAGGAACATTCTTGCTTTTGAAGAACAAGATAACGTAAGTGTAAGTCTACTTCATGGCACATCAACAAGTTTGTTGTGTCACATTTTATAACCAGAGTCTCCTGGAGGGAGTTCGGACATTGTGTGTATAGATCTATACGGGACTGACAAACCCGTATCCTGACTGTTCGCTACAGTTGGCCGAAAGGCCTGACGTGACAACTGTCACATTTACTTTCGGTGCCAACAGGTCATCGTGTTAACTACTTGTTGATTTAGCATGGTTATAACCACATCACATCCAAACCTTATTTAACAAACTATTTTTTAAGGTAATTAGTGTTTCAATAGGTATTTTTTTACAACATTACTGTACGCTTTCATTTTTCCCATTTCATTTATATGGTGATATTCTCACATAAAAGGTAGTGAAACTACTTTCTAGAAAAGATAGTCTTAAACATTGGGAAAACACACATTACATACTATTTCAAGTACAAACATACAAAATAGTCGGGTCTTGGTAAAAGACTACATTACATCATTTTAAGAGAAAAAAACATACAAAATAATTAGGTCTTGGTAGAAGACTGCTTTCCATATTAGTAGAAAATATAGGATTTTCTAGGAGATTTCAAATGCATACAAACCCTTTCACAAACTTTTACATCAAACATTTACAAACATTTATCACTAAAATACTTATGAACTCACCAGCTTAAATGCTGATCCTCTCTTTCAAAATAACTTGTATTCTCAGGTCACCAGTAGAGATGTACCATGACAGGTTTTAAGAAGACGGAGCACTTCCATACTCGTCTTTATTTTGATTATTCACTTTTAGTGTCTTGTTATTATTGTGCAGAACACGCTTGTATTGAATTATACTATTAACTCAATGGATGATGTTGTTGCTTGTTTGCTATTTTGCATTGTTGTGATACTATACATGACGTCCTCCGCCCCCGAATGTTTCTGCCAATTCGATTTGGGGGTGTGACAACCCGTAACCACCGTGGGATCAACAATGGATTCCTTTTGGCCCATTACGAATACTCGGCCTCTTCCACCAGTATTCCCGTTGTTTGTTTTCAGACAGTCCCTTTGGAAGTGCCCCATTGATCCATACTCGAAACAAGTATGACCTACTCCGACATTTGCAGCTGGAGCGGCCAGTTGGGTTGGTTCCTTGCAAAAGAGGGCAGTGTGTCCCTTCCTGTTGCAATTGGTGTAATGCATTTCACAGTAGGGTCCGTCATGATGAAAGTTGCACTAATTGCACTTTCGCAGGTTGTCGATGTACGACTTTGTTGGCGTGGGGGTGGTAGGGATAATAACAACGTGAGTTGTCACTAATTGTTGCCTCTTGGGGTTCTCCTATGTGGTCTGCCCCTTTCTCTTGTTCCAGGGTTCCCTTCGGTCCTCTACCTCCTTCGGTGGCTCAGAAGCAGTGGTAATAGTACCCTGTTTAACACCATGATTAATCAATCGTTGAGCCAAGCGCTTCACGCTGTCAAACATGATTGGGTTAGATGCTAGTACATGCCCTTGGATCTATGGTGACAATCCTCAAATGTACCTCTCCACCTTCTTCAATTCCGGGTTTACCATACCTGGGCACAAGGCTAACAAATCACTGAACCTGGCCGTGTAAGTGGTCAGGTCCGATCCAGTCATCCTTAGGGTCCATAACTCCTGTTCTAACTTTTGGATTTTTCCCCTCAGGAAATATTCTTCCAACATCAATATTTTGAGATCCTCCCAGCTCATGACATTAGCGACTGGGAGAGATAGGGCTTTCACATGGCCCTTCCACCAGGTGAGGGCTCGATCAGAGAAAGTGCAAGCAGCAAACTTGACTTTTCTTGTTTCTAGGCATGAACAGATCTCGAAGACCATTTCGGTCTTCTCGAACCATTGCATAAGTGCAATGACTCCTCCTACCCCGTTGAAAGTCTTTGGCTTCAAATTTGAAAATTCTTTATATGTGTATTCCCTGGTATGACCATGGCCAGTGCCATGATTTGTGACAACTGTCAAATTTCGGTCAAGTCAAAGTCAACTAAAGTGAACAAGTCAAACCGTTTGACTCAATTTTCCCTTGGGTACTAGAATTTACATTATGAAATTTCTACACAACTCTCTATTCTAATGAGAGATCATAAATCAAAAGTGCGAACATCTAGATCTCCTTAACCAAAAACTGTGGTACGTGGCTAGCCAAACCGATAAAACAATGTTGCATACTCATCGGGAGTGTGTAAGATCCTTAAACAAGGCTTAACAGTGTTTACGGACCTTGCATTGCGAAGCTGGACACTCACAAATGCCACACTCGAAACCTCTCTCAATCGTTTTCAATCTATCTATCTCTATTTGAAATCTCTCTAAGTATGTGAAATCTCTCCCAAATCTCTCTAAGTATGTGAAACCTCTCCCAAAACCCTCTTTGTATGAGAAATCTCTCTAAGTATGTGAAATCTCTCCTAAATCTCTCCAAGTGTGTGAAATCTCTCTCAAATATCTCTCTGTATGAGAAATCTCTCCAAGAATGTCAAATCTCTCCAAGTATATGAAATCTCTCTCAAATATCTCTTTGTATGAGAAATCTCTCCAAGAATGCCAAATCTCTCCAAGTATGTGAAATCTCTCCCAAATCTCTCTCAAAAGTTTCCCGTAACTTTTTAGAGTCATTCGGGTCATTCCGACCCTTAACCGGGTCAAAAACAGTTTAAAACGGGGTAAAAAACGAGAAAAATTGACATTAGGAACCGAAACCTCTTGAGAGGAGAGAAGCCTCTTAGGACCCGAAGGTCCTCTTAGGGACCGCAAGCAAGGAGGAGCCGAACCCTCCTGAGCCGAAGGTCCTCTCAGGGCCGAACCTCGCCCAGGAGGAACCGAACCCGAACCTCGCTTAAATGGAACCGAACCCGAACCTTGCATAAAGGAACCGAACCTCGCTTAAAAGGAAGAACCGAACCCGAAGACACTGTTCACTACTGTTCATTCGGTTCATTACAGGTCTGACATTCGCCTCTTATCTCCGGACCAAACCCTCGCCTTCTCCTTCGCCTCTCGCTTCCTCGCCTCCTCGCCCCTTCGTTTCCCTCTGTTCGTTTTCGGCTACAGCCCCCAGCAAGGACCGAACCTCGGCCTAAGGACCGAGAGGTCTCGCTGGGAATGCTTTTCTTCCCGATTTTCGTGTAGTTTTGCGTTTAAGGCCCGTTTTTAATTATTTTAACGCGGGATTTTCACCCAAAATCATATTTTAACATAATAAACCCTAAATATTCACAATTTAATCATATTTTCATAAAAATCTTTATTTAAATAATAAAAGCAAGTGGGTAAAGTACAAAGAGGTGGAGTGTTGACTTTACTTTACCTTATGACACAAGCAACCACTCCCACACCCACTCTATGACCAGCCACACCTCCCCACCTTACCTAGGTCACATCAATGTCCTTTCCACTCAATTATCACTCTTTCCCACGTTTTTGAGAGCTGAATATTCATCCTCTCTCCTCACTTCTCTCATTTGCTCTCATTTCACCAAGAAGATCAAACTCTTTCCTCTCTCACTTTCTCTCTCTAGAAATTCGAGATTCAAGGGCTGATCTTGGGTTTTTCCTCCACATTTGGTAAGCATAATCCATTCTCCTTATGATTATCTCACTTATTTCCACTGAAATCATGGATATCTTACACAAACTCCATCATATTTGTGTTTAGAGCTTCGAATCTTCATGTGATTCTTCAAGTGTTCTTGGGTTGAAAACTTCTCTTCTTCATCACTTATCTAATGAAATCACTCAAGGTGAGTTCATACCCCTACATTTTCATGTTTTCTCAAGTTTTCAGGGGGGGGAATACAAGTTAAAACACTAAGAACATAACTAAAATTTTCTAACAGCCATCATCAGAAAATTTCAACTCCATTCACGGACTATTTTGGGCATCTTAAACATTTTTGTTTTCAAAACTGTACAAGGTGCAAATAGTTCAAGTTTTTAGCTTTAAAATGACTACTTTCACATCTCCATACGATTTTTCTACAATTTATGGTGATTTTTACAAAACTGCCTATCTTTTCAAACAACATTTCAGACCAGTCTGTGATTATGGACTTTTTCACCCAAGTTGGAGGTCATTAAAAATCGTGATAAAAATTATGAGTAAACGAGACACATTTTTTGAACTCTCAGAATTTACGGATCTAGTTTTCGACTTCATATGATTTTTCTATGATTTTTCTAAAACAGTGCAAAAAACCTAAAGTTAGCTAACAGCATATAAATATCATAACACTTTGTATTATGTTGAGCAAAGTGTATAATCATAAGTTCTAATTATTGAATGTGTTTCTTTGTTAGTTTATCATCATGAACTAAAACTAAGTCAATCATAATAAATATTATGCATTCTTTTTAGAACAAGTATGATAAACTATAAAAAGTATAGTTTAATAAATTCATAACACTAATACATTTCCATAAAAGAGTTCATACATATTACATACATTTTAGATAAACTATAATAGGTATAGTTTATGATACATCACTCAACACACTCGTACAGAAAGGGTACATTCATACCGAAAAGATTTATATTCACACAAATTTCACGTAAACTTGTTAACCTATATTGTGAGACTCTCTCTCTCTCTCTCTCTCTCTCTCTCTCTCTCTCTCTCCCCGTACGTCCGAGTGCGGGATATAATTCGTGGTAGTTATAATCAGAATCTCCTTGAGGGAGAACGTGATACTTGTATATAGATCTATATTGGGTTTGACACCCCACACCTTGCTGCTAGCTACAGTGGGACCTGCAGGTCTACGGGTGACAAATGTCATTTCAGTTTTCGCGACGCCTGAGAACGTCGTGGCAGGTTCACATAGTCATAGTATGATTATAGCGACTCACATAGGGATATAACAATCCATAAGTTTACGGGATTTTATTTATAAAACCTAAATGAGTTTTATATCGATTTAAATCACTTTTTATCTCAATGAGTACAGATATTATTGTACACTTTTGGTTTTGGTAGTTACGACTACACATCATTTGAAACCACATTTATACCTTTAAGTATGGTCAATACTTGTTATTTATCGGTCCACGGATTTAGGACTACATATATATATAAAGTATTAACAAACATGAGAACATACAGAAATTTCATTTAATTCAAACGCGTCCATGTCCATTTAAGTACATAACATATTCTATTAATAAGAAAGATTACTTATACATTTTGGTCTTCGTTCATAAGACTACATTACACAGATTTTAAAGAAAATATCAGATTTTCTGGATACATATTATAACGCTTTTACAAGGAAAACGATTTACTTTTCTAACGAAATCTCTTATGAACTCACCAACCTTTGTGTTGACACTTTTCAAAACTACTTGTATTCTCAAGAATTCAGTGAAAACAGGAAATCAACAACGTTTTGAGGATGGGACGATAAATCGTCAAACAGTTCATTTTGTATCATAACGTAATTGATGTGAATCATGTAAACATGTGCTTTGATGTAACGTTTTCAATTATATTTGTGATGGTTGTATTTACGTTGAGCACTATTATACTTATTGTTGTGATACTCTACATGAAGTCCTCCACCCCCGGACGTTTCCGTCATCCTTGGTTTGGGGGTGTGATAGATTGGTATCAGAGCATTGTTTATAGTGAACTCAGTATATCAAACCACATATGATATACAAACTATAAATGCATTTGGACTAAGTCTCTGATTTAAAGTTTTTAAAACAACTATACTTTTAGAAATAAATAGTTTCTTATTAAAAGTATACATGTATACATACATACTAAGGTCAGCATCATTCTAGAACAAAACAAAAGTAATGATTGTTGGATATCACAGGTAAGCTCGGGGATGTATGGTCAGTCTTGGGAGTGGCGTAGCCTGATCAACTATGCTGGTCCGAGGAGTGATTAGCACATGCCCAAGAATAGTTGTGATATGGCAACAAGTCTAAAAACTTACCAACACTACCACAATGAGAACATTAGAACAGAACATGAGTTTAAAATACTATAGGAGTATTTTGTAATATCATAACTTATATGAAAACTAAACAGATCCTTAATAATAGGTCTATCGTATCTTGTTATATGTAATTAGTATGCACTATGTCATTACAGAAGTAACTAATAAGGATCACCCCCTATAACTATGTGATAATAGAGTTAGACGCATAGTACTTATCTCCTCCACTTCTATTCTCGCAAATTCGGCATAGCAAAATCCTACTTACCGGACGACCCTTACTTTCCTAATCCGAACTCGAGGAATGGTGAATGGTTATGAGAAGAATCATAAGCGGGACTGGAGGTAATCGATCCTCCATGCATAGCAAGCGTTCCGCGAACCGTTTCGACTATAACGAACCTATGACCCGTTGGGCAATCATGATCGAGGGTTGAATGTCGACAACAATGACAACAACCACCATGTGGAGACCAACGAGGGTGCTATGACCTCAACCACGGGGGACTGACGGACAGAGCCCTCCCGGAAAAGACCCAGCGGATCGCGATCATTGGGGATTAAAACAGGAAGACTACAATCTGAGTTCAGAAAACTGCGCGCTACTATAAACCCCACCATCTCATGTACTGGTGACTCAGAATTATACTACTATTCCCGATACCAACTCTGTTTTTAGGACCTTATCGCCACTCGTGAAGAGGAAAGAGAGTAAAAGGGTAGGACACACATCATTCAAAGAAAGGATGATTGTAGCCAAGCGTTGATTGGAAAAGCTACAAAACTACATCGACCTTGTCTCAAGCATCACAAGGGATGGATCATCGTAAGTAGAGTTCATACCGCTCACTAGACCTGGTAAATTAGCTTTATAAGTATGCGCTGGTGCTACTCTATTGTAAGTAAAATCTTGACACTACAAATTAAGTGATCATACTAATCGAGAAATCTATCTACTATCAAAACCCGCCCACGCACAAATGTGAAGTAGACCTGCATCGAGGTCGAAATTTTCACTGAAACCATGAATTCTAGAGTCATATTAACAAGATGGGCTTAGGATGTACCTATCAGACTCGAATGTCTATCTAGCCTTAATTATATAACTAAGCATACATCAATAGGTCGTGATAAGGACCTAGCTTGGGTCAAGTATAAGGTTTCACTTGGATACAGAGCTACTAAAATACATGAGTTTATTATACAAAGAATCTCGTTATAAATTGTTTTCAGAACACCCTAAACAACCGAGCTTTGATACAAATCAATATGAGATCAACTTAGTTAGAAAACTCGCGACATATAGCCATTCTAAAAAAACTCATTATCGTCTCACCTTTAAACATCTATTGAGAAGTTTCTTCTTCATAGACCTATGGAGTGTGAACGTTCCAGCACTAATGCACCGGATCCCATCAAAAATTCCTCAGCCAAGTGTGTTCGGACAAACATGATTCTAAGAGGAGTAAAGCTTAACGTCCGTATGAAACCTACTCCTACCTACTGCCATAACTCCATCTCGGGAGCGTTAGCAGAAACACTAAGAATAGTACAGTAATGTGCAAAAATTTATATGCGTAAATATAAATTGTAAGGATGCACTTAAGACAATCATTTCCACTAACGAAGTCGTTTTTCATCATGAAACAGAGTTATGTCTTCACCAAGAGGCAACAAACCAACTAGCAAGGCGCCAACACTATAGATAGACGCTGCTACTTTTCAAGCTGCAGTCACGGCAGCCGTCATGGTGCATTTCAATACTAACAACGTCGGCAGGGGTGGAAGCGGTACTAACAATACAAATTGTGGTAACAATCAGGGACACCAATGGGTACCTACCAACAAAAATACCTCAGGCCACAAACCTACGAACAAGAAGAGAAAGTTTTGGGACATGAAAGAGCGCCACCAATCTCAAGGATACACTAAAAGATAATAACCTAGGGCCGCCCCTACCATTACAACAGCAGTCATGACACATGCCTCGACACTAGCCACGGGGTCTGCCACCCAAATGCCTGCCAGACCATATGAGGGATCACTCCCAAAGTGCAACCAATGTGGCTTTCATCACCATAGGGCTTGCTGGGAGATGCACTGTAAAAACTGCAACAGGAAAGGGCATACAGTCTGTTTCTGTAAGATCCCGACCCAGCACTTCCCTTCAATCAACTGCACCAAGGTAGGCCCAGTATGCTACCTATGCAGTGAAATGGGACACTTCAAGAGAGAATGTCCAACTGAGAAGAATGACGAAGGAACAGGAGGAATGTGATGAACACACCAACAGGAGCAGCAAGGGAACCATGTTAGGGCTTTAGTAATGTTCCCAACGACAAAACGTTTAAGTACTATATGTTTGTAATGAATTTGGTACGCTTACTAAAGTAACATTCCTTCTAAAAAGAAGCTAAAATATTTTCTCTCTCATACAAATCAAACCAAAGACATTCATATGTGACCTTAGTAGCATTACCTGTAAGTTGTGATGACCTTGTCCATACATCGGGGTTAATTTAAAATCAAAATACTAAAGTCTTGAAACAGATAATTCCATCCTGACTCCGATTCCATGTCTAGTATTAAGGGTTGAGTGGGGTCACCCACTCGACGATTGCACGATATCAATTTACATACGACGATCATATACCGCTCGATCGTGAGGAGACCTGTCAGGAATCATGATATCAAATATCATTATTGGCTATCGAAAACACACGCACTACCAGTGCTAGACACTGTGGTATGAATCATCTACAATAATCATAACATCAAACAAAACGGAACACACAGTAAAGAAATACAGGACACTCTATCACTCTAGTGATCTCTTCCTTCGAATACAACTTATCTCATGTTATCTAAAAAGATAGTGTTGTCGTTATCCAATTTTGATTGATATTGCCCTCATCTTCCCTATTAAATGACTACAAAAGGGCCTTTCGCCTAACCCCTGAATATCGAAACTATCGTCTCTCATAAACATCCAGCACGGACCTTTGGGTCATCTCTCGCTGTGGAACTCCAAAACATGCACCAGAGGAGTGTTATACTTCCCGAAGCCTTATCACATGTATTTACAGGAGACCTTCGGGAATGTCACGCATGTATCAGACAAGATTCAAGCATAGAAGCTTGGGACAGATATGGTACGAGTCCTGCCATGAGCTTCGGGCTAAGGTTGCCCAGAAGGATGAGTAAATGTCCTACCATTCAAAAAGTCCTAGTCACGTAAACCAAACCCACATACTTCCTACCGAGCTACAAGAGCTGTCAGGGCAAACCTGTCGAACTACTCAACAATGAAATTGAAGAACCAAGCTTCTCACCCTGAAAAGCTCTGGTCTTATTCTTCAAATTAGAAAGACAAATTGCTCATAATTCCATCGATTTCAGAGGCCCCGACAACATCTCCAATAGAAACCTTTACTATCTGCCTCGCATAGACGAATAGGCCGACAAACCGCAAGGAACGAGGTACCCCTCAGGAATTGAACCTGAGATCTGAATATCACCAGTCATGAGTATTGAAGAAGGATGTCCGAGAACAATCCTCCAATTTCGATGCGGACGCTGAAAGTTCGTAGTGATACCCTCGGATAGGATCAAACCCACTCGTAGGATTCATGAACGTAATAAATAGGATATGCCATTCTTGCTAGGATCGGTTCATCATCGTCATTACAAATGACTTACTTATCTACCCTCGTAGTAAGAAGGAAACCAAGGAGAGCAGCTACAACAAACCACAGAAGCAATATGATCAGAGAAGTATTACCTGAAGTTCTCTAGATATGAGTTTTGGAATTGAGGAGTCTAATTCTTAAGACACATCATTATCAAGGTGGAAATTCATAAGGACCCTTTCAATTGATCAAAACCGTTGAGAAACAGTCAGCACCGAAGGCGTTACCAGGAATACGCCAAAATTCTGGGTCTCACTGACCTACCGTCTTAGTTCCTCTGGAACTTCTCGTAAAATACGGACCCCCTCCCAACTTTGACCCTAAAGGGAGCAACCCATGACGGGAAGAGAAAAAAGAGGAAGAAACCTTTAGAACGCCAGTATAACCGACCAAATTCCTCTAGAAACACTCACTTTGGGAAAGCTTAGTACGCTTCAGAAAGCTTGGAAAGCCAATACCCCAAATAATTATGCCATTCGAGATTCAGTCAGAATCAGCCCTATAACCCGCTACTTCAATTTACTCCCGCGAGCTTGGTAAAGTACATTCTACCCGACACTTCCCGAACTTACAGAAGTATCTATCCGACGAGACTCTTGTAATCGCCCTCGAAGAGATCGAGTTCCACAAGAGCCTCACCTTCAAGGAAGAACCATAGTGACCATCGACCGAGAGGTCAAGCGGACAAAACAACGCCACTTCCCATTAGTGAAAGTTCGCTGGAATACTAACCAAGGACCTAGAGTCACATGGGAGCGCGATAGTCAGTCGATTAGGAAGTATCCTCACTTCTTGGCTCGATTGTTCATGCCTACTCTTTGCCTAAATTCAAAATTTCGGGACGAAATTCCCTCTAACGGGGGGATGATGTGACAACTATCAAATTTCGGTCAAGTCAAAGTCAACTAAAGTCAACAAGTCAAACCGTTTGACTCAATTTGCCCTTGGGTACTAGAATTTACATTATGAAATTTCTACACAACTCTCTATTCTAATGAGAGATCATAAATCACAAGTGCAAACATCTAGATCTCCTTAACCAAAAACTGTGGTACATGGCTAGCCAAACCGATAAAACAATGTTGCATACTGATATGGGCATATTTAGTTATAAAATTCATGCATTATCTTAATACTTTATGTTGTTTTTGTCTCAGTTAATGAAAAAAAGGTGCTTAATTAGTTTAGAATTTTATTTTTCAGCAATAATGACATGCTCGAAAGGAAAACGAAGCGGAACTAGCTATTGGAAGCTTGGATCATGGATTTTGAAGAAAGAAGGACGTTGCTGGACAGCTTGACCCCTCGTCAGTGTTTTGGCCATATCTCATGAACCGTAACTCCGATTGATGAGATTCAAAATGTTCTGAAAACTAGACACAATTTCGGATGACTTTCGTGTTTTAAGAAAATGCTAATTCCAAACGTACTCGGCGAGTAGGTTCGATTACTCGCCGAGTTGGTCTGAAGTTTCGCGATTCTGGACGCACTGACTTGCCGTACACGGGTTTTAAGTGACGTACTCGCCGAGTAGGTCACTGGACTCGCTGAGAAGCCCCTGTTTTGTGAAAATCTATATAAAGGGACTTTCAGATCGATACCCTAGCATAGAGATGAACCCTTGGAGGCCAATTGTCGACTAAAGGTGCTGCTAGAGCATGGGAAGCAAGGGAATCAACCCTACATTCAATTTTAAGGAGAATCAAGTCAAAATCAAGTTTACTCTTGCCTAATCTCTTGTTTGAACTATGTTTTTACCAATTGATTTCGTTTTTGAGCTTGTTTCTCCTGTAATTATGAGCTAAAAACTCATAACTTCTGTTTAGGTAGATGAATTTGTGAACATGGATTGATTATTTGATTAGGATTAATTTTAATTGGTGATTATGTTTTATTAAGCTTGTTAAAGAACCTTATGTGTTAACAATAACTATTCTTCTGTTAATAAATCAGTAATTAAGTTGTATGAACATCTCTTAGTTGCTAATTTCATATGATTTACGTGACCACATAGGTGTATGTCTAGGAATAACGAATGTGAAACTAGAATTAACTAGAAGATAGGTAAGTTAATGTGTGAGATTGTTTGATGAACATCAGCAAGAGGTTAATTGAAGGGCCAATTTAATTAACCATTACAAGTCTTATTTAACCCGAATCAATAACTAGGAAATTCGTTAATTTAGACAACTGGCCACTACTTGAGTTAATTTGTTTCCTAAGGATTAGTAATAGCAAACGTGAAACTAATCATCTTAGTCGGTAGCCAATGAAGAATTAATCCGATACATTGAAATCATCCATGGGAGCAAACGAGTCGAACCTAAACAGAAGTCTTCTTTATTATTGAATTTAGTTGATTTTTATTTGCATAGCTCTTAGTTTCTTAGTTTAAGTTTTAGTTAATTGTTTAAATTTCTAGTCTTGCAAAACTAGAGAAAACTCTTTCTATTACTTGTTTTATTTAGATAATATTAGCATCTATTTTAATTGTTTACCGCTCCCTGTGTTCGATACCCTACTTACCTGAACTAAACTGCTAATCGATAGGTACACTGCCTTTCGTGTGTTTGTCTTTGTGTTTAAGTTAATAGGATTAAAACTAGTTGGTTTCACACACATCACATACTCATCGGGAGTGTGTAAGATCCTTAAACAAGGCTTAACAATGTTTACGGACCTTGCATTGCGAAGCCGGACACTCACAAATGCCACACTCGAAACCTCTCTCAATCATTTTCAATCTATCTATCTCTATTTGAAATCTCTCTAAGTATGTGAAATCTCTCCCAAATCTCTCTAAGTATGTGAAACCTCTCCCAAAACCCTCTTTGTATGAGAAATCTCTCTAAGTATGTGAAATCTCTCCCAAATCTCTCCAAGTATGTGAAATCTCTCTCAAATATCTCTCTGTATGAGAAATCTCTCCAAGAATGTCAAATCTCTCCCAAATCTCTCCAAGTATGTGAAATCTCTCTCAAATATCTCTTTGTATGAGAAATCTCTCCAAGAATGCCAAATCTCTCCCAAATCTCTCCAAGTATGTGAAATCTCTCCCAAATCTCTCTCAAAAGTTTCCCGTAACTTTTTAGAGTCATTCGGGTCATTCCGACCCTTAACCGGGTCAAAAACGGCTTAAAACGGGGTAAAAAACGAGAAAAATGGACATTAGGAACCGAAACCTCTTGAGAGGAGAGAAGCCTCTTAGGACCCGAAGGTCCTCTTAGGGACCGGGAGCAAGGAGGAGCCGAACCCTCCTGAGCCGAAGGTCCTCTCAGGGCCGAACCTCGCCCAGGAGGAACCGAACCCGAACCTCGCTTAAATGGAACCGAACCCGAACCTCGCTTAAATGGAACCGAACCCGAACCTCGCATAAAGGAACCGAACCTCACTTAAAAGAAAGAACCGAACCCGAAGACACTGTTCACTACTTTTCATTCGGTTCATTTCGGGTCTGACATTCGCCTCTTATCTCCGGACTGAACCCTCGCCTTCGCCTTCGCCTCTCGCTTCCTCGCCTCCTCGCCCCTTCGTTTCCCTCTGTTCGTTTCGGACTACAGCCCCCAGCAAGGACCGAACCTCGACCAAGGGACCGAGAGGTCTCACTGGGAATGCTTTTCTTCCCGGTTTTAGCGTAGTTTTGCGTTTAAGGCCCGTTTTTAATTATTTTATCGCGGGATTTTCACCCAAAATCATATTTTAACATAATAAACCCTAAATATTCACAATTTAATCATATTTTCATAAAAAAAAACTTTATTTAAATAATAAAAGCAAGTGGGTAAAGTACAAAGAGATGGAGTGTTGACTTTACTTTACCTTATGACACAAGCAACCACTCCCACACCCACTCTATGACCAGCCACACCTCCCCACCTTACCTAGGTCACATCAATGTCCTTTCCACTCAATTATCACTCTTTCCCATGTTTTTGAGAGCTGAATATTCATCCTCTCTCCTCACTTCTCTCATTTGCTCTCATTTCACCAAGAAGATCAAACTCTTTCCTCTCTCACTTTCTCTCTCTAATCATGTAATGGAACAACCTCAGGGACTAGGAAACACTTGACATGAAGTGTTACAATCCCATATGATTGTATAAAGGTAGTTTACGGCCACACCTTAGGAGTTTACGGCCATAGGGTGGGTTTACGTCCAGGAGTACTTGAGTTTAAGAGGTATTTACGACCATAACTAGCATCTATCAATGGTTCAAGGTCCTATGCTTTGTCTTAACGAGTGTTCATGGCCAAAACATGCCCAAAACAAGGGTTTACGGCCATAACAAAGAGTTTACGGCCGTAAACTCTTGGAGTTTATGTAGTTAGATGATGTTTAGAGGTCTTGAATCAAGTGCTTCTTATGTGTAACTAGATGATAGAGGAAAAACTCACACTTGGATGATTTATGGCGTTTACAGCCACCAAGAATAAGGAGATGTTCTTGGTGTTCTTGGTGTTCTTGAACATCTAATTCAAAAAGAGATGATTTAATGGATGAAACTATAGAGTTTCACAAGATCAAGAAGACTATTATGAAAGAAATGGAAGAATCACTTACATTTTTTAAGATCAAGATGAAGATCCTTATGATACTTGAGAGAGAATGGGTGTTTCTTGACTTGGAAATGTGAATAATGAAGAAAGTGAAGGAATATGAGACTTATGGGTATGAGTTGTGACAACCCGAAATTTTTTGCCTTGTAAAGCCCAATCAGTCAGCTCACTGAGTTTCAGACTCATTTTTGCTATCATTTAGCCTTGTTTAGAGTCCGTTCAAAGGTTCAAAGCTCAGTACATTCAATTCTCGAGTATAGGATTGGGTCGCTTACACTTCTAGCACCAAAATCAAGCCCTGCACTCCATTTGAGGGAGTGTGCGGGCGTACACATGAGTGTACGGCCGTACACATGAGTGTATGGCCGTACACATGAGTGTACGGCCATACACCCATGTTGGGCCATACACCCCCCCACCATAAGAGTGTTATCCATCATTTTTCCTTCATTCTTGCACTTTTACCTCAAGAACACTTGATTTCTCTCTCAACTACCATCTGATTTTCACCTTGATCTTAAAAAGTTGTAAGTGTTCTTCCCTTGATTTGTTTTTATACTTCATCTCCTAGTTACACCCTTTGATTTCATCCATGGAAATCATATTTTGGTTAGATCTTCAAGTCTCGCCAAGAACACACACTTGTTCTTGGTGATTGTGAACCCTTTTGAGCCTCCAAATCATAAGTACTCTTTCCCTACGCTTAAGTACATGTTAGAACACTAGATTAACACATTGAAAATGCCCAGAACTCATGAACATGAAGTGTGTACGGCCGTACACCCATGTGTGACTGAACACTCCTCAAAACACCCTTAAAGGGGATTCAAAGTGCAATTCCAACTTCAATATTTGATGTTCAATAGTCCCACAAGCTTCCCCACCATTCAAGCCAACATTTGTACACTTTTTACCATGAGTGTACAGCCATACAACCATGGCCATACACTCCTCATATTGTTCATACACTCCCTTTTAGTGAATCACATGTGATTCCAACACTTGGTCAAAGTGTTTCCTAGTCCCGTGAGGTGTTTCCTTGCATTTGGTTGCTTCTAAACACTATATTTATGTCAATATATGGCATTATATGTAATTTAGGACTCGTTAAGTCTCAGGACTTCATTCGTGGAACTTCTCATCCTTACGCACATATTCGTTTGAATCACCCACATAAGGTGAGTTCATACCCTGTAATCAATCTTTTAAACTGTTTTAAATGCTTTTTTTTTGGGGGGGGGGGGGGGGGAATACAAGTTGAACACAATGATAATTGTGTAAATTTTTGTTATAAACATCTTTCAAAATATTGCTTATGTCTTTTATAAGTGATCAAAACATTTCAAAAACTCTTTTAAAGTTATGTTACTTTTTAGTTTAACAAAACTCCATTTTTAAAGTACAAGCATAACTTAGTAGTAAAATGAGTCTTTTCAATAATGGTTCAAGTAAAACACTAGTAAACTATAGGGGGTATAGTTTAGAGGTTCAGTTCATACTAGATACAATACACGATAACAAAAAGAACAGACTAAGATACTATAACAGAACGAACATACTAAGATGCTATAGCATGGAACAACTACATGATCTAATTATATCAATGAATCACTAAATCATTGTTCTAAACAAAACGTGATAGTTAAATTGGTTATACATGATCACATAACTTTAATGTGGATTACACGGCCTAGCAACTGGTTTGCTGAAGTCGCGTTTGATTCCCAGAATCTCTTGACAGGGAGAGAGTATAGTATGGGTACTAGCCTTCACATTATGACCTTAATAAAACATACTTGTGTTAAGGTAATCAGTACTCCGGTTATCATTTCAAAAGACAACTATGTACTTACATTTTCCCATTACTTTCATAAAGTGATAGTTCCACTTAAAAGTTAATACAAGCTATTTTCGAGTTAAAATAGTTATAAACTAGGGAAAACTTACATCTTTTCAAAATGACAAACAGAACAGTCAGGTCTAGTACATTCAGTAGAAAAGGACCATAATGTTGACCTTATGATTCCTTAATGTATTAATAGGATCCGACAGGTAATAGGATGTGTGCTTTCCATTTCATTTCTTGTTCCTTATTTGGTTGTGGGCTTAGAGCGGATTCACTCAACCTATTATCCATTCAATCTTAGTTATATATATATATATATATATATATATATATATATATATATATATATATATATATATATATATATATATATATATGTTCCGCATACATTAAGTCATCATAAGGGGTACTAGGTATGGGTTAGGTCATAGGATACTAATTCAATGCACAGTTTTCTAGTACAAAACATACTTTTCAAATCATATGTTTCGGTATACAAAACTAGAAACTTACCAGTAAAGGGTTTAATCCATTTTATTAAACCAGTATAACATAAAGGACCTTAGGTGATTAATTCTATAATACCTTAGTTTATACATCAAGGTTATATATAATTAATACCTGAGAGATAGTTAGATGTGTGTCTTCCACCTCATTTCCTGTTCCTTGTTTGGTTGTGGGCTTAGGGCAAATTAACTATCTATTCGATATTTGATTATATATAGCTAGTATAACCTAAGAGATTATAGGAGGAACCAATGTGGTTACCATTTTTACTAAAAGAAATAAGGGTTTTCTTAAAGGATCTTTTCATCAAATATAAAGGAACTATTGCAATTAACTCCGTGAGTACCAAGTGAATACACCAAGGTTATATGCAACAATGACCTAACAACCCATGGGATGTGTGTCATCTGCCTTATTCCTTGTTCCTTGTTTGGTTGTGGGTTTAGGGCAGATACACACAATCGATTGTTTTTTTACTATGAGATTTATATAACTTGTATCTATTTAGTACTCATAGAAAGGATTGTAGAGTCATTTTTACTTATCTTTCATCAAAGCAGGAAATATAGGATTTTCTGGAGGAACAGGCGAACTTTTCTAAACATAACTTACAATTTACTACAACTTTCTTACAACTTACTTACATCACTAAAATCTTATGAACTCACCAGCTTAATTGCTGATCAACTCTTTCAAAATAACTTGTATTCTCAGGAAACTAGTAGACAGGTACTTGCGCTGGGAATTCAGAAGATGGAGCATAATAGCTTCAAGTCATGTTTTGTTATTTGCTTATGTATTCTATGTTTTTTGAACACACACATTGTAAACATTTTCTTTCTAATGAAATGGTTGTTTATTTCTTTGATTACTATGATGCATGTCTTGTAATACTAAACGTGATGTCCTCCACCCCCGAACGTTTCCGCCGTTCCGGTTTTGGGGTTTGACATGAGTTTACGGCCATAAACTCATGTGTTGTGGCTGTAAACTCCTCATGATGGAGTTTATGGCTAGTTTGGAGGATTCTTGTTGGTTGCGAGAGAAAGGAGGTGATGTGTTAGGACAAGGGTAACGGGATGGAAACGTTTCTTGCTTTCCTTAGTCAGTTGGTATTGAATCCCTTTCCAGTCAGATGCTTATTTCCGAGTCACATGGGTCAAATTCTTATATCAAACAACTATTGTATTGTTGACCGAGTCAGCCCAATAGGTCTGACCCAACTCGGTCAGAGGAAAAACAAAAAGGGCCTTAGTTGGGAGAAAGTGTTGTCCTAAAATAAGGTTGGTGGTCTTGGGATTAGTAGTATTTTATCCCTCTTAATGTTCTTTTTTAGTATGGAGATTGGTTAACTTAGGTTTAGAAACTTCGGTAACAGAAATGTGTGAAAGATTACTTAGGGGAGTTTTCTTTGTAATGTTGTGTCATATGTGATTTTCCAGGAATAAATTGTTGTTTGGAAAGGATTAACCCAAAAATGCCCGTTTGTTTACTAACATTATCACGCGAGCATATTGATGGTGTAATAATAGGCTTAGGAGGACCTCTATTAATTGGATGAGTTGACTTAAAATTCCAATTTTGACCGTTTCCTAATGGTTTTATTTGCTAGTTTGTAGACTTTTTTTCTATTTCCTTGCTAGCGTTCTTTTATATAAAATTTGCGTCGTCTAAAAATAATATTTGCTAATTTAAATGGTGAAAGAGATATAACATTATTATTGTAATATATTATTAAACTATATTAAAAATTATTTATCATTTGATACTGTTTAATTAATTTTAACTATTAAACCACAAAATAAATACAACACGCAAAATTTGCGTTTCCTTATTTAATTAATATAAAACATGTTAGTGAAACTAAACGTGATTCATACAATTTTATATGTAGCTTTAGTAACGACAAGCGACACAAAACAACGTACCATATTTTGCTACTTCATTAGTTAAAAAATTTTAAGGTTTTTATTTTATATTTTATTAATCTTTTTAAAAGCAATGCAATGTTATCAATCGGACGGTTGTAAACTTCACTAAAATCTTTGTATGTATTTGAATACAACAAAAATTCAAAAGTATTTTGCGCCCTTTCAAAAATATACTAAGACAATAGACGAAAAATTGGAGAGTAATCATCAAGATATAATAACCTTTTTGAAACTTTTATTTAAATTATTTACGGATTATGTATATGTGGGTAATGTTCGGAACCGTTTTTATAATAAACTAGCAAGTAGCTAGGAAAAAAAGACATCACAACAAATTACAAGCTATAGGAGGATTATGGAGCCAAGATGTCCAACTAATTTTAACTTTTCTACACCTATTGAAGATCCAAAAAAAAAGATATGTCAATCACTTCATCAAGAATAAGAGATTTCCTGGGGTGAGTTGTTCCGAAAATTGTTGAGTTATGGAAGTTCCATAAACACCACAAGGCGGTCAAGATGACAGTATCAAAAGCTTGACGTTGCCCCTGTCTTAAAGAAAGAGAATCAGACCACGAAAGTAGTTGGTCAATCGAGGAAAATTGAGGAGTTTGGACGTCCCACCAGATAGCAACACGAGTCCATATCTCAATCAACTGATTACAATGAAGGAAAGGGTGATCAATGGTTTCAACGGTGTGGGAGCAAACAGGACAAAGAATCGTATCCATAGTAATCACACGTAGAGAAAGATTCTCTCTATTAGGAATGCTTCGTAACTGCAATCTCCAAGTAAAGATGTTCACCTTGATAGGCACCCAAGTATTCCATCTAGTTTCAGGACCCCCCGTATGTAACATGTGATTGTCCAAAAAAGTTCTGAGAGAAGAAACAGTGTAGGAATCAAAACCTTCAATAGTCCACCCCAAACGATCTGGAGCAGCATGAAGAAGAACCCCTTGCATTAAGGTAGTAAAATTGGTCCATTGAGTTTCCTCAATACCTCCTCTCGGAGTCCGCCTAAGACAATTAGAGTCCCATCCAAGAAGCACTCTATCTTTAACCGACATAGTTTTATTAGGATCAAGAGCATAAATCCTATGAAAAAAATCAACTAGGGGGGACTCCCCCTTCCACGCATCATGCCAGAAAGAAGTCATATTTCCATCACCAATCCTAATAGGGCTGAGAGGCCTGAGATCAAGATCACGATTATTTAGTTGCACCAGCATCCGAATAACACCATTCCAAGGACCAATCGATCCTCTTTTCTGGGAGAGAGAACTACAACCACCATCCAAACCATAGATAGCTTTGACAATTTTAACCCATATCAGATCCGGGTTATGAAAAAATCGCCAACGCCATTTATAAAGTAATGCCCTGTTGAACGAGAAAAGACTGCCAACACCAAGACCCCCTTCCTTTTTTGAGTTAAAACCCGATTCCAACGAACCCAATGCATGCATCTCTCATCAAGATCAGCACCCTAGAAAAACCTGGCTCGAAGAAACTCCAAGGTATTAACGATAGAGATAGGAACCATGAAGATAGACATCAGATAACTACCAAGGCTTCCAAGAACCGACTTGATCAAAGAGAGACGACCGCCTGATGATAAACATTTCGCTTTCCAACCTGAGAGTTTTGAGCGAAAATGGTCAACAAGAGGGGACCAAGCAGAAATCCGAGACATGTTCTGATCAACAGGGACCCCAAGGTGAATAAAAGGACAAGTATCGGGAGCACATCCAACCTTACGAGCCACCACCTCAACCTGAGCAAAAGGAACTCCCACTCCAATCAATTTACTTTTTTGTAAATTGATTTTTAGACCCGAAGCTAAGTAAAAGCATCTCAAGATACAAATGATACGAGAAACATTATTTGGGTTCCAAGTAGACATCAAGACAGTATCATCAGCATAAAACAAGTGAGAGATATCGATCCCACTGATAGAAATACCTCGAAACACGCTAGCATTATGAGTTTTCCGTAAAACAACATGAAGACCTTCCATAACCAGGATGAATAAAAAAGGTGATAGGGGGTCTCATTGTCGTAGACCTCTTTGGATTTGAAATTCATCAGTAGGGGACCCGTTAACAAGAATAGAAGCCCTACCAGACCGAAGAAGCTCCATGCTCCATGCACACCACAACTTACCAAATCCCATAATTTGCATAATCTCCAATAGGTAATCCCACAAGATCGAGTCAAAAGCCTTCTCAAAATCAACTTTAAAAATCATAAGAGGATTATTCGTAGAATTGCTCCAAGCAACCACCACATTGAGAAGAAAAGGGCCATCTAAAATTTTTCTGCCTTTAACAAAAGCAGACTGCTCCAGACTAATAACAGAACCAATAACCTCTGCCAACCTATTAGCTAAAAGTTTACCAATAATTCGATATTGGCACCCTATTAGACTAATAGGTCTAAAGTCCTCCCAAAGACCTTCAATCATGATACCTCTAATAGCAAGTTGTCACCTCTTCCGATTAATAACGCCATGAAAAAAACTAGAATTCTCATCCCCTTCTATGGCCCACTGGATCTTCGCTTTCTACGCCAACTCGACTCTAGAAAGATGATCCAAGTCAGTCAATTATTTAATAGCGGAAACCCTTTGTTCACGAAGATCATAACTACCCCCATCAAGCATAAGAGAAGCATCAATCTCTTCAACTTTATCTTGGAGAGTTTTCCTTTTACTAACGAAACATTCACGAGCACTAGAATTCCTTAATCTTAG
The DNA here is from genome assembly GCF_052625555.1 of Lactuca saligna. NCBI lineage: Eukaryota > Viridiplantae > Streptophyta > Magnoliopsida > Asterales > Asteraceae > Lactuca > Lactuca saligna. The sequence continues at coordinate 121,246,531 of NC_136423.1, read as the reverse complement.
ATTAGATTTAAGAAATTATAGCTTCTTCTTAAAAATAACCCAAGGATTATCATTCAACTTCCCAACAACATTGGAGGTCCAAGAATTATGGACAACTTCATCAAAACCGACCTGCTCAAACCAAGAATGAAAAATACGAAAAGGAGATGGACCGTAATCCACCCGATGCTCTAGTAATACAATAGGACGATGATCAAGGATATTTTTATCTAGAACCAATCCCATAATGTGAGGAAAATGCAGCATAATACCATCAGAGACCAAAAAACCATCAAGTTTAGAGAACTTAGATCCCCATTTATCGCTCCATGTATAACGAGGCCCACCCATAGGAATATCCATTAAATCATTATGCTCGATAAACTGGTTAAAAATTCTTGCTGGGATATAGTGGAATTGAGAACCAAACCTCTCATACTCATATCTGACTTCATAAAAATCTCCCATAACCACAAATTCTCCAGAAAATGAAGAGATCAAGTTAGAGATTTCATCCCAAAGTTTTCTTTTACTGTCAACACTTTAGGGAGCATAAACGGAAATTAGTAATACATCCATTTTAGAAACAACCCAATTTCCTTCCACTGCCACATACCAATCGGAGATAATAACTTTGTTATGAATAAAGGTATTTGAGTCCCAGATAACCAAAATACCTCCCGAGGCACCGCGAGAGGGGGAGAAAGAGTGCGAAAAAGCAAGGTTACCCTAAAAAGATCGAGCAAGAGAGAGGTCAATTGACTCTTTTTTCGTTTCTTGAATAGCCAAAAAATTGACTTTAAATTTGACACATAGAGATTCAATCGCATGCCCGTTTCTCAACAGAACTCGCTCCTTGAATGTTAATGGAAAGACAATTCATTTCTAAATGATTTTTCTAACTCACTCCTCTTGAATAGGGTTTTTAACATGTTCCGAACAGCTATTCATATTAAAACCAATATTTTCTCTCACTTCAATCGTTTTTTAGATTCAAACTCACCTGAATCGGTGTTAAAGGAGCCTTCTGAGAACACTTCATTCTCACCATGGATAATGTTAGAAAAACCAGGAGGATGGGATAAGACATCATCCATATATGGAATGCATGGCATACGAATAAATCCTCCAGAAAAACCAACAGGAGCTTGCTTATGTAAAGTGCCTATTTCATTTTTTGTAACCCGGAGTGAACACTGTGAACTGAATTGGTCTCAGAATTCACAGCAGGAGCTACTGTGATGTTGGTAAAAACATCATGGGTTGTTTGAGGGTTGACAACAGGAGCAGCGACTTCATGCGAGACTTGAGCAGTATCGACGACAGTTGGGCGAGTGGCATCTGTTCCAGGGGCAGTAGAAGAATTTACTTGCGATGTAACAAGTGAGCTGGAGGCACGACAATTGGCGGTATAATGGTAATGGACATTTTCTGTTGTTGAATTCCCATATTGCCCCTGCAGCCCCTCTTTCTTGCTTTTATTCTTTTTAAAATTACCCCAACTATTATATCATTTTTGAATATCATTATTGACTTCGTCTACTTTCATCTTTTCAATAGCATCATAAATTCCGAACGGGTCTGATGATACTTCTTCATTCCTCTCAGCATATTGAAGATGTTCATTATTATGTTCACTACTTTGTATATCACTGTTATCTAGTTCTGGAGAAGGAAAATCATGAACGAAGGAGGGTGTCCACCCAGGAGCTTCGTTTACTCTTATCCAATATGTAATCTTATAAACACAAACTTTGATTACCTCTGAAATTATAGTTTTGATAGAAGTTAGAATGCAGATCCTGTTCTTGTAGATATCTTCTCCCAGATCATCATCAAGCTGGGCAATTATTCCCCATCTAGAGAGAATTTTTCTGAATGAATCTTTGCTCCAAGCAGAAAGAGGAAGTCCTTCAACATCAACCCATACTAAACGTTCTGAGGGAACGAAGTTTCGATCCAATGGTTTTTTCTCTGCAATCCAATGATCTATTGTTATGCTACTCAAAAAGTTTTTACAAGCAGTTTTGGAATTAAACGCAATCATTACCCACAAACCTCCAACATATCTAATTTCAAAAGAATCAAATCCCTCGTCCATGCATAGCACCCGAAGATTGGGAAGTGTGGAGAAGTCTCTTGCCTTAATAAGGCATGTTGTCTGTTTTTTCTCAACTATGAAGTCCCCAGGAGTGAGTTCAATTATTTCTCCCGTGTTCTTACTGTTTTTCGTGTCATGGAGTGAACCTCGGACCACATTAGCATAAGATTTTACCCAGTCATCACTTTGCACTGCTGTGGAGAAGATAATGGGTTGAGAAGTTTGACTATTATTTGCTAAGGAATGAGGGAGGGATGCAAACAATTTATAAGAGCCAAACCAAACTTCACGAAGTTGAATGATCAGGGAGTCACAATCAAGAACTCTACAAAACCTAATAAAACCAAATCTTTTCCCCGATTTTGATAGCTTTTTAGCAATAAACACACCAACTATGTGCCCTAGTCGATTACATGCTCGACCACAAACCCTCTGAATGTCTCCAATTTGAACAAAGTCCAAAAAATTGGTGATAAATAAAGAGATTACATCAGAATTTACGTGACTTTTTCTTGGATCATAACTGGTACGGTGAACCCTGTGATATCCATGCATGTTCCTGTTTCTGTGACTAACAGTCGTCCACGAGTTATCCCCCATCGAGAAGTTCTGGAGTCACCGGCGTTTGATCCTGCCGGTGCCTGATTGATGATCGAAGGTGTTATTGGGGCCGAAATCCCTTTTGTAAGTTTTGTATCATATTTTAGGGAAAATTATAAAAAAATCCTAACATATTGGCTTTATAATCAATTTAGTACTTACATATATTTTTTATTCAATTAAGTCCCAAAAACTGATAATCGTATTCAATTTGACAATTTTACATGTTCAACATGTCATCCAATTTTTAAAACTAGATTTCAAATTTTTTACAAATATGGTCAAAATTTTATACTTTTGGCCCAGATTTCAAATTTTATTACAAATTTGGGCTAAAATTAACATTTTTTATCCAAATTTCAGAATTTTGTTACTAATTCATCATAACTTTAGTTTTTTTTTTACAAAATTTTTTCTCAAAAAAAATCTGCATATATTTTTTCTTTATAAAATCATATTTATACAAAAAATAAACATATTTTCACATAAAAAATCTTATATTTTCTATATAAAAACTTTTCTTTATACAAAATACTTAGTACAAAAATAGGTACTTATTAAGTACATAAATATATAAAAATACATTTATATATATATATATATATATATATATATATATATATATATATATATATATATATAAACACGTATTTTACAAGAAAAAATGTATACAAACATCTATTTTATTATAAATACATTTTGTAAAAACATATTTGTATGCACCCAATTAAGTGTTTGTATACATTTCTTTTATAAAAACATATTTCTATATTTTTCATAAACACCTATTTTATAATAAACGCATTTGTATTCAAACATATTTAAATATAAAATAAATACAAACACATATTTTATAAAAATATATTCAACCACGTCTTTATAAATAAATGTATAAAAACATGTTTATATATATATATATATATATATATATATATATATATATATATATATATATATATATATATATATATGTTTTCGATAAAAATCATCATTTGAGAAGTAATTATCAACAATTAAATTATCTTTTTAAATATATACTCTAAATAATTATTATATAAGAATTATCATCATAGAATAATAACTCATATTTAAAATTCAAAATGAATTTTGATCACTGATAAATAATGTGTCTTAAAATTTAAAAAAAATATATGCGTCTTCAAATTAAACAATGTATTCAAATAAAAGGAACCCACACAACATTATATTTTTGTTTTAAACACAAAAGAATATATCAAAATAGGTTAAATTTCAAGTTATAAGTTACTCTCTTCTAAAACAAATTAGGTTTCACTGTTATGGATTTACTTTTTATGTGAAAATATGTTTTTCTTTTTAATAATCATAATTTTTTTTAAAGAAAAACATATTCGGGAATTTTTTTGAGAAAAAAATGTTGTAAACAACTAAAGTTACAATGAATTATGTAACATCCCGGTTTTCAGGTATGAGCTTTATTATTTTAAAAGTCAAGATTCCCTTGTAACTCGTCGAGATGAAGGGCTCAACTCGACGTGTTGAAAGGCCTTGGGTCGCACATCTTTTTGGACCAACTTAATGAGTTGGAGAGGCAAACTCGACGAGTTGGTGGCTGTTTATAAAACCCTAATTTTTAGGGTGTTGCACCCTATTTAAAGGCCTTAAGTCCCATGTATGGCCTCCCTAATTGCCTCCTCTGTCCATAAACCCTTATTTTCGTGCATCCTCTCCCAAGTTGAGTGTGTGAGCTTGAAGTGTTGGTCCTTTTGGTGTTCTTTTGAAGGAACTTGAGGTTGGAAGTGTATAGATTTAAAGGAATGCTTCAGATCTAGAAACTTTTTTAGTATTACAGTTCTTTTGAGGTAAAAAGTCAACAACTTGCTTATCTATTGCTTAGATATCTTCCTTGGAAGTTTATTGTCATATCTGGCTCATTTTTTTGATTGTTCATGGATTGAGTATTCATGAAGTTATCACTTCAGGTTTGGAGGTTTTCTGGTGTGACATCCCCAAAATCACGGCAAGAAAAGACCGATTTCATTAATGTTTTTTAAAATAATTTCAGAGTAAATCCTTTTGATTTAAAAGTGTTGCGGAATTTGTTCCCAAAACAAAACATGATAAAATAATATTTATCAAAGCATTTCATCAAGAGATGCATTTTCATCATATAATCAAAACTCGGGATGTCATGTTCCGATACAGACCATAAAGCATAAACGATAACATTACAAGTCATTCAACAAATATATACATATACAGACTTGTAAACAAAACAACTCGATGATTCATCCATCTTACGCCCTTGCGCCACTTCCTGTAATACAAATAAAACTGAGTGGGTCAGGCTTGGGAGCCTGGTGAGCATATAGGGTTTTCAACCAACAATAAATAAATTATATTTAATTTCACCAACCAATCACTATCCCGATTACCCATTCCCGTTATCCTCACTTTACGTCCCTAAAACAACATCTATCTCAAGGGACCTAATCTAGGATTTTCATCGGGACGGACATTACTGCTAAGGGTTTTCCTCAACAATAGATATCCTAAAGGCAACCATGAGGGGGATAGAGTACACCGGTGAGCACATCGTTCACTACACCTACATGTTATGAACCTGCTAGCGTTCCACGAGACTGTCTAGAAGGAGTCTGTGGTCATTATCCATACTCCGCTGAATAACTAGGTCAACAACAACAACATCGAGGCCTCTCATCTGTTTATTACACACCAACTATCTACCCATGTTCTACCCAACATATTAGTAGATAAAAATATATATTTTTATACATAGTTTAAAACCTGTATATCATTTTCATTCAATATATATTCCACATAACAGATGAGGCACACCCACATAACACGTATTTCATAGAAAACAAATCAGATCTATGAGATTGAAGAGAGTGAATATACATTCACGCACATAATAACAAAATTATACACATAACACGTATTTCATATAAAATACTTCATAATTATGCGTTAGAAGAAAGTAACTACACACTCACTTGATCAAAAGATGATCGGACAGCACTACAGCTTGTAGAAGTAGTATTCTTCGGCAAATCTGGAAGATCTCTACAAAAATCGAACTTCTCGCGGACAGAGCTTCGGCTCGGGAATCGCACTTCTCGGGATCTCCGGGGCTTCGAAACTTGCTTCGGGGCTCGGGAATATTACCGAGGCTTCAGGGTACTTCTGGAACGCAAAACGATGCAAAACGGGAGAAAGAATAGATAAAAAGAGCAAAAGAACTCGGCAGCCTCACATCCTATTTATAGGAGGCTGGAGCCTCGCCATACACTGGGCGTACGCGTCCGAAACGTCATGGCGTTCGTCATCCGAAGAACTCGAGTGCGAGGGACGTCACGCCTCGCTGTACGCTGGGCGTACCTCGGATAAGCTCGGTGACTCCCCTTCGGATAAGGCCAAATTTTATAATTAAATTTTAATATTAATTATTTAATAAATTTTGAAAATTCATATCTTCTTCATACGAACTCCATTTTCGATGTTCTTTATATCGTCGATGCTAATCGATAAGGTGTTTTTGCTATTGGCGTGGTTCCTGGTAACAAGTCAATTCTGAACTCCACTTGTCTATCAGGTGGTAATCCAGGAAGATCTTCGGAAAATACTTCCAGATAATCACACACCACAGGAATACTCTGCATCACCTTCTTTTCCTTCTCAGCATCAATCACGAATGCTAAATATGATGTACATCCCTTGGTCAAACACTTTCTGGCTTTCATTAGGGAAATGATTCGAGAATTCACTCGGCGTTTGTCCCCATACACCATAAACGAATCTTTCCCAAGAGGGTTTACTTTAACTATCTTCTTCTTGCATAAAATTTCGGCATCATTGGCGCTAAGCCAATCCATTCCCAACACGATGTCGAAACCATTAAGTTCGATAGGTAATAATTCCTCGTGAAACTTATTCCCATTAAGGTCAATTAAGATGTTTTTCATACGATGGCTAACAGGTACAAACTTGCCACTAGCAACTTCGACTAATAAAGCATTATCTAGTCTATCAACAGGCAAAGCTTGTTTTCTACCAAATTCATGCGATATAAAGGAGTAGTTGGCTCCAGAATCAAATAAAATTTGGGCAGGCAAATTGTTAACGAGAAAGGTGCCTGAAGCGACATCAGCTTCATCTTTAGCAGCTTCTAGTGTCATCTGGAATGCTCTCACCTTTGGCTTTGGCGGAATGTTAGGTCTAGCTGCCTCCTTCTTCTTCGGGCAGTCCCTCGACATGTGTCCCTCCTCACCACAACCATAACAAACTTTCTTAGTGAGGGTACATTCATTGGCATAGTGACCTGGCTTTCCACACTTGTAGCATGTGGCCACTACCTCACATTTTCCATGATGCTTATTCTTACATTTGTCGCACCATTTTGCTTCACCTCCATTTCCCCTCGAACCAGACTTCGAGAACTTGTTTTTCTTATTGGACCCTGAAGTTCCATCGAACTTCCTCTTTTCACCAACTTCTATCCTTTCCAAACCCTTTTCCTTCTGCTGGGCCTCCACATTCTTAGCTGCACGAACAGTCATTTTTAGAGTAGTTGCCATCTTGACTATCGGACCAAAGTCGGCAGGCAGTCCATTAGCAAACCTCTCAATCTTCGAGAGTTCCGTTGGCACTAGGTACGGAAATAAATTCATTTTCTCAGTGAATGCAATAGCATAGTCATCTATGATCATCCTCCCCTTCTTCAAGTTTTGGAACTCATTGTTCAGATCAATTAGATCTATCTCTGAACAATAATGCACCCTTAGTTGTTCCAAGAACTCCTCCCATGACATTTTCAGGGCTTCCCCTCATGGCATAGTATCTGCCAACAACTTCCACCAACTCAATACTCCAGTCTTCAGTTGTCCAACTGCAAAGACAGTCTTCTGTTTGTTGCTATAGTCGCAACTTTCAAATACCATCTCCATTTCGGAGATCCAATCCATTATCTCAACAGGCTTTGGGCTCCCAGAAATACTTGGCGGCTTGGTACCCAAGAAGTTCTTGTACATTCGCCCATCCTTGTTGTTTCTCCTTTCCGGATCGTTCCTTCGTTCTCCTTGAGTCCTAACTTGACTCATAATGCGACTATTGTTCCCTTCCTCTGATTGCTCGGGAATCAATTCGGGTTCCTCAATAGGTATGATAGGTTCGTCCCTATTATTATGCAACATCTGTCGCATCTCCTCCCTTTGATCGGCTAACATAGCCCGAATCATGGCTTGCACCCCAGCCATTATTATTGGTTCTGGTGCTACTGCTACAACAGGTGCTTGCTCAATTACTGGTGGTTGATTCCTATTTTCATCAGCATTTCCAACTCCACTTCTTGTTCTCACCATTTTTGATCTACACACCGAATAAGGTGAAATTAGATCTTTATTCACGATAGATATTCAAATCATCCTTATCACTCCGAAACAATTACATGCTAGTTCTAATATCGTATACGTACGCTTAGAATCCTACACACATAAAGTTTCTAGATCCGGTCGGCAACAGACCATAGATCCGAACAAATAATACCATATATGGCAACATATAACATTTAGCACATAAAGCATTTTAGGCAACTTTCCTAAAATAAACTAGTGCTCATGTCTAAAATATAACAAACACACATCTCAAAATTCCACTTAGCATTCTAAGTTTAAGTCTAGAAATCCTACAAATTCCTAGTTCGCTTAAACTAATGTTCTGATACCAACTGTGACATCCCCAAAATCATGGCCAGAAAAGACCGATTTCATTTATGCTTTTTAAAATAATTTCAGAGTAAATCCTTTTGATTTAAAAGTGTTACGGAATTTGTTCCCAAAACAAAACATCATAAAATTATATTTATCAAAACATTTCATCAAGAGATGCATTTTCATTATATAATCAAAACTCGGGATGTCATGTTCCGATACAGACCATAAAGCATAAACGATAACATTACAAGTCATTCAACAAATATATACATATACAGACTTGTAAACAAAACAACTCGGTGATTCATTCATCTTACGCCCTTGCGCCACTTCCTGTAATACAAATAAAACTGAGTGGGTCTGGCTTGGGAGCCTGGTGAGCATATAGGGTTTTCAACCCACAATAAATAAATTATATTTAATTTCACCAACCAATCACTATCCCGATTACCCATTCCCGTTATCCTCACTTTACGTCCCTAAAACAACATCTATCTCAAGGAACCTAATCTAGGATTTTCATCGGGACGGACATTACTGCTAAGGGGTTTCCTCAACAATAGATATCCTAAAGGCAACCATGAGGGGGATAGAGTACACTGGTGAACACATCGTTCACTACACCTACAGGTTTTGAACCTGCTAGCGTTCCACGAGACTGTCTAGAAGGAGTCTGTGGTCATTATCCATACTCCGCTGAATAACTAGGTCAACAACAACAACATCGAGGCCTCTCATCTGTTTATTACACACCAACTATCTACCCATGTTCTACCCAACATATTAGTAGATAAAAATATATATTTTTATACATAGTTTAAAACCTGTATAGCATTTTCATTCAATATATATTCCACATAACAGATGAGGCAGACCCACATAACACGTATTTCATAGAAAACAAATCAGATCTATGAGATTGAAGAGAGTGAATATACATTCACGCACATAACAACAAAATTATACACATAACAGGTATTTCATATAAAATACTTCATAATTATGCGTTAGAAGAAAGTAACTACACACTCACTTGATCAGAAGATGATCGGACAACACTACGGCTTGTAGAAGTAGTATTCTTCGGCAGATCTGGAAGATCTCTACAAAAATCCAACTTCTCGCGGACAGAGCTTCGGCTCGGGAATCGCACTTCTCGGGATCTTCGGGGTTCGAAACTTGATTCGGGGCTCGGGAATATTATCGGGGCTTCGGGGTACTTTTGGCACGCAAAACGATGCAAAACGGGAGAAAGAAGAGAGAAAAAGAGCAAAAGAACTCGGCAACCTCGCATCCTATTTATAGGAGGCTGGAGCCTCGTCGTACGCTGGGCGTACAGCAGTACGCGGGGTGTACGCGTCCGAAACGCCATGGCGTTCGTCATCCGAAGAACTTGAGTGCGAGGGACGTCACGCTTCGCTGTACGTTGGGCGTACCTCGGATAAGCTCGGTGACTCCCCTTCGGATAAGGCCGAATTTTATAATTAAATTTTAGTATTAATTATTTAATAAATTTTGAAAATTCATATATTCTTCATACAAACTCCATTTTCGATGTTCTTTATATCCACACGTAGGTGAGACCACGCTCTACAACTTTCGTTTAGACTCCGTCGGCTAATTTTAAATTTATTTTTATTAATTATTTTTAATAGGCCGGGACAGAAAATTTCCGTTATAAATTCATAACTTCTTCATACGACGTCCGTTCTCGCCTAACTTTTCATCTCTTTGATACTAACAACGAGATCTTCGATTCTCGTTGAGATTGCTTCGGCTAAAAACCGCTCGATCTCAAATCGAGTATTTCGAGCTGCATACCGCTAAGTCGAAACTTCAATAAATCATACCTTCCTCATGCAAAGTCAGATTTTGGCTTTCTTTTTATGCACGCTCTCGATTTAACGAATTCTACGACTTTCGTTTAGATCACTAAGGCTAAATATCGCTCTAACGTAAATTTCACTTTTTATGTCATTCAGCGTTGCCGGTTCTGTCGCGAAACTTCGACAGGTCATAACTTCTTTGTTATAACTCGGATTTCGGCATTCTTTATATCTTCGAAAACCTCGTTTCAACTACTACAACATTATCCAAAGATATCAAGTTTAATTTACACTTAAATTTTTATGCTTATTTTTATTCCTAATTAATCAAACCACATACTTAAGCAATTAAGCACAAAACACATAATACTCAAATAATACACTTCTATTATTTCAATACAGGTTACAAAGGTTAACCTAGACTATTATATCATCATTAATGACAGGCCCAGAAACACAGACGTTACATCTGGACTCATTGGACTTAAAGTTTCTAGCTTTATCAAGTTCTAGGCCTCCTTCATGCTTTAGGTCCCTTATTAAGCATTCTTTGAGTTTTGGAGCCTCTTTGTGACATGCACGGACGTAAAGTTAGCAACTCTACATGGTTTTTCGACTCTTGGGTATCAGATATACATTTTCAAGCATTATACTAGATGAAAAAGGATTAAATGTGTTAAGTTGGGAAAACTCCGCGAGTTGGCTAGGGTTTTCCCGATTCTCTGAATACGGTAGGAACTCGACGAGTTGGTAGGTGCACTCGACGAGTTGGGTCAACATGGATTGTTAACCTTAACTATTGACTTTGACCATGGTTGACCAAGTTTGACTTTTGATGACATTTTGGGTATTTCGGAGTTTGATGGAACTGGTCACATGATGATTATAGGCATTTGGGTTTGGGAGTTGGGTCTTATCAGTCAGCGCTGCTTGTGAGGTGAGGTTTCCTCACTATACTTATTGGGTCGAAGGCACTAAGGTCGGCCCATTGGATTGTTAACATGTTTACTGACTGATGTTATGTGTAGGGATCTGTTAGATATGTATTCCGATTATATAATAATGATATGCTTAGTGATCTGTTTGACTGACTGTGCATGCTAGCTAGTACTTGATATGATATTTGTTGTTATCTTATGTGTAGTTGGGTTGAGGCAGTCCTACTTTGTGCTGAAGGCCAACAGAACCAGGGAGTCCCGGCTAGACTGAAGGCCGAAGGTGGCATACCAATCAAACCGATGGCCCGAAGAGTGTACCAAATAGACTGAAGGCCAGTGTGGCGTTTCGGTCAGGCTGAAGGCTCTATATGCATGTTGTTTATTGTATTATTCTTGTTTCGTTGTGTGATGCTATTTTAGGGGAAACTCACTAAGCTATGAGCTTACAGATTTGGATTATGTTTCAGGTACTTCTGACGATCATGGGAAGGCGAAGGCGTAATCGTGCACCTCCTCATATTTTTATTTCACGGTTTTGGGATTTCTCTGATGTTGAACTTATTTTGAAAACAATTTGTAAGAAATGATGGTTTGTAGTTTATTTTCAAAGTTTAAAATTTTCAAGAATTTTTCGATTCTTACAAGTTGGTATTAGAGTCTTTGTTTGATTGAATTATAGAAACACTTATGTGAATCTAGTCTCAAACTAAGGCAAAAAAAAATTTAATGATTTTCAAAATGTTTTCAAAATAAACAAGGAGGGTGCGGTGTGTATGATCAGTGGGAGCTAGTAAGTAAACCCCAAAATACCATATTGTTATTTGATATTACGATATGTTAGAACAACATGCTAGTGATAGGATAGGGATCCTTAGGAATCGTATGATATAATTGCATTATATTTGATACCTTATCTTGTGTAGAGTAACTCCTTGATTGTTATGTGACTCATTCGTGAGTGAACTAGTTATTGAATGAATGTGTTAAGTCACATACTGCATGGGTTAAAGGGTCTTAGGTTAGAGGATTTGGTCCTGCTACGCAGCTCTTGTTTGAGTCCAACCGTTATGAGATTGGACCCTTTATCCTAAGGTTGTTTAAGTCATGTGGTATGTGATAGTGTTCATGCAATAACTATTTGGCACCAATGGAGGTTTGTATGGCAGTTGGTGGTAGGATGGGATATGTAGGGTCAATCGGCCAGTCGTGAGAGGGTTAGCCTTCTCTCTAGTGAAACATCCCAAAATACAACCTAAAAAGTTTGTTTAAAATCATTACCAAAAACCAGCAATATCAAACTTCACATAAAAACATAAGTCATGTAATGCGAAACATCATAAAAATCTATCAATGTATCAAGACATGTATCAAACAGCAAAGTAAATATCCCAGGCTGGAAACTGTGGTGTGTATCATGCAATCACCCCGAGCCTTCCTTTTGCTAGCTGAAGTACCTGAAACCAAACTGAAAACTGTAAGCACGAAACTTAGTGAGCTCCCTTAAACTATCACATATCATACAATAACACATAATAGCACATATTGGGCCTTGCCCACTGCATCGGGCCCCGCCTAGCATCAGACCAAAGTCCGACATTGAGCCCCACCCGGCATCGAACCGAAGTCTGGTATACATAAATCATAACAACAACGCATGACACATAAACATATGACATATAACAGGTAAGCGTCCTCAGGCTTGCCCCGACATTAGACCGAAGTCCAGAACACATAACATCATATAAGCTAAATCTTCATCGGGTTTGCCCCGGCATCAGACCAAAGTCTAGAACACATAAACAAGTATATGCAAGAATCACGAAGACATCAAGCATACGAACATTCCTCGGGCTTTCCCCGACATCGGACCGAAGTCCAGAACATATAAGCTACATCAGGCTAACCCAGGCATCGGGCCTAAGCCCAGCATATACTAACATACATAAATGGGTCGGAATTGGTTCCTTTGACCCGTTCCTACGGGAGGAAAACTCACCTCACAAAGTTGTCTATGAAATCTCGCAGTGAGGAATATCCGATAGTTGCTCCAACGTCTCCCCAGCTATCAAAATCACAATAATACTTAGTCAAGATCTAAAAATCCTTCTTAGGATAAAATGACCGTTTATCCTTGCTCAAACTCAACGATCTGATCAAGGTCAAAGTCAATGTAAACTCCCAATCAAACCAACTCGCCGAGTTATTTGCTAACTCGTCGAGTTCTATGCTATCAGACCCATGATAACTGATTCAACTGGTCAAGTCTCTTTGCAGACTCGCCGAGTTCAATCTAGTACAGACTCGGGACAAAATGAGTCAACCCGTCGAGTCCCTTCACAGACTTGCTGAGTTCTTCAGCTTCTTAGTCTAGATCTCCTCCATCTAGCTGGGTTACTTACTAACTCAATGAGCTCACTCGAATACAGAAATAGTTTGGGGACCACAACTCGACTCGCCGAGTCATATGAACAACTCGTCGAGTCCCTTGAATGACATATCCATATGGTCGATTCTAATCACTTCTAATGCTTCCAACTCACAAATCTGGACTCCTAGGTTAGCATAACCCATAAAGTTGCTAACTTTACGTGCATACATGGTGTTATGAAGCTAAACACCAAAACCATGCTAAAATGAAGACCTAATGCGTGGAATGAAGTCATAGATGAATAAAGGCGGCTACTTTGAGCTTCTGGAGCTCAATAATGCCCAGATCTGAAGTCCTTACGTCCCCAAAAGCTCATAACTCGGAAATGGCCTTGGAAATGGCCCAAAAATGACAACATGCAACCCTAGAAGAAGATCTAAGTGAAAAGAATCCAAGGTATAAGCTTTATGCCTCCAAAGGGTCTGAAATGCAACACATGCTCTGGATCTACTACTTCTTCTTGAATCACCAAGGGTCTCCTTCCTTCTCCTAGCTTCAAATCACATGAAAGGGAAAGAAACTAGCTCAATAACACACAAGGTTGATTAGGGTTTCGAGATTGGACTATGGAGGTGATGGTGGTTGGGGTAGAGGCCTGATATGATTCTTAAATAGGGTGCAAACCCTAAAGATTAGGGTTTCCTCCTGACGAACCTACTCGTCGAGTGAAGGCTTTCGACTCGTCGAGTAGACCACTTGAATCCCGCGTCCAAACTGGCATCTACTCGACGAGTTAGGGCTACCAACTCGTTGAGTAGCTCTTACAAAATACATACGTAAATAAATTAGATTTGTACCTAGAACGGGAACTTACAATTCTCCTCCATTTGTCTTAGACTTCGTTGTTGAAGTCTGTTGTGTCTAAAAAAAACTCTGGGTAGTTCTCCCTCATTTCCTCATCGGGCTCCAAATTCCGCTCCGACCCCTTACGGTGCTGCCACTACACCTTCACTAGCTCGACCCTTTTGTTCCTTAGCTCCTTCGTCTTGCGATCCAGAATCGCCACTGGTCTCTCAATGTAATTCAAGATATCATTAACCTGAATATCCTCTAAGGTTACAATCAATGTGTCATCCACTAAGAACTTCCGTAGCTGAGAAACATGGAAGGTGTTGTGGATCTGGATGAGCTCGATGGGAAGATACAGTCTGTACGCTACCTTGCCCACTCGATCTATGACTCTGAAGGGGCTGATATACCTGGGGCCCAGCTTGCCCCATTTCCAAAACCATATGACACCCTTCCAGGGTGAAGCCTACTTCGGACCTGTTGGATCGCTCTGTGGTCATGAGTACTACCTCCGTACTCCCCATGACCCTCTAACCGAATTCTCCCCAACAAATTAGGCTCCTACACTTCCTCCCATAGAGCATATCGAAGGGAGGCCGGTCTATATCGGTGTGGTTACTGTTGTTATATGAAAAATCCGCTAACGGAAGATACGTATCCCAACTGCCACCGAAATCCAAAACGCATGCTCGAAGCATTAACCTAGAGATTCTGAATCATCCTCTCACTCTATCCGTCCATCTGGGGGTGGAAAGCGGTGCTGAAATGGAGATAAGTACCCATCTCATCGTGAAACCGCATCCAAAATCTGGAAGTAAAACAGACATCTCGGTCTGACACCACTGAGACAAGCACTCCATGTTGTGCCACTACCTCTCGCATGTAAATTTCGGCCAACTTTTTGGCCAAGATGCTCTCCTGGATCGGTATGAAGTGGGTGCTCTTGGTCAACCGATCCACGATGACCCAAATCGCATCAACCCTACGTGCAGTCCTGGGAAGCTTAGTGATGAAATCCATAGTAATGTCCTCCCATTTCCACCTGAGGATGTCTAACAACTGCATCATTCCGTGAGGACTCTAGTGCTTTGCCTTGACCTTCCTGCAGGTCAGGCATCTCTCTACGTACCATGCGACATCCCGCTTCATGCAGGTCCACCAGTAATCGGGTCGAAGATCTTTGTATATCTTCTTCGCCCCTGGATGGATAGAGAACCTAGACATGTTGGCCTCATCCATTAGTATATTTCATACTCTTTCCCAGTATAGTACCCAGACCCTCCTATGCAGGGTCAACAACCCATGGCTGTCATAATCAAAGGAGGCCACATGGCCTATAATATGTTTTCACTTCCAATGCTCCTCCTCCAGGCCCTCGACCTGCGCTTCTCAGATCTGCTTCAGCAATGGAGTAATCATTGTCATCCTCAGACAGATATCTCAGATCGGGGCCGCTACCACCTTGCGGCTCACGGAGTCAACCACTACGTAGGCCTTTCCCGGGTGGTAAAGGATCTCACAATCGTAGTCCTTCACCACATCTAACCACCAACGCTGCCTCAGGTTCAGATTTGGCTGATCCATGAGGTACCTCAAACTCTTGTGATCTGTGTAAATGGTACAATGGACTCCGTAGAGGTAGTGTCGCCAAATCTTGAGGGCGAATGCCACAACCCCCAGCTCTAAATCATGCGTCGGATAGTTAGCCTCGTGAGGCTTCAGCTATCTCGAAGCATAAGTTATCACATGACCCCGTTGCATCAACACTGCTCCTATACCTGTGATCAAAGCATCACAATAGACTATGAAGTCATCTACACCCTCTGGCAGAGTGAGAATCGGTGCCTCGCACAATCGCTGCCTGAGCGTCTCAAAAGTTGCCTGCTACTCAGCTCCCCAGCGAAAAATCACCGACTTCTTGGTCAATCGGGTCAACGGAACTGCAATCATGGGGAATTCTTGAATAAATATCCTATAATACCCTACCAGACCCAGGAAACTCTGAATCTCAATTGGATACCTCGGAATCTCCCACTACATCACGGCCTCTATCTTGGCCGGATCGACCAGAATACCCTTCTGATTGACGAGGGGCCCAAGGAACTGCACCTCGCGCAACCAGAACTCACACTTGTAGAACTTCGCAAAAAGTATCTACCTCTTCAGTGTCTCCAGCACCTCCCTCGGGTGCTCCTCATGCTGCTCCTGAGTCTTGGAGTAAACCAAGATGTTATCAATGAAGACTATTATAGACCGATCTAGCATCAATCTGCACACGCGGTTCATGAGGTCCATGAACGCAGCTGGAGCATTGGTGAGCCCAAACGACATCACCACAAACTCATAATGACCATAGCAAGTCCTAAAAGCGGTCTTCTGCACATCATCGGTCCTGACTCACATCTGGTGATACCCTGGCTATAAATTAATCTTGGAGAACCAAGATGCTCCCTGAAGCTGGTCAAACGAATCATCTATCCTCGGAAGTAGGTAACGGTTCTTCACCGTTACCTTGTTCAGCTCTCGGTAGTCTATGCACATACAATGTGACTAGTCCTTCTTCTTCACAAACAGGATCGGGGCTCCCCATGGTGAACTGCTTGGCCTGATAAAACCCTTGTCTAGCAGATCTTATGTAATGACCCAAAAAACAAGGGTAAAAATTTTGTTTTTAATATAACTAAAACATTAATACCATTTAATTCAAACATTTCAAATCATAGTCAACTAAATCATCTATCATAGTTTATCCTAAATTCATGCATTGCGGAAATCGTAGGTGTGTGCGTTGCGATCAATCCGAACCCTTCCTTTCCAAAATGATGATACATGCAACCATAAACAAAACTTGTAAGCATGAAGCTTAGTGAATTTCCCGGAGCATATCATACACAGATATCCTTTTAGCTATAAAAGCTACATGTATCACAATTTCTGCTAGATATAGAAGCTACATATAACACATAAGCCATGCATACCAAACCCTGTAAGGATGTCGTGGGCACCCCGTAGGGTCTTACACCATTGTGCCATGGGCTACCCCACATGGTATTAACCTGAGAATACCATAGGCTACCCCACATGGTCTTATATCTAATTACCATGGGCTCCCCCTGGGGTTTTCCATGCAAGTATCACAAAGACAACTTACATAACACATATCATATATCACATAACATAAATAAACCTATAAGGATGCAGTGGGCTCCCACCAGGATCTTACACCATTGTGTCATGGGCTAACCCACATGGTCTTTACCTAGGAATACCATGGGCTACCCCACATGGTCTTACATCCAATACCACGGGCTCCCCCTGGGTTCTTCCATGCAATAACACACAATCACATAGCATATCAAATCACAGAATGACTAACACATATACTATAATCACATAATGGGTTGGCCTTGGAGCCTTAGACCCATGGGTATGGTGAGAAGACTCACCTCCCACTGCTGAAGTCTCGTAGACACAATCCCAGTTGTTGGATGACAGATTCCCAAACTTTCAATATCAAAACATCACCCAATTAATAATTAGGTTATAACACAAAAATCATAAGTCCAAGCTCGGGGTAAAATACTGCTTTACCCCTATCTTAGCTTGATTTAACTCAATGCCCAATCCAAAGGCCCAAAAGTTAAACTATGAACCAAAGCCCAACATATGGGCCAATTTTCCAAATTGGGCCCAACCTTTACATGGTCTCATTCAAAGGCCCAAACATTTAGTCCAGTCCAAAAATTTGACATTTCTAATGGCCAAATATCTAATAATCATAAAGGCCCAAATATGGCCTATCTATGGCCCAATTTTCAAATTTTGGCCTAAACCTTCACATGGGCCTTACCCTAAATCCCAATAAATTATTATAGTACATATGATTATTCTTGGATGGCCCATTAATAATCCAACTACCAAAGCCCAATAGGAAGGCCCAACATAAAGCCCAAGTGGAATTAGGGTTTCACATCAAATGACAATTATGGTTAAGTGTTTATTATTTAACCCTTTAAGTACTTAATCTATTAAGTCCATCACTCTTCTAAATAAATCATATGGTGTGATTGGTGAAATTTACAATTCTATTCCAATGGCCTAAATGTGGGTCCCGCTAAGTCCAAGGCCCATATATCCAAAATTAGGGTTTCTAAACCCTAATTAATGGTTTCCAACCCAATCCCAACCCAATATGCCCAATACCAAGTCCTTAGATGAATTAGGGTTCATTAGGCCAATTAGTCACATGTTTAGGCTTTTAGGCCAATTATCTTCATTAAGCCCATTAGGGTTTCATGTAACATACACGTTTTGAAATCGTGTTTTGTAATGAATAAAATTGTGAAATATTATGTAAAATTTGAGTGTTGAGTTCTAACAGATGGTTTTTACTAGAAATAAAGTAAAACTATGTTTAGAATCACTCAGAAAATATTGGAAGTCTTATGAGATTCCAATTAAAAGCCAAATAGTGAAATTTAGGGAAAATATAAAATTTTAAATAAGTAAAATTTTATTATTTGATGTTGTAGAGAATCTCGTTAGAAACTTCTAGGTGAAAACCTCGTCAAAATCCGAGTTATAACGAAGAAGTTATGACCAACCGAAGATCCGCGACAAAACTGGCACGACACCGAATGACGTAAAAAGTGAGTTTTTGATAAACTATTTTTTAGCCTTAGTAATCTAAATGAAAGTCATAGTATTCGTTAAACCGAGAAATTCGATAAAAAGAACGTCAAAATCTGACTTCATATGAGGAAGTTATGATTTTTCGAAGTTTCAACTTAACAGTACACAGCTAAAAACTCGAATTTTAGATCGAGCGATATTTTACTGATACATCCTAAACAAGAATCAAAGGTCTCATCATTTTTAGGACAACGGTAAAAAGTCTGACGAAAACGGATGTCGGATGAAAAAGTTATGAATTTTTAACGGATTTACCTGTCCCGTTCTGTTAAAAATAATAATATTAAAAATAAAGTCAAAGTTAGCCGACAAAGTCTAAACGAAAGTTGTAGAGCGTAAATTTAGCTACGTGTGCATATAAAGAATGTCAAAAACGGAGTTCGTATGTGAAAGTTATCGATTTTAGAAGTTCGGGGCTCAAAAACCAAGAAATCTCGCATGAATAGTAACCGGCCACGTCACCTCGCACGAAGCAGGTACGTCACCGGAGATGTGGCCTCGCCTCGCGATGCCACTTGTCGCACAGGTGTCCGAAACATGCGAAGCCACCGGAGACCCTCGTTGCTGCCCCGTCCTTCGCACGAGGAAGTCGCGTCACCGAGTCGTGTCCGCCGCTGATTGGTCCGAAGCTGCGGCCCAATCGCCTTCCGACGCGTCTCGCTTCGTGTCACCACTCCGAGCCTCGCACCTGGCCACCGAACCTCGCTTCGATTGCTGCGTGGCCTTCGCTGCTGCTGCCACCGAGCCCTTCGCTGCTTAACCGACTCCGAACCTCGGCCCTATATAAAGGGGGCTGCGAGACCTTCCGACTAAAATTCCAAATTTGACAATTTTAACCCTTCTTTCCATATCTTCAATATTTTAACATTTCCTGAAGCTCTGGTATCAATTTCAGCACCCGAAACACGCCCCGAGACCCCCGAGAAGCCCGAAAATTTTATCTTTTCGGTTTTGAAGCCCTACCTTCGCAGAGCCCGGTTTTCAATTAAGCTCTCGGTTTTCAACATAGAAAGACATATTTAAAGCCGAAGTGTTGTCCAAATTACTATTTTAATCCCCGGTTAACTTAAGGTGAGTTCAATATGTAGGAACAATTGTATGTTATGTGTTATATGTGCTATGTGCTTTTCAGTGTTATTATTCTGAATTATTTTCTCGTGTTATTCGCTATGTTTATAGCAATTGTAATACCTTTGACCATGTGATCAGTGAAAGGAATTAGATTCACATTGGTACTGGTACGTATCCTGTGGCCATGTAGAGCATGTCTCCGTAAGAGAATGACTTCTATTCTATGGCATTGGCAAATGGTTAGATAGGACTATAAGCCTGAAATCTAACAAGATGTTAATCAGAAATTGCATATCTTCTATGCCATTTGGGCCAAAGTTTTATTGATGTATATCAAGAATTGAAAAGTATATCTTTGAATAAAGTCTTTGATTGATATGAACGCTTGTCACATGATCTCATATACATCTTGTTGTTCCTCTTTGCTTTTGCCACATTGAAGTATATATATGGCATAACATTATATTGTATCTATTTTTGAACTCTCTAAGCATCATCGCTTACCCTATCAATGTTTAACAATTGCATGTGATAAGTAACTAGTATGTTTACATACTATTGAAAGATGTAGAATAGTTTGTAATAGTACTTTTGTACTACATTTTATGTTTGTATAAATTACAATATCCTGGATAGTTATGTAATATATATCACACTTTGTAATAGAAGGTTTGTATCCAAAAGTTTGTAATTCCCTTTATCAATGTAAAATATTGCTTTTATGAATATGCAAATAGCATGGTTTGGAGTAATGATATTGTGAAGTATGAAAGTTTGGGTCTTTCAAAAATACGAAAGTTGGGGTCTTTCATTTCACTACGCCCAATCAGTCCAAACATCCCAAGCGTATCACAACTCAAACGAGGCACACCGCCACCCGACAAGGCGGCCGGTGGCGGCAGAAGGCAGAAGCCACCACCTCACGGTGGTGGTTAGGGTTTCTTTTTCATTATTTCACTTTCTAATACAATTTACAAGGCTTTAATCCCAAAATAATACATACACAGCTAAGCTAAACACACACATACACAACCACCTTGTGGTGGCAAGTGGTAGTAGTGGGGTTTTCCTTCGGATCTTCGGTCAAAAAATCATTCCAGCAGCCTTATTTTGTCACCATATTCGAACACAAACACCACAAAGTCCACAGCCACCCTTCACAGTGGTTGGTGGCGGCAACAACGTGACAAGAATGGCGACCATGGAGTTCTTCGCGGTTGTCGGCCATCAAACACTCCCACATACACAATATATGCAACAGCAGTACCGGCCTTCATGCCCGTCTTCGAAGTAGTGAGGAGTCACCGGTGGTTAGTTGAGACCTCAACAATGGTGGTGGTGGACAGAAGAAGACGCAAAGAGGTGGCGGCTTCCACCAGAAATAGCATCAGCAACACCCCGAGGGTGAGTTCCTTCCGATCTCCCACCACCATGATGTCTAATGGTGGCTTCTTGTCTTCTACAATAGTGAGCGTAGTGGCGGCGGTGGTGGAACTCGACTAGACAGTGGAAGCTGGAGGTTGAAGGTGGAGAGCATGACAGTCGGTGGGAGACATAAGGGGGTGACGGTTGGAGGGTTTAGCTAGGGTTAGGGTTACACAACCTTTAAATACCCGACTCCATCTTAAAACTTTCCATAATGACAAGAATAGTCCCTCCTCATAACATTTTCTTTCAAACTTAATCTAATATTTACCATTTAAACCCTTCCCTTAAAAACCTTTACTAATTAGCCCAAAATATTACCAATCAGCCTCTGCCTACTAAAATACTTACATAATACGTCCTAATAATACCAAACCCCCCCCCCCCTTGACCTCTAAAATCATTTTCGAGACAAGTCCTGAACTTACACTTTAACCCTCGAATGATCCAATTTATAACATTCGGCTCCCCAAAACCAACAATCCCCTAAATCATATGAATTTATTGTGACTATTCGTTCATCAAATTTTATCTATTTATTTATTAAAAAACAGAATGTTACAACTCTCCCCCACTTAAGTTAGATTTCTTCCTCAAAATCATTCCTTACCATTTCCTATGTGCCAAATCACTCAAGTAACATGGTCACCATCATGGGCACACCCTAGCCTTCCCAGGGTGGCCGTGCTCAATCTTCGCAAAGCCCTAAGTTTGCAAGTGAATGAAATCTTCACAGCGAGAGCATATTTACTTCATCTGAAATCTGCTGCCTCAAGATGGTCTGAATCCTTGACAGACTCCTCATATTGAATCGTTATCATTGAATCCAGTCTGTTTATCCCTTAACTAACTACACAACTCCTGATAACCTGAGGTTCTCACTAGAAAATAGAGTCACAAACCGAATTTCCCTGCAGTATACTTATATATGAACGAAGCTCAGATAATCCCTCAATACAAGGGACTAACCGATTGTTGAGCCAAAACACACTCAGCAGTCCCATGCGACCTCTAAAGGATCCTTTTTCTGACAATAACTGCTCTAATTATACCACCACTCATGGCTCATCTAATCCTTTTGATCTATCTGATAATAATAGGATGACAATCTGTTGCTGTTGAATCCGACGCAAAAAGGTGAATGCTACCAGAATAACTATAGTCTTACATCATACCTGGTCTCCTTTGACCTACCGTTCCCTGATTTTAGTTATGTTGTGACCTACTCACAACCTTGCGAACTGGCCCACATTGGCCTAAGTCATCTAAACGAATCCATGAATGTCACGGCTACCCTGCAGTCTGTCTGTATCTCCTACACTATCTGGCCGTTGTGACTGTTATGGATCCCCCGTAGTCTTACAACACTTCCTACACGATCTGACTACTAGTGAATGCTACGGCTCTCCCCCCCCCCCCCAGTTGTCTTACAACACTTTCACCCTACTGGAAATGAGTGAATGCTACGGCTCCCCCATAGTCTTACAACACTTCCATACCAACTGACCATCAGTGAATGATACGGCTCCCCCGTAGTCTTACAACACTTTCGTCCTGACTAACCATTAGTGAATGATATGGCTCCCTCGTACTCTTACAGCACTTCCATACCAATTGACCATTAGTGAATGCTACGGCTCCCCCGTAGTCTTACAACACTTTTGTCCTAACACAATCGTAGCCCAAAACCTTGCCCCTGACCTATTGATTTGAAAGGCATACAGAGTCGACCATGCACTCCACTGAATACCCACACTGAACTCCATTCATGACTGGAGCCCTAGCCTGTCTCCCTAAATTCGGTTATCAATCCCCCAAGAAGACGCGGTTCACATGATGGGGAGTCTTACAGGACTCCAAACCCGCACAATCCTCAAACCAAATAACCACTTGGGCTGCCATTTCCCCCTCGAGGGGGACAAGAAGCCCATCCTGGTCTCATACATGTCCCTTACATGAATCCCTGTGCAGTTCTCCCGCACTTAGATTCAACTAAGTCTTCGCAACTCATGAGATTTGAAGGATTCCCGATCCTTCTTACTCTTTCATAACCAACTGCTGACAACCTGTTTCTTGTCTGTGCGAGTGCTCTATTACAGGCCCAAATCCCCAAGGACCACACACTCTTAAAGATCAGACAAACACTTCCCGAATCCCAGCAAGACTAATAATCTTAGACGCCTTGAAATGATGCCCCACCTATATCTTAAGGTTTGAATAACCGATGTCCAGGCCATGGTCTCAACAGTAAACCACTTCCCATGGCACTTCCAAAAGCCGACTCGAGCATAATGGACGAGTCACCAATCCTGTCCTTAGACCTTCCGCATCATGTCCCTGAACCGATCTCAACCCTAGACCCAAATAACATTGAACGCTCCAAACCAGCAAAGAGGGAAACAACTTTTCACTAACCACCCCGTAACTCATGGTATGAAAATGGCATATGACAAATGTTTGAATGTACAGTCCAAACACAAACAGGGCAACAGACCCAAAGATACACTTACTAAAACCCTCGAAACGAAAACTCCCTCGTGCAGTTTCCTGCGAGTACCGCACTAAACCCGACCCTGTTGGCCTCTCACAACTGACTCGAATCCTTGGGCCCCTCCAGAACCCTCTAACATATGTACCTAATCTAATCCCGTATTTCCAATGTGCTCCAAATCATTCCCTGCTCTCGAGCTCTGGATATCATATCATTTAGGGTTTCGCACCCTGGTGCACTCACCCGCTCAATTGTCAACGGCTGAACAACAATAATTGGAGCAACCTCTACTCTATATCGGGCTACTAACCATCCCCAAGACATAGTCTCCAAATCCGAAAGTTTGCAATAGAACACATAATCAGCCCGTGTTGTCCGATACAAGATATCCATGACGGTCTCAAAATCCTGACAGTCCTTCCGCTAACCAGCTCACCACCAGAGCCGAGACTAAACCCTGGTCCTCCCTCACGTGTGCTCATCCTTATCTGGAAAAGCAGCTATCCCTACTATCAAACATAACCAAGAATTACCCTTTCCTATCAGCTTCTTAGATTCTCCAAGACTCTCACTAATTCGAGTATGGATCATGTGCTTTCAATAGTACGGGCCCATACTACCTTCCACACCTATCCATACTTTCCTCAACAATCATCCCGAATCCTCTAAGTCGCCTATCCCACTTATGCACCAAATATCTGCCAAACAGCAACACAATATCCATCGAAGTACCTACTAGGCTCCCAACCTCACTGAACAGCCCTAACTAAGTCACTGGAGCATATCCTAGGCTTTCCTAGGTTCCCAACCTCGCCTTGCCATCAGATTCTGAGGACTCCTCATGATGCCAGCCATCCACCTCCAGGATATCGTCATATCCACTTAGTAGTTTACCCCCATCACTCAAGAGTCCCACAAAGCACAAAGCAAGCAGCATTCATGCAGTAGCACTCTGATCCAAAAAAATATCGTAGAACATTCTACCCACATGTCGTGACTCGCGCTCTCTACATCCATCCATCCTCACTGTACGATGCCTTATGCATGCAAATTATACACAGAACAGGATCTAATAGACTATCGAATAATAGACTCTACCCTAGGACCACAACCAAACAAGGAATAGGAAATAATGTCAAATCAATTATGCTAAGGCTATAAGATCCTAACCGTATATAATTTTGAGAGCATACACATAACAGTTACAAATAACAATTATCATTCTCATTCCAGCATGGCATCCAATATTCTCGCGGCTACAAGCATCACCTGTTGTTGACTACTCAGCACTAACATGCAAGTCCACCAGCTCATTAAACAAACACAGGCATCTCCCCTAGCCCTAACTAGCATGCAATTCACAGATTCATAATCAAATAATAACAGACAACATATGTGGGTATTCTGGAAAACTTGCTTGAGCTCGGCTGATTTCATGCACCACACCCTTTCTTGTCTTATAAATTCTTTACTTAAAACATTTTTCTTTTGAAAACTTTACAGATCCTCAGTTTGAGTTCAGGCATAACCAAAAGTATGTCTGAATCCCTCAAACCAAGGCTCTAACACCAACTTGTAATGACCCAAAAATCAAGGGTAAAAATTTCATTTTTAAAATAACTAAAACATTAATACCATTTAATCCAAACATTTCAAATCATAGTCAAGTAAATCATCTATCAGAGTTTATCCCAAAATCATTCATCACGGAAATCGTAGGTGTGTGCGCTACGATCAATCCGAGCCCTTCCTTTCTAAAACGATGATACCGGAAACCATAAACAAAACCTGCAATCACGAAGCTTAGTGATTTTCCTAGAGCATACCATACACACAATCCACATATCACATATCCTGCTAGCTATAAAAGCTACCCGTATCACAATTCCAGCTAGCTATAGAAGTTACATATAACATATAAGCCATGCATACCAAAACATGTAAGGATGTTGTGGGATCCCCCAGGGTCTTACACCATTGTGCCATGGGCTACCCCACATGGTCTTATATCTAATTGCCATGATCTCCCCCCGGGGTTTTCCATGCAAATATCACAAAGACAACTTGCATAACACATATCACATAAAAATATCATATATCACAGAAATATCTACACATAACATAAATAAACCTATAAGGATGCAGTGGGCTCCCACCAGGATCTTACACCATTGTGTCATGGGCTACCCCACATGGTCTTTACCTAGGAATGTCATGGGCTACCCCACATGGTCTTACATCCAATACCATGGGCTCCCCCCGGGGTCTTCCATGCAATAACACACAATCACATAGCATATCAAATCATAGAATGACTAACACATATACCATAATCACATAATGGGCCGGCCTTGGAGCCTTAGACGCATGGGTATGGTGAGAAGACTCACCTCCCACTGTTGAAGTCCCGTAGACACAATCCCAGTTGTTGGATGACAGATTCCCGAACTTTCAATATCAAAACATCACCCAATTAATAATTAGGTTCCAACACAAAAATCATAAGTCCAAGCTTGGGGTAAAAGACTGCTTTACCCCTATCTTAGCTTGATTAAACTCAAGGCCCAATCCAAAGGCCCAAAAGTTAAACTATGAACCAAAGCCCAACATCTAGGCTAATTTTCCAAATTGGGCCCAACCTTTACATGGTCTCGTTCAAAGGCCCAAACATTTAGTCCAGTCCAAAAATTTGACATTTCTAATAGCCAAATATCTAATAATCATTAAGGCCTAAATATGGCCTATCTATGGCCCAATTTTCAAATTTTGGCCCAAACCTTCACATGGACCTTACCCTAAAGCCCATTAAATTATTATAGTCCAAAATTAGGGTTTTCTAAACCCTAATTAGGGTTTCCAACCCAAACCCAACCCAATAGGCCCAATACCAAGTCCTTAAATCAATTAGGGTTCATTAATAACATATTTGGGCTTTTAGGCCCATTAGCTTTATTGGGCCCATTAGGGTTGCACTAGGACCAATCAGTCCAAACATCCCAAGCGTATCACAACTCAAACGAGGCACACCGCCACCCGACACAGCGGCCGGTGGTGGCAGAAGGCGGAAGCCACCACCTCACGGTGGTGGTTAGGGTTTCTTTCTGAGCACAAGTGACACAAAGGATCGGGTGGCACCCGAATCAAACAATACCAAAGCTGATATATCGTTCACATATAACGATCCTATAACGAAACATATAAACATAAGTAACAATCAATATCAAATAAGAGATAAGAGAAAGATACATACATGTCACCACATCTGGAGCTACTCGTGCCTCTTCAGCTGTCAACTGGAAAGCCTTGCTCTTCGCCACGGGTGTTGTAACGCCCGTAGATTCGGGCTAGTCAATTTAGAGGCAATAAGGGGTCGAAAATGACTTCTCGACAAAATATTATTTAGAATAAATGATCTTAACCAATTTGTATAATATGTCACAAGGTTTCCGTACATATAAAGAACACTAAAATCCAAGTTATAACGAAGAAGTTATGGTCCGCCGAAGTTTTACGGTAAAACTGGCACGGCATCGGGAGACGTAAATAATGAATTTACGATGGAGGACTTTTTAGCCTTATTGATCTAAACAAAAGTCGTAGAATATGTTAAACTGAGAAAATCCATAAAAAGAGCGCCCAAATCTGACTTCGTATGAAGAAGTTATGATTTTTCTAAGATTCGGCTTAGTAATGTACAGCCCGAAACTCGAATTTTAGTTCGAGTGATTTTTGGCTTACGCGACCTAAATGAGATTTAAAGATCTCATTAATAGGAACTCAACAGTAAAAATACAGACAAAAACGGAGTCCGTATGAAGGAGTTATGAATTTTTCGCGGTCATTTAACAATCTAAACGCCTCCTACTGTTAAATTTGAGATCGGTCGAGAATTAGCCGACGGAGTCTAAACGGAAGTTGTAGATCTTGATTTTACCTACATGTGGATATAAATAACGTCAAAAATGGAGCTCGTATTTGAAATTTATGATTTTTCTAAGTTTGAAGGCTGATACGCGATAGGGGTGACGTGGCACCACCAGAATTGGACACGTGGCACCACCAGAAGGTTTCCACATGCACCAACTCGGCGAGTATGTCCTCCTACTCGGCGAGTAGTCCAGTCAGCACCCTTATAAATAGAGGGGCCAGGTTCTCTCATTTCCTCACCCCTCAACCCTCTTCTTTCTCTCTCTAAACTCTCTCTCTAAGCCTCCCTAACCCCCCCAAAGCCTAGGGTAACTCCCTAGCACGAGGCGGTAGCCCCGGAGCGCCCGACGGCTCCAAGAAAAGAGCCTTTTGGCTCAGGAAACGCTGCTCCAGCGAAGCCCGGTTTTGCAAAAAACCCGCTGTAAGTGAGCTACGCCTACGCTAGTTTTAATATAGCTTCTAATTAATTATAGTAACATTATTAGGACCTTAAAATAATTGTTTCGGCTATTATTACGAGTTATATTGAGTGTTATTTAATGCTTATATAATAATAATAATATCTAGACTATTAATTAGTCACGCTTAACGTCAAACTAAACCCTAGTCATATTGATACTAGGTTTTGTCAAGGAAGTTGTTTTAAGAGCAACGAAGTGTTGTCCGAGTGCCGACTCACCACCTAATCAATTGAGTGCATAGTTACTTTCATCTTACACATAGATATGAAGTATTTTACATAAATTACGTGCTATGTGTGCATATTATCTGAATACTTGTTGTCTATGCTGGATGAATGATGTATACATGTTTTAAATGATTTAAACTGTATGTTTATTTTATATCTACAAATATGTTGGGATAAAATATGGGTAGATGAAATAGTTGGTGTGTGATGAAATAAAATAATGAGAGATAGGTGATGATAATTAGGTGAGGATAGATATATGATTATGAATCGGTGATGTAGGGTACTACAACCTTGTCTGACAATTTGGAGATGTAGTCATCTACCAGAGTATAGATGGCGACCTCGGACTATTATATACAACCCCGTGGAAATACCAGCAAGCTCATAACCTGTGGGTGATGAATTACGAATTCAGGTGATGTTGTAACTACGTATTCATGCGATGATAGTCTAACCCTTATGAAGTACAAGTCGAGGCGATGTTGTGGCTACGTATTCATGCGATGATAGTCTAACCCTTATTATGAATTACGAGTCCAGGCGATGTTGTGGCTACGTATTCATGCGATGATAGACTAACCCTTATCATGATTTACAAGTCCAGGCGACGTTGTGGCTTCGTAATCATGCGATGACACCCTAACCCTTGCTAGACACATATTGAGGGAGTAATCCCCGAATTAGTATTGTCTATGCAATGTAGGCGATGATCCTTAGGTAAAGTTTGTAGGAACAATCATATAAGGAAATACGATGTAAGGAGATGAGAAGTAAATATGATATAGGAGATGACCCTTGAGATAATATCTTTAGGGAAGACTAAAAGAAGATAATGGGTATGGGTAATTGGGTTGATTGTTTGACTGTTTAAATATAATAATTATATTATTGTGGGTTGAAAACCCTATGTACTCACCAAGTTTCCCAACCTGACCCACTCAGTTTATTTACATCACAGGTGTTGATATGAAGTCACATTACACTGAGAGATTAAAGAGATGTAGATCACTAGTGTAAATATATGTAAGTTCCTTTTATGCTTATGTTTCTGTATTGACGATGACATCCCAAACGTTTTAACATAAATAAAATACGTTTCTTCAAAAATGTTTTGATAACGTATTTATCATATTTTTCTGGGAACAAATTCCGCAACATTTTTACGAAAAGAAGTACTTTGATTTTTATAAAGCATAAACAAAATCGGTCTTTTCTAACCGTGATTTTGGGGATGTCACAGGTGTCTCACCCCGGCCCTGACGGTTGTCCGTAATCCTCAATGTTGCAAGGGTGGGTGCTGCCACTTGCCCTGCAGCTGCTAAACTTGGGTACTGGGACCGCTTGTGTCCCCTCTGATTGTATAGAATGCAAATCAGATCTGATGTTGCCGTGGTGGTGGTAGTAGCTGTAAAATCCCTGCTCATATACCCAGTTCGGCCGCACTTGAAACAGCCTGAACTCCCTGCCTTGCACGTCCCATTGTGCAACTTGCCACATTTGCCACAATGGCTGCGATTCTGCTGGCTCCTGGGTTTGTGGTCTGATACCTTGGGCATCTTGCCCGAGCTCCCTAACTAAACCCCCTCGGGTTTCCTCTTTCTCTCCATCTCTAAATCTAACTCCCTCTCTCGAGCCCTAACAATCATGTCCTCCAGTGTCTTGCAGCTTGAATGGCTCACAAAGTGGCAGATATCACTAAGCAACATCTCGTGGTATCAGGCCTTTTTCATCTCCTCGTCCACCACATACTGCAAAACGAAGAGGGCTCTCTCCCTAAACATCGCATGATCTCAGTCACCGTCTTGATCGTCTGTCATAGATCCTGGAACTCCTTGGCCAGCTGTTGCACCTCTATCAGGGGTGAAAATTCGGCCCTGAATCTGGTGGTAAAATCACTCCAAGTCATCGCATCAAGAGATGCATCATCACCAATGGCATGTCCGACCTCCTCCCACCAGTCACGTGTCATGTCCTTCAGATGACAGGATGCAAGTCGAACCTTGTCCCCCTCGGTACATCTGCTAGTGTGGAATGCATTGGCGACATCCGCCAACCACCTGGTGCTCGTAATGGGGTCCCGAGCCCCATGGTAGTCGGGAGCTCCACAAGCTTTGAACTCCTTGAAGGTCAATGTACGGGACCCCATCATGGCCGCTACCTCAGTGCGGTAAGCACCTAATCTCTCGTCTAAAATCTCAAGAATGCCCTCCTTGATCGTGTCGAAGATCACAAGAGTCTGGTCTAGTATGTTGTGCGTGATCTCTGAGGAGATGAACTCCTTAGTTTGCTCGTCTAACTACTCAGCAGAACCTGAGCCTGATCCCTCACCTGAACTACCAGCTGCTGGTCTACGGCGTAAAACCACCATTCTGAAAAACCATATCATAACAAACATCAAGATACTAACATAACTAGAGGGATCATATACACTACAAGTTTTGTGGATTTATCTCAGCCTTCCTTGACTCGAGTACCGATCCTCTGTTTCAATAGTACGAGCCCATACTACCTTCCACATCTTTCCGTACATTCCTCAAGAACTGTCTTGACTTCACCAAGTCCCTTCTACTACTAATGCTTCACACGCTACTCTCATCCTAGGATTGCCCTAGGGTAATCACCATCCCGCTCTCCGCCATCAGCTGCATAAGAAGTCCATGGTATCCTCCCCTAACTAGCTCGTGAATACGATTACATATCACTCAGACTAGATAATTCTTCGAATGAGAGGTTCTACCCTACAACGGTTAGACTCAAACGAGAGCTACGAAATAAGGCTAAACCTAACCTTCTCAAATTATTTAGTCCTCGAAATATGTAACTAAACATATTCATTTACTAGTTAGTAAAACACAATTGAAACTCCTAAAAGCACAAATCAAGCAACATTCGAGCATTGATCAAGCATATACTAATCAGGCCGTCATACTGACTAATCTGTACTAGCATGCAGTTCTCATAAAGTTGATACACATATAACATGCACATAAGGCATCCTTCCTAGATCTGTAACACCCCAAAAATCATGACCGAAAATTTTGTTTTTAATTATATTATTTATAAAACTATTTAATAAAAACACCATCAATAACATAACAATCCATAGCTCATAAGTCAAAAGTCATTAAACATGTCAAGAAATAATAATAGTATATCAAATTACAATTCCCAGGACATCATAATGTGGAAATCATGTGTGTGATGCGTTGCTACCGTGCCGACTCCTTCCCCTTCGATGAGGAGGTACTAAAAACAAAACTGAAAACTGTAAGCACAAAACTTAGTGAGTTCCCCCATCATACCACATACCATACATAACACATACTACCAGGCATATCTGGGTGCCCGACCTACCCTATTGAGCATACCGGGGTTATCAACCTACCCATGTCGGACATACCGGGGTGTCCGACCTACCCTTCTGGCTTATCTTAATCGACTATGGGGACTATTTCACCCCCTACTACTACCACATAAAATCATATCAGGCTAACACATAATCATAACAGATAACAACATACCAAAAAATTATCACAAAGACGATCATCTTTACTATAACACTTACTAGTGGGCCAGCCTTGGTGCCTTCGACCCGCTTCTACTGGAAGGTAACTCACCTCGTAAAGCTAAGTTTCGAAACTGTCCTCACTGTCGGGATCAACTTCTCTCAATCCTACACATAACCATTTTCCTAAATTTCCATTTTGTGGTCAACATAGGTCAATGTCAAAGTCAACACCATGGTCAAAGTCAACTTTTGGTCAACTCGCCGAGTTGGTCCACCAACTCGCCAAGTTCCATGATACAAATTCGGGACCCTTTGCATGTGACTCGGCGAGTTCATCCTTCGACTCGCTGATCCCCTCTTCATGTTAGCTGGGACGTTTATTCCTTGACTTGTCGAGTTCATCTTCATGCAAGGTGATGCTCTTAGTGTTGGACTCGTTGGGTTCATCCTTGACTCGTCGAGTCTATCTTCATGTTATTGGGACATAACCTTGAACTCGCCGAGTTAGTTCATACACTAAACGAGTTTCATGGTTTCCATGTCCTCAATGATTCCAACTGACTGCGTGTTCTTCTAACTCAACTCATGGTCCATTATCAGAAACGTTTTGGTGGGAAACTCGACCCAACTCACCGAGTCACATGAGTGACTCGCCGAGTCCCTCTATGTCCAAAACTATACACTTGATTTCAGTGGGTCTTGATGCATTCAAAACATAGATCTGACCTCCTAGGGTCCACAATACACGTAAAGTTCCAAACTTGACATCCATGAATGGGTTTTTTTTGCTCAAAAGGCCCTAAAATTGAGTCTACAATATGCATTGGGTGCTTATGGCAATAGAGTTGGCACCTTTATGTCATAAGAACCCTCAATGGTTCTAGATCTAAAGTTATACATTTATAGAACCACAAAATCCCGACTATGAGTCTATAAAAGCTTAGAAAAGGTGGAAATGAACCCTAACTAGAGATCTAAGAGATAGATGGTCAAGGTTGAAGCTTTTTACCTTGAATGAACTGGAAATGAAGCAAAACCTTTGGATCTACTTGCTTATTCTGGAACCCCTAAGTTTCTACTTCCTTCCTCAAGCTTAAAACAACCAAAAACACACAAAAATGGCTCAAGAACACTCCAAATGGTTTAGGGTTTGGAGTTGGGGCTTTTCTGGACTAAGAGGGACGATGGAGGCTGGGTTGGAACAAGATATGGCATTTAAATAGGGTGCAAACCCTAAATATTAGGGTTTCCTCCAGACATGCCTACTCGTCGATTCTGGGCATCCGACTCGGCGAGTAGGTTCTCCTTCCTGCGTTCCATTTTAACATCTAATCGACGAGTTAGGGCCTCCAACTCGCCAAGTCCCAGGACAAAAGTGCAAGATTTTATAATTAAATTACGTACCAGGAACCGGGTGTTACAAGATCCTTAGTCCTAATCTAGCATGCAGTACTCATAAAGCTGATAATCATATCATAGCATAAACTTGTATGGGTAATCTGGGAGTACTTACTTGAGCTCGACTAATTACATGCACCACACCCTAATCTCCTTTTCAAAAAAAATTGATTTTTCTAAAACACTTTTCTTTTCTCAAAAATCCTTTTATAAAAATGGTTTTTCTTTTAAAAAATTTATACCACTTCCTTAGTTTGAGTTCAAATGCACCCGAAAATGTGCCCGAATCCCTCAAACCAATGCTCTGATACCAACTTGAAACATCCCAAAATACAACCCAAAAATTTTGTTTAAAATCATTACCAAAAACCAGGAATAACAAACTTCACATCAAAACATAAGTCATGCAATGCGAAACATCATAAACTTTTGTCAATGTATCAAGACATGTATCAAATATCAGAGTAAATATCCCAGGCTGGAAATAGTGGTGTGTGCCATGCGATCACCTCGAGCCCTTCCCTTTGCTAGTTGAAGTACCTGAAACCAAACTAAAAACTGTAAGCACGAAGCTTAGTGAGCTCCACTAAACTATCACATACCATACAATAACACATAATAGCATATAATGGGCCTTTCCCACTACGTCAGTCCCCACCCGGCATCAGACCGAAGTCCGGCATCGAAACAAAATTTGGTATACATATATCATAACAACAACGCATAACACATAAACATATGACATATAATAGGTAAGCTTCCTCGGGCTTGCCCCGGCATCATATCAATGTCCGAAACACATAACATATAACCTAAATATTCATCATGCTTGCCCCGGCATCAGACTGAAGTCCGAAACACATAAACAAGTACATGCAAGAATCACGACGACATCAAGCATATGGATATTCCTTAGGCTTGCCCCAACATCGGACCGAAGTCCAGAACATATAAGATACATCGGGCTAACCCCGGCATCGGACCTAAGCCCAACATATACTAACATACATAAACAGGCCAGGATTGGTGTCTTCGACCCGTTCCTACTGGAGGAAAACTCACCTCGAAAAGGTGTCTATGAAATCTCACGGTGAGGAATATCTGACAGCTGTTCCAACGTCTCCCCGACTATCAAAATCACAATAATACCTAGTCAATATCTAAAAATCCTTCTCAGGGTAAAATGACCATTTTACCCTTGGTCAAAGTCAACGCTCTGGTCAAGGTCAAAGTCAAGTTCAACTCCCAGTCAACTCAACTCGCTGAGTTATCTGCTAACTCGTTGAGTTCTATGCTATCAGACCCGCGATAACTTATTTAACTTATCAAGTCCATTCGCAAACTCGTCGAGTTCTATCTAGTACAGACTCATAACAAAACGAGTAAACTCATCGAGTCCCTTCACAGACTCGTTGAGTTTTCAGCTTCTTAGTATAGATCTCGTCCATCTAGCTGAGTTACTAAATCAACAAGCTCACTCGAAAACAAAAAAGGTTTGGGGACCACAAATCGACTCGCCGAGTCATATGAACAACTCGTCGAGTCCCTTGAATTCCAAATTCATACAGTCGATTCTAATCACTTCCAATGCTTCCAACTCACAGATTTTGACTTCCTAGGTTAGCATAACATGTAAAGTTGCTAACTTTACGTGTATGCATGGTGTTATGAAGCTAAAACACCAAAACTAAGCTAAAATGAAGACCTAATGCATGGAATGAGCTCATGGATGAATAAAGGTGGCAACTTTGAGCTTCTAGAGCTCAAGAATTCCCATATATGAAGTCCTTATGTACCCATAAGCTCATAACTCGGAAATAGCCTTGGAAATGGCCCAAAAATGACAACATGCAACCCTAGAAGAAGATCTAAGTGAAAAGAAGCCAAGGTATAAGCTTTATAGCTCCAAAGGGTCTGAAATGCAACACAAGCTCTAGATCTACTGCTTCTGCTTGAATCACCAAGGGTATCTTTCCTTCTCCTAGCTTCAAATCACACAAAATGGCAAGAAACTAGCTCAATAACACACAAGGTTGATTACGATTTCGAGAGTGGGCTGTAGAGGTGATGGAGGTTGGGGTGGAGGCTTGATATGATGCTTACATAAGGTGCAAACGCTAACGATTAGGGTTTCCTCCTGATGGACCTACTCGTCAAGTCAAGGCTTTCGACTCGTTGAGTAGACCACTTAAATCCCGCGTCCAAACTGGCATCTACTCGACGAATTAGGGTTACCAACTCGTCGAGTAGCTCTTACAAAATACATAATTAAATAAATTAGATGCGTACCTAGAACGGGATGTTACATTTAGGGAGTGAGGATTGAGTGTTTGGCTATGCTTATGAGTATTTTTAGGACGTTTTTATGATCCTTGAGACAAATGTTGGTATGTGTGGAAGCTAGTATGGGCCTGTACTACTGAAAGCACAGGACCTGTACGCGTGGCAAGGAAGTCACAACCCCTAGAGCTTTGTCGGGGGTTGGTTCCCTGTTATGATATGTGGATTATCTAATATTTTCCCGGTGTATTTTCAGTATGAGGACTACGAGACGATTTGAGATCGGATCCGGATCAGGGTCGAGAGCAGGCAAGCAGACTGGGTCAAATGAGTTGGATACCAGGATCAGGGAGATCCTCCGTAAGGAGGTCATGGCCATCATTAGAGATCAGATACCAGAGTTGTTTAGGTCAATTAAGATCGTGATGATGGAGCTTTTAGATGAGAGATACACAACCATTATTGAGATTGTTGCTGCTGCAGCCTCCATAGTCGTAGTTGCTGCAGGTGTTGGACTAGGTCGAGTCTTTCAGCATCGGAGTTTTGATAATACCAAACCCCGGACCTTCAAGGGAGTTCAGGACCTGATCATAGCCATGAGGTGGATATCTGACATTGATGGATGCCTTTTCACATGCTCATGCCCAATTGACCAGAATGTCAGGTGCGCTCTGAATCTTTTGAGGTCCAAAGCAAAGGATTTGTAGAGACTTGTTACCGGATCATATTCTGCTGAGCAGAGGGCTGTGGTATCTTCGGATCAGTTCGTGGAGATGTTTCATGCTCGTTATGTGCCGAGGGTTGAGCATGAGAGGTTGGCTCAGGAATTTTTGGATTTGAGGCAGAGATCGGAGTTAGTGACGGAGATTTCCCTAATGTTTACTGAGAGGGCCATGTTTTACCCTGAGTTTTCTTTGGAGCAAGCTCAAATGACTTGTTACTTGAGCATGCTCAAGACGGATATCTAGTATTTTGTTTCTACCCAGCGGTGTGATACTTTATTAGAGTTGTAGGAGGCTGCCAGGCGGCGTGAGCTTGAGAAAGAGCTTCAATTGAGGGAGCAGAGGTCGGACCCGGTACAGTCGCAGGCTCGCAGCCAGCGCCAAAGCGGTTCGAGGTCGCTAATTCTAAGTCTGGGGGTCAGCGAGGCCATACATGTGGGAAGTGCGGAAAGGTTCATGACGGGGGTTGTAGACCAAGAGGGGTATGCCACATGTGTGGCAGGGAGGGGCACCATGTGAGAGATTGCCGCTAGCCAACCCCAATTCAGAGTACGAGGATTTGCAATCATTGTGATAAGGTTGTCCATGTGAAGGTCAACTATTCTTTGTTCGTCGCTAAGCCAGCGCAGGCCCCCGTGCCAACCCTATTGAGGATTGCAGATGTACGCTAGGTGAAGGCGGAGCCCCGAAGGCTAGGGGTCGCGCTTTTTAGATCATTGTCAAGGAGGCCGGAGTCGCTCCAGATGTCGTGGCTAGTATGTTTCTATCCTTTATCTTATTGATTATTTTTGGTTTATACCCATTTTTTTGTACCTTTGGTAGGTACATTTCAAGTGAACTCCTTGTCTGCTTTAGTGTTGTTAGACTCAGATGCGATTCGGTCCTTTACTTCTTGATCATTTAGTAGGGAGCTTGCCTTGCCCATAAGGGAGTTGGAGTGTCCGTTGCGAGTTTCTATTGCTAATGAACATAGGGTTTATACTTTGTTTGTTTATCAGGGTTGCATTCTGGAGATCTTCGGGGTATCATTTATGATCGATTTGATTTTGATTCCTATGGGGGGTGTCTGTGTGATTGTGGATATGGATTGGCTGAGTCGTTTTGATGCCATGATCGACTGCGAAATTCAGCGCATGGTAGTTTGAACCCCAAGTGGGGGAGAACTGACTATTTATGGAGAGGAAACCAGGTTGGATTCAGGGATTTGTTCGGTAGCCAGGGCTCGATAGTATATTCAGCATGGGTGTGCAGGTTACTTGGCTTATATGTTGGACATGCGGGTTGGGAATCAGGTGTTGATTGCTGATGTTCCATTTGTCATGGAATTTACCGATGTATTCCCTGAGGAGTTACCCGGTGTGCCTACTGAGAGGTAGCTCGAGTGCAGGATCGACCTTGTTCCAAGTGCGACCGCTATTGTCAAGGCATCGTACTAATTCGCACCTCCTGAGATGCAGGAGCTGTTAGGCAAGCAGTTCATCCGTCCGAGCAGTTCTCCGTCGGGAGCATCGATTCTATTTGTCATATAGAAGGATGATTCACACCGGATGTGCATCGATTATAGGGAGATTATCAAGTTGACAATGAAGAATCGTTATCCCCTTCTACAGATTGATGATCTCTTTGATTAGTTATAGGGATCATCTTGGATCTCCAAGATTAATCTGGGGTCTGGGTACCATCAGGTCGGGGCGAGGGAGGAGGACGTCGAGAAGACTGCGTTCCGGACTCGTTATGGGCATTAAGATTTTGTGGTGATGTCATTCGGGCTTACCAATGCACCTGCGATATTTATAGATTCGCTGAATTGGGTATGAAGGCCGATGCTCGATCGCTCAGTTATTGTGTTCATTGATGATATCTTGGTGTATTCGAAGACCAGAGAGCAGCATGAGGAGCATCTTCATGAGCTTCTGGTGTTTTTGAGGTGAGAACGGCTTTATGGTAAGCTCTCAAACTTTGAGTTTTTGTTGCGAAAGATTCAGTTCCTTGGACACCTCGTTAACCAAGATAGGATTTTGCTCGATCCGACTAACATCGAGGCGGTGATGCAATGGGAAGTTTCAAAATCTCCCTCAAATATCAAGAAGGTTTTTGGGTTTGGTAGGGTACTACCGGAGATTTATTCAGGATTTGTCCAATATTGCAGTACCCTTCACCCATCTGACGAGGAAGGTGGTGGATTTCTGGTTGAACCCTGAGTAGCAATCCGCATTTGAAGCCCTTCGGCAGACACTTTGCGAGGCCCCAGTTTTGACCCTCCCGGAGGGAATTGAGGATTTTATGGTTTTTTGTGATGCATCCATCACTGACTTGGGGGCAGTCCTCATGCAGAGAGGATAGGTTATAGCTTATGCTTCGCGACAGTTGAAGCTGCATCAGACGAGATATCCCAAGCATGATCTTGAGTTGGGGCGGCGGTTTTCACCCTCAAGATTTGGAGACATTACCTCTATGGAGTTTGATGTACTATCCACATGGACCACAAGAGTTTGAGGAATATTATGAATCAGCATAACCTAAACATGAGGCAGCATAGGTGGCTGGACGTAGTCAATGATTATGACTACGTGATCCTTTACCATCCGGGTAAAGCAAATGTGGTGGCGGATTCCGAAAGCCGCAAGTCGGTTGGATCGTCTGTTCCAGTGACATGTATGAGGATATCTGTGGATTCTACACTTATAGGTTTGATTAGGGAGGCTCAGACTGAGGGTGGTCAAT
This sequence comes from Lactuca saligna, assembly GCF_052625555.1. NCBI lineage: Eukaryota > Viridiplantae > Streptophyta > Magnoliopsida > Asterales > Asteraceae > Lactuca > Lactuca saligna. The sequence continues at coordinate 121,207,230 of NC_136423.1, read as the reverse complement.
AGGATAATTAGAAGATTGAGAGGATCAGGGGTCAGATTACCATATTTGTTTCGGATAGACGTGTGTTGTTGACCCGTTGCGGTCGGGTATCGGTTCATGTGTCTGGTAGGGTCAGACAGATCGTGCTGGAGGAGGCTCATAAGTCTCTCTTCTCTATTCACTTGTGGGCCACCAAGATGTACCGGTATCTAAGTTTGAGTGGTTGGTGGTTGTGCATAAAGAGAGAGATAGCTTGGTACGTCGAGAGATGTTTGACCTACAGGATAGTCAAGACCGAGCATCAGAGGCCGCATGGCAAGTTGCAGCCTCTGGAGGTTCCCATATGGAAATGGGAGTAGATATTGATGGATTTTATCATCAAGTTACCGAAGACGGCAAAAGGTTTTGATTCTATTTAGGTCATCGTGGACCAATTGACCAAGAGTGCCCACTTCCTGGCAATTCGGGAGAGCTCATCGGCTGAGAAGTCAGTTGATGTGTGTATTCGCGATATCGTTGCTCGCCATGGGGTTCCTGTCTATATTTTTTCAGACCGTGATGTTCAGTTCACCTCCCGTTTCTGGCAGAAGTTCCATGAGGAACTGGGCACGAGGCTGCATTTCAGCACAACTTATCAACTGCAGACCGACTGCCAGAGCGAGCAGACCATTCATACCCTCAATGATATGTTACGAGCTTGCGTTATTGATTTTGGTGGGAGTTGGGACTCCTACCTACCTCTTGCTGAGTTCTCCTACAATAACAGTTTTCACTCCAGCATCGGTACTCCACCCTTAGAGCTTTTATATGGGAGGAGATGGCGTACCCCAGTCTATTATGGGGAGGTTGGTCATAGGGTCATGGTTCGGACCAAGGTGGTTCTACAGACTACTGAGATGATTCAGCAGATCAAATAGAGATTGCAGACTGCACAGAGTCGGCAGAACAACTATGTCGATCGACGTTGATCTGAGTTGGAGTTTTAGGTCAGTGACATTGTGTTGCTGAAGGTCTTACCTTGGAAAGGTGTGATTCGCTTCAGGAAGAGGGATAAGTTGGGTCCCCGATTTATTGGACCATTCCAGGTTATTGCTAGGGTTGGAAAGGTTACTTATAGATTGGATCTTCCGGAGGAGCTCAGTCAGATTCATAGCACTTTCCACGTTTCGCAATTGCAGAAGTGCATTTTGGATGAGGATGCGGTGGTATCATTGGATGATATTCAGGTTAATGAGCGCTTGAACTATGTCGATAAGCTGGTAGCTATTCTAAAAAGGAAGGTAAATATTATGCATGCCAAGGGGGTACCTTTAGTAAAGGTACAGTGGCAGCATAGGAGGGGATATGAGTGGACCTGAGAGTCGGAGGCTGAGATGTGGGAGCATTATCCGGATTTGTTCATCGCAGTAGGTTTCGAGGACGAAGCCAAGTCCAAATGGGGGAGAATTGTAACATTCAATTTTCCAGGTATGAGATTTATTATTTTAAAAGTCAAGATTCCATTGGAACTCATCGAATTAATGGCCTCAACTCGATGTATTAAAAGGCCTTGGACAGCGCATCTTTTTGGACCAACTAGACGAGTTGGAGAGGCAAACTTGACGAGTTGGTGGCTGATTGTGAAACCCTAATTTTTAGGGTGTTGGACCCTATTTAAAGGCCTTAAGTCCCATGTATGGCCTCCTTAATTGCCTCATCTGTCCATAGACCCTAATTTTCATGCATCCTCTCCCAAGGTTGAGTGTGTGAGCTTGAAGAGTTGGTCCTTTTGGTGGTCTTTTGAAGGAACTTGAGGTTTGAAGTGTCTAGATTGAAGCGAAGGCTTCAAATTAAGAAACTCTTCAAGTATTGTAGTTTTTTTGAGGTAAAAAGTCGACAACTTGCTTATTTATTGCTTAGATCTCTTCCTTGGAAGTTTATTGTCATATCTGGATTATTTTTTGGATTGTTCATGGGTTAAGTATTTCATGAAGTTATCACTTTAGATCTAGAAGTTTTGTGGCCTCATTGGACTTAAAGTTTCAAGCTTTATCAAGTTCTAGGCCTCCTTCATGCTTTAGGTCCCTAGTTAAGCCTTCTTTGAATTTTGGAGCCTCTTTTTGACATGCATGGACGTAAAGTTAGCAACTTTACGTGGCATTCCAGCTCATGGGTATCAGATCTACATTTTAAAGTGTTAGACTTGATGAAAAAGGATTGAATATGTTAAGCTAGGAAAACTCGACGAGTTTTCTAGCCAACTCGGCAAGTTGGCTAGGATTTTCCCAATTCTCTGAATACGGAAGGAACTCAACGAGTTGGTAGGTGCATTCGAGGAGTTGGGTCAACATGGACTGTTGACTTTAACTTTGACCATGGTTGACAAAGTTTGACTTTTGAGGGCATTTTGGGTATTTCTGAGTTTGGTGGAACTGGTTACATGGTGGTTGTAGGCATTTGATTCGGGAGATGAGATTTGGGAGTTGGATCTTATCAGTCAGCATTGTTTGTGAGGTGAGTTTTCCTCACTATACTTACTGGGTCGAAGGCACCAAGGCCGGACCGTTGGATTATCACTCTGGTTATTGTCTGATGCTATGTGTAGGGATTTGTTAGATTGGTATTCTGATTATAGAATAATGATATGATGGGTTTAGGCCATAAGAACATCTTATGTGCTCATGCAAACCCTAATGCTTGGATCTAGGTTTCTCTATTGTACATGCAATTCATCCAAGACTTTAAACCCTAGATCTAGCATGTGATAATCAATATTAACACAAGAATGGGGTTTAGATCTTACCTTGATTGTTATGTAGCAATAACAATCTCAAATCCTCTTTGTAATGGCTTTAGAAAGCTTAGAGTCACAAGTGTCACTCCTCTAATGGCTCACAAACACCAAGAGCGAGAGGATGAAGAATGAGAAGAGAGGAGCCACCCTAAAAAATGTGTAGAAACCCTAAGAAGACTCTTTTTTACGTTTTGGTGTCCTATGGATCCTTAAATAGTGAGGCTATTAGGGTTATCTAACAAGGAAACCCTAATTTGACTGCTTAGGCCCTAAGCAACCCATGGACTCCCTCCTTAGAGGCCTAGGATGATTTTTAATGGATTTCCCCATAGAATTCGCCCACTCCATCCTCTATGGAGTCCATTAGCCCAATATTAAACTATCACACAATTGACAGTTCTAGTCCCTTAAGTTTAATTAATATCTTTTAGCCACAAAATCAATTCTTAATTAATTATTGACTAATATTAATTAAACAATATGATTTCTCCTTTAATATACTATTCTCATTATATATTAATAAATCATAATTAATCCTCTCTCTCCATAATTCATCCTATCAAGTTGCTTTGGTGAAGACAACCCAAAATGACCATGCACCATCGGGTCAAGTACATACCAAAATAGTTGTGGACTTAGACACTAATCCAACATGATATTCTTAGCAAGGTTGTAGAACTCGCTACTCGGTACCTGCTCGGCCGACTGGGGAGTAGCGAGTACTCGGGAGTACTCGGATTTGGTAATTCATGTAGAAATATTTTTTGGAAAATTATACATGTCAAAATCATAAGTTAAAATCATAATTTGATTGAAATATATAACCAAAATTAGATACATCTAAATACATAAAAACTGAAATACACATAATTATCTCACTACGTGGATAATTACTGAAAATTTAAGATATGTATATAGTAATAATCTCATGTTTGTGTTAAATAATAAATCATTAAGTGCATTATACATATTAATCTTGAAATTCTTGATTTTTTTTCTTTTTATGACAATTTTGACCCTTTGACCAAGTTTAACCGATTTTGACCGAATTGGCCGAGTTTGACCGTGTTTGTCCGATTTTTGAACAAGTTTGACCGATTTTTGGCCGATTTTGACTAAATCCGAGTTTTTTGGCCGAGTTGACATTACTCGCCTCGGTGGAGGGCCGATTCCGAGTAATCGGTCGAGTAGGCCAAGTTTTGCAACACTGATGCTTAGTGATCTGTTAGATCTGTTTGACTGACTGTGCATGCTAGCTAGTACTTGATATGATATCTGTTGTTATCTTATGTGTGGTTAGGTTGAGGCGGTCCTGCTTTGTGCTGAAGGCCAACAAACCCAGCGCTTCCCGGATAGACTGAAGACTGAAGGTGGCATACCAGTCAGACCGAAGGCCCGGAGAGCGTACCAGTTAGACTGAAGGCCAGTGGGGCGTTCCGGTCAGGCTGAAGGCTTTATATGCATGTTGTTTATTATATTATTCTGATTTTGTTGTGTGCTTGTATTTTGGAGGAAACTCACTAAGCTTTGGGCTTACAGTTTTGGATTATGTTTCAAGTACTTTCGAGGATCGTGGGAAGGCGAATGCATGATCGTGCACCTCCTCATGTTTTTATTTCACGACTTTGGGATTTCTCTGATGTTGAACTTATTTTGAAAACAATTTGTAAACAATGATGATTTGTGGTCTATTTTAAAAGTTTAAAATATTTCAAGAATTTTTCGAATGTTACAAAATTCTGAAATCCAGACCAATAGGGTAATTTTTTTACCAAATTTGTAATAAAAATTAAAATCTAGGTCAAAAGTGTAAATTTTTTACTAAATTTGTAATAAAATTTAAAATATGGGCTAAAAGTGTAATTTTTGAAAGTTAGATTACCTTTTGACCCATATTTTAAATTTTATTACATATTTGGTCAAAAATTTACCCTTTTGGCCTAGATTTCAAAATTTTGTTATGAATTCATCCTAACTTTAGTTTTTTTACAACTTTTTTTCTCAAAAAAATTTCCGAATATGTTTTTTCTTTAAAAAAAATCATAATTATACTATATATATATAGTTTCACATAAAAGGTAAACTCCTAACAGTTAAATCTAATTTAATTTTGAAGATGGTAACTTATAACTTGGAAATTAAGCCATTTTGATATATTATTTTGGGTTTAAAACAAAATTATAATGTTGTGTGGGTTCCTTTTGTTTGAATACATTTTTAATTTGAAAACGCACATTTTTTTTTAATTTGAAGACATACATTTTTTATCAGTGATCAAAATTCCTTTTAAATTTTGAATATGAGTTATTATTTTGTGGTATTACTTCTTATTATAATTATTATTTAGAGTATACATTTAAAAAGATAATTTAATTGTCGATAATTTACATCTCAAATGATGATTTTTATCGAAAACATGTATGTATATATTTTTTTTATAAAAAACATGTTTGTATATATTTGTTAATAAAAACGTGTTTTAATATATTTTTTATAAAATATGTGTGTATATGTGTGTGTATATATATTTTATATATAAACATGTTTGAATACAAATGCATTTATTATAAAATAGGTGTTTATAAAAAAATATAGAAATATGTTTTTATAAAAGGAATGTATACAAACACTTATTTGGGTGCATATAAATATGTTTTTACAAAATGTATTACAATAAAATAGATGTTTGTATATATTTTTTCTTGTAAAATATATGTTTCTATATATTTTTTTTATAAAAAAATGGATTTGTATATATTTAAATACTTAATAAATACCTATTTTTATAAATAAGTATTTTGTATACAGAAAAGTTTTGTTTTTAAGTTTTATATCGAAAATATAATATTTTTTATGTGAAAATGTTTTTTTGTATAAATATGATTTTATAAAGAAAAAATATATTCATAATTTTTTGAAAAATAAATATTTATTAAAAAAAATTATGATGAATTCATAACAAAATTTTAAAATTTGGGTCAAATGGTAAATTTTGGACAAAATTTATAATAAAACTTGAAAACTGGACAAAAAGTGTAAATTTTGAATACGATTACCAGTTTTAGAGACTTAATTGAATAAAAAATATATATAAGGACTAAATTGATTTTGAGATTAATATATAATGATTTTTTTTACAGTTTTTCCTAAAAAGATAGGAGGCACATAATATATATAATTTTTAATTTTAATAGCCATATGTGTTTGAGAGCAAATTAGTCAATTAAAAAAACATTTGAAAAAGTTTATGCATTTAAAAGGGTTTGTGATCATGTGTTTTTGTTAAATAAAGGTTATTAGTCTTTTATTTATTTAAATAATGAATATTTTATGAGAATATATATAATAATGAGAATGAAAAAAGCAATTAAATATAATCATGGGTCCGGCCTCAAGGGAAGTCCATCGTTTACCCCATTACTATACAAGTTAAATTATATCTACAATAGCACTATATATACAATTGTTTTACCAGGAATGAAGTCAATTTACCTTTTTGCCCTTTTAACTTTTTTTATATTTTTCCTATTTCTTGCTCAACAAATTCCACCCAACATTCTACCTAACATTATATAAATTCCAAATCATTTCATTTCATGTTTTTTGCCTTAAATTATCCCATCTTTGAAAGGACCAGAATCCTTGATCAGTTCTGTAACAAGCTTCACCTGTTAAAAATAAAAAATAAAAAATAAAAAAAAAAATTATGTTATTTTCAGTAAACTACATTTTGGTCCTTGAGTATAATCAATTTTTGCAATTTTGGTCCTTATTTGAGGTTTTTGAAACGTTTTTGTTCAGTAATATAACTATACTTTTGGGACAAGAATTGAAAAAATCAACTATACTCAGGACCAGAAGTAATCATTTTACTTGGAACTTAAACAATGAACCTTACAAAAACCTCAAATAAGAACCAAATTTTCAAAGGAAAACTTATTAGGACCAAAGTTGCCTTAATTAACTATACTCAGGGACCAAAAGTGTAATTTACTCTATTCTTTTTTACCCTATAAGTTAATCCTTTTTGCTGTTACGACAGTTTTAAAAAAGATGAAAATGAAAATACTACAAAAAACCACCACTTTATTGATTTAGCCACTCAACTATTATCTTTTATGATTATTAAAATAATTCAGTGACTAAATCAATAAAAAAAATAAATAAATAAACTAATAAAAAGGTGTAAGTTCATTGTACTTTATTATATTTTGTCCTCTTGGGTAACTAGGAAAAATGGTTTTCTTAAACGAAAAAATAAAAAAGTATAATGATTTAATCAATATAGAAAAAAAAAAATAGTCAGAGATGAAGAATAAAAATAAAAATAAATAAAAATGTTACCTGATCTGTTTCTCGAGACAAAAAGTTGCCAATGACTTGTCTAAAACCTTCATCTAGTAAATAATGACAGCTGTACGTGGTGACAGGTAGATAGCCACGTTGGATTTTATGCTCCCCTTGAGCTCCTGCCTCTACTTTCTCCAAATTTAGCTCAATCGCAGCCTCAATTGCCTAATATCAATAATTAAAAAAATTAGATGTTTTTGAACCGATTCTCTCAATTTGAAGGGTATTTTAGACATTTAACCATTAGTCAAACAAAACGAAATGCTTACTAAAATTTACGTATTTTTTTTTTCATATGATAAAAGGGTAACAACCTGATAGTAGCATGCTTCAAAATGCAAACTTGGATAATAGACACGTGGCAGACACCCCCACAGCCGCCCATAAATTGTATCTCCGCCAATAAGATTAAGAGCTCCGGCCACCACCTCCTCCCCTTCCTCAGCCACAATTAGCATTACATGATCCTCCATTTTTGATCCCATCATATGGAAAAATTCTCTTGTTAGATAAGGAGTACCCCACCTATGCAATCAATGCACATCAACACCATTTAATATATTATAAGTAAAAAAAAAAAATTAGCAACCTAATTACTTCCATTTGTTTCTACTTTAAAAAAATTATAGCAATTTCATCCAAATACAAAGAGCTACAAAAATTATCTTCATGCTCAATTGTGAGATATGATTCTCTTTGGGAAAGAAAATTTAGAGTGGAATATATAATTACAAAAAAACCAATGCATGAAGAAAGTGTCATATGCACTCAACTTGTTGTCTGTGGTGTTCCTGTAGAATGTATAAAATGTATCCCAATGCTTAGCCTGTTAGTTTAAAATAAACCAAGTAAGATTAAATTTTCTTTTAAAAAAAAACTTTAAATACAAAAACTAAACATAATTTATGTATATATAAAAAAAGAGACTAAATGGAATAATCCATAAGTACACCTTAATTTCGTAACCCCGCAGACGTTTCATTGTCAGATTTTGCGCAGGTATCTGCAAAAAGATGAAATTACGAAAACGCCCTCGAATGTGACGTACACATTAAGCAAATGTACCTTCTTGCGTTCTTGTCGAATATTTTTTCTTTTGCTTTGCTTCATGTCCATCAAGAAATCATCAAAACTATTGATGTGAAAAGAAAAAAAGTTAATATATTGCTTAAAATGGGTAATAAAGTCAAGATTCAAAAGTCAAAATTCTGCTGACTTTTTGTAGTTGCGGTTTTTCCAGTGATATTGCATTCCAGTCCTTTGCAGGAATCCTTTACCCTTCAATGCATTCCATTCTTGTTCAGAGGAAAAGGTTATGTGTAATGATGAAACTTCAAACTACCAAAATGCAAAATACCAAACTTTAAATTTAACCAGGCAATAATATAAAAATTGATAGAATTTAGAATTTAGAATTTAGAATGAAAGATAATAAACACCTTAATTGCCAAATCCTTCATAGCAGATACTAAAATGTCAAACACTTGATCTTTGTATGAAGTGTTTCTCAATAAGATCCTTGGACCAGGTACTGGAGTAAAAGGCACACAACACTGCAATTTTGGATAATACCTTGAACCATAACGATAATAAGCATCAGCCCATGAGTGGTCAAAAACATATTCACCATATGAATGACTGCAATTTAAAAATAAAAAAAAAAAAATAGATATCAGAATGAGATAAGTGTATGTCTTTATAAATCTCAAAGGGTATTGACTATTGACTATTGAATGAATAACCTTTTTAGATACAATGGGATCACGCCCATGATATTTTTATCTTCATCGTATGCAACTATGTGACGTGGCAGCCATCCTGTTTCCTAATTTAGAATTAAAAATAAATGGAATGAAGACAATTTATGTAATCACAAAAAAGAATGTGTATGTTATGATTTATAACATGCTAATGAAGGTAAAGAGGGAATAAAGATATAAATTCATGCAAATAGTACAAAACTTTGCTTGATGTAAAATTTCTAACCTTAATTGCAGAGCCTGATTCCTCTAGGCTTGAAAGAAATCCATGAGAAAGAAAAGGATTAAATTGTTGTACACCAGTAGCATCAAGACTGCATGCATCCCAATCACTAGAAGGAACTTCTAAAATTGAAGAGACTACAGAAACTGATATCTTTTTAGCTTTCTCAGTTTCTGATGATTCTTCCTAAATTATAAACAATATAGCAGCATACATTACAAGGGTAGTTATAGAAAATAGAAATAGAAAACAGAGGTGTCTCATGTCAATTTGTTGTAGACATGAATACATGATTTGATTACACACCTTGGTATGGATTTTGGTCAATGTGAAGTTGTTTAAGGAGAGATACATTTCAGGAGGTTCCACAGGCTTCTTAGGTTGCCAAAAGAGTGCTTTTATTCTTGATGTGTGATTGGGAATTAGAAAGTGTTTTCTACATGATAAGCCTCCCTGGAAAAATAAGTTTCAGTGAAATGAAATACCAAAAGCATTTTCTACATCGAAGGTTCGTATTGCTAACTTCTATTAATCAGTAAGGACTTGAGAGTTGAGAGTCCGACATGATAATCTGAACATTTCAGTGTTGGAGGACAAAAATTAAAAGCGAGGAGAGGAGACAATGGAGGTTGGTAGCAGAGTTTAATATAGTAATTACAGTTCAAACGAAGGTAACAAAAGAAAAGAATTAAGTTTAGGTCTAGAGAAAAAATCGAGATGTATTTGTTGAAAGTGAATTCAGTCGTCGATCTTTTGTTACTGATGAACACACATCAATCCCCAAGTTGAAAACTAGTTCAATTCAGATAGCATATCACTGGTCACTCAATTCGATGGCATGGCAACTGAAGTAACTATAAACATGAAGCTTACAATTACAAACTCGAGAATCTGTATGATCTGAATAGAGATATAAATCGTTAATTCCATAATAAATTGGGAAGGGATAAGGCTTACAAGGCCAAAATCGATGTCGCCGAGAAATGGTGAAGGGCGAACCACAGCCATGGACATTGCCATGGCCGAGAAGAAGCCGAAGCTGAAGTTGAAGGTGCCAACTGTGGTTTTCGGAGTCTCTTTCAGCGAACCAAAGCCACTTGTGTGTGGGTTATCTTGCGACACCAAAGCTTCCCCTGTCTACTCCCGAATTTCAATCTTCGAGTCCCTCCCTCGAAACTACAATTTTTTCTATCTCCTTTTTGGTTATTTTTTGAGAAACCAAAATTTTGGTATGAAAAACTAATAATAATAATAATAATAATAAATTCCTTTTTCTTTTAAGGCCAAGTGTCTGTATATTTTAAACAAGATTACAAAAATAGTGTGTATGGTTAAAACTATCCATATAAAAAAGTTTGGATTAGCACACTGGTTATTCAAAATTTTGATTTTGTTTCGAGTTTGGTTTAAAATTTTGAAACTTTTTATAATAACGAATTTGCTCCTAATTTTCTCTTTTTTCTTAATTATTTTTCTAATTTTCAAATTAAAAAAAATATTTTAAAAAAAATCACCCATACTATCAAACTCAATCACTATCTCTTTAACATACATAACACTCATCTCTCTCTCTCACTCCATGTGTCATCGGAAACAACTGCGATCTGGCGGAAACAACAGCCGCCTATCGGAAACCACCGCCACTAGTCGTAAGCCACCGCTACAACCATCATTCTTCCTCTACTTCATCTCTCTCCTTCTCCCACGTACATGGTTTATTTGATTTCACCGGAAAAACTTTTAAGATTCAAGATTTTCCATATTTGTTTTCAGATTTATGGTTTTCGCTGGAAAAACATCGGGATACAAGATCAACGATTTTGTTTTCAGACCCGTGCAAACCCTTTGGAAACCATCGTTAAGCCACCACCACCATCGATTTTCTGGAGGGTTTTCATCTTCAGCTCTTAGCATCTCCAATCTACATGCACATCGACGAATAGAACCTCAATTACACTTCAGGCTTCGCAATATCTTAGGTATAAGAAACCTTAATCTTACCGCCATTATATCATTCGGAGGAAAAGAACATGAATGGAGTTGTCACCTCTTTCTTAGTTGCATATCGGAGCAACGCCGCCGTCCTTCTTCTTCGGCAAAAACCCTATGTCACCTTTGTCCTTGTTCTTTGTCGAAAACCCTCCTCCATCGACGTTTGTGGCTCAAATGTCCAGCTCTAATCTACGTTTGTGAATGGTTGAAGCAAGATCGGACGGTGTCTCCTCATCACTAATTGTGTCTCTTCATCTTCGTCTATGGCACTTCATCTTCGTCTGTGGCTTGAGTTTCTAGCTCCGATCTCTAATCTACGTATCAGTCTTTCTTCGCCTCTAATGGTGTCTTTTCATTCCCCTTATACCAACTTTGGTGGTTATGCTACCAGCAGCGGCTTCCGTTCGTGGTGATTGTGTTTTGACCGGTGATGTATTGTTAAGTGGGTGTTTACAAAAATAAAAATGGCAAACAACTGGGGAGGGGTGTTTACATTTTCTTTTTATTTTTATATTTATTTAAATAACAAATTAATAAAACAATAAAAACAATAACATAAAAAGGGCAAACTCATAATAAGTTTTTTACTAGTGGTGCTAGTCCAAAACTTTTTTTATATATGTTTGGACCTAGATAGCCCAATTAAAAATGGATTACTTGCCAAGGAGGTGGGCTTTACTAATTTGGGCTTTGGAGTGTGCTTGATTTCATGGATTTGGTCTTGAAATGGGGTGGGGCGATTTGTTTTGGCTACATGGAAGTTGTGACCATGGTTTTTTTTTGGACTTGTTGGTGATCATGGAAGAAATTTGAACCATTTCCTAGTCTTATGTGTAGCATGGATGAAAATTGAAGAGTTTTTGAGAGTTTCTATTAGTTATTGGCTAGTAGTTAATGAACTAGTTAAATAAAAGCTCTTAATGGTGAGCATTTTCACTTTTGTAACTCTTGGATCTTAATGATGAGCATTTTCTCTTTTGTAACTCATGGATCCTATCAACTATATATAGGGTTGATTTCTATGAATAAAATATCAGTTGAACTTGTTGCAATTTGCTCTATTTCTCACATAAGATAAGTCTCTTATCGTGTGTTGTGTTGTGTGTCAATAGGTATTGACATTCAACCTAGTTCTTGCTTCAATAGGTCTTGAGGTAAGAAATAACCCTATCTTCTTCTTTACCCTCACAATCTCATGTTCTACCTCTCTTTCTCTCTCTTCCATCCAAAAATAGCCCCCATACACGCATCATAGCGGTATTAGAGATGAAACAATCATGCAGTCACTATTGATTTTAATGATCCCAATTTTCTCTACAATCTTCAAGAAGCACTAAGGAACATCCAATATGGCCAACCTCTAAGACAAGCAAGGTGTGAACTTAGGTCAAGTGAAGAATTCAAATTCAACAAGTTGCCGAAATTCGCGAGTGGTACGGACCCGGAAAAATACTTGGAGTGGGAAAGAAAAATTGAACATGTGTTCGAGTTCAAAGATGTAGATGAAGAAAATGCATGTAAGTTTGCCATCTTGAAACTTTGTGGTGGTGCCTCTTTGTGGTTCGAAAGGCTTAAAGCCAAGAGAACACGAGAGGGTAAAGATAAAATTGCATCGTGGGAATCATTAAGAAGAAAGTTAAGAAAAATATATGTACAAATTAATCACCGCATGACAACCTATAGAAAAATAGTCGAGTTGAAACAAGGTAAAACGAATGTGGCTGAATATATAGATGATTTGAAAAATTGTCACTTATGGGTGATATTGATGAAGTCAAAGAGCAGAAAATGTCTTGGTTTCTACGTAGGTTGAACTTGAATATTGCTAAGATTGTTGATCTGTATCCATATTCTGATTTTGACACTCTTTGTGGCTTGTGTTTAAAATTGGAAAATCAAGAAAAATACAGGAAAACTGTAACACCCGGAATCCCAGGTATATTATTTAATATTTATTTTGTAAAATTATGAGAAGGAACTCAGCGAGTTGATGCGTAGACTCGTCGATTAGGGTCGTGATTGTTCATTCGGATTTGCATTGGACTCGGCGAGTCCATGAGTGGACTCGGTGAATCCACGTTGTTTAATGAAACCCTAAATCCTCTAGGGTTGGAGCCTATTTAAGGGTACTCTTAGCCTCCCATTGCGGCTACCAGTCCCTTGAGATCACCCTTAGTGATCTATATCGTTTGGAAGGAAGGAGAAGCCTTTATTGATCTTTCTTTCCTTGGCTTGGCAAAAAGGAGGTGATCAAGAGCAAGAGTAGGCTAAAGGAGGTGTGGTTCAAGTGGTTTCAGAGTCCAAAGATTCCAACTTGAGGTATTTATTCGACCTTTCTTCGGTTTTGGTATTAAACCTAGAGATTAGGGCTTTCTAACCTCTTGTGAGGATGTTTATGTGGAGCAATTGGTCCCTTATCGAGTCTATGCTTTGGATCTGGACTCAAAGAGGTTCAGAGACTTCAATCATGTATGCTTTATGGGTCCTTGAGGGGTGATTGGACTTAGGTTGCCATTTTTGGGACTAAATCACCATTTGATGCCATTATGTATGTATATAAGCATCAAGTTTCGAGCTTTACGTGATTATATTGATTGAAAAGGTCAGATCTATGGAATGGAGGAACAGATCTGACCTCAGGAGGTCAAAAGAATCTGTGCATGGCATGTACTCGCCGAGTTGTTCTTGGGACTCAGCGAGTTGAGTTAAGGTAGCCCCGCGATTCATGCCTGGGGACTCGTCGAGTAGAGGGAGGGACTCGACGTGTTAATTGGGACTAAGGAGTTAAGTAGAGACAGGTGGACTCGCCGAGTTGCCCAAGTGCACTCGCCGAGTCGGGTCAAAGTTGACAGTTGACTTTGGTTGACTTTTAGGGTTTGGTCAGCAGCGATGCCTTTGAGTCAGAAGTTGGGTAAAATGGTCTTTTACCCTTCTGAGGATGTTAAGAAAGGTCGGAGTATAGTCATATTTATGGGAATATTTGCCTTATGTGTTTACGCGGAGGCTAGATCGCATTCCTACCGAGTCAGTGAGTTACCGAGATATCAGAGGTGAGTCTTCTCACTATATTGTACCCGGAAGGGTATTTATGTGTGACCGAAAGGTCAGATATGTTATGAGAAGTATGCATTGTATGTGATTAAGTTAACTGTTTGTATGTGCTATGTATTTTATGCTTGATATGGGCCGGAAGGCGTTATGTTATGGGCCGAAAGGCATTGTGATGTGGACCGGAAGGTCGACGCTGGTAGGACCGGAAGGTTTACCGGTTTGGGACGGAAGTCCCCTGAGATAGATGGACCGGAAGGTCATGGCCTGGAAGGGCGTATGTGCGTGTAAGTAGTATTTTGGGGAACTCACTAAGCATTTATGCTTACAGTTGTTGTGTTATGTGTTTCAGGTACTAGCGAGGACCGTGGGAAGGCGCCGACGTGATCTGTACACACTGACGGAGGATTTATTTTATGATCTTGGGATTTGAGATGTTTTGTATTATGATATGATACATTGGATTTTTATGGCTTGATTTGGTTGAAACATGTTTTAAGAAATGAAAATTTTGTTTTGAAAATTTACATTGTTACAAGTTGGTATCAGAGCCTTGGTTTGAGGGATTCGGGTGCACCTTCGGGCGTAACTGAACTCAAACCGAGGATTTGAGAAAAAAAATTAATAATAAAAGCATAAAATTTCATAAGAGATTTGTGATAACCAGAAAAGAAGCAGTGTGTACGGTCAGCTAGCGCCCGAACGGTAAAATCCCCAAAATACCCTTACAATATGTGCAATGAGATATGTTATGATACGTTATGCATGCTAAAGTAGACTAGGTATTCATATTAGGACTAGAGTGGCCTGATTTGTGATACCTTAGTCTAGGGAATCCTGCTGCTATGAGATGTCTTGAGAGCGAGTAGGTAGCCAATGCATAGCAAGAATAGAGTACTCGTGATCCGGGGTCCAAGGAGGAGAACTTGGGGTGAATGTTGATGTGGTGTAGTCAGTAGTATAGGGTCCGTACTACTGAAGACATCGGATCAGTGGGTAACCCAAGTAAGAATCCTTTGGGTATCGGAGGTCGAGTAAGGTTGCGTTATCGAGTGTGAGTATGCTCGATGGAGTCTCTGATATTTTTGTGTTGTATTTCAGAGAGGCATTATGATTGGAACACGCCACAGACCTGGGACGAGCGGTGTGAGTAACGAGGAGCTTCGTTAGATGATCCACAATGAGGTGGCTGCGGCGATTCGGGCTGAGATTCCAGAGATGTTTGGGTCTATCAAGACCACGCTGTTGGAGACTTTCGATGAACAGTACGCCACAATGACTGAGGCTACAGTCGCTGCAGCTACAACAGCTGTGGCTGCTGCCAGACCTCAGGGAGGTGACTCATTGCTATTCCGGGAGTTTAGCAACACGAAGCCACTTAAGTTTGATGGGACGCAGGATCTGATCGTTGCGATGATATGGATTGCTGACATTGAGGAATGCTTCTATACGTGTTCATGTCCGAAGCATCTGAGGGTACGGTTCGCTTTGAACCAGCTCCGCCTGGGAGCGAAGGATTGGTGGAAGTTCGTGACGACAAACTTCACTCTTGCAGAGATTTCAGCAGTGACTTAGGAGAGATTCACTACCATGTTCAGAGACGAGTATGTTCCCCCGGTGGAGAAGGAACGGTTGATTCAGGAGTTCTCGACCCTCAAGCAGGGTAATGATTCAGTTGTTGTCGTCACCCGGAAGTTTCATGAGAGGGCGATGTTTTACCTTGAGCAGGTGTCTTTTGAGCAGGCACGGATGAGCCGATATTTGGGTATTCTGAGGAGAGATATTCGGGAGTTCGTATCGAACTCGACATACCGGACATTTACTGAGCTCTAGGCAAATACCCGGAAGAGGGAGATCGAGTTGGAGACTCGGGCCAGGGAGGAGGCCGAGTCTCAGCGGGTGGATCGGCGGCCGACTCAGTCTCAGCCGGCAGCCAAGCGGACCAAGTCCACCGATTTGAGGACGGGAGGTCAGAAGGGCCGCACTTGCAGAAAGTGCAGTAGGGGTCATGCGGGGGCCTGTCGATCAGGTGCTTGCTACAAATGTGGCAAGGAGGGGCACACATCAGGGATTGCCCCAAGGGATTTATGGTTTGTTTCCATTGCAACCAGACCGGCCATCGGAAGGCCGAGTGTCCTCAGCTTCACCAAGGATCCGCGCAGGGATCTGCGCCTACTGCTAGGGTTACTGAGACTCGATCGGCGAAGGCCGAGGCTCCGAAGGCTCGTGGGAGAGCTTTTCAGTTGACTGCGGAGGAGGTCCGCGCGGTGCCCGATGTCGTGGCTGGTATGTATTCTTTCGTGTATTTACTTTTATGCTGAGATATTATGCTTATATTATGATATGCGTAGGTACTTTTCTTGTGAATTATGTACCTGCCTTGGTATTATTTGACTCGGGTGTGAGTCGGTCTTTTGTATCTTTGGCTTTTAGTCAGCACATCGGTATTGATCGGGAGGTGATGAGTCGACCCCTGAAGGTTTCCATAGCTGATGAGAAAGCGGTATATGCCACCGATGTGATTCGAGGATGTGTGCTCGATATTTTTGGTGTCAAGTTTCCTATAGATCTAGTTCCTATCGTGATGGGAGATGTATGTGCCATCGTGGGCATGGACTGGTTGAGTAAGTTTGGAGCGGTCATTGACTGCGAGAGACAGTTGGTGACCATACGAGACCCTAGTGGGGGAGTGCTTACTGTGTATGGCGAAGGGACCCGGTGTGGGTCAACGTTTTGCTCGGCTGCCAGAGCGAGACAGAGTTTGCAGTAGGGCTGCAGTGGATTCATAGCCTATGTGATGGACACATGAGTGGCCGCGGGGAGGCCAAGTTCGGTTGAAGAGGTTCCGGTAATGTGTGAGTTTCCAGATGTTTTTCTCGAGGAACTGTCGGGCGTGCCTCCGGAAAGACAAGTGGAGTTCCGTATCGATTTGGTTTCGGGATCAGCACCTATCGCCTCGCTCCACCAGAGATGCTAGAGTTATCCTCACAGCTTCAGGAGTTGTTGGGAAAGGGGTTTATTCGACCGAGTAGCTCACCTTGGGGAGCGCCGATTCTGTTTGTCAAAAAGAAGGATGGTTCACACCGGATGTGTATTGATTACCGTGATTTGAGCAAGTTGACGGTCAAGAACCGGTATCCGTTACCTAGGATCGATGATATGTTCAATCAATTGCAGGGGGCATCTTGGTTCTCCAAGATAGACTTGAGGTCGGGTTATCATCAGATGAGGGTTCAGGATGAAGATATCCAGAAGACTGCATTCAGAACTCGTTATGGACATTACGAGTTTGTGGTGATGCCTTTTGGGCTCACCAATGCCCCAGTTGCGTTCATGGATCTCATGAACAGAGTGTGCACGCCGATGCTGGATCGGTCGGTGATCATATTCATTGATGATATTTTGGTATATTCGAGATCTAGAGAGCAGCATGAGGAGCATTTGAGGGAGATCCTTGGAGTTCTAAGATCGGAGAGGTTGTATGCCAAATTCTCCAAGTGCGATTTCTGGTTACGAGAGGTCCAATTCCTAGGGCATCTCGTTAACCATAAGGGGATATTGGTCGACCCGGCCAAGATCGAGGCGATGATGAGATGGGAGGTGTCGAGATCACCCACTGAGATCAGGAGCTTTCTGGGATTGGCCGGCTATTATCGGAGGTTTATTAGGGATTTCTCCAAGATTGTCGTGCCACTTACCAAGCTGACCCGGAAGGGTGTTGCATTTTCATAGGGACCGGAGCAGCAGTCCTCATTTAAGACACTTCACCAGAAGTTGTGCGAAGCCCCAGTGCTCGCACTCCCGGAAGGGATGGAGGATTTTGTAGTATATTGTGATGCATCAATATTTGGGTTAGGGGCAGTGCTTATGCAGAGGGGGCACGTTATAGCATATGCGTCGAGGCAGCTGAAGCCTCATGAGTCGAGATATCCCACCCACGATCTGGAGCTGGGGGTTGTGGTGTTTGCCCTCAAGATTTGGCGGCACTATCTGTATGGGGTCCGGTGTACCATATACACGGACCACAAGAGTCCGAAGTACTTGATGGATTAGCCAAACCTGAATATGTACCAGAGGAGATGGTTGGATGTGGTGAAGGATTATGATTGCGAGATCTTGTACCACCCAGGTAAGGCTAATGTCGTAGTCGATGCTTTGAGCCGTAGGGTGGAGAGCACCCCGATTCGAGACGTTTGTATGAGGTTGACAGTGATGACTCCGGTATTGGACACCATCCGATGGGCCCAGGCTGAGGCTGCGAGACCATAAAACCAAAAGAGGGAGCGGGTTGTTGGGTAGGTATCGGAGTTCATTACCGATAATCGGGGACCTATGACATTTTAGGGACAGATTTGGGTACCATTTGTGGGCGAGACGCATACCATTTTGATGGAAGAAGCACATCGATTGAAGTTCTCGATCCATCCCGGGGCTACTAATATGTATTTGGATCTAAAGAGGGAGTATTGGTGGCCCTGTATGAAGAGGGATATTGCATGGTTCGTCGAGAGGTGCCTGACTTGTCACCAGGTAAAGGCCGAGCACCAGCGTCCGCATGGTAAGCTGCAGCCGCTGGAGATTCCCGAGTGGAAGTGGGAACAAATTACCGTGCATTTTATCACCAAATTGCCAAGGACTGCGAGAGGGGTCGATGCAATTTGGGTGATTGTGGATAGGTTGATGAAGAGCGCTCATTTTCTTGCTATCAGTGAGAGCTCTTCTGCTGAGAGGTTGGCAGAGTTGTATGTGAGGGAGGTGGTATCGCGGCATGGGGTCCTGATGTAGATTGTTTCAGATCGGGATGTAAGATTTACTTCCAGATTTTGGAAGAAGTTTCACGAAGATTTGGGAACGAAACTGCATTTCAGTACCGCATACCACCCACAGACGGATGGGCAGAGTGAGCGAACGATTCAGATGCTTGAGGATATGCTTCGAGCTTGTGTTTGGATTTTGGAGGGAGTTGGGACACCTATCTACCCTTGGCTGAATTTTCGTACAAAAACAACCATCACTCGAGCATTGGTATGCCACCCTTTGAGCTGTTGTATGGGAGGAGGTGTCGGACCCCCATCTGCTGGGGAGAGGTGGGGCAACGGGTAATGGGTAGTACGGAGATTGTACTTCAGACGACAGAGTAGATATAGCAGGTCAGGCAGAGATTGTTGACCGCTCAGAGTCGCCATAAGAGTTATGCGGACAGGCGCCGGTCCGAACTCGAGTTTTAGGTTGGCGACCTTGTACTCTTAAAGGTCTCTCCTTGGAAAGGAGTGATCTGATTCAGGAAGAGGGGTAAGTTGGGGCCTTGATATATTGGACCTTTCAGCGTAATCACGAGAGTAGGCAGGGTAGCCTACCGTTTGGATCTACCTGCGAAGCTGGGTCAGATTCACGACACTTTTCATGTGTCGCAGTTGAGGAAGTGTATTGTTGACGAGTCGGCAGTAGTACCATTAGAGGACATTCAGGTGGATGCAGGCCTGAACTATGTGGAGAGACCGGTGGCAATTAGGGATCGGAAGATCAAGGTTCTGAGGAACAAGGAAGTGCCTTTGGTGCAAGTGCAGTGGCAGCACAGGAAGGGGTTAGAGCTGACTTGGGAGCCGGAGCGCGAGATGCGGGAGCTGATGGGTTTTGAGCATTCTAACACTTCCTAAGTGTACATGCAACCCTAATAACCTTGGATCTATGTTTGTCTAATTATCATGCAAAGTTGAATTCCAAGGCTATATTCCTATCTAGCATACATGGGGAACAATTTTTAACTTGAATGATAGATAGAATAACTTACCTTGTTGTTGCTTATGTTCCTTGAAACCTTATGAGCCTAGCACCCCAAGTGTGATGCCTCAAATGCTTCACACAACACCAAATGCTCTTGGAAAGACTTTTGAGAGAATACACACTTCTTGAAATCGGCCTAGCCCTCTTGTTTCACTAGTGTAGCCAATTTTGGTGGAGAATGGGATCCTTATATAGTGTTGACACATATAGGGTTACACCATGTAAACCCTAATGTGTCATGACTCTTCATTTCCATGACCCATGGGTTTGTAACTCCCATGGATCATCCTATGGGTGGAACCCAACTTGATAATCCATGGAGCCTCTTAGCCCACTATACAAGATATGGATGATTTACATAATCAACCCATATATTTAATTAGTTATCTTTTTGATCACTTAATTAATTCTAAATTAATTCTTGATCAAACTAATCAAATAATATTATTAATATATTATAAGTTATAATATATTAATAATCTCCAAGTGTTATTTCTCTCATTTAGTCTATCCAATTGCATGGTGCCATGCAACCCAAATGGACCATGCCGGGTCGGGTCAAGTACATACCAGAAATAGTTATGGACTTAGACACCTTATCCAACAGTCTCCCACTTGGATAAGTCTAATAACTATTACTGCAAGTATGACTTTAGGAACCGATTGGCAATCGTAGCTCTTTTCAAGGTTTCTCGGAACTGAGAAGATGATGGTACGCCATTTAAGATAAGTGATCATATAATCCTCTGTTCTAGATATCAGCCACACAAATACATGGAACAATGTCTTACTTATTGTCCATCAGTTTGTTTCCCGATTTCTGATTTGTTTGACAAAGAACTTAATTGAACACATCAACTTAGTTCTGACCGGGCCCGGTACATAGGTCAAAACAAAATCATCGAGGGGCCCAGATATCAGCTTCTAATCCAAGAAGGAACAGATAAACTTCGACTCATATGTTTGTTCTACCACTCATTGAATTACACACAAAAGAATGTTTTATAACATCGAGTTACCAATGCATTTTCGTACAATCAATGCATAACCAACTTGTAAGTAACAAATCATATGTCTAGGTTTGAAGACTTATTTGATATTACCGTCTCATGATCACTCGAGATAGAATTCCATGAAGTGATTCCAGTGAGCGTGGTTTGAGTCCAATGCTCAGAACTTATGAGTACTCATGATTGTTGTAGCCTTGTCTAACACCTTAGACCTATGCAACCAATCATGACAGTCTTGATTCATACCTACTTCCGACATATGACCGACTGTGGAGGTTTGAATAATATGTTATAACTGACAAAATTATTCTGGAAGTCAAAACATGCAAAAGAAATATAGTAAACAATTGACAAGAGATGGCAACACTTTACTCATAAATAAAACACCTTTTATTCATCATCTAATGTCAATTATACTTTACAAATTTCGAGATTATCTAACTACTAAATCTAATATCATCCTTCAGCCCTATGCTCCAATCATGCTGGAGATGCTTAACCCGAGTCAGTGCCTTCGTGAGGGGATCTGTTGAGTTCTCATCCGATGATACCCTCTTTGCCACGAGGAGTCCTTCTTATATTCGATGTCTAATAAAATGGTATTTTCTGTCGATGTGCGTGGATCTCCCGTGATCCCTTGGTTCCTTGGCTAAGGCAACAACACTTTCACTATCACTGAAAATTTCCATTGGCTCTTTAATAGTTGGTACAACTCCAAGGTTTTCGATGAAGTTCTTTAGCCATATAGCCTCCTTTGCCGCCTCGCTTGTTGCAATATACTCTGATTCGCAAGTTGAATCAGCTACTATCTCTTGCTTGGAACTCTTCCAAGAAATTTCTCCTCCGTTTAGGGTAAAGACCCAACCCGACTGAGAGCGAAAATTATCCCTATCAGTCTGGAAGCTAGCATCACTATACCCTACAACTCTCAAGTCATCACTCCCACCGAGGGTAAGGACCCAGTCCTTAGTCCTTCGTAGGTACTTGAGGATATTCTTTACTGCAGTCCAGTGTGCCTTGTCAGGGTTCCCCTGAAACCTGCTAACCATGCTCAGGGAAAAGGCTACATCAGGTCGAGTACACGTCATAGCATACATGATCGATCCTACAGCCGAAGCATAAGGTATTCGACTCATTTCTTCTATCTCAGCCTCAGTGCTAGGGCTTTGTGTCTTACTCAATTTGGCGTTACTGTGGATGGGTAACTCTCCTTTCGTGGAGTCCTGCATGCTGAATCTCTTCAGCACCTTATCCAAGTAGGTACTCTGACTAAGTCCAATTAGTCTTTTACTCCGATCTCTCAAGATCCTTATCCCTAGAATATAGGCAGCTTCACCAAGGTCCTTCATAGCGAAACACTTCCCAAGCCAGGACTTTACTTCCTGTAGGGTTGGGATGTCATTTCCTATGAGTAGTATGTCATCCACATACAATACCAAAAAGCTAACTATACTCCCACTAGCCTTAACATACACACAAGATTCATCTTCACTCCTAGAAAAGCCAAATTCCTTGACCTTTTCATCAAAGCAAATATTCCATCTGCGAGGTGTTTGCTTTAATCCATAAATGGATTTCTCAAGCTTACACACTCTATTAGGGTACTCGTTGCTGAAAAAACCTTTTGGCTGACTCATGTAAACATCTTCAGCCAACTTTCCATTAAGGAAAGTGGTTTTGACATCCATTTGCCAAATTTCATAGTCATGAAATGCGGCTATGGCTAACATAACCCTAATAGACTTAATCTTGGCTACTAGAGAAAAGGTCTCATCATAATCCACTCCAGGAATTTGAGAGAGCCCTTTGCGACCAGTCGAGCCTTATAAGTGTGTACATTACCATCCATGTCGGTCTTCTTCTTGAAGATCCATTTGCACCCTACAGTCTTACGACCTGGTACATTCTCAACCAAGTTCCAAACTTGATTGTCATACATGGATTGTATCTCGCTATCCATAGCCTCTTTCCATTTAGCAGACTCGGGGCCTGCCATGGCTTCCTCGTAGCTGTTAGGGTCATCTTGAATTACTAGTGTCCCATCACTAAGAAGTGTCTCACCTTCTGCAGTAATATGGAATCCATAGTAATGCTCAGGTGCACTCCTAACTCTCATGGAACGCCTCAGAGGTATAGATTCGTCAATTGGCTCAACAAGAGTTTCCTCCTCAAGTTGAAGGCTAGAGTTTGAAGTTCCTTCACCACTTGATTCTTGAATTTCTTCAAGATCAATTTGCCTCCCACTATCTCCTTGGCTTATAAACTCTCTTTCTCGAAAGACTCCTCTTCTTGCTACAAAGACCACATTATCACTAGGTCTGTAGAAGAGGTAACCAAAGGATTGCTGTGGGTAGCCGATGAAAATACACCTCTCGCTTCGAGGTTCGAGCTTATCATGAGTCTCGCGTCTCACGAAAGCCTCGCAACCCCAAATCTTGATGTGGTCTAGTTTGGGTACTTTAACAGTCCACATCTCGTGAGGAGTTTTGGCAATTTTCTTTGTAGGGACTAGATTAAGGATATGGGTGGCAGTCTCTAAGGCATACCCCCATAATGAGATTGGTAGCAAAGCTCGACTCATCATGGAACGAACCATGTCTAACAAGGTTCGATTACGCCTCTCAGCCACACCACTCAGCTGCGATGTCCTGGGAGGTGTCAATTGTGAGACAATCCCACATTCCCTTAGATAGTCGAGGAACTCTGAACTAAGATAGTCACCACCTCGATCGGATCGAAGCATCTTAATGTTCCTGCCCAATTGATTCTCAACTTCCTGTTTAAATTCCTTAAACCTTTCGAAAGTCTCTGACTTATGCTCGATTAAGTAGACATATCCATATCTACTGTAATCATCATAAAAAGTCAAATAATAACGATTAGCATCCCTTGTGGCATGTTTGAATGGTCCACACACATCCGTGTGTACAAGGTCCAACAAACCTTCACCCCTCTCACACGAGCCTGTGAAGGGTGACTTCGTCATTTTTCCAAGTAAGCATGATTCGTAACTATCATTTGACTTTAGGTCAAACGACTCCAAGATTCCATCCTTTTGGAGTTGGCCTATGCGTTTCTTGCTTATATGTCCAAGACGACAATGCCATAATGATGCTTTATCCAAGTTATTATTATTAAGAGAATCAATACACAAAACATTATTTCCTAAGTTATCTATAATAGATACAGCTTCATACACACCATCACAAGGTAATGCTTTAAAATAAAGAACATTATTAAAGAAAGCATTAATCGAACCAACTTCATTATCAAATGAAAAGGTGAAACCTTGTTTATACAATGCATGAAAGGAAATAATATTTCTTGCCATTTCTGGCGAATAACAACATTTATTCAAATCTAAATTTAACCCACTACTTAGCGATAAAGTATAAACTCCAATCTTGGTGACAGGTGTAACTTTCCTATTCCTCATGATTAAGTTTATTCTTCCTTGCTCCACATTCTCACTTCTTCTTAGTCCCTGCAAGTCACAACAAATGTGAATACCACAACCGGTATCAAGGACCCAAGACTTAGAATGGGGTGAGTTATTAGAAATGATAGTGTAAATACCTGCATGGTTGGGTTTAACTTTCCCATCCTTCACATCTTGCTGGTATTTTGGGCAGTTCCGCTTCCAATGTGATTTTTCATGGCAATAGAAGCATTCAGCCTCTTTTGGGTCAGAAGAAGGAGTGACGAAACCTTTCTTGGTTCCACTTGAAGAAGAACCATCAAGGGTCCTAACCTTGGTAACCTTCGAAGAACTCTTTCTATTCTTCCCTCGACTTTTCCCGATTGCCAAAACTGGAGTGGAGTTTGGAGTAGGAGTGTTAACAACCTACTTCCCCTTAAGACTTGATTCTACGGTCTTGAGAAGTCCCTGAAGTTTGCTGAGTGTGACCTCTTCCTTATTCATGTGATATGTCATGCGGAATTGATCATAGCACGATAGTAAGGAGCGCAAAACTATATCTATTTCAAGCTCCTCAGGGAAGTTCACATTAAGCTTCAATCGATCCACATACCTTTGCATTTTCTGCATGTGGCTCGTGATGGAATCCCCGTCCTTCATCATGGTTGTTATCATGGAGCAGATGATTTCATACCTCTCTTGTCGTGCACTTTGATGGTATCTTTCCATCAAATCTTGGTGCATTTCATAATTGTAGAAATACTCATAGGACTTTTGGAGGTTCTTCTGTCATTGTGGCCATCATGATGCATGCTACTTTCGTAGCATCCCTTTCATGTGCCTGAAAGTCAACGATCTCCTGAGGAGTTGTAGTGGTCTCATCAATCTCCTTAAGCTCCTTGTCAAGGATATATTCTTTTTCCTCGTAGCGGGTAATCATCCTGATGTTTCTGATCCACTCATTGAAGTTGGATCCATTAAAGGTGACTTTCCCACACAAGTTCAGAATGGTAAAGGAGCCATTAGGATTAGAGCCAGAAGCAGCATTGTTTGAAGACATCTGATGGAAGAGAACAAGATTAGTTTAGATATTAAGAGAGTCCTTAATAATACACCCAAATGTAACATTAAGGCTAGGATCCAATCACAATATATTATAACTTAGAAGAGGTATGTCGTAATCCAAGCTATAACATATTTGAAAGGTAGGTGAATGACGATTCACCAATTTCCACCACGAAAACTGAAATATTAAATATTAGGTTTTTGATTGGTTCTTAGAAATTCCTAGATTCTTTGAGATTCAATGAACTTTTCAAAGGCATGTTTCAATCTCGAGTGTGCCCTCCAAGTTTTGTGACTGGGATACCAAGGATCACAAAACGAGGTGTGAAGTAACCATGAAAATCACTTGGTACCCTTAAAGTTTATCACTCAATCGATGTGCCGGTAAACCACACACGCTCCACCGATACTATAATAAACCTTAAGTCACCCTTTACATGGGGAACAATTTTTAACTTGAATGATAGATAGAATAACTTACCTTGTTGTTGCTTATGTTCCTTGAAACCTTATGAGCCTAGCACCCCAAGTGTGATGCCTCAAATGCTTCACACAACACCAAATGCTCTTGGAAAGACTTTTGAGAGAATACACACTTCTTGAAATCGGCCTAGCCCTCTTGTTTCACTAGTGTAGCCAATTTTGGTGGAGAATGGGATCCTTATATAGTGTTGACACATCTAGGGTTACACCATGTAAACCCTAATGTGTCATGACTCTTCATTTCCATGACCCATGGGTTTGTAACTCCCATGGATCATCCTATGGGTGGAACCCAACTTGATAATCCATGGAGCCTCTTAGCCCACTATACAAGATATGGATGATTTACACAATCAACCCATATATTTAATTAGTTATCTTTTTGATCACTTAATTAATTCTAAATTAATTCTTGATCAAACTAATCAAATAATATTATTAATATATTATAAGTTATAATATATTAATAATCTCCAAGTGTTATTTCTCTCATTTAGTCTATCCAATTGCACGGTGCCATGCAACCCAAATGGACCATGCCGGTTCGGGTCAAGTACATACCAGAAATAGTTATGGACTTAGACACCTTATCCAACAGGAGCAACATCCGGAATTGTTTGTAGAATGAGACTTCGAGGACGAAGTTTGATTCTAGTGGGGGAGAATTGTAACACCCGAAATCCCAGGTATATTATCTAGTATTTATTTTTTAAAATTATGAGAAGGAACTCGACGAGTTTATGCGTAGACTCTCCGACTAGGTCGTGATTGTTCATCCGGATTCACATTGGACTCGGCGAGTCCATGAGTGGACTCGGCGAGTGCATGCTGTTTAATGAAACCCTAAATCCTCCGGGGTTGGAGCCTATTTAAGGGTACTCTTAGCCTCCCATTGCGGCCACGAGTCCCTTGAGAGCACCCTTAGTGATCTATATCGTTTGAAAGGAAGGAGAAGCCTTTATTGATCTTTATTTCCTTGTCTTGGCAAAAAGGAGGTGATCAAGAGCAAGAGGAGGCTGAAGGAGGTGTGGTTCAAGTGGTTTCAGAGTCCAGAGATTCCAAGTTGAGGTATTCATGCGACCTTTCTTCGGTTTTGGTATTGAACCTAGAGATTAGGGTTTTCTAACCTCTTGTGAGGATTTTTATGTGGAGCAATTGTTCCCTTATCGAGTCTATGCTTTGGATCTGGAGTCAAAGAGGTTCAGAGACTTCAATCCTGTATGCTTTATGGGTCCTTGAGGGGTGATTTGACTTAGGTTGCCATTTTTGGGACTAAATCACCATTTGGTGCCATTATGTATGTATATAAGCATCAAGTTTCGAGATTTATGTGATTATATTGATTGAAAAGGTCAGATCTATGGAATGGAGGAACAGATCTGACCTCAGGAGGTTAAAAGAATCTGTGCGTGGCATGTACTCGCCGAGTTGTTCTTGGGACTCGGCGAGTTGAGTAAGGTAGCCCCGCGATTCATGCCTGGGGACTCATCAAGTAGAGGGAGGGACTCAGCGTGTTAATTGGGACTAAGGAGTTAAGTGGAGATAGGTGGACTCGCCGAGTTGCCCAAGTGCACTCGTCGAGTTGGGTCAAAGTTGACTTTGGTTGACTTTTTGGGTTTGCTCAGTAGCGATGCCTTTGAGTTAGAAGATGGGTAAAATGGTCTTTTACCCTTCTGAGGATGTTAAGAAAGGTCAGAGTACAATTATATTTATGGGAATATTTGCCTTATGTGTTTACGCGGAGGCTAGATCGCATTCCTACCGAGTCAGTGAGTTACCGAGATATCAGAGGTGAGTCTTCTCACTATACTGTACCCAGAAGGGTATTTATGTGTGACCGGAAGGTCGGGTATGTTATTAGAAGTATGCATTGTATATGATTAAGTTAACTGTTTGTATGTGCTATGTATGTTATGCTTGATATGGGCCGGAAGGCGTTATGTTATGGGCCGAAAGGCATTGTGATGTGGACCGGAAGGTCGACGTTGGTAGGACCGGAAGGTCATGGCCTGGAAGGGCGTATGTGCGTGTAGTTAGTTATTTGGGGAACTCACTAAGCATTTATGCTTACAGTTGTTGTGTTATGTGTTTCAGGTACTAGCAAGGACCGTGGGAAGGCACCGGCGTGATCTATACACACTGACGGAGGATTTATTTTATGATCTTGGGATTTGAGATGTTTTGTATTATGATATGATACATTGGATTTTTATGGCTTCATTTGGTTGAAGCATGTTTTATGAAATGAAAATTTTGTTTTGAAAACTTATGTTGTTACAAAAACCGACAGCCCTCGATCCGACTTCGGGAAATCTAAGTCTTGGGCTAAACCCGAGAATGCAACCGTCAATCCTTTTGTCGGGGGTAGTTCTTCCGGAGTTCCCAAAACCACGACTCCTTCTAAAGATTCCAATGAGACTAGTTTGTCCAAGTTGCGGTGCTACAAGGGCAAAGGTTTCGGGCATTTCCAAAGTTCATGCCCAAATGAACGAGTCGTGACGTTACGAGAAGCGATGGAATTCCAGGACCAGTTGCTAGAAGAATGAAAAAAGACAAAGTTGAAGGTGAGAATGAAAGCTACAAAGTCCCGTCTATGACACGTTGTTGGTCCTTCGGGCATTACAAGCAAAGGTGACACACGAAGAGACCGACAAAAGAACTCAATTGTTTCATACTAAATGTATTGTAAATGACAAATGGTGCAGTGTAATAGTGGATGGTGGTAGTTGTACTAATGTGGCATCAAGCGAAATGGTGGCAAAACTGGGACTGGTCACAATGAACCATCCTAAACCTTATGCACTCTATTGGCTAGATGACAATAAAAATATAAAAGTAACAAAGCAGATAATGGTAGGATTAACGATGGGCTTGTATAAAGATTATATCCTTTGTGACGTGGTTCCTATGGATTCTCGCCACGTACTTTTGGGTCGTCCTTGGCAATACGATCGAGATGTGACTCATAGAGGGCGGAGCAATGAATATGAATTGAAACATAACAACAAAAAAATCATACTAAAACCCATGTCATCGCAAGACATCCGGTCGGTAAATACTAAAGGAAAGAAACTGAATCTTGCGATTTTCGCCACTGAACGGGAGGTTGAAAAGACGATTGATGATAGTGGCATGGTGGACCTAATGGTAGCTAAAGATGGTGAGGTGGGAACTTCTCTCTATGATGATGAGGCTAAATTCTTACAAGGGCTTAAAGACATGTTCCCTAACGATTTACCACCGAGCATGCCGCCGATTCGTGGCATCGAACACCAGATCGATCTCATCCCAGGAGCTCCATTACTAAACAAGGTGGCCTATTGGTGCAATCCCAAAGAGACGAAGGAGTTGCAAAGTCAAGTTGATGAGCTCGTGGCCCGAGGATATGTTCGAGAAAACCTTAGTCCATGTGTCGTACCGGTATTGCTTGTACCCAATAAAGATGGAACGTGGAGGATGTGTATGGACAGTAGGGCGGTCAACAACATCACCATCAAGTATCGTTTCCCGATTCCCCGACTCGACGACATGTTAGATGAATTTCACAGGTCGGTTGTATTTTCGAAAATCAACTTACGAAGTGGGTACCATCAAATCCGAGTATGTAAAGGGGACGAATGGAAGCCGACGTTCAAAACAAAGCATAGCCTTTACGAATGGACCGTGATGCCTTTTAGCCTCACGAACGCCCCGAGCACGTTTTATGAGACTAATGAATGAAGTTTTTAAATGTTTTATTGGCAGGTTTGTGGTGGTTTATCTAGATGACATATTGGTGTATAGCACGAGTCGTGAGGAGCATGGGAGTCATTTAAAACAAGTTTTCGAGACCCTAAAAGCCCAAAACTCTATGGAAAAATGGAGAAATGCTCATTCTTCGTGGACGAGGTGATGTTCTTGAGGTATGTGGTGTTCAAAGCGGGCGTATAGGTGGAACAAGCCAAGATCAACGCCATCAAGACGTGACTGGTCCCCAAAACCATCAGCGACGTTTGATCATTCCATAGTTTGGCATCCTTTTACCATCGTTTCATTCATAACTTTAGTATGATGACGAGTTCAATTACCAATTATTTGAAGAAAGGTTCCTTCGTGTGGGGAGCAGATGCCCAAAAGGCATCCGAGGCGATTATAGAGCGATTTTGTTCTGCTCCTATTTTGGCCCTACCCGGTTTTTCCCAACCTTTTGAAGTAGAGTGTGACATAAGCAGGGTGGGTATCGGTGTCGTGTTGATCCAGGCCAAGCAACCCATTCCTTACTTCTCGGAGAAATTGGGGGGAGCTCGTTTGAACTATTGCACCTACGATAAGGAGTTTTATGCCATTATGCGGGCTCTGGAGCATTAGAGCCATTGTTTATGTGCTAACCATTTTGTTTTGCATTCAAATCACGAGTCACTGAAGTATATCAATAGTCAGCAAAAGTTGAGCCTGAGACATGCCAAGTAAGTTGAGTTCTTACAGTCCTTCCACTTTTCCTCAAAGTACAAAAATGGCAAAAGTAACGTGGTGGTGGTTGCACTATCTCAACGTTACGATTTACAAGCTATAGTTGATGTTTGTTTGCTAGGCTTCGAAGCGTTGAAAGACTATTATGTAAACGATGCAACTTTTGGTGATGTATTTGTAAAATGTATTAGCGGTTCACATGGAGAATACTTGGTGCAGGATGGATTCCTATTTAAAGGGAACCGTATTTGCATCCCGAAACACCTTATCAGGGAGTTGTTGATTCGTGAGGCGCACGGGGGTGGATTAGCAGGGCACTTTGGAGTAGTCGGGACTTTAGAGGTGCTGAAAGAACACTTATTTTGGCCCAAGATGTTGAGAGATGTAACTAATATCGTGAGCAAGTGTGTGATGTGTCGCTTGGCTAAAAGTCCATTCAAATCGGGCTTATATACTCCCTTACCGTCCCAGTTCATCTCTGGGAGGACGTATCCATGGACTTTATTGTGGCCCTGCCCCGAACTCAAAAGGGGTAAAGATGTAATTATGGTAGTAGTGGACCGATTCTCGAAAATAGCCCATTTTATTGCTTGTTACATAACTGATGATGCAAGTATGGTTGTTGATTTATACCACCGGGAGATCGTCTGGCTGCATGGGATTCCTAAAACAATAGTTTTTTATCGTGACTCCAAATTCTTGAGTTACTTTTGAAACAAATTATGGAGGAAAGTCGGGACAAAGCTTTTATTCATCACATCACACCACCCACAGACGGACGGCCAGACCAACGTCACGAACTGAACCTTAGGCACTTTATTGCACGGGTTGGTGAACAAGACGCAGAAAGATTGAGATGTGAAATTAGCGCACACTGAGTTTGCTTACAACCGTTCGCCTACCTACGCAACATGTCATTCTCCCTTCGAGGTTGTTTATGGTGTGAATCCTTACTTACCATTGAATCTAATCCCTTTGTCCAAGGAAGAGTTAGTCCATAAAGATGCAGATGCCAAACTGAATGGTGGTTGTCGAGGCCAACAAAATTAATACCCTAAATATTACACACTAAAATAGTGTATAGTGGTAAAGGGATCGTATCCACGGAGATTGGTTCAATTTCAATCCCTATATATATCACTTGTTCAAGTACTTATAAAACAAAAGTAAAGGTGCAAAAAAAGGGGGGTTAAATCTTTTTGATTGTTTGACAAAATTAAAACTAGCTAGAATATAAATATGAAAAGTAAACTAGTAAAAGATTTGATTAAATTCACTAAAGTGAAACTTGTTGATTTTGGGATACACCACATGGATGATAAGGTTGACTTATCATTAGACTAAATAGAGTAAATCTTGTAAATGTGTTTAGCTTGGCTATAGCAATTTATAAGCACAAATTGCCTCAACCCTTCTTTGATGTTAAAATGGTTATAGGAGCTCTGACACATTCCCTTAATTTAAGTCACAAAATCAATGAAGCATATAATATTGTGAAAATCAATTAGATTTAAGTTCTAAGAGTCACCAAGTCCAAAAGATAATCAAATGCTTACATTATCATTACGGAGGAAACATTTCCATGGTCTAAATGAAATGAAAACAAGCATATAAACCATTCGTTGCTTACTGATTTGAGGGTCCATCACTTAACCAATAAATTAGTCAACAAAAATAAACATTCACTCATCTAAGCTCATGATCAAAGATAAATAAACACAGAAAGATGTTTAACTAGATAACATTTCCATAAACTTCAAACATAAGATAATAATGAGTCTTCAAAGCAACTAATCATCCATGGGTTAAACCCTAATCAACCAAATGAGAATTTAGCCAAGCATGGCCAAGATAAAAGAAATACAATGTAGTTTAATGGTATCAAAGATTATTCTAGTTGCAAGATGGAAAGAAATTACACCAATCTTCTAAATCATCCAATTCTTCCACAGCCTTCTTGAGAGCAAAAATGGGTTTTTCTTCCAAGTGTTCATAATGCAAAAATGCTTCAAATCTACAGTAAAAGGAGGTCATTTCTAGATTCAAAAAGTTGCTAAAAGCCACCCACCAACTTTCCACAAATAGAGTCAAAAAGTCGAAACCCGAATCACTTTTTTACTCTTCATGTGGACTGCGTGGGTCATGCTGAAATCATTCATTGGCCCATTACAAATACCATCCAATCCAATATTCTAATTTATGCTCCAACCTATTTGTACAAGTTCTTGATAGCCCAAGTTTGCTATTCCAAAGCTTTTACAAGATGCTCCAATGCTCCTTTAATCTTCTATAACTCGAATTCTCGTCGTCCCGCCCGAAATTGAAGTCTAACGCGCTTTCTTGTTTATGTTGACACCAAGCCCAATGCACCACTTCTAGTCCATAAACAAATTGCAAGCCTTCAGCATTCCTGCACTCCTTCCATGCCCCTAATAATAAAAAGTTTTTGATAAATCCTGCAAATAAGCTCAAAAGACTGGAAAGCACCCGGTAAAGGAGAAAAATAATAAAAAGAGAAAATATGCATGAAGATTAACTAAAATGAGATGGTTTTAACTAAAAATAAACTATGAAAATAAGTAATAAAAACGAAACTATCACTGAAGTCCATGATGAAGCTACACGCTCAGGTTTGTGATCGTATCGAAGCCATTAATGCCTCTTACAAGCAGGAGTCAATTAAGAATAGAAAGGCTCATATATTTTCGGAATGCGATTTGGTTTGGGTTCATCTGATGAAATAACGGTTCCTCAAAAAGTGCAAGAACAAGTTAATGCCCCGAGCAGACAGTCCTTACAAGATAGTCGCATGTGTGAACGATAATGCCTACAAGGTGGAACTACCGGCAGAATACGGAGTGCACGCAACTTTCAACGTCGGAGATCTCTCCCCGTATCTTGATGATGACGGCCTTGCGGAATTGAGGTCAATTCCTTCAAAAGGGGAGGAGATGATATATGTTTGGAACTATATAGCCCAATTAAAAATGGATTACTTGCCAAGGAGGTGGTCTTTACTAATTTGGGCTTTGGAGTGTGCTTGATTTCATGGATTTGGGCTTGAAATGGGTGAGCCGATTTGTTTTGGCTAAATGGAAGTTGTAACCATGTTTTTTTGGACTTGTTGGTGATCATGGAAGAAATTTGAACCATTTCATAGTCTTGTGTGTAGCATGGACGAAAATTGAAAAGTTTTTGCGAGTTTCTAGTAGTTATTAGCTAGTAGTTAATGAACTAGTTAACTAAAAGCTCTTAATGATGAGCTTTTTCACTTTTGTAACTCATGGCTCTTGATGATGAGCCTTTTCACTTTTTGTGACTCTTGGCTTTAAATGATGAGCTTTTTCACCTTTGTAACTCATGGATCCTATCAACTAAATATATGGCTAATTTCTATGAATAAAATATCACTTGAACTTGTTGTAATTTGCTCTATTTCTCACGTAAGACAGGTCTCTTATCGCATGTTGTGTTGTGTGTCAATAGGTCTTGGCATTCAACCTAGTTCTTGCTTCAATAGGTCTTGAGGTAAAAACTAACCCTATCCTCTTCTCTACCCCCACAATCTCGTGTTCTACCTCTCTCTCTCTCTCTCTCTCTCTTTCTATCTCTCTCTCTCTCTCTCTCTCTCTCTCTCTTCCATCTGAAAATAGCCCCCATACAATTTTCGACATAACACATGAACCATTTTTTCAATTTAGTCTACCTTTTAAGACCAAAGGCTTATATATCATCTAATTTTTATTTTTATGTGGCATCATTTTATTTTTATATTGCTCTTTAAAACCTAGGAAATTACTATCTTTCATTTTTTTTGAATTTTAAAAATATGTTTTATATAAATATTATACTATTTAGTAAGGAATTAAAAACCATAAAGTTTAATATCTTCTAATAACTTTTAGTTTATATACAATTTAATAAAAAACTAGAAAAAAAAATTATTGGTCAATTAGGATAAGAGAGAAAGTGCAGGAAACACGAACCACATACACCGCCCTGAATCACTAGCTCTCCCCCACTTAAGGTCCTAGCCCGGACCAACTGTTGCGCACAGTTGATCCCTGCCCCATTGGGGCTCAACCAATCTGTGTCTATAATAACCTTGTTTCATCGCAATGGTATGAGAACCAGGTCTACCAAGTAGCGCTCTTCGAACAACCTCAAAACACAATCCATGAAAACCTCTGATGCTCGCATTGATTGGTCGTCCGCAATCTCAACCTCTAGAGGGAAATCCAACATGCCCGAAGACTTTGTGAACCTCTTGCTAAGTGCAAGAGAGACAAATGATCGGGTAGCCCCCGAATCAAACAACACCTGCACTGAGATTTTGTTCAAATGGAACGATCTTAAACCACACATGAAACATATACATAAATATCACAAAAGACATATAATAAAAGCTAGAGAGAAGAAATCATACCCGTCACCACATAGGGTGCGATGCGTGCCTCCTCGGCTGTCAACTGGAAAGCTCGGCTCCTCACCACTGGAGCCTTTGACTGGACCTACTGGCCATCCGTAACCAGAGTAGTCAATGGATTTGGCGCCATCACTGGTATTGTTGTTGCTGTCAACCTAGGGCAATTGGCCTTTTTATGATCCTATGATTGCAATGAAAGCAAATCAGGTCTGATGTCTGAATAGTGGGGGCGGAGGAAGTACAATCCCTGCTAAAGTGCCCCATCTTGCTCCACTTGTAGCAACCCGATGATCCCGCTCTACAAGCTCGCTCGTGTGGCCTGCTGCATTTCCTGCAGCGGCTCTGGCCCGGCTTGCCCTTCGACCTAGCATCGGATCCTTTGGGTTTCTTCCCCAAAACCCCAGTAACTTGTTCCGTCTCTGCCTTCCTCTTCCAGAGGTGCTCTAAATCAATCTCCTTATCCCTCACTCTAGCAAACATGGACTCCAGGTTCGGACAAGCAGAGTAGTTGACATGCTCCTGAATATCAGCCATCAACATGTCAGGATAGCGAGTCTTCCGCATCTCCTTATCCCCTGCATACCGAGGTGCCAACAAGGTCCTCTCTCGGAGCTTGGTGGTGATATCCTCTACTGACTGTGTGGTCTCTCTTATGTCAAGAAACTCCCTGACCAACTACTGAAGCTCCACAGCTAGCGCAAACTCAACCTAAAACCTGGTCACGAAGTCCGACCAAATCATAGCCTCGATAGTTGGGGCTCCCAGTGAGTCACCAAACGAATCCCACCAATCCCTAGCTTTGTCTCTAAAACAACCCGCATCAAATCGAACCGTCAAAGCTTTCAGTTAGAAGCTCATAAACTGTGCAAACTTGATGTCTACGATCCATCTCCTAGCAGCAATAGGATCATCCACCCCATGAAATTTTGGCTCACCATTCCCCCTGAACTTATTGAACGACAGTGTACACATCCCTGACTGACTAGATGCCAAGTCACTCCTGAATGTCCGGAGGCGATTCTACATCAGATCAATGATCCCCTCCTTGTTCGACCCGAAAATGACTAGGGTCTCCTCAAGGATACCTCTCGTGATCTCAGATGCGATTAAGTCGCGTAGCCTATCATCAACCAGCTTGGATCCCACACCCAAGCCTGATCCTGATCCTGATCCTGATCCAGACCATGAACCTCCTGCTCCATGACGCGTAATGTAACACCCCGTTCCTGGTACGTATTTATTTTGATTAAATGTTTCTTTTTGGAAGAGCTACTCGGCGAGTTGTAGCCCTAACTCGCCGAGTAGATGTCGAGTTAGATGCGAGCTTTAAGTGATCTACACGGCGAGTCCACGCCTGGACTCGGCGAGTAGGCCAATCAGGAGGAGACCCTAATCCTTAGGGTTTGCACCCTATTTAAATGTCCTTATAGCCCCATCTCAACCCCTATCACCCTCACATCATTCCTTATCGAAACCCTAGCCTCCATTGGTAAGTTTGAGTGATTGTTGCCTTGTGAAGGGACTTTTGGTGCACACTGGAGCAAGTGGAAGAAGGGAGAGGTTGAAGAGGTCAAAGAAAGGGGACTTAGATCCATAACACATTTGTTTGTGGTCATCCATTCTGGTAATAAAGTTTCCATCTTGATTATTGATCTATTAGATCTTGTTTGTCCCTAAATTGTTGCTTTTAAGCCCTAAAACCCCAAATCCTTTGTAGAGAAACCTTATGGTTGGGTTATACTTCATATATGGACTCTCATTACCTTCTAGAAGTGTTAAGTTTCAGTCATATTTGTGATTAAGGTCCCTCTTGAGCTTAGAACCCCATTAAGAGCTTAGTTTGGACATTTGAAGCTCCTAAAGACATGCATGCACGTAAAGTTTGCAACTTTACGTGATTAGCATGCCCTAGAAGCCTGGATCTGTGGTTTGGAGCCACTGCATGGCTCAAATCAGGTCTATATGGAAAAAGTACTGAATGAACTCGCCGAGTAGAACGTTGGACTCGGCGAGTCCTATGAAGATAGTAGTGAACTCGGCGAGTTGAATGAGCAACTCGGCGAGTCCGATGAAGATTGCCTTAGACTCGACGAGTTGTTCTTCAACTCGACAAGTCGGATGAACTTGGACTCAGTATGTGTGTATCGAAGAAGAACGCGTCGAGTCTTCGCTAAGCTCGACGAGTAGAAACGAGTATAAAACTAGAACAGATGGAAGGGACTCGGCGAGTTGGCGAGCCAACTCGGCGAGTCCGGTCAACCAGAAAGTTGACTTCGATCCTGGGGTAAAATAGTTATTTTACCCTAAGATTAGTTATCAGTATTTGACTTAGTGTTTATGGAAATTGTAGCCGGGGAGTTCCGGTTCAGCAGTCAGGCGCTCAACAAGCAGACTTTCAGCAGCTACTTCGAGGTGAGTTACCTTCTAGTAGCAGTGGGTTTAAGGCCACAATGCCGTCCCGCTAGTAGGAATTGTATGATTAGATGATTTTCTATGTGATATATATTTAGGGTTGCTCCTACCTGTGTTATGTTTATGTGTTTGTATGATGTGATGCTACGTGCTAGTGATAGTAGGGGAGATAGTCCCCAGGTTACCGGTCGGTAGGGCCGAAGGGGCAGTCATGCCCAACCATGCTAAATAGATTATGTGATACATGTTATGTGTGTTGGATTAGTGTCTAAGTCCATAACTATTTTGGTATGTACTTGACCCGATGGTGCATGGTCCTTTTGGGTTTCCTTCACCAAAGCAACTTGATTGGAGAAATATATAGAGAGAGATAGAGGATAATATGATTTATTAATATGTTATAAGAATAATATATTAAAGGATAAATCATATTTTTTTAATTAATATTGGTCAATAATTAATTAGGAATTAAGTTTGTGATCAAGTGTAATTTATTAAACTAGAGGGGCTGATTTGTAATTATGTGATAGTTACAAAATAAGGTAAGGATTATCTTATATATAGGGTGAACGAATTTAAGGAGATAATGCCTTAGAATTCGACTATGATAAGCAACTAGATA
Source organism: Lactuca saligna (assembly GCF_052625555.1). Classification (NCBI taxonomy): domain Eukaryota; kingdom Viridiplantae; phylum Streptophyta; class Magnoliopsida; order Asterales; family Asteraceae; genus Lactuca; species Lactuca saligna. The sequence continues at coordinate 121,169,436 of NC_136423.1, read as the reverse complement.
AGGAAAATGACTGAAACCCTATCTCTACACCTATATAAAGACCCTAAGGCTCATGAATTCGTGTATCCCTTCCCAAGGAGTCCCAAGGACGAATTCTAACCTCTTTCCTCTCTCTTTATACCTTCTCCATTTGCTCTTGGTGTTTGTAAGCCTTTAGAGGAGTGACACTTGTGACTCTAAGCATTCCAAAGTCAATTCAAGGAGGAATTGGGATTGCTATTGTTACATAACAATCAAGGTATGATCTTAAACCTAATTACATATTAATATGATTACTTGAATGCTAGAAATAGGGTTTATAGTCTTGGATTCAAAGCATGTACAATAGAGAAACCTAGATCCAAGCATTAGGGTTTGTATGAGCACATAGGATGTCTTATGACCAAAACCCATCAGTGGTATCAAAGCCTAGGATGGTTTCAATTGTATTGATGCATTGTATATCTAAAAAATTCGATTTTTTGGTGTTCTAGAGGCTGGACTCGCCGAGTCCACAACTGAACTCGCCGAGTCCAGGGTGACTCGACGAGTCAACTCGTCAGATAGTACTTATCTCGGGATTTCTTGTTGTTTTTGCATATGGATAGTTAACTTATCATGTTAGATCAATATTAATCCGATTATATGATATATTTGACTATATTTTTGATCTAATTGAAGATATTTATCAATTAATAAGATAATTGTTTCCTTATAAGATAATTGATTAATTATTTTGAGTAAATTGATAAATTGTTTTGCAAGAAATCATTAAACAAATCAAATATGGATAATTATGTAATTAAATGTTAGTTTAGATTATTTGTTATTTGATCCTTGTTGTTATGAAAAGTTTCATATTTTACCCTTTAGGTTTTATAGTTTAAATTTGAACACAAAGGTTTTGTTGTTTTGAAATTTAAATAATTGAAACCCTAATGTTTTTGAAATGTTTCAAAACTTGCCCTCAAGTTTTGGAATTTAAAGTTGATTAAGAGTTAATTAGGAATGTTAAATTCTAAAACCCTAGTAATGTTTTGAAAAGTTCAAATACACCCTTATGGTTTTATTAATTAATTAAGGAGTATAATTAAAAGAGATTTAATAAATCCATAAAATTTTAGGTTAACCATTTAATTGAATTAAAAGTGTAATTGTTAAAGTTAACCACATAGTATTTTAAAAGTGTAAAATGCACCCTATACTATATATAACATTAAAAGTCTAACATTATATATATGTATGAGTAAAAGTCAGTCTTACCGTTAGTAGGCCTCATTCACGAAGCTGGTCTATAAGGGTTGTTTAAGGAAATTGCCTATAAAATGGCGATTGAATGGGTATCCACTCTTACCCACCGCACTCTTGACTAGTGGAGGGTCATTAGCCGAACGGGTAGGATAGGACGAAACCTTCCATTATAAGTATAATGAATTACTAAAGTAACTAAATGTTTTTCTAATTCCCAATCTTAGTTACTTTGGCAAAAGTGAATTGATGCAATTCCATGAAATTACACTTGTGCCCTTGCGAAGACGTTAGTGGAGCGTGTGTGGTTTACCGGCACACTAAATGGTTTTAAGCAAAGATTGCAAAGGGTGACTCAATGTTTGTCATAGTTCGGTGGAGCGTGTGTGGTTTACCGGCACATCGAATAGGTGATTGTAACATGTGAGGGCACCATGTAAGTTTGCATGGTTATTCACACCCGCTTTGTGATCCTCGGCATCCAAGTCACAAACAAGAGGGGCATATCGAGATTTAAATATGCCATTGAAATGTTCAATGAATCTCAAAGGATCTAGGAGTTTTCATAGATTTAAAACTTAAATTTCTTTTTCGTTTTTCATGGTGGAAATTAGTGAATCGTCATTCACTTACCTTCACATATTCTGCAACTAGATTACGGCATCCCTCTTCTAGGTTGTAGCGTATTGTGTTGGGTTCTAGCCTTAGTATCTCATTTGGGTGATTTACTAAGGACTCAATCGATCAATTAACTTGAATTTGTTTTCTCCCGTTTTGTAGATGTCAAAGTTTGACAACTATGGTCTTCCCAAATCCCGTGGAACAAGCATTCCACATGAAGATGATATTCCACGATTCGATCGAGGAACAAGAAATCATGCTTCACTTCCTCCTCCTCCTCCAATTATTCTCCCTAACCCACAAGATTGTAAAATTGAAAGGTTCAATATCACTCAAGCCCTTTTGGCAAGTAAACATAAGGAAGGAAGGTCGGTGTTTGCACACGTCTTAGGGATGAAGTCACACATTGATAGGTTAACAATGATGGGATTCGTTGTCGGTGAAGAGATGGCTCTTGATTGGGTTCTTCAGTCACTTCCTAACTCGTATAGTGAGTTCGTAAGAGAGTACTATATGATGAACCATGACGTGACCGTTATTGATCTCACCTATATGCTTATTGCTGCTGAATCAGCAATGGTTTGGCGCAATAGAAAAGCAAAGTTGATTGGTGAATCTGCCTTCAAGACCTCTATGGATATAGACAATGGCAATGAAAGACATGCAATGATCGAAAAGTTTAATCACAAGAGAAAGGCGATGTCTAAAGTAGTTCCATGTGTTGTTCTAAAAGAGTCAATTTGCTTTATTGCCAAGAGAAGGGGCATTGGAGACGAAGTTACCCTATTTACCTAAGAGATCTAAGAGATGGGAGAGTCAAAAGTATGACTACGCTTCAGGTAAAATCCACTATCTAACTCCGTTAAGTTCCTATTCATTGAATCTTAATACATGATGTGATAAGATTGCATTTGAATGTTTTGAAGGATCGGTGAAAAGAAAGGAAGCTTGATAAGAGAGCAAGATGAATCTAATCACAAGAGATGGATCTCGATCGCATGGACTTGAAGATTGGATTTTGAGCTTAGATAGTTATGATAGAGTTGTTAGAAATTTTCCTTTTACATAGTTTTCAATAGATTTTGCAATGTAAGGACAAATGTTTTTCCGCTGCTTGTATAAATAATATAAATTTTGACTTATTTATTTGTTTACTTCCTTGCAATGAAATCGTTATGAAAATTGATGTTTGCATATTTCTACAACGAATGGATATGATTCTTAGTTATGCTATTTATGGAAATGTCGAGAATATACCAAATAGGGAGAGTTTCTCATCGCCCAAAGTTTCAATTGAACAGAAATTTGGAATCACGCAACTTGGTTACATGATGAATGAGAAATTTCATATTTGGAAATTAGACAAATTCGTTGACAAAGTGTCTAGTGAAGGACTAGGAGATCAAGTACACAAAGTTGTGTGTTGATCAAGTTCACCATAAGAGTAACAAAGATATTCATCATGATTTACTAAAGGCTTAGTAAATATGATTACACTTACAAGATTAAGTATGATTCGGAATTGATTATAAGGGTTTAAATCAATAGAAAAATGAATAAGAATCAAGTAGGCAGAAAGATAAAAGTTTCTCCATTCTAAGAAGAAGGGAGAGTACCTTTTATGCTTTATGATAGGTCTTTATGATTAAGAACCATATCTCAATTGATCCTCTAAGTAAGTCTTAGTACAATTGTATGTTTGAGAAGAGGAATCAAGAATTGAAGAAATGGAGAAATCAAGAAGTCTATCATACTTCGTTCCAATAACAAGTCTTAAAGTTAAGATTGTGGCAATGAGTGAAAAGTATTAAAGGTTTATAACATTGATAAAATGTGGAAAGTTGTGATGTCTTGAATAAGACAAAGACCAACTTGGACCAATTTATGAAGTGTTCTGATAAAAGCTACAATAACTCTTGAATATTTGGTTGTCAACAAATGTTTACTGACAAGAGAATCTTATATGTCAAGGAGTCAGTGGGAGTCTTAATGGTCTTGAAAGGTTTCAAGAACAAATCAAATAAACCTTATCGATCATCACTAGCACACGAGTTGAGGTTTACAACCTATCGTGTTGAGAATATTTTGATTCTGTGTTGTTCCAATTGAGTTAATTATGCATGTGAGTCCTATGAGTTCTCATTTTGAACACATAAAAGGCAAGGCACCTTAATCAATGAAAGGTACATTGATAGGAAAAGGTGAGATGCTTAACTACTTGGAAGACATGGTGGGCAGCTGTACTATCATAAGGCAAGAAATCAAGATTAAGAAAGTTTGGTCCATATGAGTTTGAATTTGTCGTAAACTTTGGTTTTAACAAATTCACATGGATAGGAACACATACACCGTTTAAATCTAAGTGTCATAAGATTTCCTCCTTCATAAAAATGATTGTGAGGAAATGCTTTCACTAAGAAAGATTTTAAGAAGATAGTGATTGTAAAATTGCATTCTCGAATTCGATTATGGTTACGGTATCCCTTTCCATAATTTGAATTGTGAGGTTTGGCAATTAGTCTTAATTGTTAAGACACACATATGAACTATCTAAGGCAAAGGTGTATAAGTTCAAGAAGCCTTGATAAAAGATTATCAAAGCACTAAGTATTAGAAACATGGACTTAAGAAATTCAATAGGTATTGTCTTTCTGAAAGTTAAGATGTTTATGAATACATGTCGAAGCTAGTGGAAGCATAAGTGTTATGTTTTATAGTAATCATCATGATAGTGGGAGCATAAAAGTTATGATTGTATGATTATTATGGAAAGTATTGCAAGTTGGCAATATTAATTATAGAAAAATAAGAGTTATACCTTGCAGAGTCGTAAGGGTTGTAAAGTTGTTTTGCTATAATTAAGGGAGAGAATATTATGCTTCATTTCAAATCTAAAGGCTTAGGTTGAGAAATGTTAATAAATTTAGTCAAAGGTACATAGTGTGTTCTTAAAATTTTGATTGTGATTACGGAATTCCTTTTCACAATTCGAATTTTGAGAACATAGCAAATAAAACATTGTGCATCGTGTCCCATATGCTTCGACTATAGGATCGATTGCAAATGCTTTAATGTTTGACCATTCTAAAATTTTCCAAGTGTCTAGCGCATTTAGAGGGAAAAGGGACTAGAATTGGTTTTGACTAAAATAATTAAACAACTATCAAAGGACAATCCAAAGTTCGACGAGGATTGGTTGCTTGTGAGTAGTTGGAAGCATGGGAGTAGCGGAGATTATTAGCAGTAATAGTGACTTAGTGGAGTCAAGGCAGTACTTGAGGAAAGTACGGATATATGTGGAAGGTAGTGTGTGCCTGTACTACTGGAAGCATAGGATCCGTACTCGAATCAAGGAAAGCTGAGATGAGATCAGGAAACTTGTGGTAGTAGTGATTCCTCGAGATATATCAGTGTTCATGACGTTTATTATGTTGTGTTTCAGAATGGTGGTATTACATCCTACACCAGTAGTTGGCAGTTCAGGAGAGGGATCGGGTTCGGGATCAGGTTTCGAGCCGGTGGATGAGGGGCTACGCGATTTCATCACGTCAGAGATCACCAGGGGCATCCTTGAGTCGACCCCCATTATCTTCGGGTCGATCAAGGAAGGGATAGTTGAGCTGATGGAGGATCGCCTTCGGGCATTCAGGAGCGACATGGCATCTTGCCAGTTGGGATCTTGCACACTGTCCTTTAAGGACTTCAGGGGTAGTGGTGCGCTGGATTTTCACGGGGCGAAGGACCCCATAGCTGTCAGGTGATGGATTGCAGACATTGAGTCTGCACAGTTAACTAGCTTCTGCCCTGAGGGGTCAAAGGTGAGATTTGCAGCAGGATTTTTGAGGGATCGAGCTAGGGATTGGTGGGAGTCCGTTGGTGACTCGTTGGGAGCCTCGGATGTCGAGGCTATGACCTGGTTGGACTTCGTGACCAGGTTTAGGGCAGAGTTTGCACCAGCTATCGAGCTTTAACAGCTAGCTAGAGAGTTTTTAGATATGAGGCAGATGATGGAGATGGTGGCGGAGATCACCGCCAAGTTTCGGTAGAGGGCGTTGTTGGTGCCCCAGTATGCGGGTGATGAGGATATGAGGAGGACCCACTGTCATGACATGTTACGAGCTGATATTCGGGAGCATGTCAGTTTTTCAGCTTGCCCTACCCCTGGACTCTATGATTACCAGGGCAAGGGAGAGGGATATAGATCTGGAGCAGATCCGAAAGAGGAAGGCGGAAGAGGGTCATGTTATGGGGGCTTCGGGGAAGAAGCCCAAGGGACCAAATGCGGGGCCGAAAGGCCAACAGGGGCGGGGCCGCTACAGGAAATGCGGCAAGGCGCACGGGGGAGCGTGCAAGTTGGGATCGTCAGGCTGCTATAAGTGCGGAAAGTCGAGGCACTTCAGCAGGGATTGTACCACCCCTGTGCCTGTGATATAGACGTCTGACTTGCTATGTTTCCATTGCAACCAAAGGGGCCACAAGAAGGCCAGTTGCCCCCAGTTGACAACAGCATCGACGCCAGTAAAAGCGCCAGCTCCAGTGACCCTGCGAATCACTGATGGCCAGCTGGGCAAGGCAGAGGCTCCAGTGGTGAGGAGCCGGGTGTTTCATCTGACTACCGAGGAGGCACGCGCCGCTCCCGATGTGGTGACGGGTATGGTTCTTTTCCTCTATTTTATTTATATAATGTTATGATATTAATGTGTGCTCTGTGTATATGCATTAGGATCGTTCTATGTGAACGGTATCCCAGTTCAGGTGTTGTTTGACTCGGGTGCCACCCGATCGTTTGTTTCTCTTGCGCTTAGCAAGAAGTTTTCTGAGTCTTCGGGCATGTTGGATTGCCCTCTAGAGGTAGAGATTGCCGATGATCGATCGGTGCGAGCATCAGCAGTGTTCAGGGATTGTGTTCTAAGGTTGTTGGAGGAGCGCTTTTTGGTGGACTTGGTTCCCGTTCCGTTGCGTGGGAACACGGTGATCATAGGCATGGATTGGTTGAGCCCTAATGTGTAACGCCCGTAGATCCGGGCTAGTCAATTTAGAGATGATAGGCGTCAAAAATGGATTTTTGATGGAAGATTATTTTGAAGGAATAATCTTAACTAAGTTATAGTACATGTTACAAGGTTTCTGTGCATATAAATAACGCCGAAATCCGAGTTATAACGAAGAAGTTATGACCTGTCGAAGTTTCGCGACAGAACTGGCACGACACATCGCTACGTAAATAGTGAATTTATGTTAGAGCGATATTTAGCCTTAGCAATCTAAACGAAAGTCGTAGATTTCGTTAAACCATGAGTGTGCATAAAAAGAACGTCCAAATCTGACTTCGTATGAGGAAGTTATGATTTTTCTAAGTTTCGACTTAGCGGTATGCAGCCCGAATACTTGATTTAATATCGAGCGGTTTTTAGCCGAAACAATCTAAACGAGAATCGAAGATCTCGTTAATTGTAGTAAAACGATAAAAAGATAGGCGAAAACGGACGTCGGATGAAGAAGTTATGAATTTATAACGGAATTTTCCTGTCCCGGCCTACTAAAAATAAATAATAAAAATAAATTCAAAATTAGTCGACGGAGTCTAAACAAAAGTTGTAGATCGTGGTCTCACCTACGCGGGGATATAAAGAACATCGAAAATGGATCTCGTATGAGGAAGATATGAATTTTTGAAGTTTATTAAATAATTAAAGTATTTAAATTAAATAAAAATTCAGATATTATGCAAAGGGGGGAGTCACCGGGCTTATCCACATTACGCCCAGCGTAATGTAGATTTACGCCCAACGTAAATGAGCTTCCAGCCCCCTATAAAAGGGTGTCGAGGGCAACCGACTTCTTTGCTCATTTCTTCCCGTTTTCTCGCGTTTTTGCATCGTTTTTCGTGCAAGAAATATCCTGAAGCCCCGGTATCATTCCCGAGCCCCGAAGCAAGTCCCAAGGCCCCGAAGATCCCGAGAAGTGTGATTCCCGAGCCGAAGCTCTGCCCACGAGGAGCCCGGTTTTGTGAAGATCTTCCAGATCTACCGAAGAATGCTACTTCTACAAGTCGTAGTGCTGCCCGATCATCTTCTAATCAAGTGAGTGTGTGGTTACTTTCTTCTAACGCATAATTATGAAGTATTTTATACGAAATACGTGTTATGTGTATAATTTTGTTATTATGTGTGTGAATGTATATTCACTTTCTTCTATCTCATAGATCTGATTTATTCTCTATGAAATACGCGTTATGCGGGTGTGCCTCATCTGTTATGTGGAATAGGTATTGAATAAGAATGCTATACAGGTTTTAAACTATGTATAAAAATATATATTTTTATCTACTAATAAGTTGGGTAGAACATGGGTTGATAGTTGATGTGTGATAAACAAATAAGAGACCCCGATGTTGTTGTTGTTGATCTAGTTATTCAGCGAGTATGGATTAGACCAAGAGGTTAGTTTTAGATCCGGGAGTATGGATCAGGTAAAGAGATAAAACTTGTTATTAGTTCAGGAGTATGGATTAAGACTAAGTTAATTGTCCCTATTCCGGGAGTATGGATTGGTCACAGTTATTGATCCGGGAGTATGGATCAGATCGGGATTAGGGTATGGTTAATTGTCCTTATTTCGGGAGTATGGATTGGGTACAATTATTGATCCGGGAGTATAGATCAGATCAGGAGGTTAGTTTTAGATCCGTGAGTATGGATCAGGTGAAAAAGGTTAGTTTTAGATCCGTGAATATGGATCGGTGAAGAGGATAGTTTTAGATCCGTGAGTAGGGATCAGGTAAAGAGGAAAATTTTAGATACGAGAGTTTAGATCGTATCGTTGTGAGGATCGATGGGGTGGGATAAGAGTTGCCTTTATATGGTGAAATTGTACAAATTTGAATGTTCTATATTTATAAATATATGATATAACATTGTGGGATGAAAACCCTATATGCTCACCAGGCTCCCAAGCCTGACCCACTCAGTTTTCTTTGTATCACAGGTATCGATACGAAGACATATTTCACAGAGAGATTTAAAGGAGATATAAATCAATTGTGTAATTAAATGTAAGTTATGCTTATGCTTATATGTCTATATCGGAACATGACATCCCGAGGTTTTATTATTAAATGAAAATACATTCTCTTCGAGAAATGTTTTGATAAGTTATTATCATATCTTGTTTTGGGAACAAATTCCGCAATTGTTTTCTTTAAAAGACTACTCTGATTTTAAAAACAAGCATAAACAAATCGATCTTTTCTGGCCGTTAAAATGGGGATGTCACATAATGGGGCGGTGATAGACTGCGCACAACAGCTGGTGCGGATCAGGACCCCAAGTGGGGGAGAGTTGGTGATCCACAATGAGAGGCCACAACATGGATCGACAGTATGTTCAGCAGCGAGAGCTAGGCGCTACCTTCAGCAGGGTTGTACGGGATATGTCGTGTATGTTACGGATACACAGGAGGCGGGTAGGGAAATGGTGAGCGAGGTTCCAGTGGTACGAGACTACGTAGATGTGTTCCTAGAGGAGCTTCCTGGGATACCTCTGGAGCATCAGGTAGAGTTCAGGATCGACCTAGTCCCTGGTACGGCTCCGATAGCCAAGGCACCGTACCGGTTGGCTCCTCCCGAGATGCAGGAGTTGTCTATGCAGTTGCAAGAGCTGTTAGACAAGGGATTTATCAGGCCAAGCAGTTCACCCTGGGGAGCCCCGATTTTGTTTGTGAAGAAGAAGGACGGGTCGCATCGAATGTGTATAGACTATCGGGAGCTGAACAAGGTGACGGTGAAGAACCGTTACCCACTCCCGAGGATTGATGATCTCTTTGACCAGTTACAGGGAGCATCTTGGTTCTCCAAGATCGATTTGCATTTAGGTTACCATCAGATGAGGGTCAAAGAGGGGGATGTGCAGAAGACTGCGTTTCGGATGCGTTATGGCCATTATGAGTTCGTGATGATGCCGTTTGGGCTCAACAATGCTCCTGTCGCGTTCATGGACCTCATGAACCGCGTGTGCAGACCAATGCTGGATCGGTCTGTGATATTTTTCATTGATGATATCTTGGTTTACTCCAAGACACGGGAGGAGCACGAGGAGCATCTAAGAGAGGTTTTGGAAACCCTAAGGAGGGAGAGCTTGTACGCCAAGTTCTCCAAGTACGAGTTTTGGTTGCAATTCCTGGGGCACCTTGTCAACCAGGCCAAAATAGAGGCCGTAATGAGATGGGAGATTCCGAAGTCTCCATCTAAGATTCAGATTTTACTGGGTTTAACGGGCTATTATCGGAGATTCATTCAGGACTTCTCCAAGATAGTTGTACCGTTGACACGGTTGACTAAGAAAGTCGTAGTCTTTCGATAGGGGCCTGATCAATATTTGGCGACATTACCTCTACGGGGTTCGGTGTACCATTTACACGGACCACAAGAGTTTGAGGTACCTCATGGATCAGCCGAATTTGAACATGAGGCAGCGTTGGTGGGCGGTGGCTTGATGTGGTGAAGGATCACCACCTGGGGAAGGCCAATGTGGTGGCCGATGCGCTTAGCCGCAAGGCGGCGCCGATTAGGGATATTTGCATGCGGATGACAGTGGTGACTTCGATTTTGGAGCGGATTCGGGAGGCCCACCAGGAGGCCCTGAAGGAGGAACATCGGAAGAGTGAGCGCATAGTGGGTCAGGTTTCCTCCTTCGACTATGACAGCAGGGGATTATTGATATTAGACCGTAGGGTATGGGTGCCATACCTCGGAGGCATGCGCCAGATTTTGATGGAGGAGGCGCACAAATCCCGATTCTCCATTCATCCCGGGGAGACGAAGATGTATAGGGATCTTCGTCTGGAATATTGGTGGCCCTGCATGAAGTGAGATGTGGCTTGTTTCGTCGAGCGGTGCTTGACCTGTAAGAAGGTCAAGGCCAAGCATCAGAGACCGCACGGCAAGATGCAGCCGTTGGAAATCCCGTTGTGGAAGTGGGAGGATATTACAATGGATTTTATCACGAAGCTTCCCAGGACCGCGCGAGGAGTGGATTCTATATGGGTCATCGTGAATCGATTGACCAAGAGCGCCCATTTTATCCCGATTCAGGTGAGCATCTCGGCTGAGAAGTTGGCCGACATCTATATCAGCGAGAAGTTGATCCAGCAGGTTCGTAGTAGACTGCAGATTGCGTAGAGTCGGCAGAAGAGTTACGCCAACAGAAGGCATTCCGACTAGGAGTTTCAGGTGGGTGACATGGTCCTCCTGAAGGTATCACCCTGGAAGGGTGTCATTAGGTTCCGGAAGAGGGGCAAGTTGGGCCCCAGGTTTATTGGTCCTTTTAGGGTTTTGGCCCGGGTGGGTCAGGCCGCCTATCGATTGGATCTTCCAACAGAGCTTAGCCAGATCCACAACACTTTTCATGTTTCTCAATTGAAAAAGTGTTTGGTGGACAAGTCAGCAGTTGTACCTTTGGAGGATATTCAGGTTGATAACAACCTGAATTATATTGAGATATCAGTTGCGATCTTAGATCGAAAGGCGAAGACCTTGAGGAACAAGGTGGTTCAGTTGGTGAAGGTGCAGTGGCAACACCGGAGGGGTTCAGAGTGGACATGGGAGGCGGAGGAGGATATGAGGGAGCACTACCCTGAGTTGTTTCTGGAGACAACAGACTTCGAGGACGAAGTCTAAGATAAGTGGTGGAGAATTGTAATGCCCCGTTCCTGTTACGTATTTATTTTGATTAAATGTTTCTTTTTGGAAGAGCTACTTGGCGAGTTGTAGCCCTAACTCGCCGAGTAGATGTCGAGTTAGATGCGGGCTTTAAGTGATCTACTCGGCGAGTCCATGCCTGGAATCGGCGAGTAGGCCAATCAGGAGGAGACCCTAATCCTTAGGGTTTGCACCCTATTTAAACGTCCTTATAGCCCCATCTCAGCCTCCATCACCCTCAGAGCATTCCTTATCGAAACCCTAGCCTCCATTGGTAAGTTTGAGTGATTGTTGCCTTTTGAATGGACTTTTGGTGCACATTGGAGCAAGTGGGAGAAGGGAGAGGTTGAAGAGGTCAAGGAAGGGAGACTTAGATCCAGAACACATTCGTTTGTGGTCATCCATTCTGGTAATAAAGTTTCCATCTTGATTATTGATCTATTAGATCTTGTTTGTCCCTAAATTGTTGCTTTTAAGCCCTAAAACCCCAAATCCTTTGTAGAGAAACCTTATGGTTGGGTTATACTTCAGATCTGGACTCTCATTACCTTCTAGAAGTGTTAAGTTTCAGTCATATTTGTGATTAAGGTCCCTCTTGAGCTTAGAACCCCATTAAGATCTTAGTTTGGACATTTGAAGCTCCTAAAGACATGCATGCACGTAAAGTTTGCAACTTTACGTGATAAGCATGCCATAGAAGCCTGGATCTGTGGTTTGGAGTCGCTGCATGGTTCAAATCAGGTCTATATGGAAAAGGACTGAATGAACTCGGCCAGTCCTATGAAGATAGTCGTGAACTCGGCGAGTTGGATGAGCAACTTGGCGAGTCCGATGAAGATTGCCTTAGACTCGACGAGTTGTTCTTCAACTCGACAAGTCGGATGAACTTGGACTCAGTATGTGTGTATCGAAGAAGAACGCGTCGAGTCTTCGCTAAGCTCGACTAGTAGAAACGAGTATAAAACTAGAACAGATGGAAGGGACTCGGCGAGTTGGCGAGCCAACTTGGCGAGCCCGATCAACCAGGAAGTTGACTTTGACCGAGTGGTAAAATAGTCATTTTACCCTAAGATTAGTTATCAGTATTTGACTTAGTGTTTATGGAAATTGTAGCCGGGGAGTTCCTGTTCAGTAGTTAGGCGCTCAGCAAGAAGACTTTCAGTAGCTACTTCGAGGTGAGTTACCTTCTAGTAATAGTGGGTCTAAGGCCACAATGCCGACCCACTAGTAAGAATTGTATGATTAGATGATTGTCTTTGTGATATTCATCTAGGGTTGCTACTACATGTGTTATGTTTATGTGTTTGTATGATATGATGCTATGTGCTAGTGATAGTAGGGGAGATAGTCCCCATGTTACCAATCAATAGGGCCGAAGGGGCAGTCATGCCCAACCATGCTAAATAGATTATGTGATACATGTTATGTGGGAGTAGTAGGGGGTGAAATAGTCCCCAGTATCCGGTCGAAAGGACTGAATGGGAGACCAACACACAGATATGCTAGTCAGTATCCGGTCGAAAGGACCGAAGGGGAGACCAACACCCATATATGCTAGTCAGTATCCGGTCGAAATGACTGAAGGGGAGACCAGCACCCACATATGCTAGTCAGTATCTGGTCGAAAGGACCGAAGGGGAGACTAGCACCCATATATGCTAGTCAGTATTCGGTCGAGAGGACCGAAGGGGTAGGTCAGGCACCCAAATATGACTGACAATATTTGTATGTTATGTGGTTATTTGGTATGCGGTACGATGGGGGAACTCACTAAGCTTCGTGCTTACGGTTTTTAGTTTTTGTTTCAGACCTCTTCAGCCAAGGGGAAGGAGTCGGCGCGGTAGCGGCATATCACACACACGCTCTTGTTTTTCCGCACTATGAGACATTTTGGGATTTATACTATGATATTATTATGATTTACGTTATGGTTTACAAACGCGAGGCATGTTTTATTAAATGATATGGTCGAATGATATTTTGTTACAAACGTTTTGCAAATCACTTAATTAAAAATGAAATTTTTGTCCCATAATTTTTGGGATGTTACAGGTAATCACCATTCCGAAACAAAACACATAAATGTCAGTGTCAAACATACTCTTGAGAGGTCTCACACACTCTCTAAGTTTCCTGGTTCTATCTTATCCATCCTTGATTAAAGTATGGATCATCTTCTTCCAGTAGTACGGGCCTATACTACCTTCCACCTATATCCGTACTTTCCTCAAGGATTGCTTCGACTTCACCAAGTCCCTTCTACTAATACTGCTTTCCAAACTAATCTCATCCTAGGGTACTCTCCAACCTACTCTCCGCCATCAGTTGCACAAGGAGTCCCTACTATCTTTCTCTAACCATCTTGCGAATACAATTACATGTTCACTTACTAGTTAGTGAAAGCTAGCTAGAACCCCTATAAGCACAAAGCAAGCAACATTCGTGCATCGAGTAACCAAACCAAACATAACCTAATCAGGCTATCATACTGCTGACTAAACAGCCTTGGCATATAGCTCCATAAACTTATACAATAAGCATATAAGGCATCCTCCCTAGATCATTAGCCATAATCTAGCATGCAATTCTCATAATCACATAACCGGCATACTAGGTATCCTCCCTAGATCCTTAGCCCTAGCCTAGCATGTAGTTCTCATAATCATATCATAGAACATAACATATCATGTATGGGTATCTTGGGGAAAACTTACTAGAGCTCGGTCGGACGCACGCATCACACACCTTATTCTTTCCCAAAACTCCTTGTTTTATATTTTAGAAAACTGTTTTCTTGTAAAAAAATTCAAGCCCTCGATTTGAGTCCATACACCCTTGAAGGTGTGCCCGAATCCCTTAAACCAAGGCTCTGATAACAACTTGTAACATCCCAAAAATAGAGACCAAAAGTTTTTGTGTTTTTAATTACATTACTTGTAAATTTTTTTGAGGAAAAACATTATTGATATCACATCAAACCACAATCCATAGTTACATGTCCCAAAAAACATAATGTCACATAATATAATGTCAGAGTAGAATTCCCAGGGTTCTAAAATGCGGAATCATGTGTGTGCGATGCGTTGCTATCCTGTCGACTCATTCCCCTTAGACGAAGAGGTACCTGATGTGCACGAAAGTACCCATTAATTTTAATATTTATAACCTAACAAACTTAGACTAACTATGCACTTATAGGCAGTGTACCTAGTCAGATTACAGTATAGCTTAGGTAAGTTGGGTGTCGATCACAGGGAACGGTGGATTAATTTAATATATTTGATTATAGGTTACAGGTTACACGAAAAGAATAAAGAAATAAATCTCAAACTAACAATTAATTAACTACTCTCGATAAACTAACAGGAAAGCAAATCTCTTCAGGTACTTTGGTTTAGACAAATTACACCTTAAAAACATAGACAATTGCATACACAAATTCATTTATTCATGTTCACCGATTCCTAAAATGATTAGATTCGCGTTCACTATAACTAATCCTTTAGAAAACAAGTCAATTCAAACAGTGATCAATTGGTTAAACTAACATGCTTCCTAGTGTTCAGTTCGTATCAAGCAAGACTTGTAAATTTAGTTAACCAAATTAAACATTCAATTAACGTCTTGTTGATGATCATCAAACAAGGCTCACACATTAACTTACTTATTTCCATGCTAATCCTAGTTTCACATTCGTTACTCCTAGACTTATAATCTCGATGGTCATCAAAATCATAAGAGACAAGCAATCAAGTATATGTTCATACAACTCAATTCACTTAACAATTAACATAAAATAATCATCATTAACACATGAGGATCTTCGAACAAGCTTGGCAAGATAAATTAAACACAAATAAATTATTTAACATAACAATTAGTCTAAGAATCAAAACTTCATTCAATCATAAACACAAAGTAAAAGGTTTTTACACCCAAATCAGAAACTAAATACAAAAAGTACCACAAGGAAGTGCTAAACATGGTCACGTTAGCAATCCATATGATTACCGACATGTATCTGCTCTCCAATCCTTCAGATCTCTGCTCCCGTTAGCTTAACGGCCTTCCGGCCGCCTTCTAGACCCTCAAAACGGCTTAACAGAAGTTAATTGTCGACTAAATTAGGTTAGAAGTCGAATCCCCCCTCCTGGTTAGCTAAAAATCGACATTTATAATCTTTGTGGCCGACCTAAGTACGCTGGGCGTACTATGGATTACGCGGCGCGTACTATGGATAATCACGCGATTAAGTCTATCCGATGCAAGCAGGTACGCGGGGCGTAACCTTAAGGTACGCGGGGCGTACTCGCGACCTCAGCACCCTTTTCTTTCTTTTAGCTTCTAAGCCCAGTTTCCGCTTCAGTCTTTTCTCTTGTGCTTTATTGACAACAAATAGCTGCAAAACATAATTCAAAGCATTATGAATACTCTTTAGTTCTAAAATAGAATAAATAAGGCCAAAATATTAAGATAAAGTGCATAAAAATATATCTAAAAATACACATATCAAAATACCCCACACTTAGCCTTTGCTTGCCCCCAAGCAAATTTACTTTTATTTTACCAATATCGCACTAAACAATCCATTTAAAACTCAGCCATTATGCCAAGACCTCAACGCATGCATTTGTGTCTAAAATTTTCCTAAGTACCCCCCCATACTTTAAATACTCACAATCTTCATAAACACTTGCCCACTTTTTCCGAACAATGCTCATTTTATGCAACCCTCCGAATCCATCCTCAGAAAACCTCCTATCCTCAAGGTATTTTTAGTTGAGCAACCTAAGCATACATAATCTAGAATTACAATTTATGATACCACTATGGAGCTTTCTTTGAATTCTTCATTTCTCTGAACAATTTGATCTTTGATTTCTTTGAATTCACCACCTTATTTGATTTGATTTCTTGGTATCTTCAACTTTTTGGATTTCTTCAGAATTTTGATCTTTTGATCTTCACTTTATTTGCTCCAAAATTCTTCAAACTTTTTCGTAATTCTCTTTTTTTTTTTTTTACATGTACCTCTCTTTTTTCACTCAAAACCTACATGCTTAAGCAGAGGCGCTCAACCTCAACCTTTATTGGTTAATGATAATAATTCTCCTGGATACATTTCAGGTTTAGGCTGCTAAACATATTGCATCCTTCAAACCGAGCGGGGTTATGTTTTTGTTCCATGATTTCACTAAAATAAGGGAAGCCACAAATGCACTATAACGTATATTGGCTCAACTAAACATTTGAGTTCTCATCGGATCATCTCATACAATATTAGCAAAATTTTAAATTATCACTAGATTTTTCTAAATTAAACTATTATTTCAAGTTTTCTTTTAAATTTTTAAATTTCCCTAAATCTAGCAATTTCCAACTATTATTTCATTTTTATAATTTACTTTTACCGACCCCCTACCCCACACCTATTTCATACAATGCCCTCATTGTATGCTAACAAAAATTAAGAACATAAAAAGGGAGAAAAAGGAACAGACTCCCCTGAGTAGTTGTGGCGAGATCGAATGGGGCTGCTACAGGTTGCTTCAAATACTGCTGAAAAACTGAAAACTGGAACTGCTGCTTCTAAATTTGCCGAAAAATAAAATCAAGACCGCCATCTTCGAAAATGTGGTACAAAATATTGCAATTAGATGCAATGTATAATAACCATGACGTGGGAAAGTGTCAACCACGTCGTATCAGTTGGAACGATATTTCTTCCTTGCATCGAAATACAACTCTAATAAAGATGCACCCCACACTTATGACAAATTGTGGGTCTTGATTGTAACCTTCGAACTCTCACATGACTCTCTCTAGCAACAGTCGGACCTAGCTGCTGAAAACAAACTAAATCAAAGTTTAATTACATACCAAATACTAAAAACTAAACTTAAACTAAAATTAACACAAAACAAACAAATAAACAAAATAAAAAAGGATCACTCGTCATCTCCATCATCATGTGGCTGTGTCCCAGAAGTACCGGCCCCGTCAAATCGTGACTGGAATGGTGGTGGAAAGGAAACCGAATACTGAAATCCCTGATGGGCAAAGAATGCATTCAACGCATTCCCTTGCCACCGTTGTTGCGCGTCCACATGTGCAACATACTCGCTAAGGTTCTGGACCCTCAAGTCAAGACGATCAATGCCCTGAGCTAAATAGCGCATATCAATCTCCGGCTCAGGTCCCTGCCGCGCTCCCCAAGGAGCAGGTCTACGCCGCGGGACCCGTCTCGGCTGTGGCTCGGCGGCACCCTCCTCATCCGCCACATCATCTGCTCGAACCCTCAAAACACCATCTCCGCCCCGCTCTAATACGCGCATCGACTCCAATAGCTGAAGACTCATTGGCCTCATGTCGTGAAACACCATCGATCTCGTGATCTCACGTGTCATCAACTGATATGATCGAGCTAATCGTGTGATAAAATGCCCTCCGCATATCGGGCTATCTCCCCGAAGTCCCCTGGCCCTCCGTCCCAAGTATGCAGCTAAAGCAACTGGAAGGTTCAGGTGCCTCCCTGGAGTAACTAGTGCCCATAGGAAATACAGGTCCGTCGAAGGCACTCTCTCGCTATTCTTGTGATGCGTGAGAGACATAGAAATCAACCGGTGCAACATTCAGTATGTAGTAGACCGAATCATCCCCCCTCGAGCGGTAGATGGTGTATAAATTCCTCCCGTAATCTCGGCCCAAAAAGTGTTCTCATTGTAGTCCTCCGGCCGCTCCGTGAGACAGTCAGCAAGAAATGTCGGGAAGTGGACACTCCTTGTCTCATCGGCTGTGTAAATACCCACCCGAGTAGCAAGCTCTATCACGCTGCATTCCCGGCTCACTCCTCCCAGTCTGAAAACAAAGGCTGTCCTGTCATTGAGTGGCTTCCTAGGATCATAGGAAACTGTAGCATAGAACTCCAGCAAAAACTCTCGATATACCGGCTCCTGGATCCTGAACAAACGCGCCCATCCCTGACACACAAACAATTCCACACCACTCGCGTCCGAGTGTGTGTATTGCAAAAATTCCTAGATCAATGCAGCAAGTCCAGTCCTGGTAGCCAACTCCCAGTCGAAAGAGGGTGCAATATCAATCTCCTTTGTGAGAAGCAGGCTCAAGTTGGTGCTATAACGCGCCTTGGTAGCATCGCTCAGTGTTTGCGAAAATTGTAAAAAGCGATGATCGGTCACATCCTCGGGAGGGTTAGTTCTTTGTGCCCTTCGAGCCATAATCTGCAAAAACATAAAACCAACAAAATATGGCAGCATTAATAGATTTTTAAACCAAAAAAAATGGGGGTGGATATGGCATTACGCTGGGCGTTCATCCAGCGTACACTGGCCGTATGTCCAGGCTTGTGATTCTGTGTCCTGGTCCCAGTCCCTTTCTTGTGCTAAATTCATAATCCGTATCCAAATAGACACAGCAGGGGCATCAACACAATTAATTTTTAAACATCGCGTGGTCCAAAGGAACCAACTGTGTGGTCCAAGACAGTAGGAGAAAATCGGGATCTCCTAAAAAAATATGAACCAATCCCTAAAAAAAACATTTAACAGGAAACATGTATAGCAGTCAAAAATCGAAGCCAGAGTCAAGAACTCGAAGTCACAGGGGTACGCTTGGCGTACGACCCCAAGCTCAAATCGATGGCGTGGGACGGGATTGAGACGAAATTAAGCTCGAGGGTTTAGTTTATTAACCAAAATCTGTCCATTCAAGCTGTAATCAGAACACATAATAGCGAAATCGGCCCTAATTCAAGAACACTATGAACCCTAGATTTCGAGCAAAAGCTAAATGCAGCTTATTTCATCAAACTAAACATAAATCCAAGCTATTGAGTATCCGAAATACTTACTTGTGTGGTGGATTTAACAAGAAACGAAAAAGAATCGAGAATCTTTTTGAGAAAGTTGCCGTCACAGTTCGTGCGCGAGAGGAATTGGTTTTGAAAATAACAGCGAAGTCAAAAGGTCAAGATGTATACCTGGTCGCCGACATACGCGGGGCGTAACACAAGGGTACGCGGGGCGTAACCCCAACACCCGGAGATGTTCATCCGCGATTCGGGTCTTATTACGCATGGCGTAAAATAATTTACGCGGGGCGTAATGGTATTTGAAAATTTCCAAATTTCCTTTAATTTAATTTCCTTTTCTTTTTAATTATTTAATCTAGGGACTTAAATTAATTATTATTTATTTATTTATTTATTTATTTTTATTTTTTTTAATTTCTTAAGCTAATGATGACTTCACGATGAGTGATAAAATAAAATAAAAAAAATTGAGATGTCATAATCACTTATCTTTGTCAAGATCAAACAACAATGGTTGATCAAAAACCTTTGCATGCAAGAATTGGTTTGCGAAAACACCCACTTTCGGGACCCGTTAGAATATTTCCTTTGTTTTCCTTGCACCTTTAACTAGAAGCGGAACAAGAAGTGACCTAACTAGTCAAGAACAGCAAGAGTTCGGTCTTCCACTTAACCACCACAATACACCTTGCTATACTACGCCTCATGGATTGAGTTGGACAAATCAACAAAGTAGTAGGCTAAGCAGGTCAAGAATTCCCTAATCGCTTTCATTCTCGAAACCCATGCAAAAAGTAAAGTCAAGCAATGTGTACAATCCCAAATTCCTGCAAAATAAAAACAAGAACCTTCCCGACAAGTGACATGATATCATCGAAAATCAAACTAAAAAAATGAAAACTAACTAAAAACAAATAACGAATAATCAAATAAAATAAATTAATGACAAGCCGTTCCCCGGCAACGGCGCCAAAAACTTGATGTGCATGAAAGTACCCATTAATTTTAATATTTATAACCTAACAAACTTAGACTAACTATGCACTTATAGGCAGTGTACCTAGTCAGATTACAGTATAGCTTAGGTAAGTTGGGTGTCGATCACAGGGAACGGTGGATTAATTTAATATATTTGATTATAGGTTACAGGTTACACGAAAAGAATAAAGAAATAAATCTCAAACTAACAATTAATTAACTACTCTCGATAAACTAACAGGAAAGCAAATCTCTTCAGGTACTTTGGTTTAGACAAATTACACCTTAAAAACATAGACAATTGCATACACAAATTCATTTATTCATGTTCACCGATTCCTAAAATGATTAGATTCGCGTTCACTATAACTAATCCTTTAGAAAACAAGTCAATTCAAACAGTGATCAATTGGTTAAACTAACATGCTTCCTAGTGTTCAGTTCGTATCAAGCAAGACTTGTAAATTTAGTTAACCAAATTAAACATTCAATTAACGTCTTGTTGATGATCATCAAACAAGGCTCACACATTAACTTACTTATTTCCATGCTAATCCTAGTTTCACATTCGTTACTCCTAGACTTATAATCTCGATGGTCATCAAAATCATAAGAGACAAGCAATCAAGTATATGTTCATACAACTCAATTCACTTAACAATTAACATAAAATAATCATCATTAACACATGAGGATCTTCGAACAAGCTTGGCAAGATAAATTAAACACAAATAAATTATTTAACATAACAATTAGTCTAAGAATCAAAACTTCATTCAATCATAAACACAAAGTAAAAGGTTTTTACACCCAAATCAGAAACTAAATACAAAAAGTACCACAAGGAAGTGCTAAACATGGTCACGTTAGCAATCCATATGATTACCGACATGTATCTGCTCTCCAATCCTTCAGATCTCTGCTCCCGTTAGCTTAACGGCCTTCCGGCCGCCTTCTAGACCCTCAAAACGGCTTAACAGAAGTTAATTGTCGACTAAATTAGGTTAGAAGTCGAATCCCCCCTCCTGGTTAGCTAAAAATCGACATTTATAATCTTTGTGGCCGACCTAAGTACGCTGGGCGTACTATGGATTACGCAGCGCGTACTATGGATAATCACGCGATTAAGTCTATCCGATGCAAGCAGGTACGCGGGGCGTAACCTTAAGGTATGCGGGGCGTACTCGCGACCTCAGCACCCTTTTCTTTCTTTTAGCTTCTAAGCCCAGTTTCCGCTTCAGTCTTTTCTCTTGTGCTTTATTGACAGCAAATAGCTGCAAAACATAATTCAAAGCATTATGAGTACTCTTTAGTTCTAAAATAGAATAAATAAGGCCAAAATATTAAGATAAAGTGCATAAAAATATATCTAAAAATACACATATCAGTACCTGAAACCAAAACTGAAAATCGTAAGCATAAAGCTTAGTGAGTTCCCCCATCATACCATATACCATACAATCATACACACTGCCATACAATTATGGGATGACTGACCTACCCATGTCAAGCCATTATGGGGTGTTGACCTATCCATGTCAAGCCATTATGGGGTGCTGGCTTACCCGTGTCAGGCCATTATGGGTTGCCTGCCTACCCTCCGGTTTATTTCACCCGGTCACAAGGACTATTTCACCCCTAATACCACCACATAATAACATATCATATTCATATTGTTAGACATATCCGGGGTGTCCGACCTACCCTTCGGTCCTAACGACCGAATCGGGGGACTATTCCCCTACTACTACCATTATCATACATATCATATCATATTGGCACATAGAACACATTAGGTAGTAGCAAACCAGACAATCATCACAAAGACAATCATCTCAACTATAATCGACTACTAGGGGGTCGGCCTTGGTGCCTTAAACCCTCTTATACTGGAAGGTAACTCATCTCGATGTCGTGTAGTGTCTACATTGTCCTCGGTATGGAAATCAACTCTTATCGACTCCTCGATCTCTACACAACATCCTTTTCTAAATTACCATTTCATACTCATAAATCTTATAATGGTAAACTCAAGTCCAAGTAAAAGTCAAGGTTAAAACCTTGGTCAAAGTTATTTTCATGAAGGAGGTAATCTTATGACACTTAGATTTTAATGGTGTATGTGTTCCTATCCATGCGAACTTGTCAAAACCAAAGTTTGAGACAATTACAAACTCATATGGACCGAACTTTCTTGATCTTGATTTCTTGACTTATGGTAACACGAGTGCCCACTATGTCTTCCAAGTAGTTAAGCAGCTCACCCTTTCTTATCAATGTACTTTCCATTGATCAAGGTGCTTGCCTTTTATGCGTTCAAATGAGAACTCATAGAACTCACATGCATAATTAACTCAATTGGAACGGCACAGAAACAAGATAGTGTCAACACGATAGGTTGTGAACCTCAAGTCGTGTGCTAGTGATGATCGATAAGGTTTATTCTTGATTAGTTCTTGAACTTTTCAAGACCATTAAGACTCCCACTAACTCCTTGACATATAAGATTCTCTTGTCAACAAATATTCAAGAGTTAGTGTAGTTCTTATCAAGATAAAACACTTCACATAATTGGTCCTAGTTGTTTTTTGTCTTATCTAAGACATCACAACTTACCAAATTCAAATGTGCAAGAATAAGAAAACCCCTTTCCAAATTCTACATTTGATGAATGTTATAAACCTTCTTAAGACTTGTCACTTAATGTCACAGTCTTAACTCTAAGACTTGTTTTGGAACGAAGTATGATTGACTTATTGATTTAACCATTTCTTCAATTCTTGATTCCTCTTCTCAGACATACAATTGTACTAAGACTCACTTAGATGATCAATTGAGATATGGTTCCTAATCATTAAGACCTATCATAACATAATGAAAGGTACTCTCCCTTTTTCTTGGAATAGAGAAACTTTTATCTTTCTGCCTACTTGATTCTTCTTATTCGTTCTGCTATTGATTGAAACTCTTTCAATCAATTCAGAATTACACTTAATCTTAGAAGTATAATCATATTTACTAAACCTTTAGTAAATCATGACGAATATCTTTGTCACTCTTGGGGTGGACTTGATCAACACACAACTTTGTGTGCTCGATCTTCTAGTCCTTCACTTGACACTTTGTCAACGAATTAGTCTAATTTCCAAATATGAAATTTCTCATTCATCATGCAACCAAGTTGCATGATTCCAAGTTTCTATCCACTTGAAGCTTGGGCGATGAGAAACTCTCCCTATTTGGTAAATTCTCGACATTTCCACAAATAACATAATCCATTATTGCTAATAACAGAAACATTCAAACATCAGTTTTTCATACACGCCATTGCAAGGATAAATAAATAATATAAAATAAAATTTTATTTTATTGCGGAAAAAGTTATCCTTACAATGCAATTCAATTGAAAACTATCTTAATACATATTTCATAGTAATCTATTCTAACTCCAAGTAGTATCTCAAAATTTTAATCTTCAAACAATGCGATCGAAATCCATTTCTTCATGATTAGATTCAGCTCACTTCTTCCCTTAAGCTTCCTTTCTTTTCTTCGATCCTACAAAACATCAATTGTAATATTATCATGTCATGTATTAAAAATCTAGAATAGAAGCTTAAAAGAGTTAGTTAATGGATTTTACCTAAAGTAAATCCATATGTTTTGACTCTCCCATCTCTTAGATCTCTTAGGTAAATAGGGCAGCTTCGTCTCCAATGCCCATTCTCTTGACAATAAAAGCAAATTGACTCTTTTGGAACAGCACACAAAACTACTTCAAACTTTGCCTTTCTCTTATGATTAAACTTTTCGATCATGCCATGCTGTTTGTTGCCATTGCCTATATCCATAGAGGTCTGTAAGGCATATCCACCAATCAACTTTGCTTTTCTAGTGCGCCAAATCATTTATGATTCAGCAGCAATAAGCATGTATGTGAGATCTATAAGGGTCACGTCGTGGTTCATCATATAGTACTCTCTTACGAACTCACTATATGAGTTAGGAAGCGACTGAAGAACCCAGTCAACAGCCAACTCCTCACAGACAATGGATCCCAACATTCTTAACATATCAATGTGTGACTTCATCTCTAGGACATGTGCACACACTGCCTTTCTTTCTTCATGTTTACTTGCCAAAAGGGCTTAAGTGAGTTTGAACTTTTCAAGGCTTCGAACTTGTGGGTTAGGGAGAATAATTGGAGGATGTGTAGGAAGTGAAACATGATCCCTTGTTCCTTGATCGAATCTTGGAATATCATCTTCATGTGGAAAGCTTTTTCCACGGGATTTGGGAATATCATAGTTGTCGTACTGTGACATCTACAAAACGGGAGAAAAATAAATTCAAGTTAGTTGATTGATTGAGTCTTTAATAAATCATCCAAATGAGATACTAAGGCTAGGACCCAACACAACATTCCACAACGTGGGAGATGGATGTCGTAACCCAAACTGCAGGACATTTGAAGGTAAATGAATGACGATTCACTAATTTTCCACCATGAAAAACGAAAAATAGATTAAGTTTTAAATGTTTTTGAAAACTCCTAGATCCTTTGAGATTCATTTAACTTTTCAACGGCATGTTTAAATCTTGATATGCCCCTCGATTTGTGACTGGGATGCCGAGGATCACAAAACAGGGTGTGAATAACCATGCAAACTTACATGGTGCCCCCACATGTTACAGTCACCTATTCGATGTACCGGTTAACCACACATGCTCCACCGAACTATGACAAACATTGAGTCACCCTTTGCTACCTTTGCTTAGAACCATTTAGTGTGTCGGTTAACCACACACACTCCACTAACGTCTTCGCAAGGGTACAAAGTGTAATTTCATGGAATTGCATCAATTCACTTTTGCCTAAAGTAACTATGATTGGGAATTTGTAAAAACATTTAGTTACTTTTGTACTTCATTATACTTGTAATGGAAGGTTTCTGTCCTATCCTACCCGTTCGGCTAACGACCCTCCACTAGTAAAGAGTGCGGTGGGTAAGAGTGGATACCCATTCAATCGCCATTTTAAAGGTAATTTCCTTAAACACCCCTTATAGACTAGTTTCGTGAATGATGCCTACTAACGGTAAAACTGACTTTTACTCATGCATATATATAATATTAGACTTTTAATGTTATATATATAGTATAGGGTGTATTTTACACTTTTAAAATACTAGGTGGTCAAATTTAATAATTATACTTTAATTTAATTAAATTGTGAACCAAAACTTTATGTATTTATTAACCTCTTTTAATTACACACTTTAATTAATTAATAAAACCATAAGGGTGTGATTTGAACTTTTCAAAACAATACTAGGGTTTTAGAATTTAACATTTCTAAATTAAACTTTTAATCCACTTTAAAATTCAAAAAATTAAGGACAAGTTTTGAAACATTTAAAAACATTAGGGTTTTAACTATTTAAATTTCAAAACGAAACCTTTAAGTTCAAATTTAAAACATAAAACTAGGCACAATTGAAAAAATTTCACAACACAAGGATCAAATAATAAATAATAAAAATTAAACAATTAATTTTGTTATTATCTATAATTGACCTAATCCCATAAGATTATTACCAAATAAATTAAATAATCCATATTTATCATATAAGGAAACTATTATTCAAAAGATTTGAATTTATCTTTTGTTTTATGAAGGATAGTCATCCAAATATAATAAAAATCGGATTTTATCATAAAAATACGTTTTTGGTATTAATCCTTCAGCAAAACAGCATGAAATCCCGATATTCCCTCTGTCTGACCCCTGGACTCACCGAGTCAGGGACTGGACTCGCCGAGTCAGGTCGTGCAGAAGCCAAAAAATCGTTTTTCAGTAAATAATTCAACATAGCATCACATACAATAGAAACCAATCAAGGCTCTGATACCACTGATGGGTTTTAGCCATAAGAACATCCTATGTGCTCATGCAAACCTTAATGCTTGGATCTGGGTTTCTTTATTGTACATGCAATTCATCCAAAACTTTAAACCATAGTTCTAGCATACAATTAATCATATTAACATAAGAATGGGGTTTAGATCTTATCTTGCTTGTTATGTAGCAATAACAATCTCAAACCCTCCTTGTAATGACTTTAGAAAGCTTAGAGTCACAATTATCACTCCTCTAATGGCTCACAAACACCAAGAGCAGAGGATGAAGAATAAGGATAGAGGAGGCTGCCCAAAACATTCAGAAACCATAGTGGAACTATTAGCCACATTTTTGGCGCTTAAGGGTACTATATATACATGTAGGCTATTAGGGTTTTCAACTAGGAAACCCTTATTTGATTGCTTAAGCCCTAAGCAACCCATGAACCATTTTAGAATATCCCTTGGATGATTTCTAATGGGTTTCCCCATAGAATTCGTCCAACCTATTATTCCAAGGTGATCCATTGCCCAAATGCAATTATCTTATAATTACAGTTTTAGTCCTTTAAGTTTAATTAATCTCTTTTAGCCACAAAATTAATTATTAATTAATTATTGACTAATATTAATTAAACAATATGATTTCTCCTTTAATATATTATTCTCATAATATATTAATAAATCATAATTAATCCTCTCTCTCCATAATTCATCCTATCAAGTTGCTTTGGTGAAGGCAACCCAAAAGGACCATGCACAATCGGATCAAGTACATACCAAAATAGTTATGAACTTAGACACTAATCCAACATATATATATATATATATATATATATATATATATATATATATATATATATATATATATATATTGTGTCAAAATTTATAAAACATTATTTAATAAAGCATCATCAATTTCTTAGAAAAAATATTTATGACACGTTTTTAATATGGGTGGCAACTCTCGACCCAACCCGTAACCCGATATTGACCCAACCCAAAAATATACGGGTTTGGGTTGAGATTTTGACCCGCCAACCCACCAACCCGTTTATTTCATGAGCTGGGTTGGGTTATCTATTTGGGTTCGCGGGTCAACCCGCTAACCCATATATATATATATATATATATATATATATATATATATATATAATGATATTTAATTATTAATGAAATTTGATTTCCTTCCGTATTCGTATGTGATTAATCTGGATTTGCAGTTCGTTATTCAAAAAAAGAATAAATTCATGTCATTATTTTCAAGAGTCACGAACGAAGAACACATCCACTTTCTATGAATGTTTTCATTTCTATTTGGATGTTATCGACTTTATGAATTTATGTTGAAAGTCTTTTTTTTTTTAATGTTAATTACTTTAATCATTTTATGAATTTATGTTGAAAAAACATCATTTTTTCTAACCAAACACAACCCAATTGTCAGGCCTAATTTTTAATTGATTTAATTGAAAAACCAAATTTTATTTTCATTCATTTATATATCAAATTCTTTGATCCCTAATTACAATGTCGGAGGTTGGAGCAGCGTGATCTTATTTTTGCAGGTTGGCTTTGCGAGGTGAGTTATCCTCACTATATCGACAGGGTCTAAGGCACCAAGGTCGACCATTTATCGGATGGAAATCCGAGTAGTTGTTATGTTATTGCTTTGCTATATGTTTTCATCCTGGTAGTTAGGATGGTATATGTTAGAGACCTAGTTAAGGTTGGAATCCTGGTATATAGGATAATGTTATGTTAGTGACCGGTTAGGTCGGTATCCTGGTTAGAGTGTGCTATGTATGTGATCTGCTAGATCGGTTGATTAGTGATGAATTGCTATATGATTATATGTTTATGTGCACATGGTTGGTTGACTGGGGTAGGGTTGGGGCATGTCCTGCTTTGTGCTGTAGGCCAACATACCTAGGGTGGACCAGATATCCCAAAGGCCCAGCGAGCGGTCCGGATAGGCTGTAGGCCCCACGAGGGTGGACCAGACGTGCCGAGGCTCGGAGAGTGGACCAGGGCGACTGAAGCCCTAATGTGGGCGGACCAGTCATACTGTAGACTCATAGAGTGGACCAGGTGGGTTAAAGGCCCGATGCGGGTGGACCAACCACACTGTAGACTCGATGTATATGGCTAGACTCGGAGGGTGGACCAGGTGGACTGAAGGCCCGATGCGGCGGACCAGTCACACAGTAGGCCCGAAGTGCATGGCTATTCTGTTTGTGATATGATATGTTATGTGTATGGTATATGTGGTTGGTATTTTGGGGGTAACTCACTAAGCTTTCGGGCTTACAGTTTTCAGTGTATTGTTTCAAGTACTTCAGGAAATCGTGACAAGGCGAATGCGTGATCGTACCGCTCCTCATGTTTTATGTGTTTATGATGTGGTTCTGGGAAATATTCTGATAATAAATGAATTGAAAATCTTTTTGTAATGAATTAATGAATATGGATTGTTTTTGAAAAGTTTAAATTGGTTGAGAAAATTTGGATGTTACACGTTCCTGCTATTTAGCTTTTCTGGATTTTCAACCCGAGCGGCTTCATACAGTTATTTTATTTGTGCCCACAATGATGTTTTTTTTTCACGCTTCTTATATTCACTAGCAAAACACCATGCTGATATTAAAGCGACATCTTCTGCAACATCCAATTTATTTCCTCGTGGTTGTTTTTCAATATTCTGTGATGTTTGAAGATTATTTGTGATAGGATTTTGGTTAGAATTTAAAAAAAACGGAGAATTTTCAAAATATTAAGCATTAGAACGATTTTGAGAGTCTCCAAGATTTATATAAAAAATTGGAAACTAACCATCCATATTTAGAAGATACGAATAAAAATGGATTAAAATACAAAATAAGGATTGGATATGAAGATATATGATATTATACTCTTTTTATACGTAAAAAAATTACAATTTTTAGTATTTTAATTTTAATTTTTATTTTTATTTTTCTGAAATAGATAATGTTAAATTTTATTAAATATATAATTTTATCCTAAAAAATCTAAGGATTAATTTAAAGGATAACATATGAATTAAAAAAGAAGTAATACCAACTTTGGAGTTGATATATCCGCATCATCGGTAAATTTTGTCTCAAATTCTTATTTATTTAATATTATTCTTCCAAACCGATTTAAGTTTTAATCATGAATAGAGATGATTTAAAGTAGACTATGTTCATCCGAACCACCTAATTCCAATTTCAACCACCAATTATATGAAATGAAGTCAATCAAAAAGTCAAAGTCATCCTTCTAATTTACTAAAACTTCAGTAAAACCAACAACCACCAAAAACAATCTACAAAACCTTACTACGATCACAATAAACAAAACACTACAATCGTGATACCCGAGAATCCCTACATGAATCAAGCAACTTCACACATCCAAGGGCATAACGGTAATTTTAAAATAATCGTTTATTATACATATTTTTTAATCTGGCATAGATGTTTGACTGTCAAAAGTCAAAATCGCAGAGTAGGACAATCACGCATTAGGGTTTTTACTTTATTTGGAATCTGTACTATTAATGGATGTGGAGGCGGGAATTGTTTCCGCAATTTGGTGATTTCCCGCCATGTTTTTCACAATTTTTTTTGAAACAAGCCGCTTTGAGCTTTTTGATTCATTCCCCCCTTTTTTTTCAAGCAATACCTTTGAATCTGCGTTCTATAAAACACATTTGAGCCTCCATTTACTCTCAGTCTATCTGTTCAAAAATCTTACCGGAAAATCAAACTCCGGATCTGTGTTTTTTTATCGGCTGAGAAAATGGGAACGGCGAGGCTGTTAGGTTCGGAAGAAAATGGTGCCGTGAAACCAACAGGTCAGACTAGCTTCCGATGATTTTAGCTAATGTTTTGGGCTTGATGGGTCATTAACTGTTGCTATTGAATGTATTTATCGTTTATATTTTCTCTAATCCTTTCCTCTATATGTGTAATAGAATGTAT
Organism: Lactuca saligna; assembly: GCF_052625555.1. Lineage (NCBI taxonomy): Eukaryota > Viridiplantae > Streptophyta > Magnoliopsida > Asterales > Asteraceae > Lactuca > Lactuca saligna. Next base: position 121,139,195 of record NC_136423.1, on the reverse strand, counting down.
TTATCGTTTATATTTTCTCTAATTCTTTCCTCTATATGTGTAATGATACTGGTGTGACATATGGTGTTCTATAGAGAGATAAAGTGATATTTAGAGAGAGAAAGTCTTAGATATAGAGAGAGAAAGTGAGAGTGAGGGTTTTTTTCATAAAAACAACATCATTGGCTCGTTTAATCTCTCATTAACGTTAAAATATAAGCGAGATTATATATATAGAATCATAGATCGATTTAATCTTATTTTACGAGCACATAGTTTAGTGTCGTAGAGGGTCAAGCGGTTTGACGTTCGTTCTTCGATCATCTGGTTTGTTTCCGTAAACAAAGTTCAGATTTAAATTTGAGGAATAGTTTTCAATCTTAGTACACGATTTGTCGATTTCTGTTCTACACTATTTTTGAAGGTATTTTTGTCTTTGATTATAAGGACAATGATACACAATTAGCCACATGGTTTCATACCTCATCAAATGGTCGATCTTCAAAAAAGTTGACTTCCGTTTCTTTCTTAGAAGCTGTTTTAAAGGGAATATACTTTTGAATATTTTTTTATTTCGATTCAGAAGTGATGAATAGCTGTATTGCACCTGTCCCAATAACCTGAATACTATATTATGCACAATCCTGACACATTGGAAAACTGCAATCTCTTGTCACGAGTGTGAGTTGATGTATATGTGGTTTTAAAATATTTTTACAGGAGGTACTAATCGTACAGTTGTGTTAATTTAATTTGTTTCTAGTATGATGTAAGCTAATAGTTTTTATACTAGAAGCCAAATTTATCGAAAAATATGTTATTTTGTTCGAGGTAGGATGATCTTGTTATTTGGTGCATATTTTCAGCAGCTTTCTCTAAGCAGATGGACTCCTTTAAAGAAATAAACTTTAATTGTATATACTCTAGCTTGTAGTTGTGCCTAAATTAGGCTATTTAAGAATGATTTGATAAAGGTTTCATCTTCTTCATAGATTGTAATCTTGAATTAAATGCAAGATCTATAATAATTTTAGTAATAAAATCATACTACTGCTTATGTAGATATACATTTGATCACTTTTGATGGATCCCCGCATAGATTGGGTTCTTTTTGAAGTATTTCAGTACTTGAATCTTGATACTTGTTTATGTCAACCAAAATATGAAATTTGATTTATAAATCTATATTTAGTTGAAACTTTTGTACGTTTAATTGCTTAACATCAATATGCTCTTTCACATTTAGCTGCTTTGCAATCGCATTCCATTGTCCTTTATTTGCTTTTCTATGACTCTAAAGAATGTGGATCCTGTTTGTTTGCTTTCTTATTTTTTGTGTTGTCTAAGTGTTTCTTTGAGTGTTCTCATTTATATATCCCATGTCTATTAGTTTGCTTGATCCATCTTACCTATACATTATCTTGTAGTTTTTTCTAACTTTTGGACCTTATTCTTGATTACAGAAATGAAGAAAAAAGGCAAACAAGCGAAAGTCAAAGCAACAACTGAGACATCCGATGTTACAATGGAAGATAAAACAAATGTAGCCAAATCCACCAAACCTAAACCAAAAAGAGGAAGATTAAACACCACAGAAAATGCTCCAGTTTCAAGAAAGATGCCAAAACGAGCTGCTTCATGTACTGATTTCAAAACCAAATCAGTTCGCTTATCAGAAAAATCTTCAACAATTGAAAACAAAAAAGTCAAAGTTGTGGAAGAAGAAATAGCAGCCTTAAGTTTAGTTCCTGGACCTGATGATCCAAGACCCAATAGAAGATTAACTGATTTCATCTTTCATGATGCTGATGGCAACTCACAACCTGTTGAAATGCTAGAAGTTGATGACTTATTCATATCTGGCTTAATTCTTCCATTAGAGAAAACATCTGAAAAAGAAACAGGTGTTCGTTGTGAAGGATTCGGGCGAATTGAAGATTGGTCAATATCCGGATACGAAGACGGGTTGCCCGTTATTTGGGTATCCACTGAACTTGCTGACTATGACTGTGTCAAACCTTCCGGAAGCTACAAGAAACTATTTGATCTTTTTCAAGAAAAAGCAAATGCATGTATTGAAGTCTACAAACGCCTCTCAAAATCTTCAGGTGGGAATCCAGATTTGAGTCTTGATGAATTGCTTGCTGCTCTAGTGAGATCATTAAGTGGAAGTAAGAATTTTCCTCATGGGGCTTCTATTCGTGACTTGATTGTTTCATGGGGTGGTTTTATTTTTGATCAACTTGTTAGTTTGGATGAGATGCCCGAAGGTGCTGACCGGGCTTTTGTTGAGCTGCCCGTGCTTGCTGCCCTGAGAGACGAAAGCAAGAAACATGAAGCATGTGTAGGTGTGAAGATTCCATCTGGAGCTTCCATGAATGCACCTTTGAAGATTGGAGATGGAAAAAAGGTGAATAATTCAAATGGAGGTGATGAAGATGAAGACATGAAGTTGGCTAGGGTTTTGCAAGAAAATGAAAATTGGCAATCTTTGAAGCAAAAGAAAAGAGGAAGACAAGGGAATTCATCAAGCAAGTTGTACATTCAGATCAATGAAGATGAGATAGCAAATGATTACCCTCTTCCTGCTTATTACAAGTCTGACATTCAAGAAACTGATGAGTATCTTATCTTTGATGATTCTGACACTGTTGACTCAGATCAGCTTCCAAGAAGTATGCTTCATAATTGGTCACTTTATAACTGTGACTCAAGGTTGATTTCACTGGAGTTACTTCCTATGAAGCCATGTGCAGACATTGATGTTACAGTTTTTGGATCTGGAACAATGACTGCTGATGATGGAAGTGGATTTTGTTTAGATAATGATACAAGTGGCTCTTCGGGTTCCACTGATCAACTAAATGAAGATGGGATTCCTATTTATTTGAGTGCTATAAAGGAATGGATGATTGAATTTGGATCTTCAATGGTTTTCATTTCAATTCGAACTGATATGGCCTGGTGAGTTCTTGTTCTAAGTTTTTCTCCCCAAACTTTTACTTGGTTTGCATCATTGTACTTTGAAAAAACACTCAATTATACAATTGTATTTAGGTAGTGTTTTCAAATTCTAATGCTGTAAACAAAAGAAATGAAAGTAAGATGATACAATTGTATTTTGGAAATAACATGCTAATGGTTTCTTCTGTTTGTTTCAGGTATAGACTAGGAAAGCCATCAAAGCAATATGCTCCATGGTATCAAACAGTTCTGAAAACAGCAAGACTTGCCATAGCCATTATCACATTGCTAAAAGAGCAAACTCGTGCATCAAAGTTATCATTTTCTGAAGTCATAAAAAGATTATCAGAATTTGAGAAAAGTAACCCTGCTCACATATCATCAAACCCTGCAATTGTAGAAAGATATGTAGTGGTTCATGGCCAAATTATTCTACAGCAATTTGCAGAGTTCCCTGATGACACAATCAGAAGGTGTGCTTTTGTGTCTGGACTTGAAGACAAAATGGAACAAAGACATCACACCAAATGGTTAGTGAAGAAAAAGGCGATTTTGACAAAAGCAGAAAACATGAATCCAAGAGCAGCAATGGGGCCTGTGGTTTCAAAAAGAAAGGCAATGCCTGCTACAACAACAAGGTTGATTAATAGGATTTGGGGCGAGTTTTACTCGAATTACTCCCCAGAAGTGAAGGAGGGCGATTTGGTAAATGTCAAGAAAGACGATGAAGAAGAAGAACAAGAACAAGAAGAAAATGAAAATGAAGACTGTGAAGAACCTGAAGAAGAAAGCATAACTTTACCTCAAGAATCTGAGAAACCCAATTCTGCAACAAAGCAAAAGAAAACTAAGAGCTCAAAAACAGACATAAGTTGGGTGGGGAAATCGATTGGGAAGATGCCAGGTGGCAAGAATCTTTATAAATCCGCTGTTATTAGAGGCGAAGTGGTGGCTTTAGGTGGTTCGGTTGCAGTTGAAAACCCTAAATCAGATGATGATTCGATTTATTATGTGGAGTATTTGTTTGAAGATTCTGATTCTAGAAAGTTTGTTCATGGGAGATTGATGTTAAGAGGTAAAGAAACTGTTTTAGGTGACATAGCAAGTGAAAGGGAAGTCTATTTGACTAATGATTGCTTGGATTTTGAGCTTGATGATGTCATACAAACTGTGGTTGTGCAAATAAGAACACTTCCATGGGGGCATCAACATCGGAAAGCTAATGCCAGTTTTGATAAAGCTGATAGAGCAAAAGCTGAAGAAAGGAAAAACAAAGGTCTACCTGTTGAGTTTCATTGTAGGAGTTTATATTGGCCAGAAAGAGGTGCTTTCTTTTCTTTGAAGACTGATAAAATGGGACTTGGGAATGGAATGTGTGATTCCTGTGGAATCATGGAGGATGAAAATAAAAAGGATGTTTTTGAGGTTAATGAATCAAAGACAGGGTTTATGTATATGGCAACAAAGTATGATGTTGATGACTTTGTTTATGTTGGTTCTTATCACTTTGAGTCAGATGAAAGGGGGAATGAGACTCATAAAGGTGGAAGGAATGTAGGGCTTAAAGCTTATGTCATTTGTCAGTTGATAAACATTGAAACCCCTAAAAATTCAAAACTAAATGACCCTGATTCAGTTATGCTTCAAGTTAGAAGATTTTATAGACCTGAGGATCTGTCTTTGGATAAAGCATATAGGTCTGACATTCAAGAGGTAAACCATTCTTGCTTTTAACTTATCTTTATTATCATATTTATGAAATCAAATAAACAATGTATTTTGCTGATAATAAATCTTTAATGCTATTTTCAGGTATATTACAGTGAAGAGGTTCATAAGTTGGAAGTATCAGCTATAGAAGGAAAGTGTGAAGTTAGAAGGAAGAAAGACCTTTCTCCACAAGACACTACATACATCTTTGATCATGTCTTCTTTTGTGAACGCCTTTATGACCCTAAAAAGGGATCTCTCAAACAGGTACTTTAAGTTTCACTAATCTATTTTCCAAAATCATTATTTAATTATATAAAATGTAATCTAATTTCCATTTCCTACAGCTACCTGTTAACATCAAGCTAAGTCCACCTAAAGAAACCCCAGCCAATGAAGCTGCAATTAGAAAAAGAAAAGGAAAGTCTAAAGAAGGAGAGAATGATGATGTTGAAATGACTGAAAGCAAAGAGGGTTTTACTTCAAAGAACATTTTAGCCACTTTAGATATTTTTGCTGGATGTGGTGGCTTATCTGAAGGCTTAACAAAAGCTGGTAGTTTTTTCTTTCAGACTTTCACAATTCTAACCTCTCATTTTGTATAAACTTTATAATAAAATAAACTTATTAACATGATTATAAACAGGGGCATCTGTAACAAAATGGGCAATTGAATACGAAGAACCTGCTGGTGATGCTTTTAGACTCAATCATCCAGAAGCATTAGCATTTGTGAATAACTGCAATGTCATACTAAAGTTTGTACTTTCTACACATATTTTTTCTTCTTTAAAAAATAGCAATGTAGTCTTATTTACATTTTTAATTATTTTTATGAAATGTAGGGCTATCATGGCAGCGTGTGGTGATGTGGATGATTGTATTTCAACTACTGAGGCTGATGAACAAGCTGCAAAGCTTGATGAAGATATGATCAAAAATCTACCTCGACCTGGACAAGTTGATTTCATCAATGGTGGCCCACCATGTCAGGTATTAATCAATAACTATAAATCACACAAAAAATAAAGGCAACATTTGACCAAGTTTTAATTTTTTTTTTGTGTAGGGGTTTTCGGGTATGAATAGGTTCAATCAAAGCACATGGAGCAAAGTTCAATGCGAAATGATTTTAGCATTTTTATCATTTGCTGAATACTTTCGCCCCAAATATTTTCTTCTAGAAAATGTCAGAAACTTTGTGTCCTTCAATAAAGGACAAACATTCCGTTTAGCTCTTGCTTCACTTCTTGAAATGGGTTATCAGGTACTTTCTTAAACCCTAAATGTGTGTTAAGAAATAAGAATGTAAGTTGATGAGTTATAATGTTTTACTAATTGTAGGTGAGATTTGGAATATTAGAGGCTGGGGCTTTTGGTGTTTCTCAATCAAGAAAACGGGCATTCATTTGGGCAGCTTCACCTGAAGAAATCCTGCCCGAATGGCCCGAACCAATGCATGTGTTTGCAAGTCCAGAACTTAGGGTTTCACTGAATGGAAACTCTCAATATGCAGCAGCTAGAAGCACTGCATCTGGTGCACCTTTTCGTGCAATTACAGTTAGAGACACAATTGGTGATCTCCCTCCTGTTGGAAATGGTGCTTCTAACCCAACCATTGAGGTAAAAAAAAATCTTTTTTCCATTTTTAAATTTTTTTGCTATTCAACTTATTTCTATATCTCATATAAGTTTCTAACTTTGTAACAGTATAAAAACGAACCTGTTTCTTGGTTTCAAAAGCGGATTCGTGGAGATGCTTCTGTTTTAACTGATCATATTTCAAAGGAAATGAATGAGTTGAATGTGATTAGGTGTCAAAGGATCCCTAAACGCCCTGGTGCTGATTGGCGTGATCTCCCTGCAGAAAAGGTACTTCAAAATGACATTTATACCCCTCCATGGGACAAACAGTTAACAGATTAATTGTATGTGCTGTTGCAGGTTAAGTTGTCAACTGGACAAATGGTTGACCTTATACCATGGTGTTTACCAAACACAGCTAAAAGGCATAACCAATGGAAAGGTTTATATGGAAGGCTTGATTGGGAGGGGAATTTTCCAACTTCTATTACTGACCCTCAGCCAATGGGTAAAGTTGGAATGTGTTTTCACCCTGATCAAGATAGGATTTTAACAGTTCGTGAATGTGCTAGATCTCAGGTAAGTTACTTTACATAACATATTTAGCAATTTACTTAAAAAAAGATATATTTGTTGTATGATATTTACTTTTATTTGTGTAGGGTTTTCCTGATGGGTATAAGTTTTCGGGGAATATTCAACATAAGCATAAACAGATTGGAAATGCGGTTCCTCCTCCATTGGCGTATGCATTGGGGAGGAAACTCAAGGAGGCAATAGAAAGAAAACAGAAGCAGTTAAGCAAGTGATGGGGTTTTTATGGTGTTTGGTTATGGGTTGAAGACTTGTAGTGAATGTATATATAGGACTTTATGCTGAGTATGTGATTTGAATTTGCTTTTCTTATGGGTCGAAAATAATTCAAAGTTGAAACCTTGTAAGGATGTTGAAATTGAAATTTGCATTTTTAGCTTTTTGGTGCTTGATGAATTTGGATAGTTAGTTGTTTAAATGATTTGGTTTTGAATGTTTGAATATAGGGAAATTAAGTAATCTAACTATTTTTTGGTGTTTTTCTTTTTAAATAATCAGTTATTATTATTATTATTATTAATAATTTTATACAAAATAACCGTTCTTTGGAATGGACCATTTTGGAGTCCACTTCATACTATATGGATCCGGCTTGGCCTATTGAGCAAGTTTTGGAATGCCCATTTAAACATATTCTGGAGGAAAAACTATAAAACCTTTATTTTGGAATATCTACATATTTTGAAGTAAAGAAATAAAGAACATATGGCACAAATACAATGATTTGGTAGTTTTATGTGTAAGTTTTTTTATTCTTACATTTATAGTTTAATTATAAGATTAGCAGTGTAAAATAGTTACTTTGGAGCATGAAAAATGTGTTCGGAATATGAAGAACACATTCCAAACGAGGTTGTATATGTTCAATTACCAGCTAATTTACTGTTAGGATTAACCCAAAACTAGTTATATTATGTGAAGAACTGTTTAGAACATGGAGAACATGTTTGGAATACACATAATAGTCTGGAATGTTCTTTGCGTTTGGTTTCGGATCACAGTTTAAATTTCTTAATTACCTTAAAATTGTTTTTTTGGTTTTTAATGAAGATTTATATGTTATGTCAAACCCGTTCGACTAATGATCCTCCACTGGTCAAGGGTGCGGTGGGTAAGAGTGGATACCCATTTAAGATCATTTTATAGGTCATTTCCTTATACATCCCTTATAGAACAACTTCGTGAACGAAACTTACTAACGGTAAGGTTGATTTTTCACTTATATATATATATATATATATATATATATATATATATATATATATATATATATATATAACCTTTTATTTTTATATAGTATAAGGATGTATTTTAAACATTTAAATTAGTAGACGGTTTAATCTATTAATTAATTAGACTTTTAATTTAATTAAACGCAACCAATATAATTATGGATTTATTAATACTCTTTTAATTAATTATCAACAAAGCCATAATTAACACTTTTAATTCTAAATTTAAGTTATGAAGCCAAAATGTTTAGTATTTAATATTTCATAATTAAAACATTTTTTAATCAAATTTTAAATTCCAAAACTTAAAGGGCAAGTTTTGAAACTCTTCAAAAACCTCTTGAGTTTTATAATTTATGTTACATAAATGAGACTTTACAAGTTCCATAACTTGAGGACAAATTATAAAACTCTTTAAGACTTTTGGACTCGAAAACTTGATGGCAAGATTTATAACATTTCAAGACTCTTGAATGTTGTTTCATGAATGAGACTTTTCATATCCATAACTTATAACTTATAGAGGTTTCACAAACTCTTTAGATCAAACTTTTAAACTAATAAAATAATCAAATAACTTTATCTTTAACTAATTTGACCTAATTCAACTCACATATCAAGATAAATCCAAATCAAACAATATAAATAATTGGTTTATCATACAAACATTTAATTATCTTATAATTTGACAATTTATCTTTTAATTGGATGAGAATAAACACCACCATACCAGAAAAACATATTTTATGATACAAAACAGTTTATGGCAATGTTCCCAATCTAATTCTGACCAAAAAATCCGAAAATATGCAATTCTATGATCCAACTCGTCGAGTCTGATAATGGACTCGTCGACTTCACAATCAAACTACTCAACTCGTCGAGTCCACTCATGGGACTCATCGAGTCCAACAGACGGAATGCAGAAATGCAGTTTTTTCAAGTTTGAACAATAAACAAATACATCTATATAATAGAAAACACCTATCACTCTAATACCACTGTTGGGTTTTAAGTACTATAACACTCCTATGGTGCACATACAACCCTAAAGTTTTGGATCTAAGTTTTCTCTAATTATAGATGCATATTCATTTCCAAAGCATGAAGCCTAACTAGCATACAACATTGATATTTAAAACATAAAAAACTAGTCAGAAGATTACCTCTTTGTTGTAGCTTGTAGAACTTGGTCTTTGAAGGGCTTAACACCCCAAGTATGATGCCTCAAACAAGTCACAAACACGATGAACAAGTGGATGATAATGAGAGAGAAGTTGTGGAGCTCCAAATTGGCTAGACAATAACCTTGGAGTACTAGTGGCCAGTTTGGAAGCTTAGGGACCCTATTTATAGTTTGAAATCTTTAGGGTTTAAAATTGTAAACCTTAATTCACTTGGGCTTTTAATCCATCAACTCATTATCCTTATGGACTAACTCTTCATGGACTCTCACAAAGATTTAGTCCAATCCTAGTCAACATGGATCATTAGCCCAAACTATAAATATCACTGATTTACATAATCAGTCCCTGCAAATTTAATTAGTCTATTTTAATCACTAAATTAATTCCAAATTAATTCTTGACCAATAATAATTAAATAATATGATTTGTCAATTAATATATTATTATTATAATATATTAATAAATCATCAATAACCTCTTTCTTAAATATCCATCCTATCAAATTATCCTGGTGAAGGCAACCCGAAATGGACCATGCTACTCTCGGGTCAAGTACATACTAATTATAGTTATGGGATTAGACACCTAATCCAATACACACACACACACACACACACACACACACACTCTCTCTCTCTCTCTCTCTCCCTCCCCCCCCACACTCTCTCTCTCTCTCTCTCATACGTGCGCGAGCATGCGAAAGCCTCCTCTTCGAGCTACGAAGACCGCGTTCTCACTAGGTCTGTAGAACAAGTATCTAAAAGACTTCTATGGGTAACCAATAAAAATATACTACTCACTTCTCAGTTCTAGTTTATCGTGAGTGTCCAATTTGATGAAAGCTTCACAACCCCAAACCTTGATATAGCCTAGCGAGGGAACTTTCCCTGTCCACATCTTGTGAGGTGTTTCAGTAATGTTCTTAGTAGGGACAAGATTAAGAATATGGGTGGCTGTCTCTAAGGAATACCCCCAGAAAGAAATAGGAAGTGAAGCCCAACTCATCGTGGAACGAACCATGTCGAACATGGTTTGATTTCTCCTCTCAACCACACCATTAAGTTGTGGTTTCCTTGGATGAGTCAATTGTGAAACTATTCCACTTTCCTTGAGATAGTCGATGAACTCGATACTAAGATACTGTACACCTCTATCAGATCGAAGCATCTTTATCTTCCTGCCCATTTGATTCTTGACCTCGTGTTTAAACTCTTTGAACTTTTCAAAGGTTTCTGATTTATGTTTGATTAAGTAGATATATCCATATCTGTCACATAGAATCGATTGCCATCATTGTGGTTGATCTGACGGGCCTACACACATCTGTGTGTATGAGGTCCAACAAACCTTCACCTCTTTCACAAGAACCAATGAAAGGTGATTTTATCATCTTACCCAAAAGACAAGATTCGCACTGATCATCTGACCTTAAGTCAAATGATTCCAACACTCCATCCTTTTGGAGTTAGGAGATGCGTTTCTTGTTAATGTGTCCAAGATGACAATGCCCCAAGCATGACTTTTCTACACCATCAGAGGAATTAATATTTAATACACTGTTGCCTAAGCTATCAACATAAATCACAGTTTCATACACACAAAGCTTCAAACATAAAACACAATTTTTATAAGCTAAAATTGAACCATTCATATCATTAAAACAATATCGAAATATTTGTCTAAACAATGCAAGAAAAGAAATAATGTTTCGTGTCATTTTTGAAGAATAACAACATATTATCAAATCTACTACTAAGTATAAGACCATAAGTCCTAATCTTGGTAACATGAGAAGATCGCCTATTCCTCATGATCTGATTTATCTTCCATGCTCTACTTCTTCACTTTCTCTTAGTCCCTTCAAATCAGAACAAATATGAAATCCACATCCTGTATCAAGGACCGAAGAACGAGTAAGTTATGATTTATTGACTAAAATAGTGTATATACTGTTGGATTAGGTGTCTAAGCCCATAACTATAATTGGTATGTACTTAACCTGATAGTAGCATGGTCCATTTCAGGTTGCCTTCACCAGAACAATTTGATAGATGGAGATTTGAGTAAGAGGTTATTTATGATTTATTAATATATTATAAATATAATATATTAATTAAGGATCATATTATTTAATTAGTATTGATCAATAATTAATTAAGAATTAGTTTAGTGATCAAAAGAGACTAATTAAATAGATACATATAAGTTGGTATAATGATCCATGGTTTGATTTATGATGGGATTATGGGTTAATCTATGAAGTATTTATCCAAATCAAATGGATGAATCATGGGCTAATTGATGGGTTTTGGTCATAAGACATCCTATGTGCTCATACAAACCCTAATGCTTGGATCTAGGTTTCTCTATTGTACATGCTTTGAATCCAAGAGTATAAACCCTAATTCTAGCATATGGAAATCGATATTAACATATAATTAGGTTTAAGATATTACCTTGATTGTTATGTAGCAATAACAATCCTAATTCCTCCTTAAATTGACTTTGGAATGCTTAGAGTCACAAGTGTCACTCCTCTAATGGCTTACAAACACCAAGAGAAAATGGAGAAGGTATAAAGAGAGAGGAGAGAGGTAGGAATTCGTCCTTAGGACTTCTTGGGAAGGCTTAGACGAATTCATGAGCCTTAGGGGGTTTATATAGGTGTAAAGATTAGGGTTTTAGTCCTTATCATTATCTAGTTGCTTGCCCACCAAGTAACCATAAGATAAGTCTTAGCAACCCTTATCCCAGTCGAATTCTAAGGCATTATCTCCTTAAATTCGTTCACCCTATATTTAAGATAATCCTTACCTTATTTTGTAACTATCACATAATTACAAATCAGCCCCTCTAGTTTAATTAATTACACTTGATCACAAAATTAATTCCTAATTAATTATTGACCAATATTAATTAAACAAATATGATTTCTCCTTTAATATATTATTCTTATAACATATTAATAAATCATAATAACCTCTCTCTCTTTATTTATTTCTCCAATCAAGTTGCTTTGGTGAAGGCAACCCAAAAGGACCATGCACCATCGGGTCAAGTACATACCAAAATAGTTATGGACTTAGACACTAATCCAACAGTCTCCCACTTGGATAAGTCTAATAACTATTATGCGTATGACTTCAGATCCTGATCTGCAGTTGTAGCTTTCCAAAGCCGCTGTCAACTCTGATCCTATCAGATATACGTGTTCTTAAGATAAGGGATCATATATTCCTCCATTCTAGATATCGTAAGACATGATTTCTAATCATTCTCTTTGTACTATTTCTCGATTCCCAATTTATGACGACTGACTAATTGAACAAATCAAATTAGCCCTAGCCCGACCGAGCATTTATGTTTGTCATCACTAAACCATCGAGGGGCCCAAAGATATCGCATTTATCCTACTTGGGATAAAAGGAACGGATAAACTTTGATACAATGCTTGCTTGCACTTACTAACCAAATCACACACAACAATATGTTTTATAACACCAAGTTACTAGTGCGTTTACATATTATCAATGTGCAACCGATTTGAAAGATACAACTCACACATCTCGGTTTCAAGAATATAAGATGTTATCGTCTCACCAATCACTCGTGATACAATTCATGGAGTGATCCAAGCGAGTGTGGGTTTAATCCAATGCTCAAATTCATATTTATAAGCACTCATGAATGTTGCAGCAAACATTTGCTTATATCTAATACTCTTTTAGACAATCCACACACCAATTCACGACAATCTTCATTCATATCTACTTCCAACATATGAACGACTGTGTCCCGTTCGAATAATTCGATTATTCTTAATAAACTCAATTATTCTGGAAGTCAAAACATGCAAAGTGAAACACAAGAATAATACTAATCCCATATGGCCTCAACCCTTTGAGTATAAATAAAACTCCTTTTATTTATCACCATATCGATTACTCATTATTTGTCGTTTCGGGTAATCAACTTCTTACTTGAATTACAACACTTATCCCATGCTCCTAGCATACACACAATGTTCACCTATGGTTCTTACTTTGTGAAATTGATCACATTGAACACATTTCCAATCATTCTCATTTCACAACTCTGAATCCTTTTTCATAAGTGAAAGAATATCAAAATTCTTGCTACTTATAGAATATGCTAGATTCTAACATTCTATGCAATGATTCTTTCGTAATGTCACTGCACCAAAGTCACAAAGACTATTGCTAATGATGTTACAAAATCTTCTATCGGAGATTGTTACAAGACAATTCCTTAGATATGATGTCTCTCACTCAAAGTACATTCCTTTGAACATCCTTTTGCATAAAAGTTTCTAATCTAGACATAGATTTTCAATATTCAATTCCCAATATGGACACGCTTCCATATTTTCCATATGACAACTTATTCTTAATAGAATCTTATCTATTCATAATAATGTCGATATGGTCCATTCAATACCATGCTTCCAACTACTCACAAGCAACCAATCCTCGTCGAACTTTGGATTGTCCTTTGATAGTTGTTTAATTATTTTAGTCAAAACCAATTCTAGTCCCTTTTTCCCTCTAAATGCGCTAGACATTTGGAAAATTTTAGAATGGTCAAACATTAAAGCATTTGCAATCGATCCTATACCCGAAGCATATGGGACACAATGCACAATGTTTTATTCGCTATGTTCTCAAAATTCGAATTGTGAAAAGGAATGCCGTAATCATAATCGAAATTTTAAGAACACACTATGTACCTTTGACTAAATGTATCAACATTTCTCAACCTAATCCTTTAGATTTGAAATGAAGCATAACATTCTCTCCCTTAATTATAGCAAAACAACTATTCCATCCTTACAACTTTGCAAAGAATGACTCTTGTTTTCTATAATTAATATTGCCAACTTGCAATACTTTCCTTAATAATCATACAATCATAACATTTATGGTCCCACTATCATGATGATTATTATAAAACATAACACTTATGCTCCCACTAGCTTCGACATGTATTCATAAACATCTTAACTTTCAGAAAACAATACCTATTGAATTTCTTAAGTCCATGTTTCTAATACTTAGTGCTTTGATAATCTTTTATCAACGCTTCTTGAACTTATACACCTTTGCCTTAGATAGTTCATATGTGTGTCAAAACAATTAAGACTAATTGCCAAACCTCACAATTCAAATCATGGAAAGGGATATCGTAACCATAATTGAATTCGAGAATGCAATTTTACAATCACTATCTTCTTAAAAACTTTCTTAGTGAAAGGATTTCCTCACAATCATTTTCATGGAGGAAATCTTATGACACTTAGATTTTAATGGTGTACATGTTTCTATCCATGTGAATTTGTCAATACCAAAGTTTACGACAAATTCAAACTCATATGGACCGAGCTCTTTTAATCTTGATTTCTTGCCTTATGGTAGCATAGCTGCCCACCACGTCTTCCAAGTAGTTAAGCAGCTCACGTTTTCCTTTCAATGTACCTTTCATTTATTAAGGTGCTTTGCCTTTTATGCGTTCAAAATGAGAACTCATAGGACTCACATGCATAATTAACTCAATTGGAAACATCACATAAACAAAATAATGTCAACACGATAAGTTGTAAACCTCAACTCGTGTGCTAGTGATGATCAATAAGGTTTATTTGACTTGTTCTTGAAACCTTTCAAGACCATTAAGGCTCCCACTGAATCCTTGACATATAAGATTCTTTTGTCAATAACCATTTCTTGACAAAAAAATATTCAAGAGTTAGTGTAGTTTTTTATTAAAACACTTCATAAATTGGTCCTAGTCAGTCTTTGTCTTATTCAAGACATCACAACTTTCCACATTTGATGAATGTTATAAACCTTTAATACTTTTCACTCATTGTCACAATCTTAACTTTAAGACTTGTTATTGGAACGAAGTATGATAGACTTCTTGATTTTACCATTTCTTCAATCCTTGATTCCTTTTCTTAAACATACAATTGTACTAAGACTCACTTAGAGGATCAATTGAGATATGGTTCTTAATCATTAAGATTTATCATAAAGCATAAAAGCTACTCTCCCTTCTTCTTAGAATGGAGAAACTTTTATTTTTCTGCCTACTTGATTCTTCTTATTCGTTCTACTATTGATATAAACCCTTTAATCAATTCAGAATTACACTTAATCCTGTAAGTATAATCATATTTACTAAACCTTTAGTAAATCATGACGAATTTCTTTGTTACTCTTATGGTGAACTTGATCAACACACAACTTTGTGTACTCGATCTCCTAGTCCTTCACTTGACACTTTGTCAACGAATTTGTCTAATTTCCAAATATGAAATTTCTCATTCATCATGCAACCAAGTTGTGTGATTCCAAATTTCAGTCCAATTGAAATTTGGGCGATGAGAAACTCTCCCTATTTGGTAAATTCTCGACATTTCCATAAATAACATAACTAAGAATCAAATCCATTCGTTGTAGAAATATGCAAACATCAATTTTCATAATGATTTCATTGCAAGGAAGTAAACAAATAAATAAATAAGTCAAACAAAATTTATTTTATTTATAAAAGCAGCGGAAAAACATTTGTCCTTACAATGCAAAATCTATTGAAAACTATGTAAAAGGAAAATTTCTAACAACTCTATCATAACTATCAAAGCTCAAAATCCAATCTTCAAGTCCATGCGATCGAGATCCATCTCTTGTGATTAGATTCATCTTGCTCTCTTATCAAGCTTCCTTTCTTTTCACCGATCCTACAAAACATTCAAATGCAATCTTATCACATCATGTATTAAGAATCAATGAATAGGAACTTAGCGGAGTTAGATAGTGGATTTTACCTGAAGCGTAGTCATACTTTTGACTCTCCCATCTCTTAGACCTCTTAGGTAAATAGGGCAACTTCGTCTCCAATGCCCCTTCTCTTGGCAATAAAAGCAAATTGACTCTTTTGGAACAACACATGGAACTACTTCAGACATCACCTTTCTCTTATGATCAAACTTTTCGATCATTGCATGTCTTTCATTGCCATTGTCTATATCCATAGAGGTCTTGAAGGCAGATTCGCCAATCAACTTTGCTTTTCTATTGCGCTAAACCATTGCTGATTCAGCAGCAATAAGCATATGGGTGAGATCCATAAGGGTCACGTCGTGGTTTATCATATAGTACTCTCTTACGAACTCACTATACGAGTTAGGAAGTGACTGAAGAACCCAATCAACAACCATCTCTTCACCGACAACGGATCCCATCATTCTTAACCTATCAATGTATGATTTCATCCCTAAGACGTGTGCACACACCGACTTTCCTTCTTTATGTTTACTTGCCAAAAGGACTTGAGTGATATTGAACCTTTCAGTTTTACAATCTTGTGGGTTAGGGAGAATAATTGGAGGAGGAGGAGGAAGTGAAGCATGATTTCTTGTTCCTCGATCGAATCGTGGAATATCATCTTCATGTGGAATGCTTGTTCCACGGGATTTGGGAAGACCATAGTTGTCAAACTTTGACATCTACAAAACGGGAGAAAACAAATTCAAGTTAGTTGATCGATTGAGTCCTTAGTAAATCACCCAAATGAGATACTACGGCTAGAACCCAACACAATACGCTACAACCTAGAAGAGGGATGCCGTAATCTAGTTGCAGAATATTTGAAGGTAAGTGAATGACGATTCACTAATTTCCACCATGAAAAACGAAAAACAAATTTAAGTTTTAAATCTATGAAAACTCCTAGATCCTTTGAGATTCATTGAACATTTCAATGGCATGTTTAAATCTCGATATGCCCCTCTCGTTTGTGACTGGGATGCCGAGGATCACAAAGCGGGTGTGAATAACCATGCAAACTTACATGGTGCCCTCACATGTTACAGTCACCTATTCGATGTGCCGGTAAACTACACACGCTCCACCGAACTATGAAAAACATTGAGTCACCCTTTACTACCTTTGCTTAGAACCATTTAGTGTGCCGGTAAACCACACATGCCCCACTAACGTCTTCGCAAGGGCACAAAGTGTAATTTCATGGAATTGCATCAATTCATTTTTGCCTAAGTAACTAAGATTGGGAATTTGCAAAACATTTAGTTACTTTGTATTTCATTATACTTATAATGGAAGGTTTCGTTCTATCCTACCCGTTCGGCTAACGACCCTCCACTAGTCAAGAGTGCGGTGGGTAAGAGTGGATACCCATTCAATCGCCATATTATAGGCAATTTCCTTAAACACCCCTTATAGACCAGCTTCGTGAATGAGGCCTACTAACGGTAAGACTGACTTTTACTCATACATATCTATATATATATATATATATATATATATATATATATATATAATGTTAGACTTTTAATGTTATATATAGTATAGGGTGCATTTTACACTTTTAAAATATTAGGTGATCAAATTTAACAATTATACTTTTAATTCAATTAAATTGTAAACCTAAACTTTTATAGATTTATTAAACTTCTTTTAATTATACACCTTAATTAATTAATAAAACCATAAGGGTGTGATTTGAACTTTTTCAAAACATTACTAGGGTTTTAGAATTTAACATTCCTAATCAAACTTTTAATCAACTTTTAAATTCCAAAACTTGAGGGCAAGTTTTGAAACATTTCAAAACATTAGGGTTTTAACTATTTAAATTTCAAAACTTCAAAACTTTTGGGTTCAAATTTAAACTATAAAACCTAAAGGGGAAAATATGAAACTTTTCATAACAACAATGATCAAATAACAAATAATTCAAATTAACATTTAATCACATAATTATCCATATTTGATTTATTTAATGATTTCTTGCAAAACAATTTATCAATTTACTCAAAATAATTAATCAATTATCTTATAAGGAAACAATTATCTTATTAATTGATAAATATCTTCATTTAGATAAAAAATATAGTCAAATATATCATATAATCGGATTAATATTGATCTAACATGATAAGGTAACTATCCATAAGCAAAAACAGCAAGAAAACCCGAGATACCCTCCATCTGACGAGTTGACTCGTCGAGTCAGGCTTGGACTCGTCGAGTCTGCATGGACTCGGCGAGTTCAGCTATGGACTCGGCGAGTCCAGCCTCCAAAACACCAAAAAATGAATTTTTTGAACATGTAATGCATCAATACAATTGAAACCAAGCTAGGCTCTGATACCACTGATGGGTTTTGGTCCTAAGAACATCCTATGTGCTCATACAAACCCTAATGCTTGTATCTAGGTTTCTCTATTGTACATGCTTTGAATCCAAGACTATAAACCCTAATTCTAGCATATGGAAATCGATATTAACATATAATTAGGTTTAAGATATTACCTTGATTGTTATGTAGCAATAACAATCCTAATTCCTCCTTGAATTGACTTTGGAATGCTTAGAGTCACAAGTGTCACTCCTCTAATGGCTTACAAACACCAAGAGCAAATGGAGAAGGTATAAAGAGAGGGGAGAGAGGTAGGAATTCGTCCTTAGGACTTCTTGGGAAGGCTTAGATGAATTCATGAGCCTTAGGGGCTTTATATAGGTGTAAAGATTAGGGTTTTAGTCCTTATCCTTATCTAGTTGCTTGCCCACCAAGTAACCATAAGATAAGTCTTAGAAACCCTTATCCTAGTCGAATTCAAAGGCATTATCTCCTTAAATCCGTTCATCCTATATTTAAGATAATCCTTACCTTATTTTGTAACTATCACATAATTACAAATCAGCCCCTCTAGTTTAATTAATTACACTTGATCACAAAATTAATTCCTAATTAATTATTGACCAATATTAATTAAACAAATATGATTTCTCCTTTAATATATTATTCTTATAACATATTAATAAATCATAATAACCTCTCTCTCTTTATTTATTTCTCCAATCAAGTTGCTTTGGTGAAGGCAACCCAAAAGGACCATGCACCATCGGGTCAAGTACATACCAAAATAGTTATGGACTTAGACACTAATCCAACACTAATGTGTATGGATTAGGGTTACACATGACCTTTGATATTCTACACACACACATATATGTATATATATATATATATATATATATATATGTTGTGCTAAGTCCTAAATCGACCACTACTTGCATTCCAAGAGGAGAAATCGGTTTTTAGTCTCCTTAGCCTCTCTCATATCCATCTAATCGTTTATTTGGTGTTTGTGACTTGTTTGAGGCACAAGACTTGGGGTGCTAAGTTCTCTAAAGGCCAAAGTCTTACTAGCTATATCAAGAGGTAACTTTCTAACTTATTTTATGATTCATATCTTAAATTTTGTATGCTAGTTTAGGATTCATGCTTTGGAAACCAATGTTGCATGTATAATTAGAGAAAACTTAGTTCCAAAGAATTATGGTTGTTTGTGCACCATAGGAATGTTAGAGTACATAAAACCCAACAGTGGTATCAGAGCCATGGGTGTTTTAAATTGTATTGATGCAACTGTGTAATTTTCAAAGCTGAAAAAACTGCAAAACTGGATTCTGTCAGGGCCTACTCGATGAGTAGGTGCCTTATGATCATGAACTCTTCGAGTTCATAAGTGTACTCGACGAGTTGGTTCG
The DNA here is from genome assembly GCF_052625555.1 of Lactuca saligna. NCBI lineage: Eukaryota > Viridiplantae > Streptophyta > Magnoliopsida > Asterales > Asteraceae > Lactuca > Lactuca saligna. Next base: position 121,119,347 of record NC_136423.1, on the reverse strand, counting down.
TCAGTGGGTAGACTTTCGAGTTTTTTGCCTGTTTTGGATTAGGAACATTACCACAAACTGTTTTGGTTCATAAAATTTGATTTTAATGATATGGTAATGTTTATCCCCATCCAATAACATTACGTTTGTCAAATTCTAAGATAACTACTTGATTTTTGTGAAATACTAGTTATTTGTAAAATTTGAAGTTATCATGTAATATGGATCAAATTATGTCAAATTGATAAATTGTCATCCTATCATAATTGGATTAGTTAATTTGATCTATGCGTGTTCTTGATTAAGTTCCATAACTTATCCTCAATTTATGGAATATGAAAAGTCTTTATTTATGAAACCATTAACTAAGGTAAGTTATAAAATTCAAAGAGTCTTGAAAGGTTTCATAACTTGTCCTAAGTTTGGAATTTGAAAGGTCTCATTCATGGAACATAAAAGTTCATAAGTTATGAATGTCAAAAGTTTTTGACAAGTAAAACTCGGCATCAAGTTTTGGAAGTTGAAAAGTTACATTAATGAAACTTTAATTCCAAATCCTAGAGTTTTAAAAGTTTAAAATTCAACCCTTACACTATTATAATATTAAAGTTTAATACTTATATATATATATATATATATATATATATATATATATATATATATATATATGTATGTATAAGACAAGTCAGTCTTACCGTTAGTAGACCTCATTCACGAAGCCGATCTATAAGGGGGGTATAAGGTTACTGCCTATAAAATGACAGTTTAATGGGCGTCTACTCTCACCCACCGCTTTCTTGATTGGTGGAGGTCGTTAGCCGAACGGGTAGGATAGGACATTGATTCTCATTTATAAGTATAATCAAAATTATTAAAGTAACAAAACTTTTATAAATTCCCAATCTTAGTTACTTTACGAAAAATGTGAAAATGATGCTATTCCTTGAAATTGCACTATGCACTTTGTTAAATCGTTAGTGGAGTGTGTGTGGTTAACCGACACACTAATTTGGGGCTGACAATGTGTGGCAAAGGGTAGCTTGATGTTAATCATGGATCAATGGAGCGTGTGTGATTAACCGGCACATTGATTGGGTGATATGTAATATTAAGAGTTTCAAGCATGTTGAAAAATGTTTTTTTATGTGACCTTGTATGTGACCATCATTGAAATAAGACGAACTATTTTTGTATTATCTAACAAATATTATCAGTTATTTCAGGTTACATTAATTCGTGATCAGAATGGAAAATATGAAAACGTGCGAAAGACGGAAAACGCATAAACGAGAAAAGTTAGCTGTGCGACTAAACAGTTTCAACTATATATATATATATATATATATATATATATATATATATATATATATATATATATATATATATATATATATATATATATATGTTGTGTTGAAAGTCAAAGAAGAAGAAAAACATCAAGTTCCTACTACTACTACCACTTGAGAGACTTCACAGCTACAAGCTATACCCATACCAACTCAAGTGTGTTTAAGATATTTTCTTTTCTTGTATGTACATATATATGTACGTGTGTGTATGTAATAAAGTGGATGTTCATTTTTGTTTGTAATATCTCTCCATACATCTTACATCTCTCCCAGCCAAGAACACCTCCAACCTTCACCATCTTATATCAACCTCCTTCCAACCTCCAAACAGTCTAAAAATAATCTCCAAATACCCTCCTTAAATCTCCTCCAAAAACCCTTTCAAATCACCACAACCATCACCACCTTGCTGTTTTTCGACATCAGAATTCGCATGTTAGAAAAGAAAAAACCGAGCACAACAAAGCCAAAATACTGCTAGGGAGATTTTCACCATCAATTCTTCAGGACCTTACCTACGTCTAGAAATTTTCGTGGATGATTTTGACCATGGGAAACCCCAAAGAGACGCGAGAGAGGATTGGCTATCCAGAGAGATTTCTGTTTTCAAGTTCAGAATCTTCACGTTAGAAAACAAAAAACCGAGCACAACACAACCAACATACTACTAGGGAGATTTTCACCATCAAGTCTTCAGAACCTTACCTACATCTAGAAATTTTCGTGGACAATTTTGACCATGGGAAACCCCAAAGAGACGCGAGAGAGAATTGGCTATCCAGAGAGATTTACTCCGAAAATCTACATCCATCACCACCCAAAGCTCCTTCAACTTCACCATCTTTGTTGCCTTACACCACCAAAATTACAACCTTATTTCACCTCCTAAAACCCTCCAAATACCCACTTCAACCTCATCAAATCTCCTCAAACACCCTATACCCGTATACAAATACATGACTCGTGTACTTTGCACTGTTTTGTAAACAACCCATTTACATGAAAATGAACTTTTTACTACTTATCAAATACCGGATTGATCATTGAACAAATATCGACCAGTCGCTCCAAGAGTCCCAATATCGACCAGTCCATTCAAAGAACAAATATCGACCAGTCGTTCCATGAGTCCAGTTCAGTCAATTTATTGACGAACCTACTTGATATATATTTATATACTTATATACTTTATTATAGCTTTATGTTATTTAAATATATTCATTTATATTATTTATAGCTTTATGTCATTTAAATACAATCATTTATATTATTATAGCTTTTAGTCATTTATAGCTTTCATATTTATACTTATTCCGCAATTATTATTCTTTATATATATCTATATCTTATACCTTTAACTCATATATCTGTCACACAGTAACTGGTAACCAAGCCTTTTGTTGTGGTAATCAGATTTTATATTTCCAACAATCGGTATCTGAGCTGATATAAAAGAATATTTTCCAACAATTGGTATCAGAGCTTGTGTGATTTACCTTGAAATTTTTGTCGAAAAACTTTTGGTTATAACGTTTATAAACCTTCCATAAGCTTTTCTTTAAATATTTCATTTTAATATCACTTGTTCAAAATCCTTTACAAAAAAAAAAAAAAAAAATTCAAAAAAAAAATGTCCTTGGCAAATTACTCCAACATGAACTCTGTCTCCATTGCAAATAGCTTTGGATCTGGTTCACGGGCACCCATACTTATTCCTAAAGAGTATAATTTGTGGGTTGGCCGTATGAATCTTCATCTTAACGCTATAAATGAAGATATCTGGAAGTGTGTAGAAGGAACATATGTTACTACAGAAAATATGGCTACTCTTGCTACGAATCAAGCCACTCAAACCGATATCATAAGAAAGTTGGAACTCCAAGCCAAAAAGGAACTTGTGTCTGGAATACCTCACAGTATTCTAAGTCAAATGGATGACATTATGATGTTAACCGCAAATCAAATTTGGGAAAATTTGAAAAATCGTTTTTGTGGAAATAAAAGAATTATCGGAAACAAAAGAACATCTGTTTTGAATGTATTCGATAATTTCAAAATGCTTTCATCAGAAACTATCCATGATGCTCATGATAGGTTCAATTTGATTATGGTTAAAATGAACAATTTGGGTATCAAAAAAACATAACACGAGATAAATCTCAAGTTTTTAAACAATCTTTTCGAAAGCTGGAAAATGGTTAAACTCATTATTCAGGGAAATCCAGCTATTCATACCGAATCTTTGTACAATTTGTATGGAGAACTTCAATCGTATGAATCCTCGATTGACCCACCAACCACTGCAACTTTTGGAGGACCACTTGCACTTGTGTCCACAACTTCTTTTCACCAAACAACGAAGCTTGATCATGGACGCTAAAACCAAATATGTTATAGTTGATTCTGACCGTGCCGGAAATATGTATCCACTTGACATGGATCTTATCTTTGGTAAACCCGATATATGTCTGCTATCTAAAGCCCCAACAGATATTAGTTGGTTATGGCACCGCCGCCTTTCCCATCTAAACTTTGGGTACATCAACAAATTAATCGGCGATGATCTTGTTCGAGGGCTACCACTTCTGAAGCTTGACAACGAAACCATCACATTAGAAAGTTTCAAACCATCATCATCAAAAAGCTTTTCAAAATCGCCCATCACATCCCAGATATGAAGAAAACTTTTTAAACAAACCTTCACATCTAGGATATCTTTCACCAAATTACAGATCTTATCAACCCACAGGTTTTCAAAAACAAATCACATTTTGGGTAAAATTGATAGATCAAATCAAACCTCAACCATTCCATCGTTATAAACCAAACCATTACAATAATGTGAAGTCAAATGATAAAAGAAATTCATTAAGAAAAGCACCCAAAATAACAACTGACAAACCAGGACCCATTCAGATTTGGGTACCTAAACTTTTTGTCTGATTGCAGGTACTTAATGCTTGAGAACCCAATGATGATACATGGTATATTGATAGTGGCTGCTCCAAGCATATGACAGGAAACCAGAACTACTTACGTGACTTCAAACCTATACAAACCAGTCAAGATGTTACCTTCGGCAACAACATGAAAGCAAAAATCAAAGGTTATGGAAACATAACAAATGGTAATTTTACCATAAAGAAAGTTACCTTCGTCGATGACCTGAAACACAACCTCATCAGTGTTTCTCAACTGTGTGATAACAATCTTGAAGTTCTTTTCACCAAACAACGAAGCTTGATCATGGACGCCAAAACCAAAGATGTTATAGTTGATTCTGACCGTGCCGGAAATATGTATCCACTTGACATGGATCTTATCTATGGTAAACCCGATATATGTCTGCTATCTAAATCCCCAGCAGATATTAGTTGGTTATGGCATCACCGCCTTTCCCATCTAAACTTTGGGTACATCAACAAATTAATCGGCGATGATCTTGTTCGAGGGCTACCACTTCTGAAGCTTGACAACGAAACTCTTTGTGCCGCATGTGAAAAAGAAAAACTTTCCAAATCCACTCACAAAGCATCTCAGAATCTAGCGTATCCGAACCACTAGAGTTGTTGCACATAGACCTTTGTGGCCCTGCCAAAACCCAAACCATACAAGGGAAGAAGTACATTCTTGTTGTCGTTGATGGTTTCTTGCGCTTTACTTGGGTCTTTTTCTTAAGACTAAAATCAGAAGCACCTGAAGAGATAATCAACTTCATCAAACAAATCGAGCTGAAGCTTAAACGACCTGTTCGAAGAATCCGAAGTGATAATGGTTTAGAGTTCAAAACAATACTCTAGATTCATTTCTCAAAGACAAAGGAATTGAACATAACTTCTCAGCCCCATACACTCCACAATAGAATGGTGTTGTCGAAAGAAGGAACCGAACTCTATGTGAAGCTGCAAGATCAATGCTTATCTTCGCTGATCTGCCACAATACTTCTGGGCAGAAGCAATAGCCACAACTTGCTATACTCTAAATCGTTCCTTAATCCATAAACATCTTCATAAAACACCATATGAAGTCATTAACAACCGAAAACCAAACATCAAATTTTTCCATATTTTCGGTTGTCGATGCTTCGTAAAAAATAATAAAGATCACCTTTCAAAATTTGAATCAAGGTCGGACGAAGGAATTTTCCTTGGTTACTCTTTTTCTTCAGCAGCTTATCGAGTACTGAATAAACGTACTAGAGTAATTGAATAAAGTACCGATGTTCATTTCGATGGATTTTATGTTAGGAAATTGGATCGTGAACATTTTGGTTCAAAAATGATTGAAAATATTTTTCAAAATCCAATTCAACAAACACCTTCTCCTGACATAGACATTGAAATCGATCTTGATTTGCTTTTTGAACAACCAAAAACCGCTTACAATTCTGAACTTCTAACTACTTTAATTGACCCTACAGGAACACCCAGTGAAGTAATTCCACAAACAAACCAAAATGATGCAAATCAATTCGAGGGGGAACCACCAACACATACTTCCTCTTTGGAACAAACACCAAATCCTCCTTTAAACACCCCATCCCCAAATAGCCAAAACAATCCCGATGCATCATTTATGGGGGAACCTTCAAACCTATTCCAAGATGAAACACCCGGAGAAGAACAATGGGATACTGAAACGCCAATTATTATAGCAGAAGAGAATCGCTTAATAAAGTGGACCAGAAATCATCCAACAGACCAAATCATCGGAGATCCCAACTTAGGCATTCAGACTAGAGCCGCGTCCACAAATGAATGTTTATTTGGAGCCTTCTTATCCACTACTGAACCCAAAACCATACATTCTGCTATAAAAGATCCAGACTGGGTTAAAGCTATGCAAGAAGAGCTAACAGAATTTGAAAGAAACGACGTATGAAATCTTGTTCCTACTCCACCCGATGTTACTGTTATAGGTTCAAGATGGGTATACAGAAACAAGACTGACGATCAAGGAATCATTTGTCGAAACAAGGCACGTCTTGTAGTCAAAGGATATTGTGACAACTGCCAATTCAGGTCATTCTTGGACTCATGCATCTTTATAATAACCATTCATGCACAACATGCCATGACCTAGTAGTATAAATTAGGTCAAAAATCTTGCATAAACTAGGATCCAACTAAGGTCTAGGACTAATATACTTGATACTTACAATTCTAGTAAGTTGCTTAGCTACAATAGGAAATGCCAATACTATAATTAGAATAAAGCTTCAAGCTTTGTTATAATTGAAATAGGGTACAAAACTCTAAAAATAAATTAAAACATTCTAATTATACTTCAACATGTTGTTGAATATCAAACAATATTCCAAAAACCCTAAAGAGCCAAAAATCCAAAGTTATAAATTATAAAGCTTAAAAACTTTATAAAATTTGGCTATAAACTTCCTAATATCAAATTTTATTAATCAAATTATGGATTATACCAATGAACTAGAAATATAAATTACAAGTATTAATCATAAATTATTTGTTGAAAACAAGATTTTTAAATAAATCAAATTGCTTAATAAACATTTTATAAAAATGAATATTTTTATATAAAATATAGGAGGGAAGTTTATAAAGTTTAAAATTTAGGAGAGAGGAGGCCAAAATGCATGCAAAAACCGGCCATCACCTCTCCCCATGCCCTCTCTCTTCCCCAAAACACAATCATTAAGCTTAAACCCTTACTCCACCTCTTCCCTCTTCACTCTCTCACTTCACTCTCTTCACACACTTCACTCTCTTCTTCCCTCTCTCTAAACTCACGAAAATCCTCTCATTTCTCTGCAAAATTTCTAGATTGTGAAGCCCTTGAAGTGTTCTTACTTCTCTCAAGGTCAAAACCAAGGTAAACAACAACATCTTCTTCCATAGTTTCATGGTTAAACCTCTTTTTCTTCTTAGTCTTCTCTACTTTTCGGATTCTATGCCTTTCCATGGCTAGAAATCTTTATTCTCCCCTTGTGGTTTGTAGATTCTCACCATAACACAATGCATGTGTTAGAGATGGTGAAAATCCGGGATCAAACCCATGCAAGGAGTGGAAAAGATGCACATATGATCATGTGACATCAAAATTACCCAAACTTTTTAATTGTAACATCATTTACAGTATAAATATCCTGGGAAAAATATCAAACCCATGCAAGGAGTGGAAAAGATGCACATATGATCATGTGACATCAAAACCTAATATTTCATGTTCTTCTCCATTTCTTTTGTGTTCATGCATGAAAAAAAGCATTTAAACCATTTCTAGTACATCTTGGATGCTCATTCATTCCATTCATGTGTTAGAAATCGGGCCTTACCAAAGACATGCATGATGTTCTTGTTGAAATACCCTAATAATGCACACAAGCAAACATGCAATCTGCCAGATTACTTTGTTCGACTTTGAACAGTCATAACTCAGTCATTTATTAACCAAATCATGATATTCTTTTTGTATTGGTTATTTCCACGAGTTAACTTTCAAACCCAACTGGTCTCACTGTAAAATATTAAATATCCGATTTTTAGCAGATTTTACAAAAAGGTTGCGCATACAGCTCTTTTTCTGTGATCACTATTTTTATCTTGCTTAAACAATGGCCTTAAACCCAACCATAAATCTGAGGAAAAATACCTTAGAAACTTAACATATCTAGTCAATTATGGTTGAAATTTCGTGGCTTAAAACCTCACTGAATGGGCTACACAAATTCATGAACTTCAGCCACATTTACACTTCATGCATTATTGCATGCAACTTTCCTTAAACTGTTTGGAATCATTACCCTCATTTCTCTTCTGAATACATTTTTTTACATTTTTCCTTTTGAAAGCCCTTGCATGCATGAGATAATCTGGAAAATTTCAAGAGCTTTTGTTATTTCTTTGATTTATTAGAATTATTGCTAAAACCAAGGGCATAAATCATATAAAATACTTCCAGAGGTCAATAAATCCTAAATAAATTCATGGATGATCCTTATGGGGAATAATGACCCCTCACCAAATTTCAGCAATTTTTGTTACTGTTTCATATGATTTCTAATTTTCTTTTATTTAGGACATGATAAATTACAAAACCACTTTATAGGATGTGAAAATTGTATCTAACAATTTTCGCATACCTTACCTGTGATGGGTGACTCCAGAAAATAATTTCAAGATTTTCCATCATGTTTTACTATTTTTCCTAATTTTTGGTAATTATAATGGTCTAAAAATGGGAGAAATAGTTCTGATTATCCAAAATTCACGAAAATTTACCAGGATATAATATTATAGAGTAGGAGGTTACATAAAAATTTTGAATATTTTTCTCTACTGTAAACTATTTTTCTCTTATTTTCTAAAGTTAATTGCACTAAAATACACTTAAATATGCATAAATACCCAAAACCAGTTTATACATTATGAAAACCACTTTTGATATTTTTCCCAGGATATTTATACTGTAAATGATGTTACAATTAAAAATATAAAAATATATTTTATATTTTTCACAGCCTATTTATGTATAATAACAATTAAATAAAAAGTTTGGGTAATTTTGGAAACTGTTTTCTATTTATTTCAATTTTTATTGAAATAAATGCTCAAAAATCATAAAATATAATTAAACAGCTTGGAAATCCATTTTTATAATTTTCCCAGCTTAGTATTGTGTAATAACAGTTAAATAAAAAGTTTGAGAATTTTTATCCCTCGAATGCTATTTTCGTGAATTTATGTTGTAATAAGGACTTAAAAATTTGGAAAGTTTATATTCCAAGGTTGTAATTAATCGCCCGATATATAGAATTTCATTACATCAGAAAAAGTGTAACTAATTGATATAAAATCCAATACTAAAACATAAATTGGCATTTCCCTATATGTAGAGTTTAGTATATTAGCATTAGATATCGACATGGAAACTCACTAGTGCGTGTGTTTGATGTCGTAGGATCCCGGTAGTAAGACGTTGGTGCATCCCGAAGTACCGCTTGTGTCTACACAAAACATCGTGAGTATTCACGCACTCCCCTATTTTCGGTTTTTATGTTTTGGGGTGGAAAAGCATGTCCAGAAAAACTACTGTTTGCATGTTGTATTTAAATTGAATTGTATCAAACATGATTGCTATTGTATTGCTATGTTTCTTTATGTATGTCTATGCAACACGGAACATGAGAACTTATCGTACTAAGGCCCTTCCCTTATCTCTAACCATTAACTCTTTGAGCCAATGGTCGTTATGGATAGCGCTATTAGGAATTGACAACTCCTCACTCGCCCGAATCGCTGGAGTGCATGATACCATATTCATCTATGGAACGATAAGCATAGATCTCGATAGGGCTTCAGTCATAGGTTTGGTTGAGACTTATTGTTTGCTCATACACATACAAACTCGTTTCTCGTTATAGCAATAAACTTGTATTCATTAATAGCAATCAACTTGTTTATCATTGAAGCAATGTACTTGTATTTACGAAAAGCCTTATTGTACGCTCGATTTTTATAAACTTGTGATACTCACCAACTATTTTCATAGTTGACGCTCGTTTTACATGCTTTTTCAGGAAGTAATTAGTAAGTGGATGTAAAGATTCATCATCATAGAGCATGCTGCATCGTGTTGAAGCTATTATGAAGCTATATTTTGAACAATGTTATTTTGAAAAACTTGTATTTTGTTTCTTTTGAAGCTATGGGTTGTAAACTTTTAAATACTGCTATGGTGATGTATCTTTATCTTTTGCATTGAAACCGTTATCGCTGTCATACCTTGCGTTTCCGCTTTAGCGGGGTGTGACAGATATTCACAACAAGAGGGAATCGACTACGATGAAACGTATGCTCCAGTTGCTCGAATTGAAGCAATTCACATATTTCTTGCATATGCTGCACATAAGAACTTCAAAGTATTCCAAATGGATGTTAAATGTGCATTCCTACATGGAGAGATAGATCGCGAAGTATACATCCAACAACCACCAGGTTTCGAAGATCCCAAATTTCCAGATCACAACTTTAAATTACAGAAAGCTGTCTATGGCTTGAAACGAGCACCCCGAGCTTGGTATGCCACGTTGTCAACCTTTCTCGAAGAATCAAGTTTTAAAAGAGGTTCAATCGATCAAACCCTCTTTCGTAAAATATTTAATAAACATCTATGAATCATACAAATATATGTTGATGACATTATTTTCGGTTCTACTGATGAATCTTTAAGTGTTAAGTTTGCAGATCTAATGAAGAGCAAATTTGAAATGAGCATGATTGGGGAAATGACTACTTTTCTCGGACTTCAAATCAAACAGTCAAATGATGGCATTTTCATCAACCAAGAGAATTATGTCAAAAGCCTACTCACTCGCTTTTCAATGGACAAATCCAATACCGCAAAAACCCCAATGGCCTTTGGATACAAAATTGATGCAGACTTAAATGGCAAACCCGTTGACCAGAAAAGATATCGTGGAATGAGGATCACTCTTGTACCTCATTGCCAGCAGACCTGACATCATGTTTTCTACATGTGTCTGTGCCAGATACCAAGCAAATCCTATGGAATCCCATGTAGTTGCTGTGAAACGCATCTTCAAATACCTTAAAGGCACTCTCAAACTTGGCCTTTGGTATCCAACTAAATCCGATTTTCAGCTGAACGCTTTCACCGACTCAGACTACAGAGGATGCAAGCTAGATAGGAAGAGTACATCTGGTACCTGTCAATTCCTAGGAGGTAGATTAGTGAGTTGGACTTCAAAGAAACAGACTTGTGTGTCCACATCAACAACAGAAGCTGAATACGTTGCTGCCGCCAGCTGTTGTTCACAAGTCATATGGATGCAAACTCAACTGCGTGACTATGGCTTCAAAATCTCACAAATTCCCATATTTTGTGACTCAACCAGTGCAATTGCCATTTCTCACAATCCCGTTCACCATTCCATGACAAAGCACATCGACATTCGATATCACTTTATCAAAGACAACATTCAAAAGGGTCATATTGAACTACACTTCATCAACTCTGAAGATCAAATTGGCGATGTCTTCACTAAGGCTCTCGATGAAACAAAGTTTCAATACTTCCTAGGCCGTCTAGGAATGTTAAATCCAGATAACATCCATCCTTAAACTTTTACTTTTTGTTTGTACAAAAGTGTGTTTACTTTCATTCAAAAAAAAAAAGAAAATTCAAAAACATTTGAAAATTGCTTTCTTTTTCAAAAATAACAAAAAAAATTCAAATAACCAATATTTCCAAAAACATTCCGAAAAACAAATCTTCAAAAATAGAATAAAATACTTGCCATAATAAGCTTTTATAGAACCTTGTGATTAATCGTATTTTGACTTAATTTTTAGATGCTTATGCTCGATGAAGATTTTAAGTCATATTGATTCTCAATGGAGTGAAGGTTCAAATCTCCTACTTTTCATAATGTATATAACTTTATTTCCTTCGATTTTATTTCATTATTGACGATTTTAAACAATCAAGGGACATAATGTTAGGAGGTTCAGATGAAAACAAAAACCCATGTGAGAATTTGTGCCTCGTCAATCTATATCACTGTGGAATTCATTTCTTGTGAGCTTAGGTGTGTCACTATTGCTTATAAGGTATATCCGATTATATCTTGTCATGGTCTCCTTTTTGCTTAGATATCAAAATGACCAGGGATGATACATTCATTTCTTACATACTAGACAAACTGTCTTTTATGCCACCAATCCCTACCTAGATATAAACCAACCAAAAATGAAGTCTTGAGATCCCGTGATCCATCAACAAGAAAAGACGAAACGAAAAGGATTTCAACCATCACTTATTAAAGAAAACCAAAGATATATCCAAATCCAATCATCAAATACGAAACAAGATAAAGACGAATCAATAAGAAAGAAAATCATTCACCAAAGAAATACCAAACAAAAATTACTCTATATTTGGTATTTTCAAACAAACTTTCAACCAAATGGTTATTTCAAAGCAAACATCAAAAGATCTCGTGATCTGTTTTTAACCATTTTTCACAAAAAGGGATATCTTAATCCCGCAAGATAGATACTCTCAAAAATCCCAATTTTCTCAAATGTAGCAAATTCTCGATGCTAAAACAAAATATCCTTTTACAACAAATAGATATTGATCAACAAAAAGGATACCATCAAAGAACAAGCTGCAATAACAATGGATTTCCCAGGATACTGTAGCCTTCATCACTGAAGATTCTTAGTTGCAAACTGCACTATGAAAATTGCTAAACCCCTCTACATGTATTTCCTGACGGAGAGAGAGTGAAAGTTAATGGCATGAATGAAGAAACCCACTGAGTAATGCCGAAACCAGTCTTATGTGATTGATTATCTAATAATGAGACTAAGTGACTTTCAGGAAAAGCATAGCTGAACACCTCCAATATTAGTGTGAGTCGTCGGAGAGAGATATCACTCATTTTTAGTGATCATTAACTTGTTCTGCTACCAGAACAACCAAACACCCAAGTGAAGTGTGAGCTATACCTATGAGCGTTCATCTGAATCGACCTGTTAGACCACTTGTCGTCATTAATAATGCTATAAAATCTTAGGAAATTTCTTTAGATGCATATATGGCTACCCTTTGATAACCGAACCCGAGACTTTGATTCGGAAACAAATTTCTGAAAAATCTTTTACATAAGATATGTTAAACAAAGTCTCAAACTTTCAAAACAATCACTATGTTTTATATATCTTATCTATTGACAAATCTTTTATCTCGAATCTTCAAAAGTTCAAAACTTTCAATATGGTTATATCATACCTATCCTTATTTCAGCAATGATCACATAGGGGGAAATTGTTGAAAAATGTTTTTTTATGTGACCTTGTATGTGACCATCACTGAAATAAGACGAACTATTTTTGTATTATCTAACAAATATTATAAGTTATTTCAGGTTACATTAATTCGTGATCAGAATGGAAAATATGAAAACGTGCAAAAGACGGAAAACGCATAAACGAGAAAAGTTAGCTGTGCGACTAAACAGTTTCAACTATATATATATGTTGTGTTGAAAATCAAAGAAGAAGAAAAACATCAAGTTCCTACAACTACTACTACCACTCGAGAGACTTCACAGCTACAAGCTATACCCATACCAACTCAAGTGTGTTTAAGATATTTTCTTTTTTTGTATGTACATATATATGTACATGTGTGTATGTAATAATAGTGGGTGTTCATTTTTGTTTGTAATATCTCTCCATACATCTTACATCTCTCCCAACCAAGAACACCTCCAACCTTCACTATCTTATATCAACCTCCTTCCAACCTCCAAACAATCTAAAAATAATCTCCAAATACCCTCCTTAAACCTCCTCCAAAAACCCTTTCAAATCACCACAACCATCACCACCTTGCTGTTTTTCGACATCAGAATTCGCATGTTAGAAAAGAAAAAACCGAGCACAACAAAGCCAAAATACTGCTAGGGAGATTTTCACCATCAATTCTTCAGGACCTTACCTACGTCTATAAATTTTCATGGATGATTTTGACCATGGGAAACCCCAAAGAGACGCGAGAGAGGATTGGCTATCCAGAGAGATTTCTGTTTTCAAGTTCAGAATCTTCATGTTAGAAAACAAAAAACCGAGCACAACACAACCAACATACTACTAGGGAGATTTTCACCATCAATTCTTCAGAACCTTACCTACATCTATAAATTTTCGTGGACAATTTTGACCACGGGAAACCCCAAAGAGACGCGAGAGAGAATTGGCTATCTAGAGAGATTTACTCCGAAAATCTACATCCATCACCACCCAAAGCTCCTTCAACTTCACCATCTTTGTTGCCTTACACCACCAAAATTACAACCTTATTTCACCTCCTAACACCCTCCAAATACCCACTTCAACCTCATCAAATCTCCTCAAACACCCTATACCCGTATACAAATACATGACTCGTGTACTTTGCACTGTTTTGTAAACAACCCATTTACATGAAAATGAACTTTTTACTACTTATCAAATACCGGATTGATCATTGACCAAATATCGACCAGTCGCTCCAAGAGTCCCAATATCGACCAGTCCATTCAAAGAACAAATATCGACCGTTCGTTCCATGAGTCCAGTTCAGTCAATTTATTGACGAACCTACTTAATATATATTTATATACTTATATACTTTATTATAGCTTTATGTTATTTAAATATAGTCATTTATATTATTTATAGCTTTATGTCATTTAAATACAATCATTTATATTATTATAGCTTTCAGTCATTTATAGCTTTCATATTTATACTTATTCCGCAATTATTATTCTTTATATATATATCTATATCTTATACCTTTAACTCATATATCTGTCACACAGTAACTGGTAACCGAGCCTTTTGTTGTGGTAATCAGATTTTATATTTCCAACAATCGGTATCTGAGCTGATATAAAAGAATATTTTCCAACGAAGCACATTTGAATGGTTATTCACACCATGTTTGTGATCCTCGGTATCACAGTCACAAACTTGAATGGCATAATCGAGATTTAAACATGCCATTGAAAAGTTCAATGAATCTCAAAGGAATCTAGGAATTTCAATTCATTTGACACCTAATCTTCAATTTTGTTTTTCATGGTGGAAATTGGAAATCATCATTTACCTACCTTCAAATCTTTTACAATTGGATTACGAAATCCCTCTTCCGAATTGTAGAATATTATGTTGGATCTTAGCCTTAATATTTCATTTGTGTGATATATTAAGGATCATTGTCTAATCTAAACTTTGTATTTATTTTGAGATGTCTACTTCAAACAATGCTTCCAACCCAATCCCTTCTGGCTCTTTCTCCATCAAGAACTTATATGGGAGGGTCATCTTCGATGGATCGAATTTCAATGTTTGGATTCGAAACATCTGAATGGCTATTTGTTATGAGGAAAAAGAATATGTACTTGATAAAGAGCTTAAGAAAATTGATGAATCTACTGCTACTCCTGAACAGATTGCTGAGTACAAAACTCATGAGAGGGACGCGACCAAAGTGTCGTGTATAATGATCGCTACCATGACTGCTGAGCTCCAAAAGTCATATGAGGACTTTTGGCCTTATGAAATGCAACAAGACTTGATGGAATGGTACCATCAAAGTGTTCGATAGGAGAGGTATGAGATCATTGCCTCCATGATCACGACCAAAATAAACGATGGAGAGTCCATCACGACCCACTTGCAAAAGATGCAAAGGTTTGTGGACCGCTTCCTGAAGTTGAATGTTAACTTCGATGAAGAGTTGGCCATAGATATTATTCTACACTCTTTACCTCTTTGTAATGTTTTAAAAACCGTTTTTTTAGTCGAACTGGTATGATGATCGCTTCCCGGTTCAACCGGTTCGATTGGCGGGTCAACCGGTTTCTATAATTTTCATTTTTTTCCTATTTTCCTACACATACATACATATATAAATCATGAATTTGACGTTTACAAGTTAAAACATTTATATATATATATATATATATATATATATATATATATATTATAAATCAACCAAATACATTAAAATAACACATAACAATAAGTTTTAGTGTTTTACATTAATTCATATACGTCAAAAAGAAAATAAAGTATAATATCGAAACAAAATATATTTTTAGATGATATTAAAAAACTTTATAACATTTACCATATGTTTTTATTTTGAGAAAATTAAATAGATTTGAAAAAAACCACCAAAGTTTATTATGGAAATAGTTCTTATCCATGTTTTTTTTATTTGGTTTAACCGGTTCAACCGGATTTTTTTTTTGAAAACCGGCCGGTTCAGTCCAGTTCAAAAATCAACTTAAAACTGGTGATAGTTGAACCGCTTCCTCTCCCGATTTCCGGTCCAACCGGTTCGACCGACCGGTTCAAACCGGTTTTTAAAACACTGCCTCCTTGTTATGACTAGTTTCTTATGACTTATGTTATGAACAAGGAGGAAGTTACTCTAAGCAATCTTCAAGGTCTCTTGATAACTGCTGAAAACAATTTGAAAGACAAATCTGTTGTACCTACTCCTACTGCAACGACCCCTGTTATGGCAATTGGACATGGGAAGGGAAAGACGAGGAAGACTCCTTCCAAGAGTCATAAGGTAAAGTCCCATGTTGGATCCTCTTCTAGTGGGACCAAATTTGGTTTCGTCACACCATTTTCCAATCCAAAGGAAGCCGAGTGCTTCCATTGCCATGAAAAAGGGCACTAGAGACGAAGCTGCCCAAATACTTCCAAGACATAAAGGATGGGAAGATTGAACCCTCCTTTGTAGGTATTTATACTATTCTATCTAATAACTCATCACATGCTAATTCTTGGGTCCTTGATACATGATGTGATTTTTATCTTTGTTATAATTTGAAAGGTATAAAAAGAAGCAGGAATGTGGAGCATGGGAAAATGAACTTAATCATGGGGAATAGGAAAAAGTCGTCTGATATGGAGAGAAATATTTCCTTTCACAGTTTGTATGAACAAGGTTTTAACTTTTCTTTTAATAATGAATTTGGTTCGATAAATGCTTATTTTAATGGTGTATTTTATTTTGAAGCATTACCTTGCAATGATATATATGAAACTGTGATGGTTGTAGATAACTTAGGAAATAATGTATTGCATATTGATTCATCTAATGATTTGGATAAAGCATGCTTATGGCATTGTTGTCTTGGACATGTTAACAAGAAGCGCATAGCCCAACTCCAAAATGATGGAGTGTTGGAGTCATTTGACTTAAAGTAAGATGACATTTGTGAATCTTGTTCACTTGGAAAGATGAAAAATTCACCCTTTACTGGCACTTGTGCAATGGTGAGGGTCTGTTGGATCTCATACACACAGATGTGTGTGGACCCTTCCGAACCACCATAAGGGATGCTAACCGCTTGCATGCGACTTTTACTGATGATTGCAGCAGATATGACTATATCTACTTAATCAAGCATAAGTCAGATACCTTTGAAAAGTTCAAAGAGTTTAAGCAAGAAGTGGAGAATAAATTGGGTAGGAAGATAAAGATGCTTTGATCCGATTGAAGAGGAGAGTATCTTAGTATCTAGTTCCATGACTATCTTAAGGAATGTTGAATTGTTTCACAATTGATGCCGCGTAGGACACCACAACTTAATGGTGTAGCTGAGAGGTGCAATCGAACCTTGCTAGACATGGTTCGTACCATGATGAGTCAATATTCATTACCTATCTTATTTTGGGGGTATGCATTAGAGACTGCCACCCATATCCTTAATCTAGTCCCAACTAAAAGGGTTTCCAAAACACCTCACGAGATGTGGACAGGGAAGGTTCCCACGTTAGACCACATCAAGGTTTGGTGTTGTGAGGCTTTCATAAGACGAGAGACTCATGAAAAGCTCGAACCTCGTAGTGAGAGATGTATTTTCGTTAGCTACCCACATAAATCCTTTGGATATCTCTTCTATAGATTGAGTGACAATGTTGTCTTTGTTGCGAGGAGAGGAGTCTTTCGTGAGAGAGAACTCATATGCCGAGAGGATAGTGGGAGGAAAATTAACCTTTATGAGATTCAAGAGTTAAGTGATGAAGGAACCTCAAAAACTAGCACTCAATCTGAGGAGGAAACTCCTGTTGAACCAATTGACAAGTCCTTACCTCTGAGGCGCTCTAGTAGAGTTAGGAATGCACCTGATTTGTATGGGTTCTATATTACTACTGAAGGTGATACATTTATCAATGATAACACACTAGTAAATTTGGATGAACCTAACAACTACAAGGAAGCCATTGCAAGCCATGAGTCTGCTAAATGGAAAGAGGCAATGGACAACGAGATTCAGTCCATGATAATTAATTTTGGAACTTGGTTGACAATGTACCAGGCCGTAAGACACTCGGGTGCAAATGGATCTTCAAGAAGAAGACCGACATGGATGGGAAAGTACACACTTATAAGGCACGATTGGTTGTGAAGAGCTTTACTTAAGCTCCTGGAGTTGACTATGATGAGACCTTCTTACCAGTAGCGAAGATTAAATCTATAAGGGTTATGCTAGACATAGCTGCATTTCATGATTATGAAATATGGAAAATGTATGTCAAAACCGATTTCCTTAATGGGAAGCTGGCTGAGGATGTTTACATGAATCAGCCAGAGGGTTTTGTCGATGCAAAGCACCCTAATAGAGTGTGCAAGCTTGAGAAATCCATTTATGGATTAAAGCAAGCATCTCGCAGATGGATCTTTGTTTTGATGAGAAAGTCAAAGAGTTTGGTTTCTCAAGAAGCGAGGATGAGTCATGTGTATATGTCAAAGCTAGTGGGAGTATATTTAGCTTTCTAGTATTGTATATGGATGACATACTACTCATAGGAAATGACATCCTAACCTTGCATGAGGTTAAGTCCTGGCTTGGGAAGTGTTTCGCTATGAAGGACCTTGGAGAAGCTGCTTATATTCTAGGGATAAGGATATTAAGAAACATAAGTAAAAGACTAATAGGACTTAGTCAAACTACCTACTTGGACAAGGTGTTGAAACGTTTCAGCATGAAGGAGTCCAAAGAGACTTACCTATCTAGAGCAATACCAAACCGAGTAAGACTCAGAGTCCAAGTACAGATGTTGAGATAGCAGAAATGAGTCAAATACCATACATTTCTGCTGTTGGATCAATCATGTATGCTATGACATGTACTTGCCCTGATATAGCCTTTGCTCTGATCATGGTTAGTAGATATCAAGGGAATCCTGGTAAAGCTCACTGGACTGTGGTAAAGAACATTCTCAAGCACCCGCGGAGGACTAAGGACTGGGTCCTTACCCTCGGTGGGAGTGATGAATTAAGAGTGAGATGGTATAGTGATGTCAGCTTTCAGACTGACATAGATAATTTTTGCTCTCATTCGGGCTGGATATTTACCCTAAATGGTGGAGCAGTAGCTTGGAAAAGTTCCAAACAAGAGACTATAGCTGATTCAACGTGCGAATAAGAGTATATAGCAGCAAGTGAAGCATCGAAGGAGGCGATATATCTAAATAACTTCATCGGAGACCTTGGAGTTATACCAGTTGTAAAGAAGCCTATGGAGATTTTCTATGACAATAAGGGTGCGGTAGCCTTAGCCAAGGAACCAAGGGATCATGGCAGATCCAGGCATATCGATAGAAAATATCACTTCATAAGACATCAAATAGAAGAAGGACTCCTCATAATGAAGGGGGTATCGTCAGAGGAGAACCCAACAGATCTCCTTACGAAGGGACGGAGTAGGGTCATGCACTTGCAGCATGCTAGAAGAATCGGGTTGAAGGACGAAATTAGTTTTAATGATTAGATAAAATTTTAGGAACTTGTAATAGTTAAAATGTAATTGACATTTGATGATTGAATAAAAGGTGTTTTTTATTTATAAGTAATGTTACTGTCTTGGGTCAATTATTTACTATTTTTTCATTTGCATGTTTTGACTTCCAAAATAATAAGTTTATTCAAACTATCTATAGTCGATCATACTTTGGAAGTAGGCTATGAAAGAAGATTGTCATGAATGGGTTTTTGTATGATTGTCTAAGGTGTTAGACATAACAAAATATTTCTACAAACATTCATGAGTGCTCTTGAAATAAGATTTGAGTATTAGACTAAACCCACGTTCACATATTTCTTCATGAAATTTATCACGGAGACGATAATATCGTATAATATTCAAACCAAGATATATGAGTTGGCGATTATTCGTTTGTTGTACATTGATAGTATGAAAACGCATAGGTAACTCGATGTTATAAAACGTGCTGTTGTGTATGATTCAAAGAATGGTTAGTACAAGCATATAAGTTGAACTTTATCTATTCCTTTTATCCTAAGAGGATTAAAAGCTATATGTTGGGCCCCTCGATGATTTTGTTTTGACTTATGTATGGGCCTGGTCAGAACTCTATTGATGTGTTCAGTTAAGTTCTATGTCAGACAAATCGGAAATCGGGAAACAAACTGCAGGACAATAAGTATGACTATGTTCCATGTATTTGTCCGCATGATATCTTGTATAACAGAGGATTATATGATCACTTATCTAATGGACGCGTCAGAGTTCGACAACGGCTTTTTGAGAGCTACGATTGCTAATCGGATTTTAGTTGCATTGCCAATTATAGTTATTAGACTTATCCAAGTGGGAGACTGTTGGATTAGGTGTCTAAGCCCATAACTATAATTGGTATGTACTTGACACGATAGTAGCATGGTCCATTTCGGGTTGCCTTTACCAGAACAATTTGATATATGGATATTTGAGTAAGAGGTTATTTATGATTTATTAATATATTATAAGTATAATATATTAATTGAGGAATCATATTATTTAATTAGTATTGATCAAGAATTAATTAAGAATTAAATTTGTGATCAAAAGAGACTAATTAAATAGATACATATAAGTTAGGCTAATGATCCATGGTTTGATTTGTGATGAGTTTATAGGTCAATCCATGAAGTATTTATCCAAATCAAATGGATGAATCATGGGCTAATGTGTATGGATTAGGGTTACACATGACCTTTGATATTCTACACACACACACACACACACACACACACATATATATATATATATATATATATATATATATATATTGTGCTAAGCCCTAAAATCGACCACTACTTGCATTCCAAGAAGATAAATCGCTTTTTAGTCTCCTTAGCCTCTTTCATATCCATCTAGTTGTTTATTTGGTGTTTGTGACTTGTTTGAGGCACAACACTTGGGGTGCTAATTTTTCTTAAGGCCAAGGTCTTACTAGCTACATCAAGAGGTAACTTTCTAACTTATTTTATGATTCATAATTTCATATGTTAAATTTTGTATGCTAGTTTAGGCTTCATGCTTTAGAAACCAATGTTGCATGTATAATTAGAGAAAACTTAGATTCAAAACATTAGGGTTGTATGTGCACCATATGAATGTTACAGTGCATAAAACCCAACATATACCTACCAACAATGGCTTGACCTTGTCATCCTTGATGTCTTGCAAGTACTTAGAGAAACTTCTTTTCCAATGGCCCTTTTAAATATAGTAGTAGAAAGTGGCCTCTTTGGGGTCACTAATAGCAGGAATGTCTGAACTGGGCTTTGTCTTTGACCCACTGCTAGATGATCCAGCTGCGGCCTTACCCTTCCAGTGCTATTGAGGTTTAGCATTCCTCTTCTTTCCTCTGTATTGTGCAATGGAAAGGATGGAGCACTTGTAGCAAAAAGGACTTGATTCTTTTTCATACTTGATTCAACTGTCTGCAACAAGTTGTGGAGTTGGGACAATGTGGTCTCTATGTTGTTTAAATGATAAGTCAAGATGAACTGATCATAACAAGATGACAAAGAGTTAAGGACTATGTCAGTAGCCAACTCCTCGTCAAAATTCACATTGAGGCTTTCAAGACACTCCATGTATCTTTGCATTCTCTGCATATGATTGTAGACGAATTTTACCTCCTTCAACTTGTAGACCATAAACGTTTGACGACCTCATACTTTTCTTGATGTTCTCTCTTATGGAGCTTTTCTGCAAGATCCAAGCCCATCTCATATGGAAAATAGTCCTCATAGAACTTTTGCAACTCAGGTACCATGGTTGCAACTATAATGCAAGAGAACTTTGTTGTGTATTCATAGTGTTTCTTTTAGGCATCAATCTCTTTTGGAGTAGCCCTTGACTCATTGATCTCAACAAGCGCTTTGTCGAGGACATATTCTTTTTCATTTGTATCGAAGAGTCATCTTGAGATTACGCATCCAATCTATGTAGTTTGGACCAGATAACTTCTATTTAGAGAGGATTGATAGTAGAGTGAAGTTGTTGTTTGTGGATGATTGAGTAGCAGAAGCATCTCCTGGAGTAGACACCTATATGAAGGAAGTAGTTGTAGTTAGTTGATATAAGTACTTAATATTTTAATCCATAACTAATAATTAATTGTAGAATCCAATATAACAATTCACAACTAAGAAGAGGGATGCCATAATATTAATTCAAATTTATGAAGGTAGGCAAGAACAATTCACTAATTTTAAACTATGAACCTCCTAGATATTTTGAGATTCACTGAATCTTATCAATGACATGTTTAATCTCATATTATGCTCTTCTATTTGTGAATGGGATGGCGATGATGATAAACAAGATGTGAATAGCCATGCAAACACTCTTGACACCCTTGATGTCATTTATCATCTCCAATTAATGTGCCAGTTAACTACATACACTCCATTAACAATGATAATTTTCGAGATGCATCATCTCTCTTTAAAGTCACTATTAGTGTGCCGGTTAACCACACATGCTTCACTAACGGCATATTAAAGTATGATGAGCGTTATCATGGATTAGCATACTATTTCACATTTTCCTAAACTAATAAGAGTAAGATTTAAAGAAGGTTCTAATACTTTTATATCATTATACTTATTAATTAGATTATGTACTATCAACTCTGTTTAGCTAATGACCCTCCACCACACATGATAGCGGTGGATGAGAGTGGACACCCATTCAACGACCATTTTACTGGTCACTTCCTTATACCCTATTTATAGCATGATTTATGAATGAGGCTTATTATCGATTTGACTGAATTATCTTATACATATAGTAATTAACTTTTAATAATAATATATATAAGGTACATTTTAAAACTTTTTAAAATATGAGGTTCAAATATTAATTATTTAAATTAATTCTTTTAATTAATTAATATTAGCCATTTATGATTTATCTTTATCTTTTTATTAAGCAATTAATTAAATTAATTAAATCATTTGTGGATTAAATAATTATTTACTATTAATCAATTAATAAAATAATTCAAATTTAATCCTCATTCAAAACCCCATAATTTTCGAAAATAGGGCTTGGATTTATCAGTTTTTAATTATGGAAGTGGTTCTTTAGACAACAACTTTTATCCGTACACAACAATTTATGCTTAATAGAGTTGTACAATACAACATTTTAAAGAATAATTGTTGTGTATGGAGAATTTTGGTTGTGTACGAATCAGTTCCCTTTTAATTATTCAATTTTAAGGCTTTAAAATAACAATTAAGGAAACTAAATAAACCCAAAAAGGGTTTCCCTAATTTTCAAAAATGGCTAAGGAGGCCAGGGTTTCAAGAACCCTAGCAAATTTTGAAAACCTAAGGGAGGAGGCTAGGGTTTCAAGAACCCTAGCAACTTTTGAAAAATGCCTCCTTCGGGTTTACTTTCTATAAACCCTAATTTTGATATATTCAACCTCGTGCAAGATCAATTGAAAACCATGGCTTTGATGCCACTAAGAGGTTTTATATGTTACAAAAAATGTGGTGGAAAAACTTAACCCTAAGTTCACATGCAACCTATTGGATCTAATTTTTCACTATTGATTTGCAACAAACAATTTAACATCAAGAAACCTAGGAGTACTCTATTATTTTCTAAATTCATAAAGGGTTTACATACCTTTTCATTATTGTAGTAAATAATCAACAATTCCTTCTTGATCAAGCTTTAAAAAGCAAGCACCGGAAATCTTGAGCCTCTAATGGTTTCTAACCAAACCCTAGCAATAAAAGAATTTAGAGGAGAGAGGAGAGGGAAGGAATTTTTGGCTCTAAGGCTATTAGAGAAGGAGTGCCAAAATTATGGATCCCATGAAGGGTTTTTATAGGTGAGTAAGGAGTTTAAGATAATGCATGTTTCCTTGGATAACCCTTATCCATTTTCTTGATCCCTAAGGTTTCCAAGAAGCCCTAGGAATATCCTCCAAAACCACCCTTCTTGGAAGGTTCTGGAATTCTTCAATGCTCAACATTTGAACATTGTCACCTTTAGTCTCTATACTTTTAATAAATCCAATTAATCCCAAAATTAATTCCTATTTATTTTTGATTAATTATTAATTAAATAATGCTATTTCTAATTTATATATTAACCTCATAATATATTAATAAATTATTTATTGCTATTTATTAATCTTATAATAAACCAATAAATCAACCACTTTCTCCAAAAAGGCATTTTGTCAATTACTAGGTTTGAGGGCAACCCCAAATGACTACTCTTTTAATTCAAGTATATACAAATTTAGTTCTTGCTTAGACACCTAATCCAACACAAACGTGTTGGGTGGCTCCCATATCAATCCATCATTCCCTTGGGTTAGACTCCATGAGGTTGACTTAAGAGATGACATCTCCATGATCGATTTAGACACATCTTGGGTTATATTTTCCATAACATTTGATTCTTTTGCATTATGTCACTTTGGAAGCATTTCAGTTGTAGCCTAATGCTCTGTTCAGTCATATTTGTGACAGTTACTTTGGAAATTCCTTTAAAAAGTTTGAGTCTTTACTCCTAAGTTGGCACCCTTCCCTTTGTTTTGGAGTTTTTTTTCCCAAACTTGTTCTTCCTAGATCATAATCCACCATATTATATTTTATGAAAGGATGCTGATAGCTACCCTTTTAATTCATTTTATCGTCTTCTTCAATTTCGAGTCTAACAATTAGGTCCTCATTAATAATTTCCTTTCGTTTACACTTAAAATAATCTTGAAATCTACCCAACTGGGGAAGGGTGGGTAAATTGTCAATCATGGAAGCAATTGAAAGGTCTCATTAATCTCCATACCCTTAACATGCATATCATGTAGGAGCACTTGTAGTTCTTAGATTTGGGTCATAACAGTCTTACAGTTCCATGATTGAAAGGTCTCATTCATTTTATAGTCTGTGAATTTTTTTTCTTATTGTGTACAAATGAAGGAGAACCATATAAAGTCAATATTTTTTTTTTATTTCTTATTTTTTACCGTGAAAATTAAGAAGTAGCAAAACAAATAACATAATTTTCTCTTTGTATGCTATGAAAATCGAAGGACACGAAGATATAAAAATTAGATTTTTCTGAAGCTCGTTTCATATAAATGTATTTGTTTTAAGTCTGTTTGCAAAATATAATGAGAATGCATGAACTAAAGAAAAGTAGTGTTGTTGAGGCCTATGTCGAACACAATGTCCTTGTAACAAATTTTCCCACTACTGAGTATTTGTTTCCCAAGATACAACAAATGAAATGCTATTCTTTTTGATCGTTTGAACCCTTGGTAGGTCGAAATTTACCTTTGTTGCAGCAAGAGAAAGAAGTAGAAATATAATCGACGAAGTTGGAAGTTTTGTTTCATTGGGTGAGTGTAATTTGGTCTCAAAGAGCTATATTTATATAATAAAAACCATAACTATCAAGCTATACAAAAACGTGTAAGCAACGAAGTAAAGATGGAAATCTAAATTGAATGTTTAGTAATAAAATCTTAATGAACTCTCATTTATGAAAAGAGAAAAATAATTGTAAAATGTACCTAAATTTTCTAGTTGATTGGTGGTGCTTTCGTACCTAAAGGACACACTTATGCATGTAAGAGAGAGCATTTATGCCATAAGACTTACAAGGCCGAGAAGCCTTTGTACTTATATACCCACTTGATTTTCATTCTCCCACCCATATGGGATTAATTAAAACCAATTAACTTCTTCCAAACACCTTACTTTACCATCTAATTTCTCAATCATATTACATCCATTTTGGATGTGGGATAAACCAAAATGAAGGTATTACGGAGGAAAACACGAACATATAACCGTTTGTCCATTTTACTTATGTTTAGAGTTCGAAATTCATTCTAAAATCTATTATTGAAATTGGGAAAAAAAATCTATTTTTGAAATTGGTTAAAACCAAATTTCCAAGAATTTACTTGAATATCCTTGTACTTCAATTTTTGAACTTGAAACTGTAACGACCCAAAAATCACGACCAAAAATTTCTTTAAAAGCATTACTAGAATCATATTTATAAAACTGTATCATAAGTCATAACATAAATTCTCGAGTATTAATTCAAACGTAATATCATTATCAGAGTCGAACATTCCCAGGCTAACTGACTACGGTGTGTGCACTGCAATCTCCCCGAGCTCCTCTTTTGAAAACTGGGTACCTGAAACCAAAACTGAAAACCGTAAGCACGAAGCTTAGTGAGCTCCCCCAATCTAACACATACCATACAAAAACATATAAAGCACATACTGGGCCTTGCCCACTGCATCGGACCAATGTCCGGACTAACTGGGGCCTTGCCCCCTACATCGGACCGAAGTCCGGAAACTGACTGGGACCTTGTCCCCTGCATCGGACCGAAGTCCGGACTAACTGGGGCCTTGCCCCCTGCATCAGACCGAAGTCCGGAGACTGACTGGGACCTTGTCCCCTGCATCGGACCGAAGTCCGGACTAACTGGGGCCTTGCCCCCTGCATCGGACCGAAGTCCGGAGACTGACTGGGACCTTATCCCCTGCATCGGACCGAAGTCCGGGCTAACTGGGGCCTTGCCCCCTGCATCGGACCGAAGTCCGGAGACTGACTGGGACCTTGTCCCCTGCATCGGACCGAAGTCCGGACTAACTGGGGCCTTGCCCCCTGCATCGGACCGAAGTCCGGAGACTAACTGGGACCTTGTCCCCTGCATCGGACCGAAGTCCGGGCTAACTGGCTGAACATAGCATAGCATAACATATCAACTAGCATGAACACATATACTGCATACTACATCGGGCCGTAGCTCGGAACACATAACACATAACACATAAAACATAGCACATAAATCCTGTCTGAGCTACGAAGGCATCAAACATACTAACTACTGCATCGGAAACTACTGCTAACTGGACGGGCCGGCATTGTGGCCTTAGACCCGTCCCTACTGGAAGGAAACTCACCTGTGACTGCTGAACCCTACTGGAAAATCTCTGGCTGCTACTCGACAATCCCCTGATCCGCTGCTCCTCCAGCTCTCCGAGCTATCAATATACATATGACACTTAGTCTGACAGTCAACTAAGTCAACTCTGGTCAAAGTCAACCTTCCAGGTCAACCCTACTCGCCGAGTCTTCCTAAGGACTCGCCGAGTTCATAAACTCAGGGTCTTTCTTATTCGCGACCCGACTCGCCGAGTCAGTCCATGACTCGCCGAGTCCAACCAGTTCCAAGTCCTGTCCTGTCCAACTCGCTAAGTCACCACCCGACTCACTGATTCGGGTCTCGACCCGAAGGGTTCAGGGTTTTCGCGATCTGACTCGCCGAGTCCAAGAACAGACTCACCGAGTCCTAGAAAATCTTCAACCAACTCGCCGAGTTGCTCATCCAACTCGCCGAGTCCATGCCTAACTTCATCCGACTCGACGAGTTGTTCATCCTACTCGTCGAGTTCCTCCTCATCTTCAAGCTACTCGCCGAGTCCACTCGAAGGACTCGCCGAGTCCATTCGGTGCTACATACATGCAGAGGACCTTTGAGTCATGCATGGACTCCAAACTGTAGATCCACTCTTTTAAGGTCTATTCCTTACGTAAAGTTGCAAACTTTACGTGTAGAGAAGGAGATCTAGGCAAGATACGCCATTAACTAGGGTGTAAGGCCAAGGGACTTCAAAATCAACACAATGACTGATACTTTTGTTGGATTAATGTCTAAGTCCATAACTATAATTGGTAAGACTTGACCCGACCCGGCATGGTCCATTTGGGTTGCATGGCATCATGCACTTGGATAGACTATAATGAGAGAAATAAGACACTTATGGTTATTAATATATTATAAGTTCTAGTATATTAATAATAAGAATAATAAGATTATTTAATTAATATTGATCAAGAATTAATCTAGGATTAATTAAGTGATCAAAAGAAGACTAATTAAATATATGGGTTGATTGTGTAAATCATCCATACTTATATAGTGGGCTAATGCTCCATGGATTATCTAGTTGGGCCAAAACCCATATGATGCTCCATGGATGCTCCATGGTGTATTTGAACCCATGGATACAAGGAAATGGAAAGTCATGACAATTAGAGTTTACCCTAATTGTATAACTATATAAGCATCCTATTCTTGACCAAAATCGGCCACTAGTATTATTCTAGAGAGGGCTAGCCAATTTTATGAAGTGTAGAATTCTCTCAAGTTATTCCAAGTGTATTTGGTGTTGTGTGAACCATTTGAGGTGTCACACTTGGGGCACTAGGCACTCAAGCTTCATGAAGACATTCTACATCAAAGAGGTATGTATTCTATCTTGTTATATTGATAGTTTTGTATGCTAGATTAGGATAATACCTTGGATGTTCATATTTGCATGTATAATAGAGAAAACATAGATCCAAGGTATTTAGGGTTGCATGTACACTTAGGAGTGTTAGAGTTCTCATAACCCAACAGTGGTATCAAAGCCTAGGCTTGTTTTCTTGTTATACCTGCAATAGAAGCTGAAAAATCGAGTTTTGATGCTGTCAGCCCAGCTGACTCGCCGAGTCCATGAAGGGACTCGACGAGTCCAAGGCAAAATGCATCTAACTCGCCGAGTTGTGTTCATGCACTCGACGAGTTGGACCCCAGACAACATATCTTCGAGGTTTTTGGCTAGAAATGGACTAGGAACATTACCCTAAGTTGTTTTGAACTTATAAACTTGTTTTTTAATGTGGTAATGTTCATGCTAATCCATTTTCAAAGATAATTGTCAATAGATTCATGTTTTGTATTAGTTTAAAGGTTAGACTAATTACATGAAAAAGTTTGATTTGAATTATCTTGTTCTTATGAGTTGCTTAGATTAATAGAAAAGTTGAGTGAAAAAGTTGTTTTCAATCCAAATTAATCTAAGAGTTGAGTATAAAATGTGTTTGTGTAACTTATCCTTAAGTTACATGAAGAGTCACATTAAAGACTCATAAAACTCATAAAGTTGGCAAAGGTTACAAAAGATGAAGAGTCTTGTCCTTAAGTTATGGAGGTTCAAGAGTCACTTCATTAATAAATAAATAAATAAAATAATGTAACCTTAATTAATTTCATAAGTTATAAAATAAAGAAAAAGTTAATTCTTTATTAGTTTAAAGTCTTCCATAATTTGTCCTCAAGTTATGGAACTTGAAGAGTTTTTGGATTAAAACTGCTTTAAACATATAAGTTATGGAATTAATTAGTTTTGAATAGTTTCAAAACTTGCCCTCAAGTTTTGGAATTTGTAAAGTTTTCTCTTATGAATACTTTAATTCCAAGTTAGCCCTTAGAATTTTAAAAGTTAAAATTCAACCCTTATACTTTATAATATTATAAGTTAATAATATATATATATATATATATATATATATATATATATATATATATATATATATATATGTGTATAAGAGTAACGTCGGTCTTACCGCTAGTACGCCTCATTCACGAAGCCGGTCTATAAGGTGGGTATAAGGTTGTTGCCTATAAAATGGCAACTTAATGGGTGTCCACTCTCACCCACCGCTTGCTTGACTGGTGGAGGGTCGTTAGCCGAACGGGTTTGACATGACTATAATTCTCCCTTCATTAAAAGTATTAATGATAAATACTAAGTAACTAAACTCTTAATAATACCCAATCTTAGTTACTTAGGAAAATGTGAATAAGGTGCTAATCCACGAAATTACACTTTGCACTTTGTTTAAGTTGGTTAGTGGAGCGTGTGTGGTTAACCGGCACACTAACTCGTATTTAACAAGGTAGGCAAAGGGTAACTTAATGTTTATCATAGTATCGATGGAGCGTGTGTGGTTAACCGGCACATCGATTGAGGGGTAAACACTTAAGGGTACCAAGTAATTTGCATGGTTACTTCACACCTTGTTTTGTGATCCTCGGCATCCCAGTCACAAAACCTGAAGGGCACACTCGAGATTGAAACATGCCATTGAACAGTTCAATGAATCTCAAAAGATCTAGGAGTTTCAAATCCAATTAAAACCTAATAATACATTTCGTTTATCTTGGTGGAAATTGGTGAATCGTCATTCACCTACCTTCAAATTGTTTTATAGCTTGGATTACGGCATACCTCTTCTAAGTTATAAAATAGTTTGTTGGGTCCTAGCCTTAATATTTCATATTAGGTGTCATATTAAGGACTTTAAGATCAACTATCTTGAATATCTCCCAAAACATGTCTGTTTTAGACATTTATGATCTTCCCAAATCTCTTGAAACAAGCATTCCTAATGAAGATGATGTCCCATGGATATCATACTTCTTTCTCCTCCTCCAATTATTCTCCCTACCCCACAAGTTCTTAAAAAGTTTAAGGTCACTCAAGCCCTAATGGCAAGGCAAGGTCTAGGTGTGATTACATCTTGGAGATGTAGTCACATATTGACAAGCCGGGAGAGTTGGGTGTCAAAGTCTTGAGGAAGTTGGTGGTTCAATCACTTTCTAAGTCACATAGTGAGTTCCTTTGGGACACCTATGAAATAGACTATGACAAGACCCTTAATGATCTTATCTATTGTTAAGATCAACTTCCTGAAACTTTATGGACATTGACAATGGTGACACTGGAAATACAGAAAAAGCATTCTCTTCCCAATGGAAAGGGATCGGCCATAGTCAACTCGGTTGACCAAATGGTAAAGAGAAAAGTCTAAGTCTGTGATAGTCTCGTGTACCATTATCAAAGGGTCCATATGTTTATATTGCCAAAGAAAGGGTCATTATTTGCGAAGCTGCCAAATTTACCTAAGGGTGTTAAAGTCAATAAGGTTGACTCTACTTCAAGTAAAGTCCACTACTCTAACTCTGTTAAGTTTCTATTCTGAGATTCTTGATGCATGATGTGACTGGGTCACATGGTAATGTTTTAAGAATCAAAGAAAAGTAAAGGAACTTAAAGAAAGAATATGCTGAATCTGATCGCATAGATGGATTTCTATCGCATAGTTTGAAAAAAATCGGATTCTTGAGCTAATTCTTAGGAGTTATGAGATATTGCTTAGGAATAGATAACAACAAGTTTTTCATATGGGTTGTAAGGATAAGTTTTTCCGCATAGTTCTAAAACAAAAGAAATTTTTGATTTTATTTATTTTAAAATATCCTTACAATGGCATTTGAGGAAAAATTGTTGCTTATATGATTCCATTAATAGCAAGAGTGGAAATATGAAATTGATTCTTTCATTTGTGGTAATGTCTAAATTTATCAAATAAAGGAAAGATTCTCATCACCCAAGTCTCAATTGGACCGGAACTTGGAATCATGCGAGTTGTATAGCATGATGAATGAGAACTTTCAAGTATTGGAAAAATTAAGACTAGTTACTTATTCACATGGATGTGTGAGTCAAGTAATGGACTAAGGGATCGGGTACATAGTCTTGTGCACTGATTATGTCCACCACAAAAGATGTAAGGCTATTCGTCATAGTTTACTAAAGCTCAGTAAATATGATTATACTTACAAGCTTAAGTATAACTCTGAGACATTGGAAAAGGTTCCAATGCATGGCAGAGCGGATAAGAAGAATCAAATTAGGCAGAAGGATAAAAGTCTCTCAAATCTGAAAAGATGGGAGAGTACTTTAGTATCAGCTTTGTGATCATCTTAATGATTAAGAAACCATATCAAAATTAGTTCTCTAAGGAAGTCTTAGTTCATTCTTATGACTAAGAAGAAGGGATCTTGAATTGTTGAAATGGTTAAATCAAGAAGATGAGTCATACTTCGTTCCAATACAAGTCTTAGAGTCGTACTCCAAGATTGTAATTTGAGTGACATGTCTTAAAGAAGGTTTAAAACACTTATCAAATGTAAGAGTAAAAGTTTTCTACTCTTGTACATTTGAAATTGGTAAGTTGTGATGTTTTGGATAAAACAAAGACCAACTAAGGCCAATTGTGTGAAGTGTTTGTCTTGATTAGAATCCGCACTATCTCTTGGATGTTTGACAAGGGAGTCTTATAGGTCAAGAGGATAGTGGGAGTCTTAAAGGTCTTGAAATTCTCAAGAACTAATCAAGAATGAAACCTGAAGTTCTTCACTAGCACACGACTTGAGGTTTATAACCTATCGTGTTGACATATTCTGTGCCCATTCTAGTTAAAGTTGGCTTCGCATATGAGTTCTTAGAGTTCTCAATGTGTTGCACAACAACTTGGAAGCAATGGTAGGCCCTTGAGCTGCCAGGTGGCAAGAAATTAAGATTGAGTTCAATCCATATGGTTTTGGATTTGTCATTATCCTTGTCTTGTGATTATGGTTTTGACAAATTCATATGGGTAGGTACTCATACACCAATAAATCTAAGTGTCATAAGGTTTCTCTCTGATTCATGAAAATGATGGTGAGGAAACACTTCCACTAAGTAGATTTTAGCTAGATAGCAATTGGGATATTTGCATTCTCAAAGTCGTTAGTGGAGCGTGTGTGGTTTACCGGCACACTAACTTGGACTTGTGAGAAATGGCAAAGGTCAAAACTATCAAGACTATGATTACGGCATCCCTTTTCATAGTTCTTAAAATTGTTTTGACACACCCATAAGCTATCTAAGGAAGGTGTATGTTTTTGATAAAGTCTTATCAAAACAATCTAGTATCAGAAATCTGAACATTGGTAAGTAAGTCAATAAAGTATTGATTTCTAGAAGTCGAGCCTTCTGAGTACATGTCAAAGCTAGTGGGAGCATAAGTGTTATGCTAATAATCATCATGTTAGTGGGAGCATGATAATTATGATAAGTATTGCAAGTTAGCAATGTTAATTATAGAAAAACAAAAGGTTTCAACTGGGAAAAAGTTGTTTTGCTATAATTAAGGGAGAGGAAATTATAAGCTTAGATCGTGAGGTTTTAATCATTTAGTCAAGGATATATATGAATTTCATGTTGGAATGGCTCAACATAAGGAAATTCTGTATATGGGTCCATTATTTGCGTTCTTAAATTCGATTATGATTACGGCATCCCTTTTCATAATCTGAATTATGAGAACTTAGCAAATAGAAATGGAAATGTTATAGCAAAAGACTGGTTTAGTCTTTATGTGAGACATCATGAATCGTGTCCCATATCCTTCGGATATAGGATCGATTACATGTGCTATATTCATCCTTTCTAAAATTTTCCAAATGCCTAGGGCATTAAGAAGGGAAAAGGTTTAGAACTGGATATGACTAAAAGGATTAAACAATTGTCGAGGACAATCTAAGGTTTACCAAAGATTGGTTGCTCAAGGACAGTTGGAAGTATAGTGATAATTCTGGAAGGACCATATTGACATAATCTGTAAGGAGGCAACTCTTGTTCAGAAGTGATAGTCAAAATGGAATCTGGAAATGTTTCAAAGTTAGAATTTTTCCAATCTGTTTAAGATTAGGAAACTTAATGCAAGAAGGATGTTTCTAAGGAGCTGATCTCCTTTGGAATACTCTGTAATGATTGTTGCCAAGTCTTTCTGACTTTGTGCATAATCATTACAAGAGGATCAATGCATATAAGTTTAGAATCTAACAGATTTCAGTAAATGACATGAATTTGGAATTCTTGCATTTGCAGTAAGGATTTGGGAGTGTGAAAAGAGAATTATTCAAGTTATGTTCAATTGATCTAGTTCACAAAGTAAAGATCATAGACAAACATATTATGCATACTTGGTGTATGGCATGACTAGTGTTTAGAAAACATAGTGTACACGCTTGGAGCATGGGACAACTATTGTTTTAAATTCAAGAATAAAGTTGATAGCTGAAACAATATACAATAAATAATTTGTAATCATATGGTGATAAATAAAAAGTGTTTTATTTATATTCATAAGTTCTGAGACCATATTGGATTCAATTATTATTGTGTTTCACTTTGCATGTTTTGACTTCCCGAATAAACTAGGTTATTCTTCCGGAATGACTAAGTTATTCAAACCATCCACAGTCGGTCATATGTTGGAAGTAGATATGAATTAAGACTGTCATGGGTTGGCTTGTAGAGGTCTAAGTTGTTGGACAAAGGGCTACAACACTCATGAGTGCTCATAAGTTCTGAGTATTGGATTCAACCCGTGCTCATTGGAATCACTTCATGGATTTTATCACGAGTGATCATGAGACGATAATATCTTATATTCTTCAAACCTAGAGATATGAGTTGTTACTATGAGTTGGTTGTACATTGATTGCACGAAACTGCATTTGGTAACTCGGTGCTATACAACGTGCCTTTGTGTATGATTCAACAAGTAGTAGAACAAGCCATATGAGTCGAAGTTTATCCATTCCTTTTACCTTTGGGATAAAAGCGATATCTGTGGGCCCCTCGATGATTTGATGATGACAAATGGAAGTGCTCGGCCGGGCCAGGACTGATTTGATTTGTTCAATTAGTCAGTCGTCATAAATCGGAAATCGGGAAACAACTAATGGACAGAGAGAATGATTATAATCCATGTCTCAGTCCATATGATATCTAGAATGGAGGAATATATGATCCCTTATCTAATGGACAAGTCATTGACAAGATCAGAGTTCATCTACAAGGTCAGAGTTCGAAAAAAGCTTTTGAGAGCTACGATTGCCAGTTGGTTCCTGAAGTCATACGCAATAATATTTTTAGACTTATCCAAGTGGGAGACTGTTGGATTAATGTCTAAGTCCATAACTATAATTGGTAAGACTTGACCCGACCCGGCATGGTCCATTTGGGTTGCATGGCATCATGCACTTGGATAGACTATAATGAGAGAAATAAGACACTTATGGTTATTAATATATTATAAGTTCTAGTATATTAATAATAAGAATAATAAGATTATTTAATTAGTATTGATCAAGAATTAATCTAGGATTAATTAAGTGATCAAAAGAAGACTAATTAAATATATGGGTTGATTGTGTAAATCATCCATACTTATATAGTGGGCTAATGCTCCATGGATTATCTAGTTGGGCCAAAACCCATATGATGCTCCATGGATGCTCCATGGTGTATTTGAACCCATGGATCCAAGGAAATGGAAAGTCATGACAATTAGAGTTTACCCTAATTGTATAACTATATAAGCATCCTATTCTTGACCAAAATCGGCCACTAGTATTATTCTAGAGAGGGCTAGCCAATTTTATGAAGTGTAGAATTCTCTCAAGTTATTCCAAGTGTATTTGGTGT
This sequence comes from Lactuca saligna, assembly GCF_052625555.1. Lineage (NCBI taxonomy): Eukaryota > Viridiplantae > Streptophyta > Magnoliopsida > Asterales > Asteraceae > Lactuca > Lactuca saligna. The sequence goes on along the minus strand of NC_136423.1, from coordinate 121,083,939 downwards.
TGTGTGAACCATTTGAGGTGTCACACTTGGGGCACTAGGCACTCAAGCTTCATGAAGACATTCTACATCAAAGAGGTATGTATTCTATCTTGTTATATTGATAGTTTTGTATGCTAGATTAGGATAATACCTTGGATGTTCATATTTGCATGTATAATAGAGAAAACATAGATCCAAGGTATTTAGGGTTTCATGTACACTTAGGAGTGTTAGAGTGCTCATAACCCAACAACTTTATGCTTCTCCAGGCCCTAAAACACTTGAATCTGAAGTAGCAACTCCAGATCTGGCTTCTAACCCAAAATAATAACATTATGGCAAAAGAGCCCCAACAACCACACATAGATCTAGGTGCAAAAAGGGACCAGGAACTAGTTTATTACCTCCAAGTGCTCAAAATGAACTCACAATCCCAGATCTATAGCTCCTTCTTGCTCCTCCGAGTTCCTTCTTCCTTTTCCAAGCTTTAAAGCACCTTCCAAGGCTCAACTAGGAGATATGACGGATAGGGTTTGATATCCAGGGCTAAAGAGGCAGTAAGGAACCCTGGGAAGAAGATTAAGACATTTATATAGGCCCCAAGTCCCGAATTTAGGGTTTTTCCCGCACAGACCAGACTCGCCGAGTCACCCTGGTCGACTCGCCCAGTCGGTCACTTACTCCCCGACCCGGATCCCGCTCGGACTCGCCGAGTCGACCCCTAAACTTAGGGTTTTCTTTCCTTTCTTGGTCTTTGAAACTTTGGGTGTTACAACTCTCCCCCACTTAAACTAAACTTCGTCCTCGAAGTCTGCTATGGCCCACTGCCTGCGAGCTGCCTCTAAACCCAACCAACTATTCCAACACCAGCTGCCTACCCTTGCTGGCTTTTGCTCGATCCTTCCGACTAACCTTAATCCCTGCAGATAGCACCTCGGGTCAACCCTGACCCTGAACATCCTGGAGACCCAACTTACTCAACTGGCAATCCTTCTGGTACTCACCGAGTACTGAACTGAATCTATAGGGGTTCACCCCTTCCTGTCCTTACGCAAATCCCTTGCCTTCCCAAGGCAAGGTTCTATAACCAACTATTTCTCTGTAACTGTGAAGGTCCTATACTTCACCAACTCCACCACCCCCGCCAATTCCAGTACGGGTCAATACCGCCAACAACCACCGACGCCCCTATCTGACATAACTTGGTGCCGAGCACCCCCGGCCCTTACTGACGTCTCCATATTTGGGTTACCGAACCCTACCGGTTACTACACCCCTTCGCAATCTCCTAGTCGCTTCCAGCGACTCCTGAAAATACTTCGACTATCTATAACTATTCTATCCATTCTTCCGCTCATACTGAAACGATGCTGCTGGGAATAGCTTGCTTATATCCCATCTGATTACTCAACTCCTACTAACTTGAGTCTTTCATCCGAAGAAAAGCTACTTGCCTAGCTATCTTTACATGTCACTTATACTCGGCCGAAGGCTCAACTGATCCTGCTGAGAGAGACTTGTCATTTCCACATCACCCAACTATACCGTCAACACCAGTATTCCAACTCAAATACAATACTGACCCAAAACTCCGAAACCTTTCAACCACTGAATTGTCTGCGATACCGAACCTGCCTGAAACATTATACTGCCTGAAACGCTGATCTGGCTGAAACACTAAACTCAAGTCCAACTGTGGAGTCAAGGGACTCCTCCCTTAGTCGCTTCCACGACTTCTGAATGAAATCTTCCTCAAGGACTAGTTTCCACTAGTTATCCTGTCACTGTGGCTCTAACAACCTTCCGATCCAACCGATCGGGTCCATACTTCACATCCTGACATCATCCATTCTATGACTAATAACATGATGGCTCCCCGACTGACGGTAGCCCTTAACATACCTGAACCTCAACGGTCCACTGCTACTCTGATCTCATAACTGATGTGACGATCTATAGCCAAGATTCGCTGACTTAGCCATAACTGAACCATTTGGGAAATCCGAATCCAATCCGTGGATTCCCATATTCCCACCGCTGCACCCGAACGGGTGGGAATTACTACATTCCCGTGTTCAGCCACGCGCTCATGCTGCTACCAATCTGATAAAAGCCACGGCTACACCCGCGGATTCACAAGTCTCAAATACTACCTGGCTGCTAATGAACGCTACGGCTACCCCCGCAGGCTTACAACACTCTACTACTATCTGACTACTAGTGAATGCTACGGCTACCCCCGCAGACTTACAACACTCTACTACTATCTGACTACTAGTGAATGCTACGGCTACCCCTGCAGACTTACAACACTCTACTACTACCATCCCGAGGACATCCTAACTATCCCTAGTCCCACTAGTGATTCTTCATCCCGATTTCTCAAACCAGCCCTCAGTCTTTGAATTCTGCATCATCCTCGACATCTTATATCCTTGATATACTTAGTGCTTCGTCGAGGAATTCTCCGGCTCGGTTCCCAACCTAACTGTCTACTAATCCGGATACAAGAAGCTATTGTTCGGAAGTTTCCAACCTCCCAACTCCTGAATCTACGCAACCTGCATGCTTCCTCATACACTGGCTACTAATACAAAACATCTCTTGCTGCCCGCTCTCGGGTTCCTCATTCCACTCACTTGAGTCTTTATAGGCGGTCCTCAAATCTTGGATTCCTAACCAATTTCTAACCATCTCCATTACATGAACCCACTGCTGGGAAAAGTTCTCGAACTCTCAATTCTGAACTTCTCAATCCATCCAGCACTGTGCTACTACCACTTCTTCTCAGAGGCCGCGCACTCATCCTGAGTGACTCTTATCCATGTATACCCGGAGGGTTCTACCCCACTTCGATCCTACTTACCCCTTGCTGCTTCACATTCAAAAGAGATCCCGATCTTTACTACCATTCCAAAACTTCTACTGGGGAACCCAAGCCCGCCAGGTAGGAATTTGACCATTCCATCCAAACCACTATCCACTCCGAACTAGCGAAACGATCCAGATCTCCCCCCTACCATGCTACAGTTACTGCATCCTCCGAAACTTCTCCATATGAGCACATCCTCTAACTACCAACCAATTATCCGAGGTATGAAAATGGCATATGACGTAATCACAAGAAAGCCACTCCATAACACAACACTTATACCACAATTGATGCAGAAACCATAACAATATAATCATAACATAAGCTGACAAACACAAAGTTACATACCTCCATTACTCAGTGCTGCTCGAATCCCTGCTGAAATCTACCGGAGAAACTCGGCTCCGAGCCGTAGGCACCCTTGCCCGGCCTTGACAACCACTGACGGTACTTGAAGTTCCAAGGGCAGGAGCTGGCGCCTGCCCTGCTGAATACAAACTTGGACAGTGGGCCTTCTTGTGGCCCCTCAGACTGCAATGGAAACACAATGGATCAAGTCCCTGGGCGATGGTAACAACACAGTCTCTGCTAAAATGACCAATCTGACCGCACTTGAAACACCCAGCATCGCCACCACTTCTACGCCTACACACACCCATGTGCGTCCTTCCGCACTTCCCGCATCGACTGCGACTCTGATAGTTCCTCGTCCTCAAATCTGAACTCTTGGGCCTCTTACTCGAACCTGTGGCAACCTGAGTCTCATCCATTTTCCTCTTCCCTTCCGACTCCCTGCCCGACTCTCGCTCCTGTGTTACCCCAATGGTAACGTCTGCTGACTGAACAACAGATGTCTGATCCTGAAGCCTCGCTATCAATCTATCAGTGATCCTCACGACCATGTCTGGCAGACCCTCGCGAATGGCTCGCGAAACTTCCTCAACTATCCAATCATGCAATGGTTTCTCTTGGAGACAGAATGCCCCACACACCCCTGCCCCCCGATAGCAGAAACTAGAAATGGGATCTCCCTCCCTGATGGATCCCTGAACTCCATAAGATTCGGGACCTAGACGAGCCCCAATCTGTCCTGAAACTAACCTGGCCCTAAAGGCCTCAAGATGACTGTCCATGAGCTCCCCAATAGCCTCTCTAACTGAACCGAAAATCACTGGAGTCTGATCGATGATGTTGCGCATAATCTCTGCGGAAATGAAATCCCTCATCTGGTCATCAAGCTGCCCGACTCTAAAGCCCGAGCCAGACCCCTCCCCTGCACCTGAACTGCCAACTGATATCTTGCGCAACGTCACCATACTGAAAATATAACAATCCCTGATCAATTACATACTACTGCTGAGGGATCTCTCACCTACTCTACTAGTTCCTTGGTTTCGCCTCGGCCCCTCTTGAATCGAGTACGGATCATCTGCTTTCAGTAGTATGGGCCCCTACTACCTTCCACATCTATCCGTACTTTCCTCAAGAGTTACCTCAACTCCACCAAGTCCCCTTTACTCTTCTACTGATCTCTGCTACTCTCATCCTAGGCTTGCCCTAGGGAACCTCTAACTCTACCCAAACAGTCCTCAACTGCTGAAGGCCTCCTTGTAATGCCAATTAGTCACCACCTGAATACCATCACATGTGACGAGGCTCAGATAATCCTTCAAGTAAAGGACTCGTCCCTAAAATGGTTGGACTCAAACGAGAGCTGCGCAGTAGGGCCAAATCCAACACTCTGAGATTATTCAACCCTGATCACATGTGATGAAACGTATTCACCTAATGGCTAACTCTCATCACTCAGAGTCCCACAAAGCATAAAGCAAGCAGCATTCGGATAAGGGAAACATACTCAGGCAAAACAATTCTCATAACAAGAAACTGCACCAGCATATAATGCTAAGCTCATACTTTCAGGCATAACCTACACAGGCTATCCTACTACTGTCTACTCATTACTAGCATGCAATTCTCATCAAGCTGGAACACATAAAGCAGGCACATAAGGCATCATCCTAGATCCTTAGTCCTAATCTAGCATGCTGTTCTACTGAAGCTGGAACTGAAACTGAACTGAAACTGATACTGAAACTGATATTGAAAATAATAACATAACTTGTATGGGTAAATTGGGAGTACTTACTTGAGCTCGGCTGATTGCATGCACACACCTCTATCTCGTTAAAAAATTTCTTTCTTTCTAGGTGCTTACAAAATTCTTTCTAGAAGACGTTTTCATTTTTAAATAATAAAAATCTTTTATTTCCCCTTAGTTTGAGTTCAGATACACCCGGAAGTGTATCCGAATCCCTCAAACCAGGGCTCTGATACCAACTTGTAACGACCCAAAAATCACGACCAAAAATTTCTTTAAAAGCATTACTAGAATCATATTTATAAAACTGTATCATAAGTCATAACATAAATTCTCGAGTATTAATTCAAACGTAATATCATTATCAGAGTCGAACATTCCCAGGCTAACTGACTACGGTGTGTGCACTGCAATCTCCCCGAGCTCCTCTTTTGAAAACTGGGTACCTGAAACCAAAACTGAAAACCGTAAGCACGAAGCTTAGTGAGCTCCCCCAATCTAACACATACCATACAAAAACATATAAAGCACATACTGGGCCTTGCCCACTGCATCGGACCAATGTCCGGACTAACTGGGGCCTTGCCCCCTACATCGGACCGAAGTCCGGAAACTGACTGGGACCTTGTCCCCTGCATCAGACCGAAGTCCGGACTAACTGGGGCCTTGCCCCCTGCATCGGACCGAAGTCCGGAGACTGACCGGGACCTTGTCCCCTGCATCGGACCGATGTCCGGACTAACTGGGGCCTTGCCCCCTGCATCGGACCGAAGTCCGGAGATTGACTGGGACCTTGTCCCCTACATCGGACCGAAGTCCGGGCTAACTGGGGCCTTGCCCCCTGCATCAGACCGAAGTACGGAGACTGACTGGGACCTTGTCCCCTGCATCGGACCGAAGTCCGGACTAACTGGGGCCTTGCCCCCTGCATCGGACCGAAGTCCGGAGACTGACTGGGACCTTGTCCCCTGCATCGGACCGAAGTCCGGGCTAACTGGCTGAACATAGCATAGCATAACATATCAACTAGCATGAACACATATACTGCATACTACATCGGGCCGTAGCCCGGAACACATAACACATAACACATAAAACATAGCACATAATTCCCGTCTGAGCCACGAAGGCATCAAACATACTAACTACTGCATCGGAAACTACTGCTAACTAGACAGGCCGACATTGTGGCCTTAGACCCGTCCCTACTGGAAGGAAACTCACCTGTGACTGCTGAACCCTACTGGAAAATCTCTGGCTGCTACTCGACAATCCCCTGATCCGCTGCTCCTCCAGCTCTCCAAGCTATCAATATACATATGACACTTAGTCTGACAGTCAACTAAGTCAACTCTGGTCAAAGTCAACCTTCCAGGTCAACCCTACTCGCCGAGTCTTCCTAAGGACTCGCCGAGTTCATAAACTCAGGGTCTTTCTTATTTGCGACCCGACTCGCCGAGTCAGTCCATGACTCGCTGAGTCCAACCAGTTCCAAGTCCTGTCCTGTCCAACTCGCTAAGTCACCACCCGACTCACTGATTCGGGTCTCGACCCGAAGGGTTCAGGGTTTTCGCGATCTGACTCGCCGAGTCCAAGAACAGACTCACCGAGTCCTAGAAAATCTTCAATCAACTCGCCGAGTTGCTCATCCAACTCGCCGAGTCCATGCCTAACTTCATCCGACTCGACGAGTTGTTCATCCTACTCATCGAGTTCCTCCTCATCTTCAAGCTACTCGCCGAGTCCACTCGAAGGACTCGCCGAGTCCATTCGGTTCTACATACATGCAGAGGACCTTTGAGTCATGCATGGACTCCAAACTGTAGATCCACTCTTTTAAGGTCTATTCCTTACGTAAAGTTGCAAACTTTACGTGTAGAGAAGGAGATCTAGGCAAGATACGCCATTAACTAGGGTGTAAGGCCAAGGGACTTCAAAATCAACACAATGACTGATACTTTATGCTTCTCCAGGCCCTAAAACACTTGAATCTGAAGTAGCAACTCCAGATCCGGCTTCTAACCCAAAATAATAACATTATGGCAAAAGAGCCCCAACAACCACACATAGATCTAGGTGCAAAAAGGGACCAGGAACTAGTTTATTACCTCCAAGTGCTCAAAATGAACTCACAATCCCAGATCTATAGCTCCTTCTTGCTCCTCCGAGTTCCTTCTTCCTTTTCCAAGCTTTAAAGCACCTTCCAAGGCTCAACTAGGAGATATGACGGCTAGGGTTTGATATCCAGGGCTAAAGAGGCAGTAAGGAACCCTGGGAAGAAGATTAAGACATTTATATAGGCCCCAAGTCCCGAATTTAGGGTTTTTCCCGCACAGACCAGACTCGCCGAGTCACCCTGGTCGACTCGCCCAGTCGGTCACTTACTCCCCGACCCGGATCCCGCTCGGACTCGCCGAGTCCCTCCTTAGACTCGCCGAGTCGACCCCTAAACTTAGGGTTTTCTTTCCTTTCTTGTTCTTCGAAACTTTGGGTGTTACAGAAACTATTACTTGGCGTTTTGAAACCAAATTCTGCAACAATGATTTCTAAAAGGTTTATTTTGTTGAAAAGATATTCTTATTTTTTTAGCCCATACCATGGGTGGTCGAACAAGGATGGATGAAATCTATGTCATAGTTTCATATGATACTCAAAAGTGTTAAGAAAAAGATTCTAAAATCCCTTACAGTTCTAAAGATCAAGGAAGGACATGTAAAAAAGTTTGTTAAGAATGTTGTCATTACCATTATGGTAAGAAAGGCCACTAAAGTAGATACTATTGTGTCTTTGTTAAATAACTTAATAAAGGAAAAGCTAAATAGTCTAACAAATCATGTGTTTACATACCAATATCATTGATAGAACTTTATGTTTTTTCATATTATTCATGGGTAGTGGTTGTGAAGCTCATATTTATGATAACATGAAAGGAATGAGAAGAATTCATAAACTAAATTAAGACGGCTTGGACTTTTTTTAGCCAATTGGATACATGCTTTTGTTGAAGCCATTGAAAGCTATGAGCTAAAGTTACAAAGTGGTATCGTTTTGATTTTGATAAAAATTGTCATATTGTCTAATGAGTAATTTTAGTTTCCCATGTGAGACAATCTAGTTTTGAACTTCATTTCATTGATTATAAGATTTCAGTTCATATAATACTGTGTTTTATTTCGATACTATTCCTCGTAATAGCGATGACGCCAAAAGATTTAGGTATGAATTGAATAAATCACATGTATGACATTGTTATCTTGGTTATAGAAACAAGAAACAAAAAACATAAGAAAAAATTAAATTTGAACAAAATTTTAGGATCAACTAACTCTAAGTCGTTTTGATTTATGTGAAGCTTGATTTATGTGAATCTTGGTTATATAGAAATAGGACATGTGAGGACTCTTTTTTTCCGGTGAGGACACCTTAAAAAAATTGAAAAAAAAATACAAATCATAAAATCGAACATAATACTAAACTGGAGAGAAAAAATATTGGAAATTTTTTTGGATCATTAAAATTGAATCATGGATCATTTAATGAATCATGGACAAGTCCCTAACAGTGCTCTCACTGGCTCGAAAATCATAAGAGAAACGACTAAGAAGATTGTCCAAATCCGAGGACGATTAAAGGCTTCTAGAGACAGACATAAGAGTTATGCGGATAACAGACAGAAGCCCTTGAAATTCTAGGTCGGAGACCAGGTGCTGCTAAAGGTCTCGCCCTGGAAGGGATTGATACGTTTTGGAAAATGTGGAAAACTAAATCCAAGGTATATCAGGCCGTTTGAAATCCTCACCAGGATTGGCCCGGTGGCATACAAGCTTTGATTACCACAAGAACTCAATAATATGCATCCTACCTTTCATGTGTCCAACTTAAAGAAGTTCTTGTCTAATAAGACTCTCGTCATCCCTCTTGACGAAATTGAAGTCAACGAGAGTCTCCACTTCGTGGAAGAACCGGTAAAGATCATGGATCAAGAGATTAAAAGAACGAAACAAAGTTGCATTCCCATTGGGAAGGTCCGATGGAACGCTAAACGAGGACCCGAGTTTACCTAGGAACACGAAGATAAGATGAAACAAAAATACCTGCATCTTTTCCCCAACCCTTGAAGTCCCAGTTGAAATGCTAATTTCGGGACGAAATTCCTTCTAAAGGGGGGATGATGTGACAATCGTCAAATTATGGTCAAGTCAAAGTCAAACAAAGTCAACAAGTCAGACCGGTAAACTCAACTAGTGCGTGTATGATAGGGTTTACTCTATGTTTACTAATGTACAACTCTCTATCTTAATACAAAGTATCACTCAGAAGTTTCAAACGTTCAGAAACTCTTAACCCTAACCAGGGTGAGTGATGTAACGACTCTATAAAGAACTATTATGTACCCCTCGAGGGCGTAAAAGAATCATAACAAGGCATAATGGGGATTCACAAACCTTGCATTACGGGACCAAACACTAACAAAGGCTACAAACAAAGTCTCTCTCAATCTCTCCAACACTATCTCTATCTCTCGAACCTTTTGGGAATAAAAATCACATTTTCCAACGTGTATATGAACGTCCATCCCAAGCCCGAACCTTCTCTTAGTTGAAAACAACTTAAAATGGAAAAAGAAAGTCAAAACGAGGCCTGAAGGTTCGCAGGTTACTGTTCACTAGCAAACCCTCGCATGCATTCCCAACCTCCTAGCCCAAGTTCGTTTTTAGAAAGATGTTTGCTTCTAGCCGGGAGGTTTCACTTCTGACCCTCTCACAAGAAAAACCGGGCGCATTCTCACATTACCTGAGTCCATTCGCTTGTGGTTGACATCGTTCACATCTACTCGACTAGGTTCACACCAGACTCTCTCGCACCAAGCCTCACATTTGCAGATGAGCCCTCTTAGACCGAACCCTCCTCTCGCCTGCGAACCCTCTCGGACCGAAACCTCCCCTGTCATGAACCTGCTCGGTTGCGAGCCTTCCCTTCGGAGGTTCGCATCCACACCCCGGTTTTCGACCAATTTCGCATTTTAAGCATGTTTTTGATGATTTTAACGTGAGAATTTCACCAAATTCGTATTTTCATCATTTTAAACTCCCAAGACTCATATTTTATTCCCATCTTGAAGATTTATTATCTATAAATCATATCTTTTGTTCAAAATAACACATGAAGGCTTGTTGACTTTTTCCATAAATCTATGACACCAAGCCATCCCCACATCAGCTTTATGTCCCTATTCACACTCTACCTAGTAAAATCATTGTCCTTTTCAATCTTACCCAACATTCCATCAGATTTGTCCTTGACCAAATCTACTCAAGAAATCTTTATTTCTTCACCTATAAAAACTCATGTGCTACCTCCAAAAACTCTCTCTCTCTCTCTCTCTCTCTCTCTCTCTCTCTGGAACTTAAAATCCCCAGGAAGTCTCAATCTCTTCCCCTATTCTTGGTAAGTTCTTCATTTTACTCCTAAATATTCTACATTCCTTCATACAAATCATGGATCATTCACATAAATATCGTCATATTTGTTCTTAGGATCTTCAATTCTCAAGCATCCTTCAAGTGTTCTTGACTTGAAACTCCCTTTCTTCAACCTTCCACCGCCGGAAATCACTCAAGATGAGTTCATACCCCTACATTTTCATGTTTTCTCCAAGTTTAGGGGGGGGGGGGGAGGGGGGATACAAGTTACAACACCCAAAAAATATTTTAAACTATATTAACAACTGTCAACAAAAAAGTTATGGTCTATTCATGAATTGTTTTGACCATCCTAAACTTAATATTTTTTATAACTGTTCAAAATGAATTTAGTTCAGGTTTATACCTTTCTAATAACTACTTTCACACGTTTATATGATTTTTCTACAATTTATGACAATTTTACAAAGCTACCTATCATTTCAGAAATGATTTCAGACCAGTTTGTGAATATGAACATTTTTACACTGGTTAGAGACCTCTAAAAATCATAATGAAAATTATGAAAAAACTAGACACATTTTCTAAACTCTAAGATTTTACAGATTCAGCTTTTGACTTACAATGATTTTTCTATGAACTTTCTAAAAACAATGACAGAAAAGTTAAAACTAGTAAAATAGTTTTTAAATTCATTAACACTTTGTAACATGTTGAGCAAAGTGTATAACAATGTTTAGCTACATATTGATTGTATTTCATGTTAGTTTACCTTCATGAAACATAATTAGCCATTCATCATAAGGATTTTCATATATTACAAACATCTATGATAAACTATAATATGTATAGTTTATGGTTCGTTACACTACAAACTCACTATGAAAGGTTTCCAATTACACTATAAAAGGGGTTTTCATTCACTACAAACATTTAGGATAAACTATAATATGTATAGTTTATGGTACATTAACACTACGAACATACTAAGGAAGGTTCCATTTACACTACAAAAAGGATTTTCATTTACACTACACGTAAACTTGTTGAATCAAATTTGTGAGACGTTACTTCATTGTATTCTTTAGAGTTCTGGTTAAAGTCCTGTATTATAACCATAGTCTCTTGTAGGGAGAGCGTGATACTTGTATATAGATTTATATTGGGAGTGACAATCTCGCACCTAAGCTGCATGCAACAGCTAAACCGTCAAGTCTGGGGTGACAAATGTCAAAACATTCCGACGCCTGGAGTACGTCGTAACAGACTTACTATGTCAATTGCACTGTTATAATAACACACACAGGGAAACAACGACATATATAGTTTATGAGAATTCTTACATTTAAAAGGGTTTTAATTATTTAAAACTGCCTACAATATCATAAGTATGGAAAAATACTTGTATATTTCGGTCTTTGGGTCTTAAGAATACAACTCAGTCTATAAGGAAAATATTGGATTTTTCTTGAACATACACTACATTTACAAAGAAAGGTTTACAACTCTACATACAAAAGCTTATGCACTCACCAAGTTAATTGTTGACACTCTTTTAAAATTACTTGTATCCTCAGGTAATCAATGAAAACAGATAACTACCAGCTTTTGAGGAAGAAATGCTACGGCGTTAGACAAACCATTTTATCATTATATTTTAATCGATTTTGAAACATGTAACTTATGAAACCATGTAACTTTCTTGATTATATTTATGATGGTTGTAATTACTTCGATCATTATTATACTCGTGGTTATGATACTATACATGAGGTCCTCCACCCCCGGACGTTTCTGCCATCCTTGGTTTGGGGGTGTGACATCAAACAAGGATGAATGAAATCTATGGGGGCGTTTGACTTATCTTTTGAGAAGCAAAATGACTTTTGGGAAAAGTTACAAAAAGTCAGGTTTTCCTTACTTTTCCAAAAAGTCAGTTTTCCTTATATCAAAATCCTAAAAATAGCTTTTAAAATGTTGTTACCAAACATCTTTTCTCTTCTATCTTTTTCTAAAAGGATTTTTGACATCTCAAAAGATAAGCCAAACACCCCCTATGTCATAGTTTTATATGATATTCAAAAGTGTTAAGAAAAACATTCTAAAAGCCCTTGCAGGTCTAAAGATAAGGAAGGACATGTAAAAAAGTTTGTTAAGAATGTTGTGTATTACCATTATGGTAAGAAAAACCACTAAAATAGATACTATTGTGTCTATGTTAAAGAACTTAATAAAGGAAAACTAAATAGTCTAACAAATCATGTGTTTACATACCAATATCATTGATAGAACTTTATGCTTTTTCATATTATCCATGGGTACTGGTTGTGAAGCTCATATTTATGATAACATGAAAGGAATGAAAAGAATTCATAAACTCGTGGTGAAACCCATATTTATGATAACATGAAAGGAATGAGAAGAATTCATAAACTAAATTAAGACAACTTGGACTTTTTTTTAGTCACCAGAACACATGCTTTTGTTGAAGCCATTGAAAGCTCTGAACTAAAGTTACAAAGTGGTCTCATTTTGATTTTGAAAAATTGTCATATTGTCTAATGAGTAATTTTAGTTTCCCTTGTGAGACAATCTAGTTTTGAACTTCTTTTTATTGATTATAACATTTCACTTCATATAATAATGTGCTTTATTTTGATACTATTCCTCGTAATAGCGATGATGCCAAAAGATTTGGGTATGATTTGAATAAATCATATGTATATGTATGACATTGTTATCTTGGTTACATATTTCGAAACATAAACAAAATTACAGTGGAACAAAATTTTGGGATCAACCAACTCTAAGTGGTTTGATTTATGTGAATCTTGGTTGCATTGAAATAATAAAATGATTAAGACATTTTCCACTACTCGAGGTGAAAGAGCTAATGTTCTGTTAGGACTCATACATATTGATACGTAGGAACATTTTATGATACTACTACTATTACATAATAATAATAATAATAATAATAATAATAACTAAATTGTATTGAATTAGATATTATCACAAGCTCATTAACATGACTTTTAAAAACCTTGTGCGAATTGCAATTAGCGACATAATCATGAAAAAAACCACCTGATTCTAACAAACTTATGACAAATTGGGAATGGATTAGTGACAGAGTAGCTACTGATTTCCGATGGAATTTTCCATTTACGTAACTTTTTTTTTGACCCCTTGATGATACGATCATATACTTGTTTCCTAAAAGGTGGAGTTCATCACTAGTTTTTCCTTTTGCTTCCTCTTCCATATTTTTTCTTTGTTTGTATCCTTATGCAAGTAGGTATCGGTTTTTTAGTTTCTTAATTCTGTCCACTAAGGAGACAAAGACTCGAAAAGGTTTTCTTTTTCTTACTTTCTTCCCTTTCTTTCCTTATCACTTTTCATTACAATATAACATTCTTTTGCCAAATTTGTCATTAAGTCCTTTGTTTATTGATCCATCAAAGCGATGCTTCTTCTTAGCACCAAATATAATACAAGTGAGGAGAATATTCCATGAATCAATTACATCCTCATTAGGAATTATTTATATGGAGTACAAGAGGTCATTACTCGATATTATGTTACAAGATATGAACCTAACTAGACAATATACAAAATTATATATAATATAGATATATCATTAATAATTTCCAATGAATCACTATATTTAATTAGATATTATTTATATAGACATTACAAGATATAGGCCTAAAAATTAACAATATACAAAAGGCATGTAGAGAATACAAGCTAACGATAAATACGTAAATACGTAATGATGTGGATTCATATAAGCTATTAGCCTATTAGTTTGCATAATCAATGTTGAAAGAACTGTATCGAATCAGTTGCAAGATTCGAACATTAATTGAATTTCAAACAGTTAAACATAAAAGGTAGGAAGTGTTAGATTAGGAGCAGGAGTGAATTCCGGTGAATATAGATTTGGGTAAAGAAAAGCAACAATTAAAATATATACAAGTGTCAGCCGACCATGGTGGCACACTTGAGTCATCCATTACTACTACCTCAACAATTTATTTCCCAGACGTTAAAAAAACAAAAGAATCAATATAATAGTCAAGGAGGACGGTTATGTAAGTTAAGATTTTACAGATCGGAGTGAGAAGTAATAGTATTTTAGTTTTATTTATTTATTATAATCAATAGAATCTTTTTGTATAGATTGTTTGTGTAAAAAGGAGTTCACACGAATGATTCTTAAATAACCAAATAAATAAGAATAGGCTTAAATAAAGTATATTTCTATTTTATATTCTAATAAAAGAATATGTTTATTCTTAATTTTGTCACGTGTGATCTTATTAGGGTTTTTAATTAATATCATACCATTTGTAAACCTATTGATTTTCCATTTTAAATTTTAAATTCACACTCTAATTACATTAAATTAATAACATTCAAATAAAAATTAAAATAAAATTAATACCGACTATAAGGTCACATATTTATTTAAATCAACGATTATAACTTTATATAACTAAAAAAATACCTCTTAGTTAATAATTTATTTAAAAGAATTGATTAATAATTTTAAGTTTTTTATTATGAAAGTTTAATTAGTTTTGTAACCGTAGTTCTTACGGATTATAAATAATCAAAAAACTGTGAGTTTTGTTAGATGTTAATTGCAAAAGCTATAGCTTTTTTGGTTTGAATGCTTAGTACTTTTGTTATACCATTACAATTAAATGATATAAATTTTCGCATTTACGTGTATTTGTTTTATCATTTCCAAATAATATTTATGGGTTGAGAGATAGTTGATCATTTTATTTAAATAAACTACCGACTAAACTGGAAAAGGTTAATATAGCCCATCATTTTATTTAAATAAACTACTTACTAAACTGGAAAAGGTTAATATAGCCCATGATGTTACCAAAATAATACTCTACACTAGTGTTGTGTACGAATCAGTTCCCTTTAACTTGTGAGTATGTTTTCATATAAAAATATGACGATGAAAGTGGATAACCAAAATTAAGAAAATCGAAAACCACACTAGTATTAATTATTGTAAGATGAACTATACGAACTACGAAGAGGAGAAAAAAAAGGCTATGAATAAGTGAATAAAGCATTGAAATCGTCCAAAAGTAGAGAAGAGAAAAAAAAAATATAAACTAATTAGTAAAAACATGTGATTTTATGTTTATTAACATTCATGAATTTGAGAAGAAGAAATGCATAAGAGAGGTGGGTGTGGGCAATGCCAACACGAGTTACGAGGCTAAAAAACAAAAAAAAACGTCGTTACCAATTGTGATGGTGGTGACGGGAAGTAACGCGAAAGCCTTTAACATGTAATAACGGGAGGGAGGGACGGTGTTCATTGGCGTTATCACGTGTCATGAGGCACAATAATGGTAGTGGGCGTTGCCCACTTCGAGTAGTCTAAATGTTAATACTTCTTATTAATGAATTGAGAGAACATTACGCAACTTATATACTCTCTTATCCTACACTATCTGAGCTAACTTGAACCAAGGTTGTCAAGATCGGGATCTTACCTAGGATCGTTTTTGGGTTTGCAAGATCGAGATCGAGATCCTAAGATCCCACAAAATATAATATAATTTTAATTTATAATATTTAATCATGAAAAATATTTCAAACATTTAATTTTCCGTTCAAAAATTATAAAAACTTCAAAATATTAGTCATAAGTCACAATAAAAAATGATAAATGATAGATTGATAAAGGGTAAAAGACATAAAGTGGTAAAAAAAATTAATTTGCAACAAAAAAAAATCAAAGGAAGGTAGGATCGGATCGGATCTCGATCCTACGATCCTACCTGCGATCCTACCCCAAATACGATCCTTTTATGATCCGGATCGTTTTTCATACCTAGGATCGTAGGATCGTACGATCCTACAATCAGGATCGCGATTTTGACAACCATGACTTGAACTGCTCTAACTAACCATCTTCTAATAGAAAGCTAACTACCACTATTTATTACATAACAATAAATATAACTGCCAATATCCCCCTTCAAGATGGACGTGAAAAGATGTTTTTCATGGTCATCTTGGATAGAATAGATAGTAGCTTAGCTCGTGGTAATGCTTTTGTGAAAATGTTTGTTAATTGGAATTGGGTTCTTATAGGTAATAAATGGATAATTTGATCAATGATTTTGTTTGTGACATCTCCAATTTCTCGGCCAGAAAAAACCGATTTGTTTATGCTTTGTTTTTAAAATCAGAGTAATCTTTTAAAGAAAACAGTTGCGGAATTTGTTCCCAAAATATGATAAATATTTATCAAAGCATTTCTTTAAAGAAATGTATTTTCATTATATAACAAAATCTAGGGATGTCATGTTCCAATACAGACACATAAGCATAAACAGAACTTACATTATTTACACTAAATATTTTATATCTCCTTTAATCTCTCCGTGAAATATATCTTCGTATCGATACCTATGATACAAAGAAAACTGAGTGGGTCAGGCTTGGGAGCCTAGTGAGCATATAGGATTTTCAACCCACAATAATATAATTATTATATTCAACCATCAAACAATCAACCTAATTACTCATCCCCATTATCTTCTTTATTTCTTAGGATTTTACCCTAAGAATTCAACTACCCGTCACTCATTCATTCCTAAGGATTGACCTAAGGAATTAACACAAAATCTATTGCTACATAAGGCGCATCTACCAACATCATCCTTTAAGCGCCTCTGCCAGGATTACGTCATACACTATGAGGCGTGACTGCCAGGTTTATGACATTCTCTTTTAGGTGCATCTGTCGACATTATCCTATAAGCACATCTGCCAGGATTATCCTATAAGCGCATCTGCTAGAATTATGACATTCTCTATTTGGCGCATCTGTCGACATTATCCTATAAGCGCATCTTCCAGGATTACAACATTCACTACTTAGTGTATCTACCGCTATTATTCTTAAGCGCATCTGCTAGTATTATGACATTCTCTAATTGGTGCATCTGCCAATATCATTCTTAATCATCTTTCATACCTCATCATTTTATCACATACCAACTATCTCATCTACCCATGTTCTACCCAACATATTTGTAGATATAAAATACATATACAGGTTAACTCATTTAAAAACTATATAAAACATCCATTCCACACTCATCTCAAATAAACAAAAATATATAAACACATAACACCTATTTTATAACAAACACTTCATATTTATGTGTTAGAAGAAAGTAACCACACACTCACCCAAACATATACTTAATACCTTCAAAGAATACTTGTATTATACCCGTGTTTATGAAAGAGACTATACACCCACACATATAAAAAACTTTATATTATACAATAGTACGTATTTCATAGCAAATACTTAATATTTATGCTTTAGAAGAAAGTAACCACACACTCACTTGATCAGAAGATGGTCGGACAACACTACGGTTTGTAGAAATAGTATTCTTCGGTAGATCTGGAAGATCTTCACAAAAACCGGACTCCTCGCGGGCAGAGCTTCGGCTCGGGAATCTTACTTCTCGGGATCTTTGGGGCTTTGGGACTTGCTTCGGGTCTCGGGATTAATACCGGGGCTTCAGGATAATTCTTGCATGAAAAACGAGGTAAAACGGGAGAGAGAGAAGAGGAATTGAGCAAAGAAACTCGGAAGCCTCGACTCCCTTTTATAGGGTCTGGATCCTCGATTTACGCTGGACGTAAATCTAGGTACGCTGGGCGTAACCTAGATCAGGCCGCTGACTCCTCCCCTTTGGATAATATTGGATATTTTATAATTAAATTTAATATCGAAATTATTTAATAAACTTCAAAAATTCATATCTTCCTCATACGAACTCCATTATCGACGTTCTTTATATCCCCGCGTAGGTGAGACAACGCTCTACAACGGTCGTTTAGACTCCGTCGGCTAATTTTGACTTTATTTTTATTATTTATTTTTAGTAGGCCGGGACAGGAAAACTCCGTTATAAATTCATAACTTCTTCATCCGATGTCCATTTTCGCCTATCTTTTATCGTTTCACTACTATTAACGAGATCTTCGATTCTCATTTAGATTGTTTCGGCTAAAAAACTGTTCGGTCTCAAATCGAGTATTCGGGCTACATACCGCTAAGTCGAAATTTAGAAAAATCATAACTTCCTCATACGAAGTTAGATTCGGACGTTCTTTTTATGCACACTCATGGTTTAACTAACTCTAAAACTTTCGTTTAGATTTCTAAGCCTAAATATCACTCTAACGTAAATTCACTTTTTACGTTATTCAGCGCCGTGCTGGTTCTGTTGTGAAACTTCGATAGGTCATAACTTTTTCGTTATAACTCAGATTTGGGCATTCTTTATATGTACGGAATCCTTGTAACATATACTATAACTTAGTTAAGATTAATCATTCTAAATAATATTTCATCAAAAAATCATTTTTGATGCTTATCGTCTCTAAATTGACTAACCCTGATCTACGGGCGTTATATTGTCCCTTATGAAATGACAATCCAACCCTATATGTTTGTCCTTTCATTAAAGGTTGGATTAGAAGCTAATTAAATGGCAAATTCATTATCATAAAAGGTAGGTGTTGGTGATATTGTTATAATTCCAAAGTCAAACATTAAATGTGTCAACCAAACTATTTCACAAGTGATAATAGCAATTGCACGATATTCAACTTATGTGGATGATCTTGATAAACTATCTACTTTTTATATTTTCATGAAATGAGTGAGCCACCTAAAGATACAAAAAAGCATTAATGGATCTTCATGAATATTTACACCCTACCAATATGTGTCACTAAATGCCCTTAGTTGTGAAGATTGTCTTGCAGAAAGAAATAGACCTTGACCAAGTGCAGATTTGAGAAATTAAAGCATATGTGTAGCAACAGTTAAGTGAGGAACATGTGGTTTGGTGACACATTGACTTAAACAATGCACAACATAGGCAATGTCAAGTGTTGTAATAGTGAAATACATCAATCTTCCAATTAATCTCCTATATTGAGCTTGATATGCTAAATGGACCATTAAAATTAGAATATTTTCACTTAGGATCCATAGGATAATTTGCAGGTTTGGCTGCTAGCAAACCCATGTCTTCTAAAAGCTGCAAAGTATATTACCCTTGGAAAATGAATATAGCTTATGTGGTTCTTTCATTTTCCAATCCCAAGAAATGATTCAATTGTCCAAGATCTTGAAGATTAAATGTAACAGCCCGAAATCCAGGTACCATTTTTTTAAGCCCTTCATCTTTAATTTAAGTCATTTAGGGTTTTGCATGGTGAGCGAGTACGCTGGGCGTACAAGGAGTACGCTGCGCGTACTCGCGCACTTCATTTGAACGCGGTCACCCTCGGGTATGTTGGGCGTACCCAAGGTTACGCTGGGCGTAACCGGTTCAGACCTAAAAACCCTAATTATTTTGGTTGGCTATAAAAGGAATGTGTTGGCTTGACTCCTCAATCACCATCCCTCAGAAAGAAACCCTAAGAGAGTGCTTATTCGTTCCAAGTTCATTTGTGAGTGTTCTAAGATTGGTGGTGCCATTTCAAGGTAGCAAAGAAGAAGAAGAGTTCATTAGGAAGGCTAGAAGTTGGTGTTCAAGGGTAGATCCAGGCTTTGCAGAGGTTGGAGCTTCATTCTAAGGTAAAAAGTTCGGATCTTGACATATAGTTCTTGTGATATGCTTTAAGTACCATTTTCTAGGGTTATGGTCCCAAAGGTGGAGACCTTATGAGCAAATGGTCTCCATTAGCTTAGATCCATCATATTTCTGGTCTATTTGAGTTGTAGACTCATAAAAATGTAATCTTGGACGTGAATGTTTAACCATGCATGAGATCTAGATCCTTCAGTTGGAGTAAAAAGATGTTAAGGAGTGTAGGAGCCTTTACAGTCATGCCAAGGCTTAAAGGTTTCGACTTTATGGGTAAAGATGCTTAAATAAAGCCGGATCTAGAAATTGAAGTAATGGCTTAACCGATTAAGACCAAAAATAAAGAGTGTTTAGAACTGAAGGTTACGCTGGGCGTAACTCCCAGTACGCGCAGCATACTGGGTGGAGACCCCGATTTCTGGGTTGGCGATGTACGCCCCGCGTACTGGAATGTTGACTTTTAGGGTTTTGGTCAACATGTGGACTTTGAGTCAAGGAAGGGTAAAATGGTCTTTTACCCTCTAAGGAATGATGATAAGGGGTAAAGTCTAGTTGTGGAAGTCTATATTAATTAAAATAATATTCGTTATGATTAGGCGAGGTTGAGTCTTCATTGGGATTTGGAGATAGCAAGTACGCGAGATTCTAGACTTTCCACGAGGTGAGTTTTCTCACTATACTGTACCCAGAAGGGTTTTATTGTGTGACCGAAAGGTCGGATATGTTAGGAGTTGTATGTGCTTTATATGATAAGTTAATCGTTTGTATGTGCTGTGTATGCTATGTTTGATATGGGCCGAAAGGCATTATGTTATGGGCCGGAAGACATATATGATATGGGCCGGAAGGCGTTGTGATGTGGACCGTAAGGCGTTGTGATGTGGACCGTAAGGTTGATGCAGGTAGGACCGGAAGGTTTACCGAGTCAGGACGGAAGTCCCCTGAGACGCATGGACCGGAAAGGTCAGGGACTGGAAAGGCGTATGTGCGTAAGTAGTATTTTGGGGAACTCACTAAGCATTTATGCTTACAGTTGTTGTGTTATGTGTTTCAGGTACTAGCGAGGACCGTGGGAAGGTGCCGACGTGACTGTACACACTGACGAAGGAACTGTTTTATGATCATGGGATGTATTTTGTTGCAATGAAACTTGTTATTCATGTGATTTCAGAATATTAAATGTTGGTTTTTGATGATTGCAAAAATGAAAAATTGTTTTGAAAATTCACGTTGTTACATTAGATTTATTGCTTAAAGAAACCTTTAAATCATTTAAAGTAGGATTTCCAAACAGTATAGTCTGTATACAAAACAGATCCTACCTTCGATATGATCCTACGTGATGGTTCCTTACTTGATATATATTGATGTAGACATTGAGATTTGTGATGAATCTAAACTATCATTAGTCATAAGGAATATCAGACGAAGACTTAGTAATAATATACCTAGGTCATGTCAACGGGAAAAGGAAAGGTGTTAGGTGAAGATCTGCACAAATCACCAATCATCCACTTTATCAAGTGAGTACATAATTACTTTCTACTTACACACAATTATGAAGTATCTATGAAATGCTATATGTTCTTACTATCTGTGTACTTGATATTTGTGTTATAATATGATATGATTTTATAATATAAATTACTTTATCATATACGCATTGGGTAGTGAAGGATTTTAGGAAAGATAAACTAATTGGTTTGGTAGTAAAGTGTTTTTGGGAAAATAAAATAATGGGGAGAGCTCACACATTGTATTACCGACACCATTAATCTAACAAAGTATGTGTGATGACCATTGATTATTCTAGGTAGTCCGGTAGAACACTAGCAGGTTCACCGCCTGTAGGTGTTAATGATCATACCTTTCAAGGAAAAGGAAAATTGTTCATTTGGGTACTCTATCCCCCTCAAGTTTTCCTTGTTGATACATATTGCTATAGATTTCCCAATGCGGTGTTGTTTACTCATAGAGATCCTTTAGGGTAGGTCTCTTAAGACTAGAATTAGGGATTAGAGAGTAAGGATAATAGGATCGGGAAATTGGGATTATTTGTTTATTATGCTAAATATATAATTACAATATTGTAGGTTGTTAGCCCTATGTGATCACCAGGTTTCCCAACCTAACCCACTTAGTTTTTTTTTATATCATAGGAGATAGTATGAACGTACAATCCATTGAGAGATTTGAGGAATTTAAGCCTTTAGAACAATAAGTTAATGTTAGGCCAATATTGTTTATGCTTAAGTTTTGTATCAGTTATGACATCCTAAGTTTTAATAATCAATGAAAAACATTTTCTTAAGGAATACTTTTTAAGGGGCCAATTTCACATTTATAAAGATCACACCGATTTACAATAAGCATAGAAAAAATTTAAATGGCCTTAAATTTGGGTATGTCACAAGTGGTAGCACCTTTTAGCACAATGCCACATCATGTTTTTTGATGACACCTAACTAGTATGTTTCCATTTGCATTTCATAGGGAGTAGTAGTGTGATAATTTTTCAGGGTTACTTTTAGGGTGGGGGGGGATTAAAATAAATAAAGAAATAGAAATCAATTAAGTCAAGAGGGAAACCACTAATCAAATCGCAACACTACTCTCTCTCTCTCTCTCTCTCTCTCTCTCTCGCTATGCTGCTGGCGAGAGGGTGGTGACGCATGACGGTCTCCTCTTAGCACCCCATTCCCTATAGCCTTATACTAGGATTTAGAGGCATGCTTAAAGTCGTGTCATGTGGTATTTTCAAGGTAAAATTTCTTAGAGACTTATATCTTGAACTCTTCAAGATCTTGACAATTAATGTAGTTCTACTTAATCTTTTAAATTGCCATGATCTATCTATATATATCTTTATTCCAAGAAATAGTATGTTGACTACACACAAGACTAGGAATGTTACTGCGCTCCCACTAACTTTGTAGAAAACGCACGAGCCATCTTGATTTATAATTAAATAACACTAGAAGGTACAAGATCCACCTTGAAAATCATAAGACAAAATCCTAATGTTTTATCTTATGTTTTACAATCTAATTTTAGAAAAAAAACATGGTCTGATGAATGTCGCATGCATCCAACGATTCATGATACCCTTTTGTGAAAACATAATTATTATTAAGGTTCTAACGGTTACAAATAAAACTTCATTTTATTAACCTTTTAGACTTGATCAATTATTAATTTAATATCTTATACCCAAAGTTTGGCGATGAGCGCTTTATGAACTGATTATAGTCTTTAAATAAAACTTCATTTTATAGTTAAGAAAATGGAGTTTTGGATGAGTTCTAAAATCTATATTTTAAATCTCATTTTAATAATCAAAATCTTTTGAGCTTATGAATTTGTAGAATAAAACTCTTTTTACTTTATAAGCTCAATTTGTACATCTTATATTAAAAGTGATATTTTATAAAATTAAGTGATGATAATTGTAAAGTCCCGAAAAACAGATCTACCAATGATCAAAGATAATCACAGATGCAAACACGAATTAATAAGCAAATATAGAACAAAAACCAAGCTTGCATACACTTCAAAGCTATAAAACGTCTGATACAACTTGGGAGAATACGAAAGCATCAACAGCAAATAAAGTCTGACACAACGCCCTATTTATAGACTTGACTCACAACCGTAAGGTGTTTACGACCGTAAGGAGTTTACGGCCGTAAACACATCTTGACCGTAAACTCATGACAAAAACAATTTGGCTACACATCTACTACTATCAATTATTATGCCTAGACCAAACCACTATACAGGGTATTTCAATCTCCCCCTTGGTTTGGACTAGCTCGACCCCATTCCTTTCTTTACCAACATGACATCCATTTGGCCCATAGCGCCATTCCACATCTGCTTGCTCAAGATCTCTGCAACCATCCTGGTATACGCCTTGGCTCCCTCCTCATAGATATCTTCAACCACTTTGATCTGAAAATTGCTCAGGTAATGAATATCCCACTTCCTGAACTGCAGTAGGTCTCTTCGATCATACAACCGTATGCACCCATTCTTGAGTTTAATGACTGCACCACAAGTACTCTCATCATAAACCCAACACTCCATAGAACCAAGCGATCCATCTTGATAACCTTGAACAATGGGAAATTGTTTCACTTGAGTCATGGGTGGCCACATAACCACCTGCAGAGGTTTATCAGAAGAAGCTTCAAACACATCTGGATGTTTCAGAATGACTGACTCGACAGTTGGCATCGTTGGAAAACCCTTCTTGACTTGCTCATCCAAAAAGAATTTGAATTGCGAAACTTGAGGATTATTTAAAAGATTGATAAAAGGAGCTTGTGATAGCTCCGTAAGATCAACTCTCGTCAATGAACTAAAAGCACGAATGTCTTTATACAACTCTGAGTTACCACTATTGCGAATAATAATCCAAAGTCGAAGAGGATCGTGAAATCCCCAAGCAGCCACACCCGATCGATCCCCGAAGGTATCTCTGAATCGAATAAGTTCAAGATCAGTCACAGTGATCAGAGGTCCACCCTTCTGAGTAGCATTTCTCTTGAATAACAACTGCCCCTTTTCAGTATCATCTTCTTGATTTTTCCGAATTATCTCTTGAATATGAGGAGCCATAGGAGAAACAATTGCAATACGTTCCGTAGAATCAGAAGATTGACCAGTTGGCACATCTACTGGATATACTTGCACATGTAGATTTATTCTTTGTTCTTCTACGTTTGTTTTATACTTCTCACCAAAATCATCCTCCAATTTCTTTTTCAATTCAAAGTAGCTCGAAGTTAGCAGATTGAAATGTTCTTGAAGATCAGAAATCTGCTTATTTTTCACTTTCTTATCCCTTTTAACTTCTGCCAGCTGTTCACCAAGATAAGTTCTATCTGACTGAAGCTTGGACACTTGAGTACGAAGGTCAATATTCTGAGCATGAAGTTCAGCTACTTGGATATCAAGTTCAATATTCTTCTGGCTTAGCACAGAGATCTCCTTTCGTAACCTAGCAAGAGATGGATCATCATCTGGAGCACCCCCTTCGTTTATAGAAATGCTCTTTCCTTGAGGACTGGGCGAACGAAGCTGTTCTTCTGCCATGTGCAATGCCAGCCTCTCAGAAGCAGCATCCTTATCGAATCTTGGAACTGGAAAGTTGGGCGGAGCTGAGGGTCCGCCAACATCAAAAACTGAACTAGGTCCAGTTGTGAACATCTTTGTTGCAGCAAGTAGTGTAGTAGCAGTATAAATTGGCAGTGTAGGAAGACCACTGACCAAACTAGTAATTAGCTCGGATTGTCTTGCGTCAAGTCCTCTCCTCTTTGATTGAGGTTGGTCAGCTTGTAGAGGAATTGCACTAACAAGTGGTTCAGTTGTAGGAGAAATAGACACGGGAGGGGAACATCCCACAACTATCTCCATTGGAATCGAAGTTGACACCATTGCTCAAAAGTTGGAGTAAGAGTTTCGCTTGACTTCCTCGTCTCAGTTGTCGGCAAAACAACATCATCGACATTTTGAAAAATTGTGTCAAGAATCTCGTTAGACACAACATTGGCACTACTAGCTAAGGAAGCCGCGATATCATCATTATCAAATCCTGTAAGATCAAGATCTTCAAACGAGTCATGTCTATCATCATCGGTAACCATTTCCCTTTCATCTTGTCTTTCACTCGATTCGTGTTCATGACTAGAAGCACTTTGGTCTTTCGGAGTTGGTGAATCTTCATCATCTTCAGTCACATCTATTACTATGTTTGTTGGTGTTGATCCCTCAGTAGATGTTTTCTCAGAAGAAGTCGGTTCTGACGATTTGTATGACACTGGCGTCTCATCTAATTCTGTAAACTTTCCAAATTTCTCCAATGGATAACACCCTCGGAAGATGACTTTTCCTCTTCTATTTTGTTTAATGAGTCCCACAGTGTGTGGACCCAAAGTCTTCATATCCAAAGTATCTCCCGCCTTTCTAACCTCCGGAAACTGTATATCGACAAACATTTGAATGAAGCGAGGATATTGGAGAAAAGTATCCCTCGTAGAAGCTCGGATGTTTATTACGAATTCTTCGAGGATGAACTTCGAGAAGTTGAAATGAAATCCTGCAGCCAAAGACACCAACGCACCAGTTGTGCGTTGAGAAATTTCATCAGCCCCGTACCTTCTACCCGATATGCAACTCACGAACACATGAGTTAGAAATCTCCAATACGGATGGAGCAGCTTTTTCAAAGTTGGCGGGTAGGTTCCCTCATAAGTCATCCGTCGCAGTATCCTTTGAACATCTTCGATACCAACCTCCGTCGGATAGTTAGGTCGATCGTCAATCAACAACGTCTCTCGAACAAAGCTTTCATTGATCACGATGTCTCGTCCTTGCACCTTCGCCGCAACCTTGAAATTTCCATCATCATCCATCTGCGTCCTCGCCGTCGCCCAAAATTCACGAACAATGTTCTGATATATCACCGGGTTGACTGTTAATGCTGATGCAACACAACATTCACGCAGCCTGTGAATCATTGATCGCATATCGGAATGTATAACAGGTGGATCAGCAAGAACGATTGCCAGATTATGCATGTCCGCAAACTTGCGATTTGCCATTTGTCTGCAATCAAATACAGTTGTAAGAAACCGACACCAACAATAAAACTTATTTTGACCAAAAATAGGACAATAAAAATATGATCAAAATAGAATTTATTTATCAATGATTTATGTTTACTGCCCTCCCCCTTTTTTTATTTAAAAAAACGTGACCTTTTATCAATTTGGTTCTTGGGCCGTAAACTCTAGTTTACGGCCTAAAGAACACTTCGAAAAATCTCTGGTTTACGGTCTAAAAATCACTTCGAAAAATCAATACGCAATTATCACTGAATTCTTTCAAGCATTCCGAGGCAGTAACAACTCGAATTCATGGGCCGTAAACTGGGAGTTTACGGCCTATGAATATTTACTCCGAAAAATGGCTAAAAATCGACTATTTCCTTTGAGATAACAAATGATAAGCACATATTCGTGAACACAAAGATAAATAGCATCACAATAAAATAAAATCGAATCGAAATCGTCAACTTTCAAAGTTTACGGCCTATACTTACGGCCGTAAACTCCTCGAATCAGGTTTTTTAATTTTAACACACAATGCGACGGTGAACTATGAAACAAAATACATATTTGAGATCTACACGATGCTACCTTCACGATGATGTATTTGTTTTTCCGAAAATCGAGAGAAAATTTTTCAGCAATTTGAGAGCTTTTGAGAACGAGTTTGCGGCCGGAAACTCTTGAGTGAGGAGATTCCGGCAGTGAACTCTCCCTTTTTACCTTCCTTACCCTCTTTCCCGATACCTACCCAGTATTTCCAATTTTCACCAGTTAATTAATTAATTATAAAAATCTTTTGAGGATTAATTTAATTTCGAAATAACTAAATAAAACTTTTAAAAATAAAAACTAACACACCACAACTTAAATGCTAGAAAAATAAAAACAAATTAAAATAAAATAAAACAATAAAAATAAAAGTAAAATAAAATTAGAAGTTGCAAATCAACAATAAAAATAAAATAAAATAAAAATAAAATAAAATTAAAAATAAAAATAAAATAAAATAAAATAAAATTAAAAATTTTAAAATAAAATTTTAAAACTTTAACTACGACTTCTTTTGTGATGCTTGGATCAAAGTTATTGGACGGCCTTATTCCACTTATCGGTACCCTTATCTTCACATCTTCGTCTGACCGATTGCCAGTATTGTGATCCACTTAAGCACGAAAGATTTGTGACATTTTTGGACCTTTTACCAATGACATGATTCAGGCATATAACTAATTGTAAATTTCTGGTAATTATGATAACTCCTAAATCTTAAATGAATTCACCTTATGACCATTTAATTGACTACAACCAGGGATATTGTTGTCCACCTAAATCGAGCAGCGAGATCTACAGACAATCTGTATGAGTTCAATTTTAGGTGTACTGGAACGTGTTTCCCGCTTCATGATATGCCCCAACCATCAAGAACTTCCAGAGTACTCCTTACACCGGGTGAGCATACAACCATTCAGAGAGAGAAGAGATTCATAATTCTATTGCTAACTACTTCAGAGGGGTTGAGAAGAAGAAGGTTGCATATGCTGTGTACCAGGTCGGATTAGAAGTCGCACAAAGGAGACAACATATGGCTAACAGATGAGAAGTATTTCACACATGTATATATATATATATATATATATATATATATATATATATATATATATATATATATATATATATATATCCTGCAAAGAAATAGAGTTGCATATGTTGTGTACCAGGTCGGATTAGAAGTCGCGCAAAGGAGACAACATATGACTAACAGACGGAAAGAAAGAAAACGATTTTCTACAGACCTAATTTATCAGAATTTACCAGTCGCCCCATCCAACCGGAATTAAGGACAAAATTCGCACATCGAGGAAAAGTTAAGCCACGGTTCCAAGTACGGGTTCGATTAATGTGACGAGTAGATTCTCATGTTTATCTCCCTGCTCAACCTATCCGAGCGTCGTGATATCAGATTAAACGGATCTAACTAGGTCAAAGTTTGTCGAGTCCTCAAATTCATTATGTTCAACTTTCCTAGTCAAGTCCATTTTAAAACCTTTCGTGCCTACCAGCACATCGAGTACAAAGCGTAGAGGATTCAATTTAGGTACGTTACGCCGATTCAGGTTGCCCTTTATCACTTGTTAATATCATTTCCCATCACAGTACTTACAACCGAGGTTGTCAACAATAAAATTTTAAAATGCTGAACATAAATGACACTATTTTTGGATTTTTTGTAATTTATTTCTCCCCCTAAATTTGTGTATGGGTGAGAATACGAAAAAAAACAATGCGCAAATTTAAACAAACCTAACAAAAATTCAAAATATAGACTAATAAAACCAAAAATAAAGGAAAATGAAAATTAAATGAAAAACTTAATCCTCAAAACGTATCATTTTCAGAAATCCCACAATCACATCGAAACGAGCTTTGTTAAAAGGCTTTGTGAACAAGTCAGCCACATTGTTATCAGTGTGGACTTGTTCGATTCGAATTAGAGATCGTTCATAACGGTCTCTGATAAAGTGAATTTTAATATCGATGTGCTTGGTTTTAGAGTGTTGGACTGGGTTCTTAGCAATTTGTATGGCAACTTCATTATCACAATAGATAGGGGTTTCTAAGTAATTCAAACCGTAGTCCAACATCTGATGTTGGATCCAAATAACTTGAGAATAGCAAGCTGATGCAGCTACATATTCTGCCTCTGCTGTCGAAGTCGAGATAGTATGCTGCTTCTTGCATTGCCATGAAACTAATCTGTCACCTAGGTATTGACATCCTCCTGAAGTTGATTTCCTGTCAAGCTCACAACCTCCATAATTGCTGTCAGTAAAAGCATAAAGATTAAATTCAGAATTCTTCGGATACCAAAGACCCAATTTAGGGCTTCCTTTGATATATCAAAAAATTCTTTTAACAACAATAAGATGAGAGAGAGTTTAGGATTAGCCTGATAACGTGCGCATTGACAAACTGCAAACATAATGTCTGGTCGACTTGCAGTAAGATACATCAGGGATCCGATCATCCATCGATAGAGAGTTTGATCTACGGGTTCGCCTTTTGGATCTGGAGTCAGGAGAGGTCGTTCAGCCATTGGTGTAGAAGCAGATTTAGCAGCATGAAGCGCAAACTTCTCAAGAATATCTTCCACATACTTGTCCTGACGTAGAAGGATGCCGGTTGAATTCTGTTTAACCTGAACCCCCAAAAACATGGTCATTTCTCCTAAAGAGCTCATTTCAAATCTTTTGTTCATTACACTTTCGAGCTCCTTGCAAAGTTGTTGGCTAGTTGATCCAAAGATTATGTCATCGACGTATATTTGAACAAGTATCTGGTCCTTGTCAACATGCTTTATGAACAATGTTTGATCGATAGTACCACGAGTGTAGCCATGTTCGAACAAATGCTTAGTTAGAGTTGCATACCATGCTCTAGGAGCTTGATGCAGCCCATACAACGCTTTGTCCAACTTGTAAACATGATTAGGAAACTTCGGGTCGACAAACCCTGGAGGTTGATCAACGTAGATTTCTTCCTTCACCTTGCCATACAAGAAGGCAGTCTTGACATCCATTTGAAAAACAGTGAAGTTCATATAAGAAGCATATGCTAGGAAGATACGAATTGCCTCCAAGCGCGCTACGGGAGCGTATACTTCAGTGTAATCAAGACCCTCGATCTGTCGAATCCCACGAACTACCAGTCTAGCTTTGTTTCGCACAATGACCCCTGAATCATCCTGCTTGTTACGATAGACCCACCGTGTCTCAAGAGACTTTTTTCCCTTTGGTAACTCAACTAACTTCCAAACACCGAGTTTTTCAAATTGATGCAATTCCTCATGCATTGCATCCACCCAGCTAGGTTCATTTAGAGCCATTTCAACATTCTTGGGCTCGATTTGAGAGATGAAACAAGAATACAGACATGTATTAACGTCTCCACTCTGACTTCTAGTTTTGACCCCATCCTCTAGCTGGCCGATGACGTTTTCGATCGGATGATCGTGTTGAACTCTTGAGGGTATTTCTTGGCTAATATCATTTAAAGAGACAGGGAGAGTGTGAATGTTGATTCTTCCTTCATTTGCTGGTTCGGCAGTCCCGGATGATTCTGCGACATAGTCATCTGCAATAAGATCAGGAAAGAGTAATTCCATGAATGTTGAGGAGACAGCGGAAGCAACGTTTGGAGATAACTCTTTCTCTATAGATATAGGAGGTGTTGTCCTAACATCAGAGGAATAAGTACGGACTGATTGAGGACTATCATGTACCACAAATGGACTCTCTTGAGGAGTAGAAGATGATTCCCCTACTAATGTTAAAGAAGAATCCCCCTCAGGTGCAGCATGAGATCCTTCCTTATGAGAGCCATAGGTATTTCTCTCAAAGGAAGTTTTAACTTTCCCTTTTGATGAACCAGAAGATTTGGATACTGGCTTGTACACGACTTCTTCATCTTCATCTTCAAAGATGCCCCTCGTATGCGTATCAGATCGAGATACATTGTTTGAGTACATGTCTAAGGATTTAAAGAGTGACGTATAATCAAACAACCAATTCGGGCCCACTCTAGCATCTGTCTCATTCTCTTCTAACCAACGCACGTCATAGGATTCCACAATTTGCTTGGTTTTCTTATTATAGACTCTATAAGCAGTGCGTGTAGCATACCCCACAAAGTAACAGTCATCTGCTTTGGCGTTGAACTTTGGGTTGGCATCTAGGTGAAGAAGGGTGCAAGGATAGCCAAATACTCGAAAATGACTGACTTACGGTTTGTGACCATAGTAAATTTCATATGGGGTTTTCATTTGAGCTTTGTTGATGAGCACTCGATTCTGAACATAACAAGCAGTTTTTATTGCCTCCGCCCAAAAGAAAACAGGAAGCTTGGAGTCACACAACACCGTCCTTGCAGCATCTTTAAGTGTTCTGTTTCTCCTCTCAGCAACACCATTTTGTTGAGGTGTGTGAGCTGAACTAAATTGATGCAGGATCCCCTTCTCAGCGCAGAAGTGATTGAGAACAGAATTCTTGAATTCTGTTCCATTATCAGTGCGAAGTGCCTTCACCCTTTGATAGGTCTGATTCTCAACAAGTATGATGAACCTTTTGATCAATTCAGTGACGCCAGCTTTGTTGGATAGAAAGAAAACCCACGTAAAACGAGAGAAATCATCAATCACAACTAAACAGTAAGAACTTCTATTGATGCTTAGCACGTTCACTGGACCAAATAAATCCATGTGAAGAAGTTGTAGAACCTGACTTATTGAGTTAACTTGCTTCGGAAAATGTGGCTTTCGATGATGCTTTCCTTGAGCACATGACACACATTTCTCAAATGTGATAAAGTCTTTGACAGGCAATCCACGGACCATCTCATTCTTTGCAAGACGATTGAGATTTTTGGCGTTAGCGTGACCTAATCTTCGGTGCCACAACATTGCAGTTTGCTCAGAGACCTTTGAGAACAAACAAGTAACTTGATCTGGTAGATTTCTATTCATATCGATAATATAGGCATTTCCATCCCTTTTTGACTTTACGAGAATCCATTCTTCAGGGATGACAAAGCCTGGCTTTCATATCATGCATTCCTTGTCAGTGAAATGCATAGAATAGCCCTTGTCACAGATCTGCGAGACACTTAGCAGACTGTGTTTTAGCTCTGGAGAGAAATTCACATTTTCAAAACTCAGAAATCCATTTGATATCGTGCCCTTTTGTGTAATTTTTCCTCCATCTCCACCCGCAAAAGAGACATATCCCCCATTAAATGATTGAATGCTGTTCAGTTGGATGATGTCTCCTATCATGTGTCGGGAACAGCCGCTATCGACGAACCATGGTCTGACGACATTTCCCCGCAACTGCCCCTGCAAAATGTGCGGGTTTAATTAGATTTGGGCACCCAGGTCATGATCTTCCTGGGTGATCCCGATGCCTTTTCAGATTTATTACACATGAACTTCTCTGTGGATACATATGATGTATTGGGAGTAGATTTGGGCTTCCATTTATAATTAGGTTTTTTGAAAAATTCAGTCAACTTTGTCATTTTATGTTTAACAATCTGCTTAAAGCATGTGTTACTTCTACCAGAATTGGTTGAAGGTCCACTGCTGATTCGGGATGAGCTTGACCTTGGCGTGGCTATGCTCCTTTTTGGCAGACTTTTCGGGACAAGGTGATTAAAAAACCTTTTATGTCTGTGAAAAATATCCCTTTTCTATTTCTTTCACCTATCCAATCATCATTTCGAGAGCGACTTCTAGAGGAATTTCTATTTAAAGACCTTCCTCTGAACTCGTTCTCCCCTCTTGGAAGATTATGACTCACAAACATTCGATTAAGACAATTTCTAGCAATATGACCCCTAGTACCACAATTAAAACAAATCTGGTTGTTATTGTTAGAACTTGTGCTGCATTTATCAGATTTGTTTTCCCTACAAACACCCTTGCTTGTCTCACAGAAACATGCAATATTATTAGGTTGTGAGGCAAGTGAGGGTGCTATACTTATTGAGGGTTGTGAAACTAGTGGTGTCTCAACATTTTTATCACAAACATTCAAATTGTCAACCAAACTGTTCAAAGATTTATCAGACATATTAGAAACACTCAAAACTGTATCAGAGGTAGCAGCTACTGTATCAGAATAACTAAAAACACCACAAGAGATATTGTCACTTAAAACATTCAAAAAAGAATTGTCTTTATTTAAAATGAAAGCTTCAGGTTTGGACTCGATTTTATTTTCAGAAACACATCCTTCAACTTTGTGCTTTGACTGATTCAAGGATTGATCTGCAGGAGAAGTAGAAATGTTAGTACTTTCAACATTAATAAATCCTCCCGAAACAAAACCGGAGGGCTTGCCATAAATCATAAATGATTCATTGGCAATCTCTTCTTTGGACAAGGTCTTGGACACATATGAATGATTGAAAGGAGGAGGTACATGATTATACCCTAGACCTTTTGATTGATTCCTTTTAAACTGCATACTTTGGTCTATCATATTTGCAACCACCTCACTTGAGAAATCATATTTTCTAATATCAAGTTTGGCGGTCTCAAAATTTCCTTTCAAAGATTCAACTTCAGCTACTAGCTCAGCATTTTGTTTGACTACATAATCATAGTTTTCACATTTGTTGCTGTAGTCTTCCTGGAGTCTCCTAAAGTCTTTAATTTTTTATTCTAGTTGAGCTTTAAGTGGTTTTTGTCCTTTTCGAAGTCGGTACCCTTCATATCTAAGGTCTTCTACGTCTCTTATTAATTTGTCATTGAGTTCACGAAGAATCCTAAGATTTTCTGCTTCATTGCCTAATGTCTCAATTTTATAATGTAAAGTTTTCACATAATCTACACAAGCCTTAGAGCATGATAGGAGACTTACCTTGGATGAATTAGGTTCATGGGAAGAATATACCATCAAGCCAAATTGTAGCTTCACCATACTGTCTTCAGCTAGTACAGTCCCTGCTGGAGTGTCATCCCTTACTTGTGTTAGATGAGCATTTTCTGGTCCATACAAATTTAGAGCTTGTATTTTATCATCCCAGTCAAAGGATTGTGCAACCATAGCCTTTTCATTGTTTGCTTGACTACTGCTTCGATTGTTCCCAACTGCAACCATTGTTCTGTCATTATTAACCCTTCTATCGGGGTGTGGGCAATCACGAGCAAAATGCCCTGGCTCGTGGCAATTGAAACATCGAAGCTTTCGTTTGTTGAATCCAACCTTCTTGTCAGCGCTCATTCCCCAATTGTTCTTCCCTATCTTTTTGGCAAACTGTTTTTCCCTAAATACAGCCATGGCCATTTGCCATGTGATGTCCATTTCCTCAACGTCCTCCGGATGGATTTGATCAAGATCTGCAAATAACAATTGAGGTGGAAGTTCCCCAGCTACAAGAGCATTGTAGCAATTCACAAGCCTTGCTGCAAAGACAAGGTTTTCATCACCCTCCTTTCCCTTTGAAGAGGAAGCCATATTTGAGGATGAAGCAGTTTGAGTAGACATTAGAGGCTGGCTTTGTGGGTAGGGAATGACTGGTGCAGAGGAAGATGAACCTGCAGGAGTATAAGAGAAAGAAGATAGAGCATTATTAGTTGAAATGCCAAGATTGGCAGCTGAGTAGGAGTTCACATGATTGATTTCTCGCTGCTTGTCATCAATATCACACGCTTTGATGATAGCCATCACTTCAGCTAGAGAAAGGCGATTGAGATCCTTAGTCTTCTTGATCACAGCTACATTCATGTCCCAAGATTTTGGGAGAGCATTTAGTAGCTTCTTATTAATTTCTGACTTTGTATAGAAGATCCCTGCTACAGTCATCTCTGTGTTGAGAGCTGTAAATCGCTACAGTTGAGCTTCGAGAGTCTCTTCGGGAACATAATTAAACATATTGAAGCGTTGCCTCAGCATATCTTGGCGACTTTCTCGCATGTCTTCATTTCCGTCATATACTTCAATAAGGGCTTCCCACAGTGCTTTAGCAGAAGTATACTCTCTGAATCCTTGAGCAATGTCTGGAGATAAAGCCATAGTCAAAATGGCCAATGCCTTCTCTTGTTCTTCTACACTCTCAAAGTCTTCATCAGTGTAGTTTTCGATTTTCTTGTCGACCAACTGCCCCCCAACTGTAGTGCTGATTATGACTGGATCCTTTAAAACACATTTCCAAATCTTGAAGTCCTTCATCTTTATATATTTCTCAATCCTATATTTCCACTCGGGGAAACCATCAACGGACATAGGTATTGGAATGCGCGTGGTTGTTCCCATTATAGCATCAAGTTCTTGGTATTGAGTTGAATTTTGTGTTTCCATTTTTATTAAAAAATTTATCTGTAGTAAATTTTTAGGCCGTAAACTGGAAGACAAAATATGGCCGTAAACACTCTTTACGGCCGTAAACTCTAGTTTACGATCAAGAGAGAAAAATTTATTTTGGAATTAGTTTCAGGAATTAGTTTTAATTAATATGTAGCAACTGACTTAGCCGTAAACCTTAAGGCCGTAAACCTTAGGCCGTAAACTCGAGTTTACGGTCCAAAAATACCTTTTGATTTAAACTCCGAAAAATTAATGGTGTAATTATCGTTTAACAGAAAATCAATTTTTCGTGAATAATGAGTTTACGGTCAATGAAAGTTAAATATAAAAGTTCGATTTTATTTTTTTAAAAACAACTCAATTAAATGCCAAGATCAAAATTTGATCTCGAAGGCTCGAATGATGTGTAAAATAATTATTTTCGAAGGATGAACTTGTGGCTGTGAAGAGGAGTTTACGGCCGTAAGCTCAGGCCGTAAACTTCGAAAACTTTTGAATTTGACCAGAAAGAAACCCTCTTTGTTGCTGAGAATATCGATTTAGTTGAAAACGCAGCTGTTGAACGTCTTTGACACTGGTTTCGCTTCGATACCAATTGTAAAGTCCCGAAAAACAGATCTACCAATGATCAAAGATAATCACAGATGCAAACACGAATTAATAAGCAAATATAGAACAAAAACAAGCTTGCATACGCTTCAAAGCTATAAAATGTTTGATACAACTTGGGAGAATACGAAAGCATCAACAACAAATAAAGTCTGACACAACGCCCTATTTATAGACTTGACCCACAACCGTAAGGTGTTTACGGCCATAAACACATCTTGACCGTAAACTCATGACAAAAACAATCAGGCTACACATCTACTACTATCAATTATTATGCTTAGACCAAACCACTATACAGGATCTTTCAATAATTATATCTTAAATCTCATTTAGCATGCATAAAACATAATATCAATATATCTCATTAAAATTTTTAAAAATAATATCATATATAAAGTTTTGACGTAAAAAGAATATTTAATATTATACTTTGACGTTATAACATTATAAACCGAATTTTAGTCTTTTTAATAAAACTATTATTTATTATAAAGATATGGAATTTAGATATAGTTTAGAACATATTTCAAAAGATATTTCAAAGTTGGTTATTAAGAGTTTTATAATAAAAACCATTTTTTAACAAAAACTCAATTTTAAATGTTTTAAAATACTTTAATAAAAACTTATTTATAAACGTCTTATGTTATAATTTAAATATTTATTTTTCAAACTGCAAGTGATGTGAATTTATGATAAAAAAAAATATTTAGCATGTAATAACCATTTTCATACACATAACTTAACATATAACAAGCATAAAAAAATATCACAATCATGCATCAAAAGTGTATAAACTAAGCCATATTATGATAATATTTTTTGTGAACCATCACAAGAATTATTATGTCTTTTATAAATGACATAAGGGACATTTTAAAACGTCTTCAGTTTCCCACTTCCCAAAACAAATCTTGCTTGCAAAAAGAAATTCAAGGTACCAATTTAAGTTTAGAAATCTCCTACAACACACCTAATTCACTTAAACCACGACTTTGATCCTAACTTGTAACGTGTAGATTTTTTTGTACTATCTACACTCCAAAACACTTCATTTATATCATAATAAAACATTTTTGTATACACTATCACACTGAATTACAATGAGTTTTCACCACGAATCATACTTACATGGAAGTTCATGATCGAAGTCGGTCCCTACAACAACCTAACCTACAACACTACAACAAAAGGGAACCATAAGCCAAAGGGTTAGCGAATAACTATATAATAAAATAACAACATATGGAAACATATATATTTTTAACAATAGAATTCATGTTTCTTCTTCATATTTATGATAATATGGAGATTAAATGGAACCCTATATATAGGGATTTTGACCAGAACAACTAATTACAACTATAGACATACATACCTAACATAAGAAGAGTGATTTCATGGATTACACCAAAAAAAAAGATTGCTACAATCATGACATCTGATACTCCCCTGAAGTTGGAGCGTATATGTAAAAAATGCCCAACTTGCTCAAGAACTTTGAGAATACTCGGTTTGATACAACTTTGGCATGAATACAAGACAATTTTTCTCTAAATAGGCATACGAGTATTTGAACTGCAGAAAAGTAGTGTGGAGAACTAGTCAGAATTGGGCCTGCCATCCATATTAGGACGTGGATGATCCTCTAAATCCATTGCTAACTTTACCTCGATCGATTAGGTGAAACGATTATGCAAAGTTTGCTTGTTCATACAGGCAAGCTTATCTATAATTGGATTTCCTTTTGCAACTAGATTTTATTCCAACAATGTGATCTTAGAGATCGCTTACACTAAGTATACCATCAGTGGTGCCCTTATAGAGTCAGGATATTCTGCTATCAATGAAACCGAAAGAAAGAAAAAAAGGGTACTCATTCCCGACCGCTTTCATTTAGTGTTCATTGTTGGTTGATCGCTCGCTATCTGGCTGGAAAAGGTGGCCCGAAAGCTTCCTCTCTCCCAACAAGCAAGATGAGATCACCGCTTCTCTCAGACTTCCTTTACTTGGCGGGTTCGGTCAGGAGGGAAAAAAATAGATTCTACTAGTCAAAAGCAGATACCGCCCCCATGATTCTACTGTGTGTAGGTAAAAAATGCTTTTTAGGGGAGAGATACTATTTCAGCAATCGAGTCATAGGTATCTAACACGACCTTTCATTCCCTTCTTTCATCGTGGCACACTCCTCCCACAAGCACCCCCGACTCAGGGGGGATTGAAACTAAACCTCCACTGGCGTTTTTGCAATGTCCTCTCGACCCGTGCTCTCAAAAGATCATTCATGAGATGAAGCTCGTGTATCTGTTTCAGTAAAGACTGAAAAGAAAGACCCACTGTTCTATTTTCGTGTTACCTTTTGTTCATCGTCAATACGGCTCGAAAGAATGAGAATTACTATTTTCTATAAAAGTCTATTATACTTGGTACTTGGTCTTGCAAGAGATCCCCCCCCCCCCCCCCCCCCGCGCCCCAAAAATATAAAAAAGTATATTCACTACCTCTGAACGTGGTAGTCATTGCGAATGAGCAAGTAGGGGGCGACAACTAAAGAGGTAGCGAGATTGACCATTTCAAAACTCTAAAACCGCTCCGGTCACACTGCACCTTAGAGCTTTAACGGGCCTTTAGGCTAAGGATAGATTGCCTGATAGACAAATTCGGAATAACCAAAAGTTCCAAAATATTGTCCTTTAATTTTCTTTAATGAAGAATCTGTCAACATCGACATGCTTTGTTCAATCATGGTGAACATGAATATATGCCATGTTACAAGCTGATTTATTATCACAATATAACTAGATTGGTTTCTTTGTTGGGTACTTTAACTCATCAAGAAAAAATTTTAAACATAAAATTTCACAAATTTCGAGTGCCAAACCCCTAAGTTCTGCTTCTCTACTTGAGCAAGCAACCATAGTTTGTTTCTTGCTCTTCCATGTGATGAGATTGCCTCCTAAAAAGATAAGTAACCTGAAGTTGATCGTATTTCTATCTCCCTCCCAACTAGCATCAGTTTACACATCTATGGTTTGTTATGCAATATTTTTATAGAACAAAATTCCTATTTCTAGGGCATATTTTAGGTATCTCAAAATACACATAACATCATTCATGTGTTGCTCTCCTGGGTTATGCATAAACTAGATGAAAATGCTTAATGCATATGCAAAATCAGGTCTTGTGTGAGCTAAATAGATCAGTTTGCCAATGCGTTTTTGGTACCACTCTTTGTTAATTGGAACTTGATCATTTTTCATATATAACTTCATCCCTTCCTCGGTAGGGGTATCAACTGTTTGACATGCTAATATCCATGTTTCTTGTTGCTAGTCTAGGACATATTTCCTTTTAGATAAGTGAATGAATTTATTTGATCTAGATACTTCAATCCCAAGAGAATATTTTAACATACCGGATAAACCTTGTTGTGTTTGGTTTGATCTAGATACTTCGTTTCCTCTTGAAAGTTTCCAGTAAAGAAAAGATTAGTAGCAGAATGTAACACACATGTTTCTGGGCTTGTCATTAATAGTAATGTAATAGTCTAGGTTAACCTTTGTAACCCATTTTGAAATAATAAGAATGTATTATTTGAGTATTATGTGTTTTATGCTTAATTGCTTAATTGTGTGGCTTAAATGAATTAAGAATAAAAATATGAGTTAAAAATAAATTGTTAGATAAACCTGATATCTATGAAGGAAGTTGTAGTGGTCATGACGAGGTTTCCGAATATATAAATAATGTTGAAATCCGAGTTATAACGAAGAAGTTATGACCTGTCGAAGTTTCGCGACAAAACTGGTACGACACAGCACGATGTAAATAATGAATTTACGATAGAGCGATATCTAGCCTTAGAGATATAAACGAAAGTCGTAGAATATGTTAAACCGAGAGCATGCATGAAAAGAACGTCTAAATCTGACTTAGTATGAGGAAGTTATGATTTTCCAAAGTTTTGACTTAGTAGTATGCAGCCCGAAACTTAAATTTAAGATCGAGTAATTTCTAGCCAAAACTTTCTAAATGAGAATCTAAGATCTCATTAATATTAGTGCAACGGAAGTAAGACAGACGAAAACGGACGTCGGACAAAGGAGTTATGAATTTCTAACGGAGTTTTCCTGTCCCGTCCTACTAAAAATAATATAATAAAAATAAAGTCAAAATTAACCGATGAAGTCTAAACGAAAGTTGTAGATCTTGTTTTTACCTATGCATCGATATAAAGAATGTCGAATTCGGAGTTCCTATGCGAAAGTTATGAATTTATGAAGTTCGGGACGCGAAACCCCAAAACTATCAGAGACGACGACGTGAAAACAATGTTCACGACGTGAACTGACTTCTGACGCCTTCTGGAGCCTGACAGAGCAAGTGGACGATGACGCATTCAATGACGTTCAACCCCACGACGTGAAAACACTGTTCACAACATGTGGTTGCCAAATCTCATATCTCTCACTCCCGATGTCATACCGAGACCCGAAGCCTCGATATCATACCGAGACACAAAGCAAGTCCCGAAGCCCGAAGATCCCGAGAAGAAAAGAGTTTCCGAGCCGAAGCTCTGCTTGCGAGAAGCCTAGTGTGTGTGAAGATCTTCCAATTTCACTGAAGAATACTACTTCTACAAGCTGTAGTGCTGCCCGATCATCTTCTGATCAAGTGAGTGCATAGTTCCTTTCAAATACATGATTTTATACAAGCAATCAATTGAATGTATTAAGTATATGATTTATGTGAGTGTATTATTGTTACATTCTAACACATAGATCTACATGATTCTCTATGAAATACTTGTTATGTCTATATGTATTATCTGTTATTTGGAATGAGTATTGAAAGAACATGCTATACAAGTTTTAAGTTATGTACAAAATATGTATATTTTCTCTACTAATATGTTGGGTAGAACATGGGTAGATAGTTGGATGACGACCACAAACTATTTCTAGACAGTCTCGTGGAACGTTGGCAGGTTCATAACCTGTAGGTGTTGTGGGCTTGATGTTCACCGGTGTACTCTATCCCCCTCATGGTTGCCTTTAGGACATTTATTGTTGAGGAAAACCCTTTGCAGTAATGTCCATCCCGATGAAAATCCTAGATTAGGTCCTTTGAGATAATGTTGTTTTAGGGGCGTAAATTGAGGATAACGGGAATGGGTAATCAGGTTATTGTTCATTGTTGAATTAAATATAATTATTTATTGTGGGTTGAAAACCTTATATGCTCACCAGGCTCCCAAGCTTGACCCACTCAATTTATGTGTATTACAGGTAGTGGCGCGAGGGCATAAGATGGATGAATCATCAAGTTATTTTGTTTATAAGCCTGTACATGTATATAATTGTTGTATGGATTGTAATATGTCATTTATGCTTTTTGATCTGTATCGGAACATGACATACTGAGTTTTGATTACATAATGAAAATACATTCCTTTATGAAATGCTTTGGTAAATATTATTTTATCATATTTTGTTTTTGGGAACAAATTCTGCAACACTTTTAAATCAAAAGGATTTACTCTGAAATTATTTTAAAAGCATAAATGAAACCGGTCTTTTCTGACCGAGATTTTGGGGATGTCACACAGAACGTGGTGGTTAACCCTCGAGTTGGAGTCAGTTCTCGAGCTCGAGTTTTCAGAGCTATAGTCGTGTCCTCAGGTCGTGCCCATGCACAAGTTCAGTGTTTTTGGTCTACGAAATCCAAGATTTGCACCCCCCCGCACACAGGTAGGAATTGTAGTAAAACTATAGACACAAGCTTGTAAGTCATTCATGCATTCAAGCTTATAAACCTTTTTGAGTTTGGTCTTTCTACCAATGTGAGACTCATTCCCACATTCATCTATTTTTGCTAAATTTATTCTAAAATACCATTCTTTGAGTATCGATATCTCATTCACATACACTCCATTTTGGACATATAATATATCGTTTCGAAGTCCTCATGGAGGAGAACACAAACCCACTTAGAGTTAGTTATATATATATATATATATATATATATATATATATATATATATATATATATATATATAGCATATGTATATATTTATATATGTCCAAAGTTAGTAAAAATAAAAATATTTATACTAATTGTTCCAACAGGAAATATAATAGATGACAAAGTATTTAACTTTACTAGTTAATTTAGGTTTGTGTGACAACCCGAAATTTTCTTTTGGTCAAACCCTAAAAGTCAACCACTTCGTATCATAATTTAATATCATTATTTCTTATTTTTAAGAAATATAAAGTTCGTTTAATTATTTTATTATTAATTTTAAACGAACGGGTGAAAGAAAGTGTCGTCTCGGGTTTTTATTTTGAAAACCGCAAACACTTCGCGTATTAGAATCACCCGACTAAACTTTTATGTTTTGGGTTTAGGAATCACCCAAAAACCGTAAACTCATGCCTATGTATGAGTTTACTCCCCAATAAACTAGTCATTGTGTTTACTCCCCGAATTTTGAAAAGAGTAAACTCCCAAAAACACTCTCAACTATCATCCAACATTTAATTCCAAAACTCCGATCTTGTAAGTGTTCTAACCATTTCAAGTTAGTAAAACACTTAATCTAGTGTTTGTGCATCTATTCATCCATTCATTTCCGGTTTTTGTTTAGATTTTCCAAAACACCAAGAACACCAAGAACACACACTAAGTGTTCTTGGCCCTTTTAGCTCGAATCAAGCACCATTATAGTAAGTACTCTCATCCTTAAGTGATTGTAAGCTAGTATATCAAACAAACATCAAGTAAATCAGCCAAGAACACCATGATTGAGGTGTTCACATTCCAAGAAGATGCTTGGACCGCAAACACCATAAAGTCCCTCAAACTTGGCTTAAGTCCCATTTTAAGCCCTAGTTTGAAGCCCTAGACTTACCTTAACATATTTGAACCTTCCATTGATATGTTTAAGCTTTGAAAAACATCAAACACCACAAAATATAGGTGTTTACGGTCTAAGGATACCCCAAAACCGTAAACACCCAAAAAGGTGTTTAAATGAGTTATATTCCTTTCTTAACCCTAAAGACTAACTTAGATGTTTACCTAGTTGTGATAAGGACTTAAAACAATGGAAATACCACTTCCCATAATGGTTTACGATAGTAAACCCAAGGGAAAATACCCTTAGGCCGTAAACACCTCAAGGAGGGTGTTTTGTGGTCTTTATCCATTCCAAGAGCAAAACCACTTAGCAAGGTTACTTCTATGGACTTGTTAAACTCCAAAACAACTCATGGATTACAATATTTGGAGTTTGGACCGTAAACCCTAGAGTTTACTGCCGTAAAATCAAAGGGTAAAGGTCATTTAGACCGTAAACTCCCAAGGAGTTTACCCTTGGACCCCAGACACCTTAATTATGCCCTACTAGCACTCGAATGCAAACCTTGTGAACTTTAACACTTGAAACAAAGTGTTTCAGGTTTTAGAGTGTCCCAACTGATATTATTAGTTATAATAAGGCTAATTAGTTATACATATGTTCATTATATGATAACTAGGCTCGTGCGTGTGTACAAGTCTCCGTTTGCCACCTAGCACGGTATCCGATACTTCAATCCAATCCACTCACCACAAGTGAGTTCATACCCCTTTAATTAACCTTTGAAATGCTTTTAGTTGTTTTAAATACTTTATGGGGGGGGGGGGGATACAATTTAAATACTTATAGTTATTACATCAATCACATGTGATTACATTAATCACATGCGATTAATAACTAGAAAACCAATGATTTTATCACTGTTCTAACTGTTTATCAAACTGTTTTACTTCAAAATGTTTTACAAACTCTTTT
The DNA here is from genome assembly GCF_052625555.1 of Lactuca saligna. NCBI lineage: Eukaryota > Viridiplantae > Streptophyta > Magnoliopsida > Asterales > Asteraceae > Lactuca > Lactuca saligna. The sequence continues at coordinate 121,039,966 of NC_136423.1, read as the reverse complement.
ACTTATCAAATGCTTTTACTAAAATTTGTTTTACTTCTTATAAATTGCATGCCCATATATGTATAAATATATAAGAAATGTTTAAAGGGCTTAGGAAGGCCATCTGCCCTATTTCCTTTTTCTCGATTTGGATGTGGTATGGTGGGATTTCGGGTAACCGTCCGAAGGTCGTTTCAATATTAAGTATATATCAATTGTAAATATATAGACATAAAAAGTACTTTAATATTCATGCGTATTAGTTACATCATTAGTAAGTTACCATCGGGGTAACACAGGATCATACTACTACAATTTCTAGATCAATGAGTCAGTTCATTTATGAGTCAATACTTATTACTATGAGAACATATACATTACCTTACTATGAGTACTTATACACCTATACTATAAAGAGAACATATACAACTATACTAGAGAAGAACATATACAACTATACTAGAGAAGAACATATACAACGATACTAGAACAAGTAACATTACATTACACATACAAAAATACGTTAACAATTGTGATCCACTGTATCGGAGCATGCCTTAAATGTCATGGCCCGAGTTGTATCCAGAATTCTCTTGGAAGGAGAGTGTGAGTTTGCGTATAGATCTATACTGGATTGACTATCCTACACCTTGCTGCTAGCTACAGCCGGACCTGCAGGTCTGCGGGTGCCAAACGTCATATCATTTTACGACCTACATTTGTCGTTGTTTATCCAGTCTTCGATAGTATGGTACAATTAATCACGTGATGCCTTAATATAAATCCGGTTTAAGGTAGTTAGTACATCAATAGTTCCTATAATACAACAATACAGTACTACATTAATTTACTCTTTACAAAATTAGTGATCTTTTCACTTAATCATTTATGTACAAACTATATTTTGAGAATGATAGTTACACTTGAGTAAATTACACACTTTTACAGTAAACGAACATACAAAACAGTTAAGCCTTGGTAGAAGGCTACTTTAATAGAAAATATAGGTTTTTCTGAGAGATTCAAACTTTTACAAACACTTACAAATATATACATACATTTTACAAACTTACACTTAAGACATGTTCAAACGTTTTGATAACAAACACCAACACTAAAATACTTATGAACTCACCAGCTTTATGCTGATAAACTCTTTCAAAATAACTAGTATTCTCAGGTCATCAGTAGACAGGTACCGAGACCAGCTTTTGGGAAGATGGAGCGCATCCAAGACTCATCTTATTATTTTGATTTACATTATTTTTGGTGTCTATAACTGTGCAGAACACGCTTGTATTAAAATTATATATATTTAATGCAATGGATGATGTTGTTTGCTTAGTTACTGTTATATTGTGTTGTGATACTTTACATGACGTCCTCCACCCTAGAACGTTTCCGCCATTCATGGTTTTGGGGTGTGACAGTTTGTATATGGATCTTGGGATGCCTTTCTTTTGTTGTGAGGGAATCTATTTTTTTCTATCTCATGAACATACGTTGGAAGAGATTGGTGTGGTATATCAGGTGGGTTTCAGTGTATCTCATCTACTTTATGTTGGGATGGATGTATACTTTCCTCTTCAAAGATTAGATATTGGCCTTCATCATGTCCTGTGTTATCATCTATTTCTTGATGTTGATCAACTTGCATGTTATCATAGTTTTAGGATGATTCCTCTGTGTACTGAACTTGATTAGGCCGTGAATCATTATCGGATTCTATTTCACCACTTATTGAATCTAAGTTGACTACACATTCATTTTCATGCACATCATAGTTAATACCTTGAATTTCCTTATGGTACTCCCCATGAAATTTGGGCTCTGGAAAGTACATGATGTTTTCATGGAAGACAACATCAATTGTTACTATTACAATAATAAAAATGTGTATTGTTTAAATAGTCTTACAGTCAATGTCACTTTAGTTATTAGCACATACTTAGGAGTATTTCTCTTTTTTCCAGTTTCTATTCGTTGTATAAATACATGTATCTATTATTGAAAGTAATATATAGAGATTATATTACACCATATGGTATAAGAGCTGATCTCATAAAAGGCCAAATTAACCATGCAAATTAACTTGGTACCCTTAATCTTTATCACCTAATTGATGTGTCGGTTACCTACACGCGCTCCACCAATCTATAATAAACATTACGTCACCCTTTTCCAATCCTACTAGTCCATGTTAGTGTGCCGGTTACCCACACATGCTCCACCAACGACTTGGTAACCTACAAAGTATAATTTCATGGGATATAACCAAATTCACATTTTCCTAAAGTAACTAAGATTGGGAATTTATAAAAGGTTTAGTTACTTTATATTTATCATTGTAGTTATTATGAGAATTATAGTCCTTTTCCTACTTGTTTGGCTAACGACCCTCCACCAATCAAGGAAGCGGTGGGTGAGAGTGGATACCCATTAAGCTGCCATTTTATAGGCAACAACCTTATACCCACTTATAGACCGACTTCGTGAATGAGGCCTACTAACGGTAAAACTGACTTGCTCTTATACATATACATATATTATTATTATTATTATTATTATTATTATTATTATTATTATTATTATTATTATTATTATTATTATTATTATTAAGTATAAATGTTGAATTTTAACTTTTAAAACTCTAGGGTTTGGAATTAAAGCTTTCTAAAGTGACTTTACAAATTCCAAAACTTGAGGGTAAGTTTTGAAACTATTCAAAACCTTTCATATTCAATAACTTATGAGTTTTTAATAAGTTTAAGGAAAAGACTTTTGGAATTCCATAACTTAAGGACAAGTTATGGAGTCCATTAATTGGCATTAACATCAAGAATTACACTAACAAACAATTTGCAAGTAATTCCTATGATCTACTAAAACTTATAAGCATGAACATTCAAATCAACAATTTTAAGAATCATATAAACATATATAAAACTTGAGAATTTGATAATAACCATTGTAAATGGATTAGCATAATCATTACCACATCAAAAACAAGTTTTATAAGTCCAAAACAATTTAGAGTAATGATTCTAGTCCATTTCCAGCAGAAAAACTCGAAAATTTGCACATAGGGCCTCCTACTCGTCGAGTGCAAGAACCTAATCGACGAGTAGGATGAAGTTTCACTTGGACTCATCGAGGTCCCCCCATGGACTTGACGAGTTCACTGAACATTTAGCAGAAATTCGACCTTTTTCAAGCAGTTTGCATCAGGTATATAGAAAAGAAGCCTAGGCTCTGATACCACTGATGGTTTTTGAGCATTCTAACACTCTTATGGTGTACATGCAACCCTAGAAACCTTGGATTTATGTTTTCTCTATTATACATGAAAATATGATTTTTCTAAGGTTCTCATTCTAACTAGCATAACATGGGGTACTTGCAATATAAAAATTAGTAGAATGACATACCTTTGTTGTTGCTTGGATTCCTAAAGACCTTATGACCCAAGCACCCCAAATGTGATGCCTCAAATGCTTCACACAACACTACAATACTTGGAATAACTTGAGATAAGTACACTTGAGCACAATTCGGCTAGCCCTCAGTCCTTTTGTCTTAGTGGCCGAGTTTGCTCTATATATAAGGTTCCTTATATAGTGTGTCACGTTTAGGGTTAAACCATGTAAACCCTAATGTGCATGGATTTTCATTTCCCCATGGTCCATGGGTTTATAACCTCCATGGAGCACCCAATGGGTTCTAGCCCAATCTAGTGAATCATGGACCTTATGCCCACTATATAAGAATGAAACATTTACATAATCAATCCTCATATATTTAATTAGTCTCTTTTGATCACAAAATTAATTCCAAATTAATTCTTGATCAATACTAATTAAACAATATGATTTGATATTAATATATTAGAATATATTAACAAATCATAAGTGTCCTTATTCTCATTTTGTCTATCCAATTGTTGAGATGCCATGCAACCCAAATGGACCATGCCAAGCCGGGTCAAGTACATACCAAATATTATTATGGACTTAGACACCTTATCTAACAACCCGTTCGGCTAACGACCATCCACATGTCAAGGAAGCAATGGGTGGGAGTAGACAACCATTCAATCTCCATTTTATAGGCAATTTCCTTATACCCCTCTTATAGACCAACTTCGTGAATGAGGCCTACTAATGGTAAGATTGACTTTTCTTATACATATATAAGTATTAAACTTTAATATTATAATAGTATATGGTTTAATTTTAAAGTTTTAAAATTCTAGGGTTTGGAATTAAAGTTTCATAAATGAGACTTTTCAAATTCCAAAACTTGAAGACAAGTTTTGAAACTCTTCAAAACCTCTTGAGTTTTAGACTTTACAAGTTCCATAACTTGAGGACAAGTTATGAAACTCTTGAAGACCTTTGGAATTCTATAACATAAAAAGTTAATGTTTCATGAATGAGACTTTTCATATTTCATAACTTGAGGACAAGTTATGAACCTTTTCAAGAAACATTTAGATCAATTCACCAAATAACATTATCTTATAACTTATCATTTACTAATTGACCTAACACTATTCATATAATTTCAAAATTTACAAATAATTAATTTTCAAAAAATCAAGTAATTATCTCAAAATTTGACAATCATCATGTTATTATGTCACACCCCAAAACCGAGAACAGTGGAATACGTTCTGGGGTGGAGGACGTCATGTACAGTATCATAACAATTGCATAATAGTAAAAACAAGCGACAACAACCATTGCCTTAATATAGTAATTGTAAATACAAATGTGTTCTGTACAGTTAATAGACACCAAAAGTATAACAAAAATAAAAGATGGGTCTTGTATATGCTCCATCTTCTCAAAAGCTGCACCAGTACCTGTCTATCTTTGACATGAGGATACAAGTTATTTTGAAAACGAGTATCAGCATAAAGCTGGTGAGTTCATAAGAATTTAGTGTCATTGTTTGTATAAAAGTGTTTACAATCATGTAATATAAAAGTTGTAATTACTGTTTGAGAATAGTAGAAATCCCTAGAAAATCCTATATTTTCCAGAATTGATCATTTGTAAGTTAAATCCTTTGGGTGTGTAAAATTATTTCCATTTAAACTTTCAGTTATAAAAATAAGGTAATAAATTTCATTCAAGTAACGTAGATGAGGAAAAGTATTGTTGGTTGGCTGTAGTATTGTTGCAAACTTCAATATATATATATATATATATATATATATATATATATATATATATATATATATATATATATATTTACTTCGGGAAGTTAGCTTAGACTTTAAGTCTTATTGTGTTAATTTGGATATGGATGTGATCTCCCATGTAACCAAACTGAGTGATTATAGAGGGTCCGATGACCTTCCCGGTCATACGTAGTGTAGTGATGTAGTGCCACCCCTGGGCCTAGTCAGCTCGGACTGTAGTTAACAGTCGGGATGTAATAGCATCTGTCCTGTATAGATCTATACATGTAGTGTTGCTTTCCTTCCAGGAAGCTCTGGCTACATGGTATTTACGCAGTAGAGTGCCGTATAGAGGGATAGTGTGTTATATTCTGGATTAGTGTATTCTCTTGGATTATAGTTTAGTAACTTTTAGTAAAATATAGAGAGTGTTCTCTTTAACGTGCCTTAACTAGTATTAGTAGTAATTATAGTGGGTATCATAGTGATAGAGGTAACGAGCAGTAGTATTAACTATACCTATTATAGTTAAATAGAGTGTGGAGTTGCATGCCTTTGATTTACATAGGTATTGAAATAAGATGAAGACTTTTATATCTAACACACACACACACACATATATATATATATATATATATATATATATATATATATATATATATAATATATATATATATATATATATATATATATATATATATATATATATATATGATATATAACTAAGAAATCAACGATAGTCGGACGGATAACAATATACCGTAAGACCACAATCAAACAAGAACAAGAAATAAGGTGAGCTATCGGTCCTAAGTCCTTCAAGTCTTACTTATATAAATATATTGACGTAGATATAGTTTAAAAGAAAAGTAATTTAAACACAGTTTGAAAATGGTTTTACAATAATTTAATCTAGAAAATGCGTTTGATAAATATTTAACACGGTTTTATTGACAAATAGCTAAAAGTATAGAAAATACTTTTTTTTGGTTGTAAGTTATAAATCACATATGATTTGAAACTAAAACTTGTTGCATTTACTTGTATCCCCCCTCCCCCTAAAACAATGTAAAAACATTTGAAAAGGTTAATTAAGGGGTATAAACTCACCTGTAGCGAGTAGATCGGGTGGAAGTGTCGGATGAACGTTTGGTGTCAAGTAAAGACTTGTACACACTCTATGACCCTAGTAACATATGAAGACATATGTTTACAAGTAGTTAGTGATTAAGACACTAATTAAACACATATAGACATCCTAATGCGAAGAAAAGCTCTATGGTCAAGTGCTAGAAGGATATTGGGTTGCAAGGAAGGAGTTTTAGGCCTCACTATGGAGTTTACTCCTCACACACTCACCGAGTTTACGGCTGAGGGACCACTTCCCCCATGAGTTTACAGCCGTAAAATTATGGGAGGAGTGTATTTGTGTGTTTTCAAGTCTCTTGTGTCTCTAGGAAGGGTTCCAAAGGTAAATTACAAGGCTTGAGGGGTGTTTAAGGTTTAAAAGGGACACTCCCTTGGAGTTTGCGGTCCTAGGACCACTCCTTGGGAGTTTACGGTCGTGAACCCCATGGTTTACGGCCGTAAACTCTTGGACACACCTTATAATTCGATTTTGAGGTCCTTAGTTCACTCCTACATGTTTCTAGGTGAAGGTATAAGGCTAAATAGGGGGTTTAGGGCTTGATTTGCATAGTTTGAGGGAGTTTACGGCCTAAGAATGTTCTTGGGCCGTAAACCCTCTTTCAAGCCTCCAAACTTGGTGTTTAATGTCTAAAACACTTGATTTGCACATTTTTAGGGGTTTACGGCTTAAGAGTGTTCTTGGGCCGTAAAGTCCTTACTCTTGGCCTTCTTGGATGATTTTCAAGCTATATTGACATGTAATGAGTTGTAGAACAATCTAGGGTAAGAGTACTTACAGTTTGGAAGCGGAAACTTGCAGATTTTTGGAAGAATCGGGCCTTGAAGAGAGAGAGAGAGAGAGTGACTAGAGTGGTAAAAAGTCTAACTTGGTGACCACTCAACCCTTATATAGGGTTTGAGTTTGTGGCCAGGTGGAATTCTACCTGATACCGACGTTAAATGGGGCTTATGGTCGTACCCGATTAAATGATCGTATTTTAACTTGTTTGTAACTAAAAGTTTTTAAAAGAATATTGACGGTGTTTCCCGCATTCCTAATTTATTCCGATCCTTATGAAGTCATAATAAAAGTTCAAATTTTTATTTGTCCGATCCCAATGTTAACGGAAAAGTTTAATAAGAACGAGTTCTATTAACAAAAAACGGGTTACGGTGACGGAATAATTTCAGGTTGTCACATATTGGATGGGGATAATCATTACCATATCATTAAAAACAAATTTTATGAACCAAAACAATTTGTGGTAATGATTCTAATCCAAAACATGCCAAAAACTCGAAAATTCTACCAACAGATGATCCAACTCATCGATCCATGCATTGGACTTATCGAGTTCATCATCATAAGTTCCAAATCGTCGAGTTCCCTTATGTGACTCGACATGTCCAGCAGTTAGTGGCCAGAAATGTCATTTTTTCAGCTTTGAAAATTACATAATTGCATAAATATAATAGAAAACACCCATGGCCCTGATACCACTGTTGGGTTTTATGTACTCTAACATCCCTATGGTGCACATACGACCCTAGTGCTTTGGATCTAAGTTTTCTCTAATTATACATGCAATATTCATTTTCCAAAGCATGAAGCCTAACTAGCATGCAAAGGTGATATTTGAATTATAAAAACTAGTTATAAGATTACCTTGTGTAGTAGCTTGGAGAATCTTGGTCTTAAGAGAGCTTAGAACCTCAAGTGTGATGCGTCAAACAAGTCACAAACACAAATAAACAACTAGATGAATATGAGAGAGGTTTTGGAAACATAAAATCGGCTATGCTCTTCTTCAAATGCAAGGGGTGCCGATTTTAGAGCTAAGGGAACACATTTATGTGTAGACTTCCAAGAGTCGCGTGTAAACCCTAATTCTTACACTTAAGCTTATGATCAAACAATTGATTTGGATTATCACTTGATGGACTAACTCATAAGCTTAGCCCATCACAAATCAATCATGGGTCATTAGCCCAAACCATATGTACACTGATTTACATAATCAGTTCCCATTAATTTAATTAGTCTCTTTTGATCACTAAATTTATTCCAAATTAATTATTAATCAATACTAATTAAATAATATTATTTCTCAATTAATATATTATTCTTACAATAATTAATAAATCACAAATAACCTCTTTCTCAAATATCCAATCTATCAAATTGTTCTGGTGAAGGCAACCCAAAATGGACCATGCTACTATCGGGTCAAGTACATACCAATTATAGTTATGGGTTTAGACACATAATCCAACAATCTAAGTACTTTTATTTATGATTTTCCCATTTTAAAGTATCCAACTCTCATTTAAAATATATTTATCCTGTGAACTTTGAAAATACGAAAACCCAGTCAAAGATCTTATTTACACCAAAAATAGCAAACAACGTGATTAAATTTATTAATAATCTAAACTAACAGAACACATCACCATTAAACTAATTAAGTTTGATGAGAAATTAAAATAACAAAACACATATCACCATTAAACGATTGGTTAGGATGAGGGTATACAAGTAAAAAAATCTCACTTTTATAGAAAAAAATTAGCACAGAAGAATATTATATTAAAGAAAGAAAATGCCCAAAAAGAATTGGGAAAGGGTACAAAGATTACATCTTACTAATTAGCTCAGCACCAGACAAATAATGCACTTTAACAAAGAGTACAAAGAAACCGGCAAGCCAAAATGTATTGAGTCCTGCATCTAATCAGTATAAACAATCAATTAAAACACAAAGTACACAAATTATATATAGCAAACAAACTCCGTGACTCATGCAGGTTGAGTAGGGCCACAAAGCAACATCATTAATAACTTGTAGAAGCACCATACTTCATCTTTAATGTAATTACCCTAAAAAGATTGGAATTGCATAGAAAACATATTGTGAGATTGACATGTAACTATCCACACAACGTCTCCGTAGTAAAAAGTGTATATCCACAAAAAAAAAAAAAAAACAATAATCCAGAAGTTCATTTTTCTATTGTTAAATATAGATAAGTAATTTAAAACAACAAATAGACAAGCTGCAAGCACAACTCAAGACAAATGATATTTTAACTCATTCTCATCTATATTGGTTTTATAATGTGATTAACGAAATTTAAATGTTCTACATGTGCGTTTTTAAAGCAAACTTAACCTCAAAATTTCAAATTATGCAGTCTCTTTACGCTAAAAAACATACAGGAATGATCCATGGACTTCTTTACGGATAAAATAAAAAATTGAATTGCGAAATACTCACATTATTATACATGGATATAATACACGAACACTTCAAAGCAACCTGCAGAAGCACTAATTTCAAAAATCGATTGAAATATGCGTGAAAACCCTAATTAACATATCAACGATTAAAGGTTACATATGATCGGATTTGCTTGAGAATAAGGAAATTAATGGAGACGATGACAATGATGATTACCGTAAAAATGGGGTTTTGAAATAGTAGCCTTCAACCTAAAGACCAACGATGATCGGATCTGCGCTCAGCCTCGTCGAAAATCTCAAAAATTGAAGCTTATGGAGTTGTGTTCTCCTAGAAGAGATCAATCATGAACTGTTATGGTTGTTGCTTAACAACAATCATTTAACAGAAATTTGGCTTCTCCTTCTTACTCGTCTTAGTCGTCTCTGATAGGGTTATAAAGAAAACGGGGGAGATAAAGAATAAAGAAGGAAGTAATATACTAATTTGTGTTGCTGATATATATCCGATTTAGGGAGATTTGGGTTAATGATTGATCTCTTCTAGGAGATTACAACTCCATGGGTTTAAAAGCAGAAAAAACGGGAGAGTATATAAGTAAAATGGAGGAATCATGTTTCCATTTTAAATGCAAATCTCATTCCTGATTTTTCTCTAACATGATTTGAATTAACCAAATGTCCACTTTCGGAAATTCACTTTATAATTTGAGCAGGAAAATTAGATTGGAGGAGGCTGAGAGATTGCCACGTGGTGTAATTAGTATATGATATATATCTTTACTATCTTATAAAAGAAATCTAACTATGTCTAAAAATAGATTGATTATAATAATAATATTTTTTTAAGACGTCCAAATGATGAAGCTGATAGTACAACTAGCCATTAATAAAATAATATTAAATTTTAACCACATTTTGAATTCAAATATTTATCATCAAATCTCCTTATATTTCTCAGCAATTTGATATGGTTCCCTCAAATCCCGGATTCATTCAAATTTTGAACCCTTTTCGATATCCTTAAATTTAGCATGTTAATTTAAATATCCCTCCAATCGCAGATACCTCTTTGTTCCCTCGTCTGCTATAAAGCCCACCGTTTAGGAATAAAAAATGACTTCATCTCCCAAATAACACCATAGTTTGATTATTTTGTCTTCGACATGTACTTTCTTTTGTAACATAACATTTTTGTAGAGGAAACATATCACCGAAAAAATTTACACACCCCGCCGCTTTGCGCGGGTACGCTGCTAGTATATATATATATATATATATATATATATATATATATATATATATATATATATATATATATGTTCATTTGAGATCATGTTAATTTTATGAGATATAGGGATGCAATTCTAGTCACTCATTTTGGAAAAAATAATAATAATAATAATAAATCTAAAAGGCAAAATAAAAAGAAAAATCCAAAAATTAATTTTTTAATTATTATTTTCGTCAGTTTATTAACCAAAAAATAAAAAGAAAAAAGAAAAAAAATAAATATTCTAATAGAATATCATACTGTAAATATTAAAATGTAATTTTTTGAATGTTAGAATATTCTAGTATTCTACTAGAGTTTTTAGATATGTGAAAATATTCTAATATCCTACTAAAATTATTAGAATTTTATTAAAACTGTTTGAGTATTTGTAGTCTACTATTCTAGTAGAATATTTAAATATTTTAACAATATTGCTGTAATTTTTATACTATAATATTCTATTAAAATATTCCACAGATATTTCAAAAAAATGTAAACGTTTTACTTTTTATTTATTTATTTTGGTTTTTATTTTTGGAAAAAATAAATGAAAAAAACAATATTTAAAAAAAAACTCTAAAAGTTTCAATTATTTTGCTTTTTAAAAATATTATTTTTTTATCTCCAAAATGAACGGCATGGATTGCATCTCAATGTCTCACAAAATATAGTGATCTCAAATAAAACTAACCTTATATATTTTTTAGAAATATTAATATGTATTTTAGAAGTACAAATGTATATTTTTACGTTATTATAAATATATACATATCTTTTAGAAGTATAAATATGTATTTATATATATATATATATATATATATATATATATATATATATATATATATATATATTTTAAAGTATAAATAATTTTTAGAAGTATAGATATATATTAATATTTCTAAAAATATAAAAATATGTATTTGTACATCTAAAATTTTTACGTTTTAAATGGTGTGACCACACACACATATATATATAATTAAATGGTTTCCCATGTATAAATACGACTTCTCTGCATAAATACGTATAATATGAATAAAATTACTTAGGGTAAAGGCATAACAAATTATAAACTTATGGGCAAAAACGTAAAAATACTATAAAATTAAGAGGTTTTTTTTGAAGCTATTATCATGGTAACTTAGAAAACTTGTAACCATCATTAAAAGGATAAAACATAATTTTTTTGGAAAATATTAGGTGTGACAAATCGGGTCATCGTGTCGTGTTTTTGTCTGACACAACACGACACAACACGACAATATTTTTTGTAACACGAACACGACACGACACGACACGATGTCGTGTTTTTTTCAACTAACACGAAAATGAACCGATTAAAAAACAACAAACATGACACGATACGATAAAGATGATATACTATAACAAATAATTTATTTAATTAATACTTAATCATACTTAACATGACAAACACGACAAACACGAAATACACGACTGACAAATGCTAAATCGTGTCAATTTCGTATCGAATTTTGAATACAAACACGACACGACACGACGTCGTGTTTTTATACTTGACATGAAAACGAAATCGAATTCCAGTTTCGTCCCAATTTAATTTCGTATCGTGTATTTTGTCGTATTGTGTCATCAATTATCACCCTAAAAAATATTAAAGAAAACCACACATAAAATCTAACTTTTAGCAATGCCACAAAAACTTGAAAATTTAAATATTTTGATGACATTAGCACTTTATATATGTTTTATATTTAAAATATTCTATGATAAGTAATAAATAATCACGAACTCTACATAGTGCATCAAGTCAACATTTAATACAAAATGTAGAATATCTAAAAATGTAGAATATCTATCCCAAAATTCGAGATGTTTCACTTGCGTTTATTAATTTCTCTTCTACAAAATACAGTATCATATATCCAACAGTCAAATTAGTATTTTCTTGAGGGGTCCAATTGTAAAAAGTGGAAAGTGGAAAGTGGTTATGTATATCTACCAGATCCAAAAGTTATCTTTGTTAGTGGGCACTAACAAACTTTTTCACCGGGTCGGTGAAAATTGTCAAAAACAATCAAATGTGTCATAATAATTTATTTTTAGAAATAACACGTTATAGAAACCATAGTCAAATACTAACCTATTATATTTTATACAATTCTTGAATAATTAATATATTAATCTTATCCAGAATATAAGTTTATAAGCTATAAACATAACTTTTAACGTTAAATTAAAAACTTAACGCCAAAAAACAATTTTTTCTTCTTAGTGGGCTCTTAATTTTGACAAATAATTTGAATTAATTGTCTATTAATGCTAATATGAAATAATATCGGTAAATTATGTTGGACCGCCTCATTTTAAAAACTTAACACCAAAAATCATTTTTTTTCTGCTTAGTGGGCTCTTAATTTTTACGAATAATTTGAGTTAATTACCTATAGTGATAATGTCTATTGTTTCTTCGCAGGCGATATTAGCTTGGCTCCATTACTCCGTAGGCCATTATTACTTAATTAGTAAATTATAATCATGAATTGCAAAATCAAATAATCTAGATCAAATAATTGACAACATAATCTCATTATCAGATTTTACTATAAGTAACATCACAAAAAAAAAAAAAAAAAAAAAAAAGGTTAAAAATTGAACTTACATTGAGTTGATAAACGTGGGGTCAGAATCGCGATTTCACATAGTCCTAATTCATATTGGAGGTTTGGACTTCTGTTTCCACTTCCCAATAACGCTTTGGCAATCATCAATCAATAAGACCAAAAAATGGGCTTAGTTTTAGGCTTTAAGCCCAACACATCAACAGCCAAGCTGTCAAGCATCATGCCGTGGGTCCCAACACTACATGTACAAATGAGTAATCTTAGGATCCGTTTGACACGCTCCAAACAAATTTTTCTGGCTGAATATATCGTAAAGATTGTTTGATTTACACAAAAAAAATAGATTTTTCCGGGTAAGATATATCTTTTCATGATTTCTATCATAATCAAAAAAACTTTTCAGACAGTATTTTCCCAAACAGAAACTATCAAACGAAACCTTAAATTTGGTTGAAGGTATGTTTATTAACAAACATATTTGAGCACAAATTTTAACCCTACATAATGAAATTAATTAGTCCTCCCTTATATCAGTTCTCTTGTGAGTTATTTTCGTTACCTATTAATATTATGCGGTTAAACGACCAAAAATTGTATGTATATTACATAGGGACAGTCACAATTAAGTTACATTTCGACAATTTTATTATTTAAAAAAGATTGTAGTTCAGTAAAAAGGTATGATGGGTAAATAGGCAATAAAAACAAAGTCAAAAGATTGTCGGCACAAATATTTAAAATATTTTTAACTTAGCTCATTTAGAAGTATTTAATTGGATCTTGATGCACTAAGAACCTGCTGAGATACTGCCGAAAGTAAGTAAAACTAAGCACCAGCAAATCACATAAACAACTTATAAGCAAAAAGTTTTCTAGTCGGAGGAAAACTTATGTAGTTGTATCTACGTGTTTTCCAAAATCATATGGATGGATAAACGTTGTACTCGGCGATTATGTGTTACATAGATATCATTTTTGTTATTGACTCTTTAAATGTAGTTTAAAGCAAGCGTTGATTTTATTCCAGGAAAAACGAAAATTTCCGGAAACAAAGATAGGATTAAATACTTCAAATAAACTTTTATATATATATATATATATATATATATATATATATATATATATATATATATATATATATATATATATATATATATATATATATATATATATGAGAAAAGTGAATAAACCCTTAAAGGTATATAAGCTTAGGTATCCAAATGTACAATAATACGTCGTTTTCTTTGATATATTCATTATAATATCGTTAAACTACACCCCTAACTTGATTTTCTTTCAAGATATTCGACATTTCACTATTATCATTCTCTTATATCACATCATTTTACCGAACACCTACTAGGCTATATCTATTGTAGTTGAAAATGGAAATTATATAAGAGGAATATAAATGTGTAAATTATAAAAATCTTGGAAGTAAATCAAGTTAGAAATTAAATTATAAGAACATTGGATAATTGGAACGTATTATATGATACAAAACGACGTGGGTACCTAAACTTATATACCGTTAAGGGTATATTCACTTTTCCATATATATATATATATATATATATATAGAGAGAGAGAGAGAGAATATACATTACAACCCCACCTAAACTTAGGTACTAAACCTCTAAAATATATCGTTTTAACATGCTAAATATACCCGACTTGATTTCACTTGGTAAATATATCATTCTCCATAACATTTCATTCTTTCATTATTGTTTTATCATCTCCGTTTTCTTTCCTTAATTATCGTTTATTACTTCATCCAAGTGAACATTACTAAACCCTAAACCTAAACCTAAACCCAAAATTTAAACCCTAAACCCTAAACCCTAACCCTAAACCCTAAACCCTAACCCTAAACCTAAACCCTAAACCTTAAACTCTAAACCCTAAACCCTATTGTGTCGATCTTGAATTTACATCTTGAAGTATTAATCGTGAATCAATTAATTGTAATCTTTATATAGTAAACCAATGTATTTTCAAGAGGTTTAGTACTTAAGCTTAGGTGGGGCTGTAATGTATATATATATATATATATATATATATATATATATATATATATATATATATATATATAGAGAGAGAGAGAGAGAGAGAGAGAGAGAGAGCTAGGTTCAAATGTTTCTACCAACTATTGTGTGCATTTATGCACCAATGAGAATTCAGAAAATAATAAATCATTAAATAAATAAAAAAAGGTATAATGATAACTTAGTATATCTAATTATGATAAAAAACAATTCAATTAATCTCTCCTTAATTAGTTAAACCCTACAAAACCAACATCCTTAACCCTAAAAAGTACGACGGCTTCTGTTAAATCTCTATACTTCTTTCCACCATCAATCGACCCCAGAAATCCAAGCACCACCGTCGCATCTCCATCAAAGTCGTTCCTCCACCTTATTCTTCAACTTCACTGATTATTTATCCATATTTTTTGCCATCCTTCATCAACCTCCACCACCGCCATCCTTCACCATTTGCAAACACATCGTCTGCCACCTGCAAGTCCGACGTCAAATCGAACCGGTAAGCTTTTTCTTGTTCCCTTTTTCTTTTCGTTAATCTAATAGTACATGTTATTCTGCTATTTTCTTTTTTCTTTCTTTTTTTCTGATTCGAGGTAACATATGAAATTATATGTTGTGTTTTCTAGAATATAAAATTATATATTCTTTATTTGCTGAAACACTTTGTTTGCTGAAACATGAAATTAGATGCAAAAATCAATTTTTAAAATGATATTACTTTACTGAAATATGATATTAGATGAAGAAATCTGAACGTAGATGCTATTTGTTTGTTAAAATATGAAGTTAGATGTATAAATCAGATTTTTGATTATATTACTTTGCTGAAATATGAAATTAGATGCATAAATCTGAAATTAGATGCAAAAATATGAAAGTTGATGCTATTTGTTTGTTGAAATATGATATTAGATGTATAAATCATATTTTTGATTGTATTACTTCGTTGAAATCTAAAACTACATGTTGTAATTAGATGAAGAATTATGAATTCTTGAACATTTATTGCTGAAATCAGAACTTCATAGTTGTTTTGCTTACGAAAGTATAATAATTAGCTAAATAAAAATCGTAGGTGAGGATATTTTATGGTTAAAACTTTGTAAGAATACATTAGGCTTGGTATGTACACAATATAGTGTATTTTGTAAGAATACATTATGTTTTGTATAGTATATTCTGCTGGAATAAACTATATATTAAAATTAAATATATTGTGTTTTTTATTTTACTGCACTTTAAGCAAAAAAAAAAAAAAAAAAAAAGAAAAAAAAAGAAAAAAAAAAAAGAAAAGACAATGCTGATGGTGAATGTATAGTTTGATTCTTTTATTTTTTGTGATTTTTTTAGTAACTACAAGTTAAAAGAATTCTATATCATTCTTACAAAATGACTTATTCTATTTTCAGGTCAATGATAGAGTATAATTTAAAAAATGTATTCTGTCCGAATTTATTTATATAAACACATTCTGTTAGAATGTCTTTGAGAATGTTTGTTAACAACAAGTATATTTGTTTAATAGGACATACTTTAATGTATTCTGTCAGAATTTGTTTAACGAGTAATGCATCTTATTGTTTCAGAATTACATGGAGAATGAATTAAATATTGATCATACAAGAGAAATATTTGGAATCGAGTTCAACAACAAGTATATATGTGAAGATCAAGTGGATTATATGGCCCACTGAAAAAGATCAAGTGTATTCGCTCAATAATTGTATATTCAAGAATGTTATTTTTTTAAGAATTTTATTCAATTTTGATGATATTCTGTTAGAATATGTATAACTATATTAAAATGTATAAGGATATTAGTCTGTAAGAATATGTATAAATTTGTATTTTATTTCGGATGCATATTAAGAATAAAATCATAGACCCAACTTGGATTTATATGAATAATATCTAGAATTCTTAAATGAGGTTAATTATCAAAAATATTTGCATTGGAAATATATTCTGCAAGAATAAAATCGAAAATATATTTACTAATTTATGGTTGGCATTCTGTCATTTTGACATAATAGAATCGAATTTTTAAATTTGAAATAATTTAAAATATTCAAAAATTTATAATAAAGGAATTAATTATCCCTAAAAATCCAAAAATTTCCTTTTTTATTATAGGTTAATTGACTAAAATGCCCTTATACTGAAATTTGTATGATTATATGGTATATGTTACCCTATTGTAATATCATAGACCTCAGATCGTGATCTTTGATTCTATTCCATGCAGTGGTCCAGATCTAGGCATTTTGGCACACAGTAGTTAGTAAAGACAAAATAACCTAAGTCTATATATATATATATATATATATATATATATATATATATATATATATATATATATATATATATATAAGGTTCAAATGAGAACCATAAAAAGTTAAGAACCATAAGAACCACTATTTTTACATTGTAACTTAAATCATCAGATATATTTACTCAATCTTATCTCACAAGACAACTTTTCTCTCATCTCTCTTTTTCTCTCTCTTACGTCCTACCGCTGCCGACCACCACCACCATCGCCGGCACCATCATCGTGGCCGGAATACAATAATCTTCATATTTGTAGCCGCCACCTTCAAATCTAAAGCATTCACCTTCAGATCTGATGCATTCGCCTTCAAATCTAGAACCCCTGACTTTAGATCTATCATCACCACTGAGCACCGCCTCTTTCCACCGCCATCTATCTCACCAGTACCGACTATCGCCTTCAATCAACCGCTTTGCTTTGCTGAAACACCTAGAAAACACTAAACTCGATTTTGAAGTCTGAATATGCTTCTTCTCCAAATCTATAATGTTTCTGATTTGATGAAGCATAAGAAAAACTCTTTGATCTGTTTCGCCAGAATAACAGATGTGATGGAGTATGAAGCTCTTTGTTGGATTTGTACCAGATCTGTTATGTGTCGCCCCCTTCCCATCTATAACTCATTTTCATCCCTGTCTCTCTTATTTCTGGTCAAAACACCACCAAATCGACACCTGATTTGATGTGTTTGTCTATTTTCAGGTTAGCTCTGGTGTGTGTGGTGTTTACATTGATGGTGTTTACAAAAGGAAGTTCTGAAAAAAGATGCAGACAAGGTGTTTGATGAAATGTCTCAATAAAATTTGGTAAGTTATTAAGCTGTGAATTTAGTTGTGAATGCATATTTTTTGTATATTAAACTATGAAGTTTGTGTATTTAGCTGTGATATTTGTGTTTAAAATTGTGAATTAAATGCATTAAGCTGTGATTTTGTTGTTTAAACTGTAAATTGACTATATTAAGCTGTGAGTTTTATATATTTAACTAGGAATTAATTGTATTAAACTGTGAATTGATTGTATTAAAATTTTAAATTGATAATATGCTTTTGAATACATACTTTTTTTTTGTATTAAACAATGATTTTTCTATATTTAACTATGAATTACAAGTTTTAAGTTGATAATATGTTTTTCTACTGGCATTTGTTGTGGATCTCTACGATATAGTTCTTTTTTTTTTCCTGTTATTGTGTGAATTTGATGTTTTAATCTCTCATTTGTCGTATAATTTTGGTAATCTTAGTTTTAACTGCTATTAAGTTGTGAATGTGTAATTATTTTTTTTGAATTAAACTTTAAATTTATTATACTAGTTTGTGAATTTTCTATATTAAATTGTGTATTAATTGTAATAAGTGTTTTAAGTTGATAATATGGATGTGAATACTACTTTTTGAGTATTAAAATGTGAATTTAGTGTACTAAGCTATCATTTTGTGTTTTAAACTGTGATTTGATTGCATTAAGCTTTAAATTTTCTTTTTAAACTATGAATTGACTGTATTAAGCTGTGAATTTCCCGTTTGAACTGTAAATTGACTAGATTAAGTTGTGAATTATGTGTATAAAACTATGAAGTTACTTGTATTAAGCTATGAATTTTGTGTATAAACTTTGAATTGACTATATAAAGAGTGTTAAGTTGAAAATATGGTTATGGATGCATACTTTTTGTATATTAAACTTTGCATTTTGTGTATTAAACTATGATTTTTTATGTTTTAAACTGTGAATTGATTGCATTAAACTGTGTATTTTCTTCTTAGACTATGAATTAACTATACTAAGCTGTGAATTTTGCGTATTAAATTATGAGTTGATTGTATTAAGCTGTGAATGAATTGACATTAAGCTGTGATTATTTTATATCTTTTTGTTTGCTTTTGAAATAATGTAAATTTTATTCATGGCTTAATATATTAAATTCACAATTTTAAAATATGAATGGTTTATGTATAAATTTTTTTGTTAATTTTTTTTTGAATATATTTATTTTTTGTGATGTATAAGTATGTAAGAATACATTAGTTTTAATAATAATTTTGCATTTAATTCAAAATGAGTGAAATAAATGGTTTTATTAGACTGTGAATGTAGTAGATATGTTATTAATGTACTATTTTGTTTACAGATCTGATTTAGAAGAAAATAATGGTTGCGATGCTGGTATAGGTGGTTGATGACAGCGTGTGGTGGTGGTAGTAGAGTTTGAATTTTTTTATTTCTTTAAGTTTGTGAATTATTATAAATAGGTTTGTATTAAGTTGTGAATTAAACTATCAATGTACTGTATAAACTTGTAATTTATATAAGTTTTGTGTTCAAATATGAGAAAAATATAAGAATGAAAATATTATACTGCAAAAATTACAATTTTCCTATTTTTGTATCAAAAAGAGAAAAAAAAAGGATTTTCACATGTTCAATAAGAATATCATGTAAATATTTACTAACTAACGGAGGTTCTTAATCTTTTATGGTTCTCATTTGAACCACTCCATATATATATATATATATATATATATATATATAATGTTTTTAATGACATTTTTTATATCACTAAAAAAATAATATATTAATTTTATGTCACTAATCTTTATAGTTTGTTAGTGGCATAATGGGTTAATATGCCACAAAAAGTTTTTTTCATTAAAAATATCACATAAATATAATTCTTATAATAAGTAAGAAAATGAGCTATAATATTAACATTTATTTTTTTTATTTCAATTCTAATTTTCACATTAACTTCCATACAATTGTTTAACATGTAATTATTTTTTAGATTTTTTTTTGAACGTCTGAATATCAAAGCAAATAACCCCTAGCTTCTGCTAGAGGACAAAAAAAAGGAAACACGGATACATTTGAGCATTAAATAGAAACAAAATGAACGTTTTTTAGATATGATGTGAGAAGAGCTTGTAGACGGAGTGTTGATCAATGGAAGAGCTTGTAGATCCAAATTCTACTCTTCATTTCTAGCTTCATTGAGGTACAAAGCTTGGAACTTACTCATTGTATGCTTAGATCTAGTCTTTATGGAGTTTTGGTCACTTTTTGTCCCATGATTGAGATATAGTGGAAATTCTTCCACTCCAGAAGTTAGGAGTTGCTTCTCTTGATGTTTCTGAGGTCCCTAGTACATAAAATTAGAATGTTGATGGTTGAGGATCAACCATGCATGTGTTTGTGTTAATTTGGCGAAAGTAATATTTCATATTGGGTGTTATATTAAGGATTTAAATCATCTAACTTGAATTTCTCCTTTTGTAGATGTTTGGTTCAGACAATAATGATCTTCCAAAATCTTATGGAACAAGCTTTCCTAATGAAGATGACTTCCTGAGTTTGGCTCATGGAAATCATACTTCTCTTCCTCCTCCTCCTTTAATTATTCTCCCCGACCCACAAGCTCAAAGACTTGAAAAGTTCAAGATCAATCAAACCCTGCTCATAATGAAACATAAAGCTGGAAGACCTGTGTGCACTCATGTCTTAGGAATGAAGTCACACATTGATAGGTTGAGAATGTTAGGTGTCATTTTCCCAAGGAAGTTGGCTATTTATTGGGTCCTTCAATTACTTCCTGAGTCATATAGTAAGTTTATTAAAGTCTATTATGTGACAGATCATGACATAACCCTATTAGATCTTTCTTGTTTGCTTATTGCGGCAGAATCAGAAATGATTTGACGCAATAGTCAATCAAGTATGGTGGAAGGTCTACTTCTCAAACTTTCATGGACATGGACAATGGTTTCATTGGAAGTCCATAAAAGCTTTCTCTTCCTAATGGAAAGGGATCGGCCTTGGTCAACCTGGTTGACCGGAAGGTAAAGAGAAAGTCTAAGTCTGGAGTAGTCTTTTGTACCATTCCCGAAGAGTCTATATGTTTTCATTGCGAATAAAAAGGGAAATGGAAGCGAAGCTGCCCTAGCTACCTGAAGGATCTGAAAAGAAGAAGAATCAAAAAGTTTGACTCTGATTCAGGGAAGTCCACTATCTAACTCTGTTAAGTTCCTAATTGTTGATTATCAATACATGATGTGACTAAGTTACATTTTGATGTTTGGAAGGATCAAGAAAAGGGAAGGAAACTTAAAGAAAGAGTATGCTGAATCTGATTGCGAAGATGGATTTCTATTGCATGGTTGAAGATAAGATTTTTGAGCGACTACTTAGGGGTTATGATAGATTTCTTAAAAACATGTAATAGCATAGTTTTCATTTCAAGCTGTATTGTAAGGAAAAAGTTTTTTCTGCATTTATAAATAACTAATTTTTTTGTTTTATTTTATTATATCTCCTTGTAATGGCATTTTATTAAAAATTAATGTTTGTATGGTTCTAGCAATGATGGAAATGTGAATTTGATTCTTTCATTTGTGGTAGTATCTAAATTTACCAAATAAAGAAGATTCTCATCAACCAAATTTCAATTGGACCGAAACTTGGAATCATGCAAGTTGTATAGTATGATGAATGAGAATATTCATCTTTGGAAAATTAAGACTAATTCCTTGTTCATATGTATATGTGAGTCAAGTGAAGGACTAACGGATACAGTACACAATCTTGTGCACTGGTCAAGGTCCACCATAAAAGATCAACAAGACTATTCGTCATGATTTACTAAGGTTGAGTAAATATGGTTATACTTACCAGTTTAAGTATAATTCTGAAACATTGGAAAAGTTTCGATGTATTGCAGGACGAATGAGTAGAATCAAATTAGGTAGAAAGATAACAGTTTCTCAAATCTTAAAAGATGGGAGAGTACTTTAGTATTATGTTTTGTGATCATCATAATGATTAAGAAACCATATCATAATTGGTCCTTTAAGGACATCTTAGTGCATTCTTATGGCTAAAAAGAGGAATCATGAATTGTTGAAATGGTTGAATCAAGAAGATGGGTCATACTTCATTCCAAAAACAAGTCATAGAGTCATACTCCAAGGTTGTAAGTTGAGTGACATATCATAAACAAAGGTTTATAACAATTGTCAAATGTAAGAGTAAAATTGTCCTAGTCTTGTACCTTTGAAATTGGTAAGTTGTGATGTTTTAGATAAAACAAAGACCAACTAAGGCCAATTGTGGGAAGTGTTTGTCTTGATAAAGAATCCGTACTATCTCTTGAATATTTGGCAAAATGAGTCTTATATGTCATGTGGATAGTAGGAGTCTTAAAGATCTTGAAAAAGCTTCTAGATCTAATCAAGAAGAAAAAACCTATAGTTTATCACTTCCACACGACTTGAGGTCTATAACCTATCATGTTGACATATTCCTATTTCAGTGCCCATTCCAGTTAAAGTTGGTTTTGCATATGATTTCTGAGAGTTCTCAATTGGTTGCATAACAACTTGGAAGTAATGGCAGACCCTAGTGCTGCAAGGTGGCAAAAAGTTAAGATTGCACAAGTTCGATCCATAAGAGTTTGGATTTGTCACTAACCTTGTCTTGTGATTATGGTTTTGACAAATTCACATGGATAGGAACACATACAGCATAAAATCTAAAGGTTTTCACTAAGTAGATTTTAAGTAGATAGCAATTGTGATATTTGCATTCTCAAAGTTGTTAGTGGAGCATGTATGGTTAACTGGCACACTAACATTGACTTGTGACAAATGGAAAAGGTCTAAACAATTGAGACTATGATTATGAAATCCCTTTTCACACTTCTGAACTTATTTAGACACACATGTGTGCTATCTAAGGAAAGGTGTTTGATTTTGATAAAGTCTTATCAAAGCATATTGTATCCGAAATACGAACTTTGGGAAGAAGGTCAATAAAGTATTGATTTCTAGAAGTCCAGCTGATTTCTGAGTACATGTCAAAGCTAGTGGGAGCATAAGTGTTATGATAATAATCATCATGCAAGTGGGAGGATGGTAATTATAATAAGTGTTGTAGGTTAGCAATGTTAATTATAGAAAACAAAAGGTTTCATATGGGAAAAAAAGTTGTTTTGCTATAATTAAGGGAGAGAAAATTATACTTCATTTCAATTCTAAAAGCTTAGATTGAGGTTTTAATCATCTTTAGTCAAGGATATATATATATATATATATATATATATATATATATATATATATATATATATATATATATATATATATATATATATATATATATATATATATATATATATATATATGAATTTTATGTTGGAATGACTCAGCATAAGGAAATTCCATATATGGGTCCATTATTTGCGTTCTAAAATTCGATTATGATTACAACATCCCTTTTTCATAATCTGAATTATGAAAACTTGGCAAATAGAAATAAAAATATTATAGCAAAAGATTGATCTAGTATCATGTCTTTATGAATCGTGTCCCATATGCTTCGGATAGAGGATCGATTGCATGTGCTATAATATTCATTTGTTCTAAATTTTTCCAAATGCCCAGAGCATTAAGAGGGAGAAAGTATTAGAACAAGATATGACTAATTTTATTAAGCAATTGTCGAGGACAATCTAAGATTTACCAATGATTGGTTCCTTAGGGATAGTTAAAAGTATAGTGTTAATTTTGGAAGGACCATATTGACATATTTTGAAAAGAGTCAACTCTTGTTCAGGAGTAATAGTCAAAATAGGAATATGGAAATGTTCCTATAGGTGGAAGTTATTCACTAAATCCGTGTAAGATTAGGAAACTTAATGCAAGAAGAATGTTCAAAGCAATGAACTTTGAATATGAGACTTCATTTCCATGGAGTTGATATCCGTTGGAATACACTGTAATGTCTGCTAACAAGTCTTTGTGACTCTGTGCGTAATCATTACAAGAGGACCAATGCATATCAGTTTACAATCAAACAAATTTAGGTAAATGGCAAGAATTTGGAATTCTCACATTTGTGGTAAGGATTTAGGATTGTAAAATGAGTATCATTGGAATTATGTTCTATCGGTCTATTTCACAGAGTATATATCATAGAAAAACATAGTGTGCATACTTGCTGTATGGCATGACTAGTGTTTGGAAAAACATAGTGTACATGCTTGAAGCATGGGACAGCTATTGTTTTAAATTCAAGTATTAAGTTGATAGTTTGAAACAGTATACAATGAATGATGGGTAATCAATATGGTGATAAATAAAATGTATTTTATTTATATTCATAAATTCTGAGACCATATTGGATTCGATTATTCTTGTGTTTCACTTCGTAAGTTTTGACTTCCAGAATAACTAAGTCGCTCTTCTTGAATGACTAAGTTATTCAAACCATCCACAGTCGGTCATATGTTGGAAGTTTATATGAATCAAGACTGTCATGGGTTGGCTTGTAGAGGTCTAAGATGTTGGACAAAGTGGTGATACAACACTTGTGAGTGCTCATAAGTTCAGAATATTGGATTCAACCCACACTCACTGGTATCACTTCATGGAATTTATCTTGAGTGATAGTGAGATGGTAGTATCATATAAGTCTTCAAACCTAGAGATATGACTTTTTGCCTATGAGTTGGTTATACATTGATCGTACGAAAACGCATTGGTAACTCGATGTTTTAAATCGTGCCTTTGTTTATGATTTAACAAGTAGAAGAACAAGCATATGAGTCGAAGCTTATCTGTTCCTTCTTGGATTAAAAGCGATATATTGGACCCTCGATGATTTTGTGTTGACCCATGTACCGGGCCCGGTCATAAATAAGTTGATATGTTCAAATAAGTTCTATGTCAAACAAATCGGAAATTAAGAAACAAAGTGCTGGATAATAAGTAAGACATTGTTCCATGTGTTTTTCAGGCTGATATCTAGAACAGAGGATTATATGATCACTTATCTAAAATGGTGTATCATCATCATCTCAGTTCCGCGAGACCTTGAAAGAGCTACGATTGCTTATATGTTCCTGAAGTTATTCTTGGAGATATAGTTATAGGTTTTTCCAAGTGGGTGTAACATACACATTTTGAAATCGTGTTTTGTAATGAATAAAATTGTGAAATATTATGTAAAATTGAGTGTTGAGTTCTAACAGATGGTTTTTACTAGAAATGAAGTAAAACTATGTTTAGAATCACTCATAAAATATTGGAAGTCTTATGAGATTCCAATTAAAAGCCAAATAGTGACATTTAGTGAAAATATGAAATTTTAAATAACTAAAATTTTATTATTTGATGTTGTAGAGAATCTCGTTAGAAACTTGTAGGTGAAAACCTCGTCAAAATCCGAGTGATAACGAAGAAGTTATGACCAACCGAAGATCCGCAACAAAACCGACACGACACCGAATGACATAAAAAGTGAGTTTTTGATAAACTACTTTTTAGCCTTAGTAATCTAAATGAAAGTTGTAGTATTCGTTAAACCGAGAAATTCGATAAAAAGAACGCCAAAATCTGACTTC
This sequence comes from Lactuca saligna, assembly GCF_052625555.1. Classification (NCBI taxonomy): domain Eukaryota; kingdom Viridiplantae; phylum Streptophyta; class Magnoliopsida; order Asterales; family Asteraceae; genus Lactuca; species Lactuca saligna. The sequence continues at coordinate 121,013,779 of NC_136423.1, read as the reverse complement.
GTATGAGGAAGTTATGAATTTTCGAAGTTTCAACTTAACAGTAGACAACTAAAAACTCGAATTTTAGATCGAGCGATATTTTACCGATACATCCTAAACGAGAATCGAAGGTCTCGTCATTTGTAGTACAACGGTAAAAATTCTGACGAAAACGGATGTCAGATGAAGAAGTTATGAATTTTTAATGGATTTTCTGTCCCGGTCTGTTAAAAATAATAATATTAAAAATAAAGTCAAAATTAGCCGACGAAGTCTAAGCGAAAGTTGTAGAGCGTAAATTTTTCTACGTGTGCATATAAAGAACATAAAAAACGGAGCTCGTATGCGAAAGTTATGGATTTTAGAAGTTCGGGGCCCGAAAACCGAAGAAATTTGCATGAATAGTGTTCGGACACGTCACTCGCACGAAGCATCAACGTCACCAGAGACGTGGCCCAAACCGAGACCGACGTGTGTCACCTACAGATTCGACTGAAGTGCGAACCAATCAGCTTCCGACGCGCCTCGTTGCGGTGTCCGAATCTCGCCCCTCCACATCTCGCTTACCCGCCTCGTGGCCTTTGCTTCTCGCGCCACCTGCCCCTTGCTGCTGACGCCACTGAGCTGCTTCATTGCTTGCTTCCCTCCCAAACCAACTTCGGCCTCAGCCCTATATAAAGGGGGCTGCGAGACCTTCCGACTAACTTTGGAAATTCGCCACTTTTAGCCCCTCTTTCCATATTTTCTTCATTTTGACTTTCCCCAAAGCCCCGATATCAATTTTAGCACCCGAAACACGTCCTGAGACCCCCGAGAAGCCCGAAAATTTTATCTTTTCGGTTTTGAAGCCCTACCTTCGCAGAGCCCGGTTTTGAATTAAACTCCCGGTTTTCAACATAGAAAGACATATTTAAAGCCGAAGTGCTGCCCAAATTACTATTTTAACCCCCGGTTAACTTAAGGTGAGTTCAATATATAGGAATAATTGTATGTTATGTGTTATATGTGCTATGTGCTTTTCAGTGTTATTATTTTGAGTTATTTTCTCGTGTTATTCGCTATGTTTATAGCAATTGTAATACTTTTGACCATGTGATCAGTGAAAGGACTTAGATTCACATTGGTACTGGTACGTAGCCTCTGGCCATATAGAGCATGTCTCCGTAAGAGAATGACTTCTATTCCATGGCATTGGAAAATGGTTAGACAGGACTATAAGCCTGAAATCTAACAAGATGTTAATCAGAAATTGCATGTCTTATATGCCATTTCGGCCAAAACTTTATTGATGTATATCAAGAATTGAAAGTATATCTTTGAATAAAGTCTTTGATTGATATGAACGCTTGTCACATGATCTCACATACATCTTGTTGCTCCTCTTTGCTTTTGCCACATTGAAGTGTGTGTGTGTATATATATATATATATATATATATATATATATATATATATATATATATAGCATAACATTATATTGTATCTATTTTTGAACTCGCTAAGTGTCACCGCTTACCCTATCAATGTTTAACAATTATAGGTGATAAGTAACTAGTATGTTTACATACTATTGAAAGATATATAATAGTTTGTAATAGTACTTTTGTACTACAGTTTATGTTTGTATAAATTACAATATCCTGGATAGTTATGTAATATATATAACACTTTGTAATAGAAGGTTTGTATCCAATAGTTTGTAATTCCCTTTATCAATGTAAAATATTGCTTTTATGAATATGAAAATAGCATGTTTTGGAGTAATGATATTGTGAAATATGAAAGTTTGGGTCTTTCAAAAATACGAAAGTTGGGGTCTTTCAACCATGGTATCAGAGCAGTAGTTTAAGCGAACTAAATTCCACGGATTGGTATTTAGACTTAAACTATAGGAAGTTCAATATATGAACTTAATCATTGTAAGTATAGGGATACAAACCATAGGAAATATATAAGTAAAAATATTAGGTAATCGTAAACCCTAATATTATAAATTACTATCTTACTCCGTATTTCAGATCGATGGCTGAATAAGTAAGTAGCCATACCCCTGATGTTGGTGGAGATCCTCAACCCGAGGAAGTGAATACTCCAGTATCACCTCGTGAGGAGCGACTTTTAGGTAAACTTACCAGTGTTATTCGACAGACTCTCGAAGAACACAAAAAGAATGATGATAAAGGAAAAGAGAAAGTCACTGGAGAATCTTCAAGCGGAAAGGTGAAGCGTCCCTCGTTCAAAGATTTCAAGAGTAGTGGTGCTACAGACTTTTCTGGTGTCCTTAATCCTATAATTGTTCTAACTTGGATTCAGAACACCGAGAAAGTATTTCGTGTTTCTCATGTGGATGATGAAGACAAGGCTATCTATGCTTCTGCAATGCTCATTGGAGAAGCTTTAGTCTGGTGGGAAGCAACATATGAAGCTCTCGATGGATGTGACCAGGACAACTTATCTTGGGAGTTGTTCAAGACTCGTGTGCTAGAGAAGTATTGTCCTCTAGAATGAGGAGAAGATTGGAGAAGGAATTCCTTGAGCTTAAACAAGGAGGAATGATTGTGAATGAATATGAAACTCAATTTAATCAAAGAGCAAGGTTTGCTACGAAGTATATTCCAACTGAAGACGAGAAAATTCAGTTATTCATGGAGGGACTACGACACGAAATCCATGATTTCGTTGTCAACCGGGATGTTATGTCATTTGATAAAGCCGTTGAGTATGCTCAAAGGCGTGAGCATGACTTACAAATACGTGGTGCCACTCTTACTATTCCAAAGCATCCACGTACTGAAAGAACTACTCCTACTTCCACTATTCCACCAGCTCAATCTATTCGAACTGATCCAAGCAAGCAAGCACAATCTCAGAGTGCTTTTCGTGGCCGTGGTAGGTCACAATATTTTTCTATTCAATCGTCTTCATGTCGCGTTTGTGGAAGGAATCATCCAGGTCAATGCAAAATAGATAAGGAATCCATTGTCTGTTATGGGTGTGGAGAAACAGGTCATATCAAGCCAGCTTGCCCAAGGAAGGATGTGACTTGTTATGCATGTGGTATTACTGGCCACAAGAAGCGTTTTTGCCCTACTCTTACCAGCAAAGTGACGGGAAGTCAAGCTTCTGTTCAACAACCAGCGAGAAGTCAAGTCCTTGTCCAACAACCGAAGAGTACTCCAGCTAAAAAGGAGGAGGTGCCAAAAGCAAAGGGTCGTGCATTCCAGATTACCACAGAGGAAGCACGTGAGGACCCGAATGTTGTAACGGGTACATTTCTTGTCAACTCTAGACTTGCTCACATCTTATTTGATTCTAGTGCCTCGGATTCTTTCGTATCCTATGAATTTGCGCATTCTTTTCAAACTATTTGCTATGCACTCGCGCAACCATTTCATGTAGATACTGCAGGAAGTATATCATTACTTGCTGATAAAATATATAGGGATTGTGTCATAGAAATTGAAGGCTATAATTTTCTTGCTAACCTAATCCCTATCTCCTTGCCTATATTCGATATTATTCTCGGCATGGATTGGTTGTCAAGGAACCATGCAGAACTCTTGTTTTACGAAAAGATGGTACGCATTCCTATTGAAGGGGAAGATCCTATTCATGTCTATGGTGAACAAAGGACCTTAAAAATAATCTCTTTCCTCAAAGCTTGTAAATTCATATTGAAAGGTTGTCCTATCTATCTGGCCTATACAGTTGACATCTCAAGAAAGGAGAATAAAAGTGTAAATGATATTCCCATTATTAACGAATATCCCGATGTTTTCCCTGATGATCTGCCTGGACTTCCTTCGGACAGACAAGTAGAATTCCGAATTGACCTTGTGCCCGGTGCTGCTCCAATTGCAAAGACTCCTTATCGTCTTGCGCCAGCCGAAATGAAAGAAATGATGATCCAACTACAGTAATTACTTGACAAAGGCTTTATTCGACCGAGTACCTCTCCCTGGGGTGCTCCAGTATTGTTTGTCAAGAAGAAGGATGGATCGATGCGAATGTGCATTGATTATCGTGAGCTGAATAAGGTGACTATCAAGAACAAGTACCCACTACCTCGTATTGACGATTTATGCGATCAACTTCAGGGTGTTAGCTATTTCTCAAAGATTGATTTGAGATCTGGCTATCATCAGTTGAAAGTACAAGAGCAAGATGTATTGAAGATTGCTTTACGTACTCGTTATGGGCATTTCGAATTCCTTGTCATGCCATTCGGTTTGACAAATGCTCCTGCCGTATTCATGGATATGATGAATCAAGTGTGCCGCCCAATGCTCGATAAGTCTGTCATCGTATTCATTGATGATATTCTAATCTATTCCAAGTCTGAAGCCGATCATGCCGTTCATATTCGTGAAATCTTAGAACTTCTTCGAAAGGAGAAACTTTATGCTAAATTCTCGAAATGTGAATTTTTGCTTTGTCAAGTTCAATTTCTCCGCCATATTATTTCTAGTAACGGTGTATCTATAGATCCCATCAAAATCGAAGCCATTCAAAATTGGGAAGTGCCCTGTAATGCTTCCGAAATTCAAAGTTTCTTAGGTCTTGCGGGATATTACCGGAGATTTATTAAAGACTTTTCTCGTATAGCCGTACCTCTCACAAGTCTTACACGGAAGGAAGTGAAGTTCGAATGGGGTGAAGCTCAAGAAAAAGCTTTCTCAACTCTAAAAGATCTTTTGACTCATGCTCCCATCTTATCACTCCCAGAAGGTGATGATGATTTCTCCGTATATAGCGATGCTTCAAGATTGGGACTCGGTTGTGTGTTGATGCAGCATGGTAAAGTGATAGCCTATGCCTCAAGACAACTGAAAGATTATGAAAAGAATTATCCCACTCATGATCTTGAACTCGCTGCAGTAGTATTTTCCCTAAAACTTTGGAGACATCACCTTTTTGGTACGAAATGCCAATTATTTACCGACCACAAGAGTCTCAAGTATATATTCAGTTAGCAAACTTTGAATATGAGAGAACAACGAGCCATGGAGCTGATCAAGGACTATGATTGCGAAATCCTATACCATCGTGGAAAGGCTAATGTGGTTGTAGATGCACTTAGCAGGAAAGTTTATCGTAATAGTATGTGTTATACTATTACTCACACTACGGTGAAGTTCTCCATTCTTGATGAACTAGAGAAGTGACAAGTTGAAGCTTAAAGCCAGAAAATGTAAAGAAGGAAGGAATGGTACATTATGCCAATTTTTACTTGATGATCCACGAGGATTAAAAGTATTTAAGAATCAGCTATGGATTCCAAAGATTGGTGGATTAAGACAGAAGATTTTAGATGAAGCTCATAAGTCTAAGCTATCAATACATCCTGGTACAAGTAAAATGTACTATGATGTAAGAGCTGATTATTGGTGGCTTGGATTAAAGAGAGACATTGGAAGATATGTACAGGAATGCTTAGTATGCTTACAAGTCAAAACAGAGCACCAAAAACCTTATGGAACCCCAGAAAGTCTTAGTGTTCCTGTATGGAAGTGGGAAGAGCTGTCCATGGATTTTATTACCAAATTGCCAAAGACTGCTAGACAACATGATAGCATTTGGGTAATCGTCGAACGCCTGACTAAGAGTGCACATTTTCTCGCCATGCGTGAAACAACTCCAATGGAGAAATACGCACGAGTATACTTGGATGAAATTATTGCAAGACATGGTGTGCCACTAAAGATTATTTCCGATCGTGATACTCGCTTCACTTCTCACTTTTGGGCGAGTATGCAACGCGAATTGGGATCTCGAGTTGCTCTCAGCACCGCTTATCATCCCCAGACAGATGGTCAGACGGAGAGAACAATCCAGATAGTAGAAGATATGCTTCGTGCATGTGTTTTGGAGTTCGGTGGTAACTGGGATAAATACTTACCGTTTGTCAAATTTTCGTATAATAACAGTTACCACACTTTAATCAAAATGCCACCATATGAAGCATTATATGGTTGCAAATGTCGTACGCCGTTATGTTGACGTGATGTCAGACAGAAGATCCTTGGAGGCCCTGAAATGATTCAAGACACCACCGTAAAGATTCAAATCGTACGAGAAAGAATGAAAGCGGCCCAGGATTGACAGAAGTCCTATACGGAAAAGAGAAGACGACCTATAGAATTCCAAGTGGTTGATTTCGTGATGCTAAAGATATCCCCATGGAAAGGCCTTATGCGATTTGGGAAGAAAGGAAAGTTGAGTCCTAGATTTGTTGGTCCTTTCAAAATCATCCAGAGAATTGGAAAGCAAACATACCGCTTAGAATTGCCTGAAGATTTGGCAGGTATTCATGATGTGTTTCATGTAAGTTATCTGCGCAAATAACTGAGCATCTACAATGAGACAGTTCCATTATCCGAGGTGAAATTAGATAATAAGTTAAGATATGTTGAAACGGGCAATGTGCCCCATCTTGTTGCAATTAACGCATTGCAAAGCTCGGCACATTCCCTCGTGGTGGTAGTTGCACCGGTCGCACTTCGGGAGTGTTTTTTTGTATGGTCTGCTCGGTACGGGGATGGCAGAGGTTTCCACTTGTTGTTGTTGCATGGCAAGTTTTCGGGGTTTCTTGCATTCTTTTTGGGCTTGGCGCTTCCATTTCTTGTTCTTTGATTTTCGGCTTTGCGGGCCTGTGGTCGTTACCATTTGATGACTTCGTGCATGGATACCACGGTTGGAAACTTTAATTCCATCATCAGTATTGATTGAGCTGATAGCGTTACGGTGCGCAAGGACAGCGGTTACGGCAGCTACCACGGCAGTTGTAACTACTGTTTGGAAGGTAGCGGCGTCCATAGTAAAGGCGGAGGTCTCACCGTTCGACTTATTGTTTCCGGGTGACGACATGATTCTGTAACATGAAAGATAAGGATTTTGTGAGCGATTCTGGTTGACCCTTGATGTACTTAGATTATTCATGTAAAGAGTACGACTATCTTCTCGAAAGTTTGACCTACATCCCTATGATGCAGTCCTAGCACGGATTGGAAGTATGTTCACGGAGGTTTAACCTACATCCCTATGATGCAGTCCTAGTAATGAGTAGAAGTAAGTTCGTAGAACGGTCTCAAGACGTTTGTTGTTCAAGCCGAGGTATCGTGGGTTGGTGAATTTCAAGATCCAACCACTAAAAGAGACTTGGAAATATCTCTGGAGCTAAATTACTATAGTCCAATGACTTGAATAAAGCATGTCTCAGATAGATTCAAATGAAACTATGGTAAGAGTACTTGAATAAAGAATGACACAGAAGTTAGTCGACTGTCAATATCTTTGATATTTATGACGTAAAGATTCAGGAAAATAACCTTGTAAAGGTCTTACATCATATCCAGAGAAGATAGTTCTTGTCAGTGTAAAGATCTAACCAAAAGTACTTACAGTACAAGATAGTTTCATAGAAAATGCCACATCGGGCATAGACATAAAACGATTCCTTTTAACAAGGAAAATAAAGTAAAGCGTATACTACCGGCGATAGTCATCCCTCTGGTGAACTCTTAGTTCAGTTAGTTGACGTTCCACATCAATTAGGTGTCTTTCGTACATCCTCCGGCGTACTCGGAGCTCTATGACTTCGGCTTGTGATCCAGCTAGTGCTTGCAGCAGGGTTTCATGGTTTCTCTCAGATCTCTCGCGAGCATATTCTACACAAATGGTGCGGAGGGTATGCATTCTCGTATTGGCGACAACTTCAGTGATCTGATGTAGGGCTGTTCTGCCTTGAATCTCGCTTCGGGCCACTCTGCGGACCAAGATTGGCAAGACTCTATCTGCTGAGCCCCCATTGCTCAGGTCGTAAAAGCTTCGGTTGCCATTAAATGGCATGGGCTGATCTTGTCCTTGGCTCCATGTTTCTAAACATTCCCCCTACTCAGGCTTCAGGCCATGAAAAGCCGAACGAGGGTTAGGAATTGGAAAGGGAGCTGCTTAGGGCAGGTTCTCAACCTCTGGTTCGGAATTAGCATCGTCCGAAGGGTTTTCATCATGGTGATCCTTCAAAGGGATAGGATGATTATTCTATGGTTCTTCTCCAAACCAACCAGTAATGACTTCGTTCGGAAGATACTGGTTGTCGTGGGGATGGAGTCCAGCCATGTTATCTATGCGAGAATTGGGTAAGAAATAATTATTAGACGAACTATCTAGATAGTTATTTTAGAGAATCTTCATTAGTTACATCGCTATTTGTGAAGTGCATACCAGTTATATGAAATCGAAACAGGATAGGCCTTCGAATAAGTGATATTAACTCCAAATTCACACAGAATCGGGGTGAAGTAAAATTTCACAGATTCTAAGTCTATAACATCCTAATTACATATATCCTTAGTGTATCCACTTAGAAACTATCAACTTAGTAATGAATATCCCGTTTTAGTTCTCAAGTGTAACGTACTTATAGTAACACCAAATACTCCTATAGTATTTTAAATTTTTATGTTATGTTCTATTGTTCTCATTGTGGCAGGGTTGGTAAGATTTTAGCATTGTTGCAACCACACAATTAAACTTAGGCACATGCTAGTCAACCCTCAGATAATATAGGTGATCAGGCTATTGTTGGATTAATGTCTAAGTCCATAACTATAATTGGTAAGACTTGACCCGACCCGGCATGGTCCATTTGGGTTGCAAACCTTCATGCACTTGGATAGACTATAATGAGAGAAATAAGACACTTATGGTTATTAATATATTATAAGTTCTAGTATATTAATAATAAGAATAATAAGATTATTTAATTAGTATTGATCAAGAATTAATCTAGGATTAATTAAGTGATCAAAAGAAGACTAATTAAATATATGGGTTGATTGTGTAAATCATCCATACTTATATAGTGGGCTAATGCTCCATGGATAATCAAGTTGGGCTAAAACCCATAGGATGGTCCATGGATGCTCCATGGTGTATTTGAACCCATGGATCCAAGGAAATGGAAAGCCATGACAATTAAGGATTTACCCTAATTGTAACACTATATAAAGATCTTATTCTTGACAAAAATCGGCCACTAGAATCACACTAGAAAGTGAAGAAAAGGGCTAGCCGATTTCATGAAGTGTAGAACTCTCTCAAGTTATTCTAAGTGTTTTGATAACTGTGATTCCATTTGAGGCTTCCACACTATTGGGGCTAGGCACTCAAGCTTCATGAAGACTTTCTACATCAAAGAGGTATGTATTCTATCTTGTTACACTCATTGTTTTGTATGCTAGATTAGGATAATACCTTGGATATTCTTATTTGCATGTATAATAGAGAAAACATAGATCCAAGGTATTTAGGGTTGCATGTACACTTAGGAGTGTTAGAATGCTCAAAACCCAACAGTGGTATCAGAGCCTAGGCTTGTTTTCTTGTTATACTTGCAAATGGAGCTGAAAAATCGAGTTTTGATGCTGTCAGCCCAGCAGACTCGTCGAGTCCATGTAGGGACTCGACGAGTCCAAGGCAAAATGCATCCAACTCGCCGTGTTTTGTTCATGCACTCAACGAGTTGGACCCCAGACAACACATTTTCGAGGTTTTTGTCTAGAAATGGACTAGGAACATTACCCTAAGTTGTTTTTGAACTTATAAACTTGTTTTTTAATGTGGTAATGTTCATGCTAATCCATTTTCAAAGATAATTGTCAATAGATTCATGTTTTGTATTAGTTTAAGGTTTAGACTAATTACATGAAAAAGTTTGATTTGAATTATCTTGTTCTTATAAGTTGCTTAGATTAATAGAAAAGTTAATTGAAATAGTTGTTTTGAATCCATTTTAATCTAAGAGTTGAGTATAAAATGTGTTTGTGTAACTTGTCCTCAAGTTACATGAAGATTCACATTAAAGACTCATAAAACTCATAAAAGTTGGTAATGGTTACAAAATGAAGAGTCTTGTGTCATTGAATTTTTTTTATGACTCCATAACTTGTCCTCAAGTTATGGAAGTTCAAGAGTCACTTCATTAATAAATAAATAAATAAATAAAATGTAACCTTAATTAATTTCATAAGTTATAAAAATAAAGAAAAGTTAATTCTTTTATTAGTTTAAAGTCTTCCATAAGTTATGGAACTTGAAGAGTTTTTTTTTTGGATTAAAGCTACTTTAAACACATAAGTTATGGAATTAATTAGTTTTGAATAGTTTCAAAACTTGCCCTCAAGTTTTGGAATTTGAAAAGTTTTCACTTATGAATACTTTAATTCCAAGTTAGCCCTTAGAATTTTAAAAGTTAAAATTCAACACTTATACTATTTATAACATTAATGGTTAATTATTATATATATGTATAAGAACAAGTCGTTTTACCGTTAGTAGGCCTCATTCACGAAGCTGGTCTATAAGGTGGGTATAAGGTTGTTGCCTATAAAATGGCGACTTAATGGGTGTATACTCTCACCCACCGCTTGCTTGATTGGTGGAGGGTCGTTATCCGAACGGGTAGGACAATGACTTTAAATTCTCCCTTCATTAAAAGTATTAATGATAAATACTAAGTAACTAAAATCTTAATAATTCCCAATCTTAGTTACTTTAGGAAAAATGTGAATTTGGTGCTAGCCCATGGAATTCACACTTTGTACCTTACCAAGTCGTTGGTGGAGCGTGTGTGGTTAACCGGCACACTAACTTGGACTAGTAAAGACCACGAAGGGTGACTTAATGTTTGTCATAGATCAATGGAGCGTGTGTGGTTAACCGGCACATTGATTAGGTGATAATATTAAGGGTACCAAGTGAATTGGTATGGTTATTCACACCTTGTTTTGTGATCCTCGGCATCCCAGTCACAAAATTTGAGAGGGCACACTCGAGATTGAAACATGCCATTGAAAAGTTCAATGAATCTCAAAAGATCTAGGAATTTCAAATCCAATTAAAACCTAATAAATTATTTCGTTTTTCATGGTGGAAATTGGTGAATCGTCATTCGCCTACCTTCAAATATTTTATAGCTTGGATTACGACATCCCTCTTCCAAATTATAAAATATTGTGTTGGGTCCTAGCCTTAATATTTCATATTGGGTGTCATATTAAGGACTTTAAATCAACTATCTTGAATATCTCCCAAAACATGTCTGGTTTAGACATTTATGATCTTCCCAAATCTCTTGAAGATGATGTTCCTTAACATCATGCTTCACTTCCTCTATCTCCTCCAATTATTCTCCCTACCCCACAAGTTCTTGAAAAATTTTAAGGTCAATCGAGCCCTATTGGCAAGTAAAGGTCTTGGTGTGGTCACATCTTGGAGATGTAGTCACATATTGACAAGCCGGGAGAGTTGGGTGTCAAAGTCTTGAGAAAGTTGGTGGTTCAATCACTTTCTAAGTCACATAGTGAGTTCTTTTGGAACACCTATGAAAAAGACTATGACAAGACCCTTAATGATTTTATCTATTTGTTAAGATCTACTTCCTCAAAACTTGATGGACATTGACAATAGTGACACACGAAATCCAGAAAAGCATTCTCTTCCCAATGGAAAGGGACCGGCCATAGTCAACTCGGTTGACCAAATGGTAAAGAGAAAAACTAAGTATGTGATAGTCCCGTGTACCATTATCAAAGGGTCCATATGTTTATATTGCCAAAGAAAGGGGCATTGGTTGCAAAGCTGCCATAATTTACCTAAGGATGTTGAAGTCGATAAGTTTGACTCTACTTCAGGTAAAGTACACTATCTAACTCTGCTAAGTTTCTATTTGGAGATTCTTATTACATAATGTGAATGGGTCACATGCTGATGTCTTTTAAGAATCAAAGAAAAGATAGGAAGCTTAAAGAAGTATATGCTGATTTTCATTGCGAAGATGGGTTTCGATCGCATGGTTCGGTAATCAGAATTTTGAGCTGTTGCTTAAGAGTTATAATATATTGCTTATGAATAGATAACAACAAGGTTTTCATGTGGATTGTAAGGATAAGTTTTTCCACAAAGTTTTAAAAAAAAAAAAGAAAAAAAAAGGTTTTAATTTTATTTATTTTAAAAAATATCCTTACAATGGCATCGGTGGAAAATTGTTGCTTATATGTTTCCAGTAATAGCAATATTTGAAAGTGGATTTGATTCTTTCATTTGTGGTGGTGTCTGAATTTACCAAATGAAGAAAGTTTTCATCACCCAAGTTTCAATTGGACAGAAACTTGGAATCATACAAGTTGTATTGTATGATGAATGAGAATTTTCATCTTTGAAAATTAAGACTAATTCTTTGATCACATGTATATGTGGGTCAATTGAAGGACTAAGGAATTAGGTACACTGGGTGTGCACTGGTCAAGGTCCACCACAAAGATTGATTTGTCATGATTTACTAAAGATTAGTAAATATGATTGTACTTATAAGGTTAAGTATAATTCTGTAACATTGGAAAGGTTACAATGTATGACAAAACAAATGAGAAGAATTAAATTAGGCAGAAAGATAAAAGTTTCTCAAATCTGAAAAGACGGGAGAGTACTTTAGTATCAGTTTTATGATCATCTTAATGATTTAGAAACCATATCACAAATTCATACTCTAAGGACGTCTTAATGCATTGTTATGGCTAAGAAGAGAGGTCATGAATTTTTGGATTGGTTAAGATCAAGGAGATGAGTCATACTTCGTTCCAAAACAATTCTTAAAGTCATACTCCAAGATTGTAACATTGAGTGACATAAAGTAAGGTTTAAAACACTTATCAAATGTAGTGTGAAATGTTTCTACTCTTGTACATTTGAGATTGGTAAGTTGTGGTGTCTTGGATGAGACAAAGACCAACTAAGACCAATTATGTGAAGTGTTAGTCTTGATAAGAATCCGCACTATCCCTTGAATATTTGTTTTGTCAAGGAATGGTTCTTGACTGGGGAAACTTATATGTCAAGGGGACAGTGGGAGCCTTAAAGATCCTGAAAGAGTTTCAAGATTTAATCAAGAGTGAAACCTGTAATTTATCACTAGCACACGACTTAAGGTTTGAAACCTATCGTGTTGACATAATTCTTATTTCTGTACCTACTTCAAATAAGTTGAATTTGCATGTGAGTTATCAGAGTTCAACTTGGAAGCATTGGTGGGCCTTGTGCTACCAAGGTGACAAGACACTAAGATTGAACAAGTTTAATCCATGTAAGGCTGAATTTCTCACTAACCTTATCTTGTGATTATGGTTTTGACAAATTCGCATGGATAGGAACTCATACACTTTAAAATCTAAGTGTCATAAGGTTTCTCTCCGATTCATGAAAATGATGGTGAGGAAACACTTTCACTAAGTAGATTTTACGTAGATATCAATTGTGTTATTTGCATTATCAAAAGTCGTTAGTAGAGCGCGTGTGGTTAACCGGCACACTAACATGGACTTGTGAGAAATGGCAAATGCCTAAGCAATTGAGACTATGATTACGACATCCCTTTTCATAGTTCTGAAAATTGTTTAGACACACATGTGAGCTATCTAAGAAAGGATGTATGAATCTAAATTTCAGAAGTCCAGCAGATTTCTGAAAATATGTCAGAGCTAGTGGGAGCATAAGTGTTATGCTGATAATCATCATGTTAGTGGGAGCATGATTATTATTATGATTAGTATTGCAAGCTAGCAATGTTAATTATAGAAAACAAAGCTTGAATTCGTGAAGTTGCAGGGGTTGAAAAGTTGTTTTGCTATAATTAAGGGAGAGGAAATTATACTTCATTTCAATTCTAAAGCTTAGATTGAGATTTTAAGCATTTTTAGTCAATAATATATATGAATTTCATGTTGGAATGGTTCAAACTTGAGGAAATTCTATATATATTGCGTTCTCAAAATTCAATTATGACTACGACATCCCTCTTCATAGTTAAATTTTGAGAACATGGCAAATAAAAATATTGTAGCAAAAGACTGGTCTAGTATCATGTCTTTATGTCAAACATCATGAATCGTGTCCCATATGCTTCGAATATAGGATCGATTGCATGTGCTATAATATTCATCTTTTCTAAATTTTCCAAATGCTTAAGGCATTGAGAAGGGAAAAGTCTAGAACTGGATATGGCTAAAAGTGATTAAGCAATTGTCGAGGACAATCTGAGGTTTGCCAAAGATTGGTTGCTCAAGGACATTTGGAAGTATAGTGTTAATTTTGGCAGGACCATATTGACATTTTCTGAAAAGGGGTAACTCTTGTTCGGAAGTGATATTCAAAATGGGACAATGGAAATGTCTCCATAGGTGGAAGTTATTCAATCTATGTAAGATTAGAAAACCTTAATGCAAGAAGGATGTTCAAAGCAATGTACTTTGAATATGAGACTTTCGTTCCATAGAAGTTGACCTTCTTTGGAATACTCTGTAATGACTAGTGACAAGGTTTTGGTGACTTTGTGAATAATCATTACAAGAGGAACAATGCATATAAGTTTAAAGTCTAATAGATTTTTGGTAAATGGTATAAATTAGAAATTCTTACTTTTACAATAAGGATTTGGGATTGTGAAATGAGTATCAATGGAATCATGTTCAATTGATCTACATCACAATGTAAGGATCATAGACAAACATAGTGTGCATACTTGGGGTATGGCATAACTATTGTTTAGAAAAACAAAGTGTACATGCTAGGAGCATGGGACGACTGTTGTTTTATTCAAGTCTTAAGTTGATTATTTGAAACATTGAATAATGTGTAATCAATATGGTGATAAATAAAAGGTGGTTTTATTTATATTCAAAAGGGTTCTGAGACCATATTAGATTCGATTATTATTGTGTTTCACTTTGCATGTTTTGACTTCCAAAATAGCTAGGTTATTCTTTTCGAATGACTAAGTTATTTAAACACTCCACAGTCGTTCATATGTTGGAAGTAGGTATGAATCAAGACTGTCATGAATCGGGTTTGTAGATGGCTAAATGGGTTTAGTCATGGCAATGGTTGCTACAACATTCATGAGTGCTCATAAGTTATGAGTATTGGAATAAACCCACGCTCACTTGTATCACTTCATGGAATTTATCTCGAGTGATCGTGAGACGGTAATATCATGTAAATCTTCAAACCTAGAGATATGAGTTGTTACCTATGAGTTGGTTGTGCATTGATTGCACGTAAACGCATCAGTAACTTGATGTTATAAAACGTGCCTTTGTGTACAATTCAACAAGTAGTAGAACAAGCATATGAGTCGAAGTTTATCTGTTCCTTCTAGAAATAGAAGCGATATCTGGGCCCCTCGATGATTTTGTTGTGACCTATGTACCGGCCGGTCAGAACTGAATTGATGTGTTTGATTAAGTTCTTTGTCAAACAAATCGAAAATCGGGAAAAAAACTGCTGGACAATAAGTACGACGTTGTTCCATGTATTTGTCCGGCTGATATCATGAGAGTAGAGGATTATATGATCCCTTATCTAATGGACAAGTCATTGACAAGGTCAGAGTTCATCTACAAGGTTAGAGTTCGACAGAAGCTTTTGAGAGCTACGATTTACAGTTGGTTCTTGAAGTCATACGCAATAATAGTTTTAGACTTATCCAAGTGGGAGACTGTTGGATTAATGTCTAAGTCCATAACTATAATTGGTAAGACTTGACCCGACCCGGCATGGTCCATTTGGGTTGCAAACCTTCATGCACTTGGATAGACTATAATGAGAGAAATAAGACACTTATGGTTATTAATATATTATAAGTTCTAGTATATTAATAATAAGAATAATAAGATTATTTAATTAGTATTGATCAAGAATTAATCTAGGATTAATTAAGTGATCAAAAGAAGACTAATTAAATATATGGGTTGATTGTGTAAATCATCCATACTTATATAGTAGGCTAATGCTCCATGGATAATCAAGTTGGGCTAAAACCCATAGGATGGTCCATGGATGCTCCATGGTGTATTTGAACCCATGGATCTAAGGAAATGGAAAGCCATGACAATTAAGGATTTACCCTAATTGTAACACTATATAAAGATCTTATTCTTGACAAAAATCGGCCACTAGAATCACACTAGAAAGTGAAGAAAAGGGCTAGCCGATTTCATGAAGTGTAGAACTCTCTCAAGTTATTCTAAGTGTTTTGATAACTGTGATTCCATTTGAGGCTTCCACACTATTGGGGCTAGGCACTCAAGCTTCATGAAGACTTTCTACATCAAAGAGGTATGTATTCTATCTTGTTACACTCATTGTTTTGTATGCTAGATTAGGATAATACCTTGGATATTCTTATTTGCATGTATAATAGAGAAAACATAGATCCAAGGTATTTAGGGTTGCATGTACACTTAGGAGTGTTAGAATGCTCAAAACCCAACAACTATATCTTCCCAGTTTTGACCATATCTCTCTAAGACCATCTGTGTTGCCCAACAATTGTAATTCTTTTGTACTGTCCTAGCGACACTGATTTTAGTATGAATGCAGGCACGTATACTTACTTAAATATTTTATTATTTAAAGTATGAACTCTTGGTCAGAGTATTTTTATCCCTTATGTATTTATAGTTAGTATATCTTTTATGGGTTGATATACTTAATTCGCTATAAACAATGCTCTGATACCAATCTGTCACACCCCAAAACCAAAAACGGCGGAAACGTTCTGGGGTGGAGGACGTCATGTACAGTATCACAACAATGTAAAGTAGTAAACAAGCAACAACATCATCCATTGCATTAATAATATAATTATTATACAAATGTGTTTTGTCAAATTTTGATAAACACTAAAGCATAAATCAAAATGAAAGATGGGTCTTCAACGAGCTCCATCTTCCCAAATCCTTGCATCTGTACCTGTCTATGATGACCTGAGGATATAAGTAATTTTGAAAGCGAGTATCAGCTTTGAAGCTGGTGAGATCATAAGTATTTTAGTGTCTTAATTTGAATGAAAATACTTGTATGTATTTGAAATGTACGTATTTGTATGTATATGAATTGTAAATATTAAAAATGTAAATGAACTGTATACATGAAAATGTTTGTAAAACAACTGTAAACGTTTGAAAAGCCCTAGAAATCCCTATGATTCCTATTAGTAACAAAAGGAGTCTTCTACCAAGACTTAACTGTTCTCAATGTAGTCTTCTACCAAGACCTAACTGCTCTAAATGTAGCCTTCTACGAAGGCATCTAGTGTCTGTGCGTGTGTCTCTTGTAAGAGTATGTATTTTCCCAGGTATGACTATCATTAACTACAAATATAGTTTCTACATTTCCGTGCGTCGTGTGAATGTTCACGAAGTGAATGTAAGTGGGAAAGCGAAATAGTACTATGGTGTAGTGTCGAACTACCACCGTACCAATTTCTTTAAGTCTAAGATAATCGTGTAAGTACTATAGTATTTGATATA
This sequence comes from Lactuca saligna, assembly GCF_052625555.1. Lineage (NCBI taxonomy): Eukaryota > Viridiplantae > Streptophyta > Magnoliopsida > Asterales > Asteraceae > Lactuca > Lactuca saligna. Next base: position 120,996,435 of record NC_136423.1, on the reverse strand, counting down.
AATAACTACATCGGTACTCAGTTGCCTTATTTGAGGGATAAGGTATAATGTGATGTCTAGATCCCAGGCTAAATGCTCCCCTATCAAAGGGATTTTGGAACCTACCCACGACCCCTGCATATCTGCAAGTCGTGAGCATCCACATTACTATGATCATGTATACTCGATATAACTATCATAATTGTGTTGTGATTCATCAGTATAGTTAGATCCTGAACTGGGTCCATGCTATAGCACCTAGTGACATCTGTTCTATGTATATTTAAGTGTACCCGTGTAAGTGTGATCATGTAATTGTATAGTAATGTACTGTAATGTTCTAGCTGTAGTGTACGTGCTCTCTATTTAGTAAGTATAGTAATGTACTCTAATGTTCTAGCAAGTATTGACTCATGAATGAACTGACTCATTGTATGGTATCGCATTCTAGTAATAGCTCTAGTATCTTCCTAAACTACCCACATGGTAGTTTACTAGTAATCTAACTGGTACGTATGGACATGGATGTATACCCTTGCTACCAAAGGGCATGGGATGAACTGGAAGGACCTTTATGACTATATATGTACATGTGATATATAACTAATGTTTAAACGACCTTCGGACGAATACCTGATATCCCACCAGACCACATCTCAAGCGCGAAAAGGAAATAGGGTGGATAGCCTTCCTAACTCTTTTAAACATTTCTTATATAACTATACATATAGAGGCATGCAATTTATAATTTAAAAGCATAAAATAAGATTTGTAAAACCTTTGAACATAAATATTTTCTAAGAACAGATCGACTTGATGTCAATCTATAAAACGGTTTAGTATAAAGAAACATTTGTTTGAAACACAATTTTAAATAAGTTTGAAAAGTAATATACGGAGTAAAATGTATAGAGAAATAAGGAATTTTACACACATATAGTGTTTATGAAAGGCATTTGAAGAAACTGTTTAGTAGAACGGCTAATGAGTAGCCAATCATTTGAATGCTGCTTATTAATCACATGTGATTGATATAATAACTAACATTATTCTACATGTATCCCCACCCCCCCGCCCCCCATAAAACATTTAAAGACAATTTAAAACATTGATTAAGGGGGTATGAACTCACCTGTAGTGAATGGTTCTGATGAAAACGTTGGATCAGTTGCTAAGTATCAAGTGGTGGCTTGAGTACACACGCGAATCCTATTTAGCATATATTGGCATATATATATGAATATAATTAGTGTTATGAACGACTGAATAATGATTTTGGGACCACCTTAGGGACTAGTAAACACTTATAATGAAGTGTTACAATCATATATGATTGTGGGTTTATAAGGCTATACAAGAGGGTGTATGGCCAAAATACACACTATATGTGTGTGTGCGGCCAAGTGTGTGGCCTAGTGTGCTGCCAGCACATGTGTGCGGCCCTGTGTGTGGCCATGTGTGCTGCCATGTGTGCGGCCAGATGGTGTTTCTTGGTGTTCTTGGTACCTTGTATGAAGATCTTCAAGGAGAATGGATGATACTTGAGAGGATTTTCGAGTTCTATGCTTGAAGAAGTGAAAGAAGTGTTCAAAAATGACTAAGTGTGGTATATATAGGTGGAGTGTGCGGTTGGGAAGGGTGTGAGGCCGCAAACACATGTGTGTGGCCGCACACTCAAGTATGTGGCCGCAAACTCCATGTGTTGGAGTGTTTGGCCTCTTTTTGATTCCTACACTTTGAGTTAACCCATTTCCACACTCCAACCTTGATTATAACACGTTTAGAGCGCTCCAATAGACCCTAAATGGTACTACAAAATAGCAAAACGAGTCTATTATTGATAAGAAATGAAGAATGCAAGCTAGAAATTTTCGGGTTGTCACACCTTCTGACTAACTTGCCACTTTTAGCCCCTCTTTCCCTATTTTCTTCATTTTGATTTTCCCCGAAGCCCCAATATCAATTTTAGCACCCGAAACACGTCCCGAGACCCCCGAGAAGCCCGAAAATTATATCTTTTCGGTTTTGAAGCTCTACCTTCACAGAGCCCGGTTTTCAATTAAGGTCCCGGTTTTCAACATAGAAATACATATTTAAAGACGAAGTGCTGTCCAAATTACTATTTTAACCCCCGATTAACTTAAGGTGAGTTCAATATATAGGAACAATTGTATGTTATGTGTTATATGTGCTATGTGATTTTCAGTGTTATTATTCTGAGTTATTTTCTCGTGTTATTCGCTACGTTTATAGCGATTGTAATACCTTTGACCATGTGATCAGTGAAAGGACTTAGATTCACATTGGTACTGGTACGTAGCCTCTGGCCATGTAGAGAATGTCTCCGTAAGAGAATGACTTCTATTCCATGGCATTGGCAAATGGTTAGACAGGACTATAAGCCTGAAATCTAACAAGATGTTAATCAGAAATTGCATGTCTTATATGCCATTTGGGCCAAAACGTTATTGATGTATATCAAGAATTGAAAGTATATCTTTGAATAAAGTCTTTGATTGATATGAACGCTTGTCACATGATCTCACATACATCTTGTTGCTCCTCTTTGCTTTTGCCACATTGAAGTGTATATACATATATATATATATATATATATATATATATATATATATATATATATATATATATATATGGCATAACATTATATTGTATCTATTTTTGAACTCACTAAGTGTCACCGCTTACCTTATCAATGTTTAACAATTGCAGGTGATAAGTAACTAGTATGTTTACATACTATTGAAAGATATAGAATAGTTTGTAATAGTACTTTTGTACTACAGTTTATGTTTGTATAAATTACAATATCCTGGGTAGTTATGTAATATATATAACACTTTGTAATAGAAGGTTTGCATCCAATAGTTTGTAATTCCCTTTATCAATGTAAAATATTGCTTTTATGAATATGCAAATAGCATGTTTTGGAGTAATGATATTGTGAAATATGAAAGTTTGGGTCTTTCAAAAATACGAAAGTTGGGGTCTTTCAGTGGGAGATTGTTGGATTAGATGTCTAAGTTCATAACTATTTCTAGAATGTACTTGACCCGATTAGCATGGTCCATTTGGGTTGCATGGCATCATGCATTTGGATGTACCAAAATAAAAGAAATAACACTTAAGGTTTATTAATATATTATAAGTTCTAATATATTAACAATATTTTAAATTAGTATTGATCAAGAATTAATTCGATATTAATTAAGTGATCAAAAGAAAACTAATTAAATATATGGGTTGATTGTGTAAATCACTCATACTTGTATAGTGGGTTAATGCTCCATGGATTATCAAGTTGAGCTAAAACCTATAGGATGCTTCATGGTGTCTTTGAACCCATGGATCGTGGAAATGAAGCGCCATGTCAAATTAGGGTGTACATGGTGTAACCCTAATTATGACACACTATATAAGCAACACGTTGTAGGCCAAAATCGGCACTAGTGTGGGAACAAGAAGGAATAGCCGATTTTTGAAGTGTTCCATTTCTCTCAAGGTTATTCCAAGTGTATTTGGTGTTGTGTGAGACAATTGAGGCATCACACTTGGGGTGCTAGGCTCACAAGGTTCTCAAGGAATCCAAAGTACTACAAGGTATGTTTTCTTACTATGTTTTATGATTAAAATTTCCCATGTATGCTAGATAGTTTAAGAACCTTGGAAAACCAATTTTGCATGTATCATAGATAAAACATAGATCCAAGGTTTCTAGGGTTGCATGTACACCATAGGAGTGTTAGAATGCTCAAAACCCAACAAACCCATCATATAGAACACAGTCTCAATATCACGCTTGGAAGCAACCCTGTTAAACAAAAGAAGAGGGGATAGGCAGAAGATCAGAACAGGGCTATAAACACAGAAGTGGCCGATCTGGTGAATGCCGGCATAGTCAGAGAAGTAATGTTCCCAACATGGATAGTAAATCCTATCATGGTAAAGAAAGCTAATCGGTCATGGCGAATGTGCATTGATTACTCTAACTTAATAACGCTTATCCAAAGGATTGTTATCCTTAATAAAGCAAGTTCTGCTAAGGCTTGAAAAGTTCAGGCGCCTAGCCAAGTGGGCCATAGAATTAGGCGAACACGATATCCATTATCACCCCCGGACTAGCATCAAAGCCCATGCCCTCGAAGACTTCCTAGCTGAAATCGCATATACTATCAAGGGAGTGCTGATGACAATCTCTATCGATCCATTGGAGCCTGTAGCCGGCAAAGAACTTTGGAAATTATACACCGATGGCGCAGCAAGTAAGTAAGGCTCGGGCCCAAGCCTGATCCTTCAAATCCCCAAAGGCAAAGAAATCACTTACGCGCTGCTATTCAATTTCCAAGTATCTAACAATGAGGTTGAGTACGAAGTACTCCTGGCGATCCGAGGCTAGCCAAGGAGGTTGGTGCAAAGCAACTAGCAACTCTCAATGATTCATTACTTATCACAAACCAGATAAATGGAACATATGAGGCAAAAGATCAAAGGATGCAGAAATACCCAGATGCATTGTGTTGCCTATCTAGTACATTGAAAAGTTTTTCAATAAAACAAATCTCTCAAGGAAAGAATGCAGGGGCGGATGCTCTCAGCAAGCTAGCATCAACTTCATATGATCACTTAACAAAGAAAGTGCTAGTTAAAGTGCTCCCATAGAGGAGTATTGATAACCAAAGGGTTAATACAATATAGACTAACTCGGAATGGACCAAACCATATGTTGATTACTTGCGTCATGGCATACTCTCGGTGTAACGCCCCAATTTTTACGTCTGAAAATTTCATTTTTAAGGTATTACTTTAGAAAACATTAATAAATAAAAACATTGTTTGTTCACACCATAACACATCGCAGCCATGTTCTAAAAAGTCAAGCCATACATCCCATCAAAATATCAGAGTACAATCCCAGTAAATCTCATAAATGCGGAAACCGAAGAGTGTGTGTATGACGTGCCGCTACCGCACCGGCTCCTTCCCCTTCGATGCAGAGGTACCTGAAAACAAAACTGTAAACGTAAGCACAAAGCTTAGTGAGTTCCCCCAACGTACCGCATACCATACAAACACCTAACATACGTACTGCCAGGCTATTCTGGGGTGCCTGACTACCCGGTACGGCCATTCTGGGGTGCCGACCTACCCATACGGCCATTCTGGGGTGCCGTCTTACCCGTGTCAAGCCATTCTGGGGTGCTGACTACCCATGTCAAGCCATTCTGGGGTGCTGACTACCCATCGGTCCTAACAACCGATCCTCGGGGACTATTTCACCCCCCTACTACTACGATCACATATAACATAACAAGCCAGCATGCATACATATCATCACATACTGTCAGACGTATCTGGGGTGTCTGACTACCCTTCGGTCCTAACAACCAAACTCCACTACTATCACATACAACATATCATGCTAGCATACAACATGTCAGGTAATAGCAAACTTAGATGATATCACAAAGACAGTCATCTATCATACATCTCCTTCTGGTGGGTCGGCATTGTGGCCTTAGACCCACTGCTACTGGAAGGTAACTCACCTCAAAGTAACTGCTGAACTGATCGGGAACTAACTGACTGCTGCTGCTCCGGGAGTCCTCCGGCTGCAATTCCCACGTCATACTCAATCAAACACTGCTAACTGACCTTCAGGTAAAATGACCATTTTGCCCCCGGTCTAGTTCTAAGCCAAAGCTAGAGTCAATTTTCAGTTGACCCGACTCGCCGAGTGGATCACCACTCGCCGAGTCCCTAGCAAACCAATGTCCTGGGTCCCTGGTTCTACTCGTCGAGTCGGGCTATGACTCGACGAGTTCACCTTCTAACCGTCATTCAACTCCTTCATCCTACTCGCCGAGTTGTATGAACAACTCGTCGAGTTCATCTTCATCCGATGAACACTTTATGCTAAGACTCGCCGAGTTGTATGAACAACTCGCCGAGTCTGTTCTTGATCTAAGAAGATTGCCTTGGACTCGTCGAGTCAGGGCATTGACTCGCCGAGTCCTAACATGGGTGAGTTCGGCTCCCAACTCACCGAGTCACCTCCTGTGACTCATGGCTCAACTCGACACATGATGAAGGGACCAAATCGGTGACTCGCGACCAGACTCGCCAAGTCACCTATGCGACTCGCCGAGTCGTCGCCATGCACTCCTTAAATATACCGATTTGCTCGATTCCAGTCCATGCCATTCATAGATCTGGACTTCTAGGACACGAATCACACGTAAAGTTTCCAACTTTACGTGTGGATATTCACCAATATGGATTATAGGGCTCAAAATGTCTCAAAAGGGTAGATCTAGGGCTAACAAGCCTCATGGGGCCAAAAAGCTAACAGATCTGAGCTCCTGGAGCTCAATCTTGCATAGATCCAAAGGTCAAACGCCTTATTACGACATATAATGCACATACAAACTTGGGGAATTGACCAAGAAGGACCCAAATGAAGTTTTAAGCATAGAATCAAGGGGAAAACGGGTTATACCTCAAAGGAAATGTTGAAATGACACAAAGATGGCTGATCTCCTTCTCCTCTTCTTGATCTACTCCTCTCACTCCTCAAAACCTTCAAGAACACACCAAGAACACCTCAAACTCTCAAGGAAACAAGGGAAAACGATGTAGGGGGAGTTCTGGGGGTGAATGGGGACGAGTTGGGGCGGAATGAGAGTTTAAATAAGGTGCAAACCCTTGAAACTTAGGGTTTCATCCAGCAGCGGTGACTCGCCGAGTCCAGGATGTGGACTCGCCAAGTCGCCTAATTAAAACGTGTCCTGAGTCTCGTCCCTACTCGGCGAGTCGGACCCTATGACTCGCCGAGTCCAAGGCTAAATTAGGGCAATGCTCAAATAAAATTCACATACCGGAAACCAGGTGCTACAAATCTCCCCCACTTATTTTAGACTTCGTCCTCGAAGTCTGCTGCCTGGTCCTGAAACAGCTCGGGGTAGTGCTCCATCATCTCGTCTACCGGCTCCCAAGTCCACTCTGAACCCTTGCGGTGCTGCCATTGCACCTTCACTAGCTCCACCCTCTTGTTCCTTAAATCCTTCGACTTCCTGTCGAGGATTGCGACTGGGCGCTCAATGTAGTTCAGGCTGTCATCCACCTGAATATCCTCCAAAGGTACTACTGCAGAATCGTCCACTAGGCACTTCTGCAACTGCGAAACATGGAAAGTGTTGTGGATCTGGCTAAGCTCGGCTGGCAGATCCAGCCTATATGCTACCTTGCCCACCCGGGCTAAGACCCTGAACGGTCCGATGAATCGCGGGACCAACTTGCCCTGCTTCCTGAATCGGATGACGCCTTTCCACGGCGACACCTTCAGGAGGACCATATCCCCGACCTGGAACTCTAAATCGGATCGACGCTTGTCGGCATAACTTTTCTGCCGACTCTGAGCAGTCTGAAGCCTGCTCCGGACCTGCTGGATCCTCTCAGTCGTCTTGAGCACCACTTCGGTGCTTCCCATAACTCTCTGGCCAACCTCACCCCAGCATATCGGGGTCCTACACCTCCGTCCGTACAACATCTTGAAGGGAGGGCGGTCGATACTCGCGTGATAGCTGTTGTTGTAGGAGAACTCAGCCAAAGGAAGATAGGTATCCCAGCTACCACTGAAATCCAGAACACACGCCCGCAACATGTCCTCCAAAGTCTGGATGGTCCGCTCACTCTGACCATCTGTCTGCGGGTGGAAGGCGGTGCTGAAATGCAGACGAGTGCCCAACTCCTCATGAAATTTCTTCCAGAATCTGGAAGTAAAACGCACATCCCTGTCCGAGATTACCGATACTGGCACCCCGTGCCGAGCCACAATCTCCCTGATATAGATGTCGGCCAATTTTTCGGCCGATATGCTCTCCTGAATCGGAATAAAGTGAGCACTCTTGGTCAATCTATCCACGATGACCCAAATCGAATCCACTCCACGTGCGGTCCTGGGAAGCTTTGTGATAAAATCCATCGTGATATCTTCCCACTTCCACAGTGGAATGTCCAACGGCTGCATCTTGCCATGCGGCCTCTGATGTTCGGCCTTGACCTTCCTGCAGGTCAAGCACCGCTCGACGTACCATGCCACATCCCGCTTCATGCAAGGCCACCAATAATCCGAACGAAGATCCCTATACATCTTCGTCGCCCCGGGATGAATAGAAAATCGGGACTTGTGCGCCTCCTCCATCAAAATCTGACGCACACCACCGAGATACGGCACCCACACCCTACGGTGTAATGTCAAAAGTCCTCTGCCATCATAATCAAAGGAGGAAACCTGACCCACTACACGCTCGCTCTTCCGATGTTCCTCCTTGATAGCCTCCTGTTGAGCCTCCCGAATCTGCTCCAACAGGGGAGTCACCACAGTCATCCTCAAACAGGCGTCCCTGATCGGCGCCGTCTTGCGGCTAAGCGCATCGGCCACCACATTGTCCTTCCCCGGGTGGTAAAGGATCTCGCAATCATAATCCTTCACCACATCCAACCACCGACGCTGCCTCATGTTCAGATTCGGCTGATCCATGAGGTACCTCAAGCTCTTGTGGTCCGTGTAGATGGTACACCGAACCCCATAGAGGTAATGTCGCCAAATCTTGAGGGCAAATACCACCGCCCCCAACTCCAAATCGTGCGTCGGGTAGTTCGCCTCGTGAGGCTTGAGCTGCCTCGAAGCGTAAGCAATGACATGCCCCCTTTGCATCAGCACCGCGCCCAACCCAGAAATGGACGCATCACAATAAACCACGAAATCCTCTACGCCCTCTGGCAGGGCTAAGATCGGCGCCTCACACAATCTCTGTCTAAGCGTCTCAAATGCAGCCTGCTGCTCGGGTCCCCACCGAAAGACCACGGCTTTCTTCGTCAGCCGCGTCAGGGGCACGGCTATCTTGGAGAAATCCTGGATAAATCTCCGATAGTAGCCTGCCAATCCTAGGAAGCTCCGAATCTCAGATGGAGACTTCGGAACCTCCCATCTCATCACGGCCTCGACCTTGGCCGGATCGACCAGAATCCCGTTCTGGTTGACGAGGTGTCCCAGAAATTGCACCTCGCGCAACCAAAACTCACACTTGGAGAACTTGGCATACAAGCTCTCCCTCCTCAGGGTCTCTAACACCTCTCTCAAATGCTCCTCATGTTCCTCCCGGGTCTTGGAATAAACCTAGATATCATCGATAAAGACTATCACAGACCGATCCAGCATCGGTCTGCATACACGGTTCATGAGGTCCATGAACGCGGCAGGAGCATTGGTGAGCCCAAACGGCATCACCACGAACTCGTAATGGCCATAGCGCGTCCGAAACGCGGTCTTCTGCATATCCTCCTCCCTGACCCTCATCTGATGATAACCCGAACGCAAATCAATCTTGGAGAACCAAGATGCGCCCTGAAGCTGGTCAAAGAGGTCATCAATCCTCGGAAGCGGGTAACGGTTCTTCACCGTTACCTTGTTCAGCTCCCGATAATCTATACACATCCGATGCGACCCATCCTTCTTCTTCACAAACAGAATCGGGGCTCCCCAGGGCGAACTGCTCGGACGAATGAACCCCTTGTCTAGCAGCTCCTGCAGCTGCGTAGACAACTCCTGCATCTCGGGAGGAGCCAACCGATACGGTGCCTTGGCTATCGGGGCCGCACCAGGAACAAGGTCGATCCTGAACTCCACCTGTCGCTCCGGAGGTATCCCAGGAAGCTCCTCTGGGAAGACGTCTACAAAGTCCCGAACCACCGGAACCTCGCTCATCGATGCATTACCCGCCTTTCGGGTATCCATCACATACGCGACATAACCCGCGCATCCCTGCTGAAGGTAGCGCCTAGCCCTCGCTGCTGAACATACAGTGGGTCCACACTGCGGCCGCTCTCCATGAATCACTAACTCTCCCCCGCTTGGGGTCCTGACTCGCACTAGCTGCTGTGCGCAATCTATCACTGCCCCATTAGGGCTCAACCAATCCATACCAATAATCACCTTGTTCCCACGCAATGGAATGGGAACCAAGTCTACCAGGTAACACTCCTCAAACAGTCGTAGAACACAATCTCGAAACACCATCGATGCTCGCACCGATCGATCGTCAGCAATCTCTACCTCTAACGGGCAATCTAACTCGCTTGAAGTCTCATGAAATCTCTTGCTAAGAGCAAGAGAAACGAACGATCGGGATGCACCTGAGTCGAACAATACCTGAACCGGGATGCCGTTCACATGGAACGATCCTAATACACATGTATACACACGGAGCACATATCAATATCATAACAACGTAAAATAAAAGATAAAAGGAAGGAATCATACCCGTCACCACATCGGGCGCGGCGCGTGCCTCCTCGGCAGTCAACTGAATTGCCCGACTCCTCACCACTGGAGCCTCTGCCTTACCCTGACGGCCATCTGTGATCCGCAGGGTCGCTGGAGCTGGCGCCTTCACTGGCGCTGAAGCTGTCAACATGGGGCAATTGGCCTTCTTGTGGCCCCTCTGGTTGCAGTGGAAACACAGCAACTCCGATGTCTGAATAACTGTCGCAGGAGCAGTGCAATCCCTGCTGATATGCCCAAACTTGCCGCACTTGTAGCAGCCTGACGATCCCATCCTGCACGCCCCCTCGTGCGGCCTGCCGCACCTCCTGCAGCGGCTCGGTCCCAACTGGCCTTTTGGCCTCCCATCTGATCCCTTGGGCTTCTTCCCAGAAGCCCCTGATGCCTGACCATCCTCAAGTTTCCGTTTCCGGATGTGCTCCAAATCTATCTCTCTCTCTCTAGCCCTGGCAATCATGGTGTCCAGGGTAGGGCAAGCCGAAAAGCTGACATGCTCCCGAATGTCAGCTCGTAGCATATCATGGTAACGAGTCCTCCTCATATCCTCGTCGCCTGCATACTGGGGCACCAATAAAGCCCTCTCCCGAAACTTGGCGGTGATCTCCGCCACGGTCTCTGTCGTCTGCCTCATGTCTAGAAACTCCCTGGCCAGCTGTTGAAGCTCGACCGCTGGCGCAAACTCTACCCTGAACCTAGCCACAAAGTCCGACCAGGTCATTGCCTCGATAGCCGAGGCTCCCAACGAGTCACCCACTAACTCCCACCAATCTCGGGCCCGGTCCCGCAAACACCCTGCTGCGTACCTCACCTTCGACCCCTCGGGGCAGAAGCTGGTCAACTGGGCGGACTCAATATCCGCAATCCACCGCCTGGCGACAATGGGGTCCTTCACCCCATGGAAATCCAGCGCACCACTGCCCCTGAAGTCCTTGAAGGACAGTGTGCGAGATCCTGACTGGCTAGAGGCCAAGTCGCTCCTGAATGCCCGTAGGCGATCCTCCATCAACTCCACGATCCCTTCCTTGATCGACCCAAAGATGATGGGGGTCGACTCAAGGATGCCCCTAGTGATCTCCGACGTGATGAACTCACGTAGCCTCTCCTCAATCGGCTCGGTGCCAGATCCCGAACCTGACCCCTCTCCTGACCCGCCATCTGTCGGTCTCGGTCGAAGTACCACCATTCTGCAAAACATCATAATAATCATTAGTGGTACTGCTACTTTCTGAGGGATCTCAACTACTTACAGGTTCCTTGGTCTCGTCTTGGCCTTCCTCGGCTCGGGTACGGATCCTCTGCTTTCAGTAGTACGGGCCCATACTACCTTCCACATCTATCCGTACCTTCTCCGAGGAATTCCTCGACTCCACCAACTCCCCTCTACTACTGCTACTCTCTGTTATTCTCATCCTAGGCTTGCCCTAGGGAAAACTCAAGTTCAACACAACTGGTCCTCAGCTGCTGTAGGTCTCCTCATAATGCCAGTTAGCCACCACCTAAACACCATCACATGTGATGAGGATTAGATAATCCTTCAAGTAAAAGGTCCGTCCCTACAACGGTTGGACTCAAACAAGAGTTGCGCAATAGGGCCAGTTCCAACACTTTGGGATTATTCAACCCTGATTACATGTGGTGTGACGTGTTTACCTAGTGGCTCACTCCCATTACTCAGAATCCCACCAAGCACGAAGCAAGCAGCATTCGGATAAGGAAAAACAGACTCAAGCCAAAACTGTTCTTAGAACAAGAAACGACACTTAACATAGGATGCTAAGCTCATACTATCAGGCATAACCTAAACAGGCTATCCTACTGCTGTCTACTCAATTCTAGCATGCAATATTCAATAAGTTGTAGCAAATAAACAGGCACATAAGGCATCACTCCTAGATCCTTAGCCTATTCTAGCATGTAATATTCATAAAGCTGATAAACATAACATAAACTTGTATGGGTACTATGGGGAATACTTACTTGAGCTCGGCCGGTCGCGCACGTCACACACTTTACTCTTTCTTGTGACTCTTTTCCGGGTTTTAAAGAACAATTTCTTTTGGAAAAATCTTTCAATCCCTCGATTTGAGTCCAAACACTCCCAACGGCGTGTCCGAATCCCTCAAACCAGGGATCTGATACCAACTTGTAACGCCCCAATTTTTACGTCCGAAAATTTCATTTTTAAGGTATTACTTTAGAAAACATTAATAAATAAAAACATTGTTTGTTCACACCATAACACATCGCAGCCATGTTCTAAAAAGTCAAGCCATACATCCCATCAAAATATCAGAGTACAATCCCAGTAAATCTCATAAATGCGGAAACCGAAGAGTGTGTGTATGACGTGCCGCTACCGCGCCGGCTCCTTCCCCTTCGATGCAGAGGTACCTGAAAACAAAACTGTAAACGTAAGCACAAAGCTTAGTGAGTTCCCCCAACGTACCGCATACCATACAAACACCTAACATACGTACTGCCAGGCTATTCTGGGGTGCCTGACTACCCGGTACGGCCATTCTGGGGTGCCGACCTACCCATACGGCCATTCTGGGGTGCCGTCTTACCCGTGTCAAGCCATTCTGGGGTGCTGACTACCCATGTCAAGCCATTCTGGGGTGCTGACTACCCATCGGTCCTAACAACCGATCCTCGGGGACTATTTCACCCCCCTACTACTACGATCACATATAACATAACAAGCCAGCATGCATACATATCATCACATACTGTCAGACGTATCTGGGGTGTCTGACTACCCTTCGGTCCTAACAACCAAACTCCACTACTATCACATACAACATATCATGCTAGCATACAACATGTCAGGTAATAGCAAACTTAGATGATATCACAAAGACAGTCATCTATCATACATCTCCTTCTGGTGGGTCGGCATTGTGGCCTTAGACCCACTGCTACTGGAAGGTAACTCACCTCAAAGTAACTGCTGAACTGATCGGGAACTAACTGACTGCTGCTGCTCCGGGAGTCCTCCGGCTGCAATTCCCACGTCATACTCAATCAAACACTGCTAACTGACCTTCAGGTAAAATGACCATTTTGCCCCCGGTCTAGTTCTAAGCCAAAGCTAGAGTCAATTTTCAGTTGACCCGACTCGCCGAGTGGATCACCACTCGCCGAGTCCCTAGCAAACCAATGTCCTGGGTCCCTGGTTCTACTCGTCGAGTCGGGCTATGACTCGACGAGTTCACCTTCTAACCGTCATTCAACTCCTTCATCCTACTCGCCGAGTTGTATGAACAACTCGTCGAGTTCATCTTCATCCGATGAACACTTTATGCTAAGACTCGCCGAGTTGTATGAACAACTCGCCGAGTCTGTTCTTGATCTAAGAAGATTGCCTTGGACTCGCCGAGTCAGGGCATTGACTCGCCGAGTCCTAACATGGGTGAGTTCGGCTCCCAACTCACCGAGTCACCCCCTGTGACTCATGGCTCAACTCGACACATGATGAAGGGACCAAATCGGTGACTCGCGACCAGACTCGCCGAGTCACCTATGCGACTCGCCGAGTCGTCGCCATGCACTCCTTAAATATACCGATTTGCTCGATTCCAGTCCATGCCATTCATAGATCTGGACTTCTAGGACACGAATCACACGTAAAGTTTCCAACTTTACGTGTGGATATTCACCAATATGGATTATAGGGCTCAAAATGTCTCAAAAGGGTAGATCTAGGGCTAACAAGCCTCATGGGGCCAAAAAGCTAACAGATCTGAGCTCCTGGAGCTCAATCTTGCATAGATCCAAAGGCCAAACGCCTTATTACGACATATAATGCACATACAAACTTGGGGAATTGACCAAGAAGGACCCAAATGAAGTTTTAAGCATAGAATCAAGGGGAAAACGGGTTATACCTCAAAGGAAATGTTGAAATGACACAAAGATGGCTGATCTCCTTCTCCTCTTCTTGATCTACTCCTCTCACTCCTCAAAACCTTCAAGAACACACCAAGAACACCTCAAACTCTCAAGGAAACAAGGGAAAACGATGTAGGGGGAGTTCTGGGGGTGAATGGGGACGAGTTGGGGCGGAATGAGAGTTTAAATAGGGTGAAAACCCTTGAAACTTAGGGTTTCATCCAGCAGCGGTGACTCGCCGAGTCCAGGATGTGGACTCGCCGAGTCGCCTACTTAAAACGTATCCTGAGTCTCGTCCCTACTCGGCGAGTCGGACCCTATGACTCGCCGAGTCCAAGGCTAAATTAGGGCAATGCTCAAATAAAATTCACATACCGAAAACCAGGTGCTACACTCGGATGGCCCATAGGAATTTAGAAAAGTGAAGATCAGGGCGTCACATTTTGTAATAAGAAACACCCAACTACATCGAAGAGGGTATTTAAGCCCATGGCTAAAATGCATCTTTAAGACAGAAGGGTAGACACTCCTGGAAGAAAGCCATTCTAGAGACGTGGAAGCACACGAAGGCACTAGAACACTCACATGCAAAATACTATGCATAGGAGTATATTGGCCAGACGTGTATAACGAGGTCGCAGCCTTAACCAAGAAATACAAGGAATTCCAGACATTCGCCCCTTTCTAGAAGCAACCGGCCATGCCATTGATCAAAATTACCATCCCTTAGCCCTTCCACCAATGAGAGATTGACATAGTGAGACTGTTCCCACCAATGTCAGGGAGTGTATAATTCTTGTTAGTGGATGTGGATTATTTTACAAAGTGGATAGAGGCAGAACCATTGGCCATTGTCACAGGAAAGAAATGAAAAAGTCCATGACCAAAAATATTTTGGCCCGCTTTGGCACCCCCAAAATTCTCATAAGTCACAACGGCAGACAATTTGAAGGATGTCCCTTCAAGGAGTGATGCAAACACAAGAAAATTCACCGTCGGATCACGTTAGTGGCACACCCTCAGGCCAATGACCGAACTGAGATATCAAACAAAACCATAGTTAATGGTTTGAAGAAAAGCTTAATCAGATCAAAGTTTAACTGGGTAGATGAGCTCCCGACAGTGCTGTGATCATATCATACCACTGCAAAGTCAAGTACGGGAGAAACGCCATTCAACCTAACCTATGGGAAGAAAGCAGTTCTCCCATTGGAGATAGTGGCTAGCTCACTGTGAACAAATAGTTTCAAGAAAATAGCCAATGAAGAAGGACGACACCAAGACTTGGACATGCTCAATGAGAAATGCGACGCTGCACAGATGCGCCAAGCATTATACAAGTTACGCACCGAGAACTATTACAACCATCAAGTGTGGGTCAAGAATTTTAAAGTTGGAGAATGTGTACTAAGGAAGAATGAGTCCAGCCATGCTGAACCATTAGGGAAACTCATTGTCAGTTGGGAGGAACCGTATAAAATAGTGGAATCCCATAAGAATGACGCTTATGTATTATAAGCCCAGGATGGGCGTGATTTCCCAAGAACTTGGAATGCGCAGTGCATGTGACATTTCTATTCTTAAGATAAGTGTGAAAAGTAAATTGAATGCTAGGAAAAGCATTGTGATTAGTTTTAGAATGTAAATTTAACCATCAAAAATTACTTTAACACTTCTAGTCTTATAACACTCCAACAATAAGATTAGAAAAAAGGGCCAATTCAAATGCTCCTTATTTTCAAGCTTTAAAAGTAACATAAAGAGGTTGTGTACATTTACCATGTGACAAAAAGGATTGATCATCCAACATCATATGAGCGAAATCGATAGGACGCAGCCACGGGTTTTTTTTTTGTAAAAAAAGGTTCATAACCTTTCTCCTAAAACATGTTCATCAATCACATTATAGCAAATAGCAAACGTACAAAGGAACATGTGACATAAGTGTAGAAGAGTCATAACCTTCCACTAGTGAGAAAAGCACAATCGGGTGAGTCTCAAGATGACAATCTTGGCTACACCTAGGGTCTTTAAGCAACAAAGCAACCAAAAAAATGAATATACGTGATAGTAGGAAAAACATTCACACCTAGAAATTAAAAGCAAATACTGTCAGAACACCGGACTCCCGGACTTTAAGACTGCCACTAATGGCAGCGAAGACAAAATAAATGAAAGAAATAGAAAGTATTGTTCACAAAGTTACATCAAAACAAACCAGGCAAAGTAACACTGCTTATAGGCCAGGGGCATTACCATCACTGGTGGGAGAGCTTGGGCCAGGACCTGACCCATCGCTTTGAGAATCTTGACAAGAATCACAGAGCCCAACCAAGTCCATGTTTCCAAGATGGAGATAGCCAGCAAAATCCGTCTCAGAGAACATGACATGGCATCTTCCATCTCCTGGGTATTGGTGGCCACATCCACCTCTGCCTTTGGATCAAACTCCCCGGAAATCACTGGCTCTTTTTCCTTCCTCCACACCTGCCGCCATGCAAGCTACCTACACATGAACCAAACCTTGGAGAAATTAAGGGCTCTCGATCACCATGTCCACCACCCGACTGAGCCTATTGCAAAGGATCTACAAAATATCCTTCTCCAACACCCCTCTTGTAGCGCTCTCCCCAACCATATCTACCGCTCGCTCGCTTAGGCTGACATTCTCCAAACTCAGGGCTCCCAGGAGATCATTCAAGTGCCTCACCTCCTTATTTAGCTTCGCCACTTGCTATTTCGAGCTTTCCTTCTCGCACAACACCACTTCTCGTTGGGCCTCTAAACTGCGCTTGTCGGTTTCCATCTTTGCCATCTATGCTTTCAGCTTGACACATTTGATGCTCACTTTGTTTGAATGAGACTGGATGGTCTCTATATTGGAGATGCTCTCGGCAGCTGAAACTAGGTAAGATGACACTTGGGCAGCGACATAGCAAAGACCGTCGCCCATGTGCTCATCCGCCAGGACAACCAAAGCCTCAGTGGTGGCAAGCGGAAAAGCGTGCCGAGTCCACTCAAGAGCAGTTTTGTGGTCAGACATGAGGTCTTGAGGGGCCAGGCTCCAAGATGGCCTGTAGGCACCGACATGAAAGCCTGCATAGGTTTACTAGAAGCAGTTGACACGAGACCTTGGGAAGGCGAAGACCTAGTCTTTACATTGGCTCCTCCGGAAGCAGGATCAAAGTTTGTCATGTTGGTGTTTTCTTTGTCTGCATGATTGGGCGGTTCGGTTTCCCTATTGTATGCCCCCTCCAACAGTTTTGGAGGACTTTTATCGGGGGCACGGGTGGAACCCTTGGAACCCCCTAACAAGAAACTCATATTATCTTTCTTGTGAAGGGGGGGGGGGTGGATGCTAACTGTCTCAGCATGACCGCTGGAAGAGGCTTCCAAGAAAGAAAAACACATGTTGACACTGCGGAGACTCCTTGGGGACCCGGAAGGGGCAAGATCCTTCTGAGAAGTACTAGTAACAACAATGTCCTGCAGATCTGGATCCTCGACAGCGCAAGTAGCACTTTCCGAAATGATGTCGATTCCTCGACAAGAAATACGGGTAGAAGAGTCTCTACAAGGTCAACGCTGCGACACTCAAGATCACCGTCAAATAAACCTTGAAGAGCTTTCTCCAACGAAAAAATTTGCTCCACACCTGGCAACAAAGCAAAGATAGCAACGGTTAACCAAAATGCCAATTATAATGTGCTTTGCCGAATAAAAGTGGGGAAGGACAAGTGAAAACAGAAGAAGAAGAAGAAGAAGAAGAAGAATTATACCTTCTTTCTCGATGAAAAACTCGAGCATTTTCCCATGAGCCCTCCAAGTGGTGCTCATCCCACCAGGGGCCAAGAAGCAGTCGAGCCAGTCCTCGCCGTTGATGCTAATCTTCTCCAAGGCAACAACTAGTTCCTTGTTAGCACCAAAGAGCATTGGAGTGCGGTCCACAAACGCCTTAATAAGTACCACAAGGTCGTTGTTCACACATAGAAATTTCTCCTGCCAGTTCTTCTTGGACTTTTTGTTGTGGATGAGGGTAGGGACTCCCCGCGGACAAGAAAGGGTCCGAGTCCCAGACTGTGTAGAAGCATTGAAGTAATACTTGAATGCGAGAACAGTTGGTTGATGGCCTAGGGCATGACAGAGGAGTTCAAAACTCACTATCTTGTTTATGGCAATTGAGGTCAGCTCCCTCACGGAAAGCCTGTATTCACGATGATCAGATTGAAAAAGTTTGTTGTAGGCAAACGCAAACCCACTTCGAATAAGGCGATCAGAATGCTGACCTTACCCTCAGGAGGACTGTAAAGTGATGCATCAGGAAGAGGAATTTGAACCTCATGTTCGGGGACAAACCCAAATGAAAACTGAAAAGATTTCCATTCCTCGACAGTAAGATCCCTTACCAAAGAACGTGCAGTAGCCATGGAAGAATACGAAGAAAATGTCGAAAATGTTCTTCAGGGCAAGAAGGCAAAAAGAGTAAACCAGAAAGTAAGGAGGGAAAGCTAGGGTGAACAGAGGTTTAAATGCTACTAAAGGAGTAGAAAACCGTTTTCATGATGAAACTATCAAAGAACGATGATTTCACCCTGACAACCGTACAAGTTATCAGTAGCAACTTGTCATGTCTTTGTGAGTAGACTAAAACAACTATGTTGTGTCATTAACGTAAAAGCCTACTAGTCTAAGGCACTTTTTAGAGTTACCGTACACGGCCACGTTAAGCTTAACAAAAAGCATAAACTGGACGTTATCATGCCAGGACCTTGGCTGAGGCCCGGTCTTGGCCCAAATAATCCGGCACCGGGATGACGGTTCGATTTCCTTCATAAGGAAAGAATATTCCTTGTGATATTCTCATTCACTCACGACCAATCAGGTCGTGACAAAGAGCTTGATGACACCCAAAACTTACGTCAATTGATAGTTAGTTAGTGTGGGCATATTTCTCCCAGTAATAGGAGGCCACATCTCACGCCCACTGGATAGGGTCCCCACGATTCGTTAGTAACAGGTATAAAAGGATCTCTTCCGGCTCAAGGAAGGAGACCATCTTCTTCCTCACAAAGTTTACCCTAAACTCTTTCTAAGAAAACTAACTCGATTGTCAGAGCGACGTCCCAGGAGAACACCCGATCGTCCTTTAATGATTCTTCTATGTTGTGTTCTCATGTAAACTTCCGGGATAGATCCATCATCCAGCTCCCAATCCCATGTTGAGCATGTCACAACATATATATATATATATATATATATATATATATATATATATATATATATATATATATATATATATATATATATATATATATATATATACAAGGCGAATCGTCGTGCGTTGTGCGCGGATATAATCATTTAATTAAAATAATTTTTTTTTGCATATTGTGATTTAGTATTTATACAAGAAAAAACCAAACATATAGTTAACCAATTAATATTAACTGTAATAATTTTATATCATTAGATCTTTCTACTATTAATTGATGATTTTATAGTTTTATGTTGTGTAAATTGTATATCAAACGTATCTTGATTTCTATACATATCAAATAACAAAATAGTATGAAAAAAATAAATACTATAACTTTTGATGTTTTTATAGACTTTTTAAGTTGTTCAATTATATATAAAACATACGATAACTTGTATATAAAACAAATAAGAAATAATATGGAAAAATACAACTTTTTACAACATAAAAATATTACAACATTTAGTATAATATTTACATCAAGCAAAACTTATTAAATACTAAATCATTTAAATGAATATTTAGAAATCAACATACAATTGATATATAGAAACATTGATAAAAAAATTGCATTGAAATAATCATTGATGCAATAAAACTCATTTTTTTCAACTCTTTTCATATTTGCATCACAAATATTTTCAAACATATTTTGATCAAAACTTATTTATATAGTACCAATAGAACTAGAGTATATATAAATAAGTGGAAAAAAAAATTGAACATTAATAATCATAACTTTAAAAAAGGAAAAAAAAAAAAAAAACTGTTGAATGTAGTTGAAAATAATAAGACATGGCTAATTATATTAAATTTAGAATCAAAATTACATTTAAAATAGAAAACTTTTGAGTTGTAATAGGAGTTTCTAAAATTGAATTGTATGCGATAATGTAATATAAATATTGCTAATTATATGTTATAGTAACAATATTATTGGAATTTATCATTAAAATAATGATTTTTACACTAAGTTGTAATTAATTTTATAATTACATTAAGTATACGATAACTAAGATAGATATAATAACTTTTGTTTGAATTGAATTAAATAAAGTTTTAAATTAATAATAAGTATAAGTATTTTTTCGAAATAATTTATTATTATTATTATTATTATTATTATTATTATTTCAAATAACAATAATTTTTTAATATAATAAAATCTATTTTGTAGTTTTAATATATTTGAAACTGTTATTATTTTTATTTAATTAAAATCCACTTGCTTGAAAATATTTTATTATTATATTTAAAAAAATTATCGTACTTCAGTATTATACTTTTATATTTTTCATTAAAGTTATGAAATATTGGAAGGGAATGAATGGTTCATGTAAAATAGTGATTTAAAATTTAAACGTATAGTAATTGTCAAGTAATAAGACCAATTTAATAAAAAAAGAAAAAAGAACAAAACAACTTATGTAATAACTCATGTAAAATACAAATATATAATATATATAATAATGTTATATATAAAAAATGATTACTACAAAATTTATTGGGTTAATTAGATGCAAATTATGAGATTTTATGTGTAGAAACTGACATCCTTTGATTAGACCATAAATTCGAGCAACTGAGGGGATAGTAAATGATGAAACATTAGGCAATATATAGAGCTCGAGATTTCTGGGGGAAACCTCACTGGAATTGCAAGAAATGATTGAGATTTGAATGAGAAATCGGGTGTGGAAGTTCTTTAAGAGTTTTTGGAGTTTTTTTTGAAATTAAGGTATGATCAGTCAATTCTAGCTTAATTAAGTTGCTTTATTAGGTTTGTCTAATACTATTATGTGTTTTGGTTCCATACCACGTTTCTGTTCGGGCAAGATTCAGTTGATAAAAAAAATTGAACTGTTAAGTTCTTGAAAGGAAAAAAAATGAATATTGCTTACCTAGTGAATTACTGCAAAATTACTTATGGGTATATGTTTGTATGATGTGGAGCTGATTAGAAGTGATTTTTACATATTTATTTGTCGTCGTATTGGTTAAGTCAAAGCTTCAGTTTCTTTAAAAATGGTGGAAAGCAAACATTGAACGGGTTAAGAAGAAAAGACGTCAGACTATTTGTTTGATATAACATCCATTTGAAAAGAAAATAATAAAAAAATACATAAAGAGTGTCAAATGTTCTTGGTCAAAGTCTTGTGTAAGATGCCTACTTTGCTTATTCATTCGGGACTACATCTTACATATTTGACCCTTTGTTTTTTCTTGACTTGCCATTTCTTTTTACAACTTACAGATGTTACCTTGAAATATACAAAAGATGCAATTATTTTATTGTATGTTTTCCTTTTGGTTTAAATATGTTATAATTATGAAAATGCTATTTTTTTTTTTTTTTTTGAAGAAATACATTATTCATTGTTATACTATGTATTTTCCAATATTAACGATTAAAGAGAAAACCATGTTATTTAATTATATTGATATGTGTAAATGAATATATATATTTTTCGAGAAGGTTATTATAAACACCGTATTAAACATAATTAAAATCACTATTTTGGTCGAACGAAACACGTGAATAAAGGAACCAAAATGAGCACATATATGATGTTTTTCTAGGATTTTTGGCTTACGAAAATTTATTGGTGGAATGTAGGGTGCGTGTAGCGTGCAAGCTTGGTAAGAACTAACGCCAACAAGGTGAGTTTCGTATGAATTTTGTGGTTGTTTGCATGAAAGTTAATTCTAGTTTATTTGCAAATTTCGTGTAATCATTGTTATTGATATGAATATTCATGTGAATTTTATGAACTATTACATGTAAATGGGTGAAAATGGTGGGAGACATATAAATAAGGAACATGTGTATTAACTACACGACCCTATTGTTAGCTGACGTACATGGTGTTAGTACGCGGGACTTTTTTCGTGGAAATGATAGTAGTTCCCTAATGTTTCACCAAGGGTGGGAAGAAATGAAAAAAATATATATATATTTGATTGATGGTTGCATTGTTTTTACTTTATTGACGTCAATATGTATGAAAACCACGAACTCACTAGGCCCTAGGCTTACCCATTAGAATCTTTAAATGCACGCAACCTAGGAAATTATGTAGCGGGTGGCAGTGGGAATGAGAAGGATATAGATCAGACTTGAAGATGGTAACAAGCCTTGAGGAGGACGTAACGCACCAATTGTTTATTTAAATTTCTATTCGCTTCCGCAATTATTATTAATAATGATACTAGTACTTGAATTTTTGAATTTTAGAAGTTTTGAGACAATGTTAAGTTAATATTGGTATTTGGATTTTTGGGGCGTTACAAGTTGGTATAAGAGTCTGGTTTAAGCGGATTAGTCGTTGTTTAAACGCCTAAGCTTAAATAGGAGGATCTCGAAGAAGACCCTGATGAGTAACCCGAAGAAGACCCCGAGGAGGAACCCGAGGGAAATCACGTGGAGTACCATGTGGAAAAAAGATACGAAACGTTCGATATGCCCTATATGGAGTATACGCCAACTAGTCCTGGCACCTATTGGAAGCGACTTTATAAAGATGAAATGCCACAGGCACAACTCGAGATTCACAATTTGAAAAGAAAGATGAGCATAAGTCAAGGATCTTACAAGAGAACCAAATACAGGTTGAGGCTGCTGAGAAAAGTAAGTGCAAGATATGAAGATTGGAACAAGAGGTGTTGGAGCTAAGGAAACCCACTATTACTAAGTTGTGGGAAGGGTTCGTGTCTCAAGAAAAGCGAGCCAAGGCTGCAACATTTGGATTCCTTGATATGGTGGTTGGAAGAGACCCACCTCAGGCCGAGGTGGTGGTCATTCAAAGTGGTCCGGGAGATCGAAAGGCTAAAAAGATAAGGAAGTACTTGAAGGAGGGAAATCGAATATTGAAATACGATGACATCGTTTTTAAAAAGTAGAAAGTAGGAGTACAATGATTTGTTTTTTTATTTATTTTGGTTGTTGGCTTAGGTGACTTGATGTGAACAAGACATATGTCTCTTTTTGAAGTTTTGATAAATTGGAATAAAATTTATCTTTGTTATACTTATAAACATAAATATGTAGTTAATATGTCTTCATGAAGATCTGGTAGGTTCACTAGGGTCACCTCGGAGGAAGAACACATCCCAATTGGAGCTTATATTAGAGCACTAGGAGATGTACCAGAAACCCCACTAATCCCAAATGCTAGTCGTGGATGGGGCCAAGGAAGAGCTAGGGGTAGAGGAAGAGGCTGAGGAGCTGTTACTGCACCAATACCTGTACAATCGGTCCATGGCAGCTTCGGATCCCACCACGGTCCAGGTCGATGCCACGGAAGGGGTCGTGCGGCAAACACGATCACTAGAAAAGAGTTGGCTGATGAGATTTCTCGGGCAATTCAAGCCAATTTTGAATCAGGAACCAAGTATTGCACAACCCTCAAGACGTTCATGAATTGTAAGCCACCCATATTTAACGGAGAAATTGATCTTGTTTTGTCATCAACGTTTGTGACAACCCAATATTTCGATTCTATGTAATGACTTAAAAAGCCAAGTATTGTAACCACTTTCGAAAATAATGAAATTATCTTTGAAAATAAAATGTACAAAAAGTCTCTATTTTGGTTACCTACTATGTTAGATATCATTAAACCGTGAGAGTACATAAAAACAACGTCCAAATCTGACTTCGTATGAGGAAGTTATGGTTTTTGAAAGTTCGGTATATCGGTAGACAGCTAAAAACTCGAAACAGAGATCGAGCGACTTTTAGCCGGAATGACCTAAATGAGAATCGAAGGCCTCAACAATAGTATTTGAATGGTAAAATGTCTTGAAAAAACAGACATCGGATAAAGGAGTTATGGATTTCTAACGAACTTTTCTTACCCCGAAAGTGCCAAGAGAGTCTAAACGAAAGTTGTAGAGCGTAGTCTCACCTACGCGTGGATATAAAGAACATCGAAAACAGAGTTCGTATGAAGAAGATATGAATTTTTGAAGTTTTCTAAATAACAGTGTACGCCCAGCGTTCGCGAGGACTAGGCCTCGGATCGTCCACGTCGCCCCTATGCGAGGCTATGCCTCGTCCCATCCGAGCTCCGAGGCAGTCGAGGATGCGGTCACGCATGACGCACACGTACGCCCAGCGTTCTCGCGTACGCCCAACGTACCGAGGCGGTTCCCAGCCCCTATAAAAGGGATGCGAGGGTTCCGGGGAAATTACACATTTTCTCTCATATTTCTTGTGTTTTGCCTCGTTTTCTGTGCACGTGATATCCCAAAGCCCTGGTGTCCATACTCAATCCCCGAAGGTCGTTTGTGCTCCCGAGATTCCCAAGAATCCCAAGAAAATCCGCTTTCTCGGGTCGAAGTTCTGCTTGGTTTTTATCTTACCTTCTTCTATCTTTCAAGTGAGTTCATACCCCTATAAACTACGTTTTTAAATGTTTTATAAATGTTTATTATACAATATTCAGGGGGGGGGGGGGGGAATGGGTGACCCCCTGGGAAGGTATCCACATGCCTTAACTGCAGAGTTCTGATCCCACATCGGCTGGGAAGGAGAACTAAGCATTCCTTATAAGGGGTGTGGATACCTTCCCTATCACAACACGTTTTAAAGCCGTGAGGGCAGTAGATCCCATAAGAACTCTGCAGTTAAGCGTGCTCGGGCGGGAGTAGTACCAGGATGGGTGACCCCCTGGGAAGTCCTCGTGCCGAGTGGCCCAAAGCGGACAATATTGTGATACGTGCCAGAGGGGGATGTTACAAATGGTATCAGAGCCAGGGCACGGGTCGATGTGTTCGACAGGGACGTCGAACCCTATAATGGGGGGTGAAAGTGGGTTAGATCTGATCCTACATCGGCTGGAAGGAGAACTAAGCATTCCTTATAAGGGGTGTGGATACCTTCCCTATCACAACGCGTTTTAAAGTCGTGAGGGCAGCAGATCCCATAAGAACTCTGCAGTTAAGAGTGCTCGGGCGGGAGTAGTACCAGGATGGGTGACCCCCTGGGAAGTTCTCGTGCCGAGTGGCCCAAAACGGACAATATTGTGATACGTGCCAGAGGGGGGTGTTACAATATATAAGGAGTGAGCATTACAATAGGGTTTACTATATGAACGAAACACACTTTGAAAAAATATAATAGGTATAGTTTACAAGGAAATCATGAACATTTACATACTAGGTACACTACATCAAAGAAGATACTTTCACATACAAGAACAAATGGACATTTTCATACGTAAATCTGTTTTATACTAAATTTTGCGAGACATCTCACGTACTTTTAAGTATGCCTTTTAAGTCTTGTATTATATACCATAATCCCTTGTAAGGGGAGTGTGATACTTGTGTATAGATCTATACGAGATTGACAATCCCACACCTAAGTTGTTAGCTACAACTGAAGAGAATTGTTATCGAGATTTAGAATGCAATCATGATTGTATGAATGAAAATTAAGAACACATGAAGTAAATATTAATCAGATCTTATATTGATGAAGAACTGATTACAAAATAAGCAGAGAGAAATTGTGAATGAGTAATGAATCACTCGTGCATTCCGTCTCTCTACTTCTAACCTCAGTCCCTATTTATAGGAAACCTGAGTGTACAAAAAATATACTAAGTCTTGAACTGTAAGCTTCGCACAAATGAAGACTTAGTAAAATAACTAACATGCGGAACAAAAGAAACAAACATTTCGACTTTTACAACGTCTAGTCTCTACAATCTCCCCCTTTGTAAACAGTCGAAACTATTCAGTTTGTGAGATGCTGAATAGCTGAGTTCATTGTTCTTCTAATTTTTGAATACCAAGTAAATATCTTTTTAAACTCCTTCCTGTCTCCTTCATTATTCTTCGAGCAATTATTCATACGAACTATGAAATTCGTATATTGCGAAGTGGTGTATCTTTCAATCTCTGAGACTTTGAACAAGAACTTCTTAGGCTTCCCATTTGTATCTTTTCCTGCGAAAACCATTCCAAAAGGTTGAAGGCATATTTCCCCATCTGAATATTTCTTCAATTATTTTTGAGACAAAGTAGACTCCCAAGGAATTGTGACTTGTTTTCCACAAACTGATGCAAGTTCTTCATCAGTTAACGCCAAGCAATCATAGTAGTTATCTATGAATTTCTTGATATGTGTGAAACCAAATTTGAACACATTTGTATCATATGTTGAATTTATTTTCTTCCATTTCTTCCAGTATCAGAGCCACTTGAATAAGATCATTCAGATTCATCAATGGGAAGTCAGCAATAGTAAAATCAACATGCTTGTTATCTGCTCGAACAACAAAGTATTGAAAATTCTGAAGCATGTTCTAGAATAGTTCATCCTTGTTAATAGTAAGCACTTTCTTAATCTTCATCAATGACCAAACCTCATCTTGATCCTTCGCAACTACAACACGAAATCTGATTTTCATTGAAGTGTATTCATCAGCATTTTTGAATTTTTCTGTAACATCCCAAAAACACAGGCTAAAAAAATTTATTTTTAAATGAGTCATTATAAAACCAATAGTATAATAAAACATTTGTAATATCCTGTCATGTCAAAACCAAAGTAAAAATAATTAAACATGTTATCATAAAACAATATTAGAGTGTAATCCCAAAGATCCCATGTGCGGAAAACCATAGTGTGATGCGCTGCGATCAAGCCGACTCCTTTCCTTTAGACACGAAGTACCTGAAACCAAAACTGAAAACCGTAAGCATGAAGCTTAGTGAGTTCCCCCATCATACCACATACCATATAATCACATAACATACATATATTGTCAGGCATATATGGGTGCCCGACCTACCCCTTCGGTCCTCTCGACCGGATACTGACTAGCATATCTGGGTGTTGGTCTCCCCTTCGGTCCTCTCGACCGGATACTGACTAGCATATCTGGGTGCTGGTCTCCCCTTTGGTCCTCTCGACGGGATACTGGGGAATATTTCACCCCCTACCACTACCACATAACATGTATCACATAATCCATTTAGCATGGCTGGGCTTGACTACCCCTTCGGCCCTATCAACCGGTAACCTGGGGACTATCTCCCCTACTATCACTAACAAATAACATCATATCATACAACACATAAACATAACACATGTCGTAGCAACCCTAGATGAATATCACAGAGACAATCATCTAATCATATAATTCCTACTAGTGGGCCGACATTGTGGCCTTAGACCCACTACTACTAGAAGGTAACTCACCTCACACTGCTGAAGTCCCAAAGACACAATCCCACACTTGCTGAAGTCCCGCAGACTCAACCCCAACTGCTGGATGACAGATTCCCGAACTGTCAACACCAAAATAACACCCAATTAATAATTGGGTCCCAACAAATAACCATAAATACATACTTGGATAATTACTACATTACCCTAATATTTGCTTTATTCAAGTCCAAGGCCAAAACCATAGGCCCAATGCGAACTAGGAATCAAAGCCCAGCATATGGCCCAATTTTCCAAATTGGGTCCAAGCCTATATGTGGTCTTATGGCCCAACATAATACAATCATTAAGGCCCAACTATGGTCCATCTATGGAAAATTGGGCCCAACCCCTTACATGGGACTTACCCTAGGCCTATTAAATTATTTTAGCCCATATAATTATTCTTGGATGGCCCATTAATAATCCAATTATTAAGGCCCAATAGAAAGGCCCAACAATAAACCCAAGTGAAGGTAGGGTTTCACATAAAATGCCGATTAGGGTTAAGTTTCCTACTTAACCCATTAAGTCCATCATTCTTCTAAAGAAGTCATATGATGTGATTGGGCTTAATCACACAATTCCATTCCAATAGCCCAAATGTGGGTCTCGATAAGTCCAAGCCCATAATCCCAAATTAGAGTTTTCACATGAAATGATGATTAGGGTTCGATGTTTCTTTCTTAACCCATTAAGGACTTAATCCATTAAGTCCATTATGCGTTATGTTTGTTTGCCAATGATTATTATTTAATATCTCAAGTTATTAAATAATTCTTGTGTGTGTGACCCGATTAATTCCCCAAATTAAGATTTTCATTGGCATTAGGGTTTTGCAATCCAAATATTAGCTGATTTATCAATTTGTTGGGCTTTTAGGTTAATTAGGGCTATATTGGGTCTATTAGAGTCCATTAGGGCCTCCTTAAGCCCATTGATCACATGTTTGGGCTTTTATGTCCATTAAGCCTCATTGGGCCCATTAGGGTTTTAGTCCCTTGTCCAAACATCCCCAAACTAGCAATCCTAACACAACTAAGCACACCACCACCTGACACGGCGGCCGGTGGCGGCAAGATGTGGCAGCCACCACCCTACGGTGGTGGTTCTCAATTTCTTTCTATTATTCCATTTTTGTGTTACAATTTACAATGCATATTAACAAAATAAACACACTAAAAAATTATAAACACACACATAGCCACCCTTTTGGTGGCTGGTGGTGGTAGAGGGTGGCAGCCACCACCTCACGGTGGTGATGGTGGCTTTTCCGGCCAAATGAACCCACACACACACACTTCTCAGCTTATAGCCGCACCTATAACCCACATAATCCGAGATGCAACACAACAGTAGTACATGCACCTCCTTGCCCAGAAATAAACTCAACACCCACCTATAGTGGGTGGTGATGGCAGCAGCACAGGAAACGGCAGCGGCCCTTGGCGGAAGGTGGAATCGGGATGCAGCAACAAGAGAGATAGGAGAAGAGGACGAACAAGCACCATGGTGAACAACAGCAGCGTAACGACCCAACATCTCCGATCTTGGCCGCTCTCGCAGTGGTACAAAGCAGACGGGAAAACACCAGCCACAACAGCTGCCCGGAATGGTGACAACAACACTCGTGCAACGGCAAGAGAAGACCGAGAGGAACGATGCACTTCAACCGGTGGTTGGAAAAACCACTGTTAGCTTTGTTGGCAACCGCAATAGTGGTTAGCATCGGTGGTTGAGAAGCTCCATGATGACGATTGGAGAGAGCATGGGTGGCGACTCACGTCTTCAGCAGCAACACACGACGCTCGAAGTAAAGGGTGGCATGAAGGGGGTGTGGCGCCGGAGACGGAAGGGTGAAGATGGCGGCTGCACTCCTTTGTTAGGGCTAGGGTTTGCTTGAAATAAATACCTGTCCCTCATCACATCTTTTCCATAATGACGGTTCCAACCCCCTCCTCCATAAAATCTTTCCAAAAGGGGTCTATAAATTACCATTTAAACCCTACCCTTTGAATCCCTTTACAAATTAAGTCCCATAAATTATCAGACGGCCCCCAATATCTTAATTATGACATAATAAGTCCTTCCACCTCAGTTCCTTTTAATTTAAATTCAAATAATTACCACGACCTCCTGGGTCTTAATTCGCTTGCCAATCCTCTGAAATATTGGGTTTCCACCCGGCTGCAGAGCCAAAGCACTCCCTACTTAGTTGCCTCACACGACCTGTGAACAAAACCTTCTCTGGAACTAGTTGCCTCTAATTATCATGCCACTGTGACTCTACTACTTTCTGATCTAACCGTTCGGGTCCTTGCGTCGAATTCTATCATCATCAAATCCAAGACTAAAAGTGATTGCTACTTGATTAATGGTAGCCTTATCTCACATGACTTCTTATACAGTCCATTTCTTTCCCGATCCCATAACTATAGTGGTGCTCCTACAGTCCTATCACTGGCTCAACCAGATCCAATCCATCTGGGTAATTCCGAAATCCAATCCGTGGATTTGCTTATCCTTACCGCTACACCCGAGCTGGTGGGTACGACTATTCCTTCTACGTCCTAACAACGCGCTCACACTATCTACTAACCTAGTGAATGCTGGGGCTACACCCGCAGTCTCACAACACTTTATCATTATCTGACCGCTAGTGAATGCTATGGCTACCCCGTAGTCTTACAACATTTTCCATACTATCTGACTACTAGTGAATGCTGCGGCTACCCCCGTAGTCTTACAACACTTTCCATACCATCTGACTACTAGTGAATGCTACGGCTACCCATGTAGTCTTACAACACTTTCCATACCAGGTCAGACATGCACTCGACCTAACACATCACTTAACTAGAGTCCTAACCGGAACTCTGACATGGTTCCCGAAACCTGCTATCGTGTGACCCCACTGTATCAGTACCGTACCAATTCCCGTGATCAAAGCGTCACAGTAAACCATGAAATCATCTACACCCTCTTGCAGGGTGAGAATTGGTGCCTCGTACAACCGCTGTCTAAGAGCCTCGAAGGCTGCCTGCTTCCCAGGCCCCCAACGAAAGGCCACCGACTTCTTGGTCAGTCGGTTCAAAGGGACCTCAATCTCGGAGAAGTCCCGTGTAAATCTCCGGTAATAACCCACTATACCCATGGAATTCTGAATCTCAGATGGAGACCTCGGAATCTCCTACTGCATCACGGCCTCTATCTTGGTCGAATCAACTAGAATACCATTCTGGTTGACAAGGTGGCCAAGAGATTGCACCTTGCGCAACCAGAACTCACAGTTGGAGAACTTTATAAAAAGTCTCTCCCCCACTTAGATTCGTCTAAGTCTTCACATTACTTGAGAATTGAAGGATTCCCAATCCTTCTCACTTTCTAATATCCCACTGATGACAACCTGTGTCTGAGAATGCTTACGTTTAATCACCGATTAAACCTTGAGATCGCCCATCCTCAGAAGTCTCGATGAGTACCCTTGAAATTTGATCCAGTCTGACACCTCAATCCATTTAAGATGCTATCAATTGAAGACCTTAATCTTCACTCTAGCTGACGAATCCTCGTTCCCACTGCCAATCTTGCAGTACTACTGAACTCTAACCGAACACAACCCATGCGAAAACACAATTCTCTTGAACATGATGTGACCAACCACTTATGCATCTAACACCAGTGACTGATACTACCCTCTTCCTATCACCAGTTCTGTCCCCGCAACGGTAGTGCCTTGAACTCCAAGGTTCATCCATAAACAATTATCGACCATACCTAAACAATGATAGAACCTCTGAACCCTGACTTCATTGGGGAACAATCACTCTAACCTTGATCGAGTATCCTCTAAATAATACTCCTGCATAGATCCCGACAAAGATCCGAAATGATAATGGTATGCGCGGAAGCCACTCCGAAAGATGCGCCCCTCTTTGGGTTCATCAAGGGCTTTTCGGCATGCAGGATGGCGTATATGATCCTTGGTAACCCAAACACTAGCAGAAAAACTGACCTGAGGTCTGACTTATCCAAACTCACTCACAATTCCAACGACCAACCCGAGGTTTGACTTATCCAAACTCACTCACAGTTCCAACGCGATACGCATCCCCAACATCCATCTAGTAGTAATAGAAGATGACATACTCGCAATGTCTGGGGAAATACTGGTCACCTTCTGCTGATATGACCAATCCTGCTACCCTGTAGCATCCTAAACCCTTGGAGTGACAAACTCCCTTGTGTACCTTCTCGTATGCGCTACACCGACTCAGACCCTGCTGGCCTCTCACCTGATGTTCAAAAGTGATGGGTCTCTTCCCAGGACCCTCTACTATACGCACCTGGCACACACCTCTCTTTCCAAGGTTCTCCAAATCAATCTCGCATCTACAACTCTTGGAAATCATATCCTTCAGGGTCTGACACCTTGTCATGCGCACTAGATCGCTTGCCAATGCTAAGCTGCAACAACTGGAACATCCTCTGTCCCTAAATTGGGTCACAAACTCTTCCCTAAAGCTTCTTAGATTCTCCAAGACTCTCACTGATTCGAGTATGAATCATGTGCTTTCAGTAGTACGGGCCCAATACTACCTTCCACACCTATCCATACTTTCCTCACCAATCCTCCCAGATCCTCCAATTCACTTCCTCAATTGGTACACCCAAGTCTAACTGAGCCTCACTACTAACTCACTGAAATGTATCCTAGGCTTCCCTAGGTTCTCAAACTCACCCAGTCCTCAGCTGCTGAAAGATTCCCAGTAATGTCAACTAGCTACCTCATGAATATAACCACATGCAACAGAGATCAGATAATCCTTCAAGTAACAAACTCATCCCTATAACAGTTAGACTCAAACGAGAGCTGCGCAATAGGGTCAAATCTATCACTCTGAGATTATCCAGCCCGTGTCACATGTGACTTAGCATATTCACTTAATAGCTAACTCACATTACTAAGAGTCCCATAAAGCACAAAGCAGGCAACATTCAGACAATGGAAAATCTAACCATCATATTCCAATCAAATCATTTTATCCTCTAATCAGGAATCTGTACATGCAGTTAAAAGGCTCATACAATCAGGCATAACCTAAACAGGCTATCCTATCACTAACTGATCAGTATTAGCGTGCAAGTCTACAAGCACAAATAATAGGAATATAAGGCATCCTCCTAGATCCTTAGCCCTAATCTAGCATGCATCCTTCATAATCATATCATATCATAACATCTCAGAACATGTATGGATATCTTGGGGAAGACTTAATTGAGCTTGGCTGATTGCACGCATCACACACCTTGTTCTTTTCAAAGTTCTTTTCTCTTTTCAAACTTCTTTTATAAAATGATTTTATTTTTGAAACTTTTCATACCAAGTCCTTAGTTTGAGTTCAGACACACCCGAGAGTGTGCCCGAATCCCTCAAACCAAGGCTGTGATACCAACTTGTAACATCCCAAAAATACAGGCTAAAAAAATTTATTTTTAAATAAGTCATTATAAAACCAATAGTGCAATAAAACATTTGTAATATCATGTCATGTCAAAACAAAAGTAGAAATAATTAAACATGTTATCATCAAAAATGTCAGAGTGTAATCCCAAAGATCTCATGTGCAGAAAACCATAATGTGATGTGCTGCGATCAAGCCGGCTCCTTTCCTTTAGACACGAAGTACCTGAAACCAAAACTGAAAACCGTAAGCACGAAGCTTAGTGAGTTCCCCTATCATACTACATACCATATAATCACATAACATACATATATTATCAGGCATATCTAGGTGCCCGACCTACCCCTTTCGGTCCTCTCGACCGGATACTGACTAGCATATCTGGGTGCTGGTCTCCCCTTCGGTCCTCTCGACCAGATACTGACTAGCATATCTGGGTGCTGGTCTCCCCTTCGGTCCTCTCGACCGGATACTGACTAGCATATCTGGGTGCTGGTCTCCCCTTTTGTCCTCTCGACCGGATACTAGGGAATATTTCACCCCTACCACTACCACATAACATGTATCACATAATCTATTTAGCATGGTTGGGCTTGACTGCCCCTTTGGCCCTATCGACCGGTAACCTGAGGACTATCTCCCCTACTATCACTAACAAATAACATCATATCATACAAAACATAAACATAACACAGGTAGTAGCAACCCCAGATGAATATCACAGAGACAATCATCTAATCATATAATTCCTACTAGTGAGCCGACATTGTGGCCTTAGACCCACTACTACTAGAAGGTAACTCACCTCACACTGCTGAAGTCCCGAAGACACAATCCCACACTTGCTGAAGTCCTGCAGACTTAACCCCAGCTGCTGGATGATAGATTCCCGAACTATCAACACCCAATTAATAATTGGGTCCCAACAAATAACCATAAATACATACTTGGATAATTACTACATTACCCTAATATTTGCTTTATTCAAGTCCAAGGCCAAAACCATAGGCCCAATGCGAACTAGGAATCAAAGCCCAGCATATGGCTCAATTTTCCAAATTGGGTCCAGGCCTATATGTGGTCTTATGGCCCAACATAATACAATCATTAAGGCCCAACTATGGTCTATCTATGGCCCAATTTTCCAAATTGGGCCCAACCCCTTACATGGGACTTACCCTAGGCCTATTAAATTATTTTAGCCCATATAATTATTCTTGGATGGCTCATTAATAATCCAATTATTAAGGCCCAATAGAAAGGCCCAACAATAAACCCAAGTGAAGGTAGGGTTTCACATAAAATGCCGATTAGGTTTAAGTTTCCTACTTAACCCATTAAGTCCATCATTCTTCTAAAGAAGTCATATGATGTGATTGGGCTTAATCACACAATTCCATTCCAATAGCCCAAATGTGGGTCTCGATAAGTCCAAGCCCATAATCCCAAATTAGAGTTTTCACATGAAATGATAATTAGGGTTCGGTGTTTCTTTCTTAACCCATTAAGGACTTAATCCATTAAGTCCATTATGCGTTATGTTTGTTTGCCAATTATTATTATTTAATATCTCAAGTTATTAAATAATTCTTGCGTGTGTGACCCGATTAATTCCCCAAATTAAGATTTCCATTGGCATTAGGGTTTTCCAATCCAAATATTAGCCAATTTATCAATTTGTTGGGCTTTTAGGTTAATTAGGGCTTTATTGGATCTATTAGAGTCCATTAGGGCCTCCTTAAGCCCGTTGATCACATGTTTGGGCTTTTATGTCCATTAAGCCTCATTAGGACCATTAGAGTTTTAGTCCCTTGCCCAAACATCCCCAAACTAGCAATCCCAACACAACTAAGCACACCATCACCCGACACGGCGGCTGGTGGCGGGAAGACGCGACAGCCACCACCCTACGGTGGTGGTTCTCAATTTCTTTCTATTATTCCATTTTTGTGTTACAATTTACAATGCATATTTCTAAAATAAACACACTAAAAGTTATAAACACACACACAACCACCCTTTTGGTGGCCGGTGGTGGTAGAGGATGGCAGCCACCACCTCACGGTGGTGATGGTGGCTTTTCCGGCCAAATGAACCCACACACACACACTTCTCAGCTTATAACCGCACCTATAACCCACATAATCCGAGATGCAACACAACAGTAGTACATGCACCTCCTTGCCCAGAAATAAACTCAACACCCACCTGTGGTGGGTGGTGATGGCAGCAGCACAGGAAACGGCAACGGCCCTTGGCGGAAGGTGGAATCGGGATGCAGCAACAAGAGAGATAGGAGAAGAGGATGAACAAGCACCATGGTGAACAACACCAGCGTAACGACCCAACATCTCCGATCTTGGCCGCTCTCGCAGTGGTACAAAGCAGACGGGAAAACACCGGCTGCAACAGCTGCCCGGAATGGTGACAACAACACTCGCGCAATGGCAAGAAAAGACCGAGAGGAATGATGCACTTCGACCGGTGGTTGGAAAAATAACTGTTAGCTTTGTCGGCAACCGCAATAGTGGTTAGCATCGGTGGCTGAGAAGCTCCATGACGACGATTGGAGAGAGCATGGGTGGCGACTCACGTCTTCAGCAGCAACACACGACGCTCGAAGTAAAGGGTGGCATGAAGGGGGTGTGGCGCCGGAGACGGAAGGGTGAAGATGGCGGCTGCACTCCTTTGTTAGGGCTAGGGTTCACTTGAAATAAATACCTGTCCCTCATCACATCTTTTCCATAATGATGGTTCCAACCCCCTCCTCCATAAAATCTTTCCAAAAGCGGTCTATAAATTACCATTTAAACCCTACCCTTTGAATCCCTTTACAAATTAAGTCCCATAAATTATCAGACGGCCCCCAATATCCTAATTATGACATAATAAGTCCTTCCACCTCATTTCCTTTAAATTTAAA
The DNA here is from genome assembly GCF_052625555.1 of Lactuca saligna. NCBI lineage: Eukaryota > Viridiplantae > Streptophyta > Magnoliopsida > Asterales > Asteraceae > Lactuca > Lactuca saligna. Next base: position 120,960,342 of record NC_136423.1, on the reverse strand, counting down.
TTCAAATAATTACCACGAAGTCCCTGTCTTCATAAATATTTATAAAATGAGTCCCAAACTCACGCTTTTAACTCCCAACTTCTAAAAATGTGGCAATTAACTCCTCAAACCCAACACCTTGCATATAGAATTATTTATTTTAGGCTACCATTCATTCATTAATTAATTTATTTAACTAATAAATAAACGGGTGTTACATTTTCACTGATTTTGTACTGTGCTGTCACAACCAACATCTCATTGATCGGAAAGTCAAGTTGGCATCTGTCTGAATTTGCAACATCATAACATCTTCTGGGCTTTTTCTCAAACTCATACAGATGACTTCCCACGACTTTAGATTCAATGGTTTCATATGAGTACAACTTCGGAGGATCACCCTTGTTCATTGTTGGTGGGTCATTTGCTCTTTGCCTCATAATACTCTGTACATGTCTTAATCTTTCCATTTCAGCTTCTGCCTCTGCTTTCTTTTCTTCTTTTGACTTTTCAATAAGCACCTCTTTGCCTTTTCCAGCAAGCATTGTTTGAGGTTTCACACTCGAACTTCCTCCTTCAGTTGAACCAATGACAACTCCCTTGAGAATTGGCTTTGTTGTTACTATTGTTGAAGGAATTGGTTTCGTGAGTACTGGCAGAGTTGTTTTGAGCTGAGTGGAATGAATCCTCCCAACAGTTTTTGCATCTTCAACTTTACTTTCTTTTATTTCTCCCCCTTGCACCCCTGTGAAAGCAGGTGGGGCATTCTTTGGCAATTCCGGAGAAAGAATCATTTGTTGAGAAGTCTGTGAAACATAACTTTTTAATTCAGTAGCCAACTGAATTAATTTTGAAAACTGCTCCTTATTCTCTTAATGCTTGGCTTCGATCATTTGAGCAGATGGTTGATAATCAATAGCAAGCTTGGTCACTGCTTCAGCAATAATATCAACACGTTTTTGTACTTCTAAATGTTGCAAATGAAGATCTTGAATCTTCTTTGCAATTTCTGCCTTTAACTCCTCAATTTTGAAATTAACATCTTCCCTGACCTTCTTCACATCTTGTACAAAAAGAACATGTCGTTCTTTTGTAACAATTTTCAAATCTTTTATAACACCATCAAAATATTTTCCTTGAGCTTGAATGCGAAGCTCATTATTCTTGTCAGAATCATCAACTTTAGGAATGATACGTTTCTCTGCAGCTTTGATCATAGATTCGACCTCCAATCCCGATATAGATGACTTTGTACCAGCATCAGCTTGTGATTGAATAATGGCATTCAACTTTCGATTCAGGATTTTAAATTGCTTACGTGACATAAGCATACGATCAGGTATTTCCTCCTCCTCTGAATCAAATTGTATGGCTTCAAACATTCCTCCAAAACCTCCTCCTTCGGTTTCTTCATCAGACTGAGCTTGCGAAGGTATAGGTTGTGGTGCTTCAGGTGATTGAGATGGAAACAATGTAGTAAAGGGATTTTTCAAAGGATGATTAAATATGGATGATGTGGTTGTATGTGTATTTGGAAGAGGAAAAGGTGGTAATGAAGTAGATAAGATAATTGGCTCTGTGAGTTCAATATTTATGATAGGTGTCCCCGTATTAGATACGTTAACAACCTTATCAGAAATAAGTTCTTCCTCATGAACTGAGGTGTGTGTAACAACTTCAGGTGGAATGGATGTGGTAGTGGAAATTTGCGAAGTAATTGGAAGAGTAATAGTTACCGTTGTGGAAAGGGAAACAGGTGGAGTTTATGGAACCACTTCATCATCTGATGACTCATTGTGAATAATCAACTTTCGTTTCTTGTAGAGCTTTTGAGTAATATGCTTCTCAACCTCTGCATCTCTTCTTCTTTTTGAACCAGGAGAAACAGGAGCCGGAACGTCTCTAAAAATAGCTCCCTTACTACTCACCTCAGTTTTGCGAATAGTAGGTGAAGTAGTTGTCGTTTGTGATGATTTTCTAAGCTTATTTAATACCCCTGATTTTGTTGGCATAGTTTCCTTCTTCTTTTTGGGAGAAAGCTCATCTTTCTCAACCCCTTCATCCTTCGACACTTTGGAAGATTCATGTTAGTCTTTCTTTTGAGTTTGCTTCTTTTTCTTTGAGGACTCAGCACTGACTTCAAGCAACACTCCAGTTCGCACATTAGGATCAAACGTTTTCATGTAGCGAACTAACACCTTGTGATTAGATGAAACCTTGCGAAGCATCGCATCAGGAATTCTAACGACACTTGTGAAGATATTTTCATTATCTTCAACAACTTTGGGAAACTGGTACAAAGAAAATTCTGCAACTTCACCTTCTTTAGGAACTTAAATGCCTTCTTTTGCATATACTTTTTCTAAAATCAAACTCTAGTACCTTGCACAAGAAATCCCCTTCTCAACACTTGTATTTTCTAGACTTTTGTTGAACTCCTTCCGAAGCTGAATTCCATAATCAACACTTAAATCATAATAAAGACCCATCACCATGGTATAAACCTCCATTCGTCCCCTGTCTAAACCAACACTCCTCCCGGTCAAACACCTGAGAAAGATTCCAAATAAGAAGTTCCAAATGCATGGCAAGTAGGGCTGGCAATTCTCGACACGACCCGCGACACGACACGAAATAAATGGGTTTGGGTTGAGTTTTTCAACCCGCCAACCCACTAACCCACCAACCCGCCAACCCGTTTATTAAACGGGTCATATATGGGTTTCTAAAAAAATAAACGGGTTGACCCACCAACCCGTTTATATACTCAATAAAAAATTTATTTTATTTTTAAACGTATTTATATATCAAGTATTTATATTTAATAAGTATTATATAATATATACCATTGATTCATAGACCATTTGACTATTTTGACATTTTGACTCGTGGTGGATGGTCTAAGGTTGTAAATCGTAACCTCTAAGGATAAGTCTATAACATGTTTCTATAAATGTTTTTAATTTTCATTTGGATGTTTAAGACTTAAATGTCTAAAATAAGGACCCACAAACCCAAATTTAACCCACGAACCCGCCAACCTGTGAACTCGTATAAATAAATGGGTTGATGGGTCATATATGGGTTTATGTCCCAAACCTGCCAACCCGTGACCTGTATATTTAAATGGGTCGTGTTTGGGTTGGCATATTTTGACCTGCCAACCCGCGACACGCCAACCCGAACACGACACGATTGCCAGGCCTAATGGCAAGCTTGATTTTCTGAAATCACTTATCTTTTCAAGAGTGGGTTGATGACCCATCTCATTGAACATGAATATAATCTGTGAGTTTGTTGGTTTAAAGAATGGTGGGTTATTAGGAATGTTCAAGAAGTTGATGAACATGTTCTTGGTAAGACGAACTGTCTTGTTATTCACCAAGCTGAAGGTTATTACATCAATTGTATAGTTGTATGACACAGTTGATGCCGCCATTGACAACCAAGACATAGGAACATGAAAAGAATTGAACATTGCAGTTGATAATGGTGACCTTTTTAGAGCAACAATCAACATCTTCAATTCTTCTGGGTAGGATGAAACATTAGGATCAACTTGGTAGTTTGTGCTTTGAATCTTCATAAGAGACTGTGAAATAACTTCATCGGTGTTGGATTGAGTAGCAGCCATTGTTAGGGTTCAAAGAGAAGAAAGAATAAGAGAATTTGGGAATTTTTGTGTTTGATCACGTAACCGTATAACACCCTCTTTAACCCCCTTTTATACATAACCCTGATTGATTTGAATTTGAAGTGGGATGCATTTAATGATATCCGATGTGGCACCTCGAAAATCGGACCATTACTGTGAAAAGTTAGCCATGTTTCAAAAAGCAGTTGTTACATTGCCTAGAAAACTGAGCAAAATACCATTCGTCACGTATACACAGCCTGTCTATATTCCCTTTATTGAATTGTAACCATTAGAACCCTTCGCATGAAGGCAAGGCTCTTTCACTTTTGGGATGAAACGCGAAGTCATATGCCAGACTTGCGAAATCTTCAGTCTAAGTTGGTATTACTTAGAACCTCAAGGATTTCGTGAGTGCATTGTTCCAAAGAAATAAGATAAGAAGCAAGAATTTTTTTTTTGGAATTTTGTGATGTCAAAAATGCAATTTGACATGAAAGCAGTTAAACCCCAGGCAAAGGTTGCTTCGTTAATCATCAAGAAAGATGATCAGTGGCTTGTGTATGTTCGCGTGAATTACAATCGAATAGTTTTTGATAAGTATCAAAGGGCATCTTTTTAAAAGGAATTCTTGGGTTGGTTTAAAATTTAGTTACATGTCATCCTAAACATAAGGTGATAAATTGTAACAGAAATTACTTGTATGACCAGTGTAGTCAGAGACAAGTCAGCTTCGAAAATGTTTATCATGACTAGGACATTCGAATGAAACTCACACTGAAATCATATTCATAAAAAAAATTAATGTATTGGATCTTGTTGGATAACAAACATCGTGGGTTTCGAATGTTTGATCAAGACCACACATGCGAATTGAATATGATTTGGAGTTTCAAATTTTGGTACTGAAACAAAAGTTTCGTCAATATCTGGAACAATGTTCCCCATCAATTCCTTAAGTTATAAGATGTTTGGGTTTTACCTTCATCACGGACTCATGATGTCAGATCATTAACACAAAATTTTTGTATATCTAGGTCTCGATTGTTTTAACCAGAGACCTCTCGGACATACGTCTTTGTGTGTGATTTATGTTAAGAATTTTGTGATGAAAAAGATTAGCTATAAGATCGAATGTACCTCTGTTATTTGTGGACCAAACATAAAACTCTTTTCTCATATGAGAAAAGTAAGGTAGCTTTACTGACTAATGCGAATACAAGCCTAATTGGGAAGAAATTTTCATGTGATAATTTCATTAAGGCTTTCATTTCTTACACATAGAGTCATATGAGGTTTGGATCAACATGCTGCAGCATGCTTCTAGGGACATCCTAACTAGTACAAAGTTCAACGAAATGATGCCTTCCTATAGAAACATATATAAGCATGACCTATTCGCATTGTGCTCTTGACAAAAACTAAAAACACACAAAACTTAAAGAACAAAAAAATATATATATATATATTTTTGTGACTTTTGAATTTTTCGAAAATAAAGACATAACAAAATAAAATCTTTTTGGATTTTTGGATTTTCGAAAATAAAAACAAAACAAAAGAAAATATTTTTGATTTTTCAATTTTCTTAATAAAATATTAAATGGAACCTTAGTTACCAGATGTGAAAATGCAAAGCAATGCGAAGCCTCTTAATGCACAGTAACTTCTGAATGCTTTTGTCTCAGAGCTGCTGAATGGACCTTTCATTCTTGAGTTATTGATTTTGAAACTGAATTCACATCAATCATCCCCAAACCTGCTAAAATTCTTACAAAAGATTTTTCATCAAGAGGTTTAGTAAAAATATCAGCAAGTTGCTCAGTGGTTTTAACAAAATGTATTTCAATATTCCCATCTTCCACATGATCTTTGATAAAATGATATGAAAGAGCTATGTGTTTTGTTTTTTAGTGTTGTACTGGATTATGACAAATGCTAATTGCACTTTGAGAATCACAATACAAGGGAATCTTTTTCATGTTTATCGCATAATCACGAAGTTGACTTTGAATCCAAATGATTTGCGAAGTGCAAGCGGCAGCTGAAATGTATTCAGCCTCAGCAGTTGATATAGCAACACAAGTTTGCTTCTTTGACTGCCAACTCACCAGTTTTCCATCCAATAGTTGACATCCACCACTTGTACTTTTTCTATCCAAAGTACATCCTCCTAGATCAGAATCTGAAAAATCTTGAATGAAGAATCCCGATTTTGCAGGATACCAAAGTCCTAACGAAATTGTTCCTTTAAGATAGCGAAAAATATTTTTCACTGCAGTTAAGTGAGGTTCTCTAGGATTAGCTTGATACCTAGCACAATTACACACAGAAAACATAATATCAAGTCTACTTGCAGTTAAATACAATAAAGACACTATCATGCTTCGATAAAGTGTTAAATCAACAGCAGGAGTGTCTAACGAAGGAGTTAGTCTTGTTCCCACTGCCATTGGTACTCTAAGCTTCGTGCTGTTTATCATTCCAAACTTTTCAAGCAGATTCTTTGTATATTTTTCTTGGTTGATTAAAATTCCATCCCTATTCTGTCTTATATTTAAACCAAGAAAATTGTTAATTTTTCCCATCATGCTCATTTCAAATTTACTTTTCTTGAGATTTTCAAATTCAGTAGATAATGCTGGGTCAGTTGAGCCAAAAATAATATCATCAACATAAATTTGAACAAGCATAAGATGATTCCCAACTTTCTTGGGAAATAATGTGGGGTCAACTGATCCTTGTTTAAATTTAGATTGTTTTAAAAAATTAGTAAGTGTTGCGTACCAGGCTCTTGGTGCTTGTTTTAACCCATAAACTGCTTTGTCTAAGATGTAGACATGATCATGATGTTCTTCATTTATAAATCCTGGTGGTTGTTCAGCATAGACTGTTTCTTCTAGTTCTCCATTTAAGAATCCACACTTAACATCCATTTGAAAAACATCAAAGTCTTTGTGAGCTGCATAAGCTAAAAGTATGTGAACTGCTTCGAGTCTTGCAACAGGAGCAAATGTTTCTTCATAGTCTATTCCTTCTTGTTGCGAATATCCTTTAACAACTAGTCTAGCTTTATTTCAAATAATATTGTCATCTTTGTCGGTTTATTTTTAAAAATCCATTTTAATCCGACAATCGGAATATCATAAGGTTTAGGAATTAATCTCCAAACCTTATTTCGTTCAAATTCAGTCAGTTCAGATTGCATAGCAACAACCCAATCTGAGTGTTCCATAGCATCCTTTACTGTCTTTGGCTTTATTTTCGAAATAAAAACATTAAACATACACAACTCTTGGTTCGCATTCAGTACCTCATTTTTCACATGAATTTGAGCTCTTGTCAACACACCATCTTGTGGATTCCCAATCACTTGTTCTTTGGGATGATTCCTTATCCATTTCTCAAGTGGTGGAAAATCGGGATTAAATTCCAATGGCGCATCTTCGTACAAATCTTCATTTTCGGATCCTGCAACAGAAAAATTATCATTTAATTCATGAAATTCATCATTTTCATCAAAATTAATTGTCTCTGTTGCATCATGCTCCCCCTCAACATGATGTTCATCTTGATGCTCCCCCTCAAAATGATGTTCCTGTTGAAATTGTGAATGCTCCCCCTCAACTTGATGATTCATATTTTCTTTCTCTCCCTCGAAAGTTTGCTCCCCCTCCATACGAACTTCAAGCACACTTTCACAAGATATTGACGTTGTAGTTATTGTTGAATCATCAATATGTTTTGAGGATTCTGATGTTTGATTATCAGAAGCATGAACTTCCGCATGAATTGCCCTGTCAGGAGTTCCAAAAATTAAGTCATAATCAAAATCATTGATATCTGAATTTTCAATTTGAGTATCTGAATTAACAAGAATTGATTGATGTTCAAATTTACTATCCGTTTGTTTGATATAGTAATCATCAAATGTTAAGTTGAAAGTTTCTTCAACTTTTCTTGTTCGGTTGTTTAACACTCTGTATGCAACTTAATTTTGCGAATATCGTAAGAATATGCCTTCATCAGCTTTAGCTTGGAACTTGGTCAAGTTATCTTTTAGATTCATTATAAAACACCTGCAACCACAAACATGGAAAAATTTTACATTAGGTTTTCGATTGTTGAGTATTTCATATGGAGTAACATTGAATCTTCGATGAATAAATGATCGATTCCGAGTAAAACATGTAGTCGATACAGCTTCAGCCCAAAGATACTGAGGTAAGTTCGCATATGTTAACATGGTTCTAGCAGCTTCACATAGAGACCTATTTCTTCTTTCAACAACAACATTTTGTTGTGGAGTATATGGTGATGAGAAATTATGCGAAATACCTTTGTATGTAAGAAAGAAATCCAGTGTTTGATTTTTATAATCTGAACCATTGTCACTTTTAATTCTACGAACACTCTTCTTAAGACTCATTTCAATCTTTTTGATAAAATCAATCATCGTCTGAGAAACTTCAGATTTTAACCTGAGAAAAAAAATACCCATGTGAATCGAGAAAAATCATCAACAATAACTAAAATGTACCGCTTTTTGTTGATTGTTGCAACAGTCGACGGTCCACATAAGTCAATGTGAAGAAGTTCTAATGGTTCCACGATCTTTGAATCTATCACAATTGGATGACCTTTTCTATTTTGTTTCCTTGTTCGGAAGATGCACATAAAGTATCATTGTTAAATTTTAATATTGGTAAACCTCGAACCAAATCTTCAGTGACAAGTTTATTAATATTGCGAAAATTCAAATGTGACAATCTTCTATGCCAGAGCCAACTAACATCATTAGAGGCCTTTGATAGTAAACAGATGGCAGGTTTTCCCACAATTGGTTTGATGTCTAGTGTAAACATGTCTCCATATCTTTTGGATTTGAGAAGTACTTCATTTGTCTTTGTTTTTGAAATGATACTTCCTTCTTCATTAAACACAACCTGATTTCCAATACCCACAACAAGTTGTGAAACACTGATCAAGTTATGTTGAAGACCTTCAACATAAGCAACCCTTTTAACTGTGAATTGTCCATTTGTGACTTTTCCATATCCTTTCACTTGACACTTGTGATTATTTCCAAATTTGACTACTCCAACATTCTCCAAGCTTCTATAATCTCGCAAGTTTTCCTTTCTTCCAGTCATGTGACGAGAGCAACCACTATCAATATACCATTTCGCATCATATTGCTCGTCACATATCACTTGCATTTGTTGAAAAAATTTAGGAACCCAAAACTTATTGGGTCCGTCATTAGTAGTTTTGAACAAATTCTTTGAATTTAAAAACCATGTTTTCACTTTATCTGAGACACTTTCCATTAAATCAGCATCATCAGATCTAGATATTGAAATATAGTTATTCAATAGTTTTGGATTTCCATTGACTTTCATCTCATCCTTCTCAACATTTGCAACTTTCATAATTGGTTTCCATTTTTGTATCGGAACTTGCAAATCATGAGATGATGAACTACCAATAGTAGACTTATTTACGAACTTGTCAAATGCAGTCTTTATCTGTTGCTCTGAAAACTTCACATTTTGATATTGTTTTCCTTTCCCTTCAAGCCAATTGTTGATCGTACATACATCTGATTTTCCTTTGTATACGAAACTTTGGTTAGTTTTGAAATTGAAGGATTTGGAAAATTTGGTTGTTTAGGTGAAAATTTTGGTTTTGTTTGAGTTTTGTCATTCAAAGTTGATGAATTATTCGTTAATTTTCCAACATTGTGAAACTTATGATCATTCACAAATCTTTGCAAAGTCTCAAATTTTCTAATGTTGTCATATTTGTGAACAAATTTATCATTATTTTTCATTGGAATTTTGTCAACAGAATGTGTTGGTTTGTGAAAACTTGTATCCTTTTGAAATTTTGATGATTTTTTCTTTGAAATTTGTTCTTTTTCAACCTTTGGTTTATCGTTAGACACAACTTGCCAAAAGATTGCTTTTCTTGCTTTTCTTTTTGAAACATTATTTTCTGTTGAATACTTTCCAACCATCAAATTAAATTCATGAGAATTTAGTTTCACTTCCATCTTTGGTTTTTCATATTTTTCAAAAACTTTGTTTTCTTTTTCATGTTTAACCACCCATTTTTGTGATGATTTTGACCTTGAAAAACATAAGAATTTTGAGTCAACTTGTTTTCTACTGTATTTTGATTTGCAAAGAAACCTTCAGTAGTTGACCTTTGATTATCATTTTCAACCATTTTGTTGAATTCAGGTTAATTTTCTCAACATTTCCAGTTGTGACAAAGACTTGATTTGGAAAGATTGTGTTATTTGTACATATAAAATTTGGATAAACCACAGTGTTAGTTTCCAAGTAATGTGCACCTTTGTCATTAAGAATTTTGTCGAATTCTTTTGTATCTCCAAACACTTGATTAACAACAACTCGTTGAGGTGTTTCATGTGAATCCTTCACTTCTTCTTTGTCTTCATCAGTGTCATCAGTCTTCCAGCTTTCAACTCCCACATTATCAAAGTCACAATGTTGCGAATTAGAGGGTTTATCATTTTCATCCTTTACTATTGAATCAACTATAATTTCTTTACCTTTGACCTTAGATGTGATATTAATGATTGACAATTTAGAACAATCAACCTCTTCTTCCTCTTCGATCTCATTGATTTCACTCACATTATCTGAATTGTCATTGACATCAGCATAATTGAGTTGAGAATCAAGAGTTGAATTTTCAGTTTTCTTTAAGATTTTCACTTGTTCATTCTTTGTCAAACTTTCATTGACAATATCAACCAACTCATCAGCATTCAAGAATTCATCAATTTTGACAATACCATATGCGAATCTATCATCAGGTATTTTGTCAAGATGAGCAATTTTGTTTTCGCAGTCATAAGAAACAACATCAACTTTTTCGCGTTCATATTCAAGAAAATGTAAAAGTTTCCTATGTTGTTCTTTGCTTATTTCAGATGAATGATGTAAAGAAGTTAACTTCGCATACAAACATTTAGCAGAGTTACAATATATGTTTCTTTGTGCTAGCAAGAACCTAACTTCTTTATATAGACTGTTCCTATCACAATTTACATTTTCCATTTGTAGTTCAAGTTTATCTACTCTGCTTCGTTTTATTTCTAATTCTCTTCTTGTTTCAACTAGTTGCATTTTTAGATTTTGTGCTTCTGTACTAGCAGACACAATAACAGAATCAAAATAAGCAACAGTATCATCAATGAAGTTATTTCAGCATCATAAGCAGATAAAGGAATATTAAATGATTCAAGAATAACACATACCTTGGTGGTCATTGGAGATTTATCAGTGGACTTAAACACAAAGCATCATCCAGAAACTTCCTCTGCGCAATTATCTTCATAGCTTGCGAACATTGCACCATGAGTTGAATGCCTCATTTCTTCATCATCAGATCCTGAAGACCAGATCTGAGAAGTTCCACTTTCTTCTTCATCATACTCCCCTTTTGCAACTAATGACAAGCCTTTTGCCTTCGCGCGCACCTCCTTAAGCTTTTCTGAGTAGTAGGCTTCATCCTTGATTTTGCTTTTCTTCTCCTCTTTCTTTCTCAGCATACAATCAGCTGCGAAATGATTTGCCCCATTACAGTAATGACAATAGATTCCAGAATCACCTTTTAGTTTCTTCTCTTCCTTCGCATCTTTTTGCATTTCTTCAACCTTTTCCAATTTCTTCTTGTCCTCACCTCCAACTTTTATGAAACCACTCTTCGCATCATTTGGCTTTCCTTTTGGATTGAAAGACTTTTTGAAAAATTTCTTAACTCTGTTGTTTGAATAGAATGCAACTGCTTCATCATCAGAGTTCATTAAAAAACCTTCATTGTATGATTATTCTTTCTCACCAGCATCAATTTTAGTAACCTTTGAAACTAAAGCCAAAGGTCCTCCTAGACTCTGTTTCGTTTCTTCAAACATTTCTGTAACTTCGCTTTCATGAGTTTTCAGTTGGTTGTAGAGATCATTCAAGGTGGTTGTATCAAAACTTTGCTGGTTCTTTATCATCATACTCACACTACGCCATACTTTGCGAAGACCCATGATGAATGTCAGATTGAATTCCATAAGAGATCTTGAGATTCCATACCTACTGCAACGATAAACAAGCTCATTCAGATGATCATAGTAGTTTTCAACTGTTTCAGCATCCTTTTGTCTGAATTCCTTAAGTTCAACAAGACATTGCTTAACAGAATTGATCTTTGTCTTCTCACTTCCTTGATATTTCTCTTTCAGTGTGATCCAAATATCCTTGGCTGTTTTACAACTACGAATGTAATTGTAAGCCACAGGAGGCAAAGCACCTCTTAGCTCCCTCATACATCTTTTCTCATTCTTTTTCATGCGATCTGTTGTTCAACAACATCAATTGAAGAAGCAGATGATCCGATTGTTTGTACATTTTCAGGAGATACAATTCCAAAGTTCTTCATCAATTCCATTTAAGTAATCCTCCATCCTATCAGCCCACTGATCATAGTATTCAGGGATTAACATTGTAATTTTGGTTGAAGAACCAAGTAAGTGAGAGAAAGAAGTCACGGTGTTCATGTTGAAGTTCGCTATTGATGAACATGAGAAATTTTTAGAAAGCTTGAAAAACTTGATGTATTTGTGAATTGATCAAACGAATTGATCACTGATTGCTAATTGATCACTCGACTAAACAATTTTGATCACTGATTGCTAATTGATCACTCGACTAAACAATTCAAATGCAGAATCAATTCAAATATGAATATCAAGAGAGATTTTCAGAACCAAAATGCACGGAAAATTTTGAGTAATGTTACTACTCAAAAAGCAAACAATTCTAAAACGAAAATCAGATCAATGCAGTTTGAAATCCTGCTCTGATACCAATTGAAGAGAATTGTTATCGAGATTTAGAATGCAATCATGATTGTATGAATGAAAAGTAAGAACACAGGAAGTAAATATTAATCAGATCTTATATTGATGAAGAAATGATTACAAAATAAGCAGAGAGAAATTGCGAATGAGTAATGAATCACTCGTGCATTCCGTCTCTCTACTTCTAACCTCAGTCCCTATTTATAGGAAACCTGAGTGTACAAAAAATATACTAAGTCCTGAACTATAAGCTTCGCACAAATGAAGACTTAGTAAAATAACTAACATGCGAAACAAAAGAAAAAACATTTCGACTTTTACAACATCTAGTCTCTACAACAACTAGGCCGGTAGGCCTAGGGTGACAAACGTCATAACTTTTCAACGCCTGAAGAACGTTGATATAGGCATCCTGGTCAAATAGCATGGTTATAAGACTCATATGGAGTATTAAAAACACATTGATTTACGGGATTTTTCAAATTCCGTAACGATTTGCACATAAAACTACTATTTTAGACATGAAAAGCACTATTGCACAACAGTTTTGGAACAAATCAAACAATCATCTACTATGTAGAAAATATGGGATTTTCTTGGAACATTTAACGTGAACAAAACATTTTCATTCTTTTTCATATAAACAATGTAACTAAATACTTATGAACTCACTAGCTTAAATCCTGACCTACTCTTTCAAAACCACTTGTATTTCTCAGGGATTCAGTAATACAGGTAAACTGCAGCTTTTGAAGAAGGGACGCTGCGGCGTTAGTTTAATTTCATTTTAAACATCATGTTGTAATTTCTTTTGAAACACGCACCTTTCAACGATGTATACTTTTAAATTATATATGTGATGGTTGTATTGCTTTCGTTACTATGTATTCAATTGTTACGATACTACATGAAGTCATCCACCCTCGAACGATTCCTCCGTTCTAGTTTGGGGGTGTGACTACGTGGATCATGGAGATTGAAGGAATATTTGATACTAGCAAGTGTGTGGATAAGGACAAGGTGATTTATGTTGCGACAATGTTAAAGGGGGAGACAATACATTGGTGGGGCATGGTGAAGGAAGTTAGGGGCGTGAGGTGGCTAAGAACGTGTCATGGGATGAGTTTCTAATAATCTTTAAAGAAAAGTTTTGTCCACGAACAACGGTTAAGCAGTTAGAGGAGGAATACTTGAGGTTGGAACAGGGGAATATGACTATGAGGGATTACACCACAAAGTTCACAGAGAAGGCTAGGTTTGCCGAATTTTACGTATCTACAGAAGAAAGAAGGGTGGAACGCTATATTTGGGGATTGAGAACAGCTATCCGTGAATTTGTGCAAATTCAGAAACCAGGTACGTTCCAGTCGGCTGTCGATGTTACATAAGGCCGCGAAGGTGAGTAGAATTATCAAGGTGAAGAAAGGTATTTGGGGAAAAGAAAATGGGATGGTACGAATAATGATTCTAAGAAGGGAAAAACTTCAGGGCAAGAACGTTAGGTTGATTAAGGTTTTGGAGTAAGGCAATCTCCAAAATGCAACAGCTATCATAAGGGGGAGTGTAACATGAATCAGAAAGTTTGCTACAAGTGTGGGAAGCCAGGGCACATAGCCACATAATGTAAGACATGAAGGGTATGTTACGGGTGTGGTTCCGCTAACAACATCAAGTCAGAATGTCCCCAGAGTAAAGGTAACAACAATCAAGGCAGGATAATAGAAAATCGGTCGGCGGATAAAAAGGCTGACACTGGTAGACCAAAACCTAGAGCCTTTCGCATAAAGACTCAGAAGGCTCAAGAGACCCCAGATGTGGTGACAGGTACTTTCCTAGTAAACTCAATTCATGCTAGGGTATTATTTGATTCTGGTGCAAATAGATCATTTGTGTCTACTACTTTTTGCAAAAGCATGGGTAGAAATGCAAAGACACTAGAACATGCCTTAGAAATTGAAACTACTGATGATCATTGGGCAGTAGTAAGAGAGGAATATGATTATTGCTCTATCGAAATAGAAGGCGGTGTAGTACCGTTAAAATTATTACCTATAGCCCTAGGTGTTTTTGATATCGTTATAGGAATGGATTGGTTGTCGGCAAACCAAGCGATCATAGATTCTGAATATAGGATTGTTCAAGTTTGGGTGCATGAAAAAGGAATGGTAAAGATTTATGGTGATTGGCGAGTTAAGGACTCTATTTTTATATCAGTGAATAAGGCAACTCGTTATCTAAAGAAAGGGTGTCAAAGTTATTAGGCATATGTTCTCGATGCCAAGCAGAACAAGCCTGAAATAGCACATATACCAGTTGTAGGTGAGTTCCAAGATGTATCTATTAATGACCTAACTAACTTTCCACCGGATAGGCAAGTGGAGTTTCTAATCGATCTTACCCCAGGAGTAGCACTGATAGCTCGTGCGCACTATTGGTTAGCACCAACCGAAATGAAGGAGTTGATGGCACAGTTGCAAGATTTGCTCGACAAGGGTTTTATTCGGCCCAGTATCTCACCGTGGGGTGCACCAATACTGTTCGTTAAGAAGAAGGATGGGACAATGCGAATATGCATTGACTACATGGAGTTAAACAAGGTGACTCTAAAGAACCGGTATCCGTTACCGAGAATTGATGATCTATTTGATCAACTACAATGGGCAAGTTACATCTCAAATATCGATTTGCAGTCGGGGTATCACCAACTGAAAGTCAGGGAAGAAGATGTGTCAAAGACAGTCTTTAGAACTAGGTATGGTCATTACGAGTTTCTAGTAATGCCATTTGGTTTGACCAATGCACTAGCTGTGTTCATGGATCTGATGCAGGAGGTGTGCAAGCCATACCTAGACAAGTTTGTAATTGTATTTATCGATGACATCTTGATATACTCTAAAAGTAAGGTAGACCATGAGCAACATCTGTGGCTAACACTTAGTTTACTGAGGAAAGAAAAATTATTTGCCAAGTTTTCGAAGTGCGAGTATTGGCTTCGGGAAGTCCAGTTTTGGGGACATGTTGTAAATGAACGTGGTATCAAGGTGGACCTAGCAAAGATTGAGGTAATTGAAAAATGGGAACCACCAAGGACCCCATCAGAAGTTCAAAGTTTTCTTGGGTTGGTAGGATACTATCGAAGGTTTATACAAGACTTCTCAAGTATAAAAGCACCATTAACTACCCTGACAAGGAAAAATGTAAAGATCGAATGGAAGCTAGAGAAAGATAATGCCTTTAACTTCTTAAAGGAAAAGCTTAGTCGTGCACTAGTATTATCACTACCAGAAGGAAATGATGTCTTTGTTGTTTATAATGATGTATCCAAGTTAGGCTTGGGGTGTGTTTTGATGCAAAATGGTAATGTGATTGCTTATACCTCACGACAGTTGAAGGCTCATGAGCGTAAATACCCAACACATGATATGGAGTTGGCTGTAGTAGTGTTCGATTTAAAGATTTGGATAAACTATTTGTATGGGGCAAGTAGTCAGATTTCAATGATCACAAGAGTTGGAAATACTTGTTTGATCAGAAAGATTTGAACATAAGTCAACAACGGTGGATGGAGCTATTAAAAGATTACGAATATGAGATATTGTACCATCCGGGGAAGGCGAATGTTGTAGCTGATACACTAAGTCGTAAGGAAAGGAGAGAGCCACCTAAGATTCAGATGATGAAGATTGATGTAATTACCAGCTTACTAGAAGATTTGAGAAAGATTCAGGGGGAAGCCTCGAAGGAAGAGAAGTGAAAAAGTGAAGGAGTGGTGGGAGTAATACAATAATTGGAAAATGATAGTCATGGGTTGAAGTGTTTCCAAGGAAGGTGTGACAACTCAAAATTTTTATTCGGTCAAACTCTAAAAGTCAACCACCTCTTGTCATAAGTTAATGTCATTATTTCTTATTTTTAAGAAATTTAAAGTTCGTTTGATTATTTTAATATTATTTTTAAGCGAACGGGTGCAAGAAAGTGTTGTCTCGGGTTTTGAAATTTAAAAACCGCAAACACCACGCGTCTTAGAAGTTCCCGGCCAAACTATTTTGTTTGGGTCGAAAAATCATCCAAAAATCCGTAAACTCATGCTTATCCATGAGTTTACTCCCCAAGTCTAGCCATTTGTGTTTACTCCCTAAATACCCAAAAGAGTAAACTCCAAAATATCCTTTCAAGTATCATCCTTGATTTTGTTCTAGATCTTCAAACTAGTAAGTGTTCTAACCATTTCAAGTTGGTTTAATACTTAATCTAGTGTTTGTGCATCTATTCATCTATTCATTTTTGTGTTTTGATTAGTTTTTCCAAAACACCAAGAACACACACTAGTGTTCTTGGACTTAAAGTTCATTTCAAGCTTCCACAATGTAAGTACTTCTATCCTAGAGTCATTTTAAGCTTGCTATACATTTTTATACCAAAGAAAAGTCCCAAGAACACCAAGATAAAGGTGTTCACGGTTTTGGGAGCTCCCAAAACCGTAAACACCAAGTATAGGACCAAAATGGTGTGTTAAGGTGCCTAGATGCTTCACAATGCCTTAGGGACTTGTCTAGGTTCATCCTTAAAGCGTTTATCACACAAAAAGCACCAAAACCTTCCATTTTCATGTGTTTACGGTTTGGGGATGTCCCAAAACCATAAACACACCAAAAGGTGTGTAAATGTCCCATAGTTGTTCCTTCAGCCTAAATCTAACCTAGACTAGTGCCATGATTGAGCTAAGGACTTGAAAACCTCCAATACCATAAACTTAGGAGTTTAAGGTAGTAAACTCATGAAAAATGTTCCTTAGACCGTAAACTCCATTTAGGAGTGTTTTGATGCCACACAACACTTCCTAAGGCAAATTCATGAAGTAGGAATGCTTGGAATAGCTTAGAAGACTTCAAATCAGCAAGTGGTCAAAAGGTTAGGAGTTTACGACGGTAAAATCAAGAGTTTAAGACTGTAAACTCAAGGGGTGTTGGTGTTTAGGGAGTAAACTCATTTTAGGAGTGTTCCTTGAACCCCAAACACACTAGCCTTTCCCTACAACACTTAGATGCACTCTTTAGCACTTATAACACTTATACAAAGTGTTTGTAATGTTCTAGAGTGTCTTGACTTGTTTATTAGTTGTTTAAAGACTAATTGTTTATATACATATGTCCTCATATGTAATTAGGATCTTTGTGCGTGTCTAAGTCTTCACTTGACACCAAGCACTTATCCGACACTTCCTTCCGATCCACTCGCAACAGGTGAGTTCATACCCCTTAATAAATGTTTTAAATGTTTTTTAATGTTTTATGGGGGGTGGGGGGATACAAGTAGAATCATGCTAGTTATTATATCAAATCACATATGATTAATAAGCAGCATTCAAATGATTTACTACACATTAGCTGTTTTACCAAACAGTTGTTATTCAAAGGATTTTCATATATGTTCTATATGTTTAAAACTCTTGATTTAATTGTTCATTGTACACTGTATGTTTCAATTCAAACTCATTTACAATTGTGTTGCAAACAAATGTTTCTTTGTATTTAAAACTATTTTGTTAGATAAATACCTCCAACCCGTTTTATAGATTGACATCAAGTCGATCTTTTCTTAGATAGTAATCTTGTTCAAAAGGTTTTACAAAACTTATTTTATGCTTTTATATTGTCAATTGCATGCCTATATATGTATGGTTATATAAGAAATGTTTAAAGAACTTAGGAAGGCTATTCACCCTATTTCCTTTTCGCGCTTGAGATGTGGTTTGGTGGGATATCGGGTATCCGTCCGAAGGTCCTTTAAATATTAGTTATATATTATGTGTAAATATATAGTCATAAAGGTTCTTCCAGTTCATTCAGTACCCTTAGGTAGCAAGGGTATACTTCCATGTTCCTACGTACCAGTTACATTACTAGTAAGCTACCATATGGGTAGTTTAGGAAGATACTAGAAATATTACTAGAACGCGATATCATACAACGAGTCAGTTCATTCATGAGTCTATACATGCTAGATAGAGAGAACACACATTACAGCTAGTACACACAGTACATTACTATACATGCTAGATAGAGAGAACATACATTACAGCTAGTACACACAGTACATTACTATACATGCTAGATAGAGAGAACATACATTACAGCTAGCACATGCAAAACATTTCAGTACATACAGGCTACACAGAGAAAGATTACACTTTCAGTTAGCACATTCATTACATATACATTTATACAGTTATGTGAACCATTGAGCGGGTCATGGCACTTCCTGGCACGACCGTTCTTGTATCCCGAATCTCCTTAATTGGGGAGCGTATGAGTTTGCGTATAGATCTATACTGGATTGACTATCCTACATCTTGCTGCTCGTTACAGTGGGACTTGCAAGTCTACGGGTGCCAAATGTCATTTCTTAAGGCGTCTCACATCGTCGTTTTACTAGATTCGGTAGCAGGATACAGGTCAATCACATGTTATATTGAATACATTTTTGTTTTAAGGTAGTTAGTACAGCGGTAGTTACTTATTACAAATACTACAGTACTTTCAGGATTTCAATAGACTTAAGGTAGTTAGTACGGTTGTAACTATTTGATACTACACCATAGTACTATTTCATTTTCCCATTACATTCACTTCGTGAACATTCACACGATGCACGGTAATGTAGAAACTATATTTTGGTTAATGATAGTCAGATTTGGGAAAATACACACTCTTACAAGAGACACACACATGGATACTAGATCCCTTGGTAGAAGGATACATTTAGCAGGAAACATAGAGTTTTCTAGCATGTTCATTTACATACAAATACTTACAGTCCATTTTCATACAAATACTTATAGTTCATGCGTACAAATACTTACATTTCAAATACATACAAGTACTTACATACAAATTAAGACACTAAAATGCTTATGATCTCACCAGCTTTAAAGCTGATACTCGTTTTCAAAATAACTTGTATCCTCAGGTCAACCATAGATAGGTACCGATGCAAGGTTTAGATAAGATGGTGCTCGTTCAAGACTCATCTTTCATTTTGATTTATACTTTAGTGTCTATTATAATTTGACAGAACACACTTGTATTAAAATTATACTATTAATTCAATGGATGAAGTTTTTGCTTGTTTACTACTTTTCATTATTGTGATACTCTACATGATGTCCCTCGCCCCAGGACGTTTCCGCCATTCATGGTTTTGGGGTGTGACAGAAGGGTTTGGGTACCACGAGTGGGTGAAGTGCGTAACCTACTTCTCAAGGAAGCGCACATGTCAAAGCACTCAATCCATCTGAGAACAAACAAGATGTATCAAGACCTACGAAGATCTTACTGGTGGATCTGGATAGTTGCTTTACGTCGACATTTTGGGGTAGCTTCCAACAAGAAATGGGTAAACGAGTGAAGTTGAGCACGACATACCATCCAAAAACAGATGGCCAAAGTGAACAGATAATACAGACCTTGGAAGATCTGTTACAGTCTTGTGTTATTGATTTTGGAGGGTCATGGGAAACATATTTTCCGCTAATTGAGTTTGCGTACAACAATAGTTATCACACAAGTATAAAAGTCGCACCATATGAGGCTCTATATGGTAGGAAGTGTAGAACCCCATTATACTGGAATGAGGGGGGATGGGGGGGAGAAACAATTGGCTAGACCTGATCTTGTTCAACAAACTACTGATAAAATCCAGGCGATTAGGGATAACATTAAGGTTTCTCAGGATCGACATAAAATTTATGCAGATAAGAGGAGAAAGCCAACAGTGTTTCAGGTTGGTGATAAAGTTATGTTAAAAGTGTCCCCATGGAAGGGTGTTGTGCATTTTGGTAAGCGAGGGAAGTTAAGTCCTCGATATGTTGGACCCTTTATATTTAGGGAACGAGTTGGGGAAGTAGCCTATCGATTGGAGCTACCAAGGGAAATGCAGAGCATTCATAGCACGTTCCATGTCTCTAATCTAGAGATGTGTCTAGCGGATGCCGCCATGGAAGTGCCACTTCAAGAAATTATGGTTGATGAGAAGTTACGATATAGCGAAGAACCCATAGCAATTATAGACCAAAAGGTCAGAAAGTTAATAAATGTGGAGATACCACTAGTGAATGTCCAGTGGAGGTACCATAAAGGTTCATATGCGACATGGCAAATCGAGCGAGATATTAAGACTAAATATCCTCATTTATTTGCTTAATTCTAAATTCCGAGGACGGATTTTTTTTAAGAGGGGAAGTTTGTAATAACTCATGTCAAATACAAATATATAATGTATATAATAAGATTATATATAAAAAAATGATTACTTTAAAATTTATTGGGTTAATTAGATGTAAATTATGAGATTTTATATCTAGAAACTGCCATTCTTTGATTAGACCATAAATTCGAGCAACTGAGGGGATAGTAACATATGAAACCTTAGGCAAGATATAGAGCTCGGGATTTCTGGTGGAAACCCCACTGGAATTGCTAGAAACGACTGAGATTTGAAGAAGAAATCGGGTGTGGAAGTTCTTGAAGAGTTTTTGGAGTTTCTCTTGAAATTAAGGTATCATTACTTAATTCTAGCTTGATTAAGTTGCTTTGTTAGGTTTTTTTGATACTATTATGTGTTTTGGTTCCATACCACGTTTCTGTTTGAGCAAGATTCAATTGATAATTTTTTTAAGTTCATGAAAATAAAAAAAAAAATGAATATTACTTACCTAGTGAATTACTGAAAATTACTTATGAGTATATGTTTGTATGATGTGGAGATGATTAGAAGTGATTTTTACATATTTATTTGTCGTTCTATTAGGTTAAGTCAAAACTTTAGTTTCTTTAAAAATGGTGGAACATTGAATGGGTTAAGAAGAAAAGGCATCGGACTATTTGTTTGATATATCATCCATTTAAAAAAATAATAAAAAAAATACATAAAGAGTGTCAAATGTCCTTGGTCAAAGTCTTGGGTAAGATGCCTACGTGGTTTATTCATTCTAGGACTACATCTTACATATTTGGTCCTTTGTTTTTTCTTGACTTGCCATTTCTTTTTACAGCTTACAGACGTTCCGTTGAAATATTTAAAAAGATGCAATTATTTTATTGTATGTTTTCTTTTTAGTTTAAATATGTTATAAATATGGAAATGCTATATTTTTTTAAGAAATACATTATTCATTGTTATACTAGTATTTTCCAATATTAACGATTAAAGAGAAAACCTTGTTATTTAATTATATATATATATATATATATCGATAAGGCTATTATAAACACCGTATTAAACATAATTAAAATCACTATTTTGGTCGAACAAAACACGTGGATAAAGGAACCAAAATGAGCACATATAGGATGTTTTCCAAGGATTTTTGCCTTAGGAAAATTTATTGGTGGAATGTAGGGTGTGTGTAGCGTGACAAACTTGGTTAAGAACTAACGCAAACAATGTGAGTTTCGTGTGAATTTTGCGGTTGCTTGCATTAAAGTTGATTCTAATTTATTTGCAAATTACATGTAATCATTGTTATTGATACGAATATTCATAACTATTACATGTAAAAGGATGAAAATGGTGGGTGACATATAAATAAGGAACATGTGTATTAACTACACGGTCCTATTATTAGCCGACGTACAGGGTGTCAGTACGTGGCAGAGAGCTTATGTTCTGATTAATTAGTTGTAATCACATTTTTTGTGCCCGACGAAGGGATTTTTCCCTGGAAATGACAGTAGTTCCTTAATATGTCACCAATGGTGGAAAGAAAAATATATATATATATATATATATATATATATATATATATATATATATATATATATATATACATATATATATATATATATATATATATATATATATATATATATATATATATTTGATTGATGGTTGCATTGTTTTTACTTTATTGATGTCAATATGCATGAAAACCACAAACTCACTAGGCCCTAGGCTTACCCATTAGAATCTTTAAATGCATGCAACCCAGAAAATAACGTAACGGGTGGCAGCGGGAATGAGAATGATAAAGATCAGACTTGAAGATGGTGACAAGCCTTGAGGAGGACGTAATGCACCAATTGTTTATTTAAATTTCTATTCACTTTCGCAATTATTATTAATAATGATACTAGTAGTTGAATTTTCGAATTTTAGAAGTTTTGAGACCATGTTAAGTTAATATTGATATTTGGATTTTTTGGGCGTTACATCTTAAGAATAGGTTAGGGAGTGGAGAGTGTTACACGTAAGGTATATTGTTATCACCTATATTTTCTTATAAAAGTATTAATATATTTTTTATTTTTATTTCAACTTTAGGGTGAAGAACGAATAGGAAAAAAAATTGACTACTTAATAAGATATAATAGAGTACTTATTTTTAAAATGGATACATACACATAAATTTTTTCAGAACATAATGAATGTATTTTTATGAAACATAAATAATATTTGGTTTTCAATAATAAAGTCATATCATATTTAAAATCATTAATTCTAATTTGTCATTATCTTCAATAATTTGGAATAATAATTGTAAACTCCTTTTAACGAAATCAATTATCAAAAGTTCCATCGATGCTATTTACAACAAAATAAACTATAGAAACTAACATATTATATAACTAATAGCATAAAATACATGTTGAATAATGTTCTCTTGGATAGAAAAATGGATTGTCTTAACATAAAATAGAAACACGACATAAAGATACATATATGTTAACAAAGTTAATTGTTGTAACTGATAAATACTTTAAATATCAATCCAACTTCATCATCTTGTGATTATAAAAAGATCCATAACACATAAAATTTAATAAATTGTTTCAAGTATACCTTTACACACATACCTTAATTTGAAGCTTGGTTAATATATAAAACTTTACATTCACCAAATTTGCATTTACTTGCTTTTATATTTGTAAAAGATGCAATTAATCTCTTACACCCATGCAACCACTCGCATAACTTTTCAAACTCTACCAATATAATCTATCTTTTTGTGTTGACATACATGCAATATGCAAGCTACAATGTTCTTATATAGGCTTAATATGTCATTTAAACTATTAATTAAATAGCATGATTTAAAGAGTTTTGGAAGTTACAAATCACCATTTTACAATTAATTATAAATTAAATTATATAAGCAAAATAGTCTTGTGAGTTTCAAATGCATGAGCTTCAAGGGAAAATGCAAGTTTTATAAGATACTTGGCAAATGCTCGCGTTGCAAAAAACAACTTTACATTTGAAGTCTTTGCAAATATATGTTTTTTTAATATAACAATAAAGTTGTTAAATTTGATGTAATAATTTGTATACTAAATTGATATAATATATTGATTATATTGAATTATATGATAATATATACATCTATTATAACTACATCATCCCAATCGTCTGAATGACTTCTACCCGCGAGTTACACATGAATAAAATTAAATATATTATATGGTTTAATGTTATATATAGTTGTTCTTATTGTTAATAAATTTTTAAAATTTTTCTTAATATTTTAATTTCTATTATTATATTTATTTAAAACATTAAACATTGTTTTTTGATTTTAAAGGTAACAATATAATTATTTGTATAAAGTTAGTTTTAAGTATTGTTATTATAATTTATTTTAAGCTACTTATTTAAAAACCTTTAACAATTATAAAAATATTTTAGTTAAATTGATATTATAATTTCATTTTTTCATTTATCACTACAATTTATCACTTTTAATTATTTACAAAATATTCTTTGGTTCTTTAAGTGAAACTGAAATGTATATTTAAGTTGATATTGTAATGTTATATTTAAGTAAACAATTTAAATATTTTGTTCAAACTGTTCAAATGTTGTAGTTTTAAGCTAATAATGGTTTACATACAACAATATATTAAATCTAATAAATTAAGTATAATATGTTAAAAGTTAAAGACATAATTTATAAGTAGAAGTAAAGATAACATTTTAAATTGAAATTTAGTTTATTTATGATTACACTTTAGGTTTGATATTTATTTAACCTTACTAATCAACTAATAATCATTATTAGAAAGATATACAATTAATTACTTTTTACTATTTACCAAATATTCTTTGGGTTGTTTAGGTTAAACTAAAGTTTATATTTAAATTAAACCTATAATGTTTTATTTAATTTATAATATAAATATTTGATACAAATTGTTCCAAAATTGTATCTTTAAAATGATGATGGTTTAAATCCAACAACATATTAAAACTAATAAATTAAGTATAATATGTTCAAAGCAAAAAAAAAAAAAAAAAAAAAAAAAAAAAAAAAAAAAAAAAAAAAAACTTTATAAGTAGAAGTAAAGATATTATTTAATATTGAAATTTAGTTTATATATGATTACACCTTAGGTTTTATATTTATTTAACCTTATTAGCCAACTTATAATTATTATTAGAAAGAAACTGAAAAGTCATGGGAGTTTCAAATGATTGTGGTGAAAGGAAAAATGATTCCTTTATAAGTATATAGACTAGACAAATTCCCACATGTTGCGCAAAAACACTTATGTAGTTGAAATCTTTATAAATATATGTTTTTTAATATAACAATAATGTTGTTGTTAAATTTGATATTGATTATTTTGAGTTATATGATAATATCTACTTATATTATAACTGTATAATTTCAACCGTTTAAATAGCTTCTAACCGCAACTTACTCATTAATAAAATTAAATATAATATATGGTTTATTGTTATTTATAGTTGTTGTTATTGTTAATTATTTTTTTTTTAAATTTATTTGTTTATCGTTTTAATTTCTATCATTATAATTATTTAAAACATCGAACATTGTATTTTGATTTTAAAGGTAACAATATAAACATTTATATGTCATTATTTTTAACTATTGTTATTGTAAGTAATTTTAAGCTAGTTATTTGAAAACTTTTAACGATTATACACATATCTTTAGAAATATTTTAGTTAAATTGATATTCTAATTTAGTTTTTGCATTTAGCACTACAATTTATCACTTTTAACTATTCACAAAATATTCATTGGTTTTTTTAACTGGAACTGAAATTTATATTTTTTTTTGGAAAGGGAACTTCCCTAACGAGGGTTTCCGGGCCAACTTTCGCGCACCGACTAATCCCCCGCTGCAAACATAAAGCTTTGCTTCATGCGCTGAAATTTATATTTAAGTTAACATAATAATGTTATATTTAAATTAACAATTTAAATATTTTGTCCAAACTGTTCAAAAGTTGTAGCTTTAAATTGATAATGGTTTACATACAACAACATATTAAATCTGATAAATTAAGTGTAATATGTTAAAAGGTAAAGACATAACTTTATAAGTAGAAGTATAAAATATTATTTTAATATTGAAATTTAGTTTATTTATGATTATACTTTAGCTTTGATATTTATTTAACCTTATTAATCAACGTATAATCATTATTAGAAAGACACTACAATTTATCACTTTTAATTATTTACCAAATATTCTTTAGTTGGTTTAAGTTAAACTATAATTTATATTTAAGTTGATTCTGGAATGCTATATTTAAATTTATAATTTAAGTATTTTATACGAATTGTTCAAAAGTTGTAGCATTAATTAAAACTAATAAATTATGTATAATAAGTTCAAAGTTAAAAAAACATAACTTTATAAGTAGAAGTAAAGATATTCTTTTAACCTTTAGGTTTGATATTTATTTAATCTTATTAACCAACTTATAATCATTATTATAAAGAAAATGAAAAATCATTGGAGTTTCAAATGAATGTGGTGAAAGGAAAAATGTTTCGTTTATATGTATACTAGGCGAATGCCCATGCATTGCGCAGAAACACCTATATAGTTGAAATCTTTACAAATATATATATTTTTAAATATAACACTAACGTTGTTGTTAAATTTGATATAATCATTTTATACTAAATTGATATAATATATTGATTATTTTAAATTGTATGATATAATATATATATATATATATATATATATATATATATATATATATATATGTGTGTGTGTGTGTGTGTGTGTGTGTGTGTGTGTTTGTGTGTGTGTGTATTATAACTGCATAATCTCAATCGTTTCAATGAATCTACCCGCGAGTTACATATTAATAAAATTAAATATAATATATTGTTTAATGTTATTTATAGTTGTTGTTATTGTTAATTAATTTTTAAAATTTTATTTGTTTAATGTTTTAATTTCTATCATTATAATTATGTAAAAAATTAAATGTTTTTTTATTTTAAAGTTAATAATATAATCATTTATATAGAATTATTTGTAACTACTATTATTGTAAGTTATTTTAAGCTACTTATTTGAAAACTTTTAACGATTATAAAAATATCTTTAGGAAATGATTTAGTTAAATTGATATTACAATTTACTTTTTGCATTTGTCACTATAATTTATCACTTTTAACTATTTACAAAATATTCTTTGGTTTTTTAAGTGGAACTAAAATATATATATATTTAAGTTGACACTGTAAGTTATATTTAAATTAACAATTTAAGTATTTTGTCCAAACTGTTAAAGGCATAACTTTATAAGTAGAATTAAAGATATTATTTTAAAATTGAAATTTAGTTTATTTATCATTACACTTTAGGTTTGATATTTAGGTTTGATATTTATTTAACCTTATTAACCATATTATAATCATTATAAAAAAGATACTACAATTTATCACATTTAACTATTTACAGAATATTTTTTGGGTTGTTTAAGCTAAACTAAAATTTAAATTTAAGTTGTCCCTGTAATATTATCTTTAAATTAATAATTTAAGTATTTTCTACTAGTGGTAAAGCTCCTCGCAATTGATGAACATATCTTTTATCATTTGTTTCTTTATTCTTTTATGTTGCTGCGAAATTCTCATATTGAGCAACTATACCAACAGGTTCAATTGCATTACCAGGAAATGGTTCCTCTCTGATTGAAGACCATAGATCTTCGTCTACCACGTTTAACTAATATTCCATTCGATCTGCTCATTGATCATAATACTCAAGAAGCATCATTGTGTTAGCATTCAAATTTACCATAGATTTTATTAGAAAAGACAAATAGCTTGAATAAAATTGAAATCATATTTAATTTATTGATGATCGATTGCATAGTCGATTAATCACAAAGATCGTTTGCAAAAAAACATTTTCAAATACGGAAAAAGTTGAATCTGAAAGAAGGAGCTAACAAATGAAAACGAGAAAGAAATTTTGAAACGATTTAATGATTCCTGATCTGATACCAATTTAAGAGTAAAGAATTCAATCAATAAGAGATTTCAATTAGAAGTATGAATTCAAGAAGTAACTAAATTTGTTCAACTTGTATTATCTAGATGACAAACAATGGTTATAAGAGTTAAAAATGAGAAGTACAAAAGTGCTACTCTTAACCTATACTGTAGTACTACTTATAGTACTAACAACAGATACAAAATATACTAAGAGACTTCGACATTAAGTACATAGAAAAAACATTCTTAGAAATACATAGATATATCAATGTTGTGGAAACAATAACATAGACAGCTACACTACACTTTACATTACAAAAGAAGACTTTACATAAAGAATACCTTCACAACTAAAGAACTTTGTGGTAAGCTATCATCGAATTTAAGGTATATGACTAAAATTAATGTTGCTTACATGAGACATATACATATTGGATAAGAAACCATTTGACTAATTAATCTATGATAAACACCAAAGCCTAAAAGATTTAGCATCCTGATTAAAAATCATGCCATGATTTAAGAAAACCACACAGAGATCCACGAGGAAATTTAGGATTGAGAGAATGGGTTAGAGGGTAGTAGAATATTTGGGTTTAGAACAATTACAAAAACTGGTCCTATGCCTCTTTATTTATAATGATAGTTTAGATTCATTATGGGATAATTACTTGGTCATTAAGTAATTATCCATAAGATTTATAACAATCCAAAATATTTAACTTTAAATTATTTACACTTAAAATCCATTAAGTTTAACTTTAAATTATTTACACTTAAAATCCATTAAGTCTTAAAGTTTCTATTAATTAATTAAACACTTTATTAATTAGCTAACCTTTTGTGACTGTGGATACTATTTCCTACAGTATCGTACTCAAACCATATTGGATCTTTGATGTATCCTATGGTACACACATGCCCTTAATTTTTCATATTTTGTGAACATTGTTAGTAGATATGTGGAAAACTTGGGGAAAGAGCATTGAAATGATTTCAAATGCAACTCTCATCATGTACATGGTATATTTTCTAAGTGTTTACACTCTAGAAAAATTGATAATGGAGTTGCTAGATATGCAACGATTTGGATAATTGAAGATTGAGTGTAGGGTGCATATTCAAACTAGGTGGTTATGTTATTAGTTGGAAAGCATGATTATAGTCCAAATTTATGTTATCCATTACCAAAGTTGATTATATGAGTATAACAGAAGCTATTAAGGTAGAAATATGGTTGAATGATTTAATTGGGAAGCTTCATCGCACAATGAAGGTCAATCATGTGTATCGTCAAAATTAAAGTACAATTATTCTGACCAAGGATGAGATGTTTCCCGATTGAATGAAACATATCGATGCATGTTAACTCCTTAAGAGAGATGATTTCTTAACACGAATCCATTGTAAGCAAGATAAGTACTAATGAAAATCCTTAATATATGTTTACCAAAAGCCTCCCAATATCCAAGTTTACCTTATGTTTGGACTTGGTGGGTATACTGAAACCTGATTAAGCCTAGCTACTATTGATAGGGGATGCAACTTACATTTGTTACAATTTATGTTACTCTTCTTCATTGGATGTTCTATAGAGAATTGAGAGTTATTTGACAGTTTTGGATTTGTTGATGCTCTTGACTCTGAATTCAAGACGAATATTATTGAAATATGCCTCCAAAATTCCAAGTTGTAATCTTAGCTTTGTTGCCTTGTTAGCTTGATTCCATTATCCGTTCGACTACCTTGTCGGTAGCATAATCATTAGCTCCATAATTCTTAAGAATAGACTTAGAAGCGAAGAAGATTACTTGAGTTGTATCGAAGGTTCTAAAAAACTTGTCATGGATTCACCATGGCTCCAAGGCTTGTAATTTCCACGGAGCTTTGTCAAAATGTCGCTCTAAGTCATATATGTATATAGAAATGAATAATAGTAGAATATTTGTGTATGTGTGTGTGTATATATATATATATATATATATATATATACATATATACATGTGTGTGTGTGTGTATATATATATATATATATATATATATATATATATATATATATATATATATATTGTGATAACCCGATATTTCGAGACAATGTAATGTAAAACCAATCAAATTTCGGTCAAAATATAACTTTCCTAAAATCTTATTTGGGTTTAATAAAGTATTATGAATCGTATCAAGGTTTTCGTACATATAAAGAACCCTAAAATCCGAGTTATACCGAAGAAGTTATGACCAACGGAAGATTCTCGGCAAAACCGGCAACACCGATTAAACGAAAAACGCGAAGTTTCAATACAATAGGTTTTAGCCTTAAGTATCTAAATGAAAATTATAGATAACCTCAAACCGTGAGCATACATAAAAAGAACGTCCAAATCTGACTTCGTATGAGGAAGTTATGATTTTTCCAAGATTCGGGTATAGCAGTAGACAGCTAAAAACTCGAAATAGAGCTCGAGATACTTTTGACCAAAACAACCTAAATGAGAATCTAAGGTCTCAACATTTGTAGTGCAACGGCGAAAAGTCTGACGAAAACGGACATCGGATGACGAAGTTATGGATTTTTAACGGAATTATCGCGTCCCGGCCCGTTAAAAATAAATAATTAAAAATAAAGTCAAAATTAGCCAATGAAGTCTAAACGAGAGTTTTAGATCATGTTTTTAGATACGCGTGCATATAAAGAACGTCGAAAACGGAGCTCGTATGTGAAAGTTACGGATTTTACAAGTTCGGGGTCCAAAATCCGAGGCTGTCAGGCCCCCACGACGTGGCACAGCTTGGCCGCGACCCGGCAAGTGACTGAGAGCGTCCCATCAACGGAAGAGGATAAGGCTTTCTCCCCACGACGTGGCCAACCTTAGCCACGACGTGGCACACCAAAAACAACCCTATAAATAGAACTCTTGGGGTGCCGGGTTTAGGTGCTCCAATCTTCTCTTTCTCGCGCCGAAACTCTGCGTTTAAGCCCCCGAGACCCTCCCAAAGCCCCGATTTTTCACCTTCAAGTCCCGAAGGGAGGTTTTGTGTTCCCGAGATTCCCGAGATTTCCGAGAATCCCGAGATTTTCCCGCGTTTTCAACTCTTCCTGTCGAAGTTCTGCTCGATTCTTCTCTAGACTATTTCAAAATCGACCACTTCAATCATGTGAGTTCATACCCCTTAACTAATGTTTTAAACTACATTTAAATGTTTTATGGGGGGGGGATACAAGTAGAATCATGCTAGTATTATATCAATTACATGCGATTAATAAGTAGAATTACGCTAGTTATTACATCAATCACATGTGATTAATATACAGCATTCAAAAGATTTGGCTACTCATTAGCCGTTTTACCAAACAGTTTCCTTCAAATGATTTTTATAAACATTTTATATGTTTTAAAATACTTATTACACTGTACATCTTACTCGGTACATTACCTTTCAAACTTATTTACAACTATGTTTCAATCAAATGTTTCCTTATACTCAAAACTGTTTTATCATACTTATGCCTTCAAATTGTTTTATAGATCGACATCAAGTCGATCTTTTCTTAAAATAATATTTATGTCTCAAATGTCTTACAAAATGTATTTATGCTTTTATATTATAAATTGCATGCCTCTATATGTATAGTTATATAAGAAATGTTTAAAAGACTTAGGAAGGCTATCCACCCTATTTCCTTTCCGCGCCTTGAGATGTGGTCTGGTGGGATATCGGGTAATCGTCCAAAAGTCGTTTAAATATTAGTTATATATCATGTGTACATATATAGTCATAAAAGGTCCTTCCAGTTCAACATATGCCCTTGGGTAGAAAGGGTATACATCTATATCCATACTTACCAGATAGATTACTAGTAAACTACCATATGGGTAGTTTAGGAAGATACTAGAACGCGATATCATACAATGAGTCAGTTCATTCATGAGTCAATACTTTCTAGAACGATTACATTACTATACTTGCTAGGTAGAGAGCACGTATATTTCAGCTAGAACAGTTCGTTACATTACACTTACATTAATACGTTAATAAAATTGTGATCCACTGTATGGGAGCATGCCTTAATTGTCATGACCCGGGTTGTAGCCAGAGTCTCTTGGAGGGAGAGCGTGAGTTTGCGTATAGATCTATACTGGATTGACTATCCTACACCTCGCTGCTAGCTACAGCGGGACCGACAGGTCTGCGGGTGCCAAACATCATACCTTATTTTTCGACTATACGTTGTCGTTGTTACCAGTCGATAGTATGGTGCAATTTATCACATAATGCCTTAATATAAATCCGGTTTAAGGTAATTAGTACAACAGTAGTTCTTATAGCGCTACGTTTTAGTACTACATTAATTTTCCCTGTTCGATATTTAGTGATCTTTTCACTTAAACTATAAATGTAAAAACTATATTTTGATAATGATAGTTACACTTGGGAAAATTTCACACTTTTACAAGAAACAAACATTTAGAACAGTTAGGTCTTAGTAGAAGACGCACTTTATATAATAGTAGGAATCATAGGGATTTCTAAGGTTTTTCAAACGTTTACAGTTGTTTTACAAACATTTTCATACTTACAGTTCACTTACAAATTCTTACATACAAATTAAGACGCTAAATACTTAGGATCTCACCAGCTTCAAAGCTGATACTCGCTTTCAAAATTACTTGTATCCTCAGGTCATCATAGACAGGTACTGATGCAAGGAGAAAGGAAGATGGAGCTTGTTCAAGACTTATCTTTCATTTTGATTTATGCTTTAGTGTTTATCAAAATTTGACAGAATACAATTGTATAATAATTATTTTATTAATGCAATGGATGATGTTGTTGCTTGTTTACTACTTTACATTGTTGTTGATATTATACATGACGTCCTCCGCCCCAGAACGTTTCCGCCGTTCCTGGTTTTGGGGTGTGACAGATTTGTATCAGAGCATTGTTTATAGTGAATTAAGTATATCAACCCATAAAAGATATACTAACTATAAATACATAAGGGATTAAAAATACTCTGACCAAGAGTTTATACTTTAAATAGTAAAATATTTAAGTAAGTATACTTGTTGCATGCATACTAAAATCAGTGTCACTAGGACAGTACAAAAGAATTACGATTGTTGGACAACACAAGTGGGCTTAGAGACATATGGTCAAAACTGGGAAGATATAGCCTGATCACCTATATTATCCGAGGGTTGACTAGAATGTGCCTAAGCTTAAGTGTGTGGTTGCAACAATGCTAAAATCTTACCAACCCTACCACAATGAGAACAATAGAACATAACATAAAATTTTAAAATACTATAGGAGTATTTGGTGTTACTAGAAGTACTTTATACTTGAGAACTAAAACGGGATCTTCATTTCTAAGTTGATAATTGCTAAGTGGATACACTAAGGCTATATGTAATTAGGATGTTATAGACTTAGAATCTGTGATAAGTTTGCCTTACCCCTATTCTCTGTGAATTTGGAAATTAAGGTCACTTATTCGAAGGTCTATCCTGTTTAGATTACACATAGCTGGTATGCACTTCACAAATAGCGATGTAACTAATGAAGGTTTTCTAAATAATTATCTAGATAGCTCGTCTAATAATTATTCTCTTACCCTTAAATTCTCGCATAGAAAACATAACTGGACTCGATCCCCTCGACAACCAGTACCTTCCAAATGAGGTCATAGCTGGTTGGTTTGGAGAATAACTAGAGAATGATCATCCTTTTCCTCTTGAATGATCACCATGATGAAGACTTTTCGTATGATGCTAACTCCGAAGCAGAGGTTGAAAACCTATCCCGAGCAGCTCCCTTTCAAATTCCTAACCCTCGTCCGACTTTTTCATGACCCGACCCTGAGTGAGTGGAATGCTTGGAAATATGGAGCCAAGGACAAGATCAATCTATGCTATTTGATTGCGATCGAAGCTTTTCCGACTTGAGCAATGGGGGCTCAGCAGATAGAGTCTTGCCAATCTTGGTCCGCAGAATGGCCCGAAAGGAGATTCAAGGCAGGACAGCCCTAAATCAGATTACAGAAGTAGTTGCCTATGCTAGAATGCATACCCTCCGCACCGTTTGTCTAGAAGATGCTCACGAGAGGTCAGAGAGAAACCATGAAACCCTGCTGCAAGCACTGGCTGAATCACGAGCTGAAGTCATAGGGCTCCGAGTACGCCAGATGGTGTACGAAAGACACCTACTTGACTTGGAACGTCAATTGGCTGAACTAAGAGTTCACCAAAGTGATGACCGTCGCCAGTAGTAGACGCTTTACTTTATTTCCTTATAAAGAAGAATCGTTATTTTCTGTCTATACCGGATGTGGCATTTTCTAGGAAATTTTCTTGTTCCGTAAGTACTTTAGCTAGGTCTTTAGGCTGTCAGGAACTATCTTCTGCGGATATGATGTAAGACCTTTACAAGGTCATTTTCCAGAATCCTTACATCGTGAATATCAAAGATATTGACAGCCGGCTAACTTCTGTGTCATTCTTCATTCAAGTACTCTTATCATACTTTCATTGGAGTCTATATGAAACATGCTTTAGTCAAGTGATTGGACTATAGCGATTTATCTCCAGAGACACTTCCAAGTCTCTTTCCGTGGTTGGATCTTGTTATTCACCAACCCATGATACCTCAGCTCGAACGACAAACGTCTTGCGACCATTCTACGAACATACTCCCATTCCGTACTAGGACTGCATCATAGGGATGTAGGTCAAACCTTCACGAACATATTTTCATTCTTTACTAGGACTGCATCATAGGGATGTAGGTTAAACTTTCGAGATCATACTCTTACTCTTTTCAAAAACCATCTAAGTACATCAAGGGTCAACCAGAATCGCTCACAAAATCTTTATTCTTTCGTGTTAACAAAATCATGTCGTCATCCGGAAACAACCAGCCAAGCAACGAGACCTCTACTTTTCCTATGGACGCTCCTACCTTTCAAATGGCAGTTAGAGCTGTCGCAGTGGCTGCCGTAACCGCGGTTCTTGCGCACCGTAGTACTAACAGCACAGTCAATGCTACTGATGGGAATGAAGTTTCCAATCGTGGTATCCATCCAGGAAGTCACCAAACATTACTGCAAGAGCCTATCAAAACCGATCAACAATTCGCCCAACGCCGATGGGAACCAGACTTGCTATCATTGTGGAGAGTTTGGGCACTATAAGAGAGATTGCCCGAAAAAGGAAAGAACCCGCGTCCCCATAACTCCTACTCGATGTTTCACTTCCACCACCAATGTGGGTGTTGTCCATATATGTTACCAATGCGGTGAAATTGGACACCTCCAAAAGGATCGCCCGATAACACAAAACTCTGGCGCAGACGGGAAGATTTTCAGGATCACAGCCGCAGGAGAGCCTGCTCCGGAACCACGTTAAATGTAATTTAGGCGTTTCGTTGTAACAGACTTATAAACTATCTAAAACTAGTGCAACTAGAGTCTTACCTTTTGCGAGATCCTGTATGTATAAGAATTCTCGTGCTGCGTATACTTGTCTTTTGTAGTATATCTTATTCGCAGCAATAGTCTTATGGTAAATCTAAAGTACTGTAACTCTGTTCATGGTTGGACGGTTGTGCTTTGTCTGTAAACGTCTTATGTTCAAATCCAATGTCTTTAAGTTTCAGTATGATTTCGACATTATCATACGAATTGATTCAGTTTGATCCTCACGAAAACAGCTTCATACGTACATCTCTTTCTTTTAGATCACTTTTCCAGCGAAACCGTCACATCAGAACGCCGAAGTACTCATTCCAGGAGTACCTATTAGTTATTTTCTTTCCGAAGAAATCCCCGAAGTACCACTCGTGCAGTACATCAAGTTTAATCCATGGATTCATGCGGTTGATCTATCACTGAAGAATGTATGCATAAGAGTGATATATAATCAAGGTTCTACAGGTTTAGAATTGATGATTCCACTTTAAATTCTTTTTCCCCGATGGGATGTGAACTTAAAGAAGAACCAGTTATTCGACTACCTTTTCAACCTTAATTATATATGACTCGTATACATAGAAGGGTGATTGTGAAACTAGGTATGAATTCTAATATGAACTTCAGGACGGAGAACTGCCTAAGTACGAGTAATCACATCGTCATGAGAACAAGCATAGAACCCAGTACGACTCCCATAAACAGATCACCTTATAGTTTAAACACCCACGGAGATACAAGAACAGTTTGGACAACTTAGCGAACTACACATAAATAGAATTAGAAGACTAGGTTTCTCACCCTAGAGAACCTCGGTCATATTCTTCCAGAGATCGACGGATCGCATTGCATGTACCTCGGTTATCGAGGACTCCGTCGAGATTTTTCATTAGAAATCGTTATATCTGCCGCGCGTAGACAAAATGGTTGAGCAAACGCAAAGAAAGAAACTACTTCCATGAATGGATCTGGGATCCGAATATCACCAGTTCGAGTGTTACGGAAAGATGTCCGGAAGACTATCTCCTAAACTCGATGCGGACACTTCGAGTCCGTAGTGATACCCTTCGGATAGGACCAATACGCCCATAGCTTTTATGAGCTAAACGAGCAGGGTACGTCTTTCTTACTTGGATCAGTTCGTCATTTCTCCATGTAATGACTTACTTATGTACCCTTGTAGTAAGAAGGAACCCATGGGAAAACATTTCCTTCAGAGGAACTTTTCGCGATGTTCTCAAAGCACGAGTTTTGAAATTCAAGAGTCAAATTTCCAAAGACACACTATTAGTAATGTGAGAAATTATGAGCACTCTTGCAATTTGTCAAAACCATGGAGCATTTATCGACACCAGAGACACCGATAATTTTTCGCCGGATTCTAGGTCTTACCGATCTACCGCCTTAGTTCATTCAAAACTCCTCGCAAGCTACAGAAACTCGTACGACTTTGACCCAGCAAGGGATGGCCTTTGACTGGGAGGTTACGCAAGAAAAGGAACCTTTGAGATTCCAAGTGAGTGCCAAGTTCTTTAGGATAACTCACTCTGGGAATGGCTTAATACGCTTCGTAAAGCGTGGAAAGCTAAATCCAAGGTAGATAGGACCTCCGAGATTCTTATCAGAATCGGTCCTGTGCCTCACACAAACTAGACCTACTCCGCGAACTCAGTAACGTACTTTCTACTCTTCGCATCTCAATCGTGAAACCATACCTTTCCGTTAGGACTCTTGCAAGTCCACACGTCGAGATCCTCGCCTTCGTATTAGAACCATAGTGACCCTCGACCGAGAGGTCAAGTAGACGAAGAAACGCCATCGCCAGTTAGTGAAGGTTCGTTGGAATGCCAACCGAGAACCCGTTATCACTTAGGTGCACTAGAACCAATCGATTAGGAAGTTTCCTCCTCACGACTCGATCATTCGTGCATACTTCCTTGCTTAAATTCTAATTTCGGGACGAAATTCCTTCTAAGGGGGGATAATGTGACAACCCGATATTTCGAGACAATGTAATGTAAAACCAATCAAATTTCGGTCAAAATATAACTTTCCGAAAATCTTATTTGGGTTAAATAAAGTATTATGAATTGTATCAAGGTTTTCGTACATATAAAGAACCCTAAAATCCGAGTTATACCGAAGAAGTTATGACCAACCGAAGATTCTCGGCAAAACCGGCAACACCGATTAAATGAAAAATGTGAAGTTTCAATACAATAGGCTTTAGCCTTAAGTATCTAAATGAAAGTTATAGATAACCTCAAACCATGAGCGTACATAAAAAGAACATCCAAATCTGACTTCGTATGAGGAAGTTATGATTTTTCCAAGATTTGGGTATAACAGTAGACAGCTAAAAACTCGAAATAGAGCTCAAGATACTTTTGACCAAAACAACCTAAATGAGAATCTAAGGTCTCAACATTTGTAGTGCAACGGCGAAAAGTCTGATGAAAACGGACATCGGATGAAGAAGTTATGGATTTTTAACGGAATTATCGCATCCCTGCCCGTTAAAAATAAACAATTAAAAATAAAGTCAAAATTAGCCAATGAAGTCTAAACGAGAGTTGTAGATCATGTTTTTAGCTACGTGTGCATATAAAGAACATCGAAAACGGAGCTCGTATGCGAAAGTTACGGATTTTACAAGTTCGGGGTCCAAAATCCGAGGCTGTCAGGCCCCCACGACGTGGCACAGCTTGGCCGCGACCCGACAAGTGACTGAGAGTGTCCCATCAACAGAAGAGGATAAGGCTTGCTCCCCACAACTTGGCCAACCTTAGCCACGACGTGGCACACCAGAAACAGCCCTATAAATAGAACTCTTGGGGTACCGGGTTTAGGTGCTCCAATCTTCTCATTCTCGCGCCGAAACTCTGCGTTTAAGCCCCCGAGACCCTCCCAAAGCCCCGGTTTTTCACCTTCAAGTCCCGAAGGGAGGTTTTGTGTTCCCGAGATTCCCGAGATTTCTGAGAATCCCGAGATTTTCCTGCGTTTTCAACTCTTCCTGTTGAAGTTCTGCTCGATTCTTCTCTAGACTATTTCAAAATCGACCACTTCAATCATGTGAGTTCATACCCCTTAACTAATGTTTTAAACTGCATTTAAATGTTTTATGGGGGGGGGGGATAGAAGTAGAATCATGCTAGTATTATATCAATCACATGCGATTAATAAGTAGAATTACGCTAGTTATTACATCAATCACATGTGATTAATATACATCATTCAAAAGATTTGGCTACTCATTAGCCGTTTTACCAAACAGTTTCCTTCAAATGATTTTTATAAACATTTTATATGTTTTAAAATACTTATTACACTGTACATCTTACTCGGTACATTACCTTTCAAACTTATTTACAACTATGTTTCAATCAAATGTTTCCTTATACTCAAAACTGTTTTATCATACTTATGCCTTCAAATTGTTTTATAGATCGACATCAAGTCGATCTTTTCTTAAAATAATATTTATGTCTCAAATGTCTTACAAAATGTATTTATGCTTTTATATTATAAATTGCATGCCTCTATATGTATAGTTATATAAGAAATGTTTAAAAGACTTAGGAAGGCTATCCACCCTATTTCCTTTTCGCGTCTTCAGATGTGGTCTGGGTGGATATCGGGTAATCGTCCGAAAGTCGTTTAAATATTAGTTATATATCATGTGTACATATATAGTCATAAAAGGTCCTTCCAGTTCAACATATGCCCTTGGGTAGCAAGGGTATACATCTATGTCCATACTTACCAGATAGATTACTAGTAAACTACCATATGGGTAGTTTAGGAAGATACTAGAACAATTACTAGAACGCGATATCATACAATGAGTCAGTTCATTCATGAGTCAATACTTTCTAGAACGATTACATTACTATACTTGCTAGGTAGAGAGCACGTACATTTCAGCTAGAACAGTTCGTTATATTACACTTACATTAATACGTTAATAAAATTGTGATCCACTGTATGGGAGCATGCCTTAATTGTCATGACCTGGGTTGTAGCCAGAGTCTCTTGGAGGGAGAGTGTGAGTTTGCGTATAGATCTATACTGGATTGACTATCCTACACCTCGCTGCTAGCTACAGCGGGACCGACAGGTTTGCGGGTGCCAAACATCATACCTTATTTTTCGACTATACGTTGTCGTTGTTACCAGTCGATAGTATGGTGCAATATATCACATAATGCCTTAATATAAATGCGGTTTAAGGTAATTAGTACAGCAGTAGTTCTTATAGCGCTACGTTTTAGTACTACATTAATTTTCCCTGTTAAGATATTTAGTGATCTTTTCACTTAAACTATAAATGTAAAAACTATATTTTGATAATGATAGTTACACTTGGGAAAATTTCACACTTTTACAAGAAACAAACATTTAGAACAGTTAGGTCTTGGTAGAAGACGCACTTTATATAATAGTAGGAATCATATGGATTTCTAAGGTTTTTCAAACGTTTACAGTTGTTTTACAAACATTTTCATACTTACAGTTCACTTACAAATTCTTACATACAAATTAAGACGCTAAATACTTATGATCTCACCAGCTTCAAAGCTGATACTCGCTTTCAAAATTACTTGTATCCTCAGGTCATCATAGACAGACGCTAAATACTTATGATCTCACCAGCTTCAAAGCTGATACTCGCTTTCAAAATTACTTGTATCCTCAGGTCATCATAGACAGGTACTGATGCAAGGAGAAAGGAAGATGGAGCTTGTTCAAGACTTATCTTTCATTTTGATTTATGCTTTAGTGTTTATCAAAATTTGACAGAATACAATTGTATAATAATTATTTTATTAATGCAATGGATGATGTTGTTGCTTGTTTACTACTTTACATTGTTGTTGATATTATACATGACGTCCTCCGCCCCAGAACGTTTCCGCCGTTCCTGGTTTTGGGGTGTGACATATATATATATATATATATATATATATATATATATATATATATATATATATATATACATACATACATACATATATAGCACGCCTTACAAACGACATGACTCGTCATGGCTCAAAAAAACTTGAGGCTTGACATTGCCACCAAGTCACGTCTTACATTATATAGAATCATGGTTATATCTCTCTATTCTTTAGACCAACTTTATGATTAATTAAGAAATTGTTTTTTGAGTAGAGGATATATTCATATCTTATCCATACCATAGTTTGGTAAATCACACTATTATAAATACACGGTTAGATTAGGGGCAGGAAATAATTTATTTATCATAATGCACTGCTACAATATAGTTAATTGGTGGGTTAGTGTTATAAAAATCCTTAAGTTTACAGCATCTTGTCGGCTTTTCCCAGACGTGGATTTTATGTCCATTTATGCCTTAAATTCGTATTAATTTGTTTGTTTTACCCCTAGTCGGGTTTTACCTTTAATAGTAGGTGACCTCTTAGCTGATTGCACGAAGTTGCTGAGTTGGATGCCAATTCAGCATTGATTACTTTTGTCTTCAAGAGAAAAAAAGGTAGGTGACCCCTTAGCTAAGTCATCAAGAGAAAAAGGGTAGGTGACCCCTTAGCTGATTGCACGAAGTTGTTGAGTTGGACGCCAATTTAGCATCGATGACTTTTGTCTTCAAGAGAAAAAATGATGTAAATTAAATGGGGGGGGGGGGGGGGGGGGGGGGGTTAAGGAATTTGAACCGAGGTCTCCCACTAACATAAGGGGAGCTTTATCCACCAAGTTGGAAAGACTTTTGTGAATTGATTTCGAAAATAATCTATTTGATATTTATCCTTCTAGAATTTTTAAATAATAATAATAATAATAATAATAATAATAATAATAATAATAATAATAATAATAATAATAATAACTATTATTGTTATTATTATTATTATTATTATTATTAACTTATACACATGCTTTTATGTTTCTAAATATGTAAATATATTTTTAAATGAAAAAGATACGTTTTAAATGTATAAATATATTTAAAACACGTATTTGTACATTTAAAAAGTATATAAACATTTAACAACATATTTATACAT
Organism: Lactuca saligna; assembly: GCF_052625555.1. NCBI lineage: Eukaryota > Viridiplantae > Streptophyta > Magnoliopsida > Asterales > Asteraceae > Lactuca > Lactuca saligna. Next base: position 120,919,062 of record NC_136423.1, on the reverse strand, counting down.
TTTGAAAGCATATGTATACCTTCAAAATACATATTTAAATGTATAAAACTTTTTTATACATATAAATATGCATAAAGACGTTTTTAAATGTATTTAAACATATAAAACAATTTTTTGTACATATAGAAATATATAAAAGATGTTTTATATTTATTCATATGGATACATTATGTATAAAGATGTTTTTAGCAAATTCATATAACTATAAAAATGTTTATATGTTTATACGTATTTAAACATTTAAAAATGTTTTATACGTATGTACCATATAAATATTTATATGTTTATGCATATAATCATTTAAATAATTTTTTTATTCATTTTATACATATGACTTTGCTAAAAACGTCTTTATACATACTACATACATATGAATTTGCTAAAAACATCTTTATACATAATGTATCCATATGAAAACGTATAAAACATCCTGATATATTTTATATGGGTGATTCTAAATACACGAATTCACTTCCAAATACACGAATGAATTGATTGAATGACATATGAGAGTTACCAAATTTGACCATTCTAAATATATTTATATTAAATTTGTATCATAAACCGCTGTTATACAAATTCACGAAGAAGTTCCTTTCCAAGTTACATTAAATGCCCTTACACTTTTAATAATTCTAAAATCAAACCTTATACTATTTTACAACTTTAATATATATATATATATATATATATATATATATATATATATATATATATATATATATATATATATATATATACATACACACACTAGTTTATAACCCGTGGGAACCACGATTATAAAATTAATTAAATTTTATAGTAAAAATTTAAAATTATTAATCCGTTATTTTAAATAGATTATAAATTTAAGAGATCGTTTTTGAGTTATGCAAAATTATAATCGTTGATTCAAATAAATATGTAAAATTAATTTTTAATATATATTAGACATTTTTTTATTTGTGAATTAATGCAAACATTAATATAAAACTTCAATTTTATAATAGAGAATAAATACATTGACAAATAACATCACATTAATGAGGAGGTCTAAAAAATTTAAAATGGAGAACTAATATATTGACAATAAAATAGAGATCTTCAGATTCAACCTCAACTATGTATTTCACATCTGCCGCTCTAACCTTAACTACCCCTGCTACCACCAGTGCCACCGCTATCCTTGCCACCACCTTCATCATCGTTGTCACTACCACCACCACCACATCCGTCACCTTGTCCACCACCGCTACCACCACAACCGTCGCCACCACTACCACCCCATGCTATGATTAAGAAAGGTAATTTTGGTACTTCTTAGAAACCATGTCATTTTTATTTAATTAAACGGTGGGTAGATAGTAATTCAGTAAAATTACATAAGTTTTTTCTAGAACATCCTATAGCCATATGAGAAAATAGGTAGAGATAATTTTAAAAAGATAACGATTGAAACATTCTCCTTTGTTTTCTCTTAATTTTTATATTTTTTTATATTTATAATGTCATGATATGAATATGAATTCAAATTTTCTCTTTCATAGTGTCTATTATTTTGGACACAATTACGGGAATCTTTTTACTCTAAAAATATTATTTATAAAATGCTGTTAAAAATATATATTTTTAATATATTATTATATATAAATAACTTTAGCAATAAAGGTTTGAAAGTAAAAGAATTAAAAAGTTAAAGGTTTAATATAGATTATTATTATAAGTTGTGGGATGTTGAATAAAAATAGGGTATTTCTAAATACTACACAAATGATTATATATGTCTGTTACTAAATTTGACCATTTGAAGATATTAATTGTTAAAAATGTAAAATATAGAATTTGATGAGAATGCGTCAGTGCAAATGAAGAAATGTTATAACTATAAACAACAAAACATAAAGTTGATTTTATTAATTATCAGATATTATAACTGTAGAATTGTTACAATTATTGTGTGTTGCAAATGGAGAAATGTAGGAATTCAGGCGAGCAGCATAAACAGTTTCCCATCCAGCAGACCATGATGATCTGTTGTGACGCCAAAGTGGTAAAATAGTAGGCATTGGATATGCTCCATGTAAATCAACCTTCACATAATGATCACCTCTAACAAGAGCAATAACAACAACTCTATGAGTTGAGATGTCTTGGGGACGATTTTTGCTTAGAAATAACTATTACATTATACTTGTTAGCAATGAGAAAGCTAGTGACCGGCATAATCAACCAACAATCTGTTGGTGCGAAATGTGATCCATTGAAATTCAATGAGTGATGTATGGTGTTTAAATCATAATAAAAAATATGTGCGTACTCAGCTAGGTGTGCTAACAACTCATTCTGTAAATCTAAGCGGAATTGACGCCAATTATCTTCACTATAACCGAGACACGCAGGTATTACACGAAATCCACAATTTCCATCTCCCCCCACGTTTTGTATGTTTGTGACATATGGATGAAATTCATACAGATATTCATTCATAAGTGGATCTGAATTATACATTACTTGTTCTTGGTTAAAGTACGAGCTATGCATCGATTGTTCCTGATTAAAAGTTGAGTTGAACATTGGAGGTTCTCAGAACGAGTACGTACTGTGCCTATCCGGCTGCTGGTTTAGATCAAACAAATTAGACCGCATATAATCAGGCGTATAAGTAGAAATGCTATGTCGAGACGGATATTGAGTTGGTGGCGCTTGAGTCGGTTGATCTTGAGGTGGTGGATGTTAAGTTGGTGGGTCGTGGTTTAAATCGATATGGGTTTTCTTGAAAAGTTTCTTCTTTAAGGAGGGGCGCCCACGAGTATTTTTGTGAGTAGTAGGTTCAGAAACTGAAGTTGTTGACGGCGTGATTAAGTTTAGTAACTTCCTTGCTAAATTTAACTTAACAGGTCTTGATTGTTTTTCGTAATGAGCATTAAACATATTTACCTCAAGTGCACAACCTAAATTATCATCTTCTAACGATTTGCATTCTAATAAATCAAGTTTCTTCCAAAACTTATCTACTGAATGAAGCGGTACACAATGACCTTTTTTTAACAAATATAGCTTGTTCATGCGCACATGGCAACTCATAACTTGTACGTACTTGACATCCACAATTTTCATAAACAAATCCAAATTCTTTGGACTGCTCATATTCTTTGAAAATGATATCAAGTGCATAAATTGAAACGAAACGACACAATGGTTTTAGATGTGGTATTTCGTAGTACCGATGTACAATGAAAATTTTGTTATGCGCAAGACTCGCTTTTATACCTGTGTATTGTGACTCAACAACATCAGCAATACGCTTCAATGATTTGGCGATATCTGATCGTGATGTTTCGACATATCTTTTTAACTTGGCATGTTGACTTTTAGCTCTATTAGTTGTGTGATTGCCAAAGTTAAGAAACTTATCGGTCCATGCAGACACAAATTTTTCTTTGTGTGGTGTCAACCATGTTTTGTTTAGATAAGAAAATGCATCTGAAATACATAAAAATTTTCAGTTGATGTAATGAATTATAACATACTATAATGTATATTTAAAAATACCTAGATAATTGTTCGTAGTTTTTTCAACTTGTGCCAAATTCTTGTTGTATGCTTCCTTTGTTCAGAGTTAACCAACCTCGTCCATGATGTATAAAGAACATCCCAACATGATTTGCATTTCTTCATGATATTGTTATTTATATGCCATCTGCAAAGTAATCCTTTAGCATCTGGAAATCTAATAGTGTATGCGTTCATGAGAGCCATTTCTCTATCAGTCACAATAACACGCGGCAACATACATCTTTCCATTACCAATTTTAGATAGTCTAAAGCCCAAACATAGTTGGACTGTTTTTCTTCATGCATGTACACAAATGCAATGGAAAATGTCATATTTGTTGGAGTTACACCAACAATCTCCAATAGAGGCATCCCGTACTTGTTTGTATTATATGTTGCATCCATTAACAAGACATGTGGAAATGCACGCCATATTTCTAATGATCATGGATGAGCAAAGAATAAATCTTCTAACTTATTTGTCAAAACATTTGCACGACTATAATAAACATATCCATTTTGATCTAGAAATTCCATAACACCTTGCATTTGAGTTTTACCTTCTTTTTCCCTATGTCGAAGTTTTTCGTCTGTATTGTAGATAGTTTTGAGAGTAGACACATTTTTCGGGTTTAGGTTTTTTAGTGCAGATAAGAAATACCAATCCTCTATATACATAAAGAAATTGTAACCAAATTTTCATTTTTATCCCTTCTATTTTTGTTAATGTTTCATAGTTTATACTTCTTATTTAACAATTTTTTTCTATTAATATTTAATAATATTCATTATTACTCTTTTTGTAAATGTATTCATGAGATCATTTTAATTAAACAAGTTTTATGAATAAGTAATATGTTTCTATTTGTTAGTTTTCAAAATTAATAAAGTTTTAAGGGTTTAAGATTTAAATTGATAAAATCTAGGATCTTTTTTAAAACTACAATGTAAACCGAAGGTATAAAATTGTAATATTATATTTTATCGATAAAATGATTATTTTATCGGCACACATATTAATACATTTTATCGGCACACATATTAATACATTTTATCGGCACACATATCAATACATTTTATCGGCACACATATCAATCGTAAGAATCTGAAACCAAATTTTCATTTTTATCCCTTCTATTTTTGTTAATGTTTCATATTTATATTTCTTATTTAAAGAATTAATTTTTTTCTATTAATATCTAATAATATTCATTATTACTCTTTTTGTAAATGTATTCATGAGATCATTTTAATTAAACAACTTTTATGAATAAGTAATATGTTTCTATTTGTTAGTTTTCAAAATTAATAAAGTTTTAAGGGTTTAAGATTTAAATTGATAAAATCTAGGATCTTTTTTAAAACTACAATGTAAACCGAAGGTATAAAATTGTAATATTATATTTTATCGATAAAATGATTATTTTATCGGCACACATATTAATACATTTTATCGGCACACATATTAATACATTTTATCGGCACACATATCAATACATTTTATCGGCACACATATCAATCGTAAGAATCTGAAACCAAATTTTCATTTTTATCCGTTCTATTTTTGTTAATGTTTCATATTTATATTTCTTATTTAACAAATTAAATTTTTTTATTAATATTTAAAAATATTTATCAATATTCATTATTACTCTTCTTGTAAATGTATTCATAAGATCATTTTATTATACAACTTTTATGATTAAATAATATGTTTCTATTTGTTAGTTTTCAAAATTAAAAATGTTTCAAAGGTTTAAGATATAAATGAAAAAAAAATTTAGGATTTGTTCTAAAACTATAATGTAAACTAGATGTATATAATTGTAATATTACTTATCAATAGAATTAATTGACACTAATTGACACGCAATGATATATATTAGTTGTCATTTTAATATATTAAATTGAAAAGATGATAAATTTACTTAATTTTACTTAAATAATGTTTTTAACAATGGGTTAGAAAAGTAATAAATTGGTTTATCGTTAATAATATGAATTTTAAAAATAATAAAATATATTATTAACTTTTTGATGAAAAATATATTTATTGAAAATGATTACAATACATACCTTAACATTTTAATTGATATTATTTTGAATATATATATATTTAAGATTTTTTAGTATTTATTTTTATATGTGTATTTCATATAAAGTTGTTGAAATGAAAAAGAATAAAAAGTAGGAAGGTTTATTTTGTAACTTACATCTAATTGAAATGGAAGAAAATAAAAAATATAAAAATAATTAAAAATATGAAATCAACCTGATGGGATTGATTCTCTAATGATTGCTTATACACGAATAAATTCATGTTAATAGGAGCACCCTATATATATATATATATATATATATATATATATATATATATATATATATATATATTCAAATTTATTAGAAAAAAATGTCACTCTTTATTTGGAATTTTAACGAGGAGTTAATTATTAAGAGCATGACATTTTTTTTCTAATAAATTTGAATATATATATATATATATATATATATATATATATATATATATATATAATTTTATCTGTATATTTCAAATCAATAATTAATTATTAGAGTATAATATAAAAATTAGAAAAAAAGGTATAATTTCAAACTTACATCTAAGTTGAAGGGAGTGAAATAAAAATATATAAAGGAAATTGAAAATCCTCATTGACGGAAGATGATGGGACGGGAATCACTCTTGGTTTCAAAATCGAACTTACACGATTTTATTCGTGTATATAGGAGCACCCATTTTATATGTATAAAAGTGTTATTATATGTTTAAATACATATAAAAACATCCTGATGCTTGTTAATATGTATAAAAAAAATTATATGTTTAAATATGTAATTTGAAGGTATACATACGCTTTAAACGCATATATATGTTGTTAAATGTTTTACATACTTTTTAAATATACAAATACGCTTTTTAAATATATCAATACCTTTAGAAATACATTTATACCTTTAAAACGTGTTATTTACCTTTAAAAATACAATTACACATTTCAAAACTTATTTTAAAATATAATAATCATAATAATAATAATAATAATAATAATATCTATTATTTTGAAGTTCTAAAAAGATACACATTAAATAGATTAAGTTCAAAAACAATACAAAAAAGTCTTAGCTTTGTGATAATGCTTTGCTTATGGAAGTTGGAGACGTGGGTTTGAATCCCGGAATCCCCCATTCTGGTCCCCTTTTTTTCTCTTGAAGTTACAATTTAGAATGGTTGACTTGGCATCCAACTCAGCCCTTCCGTATGGGTTACCGACTACTGAAGGTAAAAACAGGTTAGGGGCTAAAAACAAAAGAATTCATGCAAGTTTGAAACATAAATGGACATAAAATCAAACTTTGGACGAAACCGATAAAATGTTGCTTATTCGTTTAACATTTTTGTTATTCTATATTGCTTGATTATAAACAATCAATATTGTGTTTAAATCATTTTCATACAACTTCTTTTCATATGTTTACGATGAAATTTGAATTTAAAATTGGTCTGATTATTATTAATCATAACCAGATGTCTAATGATTGTGGTCGTATCTCTAACACTAGTACACAGGCCCGAGCGAGCTAGGTCATTTCCCAAGGCAACAATATAGCAAGAGTCATCAGATTATGTCCAACTTGTATGGGTAATGTAAGGGAACGACTGAAAGGATGTTGAAACGTGAATGAAATGGGCGACAATTCTCAATTTGTGAAAAAATCATGTTGAAGGCGAAGACACTATGAGAGCTACAAGGAGTCGGAGAGACTAAGGTATTTGAGTATTTCTACTTATATCTTTTATACTTGAAGAGTCCATGACTGATTATTTTCTTCTAAAAAAATACATGTTGATTTCTAATTCTTTCTTTTATACAGAGAGGCGAGGGTTGATGTATTTCTAATTCTTTTCTTCCAAACAACATTAAAAGTGACATGACTAAAAGTTATTTTGATACTTCTATTTTTCAAGGACTTATGCGATGCCCTTTTCCGAAATATTGATATATGATTTAGTGATATAAGTCTGTTTTTTTTTCCTGATATAAGCATTTCTGATATTTTCTGAAGTTCTAAAATTTTGATATAAGAATTTCTATAATCGGTCAAATATTTTGATTGTCGGTCCTGGTTTTTTCGTCATTGTTGTTTTAATCTTATGTTTATATAGGATACAAATGGCTTTAAACACAAGTTTATAATAATAAATTACATGTTAGGGTTGTTTTTTTAATTTTATATACGAATTAGGATTTGTCACTTTTTAGATCCCTTTTTTTAACAGAAGTATTCGTCATCTTATGGATTCAACCAAATCTTGAAAGGCAAATCTCAAATCTCACTTTTATGTGTTCATCTCAATTTTCACTACTTGTGCAGAAATGTATGATTTGTATAGTTGGAGTATTATTGTAAATACGAAATAAACGAACAAAAGGAACAACATTTGCTATTTTTGTTCTCTCTGTTGATTCAGGATGCCGAGGCTACAATAGCAATTTGCCAATGTGGATTTGATGTTGAAGCAAATCTCTTGTTAATGCATAAAAACTTGCATGTTGTACTTGAGCTTATGGAAGAACATAAAAACTTGCATGGATTAGATTTTAAGAATTCATGCTTTAAGATTTAGCCAATGTAACTTTGACAAAGGTTTTTTGTTCTTGCTTTGTAAAATTAAATAACTACCCTCTTTTGTAGACTGATCTTGTTGGATAAAAAGAATTTGTCTATACTTTGATCACTAAAAGAATATGATTCAATTTTGTTTAATAAATTTACATTTTTTTTTTTACTTTAGTACAAATATAAGGGCATTTTTAAGTGTCTTCTCCCAGGGCATTAAATATTTATAGTGCAATTTGAAATGTGTTTGGACAAAGGAGGAAAATGTATGGAGGTGACCGACCATATTGTGGATTTCTTAAGTAAGGTCTGTAGTCATATTAATTATTACCTTTTTCGGCCTAATTCTTTTGATCTTTCTTTTTTCTCTTAGGTTTCTCTTAGTGAAAGAAAACATAACACATAAGCCATCTCTTGTTGTTCATGAAAATAGTTTAAATGAAACAAAATGAGAATTTCCATATATGAATGCAAATTTACCCACCCACTTGGAGAAGTGGAGTACTATATGCTCAATATTTTTCGTCGTATATCCCAAGATCTACCCATTATTCCAAAAGTCAACTTAAAAGGAATCCTTTTGTTTTTAAATTTATATCATAAAGTTCAGATTCACACGGCTGGTTACGTGTTTGTTTTTCATCATTTTAAGCATTTTAATTAACAAAAAGTTCACTTCTCATTACTAGCTGATCAGTTAATCATCATTGTAGAAGTTTAGCGCTAGTTGTTTAATATCTCGGTTAATCATTAGCTTCCATTATTCTCGATCTTACATTAATTGGTTCTATGTTGACTTGTTTCAACTATGTCGAAGATGTGTAGGAAATACAATTTCCTTTTTGCTACAGCTAGCCTACAAAATAGACACTTTTAGTCTTTGAAGTTTCTTCTTCCAACGCATCAAAAGTTCATTAATAATGATTGCATTTGAGATTAACTATGGTCCAACTTTATGTACATTGAAGACTTCATTCGCAAAAGCTATTCATTAACATTCTCAATCGCTATCTTCATTGACTTTCATGAAATATAAGAGCACTAGTGAACCAAATGTTTATAGCAAAATCCTTAATTGATTTACCATGGACATAACTTACCAAAAGTTATTGTATTATTCGGGATCGATCTCGTTGTATTTATTAATCTAACTAGGTGTGAGATCCATGTGTCATATAGGTTTACTTAAAAAAAAATGAAATTTAATAATTTGAGAAGTTTGAATTTATAATACAAATGAGAAAGATTTTGAATTATTAAAATTAATGAACTTTTAATACATTGAATACATTACATATATAAACAATTTCTAATAAATACTTTACATCTGTATTAACTTACATTTAAATATAGAATTTTAATTTAATAAAATGAAAAATACAATAAAATGAAAAATGGAAAACAGAAAATTCAAAATTTTTAGAAATTGACATGTGTTTACATTAAGGAGAAGAGGACATATGACAAAAAGATTTTGATTTATTAGGGAGAATATAAATTTTGATTAATAATGTAATTTTCTAAAAAGCTTGATCTTATCCAAATTACCAAATTAGTCTTAATTAAGGTTATCTAAAAGAAATTGGTGCAAGGACATAATTGTATGTATTATTTTTAGAACTTTTACAAACATATAAAATAAACTTGATATCTTGTTGAAAGATGTTAGTGTTATAATTCTCTCTTTAAAATAATATTTTCGTTGAAAACCATACTTCCAGAGCTTTCAAAGCATATAAAATACATTAATTTTGGTCTTTTTGATCGTGCAGACATTTCGTTGAAGTTGTGCCAAAATATTTTTTCATACCAACATTTTTTTTGTACACTCGGCATCATGTTACAAAAACATCATAACTCTTTCTACAAAACTTCAAAGACTTGTAGTTTATTATTATTATTATTATTATTATTATTATTATTATTATTATTAAACAAAACATTGAGAGCTTTCCATATCCAAACATATAAGATACACGATTTTTGCGCTTATGTATCATTTTAGACTTGTCGTTGAAGTTGGTTCAAAAGAAGACACAAAATTTTAAAATAGAAATGTATTTTAGAATTCATTAATCTAAACAAAACTCAACTATTTATGTGACCTAAAATACTAAAAGATTTCATGAATAACTTAAAATATCAAATACTTTAATACATGCATAGGAGATCTCAAGAAACTTGGAAAACCCAAAGACTTGGTCAAATCCGACTACTGGATTATTTTCTATCTAATGGATTGTGGAAAAAAATATCATAACATCCTCTACATAATTCTAAATTATTGTCATTTTTTCACAGGAAGCTGTATAGCCAGGGGTTTTCAAGCGTCTAAGAAACAATTTTTTTTGACCTATAGATTATTCCAGAGTTTTTGTTGAAGTCGGACAAAAAATACAAACTGAAATTTCGAGAGAAAAAAAAAAGAACTTTATTAAAATTGACGATTTAAATACATCATCAATTATTTATAGGGCTTAAAACATGAAATTAATTCATAAATAACTTATTGACATTATAGAAGATCTCCAGAGGCTTTGGAAACCCAAAAGTTAGGTTAAATATGACTGTTTTCTATCCACCAGATAGTATGTGGAAAAAATGTCATAAATTACTCTATATAATTCCAAACAACTTGTATTTTGTTTCATTAGAAGCTACATATCCAAAGCTTTTCATGCATATAAAATACATGATTTTTGGACTTCTGAATCATTCCATACTTGTTGAAGTTGATCCAGAAAACAAATTTCTTTTGTGATATTTTCATCAGCACCTCGTATGCCAGGAAAACAAATATATGTATGATTTCCGCATCACCTTCTTTGTCAAACTTCTAGTATATCTTCTTCATTATCCTTTAACAACAACAATAACAACAATAACAAATTATATTCTCAAAATTAATTTGATCACAACAAAAACAAATAATTTTTTTCTTAATTATAAAAATAATGGAATGAAACTCATGAAAATAAACCAAAATAAATATAGAAAAAAGTAAAACACTACTAGAAAAACAACCTTTTATGATGTATAATGTGTGTCGTAAAACACTCAAACAACACACAAACGCATGTCAAGGAAGGCACTGTCATAACGAGAGACGACATGCTTTTGCGCGTCGTAACCTTACGACGTGCAATATGTGTCGCGTGTCGTAAACGATGCACATTTACGACTTTCATTGGGTATCATTAACGTCCATGTCCTAAAGAAAGACGACAGACATTTTTACGTGTCATAAAGTTAAATGTTTTAAAAGAAATATATTTTTTTTTGTAAATTTACTAATTTTCAAATTACATCACACATTTAATGTCTCATAATATAAAATAAAATTTCATATGCAAAAATAAAATAAATTGCACCAATTATAATATGTCATACAAATAATCATTAAAATGTTAAACAAAAATAATACATTGCTAACATGAGTTATACATTCCTATAAAACTAACTGGTGACCTTGATCTAGACCAAGGTCGACTTGGATCGATGGTGACGATTGGATTTTAGATACACAAACATGATTACTAACCTAAGACCTTGTGCAACAAGTGCATCCCATGCCTTATTTCCAGCAACCACCACACGTTTTAGTGTCTCAAGGGCTAGTATACTTCATCCTTGCCATCCAATAACTTTCATTAACAATGGAACCACCTGTAATTTATTAAAAAGAAAAAAAACAAGGTCAAAATTGAAAACTAAGTATGCCCTTGCTCCAAGTGTCTGTGTGCATTTAATAACCCAATAGTAAATAAAAATATAAATAGATAAATAAATAGATATAAATATATAGTTATATAATTATATACCTCGTATCCTGCTATAGAACCGAAAATGCAAACACTACATTCACTAGGAAAATGCCAAACAGAAAAATGATAAGATAAATCTTCTTTTAACTTGAGGTTTATAAGGAATTTTTGTAACTTTGTAATGCATATACAAGCTACACACAAGAACTTGTGGTTTATATGGAAAGTATTCTAGAAATAATGTTGAATAAGAAATGTCTATTCATTTCAAAACTGATAATGAACTAAAATTGTAAATGAAAAAAATATAAAAATAAATTAAACTTACTAAACATAAAACCTAACATACCTCCATCCCTAAGCGTCGGATCAAGAAAGAAACCCATTGTTTCAACTAAAGCATCAAATTAAGAAATCTTATAAATGTTGACTTAAAAGTCCAATGCATTGACCAACCCATTGACAATGATGGTCAAATCTTTGAACATAATTGTTGCAGACAGAGCAATATGAGGCTCTTGGAGGATGATAGAGCATACAAGTATCATAGTAATTGACATTAAACGTGTGACCATTCACAATAACATACCGTCCAATGCATTGACCAACCCATGAACAATGCATCCCTACTGGTAAATAGCGTAAGCTGGTCAACAAGTTGACCAAAACTGCCCTTGGATTATCATTAAAAGTTTCAACTTGATCTTCTTCAACCTTAGATGTTTTACCAGAATTTATCAGGGGTTTTGAGTCTGAATTTTTAGACCCAGTCTGCTGATGATTGTTAGAATATGATAAATTTTATGCTGTTTTGGTGCTAAAGGGATCTCTTTTGCAAAGTAGAGTGTCACCGGTGTGCAAAATGTAACAAAAATATGCAAAAATACCAGCATGTTTTGTATTATTTAATATTCTAATTTTCCTTTTGTCAGTTAGAAACATCAGAATGATTTTTTTTTTGTCAATTTATCAATTTTAAGATATAGTTATATTTAGCTATTAAAAAATCACCACTGCAACTAAAAAAGCTGCCTTCAGATTTCCACATGCCTCACAAAAAGCTCTGCTTTTCAAGAAATGAAACCACCTGCCATGGAGAATGATCAAATTAATTAGAAAAAACAAAGAAAAAAAGTCAAATAAAACCATACAATATAATAAGAAGACTTTCGATAGATAATTTACTTGTGCCAATTTGCACTAGCACTAGATAGAAACCCTAAGATGTTTCCAATCGCCATCCATGAACAAAATATAGCATTTTTTGAGTTCCTCTGATCAGGGCGTATCAAATAAATGAATAAATATATTTATTAGCATTTCTAGAGACATAACATAAACATTATAAGGTGAAACTATTAACATGTTTGGGTTTAGGGTTTTGATGTAAATTAAGATTGAGGAATTAAGAAAACTTGGCAAATACCTGCTAAATCAGCCAGGAGAGCTCAAGCGCGGCCCTGAAATTATTAAAATTGTTACTTCAATTTAAAATAATGGTTTAAAACACAAGTTTTTTTTTTCTTTTAAAAAAAGGATTTTTTTTATAAATTGTTACCTGAACGGTGTTATTATCAAGATCCAACATCCAGAAACGTTTCAATCGCCAAAAACAACTGACAAACACACCAAATGCATTATATATATATATATATATATATATATATATATATATATATATATATATATATATATATATATATATATAATCATGTTATGGAAGCATACTATAGTTTAATCGCCAAAAACAACTGACAAGCACACCATATGCATGTTCTTGTAGCTATACAATAAAAAGACTTAACTGAGTTTGATATATTTAACAATATGTTATTGAAGCGTTCTGATAAGCACATTAGAGAAACCCACAAAGTGATAGCTGACAGCAAATCAAAACCACCCCAGCTTTCGTAATTCCAACGACCTTGAGCGAAAGACATTTCCATTTCTCTGATTCGATATTTGTGAACCTGTAGTGTCCAAATGCTACTTAGACCACAAATACGATTGGTTAAAATCTATATAAAAAAGTAATACAACAATATAATGTAACTTCACAAATCCTCCTAATCAATGAAACATTAAACAGTAAACTCAATTATGATGGACGAGAGAAACAGTTAGAAAGCCTTTAGTACTGTTAAACCTAAGGATTCAATAAAATGCCTAGATAGAAAAAAGAATTTGATCAAGTAAAGTAATTAACGAACTATTGTAATCATACCAACTGATAGATAGCTTTGGGAAAAAGCCGGTGGTGATGTCCATAAGAATTTGTCGGAGGAACACTACTCTCAAAGTCAAAGTGAGAAAGAACTTTCTGATCAGGAAGTTGCCTGAACAACAACTCCTCAGTGAATTCTTTTCCATCGATTTTTTCTACTACTTCTCTCTTGGATTCAGAGGCAACATGAAGTACAAAACTAATAGCACGAAGATGGAAAGTAAACGAGCCATGAGAATCTGAATGTTTGTGATTATATACTATGGTAAAGGAGTCAATCGCGTAGGAAAATCGGCCATTACAGGAACTTTAAATTGTATTCTCAGAGACAACCCACATCACAGATCAATCCTTAAGCTTCATAGATCAAGCCTGTTTTTGAGACTGTTTTTGTGTGAATTTGATGCGATTGATTCGAAATTGCGATTGTAAATTGGTAGGAAATGTTAGATTTGAAGTTGATTTAAGGATTAAATTGAAGAACGAGCGAGTGGTGTTATCTTCGACGTCCAATATCTGCATCCATTCAATCACCTCAGATGATGAGTAAAGGGGGAGAGAAAGTAATGGTGAGTTGATAGTGCCTGAAAGTGTGTGCAAAAAAGACCAAGGCGCTTTCCCTTTTTCTCTTATGAGCATCGAAAATAGGGTGAGCATGTATTTGGGTTTTCTACAAAAGATTGAAACAAAGGAATTTGATGTCAGGTGAGCATGAGATCGTCAATGTGGAGAAGTGAGCAAGGGCATAGTGAAATCATTACGCTCTTAGCAAAATGCCCAAATAGTGAATTAAATACAAGCGATTAGGGAAGGAAAGATGTGAAGATTATGGAAGGAAAGATGTGAAAGCGTAAAAGGCAAGATTTTGGTTTCAATGGTGGTGGTGATGGCTTAGTGTCACACCCCAAAATCGGAACGATGGAAACATTCGGGGGTGGAGGACGTCATTTTTAGTATCACAAGACATGCATCATAGTAATCAAAGTAATAAGCAACCATTTCATTCGAAAGAAAGTGTTTACAAAGTATGTGGTTCACATAACATAAACTACAAAGTAAATAAGCAAAAAGACATGAAGTTCTTATGGTCCATCTTCTGAATCCTAGTGCGTGCACCTGTCTACTGGTTTCCTGAGAATACAAGTTATTTTGAAAGTGTAGATCAACATTTAAGCTTGTGAGTTCATAAGTATTTTAGTGGTGTTTAGTATGTTGAAAGTTCTTTTTAGAAAAGTTCGCCTGTTCCTCCAGAAAATTCTATATTTCCTGATTTAATACAAGTTATATAACACCCAGAGTAAACAAACAATCGATTATGTGTATCTACCCTGAGCCCACAACCAAACAAGGAATATGAAATGAGGTGGAAGGCACACCTCTCATTGTTTGTTAGATCATCGTTGTAAATAACCCTGGCGTATTCACTTGGTACTCATGGAGTTAACTGTAATAGTTCCTCTATATTTAATGAAAACATTCCTTAAGGAAAACCCTTATTTCCTTTAGTAAAAATAGTAACCACAATAGTTCCTTCTATAATCACTTATTTTATACAAGATATATATAATCTAATATCGAACAGATAGTTAATTGTGTGAATCTGGCCTAAGCCCACAACCAAACAAGGAACAGGAAGTAAGGCGGAAAGCACACATCCAACTGCCTATCGGATATTAATTATATACAACTCTGATGTATAAACTAAGGTATTATGGAATTTGTGACACCGTGAAAATTCACAACCAATTTAAACTTTTCAAAAACAACCCATATTCATTTAAGTTTTAAAAAAAAAGGTTTTGAGTTCATTTATTATCAGAGTATCCTAGAAACATCAACATAACACCGAGGAGAGGTATGATCATGCCTTCGCCTAACCATGATCCACTGAAGTACCTGAAAAAATTCACTGAAGCTGTAAGCACGAAAGCTTAGTGAGTTACCCCCAAATACCAACCACAAAACCATACACATATCATATCATATCATAAACAAAACAACCATGCATATCGAGTCTACAATGTGACTGGTCCGCCTGTGCTAGGCTTTCAGTCCACCCGGTCCACTCTCTCTTTGAGTCTTCAGTATGACTGGTCCGCCCGCACCGGGCCTTCAGTCCACCTAGTCCACTCTCTGAGTTTACAGTATGACTGGTCCGCCTGCACCGGGCCTTTAGTCTATCTGGTCCACTCTTTGTGCCTCGGCACATCTGGTCCGCCCTCTTGGGGCCTTCAAGCTATCCAGACCGCTCACCGGGCCTTCGGTTAACCGGTCCGCCGTGGGTATGTTCGCCTATAACACAAAGCATGACCCGGCTCAACCCAACCATAGTTTAACAACCATGTGCACATAAACATATAATCATATAGCAATTCACAACTAATCAACTAATCTAGCAGATCACATAACATAGCAACATCCTAACCAGGATACCGACCTAACCGGTCACTAACATAGCGTCATCCTATATCACAGGATACGGACCTTAACTAGGTCTCTAACATATACCATCCTAACTACCAGGATGCAGACATAGCAAAACAATAACATAACAAACAACTACCCGGATTCCCATCCGATAAAGGGCCGACCTTGGTGTCTTAGACCCTGTCGATATAGTGAGGATAACTCACCTGCAACTGCCGACTTGAAGAAATAAGACCACATGGCTCCGACCACCAACATGAACTCCACCACTGCTCATTACCAATTAACCAAAACCAATAAACACCAATAATTACCAAAATACCCTTGGAAGTCAAACTGGTCAACCCTTGGTCCAAGTCAAAGTCCTTAGTCAAAGTCAACCTTCCTGGTTGACCTTACTCAATGAGTCAACCTGTCGAATCGTCGAGTTCCTTTACTCAGAGATTCCCATAATGCGACTCAACTCGCCGAGTCGCCCCAAGACGCGTCGAGTCCAACAATCTCAGAGTCCCATCCTGATTAACTCAACGAGTCGTCCCTCGACTCACCAATTCAAGGCTTAACCAACAAAGGTTAGGGTTCCACGACCAGACTCACCGAGTCCAAGAACAGACTCGTCGAGTCCAAGGCAATCTTCAACAGACTCGCCGAGTTGTGCTTCCAACTCGCCGAGTCCAGACGTGACATCTTCATTCAAACGATCACGGGCCATTCCATTGCTTCTAATACGTAGATCTGGACTCCTAGGGCCAGATTCGCACGTAAAGTTTCCAACTTTACGTGCATGCAAAGTTCAACAAGCTCTATTCAAGCTAAAATGAAGGTTTAAGGCAAGGACACTCTCAATCAAGCCCCAAAGCTATGACTTCCCAGATTCATGAGTCAAGACCAGTCTAGATCTACAGTAGCAACCATAGCTCTGAGCCAAATACTCGAAAAAAGACTCATATATGACAATTTGGCCCTAAAACTTCATCCATGAACAATCTAAGCAAAACAAGGTCAAGGAAACAACTTTTGACCTTCAATCTGATGCCAACAAGCAAGGAAATCAGATCCACTCCGCTCCTCTATGATCCCACCAACTCTTGCTTCAAGTATCCTTCTTCTCCAAGCTCCAAAACACACTTAGATCCTTTTCACTCTCAAATTAGGGTTTGAAATCGATGGGGAAAGCTTGTGGACGTCAAAGGGAGCGCTAAAGAGGCTAGGGGGTTATAAGGTGCTTTATATAGGGCACAACCCCCAGATTAGAGTTTTCTTCCTTCAGCACCAACTCGTTGAGTCCAGCCGCCGAGTCGCCGAGTTGGTCACTTAACATATGACTAGAATCGCGACTCGACTCGCCGAGTCTATCCATCGACTCGCTGAGTCGACCTTCCTCATTTACACTAAGAACCCTAAACTTTCACTTCTGAACTCGGGGTGTTACAATTCTCTCCCACTTAAATTAGGTTTCATCCTCTAAGCCTGCTACATCATACAATTTTAGATAATACTCCCACAATGCACCTCCTGGTATCACTCGACCCAAGTTCCTCCGAACACTGCTATCAAACATCTATAAAGTCCAACTCTTCCCACATAGAGTTACGAAAACTGATTCAAGCTGGCCACCGGCTTCTTTCTCTAATAACAACCCTTATTAACCAATGATCACCCGATGATACTTTCATCTCTCCAAATCACAACAATCACTTGACTCTTACAAAGCTAGATATCACCCTGAACCACCGGGTCCTGAACTGGTACCAAGCTGCTACCCCTTTCCTCGACTGGCATATCCTTTATCGAATTCACTTCTGGGACTTATCCCGCTTTCCTTTCTGAATCCAACTTGTTTCTTTATGAGCTGTCATGATGGAACATCCTTCAACTCTTGAGCAACTCCCATGAGCTCTCCCCTGCAATCACATACGCATGCTGAACCTGGTCTAACATCCTTGGGCTGGAAAAACCCAACACACTGACGATACCACCAGACATCCCCAGGATGAATTACCGCTACATACATAACCTCCTCATCACAACCATACAGAAAATCCAAGGCTCCATCCTTGCATCCCTTCCGAACTCCTTTGGTTCTACACTACCGAAAATTCTTCCGCAACCTCAACAGACACCTAATCCAGATGTGCTTCCATACCACTGGCACTACCATAGTGCTCGACAACCATAATTGAAATACTCTCAATCATCCATTCTCACTTCTACTTTCACTTTCGTGAACCAACACTCCTTCCTGGAGTTACATACCTTTCCCTCTCCTTATCCAAGGAAGTCCACTTGAACATCTCGTTACTTCAACAAGTGCCATGGTGCTCACACCCCAATCTACACTATTCCCTCGTAGAGTAACCACTATTCCATGAATCACACACACTCTGAATCTACTCGCAAGGACTCTCGGGTCCATGCACTACCTTCCACTAACATGATCAATACCCGGGGCCAGACCTACTGTTTTCTATTGCATCGCAACATACTCAATCCATCTTGTAATATAGATCCATCAACAAATACCGAGTCTTCAGCATGACTGGATCGCCTTACCAGGCCTTCAGCCAATCTGGACCACTCTCAGAACCTTCAACATGTCTGGACCACCCTCCAGTGCCTTCATCCTATCTATACCGTTCACCAAGCCTTTGGTCTAACTAGTATGCCCACAGACCTTCAGTCTCCCCAGACCGCTCAGACTATCATACATCATCCCGAACTATCCTTCCTGGGAATCTCTCCCGCACATACTGTTCTATCCCTCTAGGGGTTCCGAACTCTAACTCCATCCCATCTACTCAGATCCCGGCCTAATCCTAGGCCTCACAACAACCAATCACCTTTTTACAAAAACCTTGGTCTGTATCCCATCCCATTTGTCTGTCACTTACTCATACTAGCCCACACTCTTGGCGGACTGAAACACTGCTGAATCCCAAACAACTAATCAACCTCTAGTGCTTTTCGATCCTCCTGAGAATTTTCCAATTCTCCCCACTTAGAGCATTGACTACCAACCACCGGTGACTCAACCAACATAAATCAATCATCCCTACTCAACATACTCCTTTTATCCATGAACTGATTTCCTCTAAAATGAGCAACCACCACAAAAATCACTTCCCGGCATCACACATCATGAACTCTAAGGGAGTTCGACTCCCTGCTGAACACTTCTCAAAACACAATTGCTATACGCGACAACAAGACCATACAACCAAATTCTGACCATCAATCCCTTGGATGCTAACCGCCTACAACTCCTAGTTACTAATACTCCCAACCAAACCATGAAACACGCAGAACGGCGAATAAAATACAACACTACATAAATAACCAGATAACCAGACAACAACGAAACAAAAATATACCCGCAACTGCATCCAACTCTGCCCTGACCTCCTTCGTTGTGACATGAAAAGCGCGCCCCTGAGCCCTCGGAGGATCCGCTCTACCCTAACCCCCGCCAGTAATCCTCACATTAGACGGTGATGGAACCTGCGCCGATATGGAAACAAGTTGTGGATAGTTGGCCCTCAAGTGACCAACCTGATGGCAATGATAACAAATCCTCAAATCCTGAACCGGAGCTGACTGACGACAATCCCTTGCGTAATGCCCCTCTCTCCCACACTTACGGCACGCACCACCGGACCTACAAACTCCAGTATGACCCTTCCCACACTTCTCACAAGTGTGGCTACCCTGACCTCCCAAACTGGAATCAACGGTCTTGGACCGTTTTGGCGCCAGCTGCGACTGCACCAGGGCATGCCTCTGCTCCTGCAATTGTAACTCAATATCCAACTGACGCCGCCGAGCGGCCTCCTGCAACTCCAGAAAAGTCTCACACCTCTGCGTAGACACAAACTGTCTAATATCCCTCTTGAGCATACTCAGATATCGGGACATCTAAGCCTGCTTCGAAGCAAACTCAAGGCATAACATCGCCCTCTCAGTGAATATCCTGGTGATCTCCGTCACCGACTCTGAATCCTGCTTCAGCTCCAAGAACTCCTGAGCCAACCTTTCTCTCTCAACTTGCGGAACATAACGGGTACTGAACATCTCCCGCAACTGATCCCAAGAAATCGCAGCCCGTTGCGCATCCGAATAAGATCCTGTCGACAACCTCCACCAATCCTTTGCCCCGAGCCTCAATAGGTTCATAGCACACCTCACCCTCTAATCCGCAGGGCATGAACACGTGAAGAAACAGCCCTCCACGTCTGACAACCATCTCATAGCAACGATTGGATCCTGAACAGCATCGAAGGTAGGGGGTTTCGTATTATCGAAGTCCTAATACTGAAAACCTCGACCGATTCCTCCCCCTGCCGCTGATACAACCATTGTAGCTGCCGCGATAGCCGCCTCCACAAGAGTTGCATAGCACTTATCAAAGTACTCAACCATGGCTGTCTTGATCGACTCAAACATCTCGGGCAACTCGGCCCGGAACATAGCATCAACCTCATCATGCAGGATCTCACGATTCCTAGCATCTAACTCATCCGTACTCATCTGACCAATGACCTCGGGTAGTACTGGTCCATCCTGACCACCCTCTCCTGATCCCGATCCCGAACCAGATCCTGCCCCGAGATGTCTCGTAATCGCCATACTGAAATACGCCACAAGAATATTAGGCATTCCTCATAATAACCCCGAGAACTAGCTCCCAACAAAACCCTAGGGGTTGTGACTTCCTTGATACGCGTATAGGTCCTGTGCTTTCAGTAGTACGAGCCCATACTACATTCCATACCTACCCATATTTATATCTAGTATCACCACAACAACCTAGCGATAAACATATACATGGCAACACTTAATCCTCACCTCTAGTGGAACAGCTAACTAGCTCACATAACAGGGAACCCTAGGCTAGCAGGCATCATATAATCAGACAATTCTATCATGCAATTCTTGAAGATCCCTAGCCTAGTACTAGCATGTTGTTCTAACATATCACATAATCAAATAACTTGTATGGTATTTTGGGGTCTACTTACTGGCTCTGGCTGATCGTACCTACGCATCCTCCGCTACTTATTTTTTGAAAACCATTTCAATTTCACTTTGAAAACTCTCCTTGATTTGAGACTGGATTCACACGAATGATCCTCCAATTCACTCAAACCAAGGCTCTGATACCAACTTGTAACACCGTGAAAATTTACAACCAATTTAAACTTTTCAAAAACAACCCATATTCATTTAAGTTATTACAAAAAGGTTTTCAGTTCATTTATTATCAGAGTATCCCAGAAACATCAACATAAAACCGAGGAGCGGTATGATCACGCCTTCGCCTAGCTATGATCTCCTAAAATACATGAAACAATACACTGAAACTCTAAGCCCGAAAGCTTAGCGAGTTACCCCCAAAATACCAACCACAAAACCATACACATATCATATCATATCATAAATAGAACAACCATGCATATGGAGTCTACAGTGTGACTGGTCCACCTGCGCCAAGCCTTCAGTCCACTTGGTCCACTCTCTCTCCGAGTCTACAGTATGACTGGTCCGCCCACACCGGACCTTCAGTCCACCTAGTCCACTCTCTTAGTCTAAAATATGACTGGTCCGACCGCACTGGGCCTTCAATCTGTTTGGTCCACTATCCGAGCCTCGGCACGTCTAGTCCGCCCTCTTGGGGCCTTCAGCCTATCTGGACCACTCGTCGGCCCTTCGGTCAACCGGTTTACCCTGGGTATGTTGG
This sequence comes from Lactuca saligna, assembly GCF_052625555.1. NCBI lineage: Eukaryota > Viridiplantae > Streptophyta > Magnoliopsida > Asterales > Asteraceae > Lactuca > Lactuca saligna. The sequence goes on along the minus strand of NC_136423.1, from coordinate 120,896,741 downwards.
CCTACAGCACAAAGCTGGACCCACCTCAACCCAACCCCAGTTCAACAAGCATGTGCACATAAACATATAATCATATAGCAATTCACAACTAATCAACTAATCGAGTAGATCACATAACATAGCAACATCCTAACCAGGATATCGACCTAACCGGTCACTAACATAGCATCATCCTATATACCAGTATACCAACTTCAATCAGCTCTCTAACATTTACCCTCCTAACTACCAGGATGCAGACATAGCAAAGCAATAACATAACAAACAACTACCCGGATTCCCATCTGATAAATGACCGGCCTTGGTGCCTTAGACCCTGTCGATATAGTGAGGATAACTCACCTACAACTACCGACTTGAAGAAATAAGACCACGCTGCTCCGACCACCAGCACAAACTCCACCACTGATCATTACGAATTAACCAAAACCAATAAACACCAATAATTACCAAAATACCCTTGGAAGTCAAACTGGTCAACCCTTGGTCCAAGTCAAAGTCCTCAGTCAAAGTCAACCTTCCTGGTTGACCCTACTCAATGAGTCAACCCGTCGAATCGTCGAGTTCCTTTACTCAGAGATTCCCATAATGCAACTCAACTCGCCGAGTCGCCCCAAGACTCGTCGAGTCCAACAATCTCAGAGTCCCATCCTGATTAACTCACTGTGTCGTCCCTCGGCTCACCGATTCGAGGCTTAACCAGAAAAGGTTAGGGTTCCACGACCATACTCGCCGAGTCCAAGAACAGACTCGCCGAGTCCAAGGCAATCTTCAACAGACTCGCCGAGTTGTGCTTCTAACTCGCCGAGTCCAGACGTGACATCTTCATTCAAACGATCACAGGCCATTCCATTGCTTCTAATACGTAGATCTAGACTCCTAGGGCCAGATTCGCACGTAAAGTTTCCAACTTTACGTGCATGCAAAGTTCAACAAGCTCTATTCAAGCTAAAATGAAGGTTTAAGGCAAGGACACTCTCAATCAAGCCCCAAAGCTATGACTTCCCAGATTCATGAGTCAAGACCAGTCTAGATCTACAGTAGCAACCACAGCTCTGAGCCAAATACTCGAAAAGAGACTCATATATGACAATTTGGCCCTAAAACTTCATCCATGAACAATCTAAGCAAAACAAGGTCAAGGCAACAACTTTTTACCTTCAATCTGATGCCAACAAGCAAGGAAATCAGATCCACTTCGCTCCTCTATGATCCCACCAACTCTTGCTATAAGTATCCTTCTTCTCCAAGCTCCAAAACACACTTAGATCCTTTTCACTCTCAAATTAGGGTTTGAAATCGATGGGGAAAGCTTGTGGACGTCAAAGGGAGCGCTAAAGAGGCTAGGGGGGGTTATAAGGTGCTTTATATAGGGCACAACCCCCATATTAGAGTTTTCTTCCTTCAGCACCAACTCACTGAGTCCAGCCGCCGAGTCGCCGAGTTGGTCACTTAACACATGACTAGACTCGCGACTCGACTTGCCGAGTCTATCCATCGACTCGCCGAGTCGACCTTCCTCATTTACACAAAGAACTCTGAACTTGGACTTCTGAACTCGGGTTGTTACAGAATTAACCACTAAAAGATCTTTAAGTATATTGGTTTAATAAAATGGATTAAACCCTTTAGACTGATAAGCTTCTAGTTTAGTCTACTTCGTGTTCTATCTGAAAAGTATGTTCTTTTACTAGAAAACAATGTATTTGAATTAGTATACTATGACCTGACCTATATCTGGCACTCCTTATGATTACTTGATGTATATGAAATATATATATATATATATATATATATATATATATATATATATATATATATATATATATATATATATATATATATATATATATATATATAAACTAAGAACGGATAGATAGTAGACTGATCGCATCTACCCTAAGCCCATAAGCAAACAAGGAATAGGAAGTAAGGTGGAATGCACATGTCCTACTATCTCCTAGACCCGATTAATATATATCCTTGATGAATACACTAAATAATCTTAAAGTTAGCATTATAGGTATCTTTCTACTTAATGTTCATGTTACGAATAAGTTATGTATTTTATTTATTACTGTCAGGTACTTTACAAAGATACTCTGTATAAATAATTTCGATTCAAAATAATGCTATCACCTAGTGTCTGCTGACTCTAGTACGTGAAATCGTACTGGTGTTAACGTAAACCCGGAAAGATATATTAGTATATTTTATCAACTCGTACCTTCTAACCCTAGTACATGTAATCGTAGTGGTGTTAACACAAACTTGGAAAGATATATTAGTATGATTTTGCACCTCGTGCCTGCTAACCATGGTACGTGAAATCGTACTGGTGTTAATGCAAACCCGGAAAGATATATTTTTATGTTTTATCACCTCATGCCTGCTAACCCTGGTATGTGAAATCGTACTGTCTTTAACGCAATCCCGGAAAGATATATCAACATCTTAGTTTGTTACAAACAATGAATTAAGGATACGGTGTCTTCCTAGAGTACTAGGAACATCGTATAAGTGTTTAATTCTTATATTGTTCATCTGTTGTTGTTATAGTGTGTTCATCCCTGTACTTGTTATAGTATACTCTTCTCTGTACTTGTTATAGTATGCTCTTCTCTGTACTTGTTATAGTATGAATTGAACACCTAAACTATACCTATTATAGTTTACTCGTATGCTTACTTCACTGATACTGACTTAAAGAAAAGACTCACTTTATCTACCAAGTTATGATTGTACCTTAAATACAGAATTTTGTAAACTATAAAGTAACATAACCTTAAAAGAGTTTTTGAAATGTGTTGATCACTTAACAATACATAAGAAATCCTTTAAAAGATGTTTATAGAAAAACATTTACACAATTTACATTGTGTTCAACTTGTATTCCCCACCTTAAAAGCATTAAAAATAGTTAAAAGATTGGTTATAGGGGTATGAACTCACCTTATGTGGGTGATTCAAACGAATAAGCGCGTGAGGATGAGAAGCTCCACTAGTGAAGTCCCGGGACACATATGAGTCCTAAATGACATATAATGGTATATATTGGCATGAATATAGTGTTTAGAAGCAACCACATCCAAGGAAACACATTTAGGGACTAGGAAACACTTGGACCAAGTGTTAGAATCACATGTGATTCATCTAAGGGGAGTGTACGGCCACAATGATGAGTGTGCGGCCATGGGTGTACGGCTAGGGAGTGTACAATCATACACTCATGGTAACAAGTGCACACAAGTTTGCTTCGACGATAGGGAAGCTTGTGGGACTATTGCTCATCAAGTCTTGAAGCTAGATTTACATTTTGAAGACCCTTTATGGGTGTTTTAAGGGGTGTACGGCCACACATGGGTATGCAGCCGTACACTCCTTATGAACATGAGTTTTGGTCATTTTTAGGATGTTAATCAAGTGTTCCTAACATGTACTAAGCATAAGGAAAGAGTACTTATGATTTGGAGGCTCCAAAGGGTTCACAATCACCAAGAACAAGTGTGTGTTCTTGGTGAAATGGATGAAGATTTGAAGATCTAGCCAAAAGATGATTTCCATGGATGAAATAAAAGGGTGTTACTAGGAGAAGAAGGATAACAACAAATCAAAATGGAAGAAAGGCTTACATTCTTAAAGATCAGGTGAAAGCTCGATGATAGTTGAAAGAGAAATCGAGTTCTTGAGTTGGAAACTGAAGAAATGACTTAGAAATGGAAGGATATCACTCTTATGGAGGGGGTCTACATCCAATCATGGGTGTACGGTCGCACACACATGTGTAGGGTCGTATACTCATGTGTACGGCCATACACTCCCTCACATGGAGTGTTCGGCTTAGTTTCGACACGAAGAACTTACGCAAATCGATACTATACTCAATGCTTAAATGTACTGAGCTTTATACCCTTAGACAAACTCTAAAAAAGGCTACAAGATAGCAGCAATGAGTCTGACAAACTGTTAGATTGAATGGCTGAACTTACCAGGCAAAGATTTTTGGGTTGTCACATTATCCCCACGTTAGATGGAATTTGATCCCAAAATTAGCTTTCTTAGTAGTATAACTGGGGTTGTAATCTTCTGATTGGCAGAATACTGACTCGTAGACTTGGAAACTCTACCCTAATGTTCATGATATGATTCATACTTAGTCCATCTATCATTTCCCCGTGTATACAAGTAGTATATAATTAAGATTAGTAAGACAGTCGAATGTGCAACTCTACCCTAGGTCCATAACCAAACAAGGAATAGGAGATAGGGCGGAAGCACACATACTAAGTTTGCGTAATCATAATCATATACTACTCTCGTGTATACACTGAATAGTGATAAGTAGACTGTATTCATCCTTAGTCTCTGTGCTCGAACTCGGTTTGTTGGGCGAGTGGTATTTCGTGGCGATCTGTGGAACATACAGAGGCAATTCTTTGGAGGACAAAGTACTCTTTGCATGAGTACTTCGGGTTTTACAATACGTGAGACAAAACTGAGGTCTAGGTTGGATTGTCGTTACGAATGACGAGGGTTTCGTGAATTTGATGGTCAAAGCGATAGAGACATATGAACTTAGTATGGTGAGGACCACGCCAACTCATGACGAATGATAGAAGCAGAATCTTTACTGAACAAGAGTTTGAAAGAAACATCTGTTATATGATGATGTACTCCTAGTGTGTTCGACAAAGTACTCTTTGTAAACGTTTTAGTGCTTTCTGTTTTCCCCTTGATGTTAACCCTTCTACGTATCATACCGCGATGAGCAAGTACATACAATGAATGTGCTTTGATAACTAGTGTCGAAACTTTATACCACGATCCTCCTTGGTACCACTATGATCGCCTGTCATATATAAGTTATTAATAATTAAGATGAGTAAGATAGTCGAGTGAGTAACTTTGCTTCAAATCCACAACCAAACAAGGAACATAAATTAAGGTGGAATCACTCACTCTAAGTCTGCAAAGTCTTAGCTATGCACAACCCTGATGTACATACTAAGTGATCATAGCTTCTCCGAACGGATCTTTTAGTTCTCTTAGATACTGTGACTTGTTTTAATATGTGAGTTATTATAATTAATTTTAAGTGTCTTCCCCAAGTTTTAATCTTATATAAATATAAATTAATTTTTAAAGTAATTATTACTTCGAAAATGTACCGCTGCTTGCAGGTGACTCCGGGGTTGATTCTCCTGCGGTGATCATCAGAACTCGTCTACCCGCTCCTGATTTCTTTGTTATCGGGCAGTCCCTTTGGTAGTGTCCAGTCTCACCATAGCCATAGCAGGCTTGGTTTTCTTCAACTCCGAGGACTTGGGAGATCGGTTGAGCCGGTGCCTTGCATAAATGGACTGTGTGTTCCTTTTTGTAGCAGTTCAGGCACTGCATTTCCCGGCATACTCCGGTGTGGTGATAATTGGACTTTCCACACTTCGGGAGAGTTCCAGCATATCGACTGGTAGGTACTGGAGCAGTAGGCGTTGTAGCGGCGTACATAGTACTCATTTGTTGCTCTTGCGGGGGTTCCTGTGTTGTTCGTTTCTTCTTCCTCTTATTCCCCGACTTCCATTCATAGTCCTCTCCCTTTGATGGCTTGGGAACGGGGACTTACACATGATGGCAAATTTCATGGTCGACGAGTCGCTGAGCCAGGCGTTTGGCACTATCGAATGTAGAGGGTTTAGAAGACAGTACATTTCCTTGAATCGGGGCAGATAGTCCCCTAATTTACCTTTCAATCTTCCTACTCTTCAGCGTAACATCACGGGGCATAGTGCTGCTAGGTCGCTAAACCTGTCAGTGTAGGCTACTATGTCCGAGCCTATTATGGAAAGGTTCCACAACTCATGCTCCAGCTTTTGTACTTCGCCCCTTGGGTAGTACACTCCCATCATCATTTCCTTCAAGTTTTCCCAGCCCATAGAGTTAGCCATTGATAAAGTTAGTTACTTAACATGGCCATTCCACCATGTTAGGGCTCTGCTGGAGAAGGTGCAGGTAGCAAACTTGGCTTTGCTCCCTTCTAGGCATGAACAGATTTTGAAGACCAAATATGTTTTCTCGAACCATCGCATCAGAGTAATGACTCCTCCATCTTCATTGACGGATTTAGGTTTGCAGCTCATGAATTCCTTATATGAACATTCCCGCGGGTATTCATGGGTATCTCTGTGGTTGGTTGGGTGAGCACCGCTACCAGGTCCACTGGTACCACTTGCACAAATTTAGGTTAGGTCGGATGTCGTTGCTGCTGTTACCACTGCCTGAAAATCAGGTAGGTCGAACTGGGGTGGTGGATTCTCTATCGTGATGTTGACTACGAGCCTTACTGGTCTACCGTGAGGCATCTTTTTCTAAGAATACAAAGATGAGATGGAAACAAGTCTATAGGAGAGGTTATAAATCGAGAGATGAAAGACTATGTTATTCTAGTTCTGAATGTATCTGGTTCCGACTTTCATAGGGTTCTGGAAACAATTCATAAAGGAAGTCTATATAAAATAACCTTTATGAATCAGAAAGGGCTATCCTCGAATGAATTTCTACGAATTGAACAACTGATAATGGATGTATGGAAAGAAAATAATCTTAACACATAGTGTGAGTAGCGTAATCACTAGCTCATTAAATCATTCGTGGGTATTATTTATTAGTGTGACGTATTAAGAAGTTTTAGTTTCTTCGGTTGATCACTTCTTTGAAGGATTTTGTTGAATCTTTTCTTTTACCTTCTTGACCTCTTTGCTGACTGCCATGATGGAGTGGTTACATATTTCGGGGTTTGTCGTATGAGAATGGAAGTTTCTAAAGAATCTATGAGATTAAGGGTAACATTATGGGGTGATCCTTACTGGGTCCTCCTATAATTGCGCAATGTATACAAGTTGTATATAATTTAAGATTAAATAGACCTTCTAATAAGTGACCCTACTCATAAACCACAGTAACAAGGAACATGTAGTGAAGCATACATCACAAATTCTGAGTCTATAAATTCTCAGTTATATAAAAGCTTAGAAGTATACACTCTGGAATTATAGACCTACCAGAAGAGTCTTTTAAGCTCTCACATAAGTTATTTATAGTGCCTAAAATACTCCTATGGTATTTTAATGAAATGGAATTGGTGTGTTTTAAACTTGTTGTTGTCTTGTAGTATCATAAAATACTCCCATAGTATTTTAACCTTTTGTTCTGATCTAAAAATTCCTTGAATATAGTTAGGTAAGTTTTTAGACTGTTGCAACACTACATCACTCCCAAACACATGTCGGTCACATCTCGAATGAATACAGTTGATCAAGCTATATTGATCCTAGATATGATTACATAACTGTCCAGGCTTGACCGCAGTGTTCAACCTTTAAATACTTTTGTTCTGTTCTTCTTGTGATACTTGTACTAGTATGTATATATGTATGCACGTAGGTATACTTTTATAAAGTATTGTTATATCCTAAAATATATTATTATTCAGAGCACTAAAGCCCCATTGTATTTATAGTTGTATATCTTTTATCAGTTGATATACTTAGTTCACTATAAACAATGCCCTGATACCAATCTGTCATACCCCACAAGCGGAACGGTGGAAACGTTCGGCGGTGGAGGACGTCATAATTAGTATCACAAGACATGCATCATAGTAATCAAAGTAATAAATAACCATTTTGTTAGAAAGAACGTGCTTACAAAGTATGTGGTTCACATAACATAGACTACAAAGTAAATAACCGAAAAGACATGAAGTTATTATGCTCCATCTTTTGAATCCCGGTGCGCGCACCTATCTACTACTTTCTTGAGAATACAAGTTATTTTGAAAGCGTAGATCAACATTTAAGCTGGTGAGTTCATAAGTATTTTAGTGGTGTTTAGTATGTTGAAAGTTCTCTTTAGAAATGTTCGCCTGTTCCTCCAGAAAATTCTATATTTCTTGATTTGATGAAAGATAAGTAAAAATGACTCTACAATCCTTTCTATGAGTACTAAGTGGATACAATTTATATAACACCTAGAGCAAAAAAAATAATCGATTGTGTGTATCGGCCCTAAGGCCATAACCAAACAAGGAACAAGAAATGAGGCGGAAGGCACACCTCCCATTGTTTGTTAGATCATCGTTGTATATAACTCTGGCATATTCACTTGGTACTCACGGAGTTAACTGTAATAGCTCCTCTATATTTAATGAAAACATTCCTTAAGGAAAACCCTTATTTCCTTTAGTAAAAATAGTAACCACAATAGTTCCTTCTATAATCACTTAGTTTATACAAGCTATATGTAATCTAATATCGAACAGATAGTTAATTGTGTGAATCTGCCCTAAGCCCACAACCAAACAAGGAACCGGAAGTAAGGCGGAAAGCACACATCCAACTGCCTATCAGATATTAATTATATATAACTCGGATGTATAAACTAAGGTATTATTGAATTAACCACTAAAAGACCTTTACGTATATTGGTTTAATAAAATGGATTAAACTCTTTTTACTGATAAGTTTCTAGTTTAGTCTACTTCGTGTTCTATCTGAAAAGCATGTCCTTGTACTAGAAAACGGTGTATTTGAATTAACCACTAAAAGACCTTAGACGGCGCCTAGGACGCGAGGCGCGTCGGATGCCCATTGAACCTCGATTTCGGAAGAATCAGCAGATGACATGGGGTGGACACGTGGAAGCTGCTGATGCGAGGACGTACCGGGTACTGTTCATGGAAAATTATCGGTTTAACATAATCTAAAACTTTCATTTAGATTGTTTTGGCTAAATAGCCTTTTATTGAAAATTCACTTTTTATACTGAACAGTGTTCTGCCGGTTTTGTCGTGGATTTTCGATTGGTCATAACTTCGTCGTTATAACTCGGATTTTAGTGTTCTTTATACTTTTGGAAACCTTGTTACAACCTCTATCTCTTTGTTCATCCCAGTCGAGATTCTTAAATACTTTATTTTTGAGTGTTAATTTTTTAAATATACATAGTATGCTAAAATTTCTCTTTATTGTTTTAAAAAGAACTACAAATTGACCTATACTATTACATAGGTTAGGAATAAGGGTTTGTTACAGTATCCCCCGTTAGAGAGTATTATGACTCCCAAAATTAGCATTACAGATAGACTAGGGAAAAAATGTGGATATTTCTGTTGCGTTTGATCCTTCCGTTCCCAAGTGAATTTAGGTCCCCGTTTTGCTTACCAGTGAACCTTCACTATTAGGATGCGACTTTGTTTGGTTTTCTTAACTTCCCTATCTATAATCTCTACGGGTTCTTCCACAAAATTGAGGTTCTCGTTTAACTCGATTTCCTCGAGTAGAATCACAAGAGTATTGTCAGATAGACACGTTTTCAAGTTCGAAACATGGAAGGTAGGATGAATGTTACTTAGTTCTTGGGGTAGTCGAAGTTTATAAGCTATAGGACCGATTCTTGCAGGACTCTTGAATGGTCCTATCTACCTTGGATTCAGTTTGTCACGCTTTCCAAAGCGTATCATGCCCTTCCAGGGTGAGACCTTTAACAAGACGCGGTCACCAACCTGGAATTCCAAGGGTTTTCTCCTTTTGTTAGAATAGCTTTTCTGTTTATCTCTGGAAGCTTTAAGTCGCTCCCAAATTTGTACGATCCTCTCGGTAGTTTCTCGAATAATTTTTGAACCAGTGAGAGCACTATCAGGAGTTTGACCTCTAGCTAGCTGTGTGTCACTCACTTTAGCCCAACACAGAGGGGATCTGCACTTGCGGCCATAGAGGGCTTCGAATGGAGCAACATTTATGCTAGTGTGATAACTATTGTTATAAGAGAATTCAAAAAGGGGTAAATGAGTATCCCATGCCTTTCCAAAGTCTATAACGCAAGCTCGTAGCATGTCTTCTAATGTTTTAATCGTCCTCTAACTTTGTTCGTCAATTTGTGGATGGTAGGTTGTACTCATGTCTAGCCTGGTTCCCAGAGAGTTTTGTAAAGACTACCAAAAACGAGAAGTGAATCTACCATCTCGGTCAGAAATAATAGATATTAGCACACCATGCAGTCTAACAATATCCTTGAGGTAAGTTCTTGTTAGCTTCTCCATCTTGTCGGTTTCTTTTATTCGCAAGAAGTGTGCGGATTTGGTTAATCTATCGACGATTACCCAAATAATATCATAACCAACTGATGTCTTGGGTAACTTAGTTATGAAGTCCATTATAATCCGCTCCCACTTCCATTGAGGGATTTCAGGTTGTTGCAATGAACCTGAAAGTTTCTGATATTCTACCTTGACTTTGGCACAAGTAAGGCACTTGCCGACAAAGGTAGCAATTTTAGCCTTCATGTTAGGCCACGAGTATAGTTTCTTGAGGTCTACATACATCTAGTCTGAACCTGGATGAATGGCGTATCGGGTTTTGTGTGCTTCATTCATAATCCTTTCTTTGTAACCACCAAACTTTGTTGTCCAGATCCGGTTCATGAAATAATAGACTCCATCATCCTTGACTTCGAAGTTCTTATCCATTCCTCTTAGGGTTTCACCTACCACATTTTTGAGTTTCAAGGCTTCAAGTTGAGTTTCTTTGATCTGCATGGACAGATATGAATGGATTGTCATGGTCAACGATTTTACTCAGCGTCCCTAGTATTCTTTTCTGCTAAGGGCGCCAGCTACTACGTTTTCTTTACCAGGGTGATAAAGAATTTCAAATTCGTAATCGTTCAGCAGCTCCACCCATCGTCGTTGCCTCATGTTCAACTCTTTTTGATCGAAAGTATGCGGGAGACTTTTATGGTCCGTGAATATTGTGCATTTTGTGCCATATAAGTAGTGTCTCCAGATCTTCAGACCAAATACCACTGCTCCTAGTTCAAGTTCTTGTGTTCTATAGTTGACTTCATGTGTCTTTAGCTGTCTTGAGGCATAGGATATAACCTTTCCTCTTTGCATAAGAACACATCTAAGCCCTTGATTAGAAGCATGACAGTACACTACGAAATCCTCTGACCCTTCAGGAAGAGACAGAATTAGTGCACTACACAAGGCTTGCTTCAGCGTTTGGAACATTGTTTCTTGCTTTTTCCCAAGCTAAAAGTTAAACCTTCTTGGGTCAGGGTGGTAAGAGGCTTAGCTCTTTGAGAGAAATTATGAATGAATCTGCTATAATGGCCATCAAGACCTAAAAATTGACGGATTTCTATAGGTGTTTTGGGTGCTGACCAGTTTTCAATTGCCTTTATTTTGGAAGGGTTGACATGTATTCCTTCTGAACTGACCACGTGACCTACGAAATCGACCTTCCGGATCCAAAATTCACACTTTGAAAACTTCGCATAGAGCTTCTCTGATCTAAGAGTTTGTAATACTTGACGAAGATGTTGGCCATGTTCCTCTTTGCTTTTTGAGTAGATAAGGATGTCGTCAATGAAGACTATGACGAATTTGTCGAAGAATGGACGACACACTCTGTTCTTTAGGTCCATGAACACAATAGGTGCATTTGTCAATCTGAATAGCATCAGTATAAACTCATAATGACCATAACGAGTTCTAAACGCGGTTTTAGGAATGTCTTCCTTCAAAATCCGTAACTACTGATACCCGGATCTTAAGTCTATCTTCGAGAAGTAGTTCGCACCTTGAAGTTGGTTGAACAAATCATCGATGCGAGGCAGAGATATCGATTCTTGATGGTAAGTTTATTCTGTTCTCGGTAGTCTATGCACATGCTTAATGACCCATCCTTCTTCTTTACGAACAAAACCGGTGCTCCCTAAGGTGAGAAGCTTAGTCTTATGAAACCTTTGCTTAGGAGTTTGTTAAGCTGGTTGGATTATTCTTGCATTTTAGAAGGCGCAAGACGATAGGGGGATTTGACTACAAGAGTAGCTCCAGAGATTAATTCAATTCTGAATTCAACTTGTCGTTCAGGAGGCACTCCTGGAAGGTCATCGGGAAATATATCGGGAAAGTTACAGACCTCAAGAATGATTCCGATTTCTTTCACCTCTTGTTTTTTGTCTACCATGTGCGCTAAAATGCACAGTACTCCTTGCAAAAGTATTTTTGTGCTTTGATGCAAGATATGATCTGAAGGTTTGTTCCGGGTTTGTCTCCGTAAATAATAAGAATTTCATTAGTTTGCAAGTTCAATCAAATAGCTCTTTCATAGCATAGGACGTTGGCATGATTAGGGCACAACCATTCCATACCTATTATGACATCAAAACTTTTGATAGAGACAGACATAAGGTCTATTGGGAAAGACAAGTCATTCAAGGTAAGAGTACATCCTATATATATATATATATATATATATATATATATATATATATATATATATATATATATATATATATATATCGTTGGTGGATTCAGATTTCCCGTTAGCCATTTCGATTGTGAATGTTTCATTTAGTGTTTGGGGTTTTTGATTAAGTAGATGTTTAAAATTATGGCTCACGAAGCTCCTCTCAGCACTACAATCAAATAAAATGCATGCATAAGTGTTGTTGAGAAGGAAAGTACTTATGACCACTGTAGGATCTGCCATTGCGTCTTCGTGACCCAATGCTAAAATCCTCCCAATCCTACTGGCATTTCCAGATTTTGGACAATCTCTCTTGAAACGCCCCACATCACCGTATTGGTAGCATGCTCGGCCTACTCCAGTGGCAGGTACTTGGTTAAGGGGTTTAGGTGGTGTTCTACAAAATCGGGCAGTATTCCCTTTCCTGTTGCAGTTACGGCACTGCATTTCTTGGCAATTTTCGTTGTGGTGAAAATTGCAATTGTTTCATTTAGGGAGGTTACCAGCATAGGGATTAGTTGGTGTTGCGTTATTAGGGGCAACAGTAGTTGGTACAGTAGCTGCATTGACTGCAACTAGTTGTTGCTTCTTTGAGGATTCTTGTGAAGACTTGCCCTTCCTCTTGTTCCAATTGTTGTTGTTGTTGTTGTTGTTGTTGTTGCTATTTATGTTGTTGTTGTTTCCTTGCGGTTGTTACGGTGCAGTTGTCACACCCCCAAACCAAGGATGATGGAAATGTCCGTGGGTGGCGGACTTCATGTATAGTATCACAACAACGAGTATAATAGTGCTCAAAGTAAATACAACCATCATAAATATAATTGAAAAAGTTACACCAAAAGTATATGTTTAAATGATTCAAATCAATTACATTATGATGACAAAATAAACTGTTTGACGATTCATCGTCCCATCCTCAAAACGCTGTTGATTTCCTGTTTCACTGAATTCCTGAGAATACAAGTTTTTTGAAAAAGTGTCAACACAAAGGTTGGTGAGTTCATAAGCTTTTTAGATAAAGAGTTTGGAAACCGTTCTTTGTAATGTGTGGTGTGTTACCAAGAAGAATCCAATATTTTCCTTATAAAAGTTATGTGGTCCTAAATGTTGGGACCAAAAATGAACAAGTATTTGTCACACTTAAAGATATAAAAGTGGTTTTAAATTGGCGTAAAACCCTTTCTGATTTGAGAAAAATCCCGTAATAAACGGAGTGTAGCCTTAATTAACAGGGCCGAAAGCATACAATAATATCTATAATTATTGATATAAACAGTGATTTTAAATCGACATAAAACCTCTTTTGATCTATGAAAATCCCCGTAAACTTTATTTTTTGTTAACTCTCGATGTGAGCCGCTATAACCATACTATGACTAGAGGTAACCTGCACAACGTCTTTCAGACGCCCTGATCCTATGACTCTTGTCACCCTCAGACGTGTCGGTCCGGCTGTAGCTAGCAGCGAGGTGTGGGATGTTAACCCGAATATAGATCTATACACAATTATCACGCACTCCCTACAAGAGATTTTGGTTGTAACTTACAGGAATTTATATCCCGTACTCGAACGTACGGGGAGAGAATGTCTAACAACTTAAGTTAACAAGTTTACGTGTAGTGTGCGTGAGTGTAGAACCTTTTTATGTGGGAATAAAACTTCCAAAAAGTGTTTGCTTTATTAATAGAAACATAAACAATACCTATTATAGTTTATCAAAACAAGGGTAGTAGTAGTGATGTACACAAACTATACTTAACATAGTTTATTCAATCGTTTGTATGTAATGGATGTAATTTGATTTTAACACATTGTTATTTCTATGCTTTATCTAGCCAAAAATCCATTTGTTAACTGATGTATATCTATATACTAAGACAAAATGTCATATATTGTAATTAGACATAATCACATAAAGATATATATATATATATACCTTGCTCAACAGGTTACAAGGTGAAATGAAATTGATAGTATTTTTCTGTTGATAAAATTTTCTATAACTGTTCTTAGAAAATTTGTAGAAAAATCATCGAATGTCCAAATCAAATTCCGTGAATTTTGAGAGTTTCAAAAATGAGTCTTGTTTGTTAATAGATTTTCCCTTGATTTTTAGTGACCGCTAACTTGTGTGCACAAGTCCATAATCAGAGACTCATCCGGATTGATGTTTGAAATGATAGACACTTTTGTAAAAATCACCATAAATTGTAGGAAAATCGTATGGAAATGTGAAAGTAGTCATTTTAAAGATAAGGGCTTGAACTATTTTCACCTATTACAGTTTTGAAAACTAAAATGTTTAAGTTGTCCAAAACAGTCCGTGAATGGAGTCCAACTTTTCTGATGAAAGCTGTTAGCAAAGTTTAGTTATGTTCTTGGTGTTTTAACTTGTATTCCCCCCCCCCCCTTTAAAACTAAAGAAAACATGAAAATATAGGGGTATTAACTCACCTTGAGTGATTTCAGTAGATGTATGATGGAGAAAAGAAGTGTTCAACTCAAGAACACTTGAGAGGTGCTTGAAGATTTGAAGATCTAACACAAATATGATGATGTTTCTGTAAGCAATCTATGATTTGGATGAAAGATAGTAGAATATCTAAGTGTAGGAGGAAGATACTTACCAAATGTAGAAGAAAAGCTTGGAAATATGCCTTGAATCTCGAATTTTAGAGAGAGGAAATGAGAGAAAATGAAGTTTGTTCTTGATGGAAGAATGAGAGGAAATGAAAGAAATGTGAGGAGAGAGGAGGGTTTTCTAACCCTTAACCAAGTGTGTGGATACAAAAAGGGTGGGAAAAGGGAAAATGATTGACTAGGTATGGGTGAATAGTGACTAGGGGTTGTACTATGAAGGTATGGGGAGGTTGCTTGTGTTTTACACTAAAGCAAAGTCAACATTCCACCCATAAATCTTACCTACTAGATTTTATTCTTAGGCAAAGATTTTCCCCAAAATATAATTAAAATATGATTTTTTGGGGTTTATTATGTTAAAATACAAGTTTGTGTGCAAATCCCGCGTTAAAATCTCGAAAACAGGCTCAAAACGGTAAGAATATTGAAAACCAGGCAAAAACTGCCAAATTCGGAAATTTGGGCCGATGGTGCGGAGGTTCAACTCCCTAGGAGCTTAGAAGCGAAATTATTAGAGAGATCCAAGAATAGAAGAGAGAGCCAAGAGTAGATGAGAGATCGAGAGGGGGGAAGGAAGGAGCCGAAAGTAGAAGAGGGAACCAAAAGTGCGAGGGGGCGGGGGGGGGGGGGGGGGCGGAGGTGAAGGTGAGGTTCGACTGGCGGTTAGAACCGAAAGCGAGGTTCGGTCTTCAGGAGATTCCTGTCCTTAGGGTTTTGGTGCTCATGGTATCGGTTCTCGGTTGTCTCTCGGTTCCAAGGTTTCGGTTTCGGCTGCTGAGGTTTCGGTCCTAGGGGCTTCGGCTCCTAAGAGGAGTTTCCGCTCAATAAAGCTGTTTTACTCGTTTTTACCCCGTTTCAAGGCGTTTTTGACCCGGTTAAGGGTCGGGATGGCCCGAAAGATTATAAAAAGTTTAAGGAGCTTTTGAGAGAGCTTTGGGAGAGATTTCCCATACTTGTAGAGATTTCTGATTCAAGGAGAGATTTGGGAAAGATTTGACATTCTTGGAGAGATTTTTCATACAAAGAGAGATTTAACATTCTTGGAGAGATTTCTCATACAAAGAGAGATTTGGGAGAGATTTCACATTCTTGGAGAGACTTCTCATACAAAGAGAGATTTGGGAGAGATTTCACATACTTAGAGAGATTTGGGAGAGATTCTAAATAGAGAGTCATAAAGTGAAAACGATTGAGAGAGGTTTCGTGTGTGACTTTGGTGAGTGTCCGGCTTCGCAATGCAAGGTCCATAAACCCCGTTAAGTCTTGTTATGACTGTCATATGCCCTCGAAGGGTTAAGGAATAATGTTTTATCGAGTAGTTTCATCACTTGCCCTGATTAGGGTTTAGAGTTTCCGCACACATGAAAATTCTAAGTGATACTTTGCATTAAGAGTGCGAGATCTTTAATAAGGAACATAATGAAAACCCTAGTATACAAGGGTTAGATGAGTTGACCGGTTTGACTTGTTGACTTTAGTTGACTTTGACTTGACTGGAATTTGATGATTGTCACGTCATCCCCCCGTTAGAGCGAATTTCATCCCGAAATTAGCACTTTGATCGGGACTTCAAGAATTTGGAGAAAAGATGGGGGAAACTTTTCATAGTACAAGAAATTGGTATGGCGGGGACCAAATCCGTCTGATGTTAAATGACGACCTTGGAATTTCTTATTGCAACTTGAGTGAAGTTGATTTAAAGGAGTTATTGTTTTGAAATGATAGTGTATTGTATGTTTGCCTTTTGGCTCTCCGCTACAAAGTGGAGACTCTCATTCATTTTGATTTCGCCAAGTGGTAAGTGGGCATTCCCACGCTTTACCGAAGTTAATCACCCAAGCTATTTACATATCAACTAAGGTTTGAATACGCCCTTTTGTTTTGCCCGTTGGTTTGCTGTTGGTAAGCCATAGTCAAGTCTAACCTAGTTCTGTGCAAGGGTTTCCAGGGTGACGAAACGAATCTACTATCTCTGTTAGAGATAACAGATATTAATAGACCCTGTGGTCGTATAATCTCTTTGATGTACGTTGTAGTCGATTCCCCTATTCTGTTGATTTCCTTAATTAGTAGGAAGTGTGCAGATTCGGCCACTCTATCGATGGTTACCCAAATGGTATCGAGACCATCCATTGCCATGGGTAGCTTGGTTATGACCCATGGTTAGCCACTCCCACTTCCTTTCAGGTATCACTGGTTGTTGTAGGAGACGCGAAGGCTTCCTTTATTTTCTCTTGTCATTGGCACAAGTCCGATACTTGCCCACATGTGTAACGATGTCTGCTTTCCTATTCGCCCATTGATGGCACTTTTTTAAGGTCCGGACACATCTTTTCCGAGTCTGGATGAAGGGAAGTAGCGAGTTTTCGTGTGCTTCGTTTGTGACATTATTTTCTGAATCCATTAACCTCGGTGTCTAGATCCGGTTCATGGGATAACATGTCCTACCATCCGTGCCCTCTAGGTTCTTATAATCGGTGAAGATTGTATGCTTCGTGTCGTAGAGATGGTGCCTCTAGACCTCTAGGGCGAACTCTACTGCTCCTAGTTCGAGGTCATGCGTTATCTAGCCGACCTCGTACATCTTTAGCAGTCTTAAGTTATAGGTAATAACTTCTCCTCAGAGCGCTGCTTAGGGCCTGCTGTAGTGTTCCTCGATTTCTTAGCTCGTTAAGAAGCATGTGTGTTTGGTTTACGCGACTAGACTTATTAGGATGGTAAGACATTCACTCGTCCTCCTGCGGAACCTTGGCCCTAAGTTCATGGCAGGACTCGTACCTGGTTCATCTATCATTAACTTGCGCATATAGGTCATATGTACTTAGGGTTGACAAGATAGCTAGATGGGTGACTCTGTCCCAAGTCCACAACCAGACATGGAACAGGAAATAGGGCGGAAGTACACATCCAATGTTCATAGAATCTTAATTATACATTATCCTCACATATACACGTAATAGTGGTAGACTAATCGTATCTGTCCCAAGCTTTTGTGCTTGAACCTTGTCTGATGTATGCGTGACATTCCCGAAAGGTCCCCTGGAAATACTTGTGATAAGGTTTCGGGAAGTTTAACACTCCTCTAGTGCGTGTTTTGGGGTTTCACAGCGAGAGATGACTCGGAGGTCCGTGCTGGATGTGTTTATAGGAGACAAAGGTTTCGATATTTGGTGGGTTAGGTGAAGGGTCCTTTCGTAGTTGTTAAACCGGGAAGATGAGGACTATACCAATCGAAATTGAATGATGACACAGTATCTTATTAGATAAATCATGTGTTAAGCTGTATTCGTAAGAAGTGCTCATTAGAGTGATAGAGTATCTTGTGTTTCTTTTCAGTGTGTTCCGTTTTGTTCAATGTCATTATTACTGTATATGATTTGTACCACAGTGTCTAGCATTGGTAGTGGGTGTGTTTCGATAGCTAGTAATGATACTTGATATCATGCTCCCTGACAGGTCTCCCTATGATCGAGCGGTATATTAACGTCGTATGTAATTTGATGTTGGTGAAAGCATCGAGTGAATGGTTCTATCCAAATACCACCACTAGACTTGGAACAGGAATTCGAGAAGGAATTATTCGCTTTAAATCTTTAGTATCTTGTTTATAATTAACCCCGAAGTATGCACAAAGTCATCACAACTTACAGATAATGATCCTAAGGTCATATATGAGTGTCCCTGATTTGATTTGAACGAGAGAGTATTTTAACTACTTTTGGAAAGAAGGAATTCTTGCAAGCTTACCAAATTCATTACAAACATATGGTACTTAGAGGTTTTGTCATTGGAAATATTACAAAAGTCCTAACATGGTTCCCTTGCTGCTCCTGTTGGTGTGTTCATCACACTCCTCCTGCTCCTTCGTCATTCTTCTCAGCTGGACATTCACTCTTGAAGTATCCCGTTTCACCGAATAGGTAGCATATTGGGCCTACCTTGGTCCTGGTGATTGAAGGGAGGTGCTGTTGCATATAGTGTCTAAGTCCATAACTTTATTTGGTATGAACTTGACCCGACTCGGCATGGTCCATTTGGGTTGCATGGCATTGCAATACTTGGATAGACTAAATGAGAGAATAAGGCACTTATGATTATTAATATATTATAAGTTCTAATATATTAATAATAGTATTATTTAATTAGTATTTGATCAAGTATTAATCTAGAATTAATTTGGTGATCAAAGTGAGACTAATTAAATATATAGGGTTGATTATGACAATCATCAATTCTTTTATGGTGGATTAATGATCCATGGTTTATGGGTTTGGTTATAACCATATGGAGCTCCATGGATAGTCCATGGGAGTTACAAACCCATGGGTCATGAGAAATGAAGAGTCATGACAATTAGGGTTTACATTTGTAACTCCTAATTATGACACACTATAAAAGAAACCCTATAGCATGCAAAATTGGCACTAGAGTATTCTTGTGAGGGCATAGCCGATTTTGGAGTGTAGAAATATTCTCTCTAGTTATTCCAAGGTTGTAGTGTTGTGTGAAGCATTTGAGGCACAACATTTGGGGTGCTAGGCTCACAAAGTCTTGAAGGAATCCAAGCGACAACAAGGTATGTATTTCTACTATTTCTTTATGTTTTATGTAATCCCCATGCCATGCTAGTTAGGAAATAACCTTGAAAAAGAAATTTGCATGTATATAGAGAAAACATAGATTCAAGGTTATTAGGGTTGCATGTACACTTAGGAAGTGTTAGAATGCTCAAAACCCAACAGTGGTATCAGAGCCAGCTTGTTTTCTGTATACTTGATGCAAAACTGCTTAAAAAACGAAAAATCTGCTCATTCACGACTGGACTCGCCGAGCTCATGGGGAGGACTCACTGAGTCCATGAACAAATTCATCCTACTCGTCGAGTAGGATAATGCACTCGACGAGTAGGTGCGTGTTGGGCAGTCTTTTCGTGTTTTGTTGCTGGAAATGGATTAAAATCATTATCCCAATCTGTTTTGGACTTGTAAAATCTGTTTTTTTCAAAATATTAATGATTATGTTAACCCATTTTACATGACTTTTATTAATTTTCAAGTATTGTATATGTTTATATGATTTCTTGAAAATTGCTTGTCATGAATTTGTGTTCTTATGAGTTTTTAGAAGATCATAGGAATTATGTGTAACCTCCATGTGTGTTTAATTCATGATCTTAATGGCAATAATGGTGTCCATAACTTGTCCTCAAGTTATGGATAACCAAAGGTCACTTATTTAATTTGTGTTTAAAGAACTAAAGAGGTTTCATAAAATGAAGAGTCTTCATTTTTATGAACCATTAAAACTCATAAGTTACAAATTGAAGAGACTTGGAATAGTTTCAATTCTTGCCCTCAAGTTTTGGAATTTGTAAAGTCTTACACTTTAATTCCAAACTTTTTTTTAAAGGTTAAAAAAAAAAAAAATTCAAACTTTATGGACTTCATTAAATTAATTAAAGTGTTTAATTAAAAGAGTTAATAATTCCATAAAGACATGGTTTAAGTTTAATTAAATTAAGAGTATAATTTAATTAATAGATTAAACCACCAAGTATTTTGAAATGTTTAAAATACACCCTTATACTATTATTATAATTTTAATTATATAGATATGTATACGAATATGTCAATCTTACCATTAGTAGGCCTCATTCACGAAGCTGGTCTATAAAAGGGGTATAAGGTTGTTGGCTATAAAATGGTGACTTAATGGGTGTCCATTCTCACCCACCGCTTCCTTGATCGGTGGAGGGTCGTTAGCCGAACGGGTAGGATGCGACTTTAAATACTCATTAAAAGTATAATGAATTATAAAGTAACTATACATTATAAATTCCCAATCTTAGTTACTTTAGGAAAATGTGAAATTGGTGCTAGCCCATAAAATTACACTTTGTACCTTACCAAGTCGTTAGTGGAGCGTGTGTGGTTAACCGGCACACTAACATGGACTAGTAAGAGTGGCAAAGGGTAACTTGACTTTATTATAGATCGGTGGAGCGTGCGTGGTTAACCGGCACATCGATTAGGTAATATTGTTGAGGGTACCAAGTCAATTTGTATGGTTATTCACACCTTGTTTGTGATCCTTAGCATCCCCGTCGCAAACTTGATAGGGCACAATCGAGATTCAAACATGCCATTGAAAGTTCAATGTATCTCAAAAGATCTAGGAGTTTCAAATCCAATTAAAACTTAATTATATTACGTTTTTCATGGTGGAAATTGGTAAATCGTCATTTACCTACTTTTAACTATTTTATAATTTGGATTACGGCATCCCTCTTCCAGTTATAAATAGGTTATTGGGTCCTAGCCTTAATATTTCATATTGGGTGTTATGTTAAGGACTTTAAATCAACTAACTTGAATTTCTCCCATTATAGATGTCTAGTTTAGACAGCTATGGTCTTCCCAAATCTTAGGAAGAAGCTTCCTAATGAAGATGATATCCCGCATGGCAATCAAGGTGAAAGATCAATCCCTTTGTTGTGCATTAGTGGGACTGAAAATCATACTTCACTTCCTTCACCTACTCCAATAAATCTCCCTATCCCACAAGTTTCAATACATGATAAGTTGTAAGTCACTCAATCCGTATTGGCAAACAAAGTCTATATGTGCTTAGGTCTTGGAGATTAAGTCACATATTGACAAGCCGGGAGAGTCGGGTGTCGAAGTCTCAAGGTAGCTGGCTGTTGACTTGGTCACTCCCTGATGACAGATCACGACATGACCCCTAATGATCTTACCTATTTGCTTGATGATGCTGAATCAGCAATGATTTGGAGCATTGGTAAAGCAAAATTTGAGTGGAATATCAACTTCCCAAACTTTCATGGACATTTACAATGGTAACATTGGAAGTCCAGAAAAACTTTCTCTTCCCAATTGAAAGGGATTGGCCATAGTCAACTCGGTTGACCAAATGGTAAAGAGAAAGGCTAAGTTTGTGATACTCCCGTGTACCGTTTCCAAAGAGTCCATATGTTTCTAAAGGAAGGGCATTGGTTGCGAAGCTGCCAAATTTACCTAAAAGTCCATAAGGATAGTAAAGTCAAATGTTTGACTCTGCTTTGGGTAAAGTCCATTATCTAACTTTATTAAGTTTCTATTCTGAGATTATTATTGCATGTTGTGACTGGGTCACATATTGATGTTTAAGAATCAAAGAAGAGTGAAGAAACTTAAAGGAAGTATATGCTGATTCCGATCGTGAAGATGGATTTCGATTGCATTGTTCGGTGATCAGAATTTTGAGTTGTTACTTAAGAGTTAGATTCATTGCTTAGGAAAGGATAACAAAAAGTTTTCCATATGGATTGTAAGGATAAGTTTTCCGCAAAGTTTTAAAATAAAAGAAAATGGTTATGATTTTATTTATTTTAAGTATCCTTACAATGGCATTTGTGAAAAAGGTTGTTGCTTATATCTTTCCATTGATAAGCAAAATGGGTAAATGGATTTGATTCTTTCATTAGTGGTAGTATCATAATTTACCAAATAAGGAAAGATTCTCATCACCCAAGTTTCAGTTGGATAGAAAATTGGAATCATGCAAGTTGTATTGTGTGATGAATGAGAATTCTCATCTTTGGTAAATTAAGACTAATTCCTTGTTCACATTCGCATGTGATTCAAGCGAAGGACTAACGGATCGGGTACATTAAGTTGTGCACTAGTTAGGTCCACCACAAAGGTAGATAAGATTATTCATTATGATTTACTAAAGTTTAGTAAATATGGTTATGCTTACGAGTTTAAGTGTAATTCTGAAACATTGGAAAAGTTTCAATGTATGGCAGAATGAATAGGAAGAATCAAATAAGGCAGAAAGATAAAAGTTTCTCCAATCTAAAGAGATGGGAGAGTACTTGTGTATTTTGTTTTATGATTATCTTAGTGAATATGAAACCATATCACAATTGATCCTCTAAAGACACCTTAGTTCATTTGTTTGGCTAAGGAGAGGAATCATGAGTTGTTGAAATGGTTAAATCAAAAGATAAATCATACATCAAATCATAGAGTCATACTCCAAGATTGAGCCATTGAGTGACATAATCTTTAGGAAGTTTATAACACTTATCAAATGTAGATTAAGATGTGTCATACTCTTGTACATTTGAGGTTGGTTAGTTGTGATGTTTTGGATAAAGCAAAGACCAACTAAGTCCAATTATGGGAAGTGTTTAACTTGATAAGAATCCGCACTAGCTCTTGAATATTTGTATTGTCAAGGAATGGTTCTTGACAAAGATAAGTCTTATATGTCAAGAGGACAGTGGGAGTCTAAAAGATTCTCAAATAGTTTCAAGAACTAATCAAGAGTTTTGTTAATCACTAGCCCATGACTTGAGGTTTGTAACCTATCGTGTTCTTATTTCTATGTCTATTTCAGTTGAAAGTTGATTATGCTTGTGAGTTCTATGAGTTCTCAATTGTTTGCATAACAACCCGGAAGCAATGGCGGGCATTGTGCTACCAGGTGGCAAGAAATTAAGATTGCACAAGTTCAGTCCATATGAATTTGGAAGTGTCACTAACCTAGTCATGTGATTATGGTTTTGACAAAAGGTTTCTCTTCGATTCATGAAAATGATGGTAAGGAAACGCTTCCACTAAGAAGATTTTAAGTAGATAGCGGTTGTGATATTTGCATTCTCATATCGTTAGTGGAGCGTGCGTGGTTAACCGGCACACTAACTAGTGAGAATTGCAAAAGGTCTAGACAAACATGTGAGCTATCTAAGGAAAGGTGTATGTTTTTGATAAATTCTTATCAAAGCAATCTAGTAACAGAAATATGAACTTTGGTAAGAAAGTCAATAAAGTATTGATTTCTAGAAGTCCAGTTGATTTCTGAGTACATGTCAAAGCTAGTGGGAGCATAAAGTGTTATGCTGGTAATCATTATGCTAGTGGGAGCATGATGATTATGTTAATTGCAAGTTAGCAATGTTATTTATAGAAAACAAAAGTTTCAAGTTGCTTTGAAAGTTGTTTTGCTATAATTAAGGGAGATGATTCTATACTTCACTCCAATTCTACAAGCTTAGATTGAGAATTTAATCTACTTTAGTCAAGAATATATATGAATCTTATGCTGGAATGGTTCAACATAAGGAAATTCTATATATGTTGCGTTCTCAAAATTCGATTATGATTACGGCATCCCTCTTCATAGTTCGAATTTTGAGAACATGGCAAATAAAAATTTTATAGCATAAATCATGTCCCATATGCTTTGGGTATAGGTTTGATTATATGTGCTATAATATTCATCCATTCTAAATTTTCCAAATGCCTAGGGCATTAAGATAGAAAAAGGAATAGAACTGGAAATGACTAAAGTGATTAAGCAAAATTGTCAAGGACAACCTGAGGTTTACCAAAGATTGGTTGCTCATGGACAATTAGAAGTATAGAGTAAGGACCATATTGACATATTTTGTAAAGAGGCAACTCTTGTTCAGAAGTGATAGTCAAAATGGTAATATGGAATTGTTTCCATATGTGGAAGTTATTCTTTGAATCTGTGTAAGATTAAAGAACTTAATGCTAAGAAGGATGTTCAAAGGAATGCACTTTGAATTTTAGACTTCATTTCCATGAAATTGTTTCCCATTGGAATACTTTGTAATGTATGTTGCCAAGTCTTTGTGACTTCTGTGCATAGTCGTTACAAGGGGATCATTGCATATAAGTTTAGAATCTAACAGATTACAGTAAATGGCAAGAGTTTGGTATTCTTGCATTTACAACAAGGATTGGAATTGTGAAATGAGCATCATTGGAATATTGACAATTGATCTATTTCACAAAGAGAGGACCATATGTAAACATAGTATGCATACTTGGAGTATGGCATAATTATTGTTTGGAAAAACATAGTGTACGTGCTTGGAGCATGGGACAACTAATGTTTTAATTCAAGCATAAAGTTGATTAATCGAAACATAAATAATGAGTAATCAATATGGTGCTTAGATAAAAGTTGTTTTATTTACACCCAAGTGTTGGGGCCATATAGGATTAAGTATTATTATTGTGTTTCACTTTGCATGTTTTGACTTCCAGAATAAATATGTTATGGAATATATCATATTATTCAAACCATCCACAGTCAGTCATATGTTGGAAGTAGATATGAATCAAGACTGTCATGAATTTGGCTTGTATGATTTGTCTAAAGTGCTTTAGACAATGCAATGGTTGCTACAACATTCATGAGTACTCATAAGTGCTGAGTATTGGATTCAACCCACGCTCACTTGCATCACTTCATGGAATTTATCTCGAGTGATTGTGAGACGGTAATATCATATAAATCTTCAAACCTAGAGATATGAGTTGTTGACTATGAGTTGGATATTCATTGATTGTACGAAAACGCATTGGTAACTCGATGTTATAAAACGTGCCTTTGTGAATAATTCAAAAAGTAGTTAGTACAAGCATATCAGTCGAAGTTTATCTGTTCCTTCTAGAAATAGAAGCGATATCTGGGCCCCTCGATGATTTGGTTTTGACCTATGTATCTTGCCCGGTCAGAACCTAATTGATGTGTTCAATTTAGTTCTATGTCGAAACAAATCGGAGATCGAGAAACAAATGCTAGACAATAAGTAAGACCATGTTCCATGTGTTTGTCCGGCTGATATCATGAGAACAGAGGATTATATGATCACTTATCTTAAATGGCGTATCATCATCATCTCAGTTTCGAGAGACTTTGAAAGAGCTACGATTGCTAGTCGGATTTTGAAGTCGTATTTGCAAATATAGTTATTAGACTTATCCAAGTGGGAGACTATTGGATATAGTGTCTAAGTCCATAACTTTATTTGGTATGAACTTGACCTGACCCGGCATGGTCCATTTGGGTTGCATGGCATTGCAATACTTGGATAGACTAAATGAGAGAATAAGGCACTTATGATTATTAATATATTATAAGTTCTAATATATTAATAATAGTATTATTTAATTAGTATTTGATCAAGTATTAATCTAGAATTAATTTGGTGATCAAAGTGAGACTAATTAAATATATAGGGTTGATTATGACAATCATCAATTCTTTTATGGTGGATTAATGATCCATGGTTTATGGGTTTGGTTATAACCATATGGAGCTCCATGGATAGTCCATGGGAGTTACAAACCCATGGGTCATGAGAAATGAAGAGTCATGACAATTAGGGTTTACATTTGTAACTCCTAATTATGACACACTATAAAAGAAACCCTATAGCATGCAAAATTGGCACTAGAGTATTCTTGTGAGGGCATAGCCGACTTTGGAGTGTAGAAATATTCTCTCTAGTTATTCCAAGGTTGTAGTGTTGTGTGAAGCATTTGAGGCACAACATTTAGGGTGCTAGGCTCACAAAGTCTTGAAGGAATCCAAGCGACAACAAGGTATGTATTTCTACTATTTCTTTATGTTTTATGTAATCCCCATGCCATGCTAGTTAGGAAATAACCTTGAAAAAGAAATTTGCATGTATATAGAGAAAACATAGATTCAAGGTTATTAGGGTTGCATGTACACTTAGGAAGTGTTAGAATGCTCAAAACCCAACAGGTGCTGGGTTTGGTTTCCGCAGAAGCGGGAAGTATGTCCATTCTTGTCATAGTTTTTACAGTGCATCACCCAAAAAACTCCATTGTGATGGAAGCCACACTTTTTACCCTTTGGGAGTGCTCCCATATATTGTCTGTCTGATGCTTTGGTGATAGATGTCATGTGTGATGTCGAGGCATGTGTTGTGACTGCTGTCGTAATTGTAGGGGGGGCATGGGTTGTTGTCTTTTAGCGAATCTTTGAGATTGGTTGCGCTCCTTTTTGTTCCAAAACTTTCGCTTCTTGTCGTAGGTTTGGGGCCCGAGGCATTTTCGTTGGTAGACGTCCGCTGGTGTTCTTGATTGTTATTATAGCTAGTATTTCTGACATCGACTCTGTGCCTGCCAGCGTAGTTAGAATTGAGTTGCGCCATGACGGTTGCCACGGCTGCCGTGACTGCAGCTTGAAAAGTAGCAGAATCTATTTGTAGGGTTGGCGCCTTGCTAGTTGGTTGGTTGCCTCTTGGTGAACACATATCTCTGTTTCACAATGAAGACAACTTCCTAAGTGGGGGTAATTATCTCAAGTGCACTTTTACGATTTATATTCACATATATAATTTTTGCATATTGTTGTACTATTCTTGGTGTCTTCGCTAACGTTCTTGAGACGGAGTTATGGTAGTGGGTAGAAGTAAATTACGTACAGGCATTAAGCTTTACTCATCTTAGGATCACGTTTGCCCAAACACACTTAGCTGAGGAGTTTTGATGGGATCCGGTGCCTTAGTGCTGGTATGATCGCACTCTATAGGTCTACGAAGAAAGCATCTCTTAACCAAGGTGTTTAAAGGTGAGACGGAAGTAAGTTTTTAGGATGACTATACGTCGTGAGTTTTTTAACTAAGTTTATCTTAGTTCATTTTGTAACGTCTTTCGGTTATTTTATGGTTTTCTGAAAACATTTCATAACGAAAGTCTTTATATGGTAACTCATGTATTTTAGTAGTTCTGTATCCAAGTGAAATCTTGTAATTTGACCCAAGCTAGGCCTTTCTTACGACCATTCGATGTACGCTTAGTGGTATGATTAAGACTTAATAGACCTTTGAGTCTGATGGATCTGCCGTAAACCCATTTTGTTAATATGATTCTTGAAATTTTGGTTTCAGAGAAAGTATTGACCTAGATGTAGACCTATGCCAAATTATTGTAAGGAAAAGTTTTGGATAGCAACTAAGCCTCTTGATTAGTATAACCGCTTAAATCATAGTGTCGTGCTTTCACCTAGAATATAGTAGTACCAACGCATATTCGTGAACTTAATTTACAAGGTCTTGTGAGTGGTATGAACTTACTCACGACGATCCGTCCCTTGCAATGCCTGAGACAAAGTCGATGCAGCATGCAACCTTGCCAATCGACGGTTGGCTGCAATCATGCTTTCTTTGAATGTCGTGTGTCTACCCTGTTATCCTCTTGCCTCTGTCCGAGTGGCGATAATGTCCTAAAAGTAGAGTTTGTCGCTGAAATAGTGGTCTCTTCCCGAGTCTCGGGTACGTGCGACAGTGGGGTCTGTAGTAGTGCTCAATTTTCGAACTTGGTTTGTAGTCTCCCTGTGTTAATCCCCGATGTTTGCGATCCGCCGGGTCTTTGCCGAGAGGGATCTGTCAGTCGGTCCCCCATGGTTGAGGTCATAGAACCCTCGTTGTTCTCTACATGGTGGTTGTTGTCATTGCTGTCGACTTCAACCCTCGATCACGGTTGCCCAACGGGGCACAGGTTTGATGTAGTCGAAACGGTTCGTGGGAACCCTTGCTATGCATGGAGGGTTGATTACCTCCGGTTCCGCTTCTTAATCTCCTCATAACCATCCACCATTTCTCGGGTTCGGGTTGGGAGAGTAGGGGTCGTCTGGTACGTAGGGTCTTGCTATGTTGTACGTGCGAGAATAGGGGTAAGAAGATAATTATTGGACGAACTATCTAGATAATTATTAGATGATCTGTATCAGTTATGTCAATACTTGTGTTGAGTATACCAATTATATGAAATCAAGGCAGGATAGTCCTTCGAATAGGTGACTATAACTCCAAATCCACAATCCAACGAGAACAGGAAGTAAAGCAACGGTCACATATTCTGAGTCTATAACGCCTAAATTTCATATAACCTTAGTGTATCCACTTAATAACTATTGACCTACATGATAGAGACCTGTTTAGTTCTCATGTAAGCACTTATAGTAACACAAAATCCTTCCATAGTATTTTAAAGTCATGTTCTGTTCTAATGTTCTCATTGTGGTAGTGTTGGTAAGGGTTTTTTTTTTTTTTTTTTTTAATCTTGTCACCATATGACAACCATTCTTGGGCATGTGCTAATCACTCCTCGGACCAGCATAGTTGATTAGGCAATGCCACTCCCAAGACTAACCATACATCCCCGAGCTTACCTGTGATATTCGACAATCATTACTTTTGTTTTGTTCTAGAATGATGTTGACCTTAGTATGTACTCATGCATGTATACTTTTAATACGAAACTATAGATTTCTAAAAGTATAGTTGTTTTGAATACTTTAAATCAGAGACCTTAGTCCCAATGCATTTTTAGTTTGTATATCTTATGTGGTTCAATATACTTAGTTCACTATAAACAATGCCCTGATACCAATCTATCACACCCCCAAACCAAGGATGGCGGAAATGTCCGGGGGTGGAGGACTTCATGTATAGTATCACAACAATGAGTATAATAGTGCTATAAGTAAATACAACCATCATAAACATAATTGAAAAAGTTACACCAAAAGTATATGTTTACATGATTCAAATCAATTACATTATGATGACAAAATAAACTGTTTGACGATTCATCGTCCCATCCTTAAAACGCTGTTGATTTCCTGTTTCACTGAATTCCTGAGAATACAAGTTGTTTGAAAAAGTGTCAACACAAAGGTTGGTGAGTTCATAAGCTTTTTAGATAAAGAGTTTGGAAACCGTTCCTTGTAATGTGTTGTGTGTTACCAAGAAGAATCCAATATTTTCCTTATAAAAGTTATGTGGTCCTAGATGTTGGGACCGAAAATGAACAAGTATTTGTCATACTTAAAGATATAAAAGTGGTTTTAAATTGGCGTAAAACCCTTTCTGATTTGAGAAAAATCCCGTAATAAATGGAGTGTAGTCTTAATTAACAGGGCCGAAAGCATACAATAATATCTGTAATTATTGATATAAACAGTGATTTTAAATCGACATAAAACCTCTTTTGATTTATGAAAATCCCCATAAACTTTATGTGTTGTTAACTCCTGATGTGAGCCGCTATAACCATACTATGACTAGAGGTAACCTGCACAACGTCTTTCAGACGCCCTGATCCTATGACTCTTGTCACCCGCAGACGTGCCGGTCCGGTTGTAGCTAGCAGCGAGGTGTGGGATGTTAACCCGATTATAGATCTATACACAATTATCACGCACTCCCTACAAAAGATTTTGGTTGTAACTTACAAGAATTTATATCCCGTACTCGAACGTACGGGGAGAGAATGTCTCACAACTTAAGTTAACAAGTTTACGTGTAGTGTGCGTGAGTGTAGAACCTTTTTATGTGGGAATAGAACTTCCGAAAAGTGTTTGCTGTATTAATAGAAACATAAACCATACCTATTATAGTTTATCAAAACAAGGGTAGTAGTAGTGATTAACATAGTTTATTCAAACGTTTGTATGTAATGGATGTAATTTGATTTTAACACATTGTTATTTCTATGCTTTATCTAGCCAAAAATCCCTTTGTCAACTGATGTATATCTATATACTAAGACAAAATGTCATATCTTGTAATTACACATAATCACATAAAGATATATATACCTTGCTCAACGTGTTACAAGGTGAAATGAAATTGATAGTATTTTTCTGTTGACAACATTTTCTGTAACTGTTCTTAGAAAATTTGTACAAAAATCATCAAATGTCCAAATCAAATTCCGTAAATTCTGAGAGTTTGAAAAATGAGTCTAGTTTGTTCATAGATTTTCCACTGATTTTTAGTGACCTCTAACTTGTGTGCACAAGTCGATAATCACAGACTGGTCCGGATTGATGTTTGAAAAGATAGATAGTTTTGTAAAAATCACCATAAATTGTAGAAAACTCATATGGAAATGTGCAAGCAGTCATTTTAAATCTAAGAATTTGAACTATTTTCAACTACTACAGTTTTGAAAACTAAAATGTTTAAGTTGTCCAAAACAGTCCGTGAATGGAGTCGAAGTTTTCTGATGAGAGCTGTTAGCAAAGTTTAGTTATGTTCTTGGTGTTTTAACTTGTATTCCCCCCCCCCTCTTAAAACTGAAGAAAAAAATGAAAATATAGGGGTATGAACTCAGCTTGAGTGATTTCAGTAGATGTATGATGGAGAAAAGAAGTGTTCAACTCAAGAACACTTGAGAGGTGCTTGAAGATTTGAAGATCTAACACAAATATGACGATGTTTGTGTAAGCAATCTATGATTTGGATGAAATATAGTAGAATATCTAGGTGTAAGAGGAAGATACTTACCAAATATAGAAGAAAATCTTGGAAATATGCTGTGAATCTCGAATTTTAGAGAGAGAAAATGAGAGAAAATGAAGTTTGTTCTTAACAGAAGAATGAGAGGAAATGAAAGAAATGTGAGAAGAGAGGAGGGTTTTCTAACCCTTGACCAAGTGTGTGGCTGAAAAAAGGGTGGGAAAAGGGACAATGATTGACTAGGTATGGGTGAATAGTGACTAGGGGTTGTACTATGAAGGTATGGGGAGGTTGCTTGTGTTATACACTAAAGCAAAGTCAACACTCCACCCATAAATCTTACCTACTAGATTTTATTCTTAGGAAAAGATTTTCCCCAAAATATAATTAAAATATGAATTTTTGGGGTTTATTATGTTAAAATAAGAGTTTGGGTGAAAATCCCGCGTTAAAATCTCGAAAAACGGGCTCAAAACGCTAAAAATATTGAAAACCGGGCAAAAACTGCCAAATTCGGAAATTTGGGCCGAGGGTGCGGAGGTTCGGCTCCTTAGGAGCTTAGAACCGAAAATAGTAGAGAGAGCCGAGTGTAGAAGAGAGAGCCGAGAGTAGAAGAGAGACCGAGAGGAGGGAAGGAAGGAGCCGAAAGTAGAAGAGGGAACCGAAGGTGCGAAGGGGGGGGGGGGGAGGCGAAAGCGAGGTTCGACTGGCGGTTGGAACTGAAAGCGAGGTTCGGTCTTCATGCGATTTCGGTCCTCTGGGTTTCGGTTCTCAAGGTCTCGGTTCTCAGTTGTCTCTCGGTTCAAAGGTTTCGGTTTCGGCTGCTGAGGTTTCGGTCCTAGGGGCTTCGGCTCCTCAGAGGAGTTTCGGCTGAATAAAGCTGTTTTACTCGTTTTTATCCCGTTTCAAGCCGTTTTTGACCCGGTTAAGGGTCGGGATGGCCCGAAAGATTATAAAAAGTTTAAGGAGATTTTGAGAGAGATTTGGGAGAGATTTCCCATACTTGGAGAGATTTCTGATTCAAGGAGATATTTGGGAGATATTTGACATTCTTGGAGAGATTTTTCATACAAAGAGAGATTTCACATTCTTGGAGAGATTTCTCATACAAAGAGATATTTGGGATAGATTTCACATTCTTGGAGAGATTTCTCATACAAAGAGAGATTTGGGAGAGATTTCACATACTTAGAGAGATTTGGGAGAGATTCTAAATAGAGAGACATAGAGTGAAAACGATTGAGAGAGGTTTCGTGTGTGACTTTGGTGAGTGTCCGGCTTCACAATGCAAGGTCCATAAACCCCGTTAAGTCTTGTTATGACTATCATATGCGCTCGAAGGGTTAAGGAATAATGTTTTATCGAGTAGTTTCATCACTTGCCCTGATTAGGGTTTAGAGTTTCCGCACACATGAAAAATATAAGTGATACTTTGCATTAAGAGTGCGAGATCTTTAATAAGGAACATAATGAAAACCCTAGTATACAAGGGTTAGAGGAGTTGACCGGTTTGACTTTTTGACTTTAGTTGACTTTGACTTGACTGGAATTTGATGGTTGTCACAGCAATAAATATTGAGTTTTGATGGACTCTGTGGTCAATAAGAGATTGTGCCAACTCTTTGGCGCTGTCAAAAGTAACACACCTTGAAGCTAAAACACTTGACTAAATTTAGGGCGACATTCCCCAAATATATCTCTCAATCTTTTTGCTCTCCAGAGCAACCATATCTGGACACAGAATTGCGAAATCACAAAATGTATTGGTATAGGTTGATATATGATAACCAACCATTATAAGACCCCAGAGGTCTTGCTCGAGTTTCTAAATTTCCCCTCACGGACAGTATTCCCACATTAGCATGGCTTTTAAGGAGATATCAAGAGAGTGGATGCACTAGGGTTTTGTGCAACATTGTTATTCCAATACTCTATGACATTAGAGTTCATACCGGGAATAAAATATTTTCTGCCAAAAATCTCAGGACTATATATAGAAATCTGAACCAAATAGTTCATTAGTTACATTTCCAACTAGAGAAAATCCAAATTCTCTCTCACGGATCTTCGGGTTTTTATCCCAAATCGTGAGTACTTCTATTTATTTGTATTATATAGCGTAGATTATGTTTTATAACATCAAAATCAGACCAAAACGCCAAGATTTGGGAGTTTACCACCCAAGAACACTTGGGATTAAACTCCATTTTAAGGGCCAAAAGTGTCCCAATGTCCCTCAAAGCCTTGGAACTTAAACTAGAAGCCACCATTACATGTTTAGGACACCAAAATCAATTAGAAACAAGGATAAAAGTGAGTTCACGGCCAAGGAAGATCTTGGGTCGTGAAGCTCATGTTTAAGTGCCAAAATGCCCCAAAAATCCTCCTTAAGCCAAGAGACTAATTTGGGCATGTACCTAAATGATTATAGGACTAGCTAACACACTTAGAACACCAAGAGTAAGGTGTTCATGGCCCAAAAGGTTCTAGGGCTGTGAACTCCATAAAATGGTGCCAAATGGTGCCAAAAACTCTTCTAAAGCCATGTACAAAAGCCTAGTTTTATTCCTAGTGAAATTAAAGACTTGAAAACACCATAAACATCCTCCCAAGGGAGATTACAGCAGTAATCTCCAAGGGAATATGGTGTCAGGGCCGTAAACTCCTAAAGGAAGTTATATTATTATCTAAACTCTTCCATAGACCAAGCCATTAAGTAGAAATGCTTACTAGGGCCTCATAGAGCATCAATCATCAAATGGACACATAAGTATGAGTTCACGGTTGTAAACTCATGAGTTTATGACCGTAAAGTCATTTAGTAGTGTCTTTAGGGTCGTGAACTCCCTTATGGAGTTTTCCTTGATCCCTACACACAATAGCTTCCTCAACAAACACTTAGATGCAATCCTAGAGGCTAATAACACTTGATAAAGGTGTTTAGCATGTCCTAGGGTGTCTTTTCTTGTTTATTAGTTGTTTATAGACTAATTTGTTACATATATGTGAAATTATATGTTAAGTAGCATCATAGAGTGTGTTCAAGACTTCACTTGACACCTAGCGGTCCTACCTCTTCAGTTCATCCGTATCACCCACAACAGGTGAGTTCATACCCTTTAATCAATGTTTTAATAATTTTTAAATGTTTTATGGGGGGGGGGGGGATACAAGTAGAATTATGCTAATTATTATATCAATCACATGTGATTAATAAGTAGCATTCAAATGATTGGCTATTCATTAGCCGTTTTACCAAACAGTTTCCTTCAAATGATTTTCTTAAACATTTTATATGTTTAAAACTCCTTATTACACTGTACATTTTACTCTGTGTGTTTTATTTCAAACTTATTTACAATTGTGTTTCAAACAAATGTTTATTTATACTTAAACTATTTTATCAAACCCATGCTTTCAAACCATTTAATAGATTGACATCAAGTCGATCTTTTCTTAGATAATAATTATGTTGAAAGGTTTTACAAAACTTATTTTATGATTTTATATTATAAATTAGATGCCTCTAGAGGTATAGTTATATAAGTAATGTTTAAAAGACTTAGGAAGGCTATCCACCTTGTTTCCTTTTCCTCGATTTGGATGTGGTCTGATAGGATATCGGGTACTCGTCCGAAGGTCGTTTAAATATTAGTTATATATCATGTGTACATATATAGTCATAAAAGGTTATTCCAGTTCATTCAATACCCTTGGGTAGCAAGGGTATACACCCATGTTCATACGTACCGGTTATATTACTAGTAAGATACCATATGGGTAGTTTAGGAAGATACTAGAACTATTATTAGAACGCGATATCATACAATGAGTCAGTTCATTCATGAGTCAATACTTGCTAGATAGAGAGAACATACGTTACAGCTAGTACACACAGTACATTACTATACATGCTAGATAGAGAGAGAACACACGTTATAGCTAGCACACGCAGAACATTACAGTACATTACTATACTATTACATAGATATATTTTACATGATTACACTTACATGAGTACGTTTACATGAGTGCAGTTACATATACTTTGATAGGAAAGACATCATTAGGTGCTATAGCATAGAACAAGTTTAGGATCTACCTATACCGATGAATCGCAACGCATTGTGATAGTTATATCGGGTATACATGATCATAGTAATGTGGATGTTCATGGCATGCACATATGCATGGGCGTGTAAAGGTCTCAAAATCCCTTTGACAGGGAAGCGTTTAGCCTGGGATCTGGCCATCACATTATGCCTTATCCCTCAAATAAGGCAATAGGAGTACAGAGGCAGTCACTTATTACAAATACTTCAGTACTTACAAGATTAGCCTAGACTTAAGGTAATTAGTACGGTCGTAGTTCGACACTGCACCATAGTACTATATCATTTTCCTATTACATTCACTTCGTGAACATTCACACGACGCACGGTAATGTAGAAACTATATTTTTGGTTAATGATAGTCGGACTTAGGAAAATACACACTCTCACAAGAGACACACACACAGGCACTAGATGCCTTGGTAGATGGCTACATATAGATCAGTTAAGTCTTGGTAGAAGACTCCCTGTTATAATAGTAGGAATCATAGGGATTTCTAGGGTTTCTCAAACGTTTACAGTTGTTTTAGTTACATTTTCAATACTTACAATTCTTACATACAAATTAAGACACTAAAATACTTATGATCTCACCAGCTTCAAAGCTGATACTCGCTTTCAAAATTACTTGTATACTCAGGTCAACCATAGACAGGTACCGACGCAAGGTTTAGAGAAGATGGTGCTCGTTCATGACTCATCTTTCATTTTGATTTATACTGTAGTGTCTATTATAATTTAACAGAACACACTTGTATTAAAATTATATTATTAATGCAATGGATGATGTTGTTGCTTGTTTACTACTTTTCAATGTTGTATTACTGTATATGACATCCTCCGCCCCAGAACGATTCCGCCGTTCTTGGTTTTAGGTTGTGATAGATTGGTATCAGAGAATTGTTTATAGTGAATTAAGTATATCAACCCATAAAAGATATACTAACTATAAATACATAAGGGATTAAAAATACTTTGACCAAGAGTTTATACTTTAAATAATAAAATATTTAATTAAGTATACGTGCCTGCATTCATACTAAAATCAGTGTCACTAGGACAGTACAAAAGAATTACGATTGTTGGGCAACACAGGTGGACTTAGAGACATATAGTCAAAACAGGGAAGATATAGCCTGATCACCTATATTATCCGAGGGTTGACTAGCATGTTCCTAAGTGTAGTTGTGTGGTTGCAACAAGTCTAAAATCTTACCAACCCTACCACAATGACAACAATAGAACATAACATTAAACTTAAAATACTATAGGAGTATTTGGTGTTACTATAAGTACTTTATACTTGAGAACTAAAGTGGGATCTTGATTACTAAGTTGATAGTTTCTAACTAGATACACTAAGGATATATGTAATTAGGAGGTTATAGATTTAGAATCTATGAAATTTTACTTCTACTCGATTCTGTGTGAATTTGGAGTTAAGGTCACATATTCGAAGGCATATCCTGTTTCGATTACATATAACTGGTATGCACTTCACAAATAGCAATGTAAATAATGAAGATTTTCTAAATAATTATCTAGATAACATGGTTGGACTTCATCCCCACGGCAACCAGTATCTTCCGAACGAAGTCATAGTTGGTTGGTTTAGAGAAGAACCAGATAATGATCATCCTACCCCTTTGAGTGATCACAATGATGACGACCTTTCGGACGATGCTAATTCCGAACCAGAGGTTGAGAACCTACCCCAAGCAACTCCCTTTCCAATTCCTAACCCTCGTCCGGCTTTCCAAGGCCCCACGCCTGAGTGGGTGGAATGCTTGGAAACATGGAGCCAAGGACAAGATCAACCCATGCCATTTGATGGTGATCGAAGCTTTTATAACCTAAGCAATGGGGGCTCAGCAGATAGAACCTTGCCAATCTTGGTCGATAGAGTGGCCTGAAATGAGATTCAAGGTACGACAACCTTACATCAGATTACCGAAGTTGTCACCGATGTGAGAATGCATACCCTCCGCACCATTCGTCTAGAAGATGCTCGTGAGAGATTAGAGAGAAACCATGAAACCCTGCTTCAAGCACTGGCTGAATCACGAGACGAAGTCATAGAGCTCTGAGTACGCCAGAGGGTGTACGAAAGACATCTACTTGACATGGAACATCAACTGGCTGAACTGAGAGTTCACCAGAGGGATGACCTTCGCCAGTAGTAGATGTTTTACTTTATTGTCCTTGTTATAAGGAATCGTTTTTCTGTCTTTTCCCGATGTAGCATTTTCTTTGAGATTATCGTGTACGGTAAGTACTTTTGGTTAGGTCTTTATACTGTCAAGGACTATCTTCTCTGGATATGATGTAAGATCTTTTACAAGGTAATTTTCCCGAACTTTTACGTCATGAATATCAAAGATTTTGACAGTCGGCTAACTTCTGTGTCATTCTTCATTCAAGTACTTTTATCATACTTTCATTGGAGTCTATCTAAATTCATTTTTTAGTCAAGTCATTGGACTATAGTAATTTAGCTCCGGATACATCTCCAAGTCTCTTTTAATGGTTGGATCATGTTATTCACCAGCCAACAATACCTCGGCTTGAACGACAAACATCTTAAGACCATTCTACAAACTCACTTCCATTCAATTACTAGGACTGCATCATAGGGACGTAGGTCAACCCTTCATGAACACACCTCCATTCAGTACTAGGACTGCATCATAGAGATCTAGGTTAAACCTTCGCGACCATACTTCCATTCCGTGTTAGAACTGCATCATAGGGATGTAGGTCAAATTTTCGAGAACATAGTCTTACTCTTTACTTGAACAATCGAAGTACATCTAGGATCAACCAGAATCGCTCACAAAATCCTTATCTTTCGTGTTACAGAATCATGTCATCATCCGGAAACAATCAGCCGAGAAACGAAACCTCTGCTTTTCCTATGGACGCCACTACCTTTCAAACCACCGTTACAACTGCCGTGACGGCTGTCCTCACGCACCGTAGCGCTATCAACACAATCAATGTTGATGATGGGATTGAAGTTTCCAATCGTGGTTTCCACCGTGGAAGTCGCCAAATAGTAACAGTCGCACGCTCGCAAAGCCGAAAGACAAAGAACAAGAAACAAAGGCATCAAGTCCAGAAAGACACAAGAAATCCCAAAAACTTGCCATGCAACAACATCAAGTGGAAACCTCTACCATCCCTGTACCGAGCAGACCATATAAAGGAACACTCCCGAAGTGCGACAGGTGCAACTACCACCACGAAGGAATTTTCCGAGCCTGGCAATGCGATAATTGCAACAAGATGGGGCACATTGCTCGTTTCTGTAGAACTACCTCCACCACTGGAGCAAGCCTAGTTTGCTATAATTGTGGTGAGTTTGGGCACTATAAAAGAGATTTCCCGAAAAAGGAAATGAAGGAAAGAACCCACGTCCCCATAACTCCCACCCGACACTTCACTTCTACCACTAGTGTTGGTACTGTCCATATATGTCACCAGTGCGGTGAAATTGGACACCTTAAGAAGGATTACGTGATAGCAAAGAACTCGGGTGTAGATGGAAAAATTCTCAGGATCACATCTGCGGGAGAGCCTGCTCCGGAACCCGCGTTAATGTAATTTAGGCATTTCGTTGTAACAGACTTATAAACTATCCGAAACTAGTGCAACTAGAGTCTTACCTTTGCGAGATCCTGTCTGTATAGGGATGCTCGTGCTGCGTATACTTGTCTTTTGTAGTATACCTTATTCGCAGCAATAGTCTTGTAGTAAGTCTAAAGTACTATAACTCTATTCATGGTTTCACGGTTGTGTTTTGTCTGTAAGTGCCTTATGTTCAAATCTAATGTCTTTAAGTTTCTTTATGATTCCGACATTATCATACGACTCGATTCACTTTGATCCTCACGAAAACAGCTTCATACATACATCTCTTTGTCAGTAAACGTTGTTTTAGCGAAGCCGTCATATCGGAACACCGAAGTACTCATGCCAGGAGTACCTCATAGTTCCTTTCCTTC
The DNA here is from genome assembly GCF_052625555.1 of Lactuca saligna. Classification (NCBI taxonomy): domain Eukaryota; kingdom Viridiplantae; phylum Streptophyta; class Magnoliopsida; order Asterales; family Asteraceae; genus Lactuca; species Lactuca saligna. The sequence continues at coordinate 120,857,580 of NC_136423.1, read as the reverse complement.
CGAAGAAACCCTCGAAGTACCACTCGTGCAGTACGTTAGGTTTAATCCAGGGATTCATGCGGTTGATCTATCACTAAGGAATGTATGCATAAGAGTGATATATAATCAAGGTTCTACAAGTTTAGAATTGATGATTCCCCTTTAACTTCTTTTTCCTCGATGGGATATGAGCTTAAAGAAGAATCAGTTATTCAACTACCTTTTCAATCTTAATTATATACGACTCGTATACACGAGATTGTGATTGTGAAACCATGTATGAATTCTAATATGAACTTCAGGACGGAGAACTGCCTAAGTCTACGAGTAATCACATCGTCATGTGAGCAAACTTAGAACCCAGTAAGACCCTTGTAAACAGATCGCCCTACAGTCTGAACACCTACAGAGACACAAGAACATACCGAACAATTTAACGAACTACACATAAATAGAATTAGAAGACTAGGCTTCTCACCCTGGAGAACTCCGGTCATATTCTCTCAGAGATCGACAGATCGCATCGTATGTACCTCGGCTATCGAGGACTCCATCAAGGTTTTCTAGTAGAAATCATTATCTCTGCCTCGCATAGATGAAATGGTTGAGCAAACGCAAGGAAAGAATTACTCTTAGAAATGGAGCTGAGATCCGAATATCACCAGTTCGAGTGTTAGGGAAGGATGTCCGGAGGACTATCTTCCGAACTCGATGCGGACACTTCGAGTCCGTAGTGATACCCTTCGGATAGGACCAATACGCTCATAGTTTTCATGAGCTAGATGAGTAGGGTACGTCTTTCTTACTCGGATCGGTTTGTCATTTCTCCATGTAATGAGTTACTTATCTACCCTCGTAGTAAGAAGAAACCCATGGAAACATTTCCTTCAGAGGAACTTTTCGCGAAGTTCTCTAGGCACGAGTTTTGAAATTGAAGAGTCAAATTTCTATGACACACTGTTAGTGATGTGGGAAATTTTGAGTACTCTTACAAATTATCAAAACCGTTGAGAATTTGTCGACACCAGAGACGCCGAAAGTCATTCACCAAATTCTAGGTCTTACAGACCTACTGTCTTAATTCATTTAGAACTCCTCGCAAATTACAGAAACCCTTACGACTTTGACCCAGCAAGGGGTGGCCCTTGACTGGGAGGTTGATCAAGGAAAAGAAACCTTGGAAATTCCAAGTGAACGACAAAGTTCTTTAGAAAGTCTCACTCTGGTAACGGCTTAATACGCTTCATAAAGGGTGGAAAGCTAAATCCAAGATAGATAGGATCTCCGAGATTCTTAACAAAATCGTCCTGTATCTCGCAGACTAGACCTACTATGCGAACTCAGTAACGTACATTCTACTCTTCGCGTCTCGATCGTGAAACCATACCTTTCCGTTAGGACTCTTGTAAGTCCACTCGTCGAGATCCTCGCTTTCGTATTAGAACCGTAGTGACCCTCGACCGAGAGGTCAAGCGGATGAAGCAACACTGTCGCCCATTAGTGAAGGTTTGTTGGGATACCAACCGAGAACCCGATTTCACTTAGGAGCATTAGAACCAATCGATTAGGAAGTTTCCTCCTCATGACTCGATCATTCATACCTACTTCCTTATCTAAATTCTAATTTCGGGATGAAATTCCCTTTAACAGGGGGATGATGTGACAACCCGAAATTTCCATTCTGAACAAACCATACCAAGCCAATTTGAAGTTAGAACAGTTACAGTGAAATTCCAGACTTTGGGTATAAGTCTGAGTATTTCATGTTTAGCACTTAAGGAGATATCAGGAGAGTGGATGCACTAGGGTTTTGTGCAACACTGTTATTTCAATACTCTATGACATTAGAGTTCATTCCGGGAATAAAATATTTTCTGCCAAAAATCTCAGGACTATATATAGAAATCTGAACCAAATAGTTCATTAGTTACATTTCCAACTAGAGAAAATCCAAATTCTCTCTCACGGATCATCGGGTTTTTATCCCAAATCGTGACTACTTCTATCTAGTTGTATCATATAGCGTAGATTATGTTTTATAACATCAAAATCAGACCAAAACCCCAAGATTTGGGAGTTTAACGCCCAAGAACACTTGGGGAGTAAACTCCATTTTAAGGGCCAAAAGTGTCCCAATGTCCCTCAAAGCCTTGGAACTCAAACTAGAAGCCACCATTGCATGTTAAGGACACCAAAATCAATTAGAAAACATGATGAAAGTGAGTTCACGGACAAGGAAGATCTTGGGCAGTGAACTCCACGTTTAAGTGCCAAAATGCCATAAAAATCCTCCTTAAGCTAAGAGACTAATTTGGGCATGTACCTAAATGATTTTAGGACTAGATAACACACTTAGAACACCAAGAGTAAGGTGTTCACGACCCAAAAGGTTCTAGGGCCGTGAACTCCATAAAATGGTGCCAAATGGTGCCATAAACTCTTCTAAGGCCAAGTACAAAAGCCTAGTTTTATTCCTAGTGAAATTAAGGACTTGAAAACACCATAAACATCCTCCCAAGGGAGGTTATGGCCGTAATCTCCAAGGGAATATGGTCGCAGGGCCCTAAAATCCTAAAGGGAGTTATATTATGCCCTAAACTCTTCCATAGACCAAGCCATTAAGTAGAAATGCTTATTAGGGCCTCATAGAGCATCAATCATCAAATTGACACATAAGTATGAGTTTACGACTGTAAACTCACTTAGTAGTGTCTTTAGGGTCGTGAACTCCCTTATGGAGTTTTCCTTGATCCATACACACAATAGCTTCCTCAACAAACACTTAGATGCAGTCTTAGAGGCTAATAACACTTGATAAAGGTGTTTAGCATGTCCTAGGGTGTCTTTTCTTATTTATTAGTTGTTTATTTACTAATTTGTTACATATATGTGAAATTCTATGTTAACTAGGATCAAGACTTCACTTGACACCTAGCGGTCCTACCTCTTCAGTTCATCCGTATCACCCACAACAGGTGAGTTCATACCCCTAAATCAATGTTTTAACAATTTTTAAATGTTTTATGGGGGGGGGGGATACAAGTAGAATTATGCTAATTATTATATCAATCACATGTGATTAATAAGTAGCATTCAAATGATTGGCTATTCATTAGCCGTTTTACCAAACAGTTTCCTTCAAATGATTTTCTTAAACATTTTATATGTCTAAAACTCCTTATTACACTGTACATTTTACTCTGTGTGTTTTATTTCAAACTTATTTACAATTGTGTTTCAAACAAATGTTTATTTATACTTAAACTGTTTTATCAAACCCATGCTTTCAAACCATTTAATAGATTGACATCAAGTCGATCTTTTCTTAGATAATAATTATGTTGAAAGGTTTTACAAAACTTATTTTATGATTTTATATTATAAATTACATGCCTCTATAGGTATAGTTATATAAGTAATGTTTAAAAGACTTAGGAAGGCTATCCACCTTGTTTCCTTTTCCTCAATTTGGATGTGGTCTGATAGGATATCGGGTACTCGTCCGAAGGTCGTTTAAATATTAGTTATATATCATGTGTACATATATAGTCATAAAAGGTTATTCCAGTTCATTCAATACCCTTGGGTAGCAAGGGTATACGCCCATGTTCATACGTACCGGTTATATTACTAGTAAGATACCATATGGGTAGTTTAGGAAGATACTAGAACTATTATTAGAACGCGATATCATACAATGAGTCAGTTCATTCATGAGTCAATACTTGCTAGATAGAGAGAACATACGTTACAGCTAGTACACACAGTACATTACTATACATGCTAGATAGAGAGAGAACACACGTTACAGCTAGCACACGTAGAACATTACAGTACATTACTATACTATTACATAGATATGTTTTACATGATTACGCTTACATGAGTACGTTTACATATATTCGTTTAAATGAGTATGGTTACATATACTTTGATAGGACATACATCATTAGGTGCTATAGCATAGAAGATGTTCAGGATCTAACTATACCAATGAATCGCAACGCATTGTGATAGTTATATCGGGTATACATGATCATAGTAATGTGGATGTTCACAGCATGCACATATGCATGGGTGTGTAAAGGTCTCAAAATCCCTTTGACAGGGGAGCGTTTAGCCTGGGATCTAGCCATCACATTATGCCTTATCCCTCAAATAAGGCAATAGGAGTACAGAGGCAGTTACTTATTACAAATACTGTAGTACTTACGAGATTACCCTAGACTTAAGGTAATTAGTACGGTCGTAGTTCGACACTACACCATAGTACTATTTCATTTACCCATTACATTCACTTCGTGAACATTCACACGACGCACGGTAATGTAGAAACTATATTTTTTGTTAATGATAGTCAAACTTGGGAAAATACACACTCTCACAAGACACACACACACAGGCACTAGATGCCTTGGTAGAAGGCTACATATAGATTAGTTAAGTCTTGGTAGAAGCTAAGCAGTTAATATCAGTGATTTCTAGGTGATTTCCAGATGGGATATCGGTTATTAGTATTTTTCAAAATAGCGGTGTCAAATATCGGTCCAAAATATCGGACTGCAAAACTCGGTGATACTTACTGATATTTACCGTTATTTCCAGGTGGGATATCGATTAAGTAATTTTACTTAGTTTTTTTAGTGTTAAGTCATGGCCTTAAGTCTTATGGACTTAACTTAATTAAACCTGCTATTATGTTAAGTACTTAATTGTTAGTTTTAGGTCATTGACTCATATTTTAAGTATTAACTAATCTTATTGTTATGTTAATTGTTACATACTTAAGTGTTAACATGTTAGTTTCTATAGGTTTGATCATGCTAATGTGTTAAGTAGATCATTCTTAAATGATTATGATGATATTATAGTTGATGTGGATGAAGTAGACAAAATAATTAGATGCCTTGGTTGATGTCGACTTGGAGGAAAATTCCATGGCTTACGTACGATTATGTTTCAAACATTGACAGTTTTGAATTTTGACTTTTTATATTACTTTATATACGTTTTATGTTTATATATAGTTATTATGCATGATATAAAAAATACCGATATCCCACCGCGATAACCAATATCCCAAATATCGGCCCTTGACCGATATTTGATTTTGGACCACTATAACTGCCTAGGGTAGAAGACTCCCTGTTATAATAGTAGGAATCATAGGGATTTCTAGGGTTTCTCAAACGTTTATAGTTGTTTTACTTACATTTTCAATACTTACAATTCTTAGATACAAATTAAGACACTAAAATACTTATGATCTCACCAGCTTCAAAGCTGATACTCGTTTTCAAAATTACTTGTATCCTCTGGTCAACCATAGACAGGTACCGATGCAAGGTTTAGAGAAGATGGTGCTCGTTCAAGACTCATCTTTCATTTTGATTTATACTGTAGTGTCTATTATAATTTGACAGAACACACTTGTATTAAAATTATATTATTAATGCAATGGATAATGTTGTTGCTTGTTTACTACTTTTCATTGTTGTGATACTGTACATGACGTCCTCCGCCCCAGAACGATTCCGCCATTCTTGGTTTTGGGGTGTGACATTTAACTCCCTTAAACACCCCTCCAGTGTAGTCTGACGCTCTTGGAGTGTTCTTATTTCCATTTGAGCAGCTATCATTTCCACACGGAGCATGTTTGCGTGACGTCTGGTTTCATCATGATCTCTATCTAGACGATGAATACTTGCAGCATTTTGTTGGGAGGTAGCAGTGACTTCTAGGATTTTGTTGATCGAAACTCTCGCCTGATCAGTTTGGCGAGCTATACTATGAACGATGACAGGAAGGGCCCTGTCGGCTGACCCTCCGTTACTAAGGTCATAGAAATCTCGACACATTCCATAAGGTAGGCGTTAGCCTTGTTGTCTGCTCCTGTGGCATAGGTGGTCTCCCCAAACTGGCGTTGGTCCTTGATATCTTTTCCTGACTGCGGGAGGTGGGATGACTGGTGGGGGATCATATACAGTAGGTTCTGTATCAGTACCCCCTGAATCTTCATCTTCTTCTGAAGATTCTTCTAGATCCTCTTCTGGATTCTCCACTACCCAACCTTCGTTACCATGGTTTGGAAAATAAGGGTCTCCTAGTAAATTATATCATGCCATTGTGTCTGTACGAGAATAAGGTCATGAGAAATGCATGAAAAACTAAAGCATATCGATGTTTAAAATATTCTTAGAATATTCTATGTTTTGTTCTAGCGTTTCTTCTATAGGTTGTAAGTTTTAGACATGTCACAACACTAATATCACTCCCAAACACGTGTTGGTCATATCTCAAATCAATATAGTTGATCAAACTATATTAATCCCAGATATGATTACATAACTACCCAGGTTTGACTATAATGTTCAACATCCAAATACTTTTAAGTTCTTATGATTGTGATATTGTACTTGTAGGTATGAGTGTTAGTATACTTCTTGTAAAAATACTTAAATTTTTCAAAAGTATACTTGTAGTCAGAGCTCCTAGCCCCAATGTATTTATAGTTTTTATATCTTTTATAGATTGATATACTGTGTTCAATATAGACAATGCTTTGATACCAATCTATCACACCCCCAAACCAAACGGCGGAAACGTCCATGGGTGGAGGACTTCATTTGTAGTATCACAACACATGCATAATTGTAATCAAAGTACAAAAAACCATTCTATTTAATAAGTATAAATATTTACATGTGTTTCATCATTGTATATTGAAACCAAAATAGTTATACAAAAGAATAAGGTATGACTCAAAATAGCTCCATCTTCTCAAAAAGATCGGGGAATACCTGTTTATTGTTTCCCTGAGAATACATGTAATTTGAAAAGAGAGTATCAACATAAAGTTGACTGAGTGCATAAGTATTTATGTTTGAAAGGGTGTATCTGTATCTTGAATATATAAATTGATCCATAAAATCCTATATTTTCTGTTGTGTATGAAAAACAGGTTTATTCCCATAAAAATGTTCTATTTGTAAACCAATGTTCTGTATTTGTATTCCTTTATGTAAACCTTGTAGCTGAGAGTATGCCTGGTTTCACCAGCTGTTATTGAAAACTGTAATATACTATTGTAGTTTGTATTTTGTAAACTAATACTTTGAAGATGTACTTACGTTAGTTGTTTATACACTAACGTATTGTTAATATCTTTTTAAAGAATTATTATAGCCATACTGTGACTGAATGGCCTAAAACAAATGCTTTGTAGGCATTTAAACTATTGATAACAATTGCCACTCATTGGCGTGTATGACTAACTGTAGCTAGCAGTCTGAGTTCAGGGTTGTCAATCCCGATATAGATCTACACACAACTTGTTTCGATCCCCTGACTGGAGACTCGGGTTATAATATTAAGACTTTAACTTGGTTGTTTACATGAATTTAAACAACTTGAATTGAATGTCTCATAAAAAGCATATAAACGTTACATGTATATTAGTAATGAAAATCCAATCATTCTGAAATAAATGATTGACAATATGTTCTTGAATTAGTATTCCGAACATGTATTTGACATTTGTAAACCCTTGATTTGGAATCAAAACTCTTGTTTCTTGTAAAACTGTGTATTCTAGTATACTTGAATCATGAATTATTGTTCTATGTATCATATATTATACCTATTATAATTTATATGTACTTTCTGAATCAATATTTAACTATTTTTGCATGTAACCCCTTGCTCAACATGTTACAAAGGTATTTGAACTGATCAAATAACTTTTATATTTATATTCATATATAATTTTATATGTAAGTAAAATTTAAACGATACCCGAGCAAATAACCGGTACTATAAGTCCACATCCAAACAAGGAA